>NC_136057.1:455597988-456825364 GCF_964261635.1 Lissotriton helveticus
CTTGGCGCAAACTTATCTACCTGATTGAGGCTTTTCTTACAGCAGGCAAACTGTGTTGTGTGATATATATATATATATATATATATATATATATATATATATATATGACTGCATATTTTAAATGATTCAAGTATTTATACTGATATTTTTATTTATCTTATTGCTCTCTTAGAAATTTGTACTATGTGTTTATTTAAATATTTATTCAAATATTTATGTATTTATATATGTATATAATTATTTATTTATATAGGGAATATGTAGAAGATCTATAATGAATATTCATTGGATTGACATTGGGGACAGGCACTTATTTAACCGATTATAAACTGATACAGTTCGGATATAGGATGGTTTTTGCAACAATACAAAAAATGTACTGGCACATGATATATATCATATCCAAGAATCGTTCAACTAGATCTGCACATATGTTAGATATAAGTGGCCTAATACGAGATACACAGAGTATACATACCAGCATCTAAAATAAGTCAGGCCCATTAGCTTAATCTAGTAGAGTTGAGGTCTGTTAGGACTCAATGTTGCACAATTCTGCATAATTTGCACACTGCTGTGCACTATTATTTGCATAACTGGCAGCAGGGTCCAAAGCAACCAGGAGAAATTAAAGAGATTTTTGTTAGATGAAAAACTGAGTTGACTAAGACAATATTCATTGATTAATAATAATGAAAAAATGAAAGCTTTTAACTTCCACTTAGCATTCGGCACTATATGAGCACTTTCATACTAGCACAATATCGGCACCTTCCACTTATTTATTTATTGTGTGTGAACAGCAATCTTAAGAAAGCAAAACCAGGAACACTAACAAGTTATTTATTGATTGAAGTTACCTCAAGTACCCCGGCCAAGAGGGCTCATAAATAATGGTATTGAACAATACATTAGAAGATGAGAGAAGATTAAAGTCGTAATGCATGTAAACAGCGGTGGTAAAGAAATCTGTATTTAAACAGAACATATGTAGGACATCGTTTACGAACAACAGTGGTTGCGTGGATACAATTTAACACATCATGAAATGAAATGTTACCCACTAAAGAGAAGAATGCATAATTAACAAATATAGACTTTACTATATCAGATCACGTCATAATTGTATATTTGACACGGCAGGAATATTTGTTTATATTTTTATATATATTTTTCTATGTCTAATGCTGATTTGCACACGTGATGTTTCACTACAGACATTCGTCACTTTAAAAATGAGAGGTTGTCTTACTTTCGTGTCATGTGATCAAGGCTCCTCGAGCCGAAACGCGTCAGACCAACTAACACAATAAAGAAAAACTTCAGCACAAAACTGCGGTCGGTCTCTGTCTATGATGCGAAAACGGTGGAGTGGCAGAGTGACTGTATATATAAATCTGTATTTAAACAGAACATATGTAGGACATCGATTGCAAACAATAGTGGTTGCATGGATACAATTCAACACATCATGAAATGAAATGTTACCCACTAAAGAGAAAAATGCATAATTAACATATTAACACCCACATGTATCATTGTAGGAATTTGCGATTCCTAAATTGCGAAAATTAAGGAATCGCAATTTAGAAATCGCTAATTCCTATGCATCAAGAAATTACAAAGTTTTTTGCGATTTCTTAATTTTCTGTATTTGTGATTCCTTAATTGCGAATCGCAATTAAGGAATGGCATTACATTGATTCCTATGGGCCTAGAGGCCCATAGGATTCAATGGGAAGGCATTCTCATATTGCGAATTCGCAATTAAGAAATCGCAATATGAGAATGCAATTTCAAGGGTGCAGGGCGGGTCCAAAGGACCTCCCCCTGCTCCCCTGAAATATAACGTAAGTACATTTTACTCACACACATGTCCCAAGGGCATGTGTGTGTGTAAAATATGTTTCAAAAATGCACTTTTGTGCATTTTTGAAACTTTTCGCAAATTACCACGAAGGTATACTTCACGGTAATTTTTCCTTTCAAAATTGCGAATTCGCAAATTAAAAATATTCATGCATAGCTTTTAAGAAATCGCAAAATTTGCGATTTCTTAAATGCTATTGCAATTTAAGAAATCGCAAAAAATTGCGAATTCTTAAATTGCGGGAAAAAAAATGATGCATCCCAAAAAAGGTTTTTGCATTCGCAAACGGCTGATTTTTGCGATTCGCACCGTTTGCGAATGCAAAAAGGCTTCATGCATGTGGGCAATAGACTTTACTATATATATATATATATGTTATGTTATGTTATGTTATGTTAAAATTATTTATATAGCGCACTTTCACCAGCGGTTTCATGGCGCTCAATGACAATAGCGGTGACCCGGGCGAAGGAGTTATTGGTACGCAGATTGGAAGAGCAGAGTTTTCAGTAGTCTGCGGAAAGTGTCATAGTGGGGGCATAGGCGAAGTGAGGGTGGCAGAGAGTTCCAAGTGGAAGGGGCCAGAACCGAGAAGCTCAAACCACCATGCTTTTTCCGTTTGAATCTGGGGGCCACAAGGAGGTTGAGGGATGCTGAGCGGAGAGCTCTAGAGGGAATATGACGAGTCAAGACGGAGGAAATGAACGCGGGGGCTGTGTCCGAAAGGGCCTTGAAGGCTGAACATGCCAGCTTGAAGGTGCAGCGTTTGGAGACAGGAAGCCAATGCAAACTACGGAGGAGGGGGGTGACGTGCTGATGTTTAGGCTGGCGGAAGATCAGGCGAGCAGCCTGATTCTGCACCAGCTGCAGTCGGTGGAGGTGGCAGGCCGGAATCCCCGCGTACAGCATGTTGGCATAATCGAGCCTGGAGGTGATAAGTGCAATGATGACTTGAATCAGGGCTTCTCTAGTGAGAAACCTGCTGATTTTGCGGATCCGCCTGAGGTGGAAAAAACAGGCAGAGGTGACAGAGTTAATTTGCGGTCTCATTGAAAGATCTTCCGAGATGATCACCCCCAGACTTTTCACTGTACTCACAGGAGTAGGTGCCGTCCCCAGAGTTGTTGGCCAGAAGGTGGAATTCCATGGGTGAGTAGGGCCCCCCACCAGAACGAGCTCAGTTTTAGTGGGATTCAACTTTAATTGGCTGTGGTACATCCATTCTGCGATGGTCAGCATGATGGACTGAAAGTTGAGGCGGGAGGAAGGGAGGGAGTCAATGGGAAAAACTAATTGGAGGTCGTCTGCGTAGTTGAAGATGGTGACCGGGGATTTACGGAGGGAGACTAAAAGGGGTTGAAGATACAAGTTAAAGAGGAGGGGGGAAAGTGCAGAGCCCTGTGGGACACCACAGGTAAGGGATGTGTTAGGTGCAGAGAACGTGGAGAGGTGAACAGATTGTGATCGCTGGTTCAGGAATGACTTGAGCCAGTCAAGGGCCACTCCCTGTATGCCAGCATTGTGGACACGGTCGATCAGGATAGTGTGATCGACCGTGTCGAATGCAGCAGAGAGGTCTAATAGGACAAGGGCCTGAGAAAGGTTTTTATCAGCACCTTTCCTGAGGGTGTCCATGACTGCTACTATGACCGCCTCGGTGGAATGGAGGGGTCTGAAACCTGCTTGTTGGGGGTCCAGGAAAGAAGATTTTTCAATAAAAGAGCTCATGCAGCGGGTGACGTGGGTCTCCAAAATTTTTCCTAGGTAGGGAAGGAGGGAAATGGGTCTGTAATTGCTTAGTATTGTGGGATCCGCGTTGTTTATTTTTAAGATAGGGAGCACGGCAGCTTGCTTGAAAGAGCAGGGGACCTCCCCTGTGGTAAGAGAGTTATTTAGTAATGCTAGTGGGGGACCAGGATATGCAAGGAATATATACATATATACATATATATATACAGTCACTCTGGTAACTGGGCACCGCATGGGCATTATCCCAATCGTGGTGAGGCTTGTGGTGTTTATCAATCTTGGTATGGGGATCCCCCTTGACCCTGCTGTAAGATTCACGTGGGCTGCTGTACAGTGGGAGTATTCCTATTGGACCGCCTGTAATGCCTGGGATCTGCCTTCACTTAAGCAGCGTTTGCTGAACGATGGAACTATCATTTGTTGTCTACCATGGAACTTTGCAGTAGCTTGGTGACATTAATGTTTATTTAAGCTGTGCAATAAGCCCATACCGCTACAATATTTGAAAACACTTATGTTTTCTATTTTCAGTACCTTTGAACATCTGGCATAGTGTGCCACACTATGGCATTATGGGATAGGTAGTCTCATGTTAATCCTTTCAGTAGATACGGCACTGTTGATATGCAAGTTTGGTGTTAAGAGTTATTGGGAAAACCTATATAATTGCACTTGGACTAAATTGGTGTTCTTTATTCATTTAAGTGGTTTCTGCATTATGTAATTTTGACTTCATTTAGCAGTCACTGTGTAAGACAAAAGCACATGATGATATCATTCGGCAGACATGAAGCGAGCAGAATTCTGTTTATTTAACTTGGCATTTCAGGCCGACATTTGCACTCTCAGTGTACTTTTTAAATTAATGAGAGGTGGTTGACGCCATGTGATATTTATTAGTAATGGATGTATTGTATTAAGAGCTGCTTTTTGATTTTATGTCTTTCATTTATTTTCAGGATTTGTACAATTGCACACTTTGCAAGTTATTCTTGTTTATTTGAACAGTTATTTAAATGTATAATCTGATTTTTAAGTGTCTGCAGAATGTGCAGTATTTTTACCATTTCTTTGCACTAAGCACTATATATGTGGGGAAAAAATGGCATCCACCAAATTGATAAAGGTTGTTGAACAGCCCAAAACATTCTCTCTTTTATCCGCTTGGTCACGAGGCACCCTTTTCATTAAAAGAAGCCGTAGTCTTACAAGTTTTGTGTACGTGCCTTTTTTTCCTGCTGGAGCAAAGGGTTTTTGTGTGTGTGTATATATATATATATATATATATATATATATATTCACTGAAAAAACCATAGATTTTACAGACGTTATAGTTAGTAATTAGCATTTAAAAAAACCTTAGAAATTCACTAAAAAACCCATAGGTTTCAGGGACATTATAGTTAGTTGAACATTTGACTCATATAAAACCAGAGAAATTCGCATGTTATAGTTAGTTGAGCTAACTATAACTCGTGCGCCCGCAATGCATTGGTGATGACGTCACATATTACATCACTCATGACATGGTCAGTGACATCACTGATGACATCTCAAATGACATCACTGATGACATCACTGATAACATCTTCCAGTGAATGTGTGTTCCTGGAAAGTGATGTCACTGACCATGTCATGAGTGATGTAATATGTGACGTCATCACCAGTGCATTGCGGGCGCGCGAGTTATAGTTAGCTCAACTAACTATAACAGGCGTATTTCTCTGGTTTTATATGAGTCAAATGTTCAACTAACTATAATGTCCCTGAAACCTATGGTTTTTTGGTGTATTTCTAAGGTTTTTTAAATGCTAATTCCTAATTATAACGTCTGTAAAACCTATGTTTTTTTCAGTGAATTTCAAAGGTTTTTTTAAATGCTAATTTCTAATTATAATGTTCATTAAGCATATCTTTTTTCTGTCTTTTTTCATTATCATCCCATTCTCAACTTGGTAAAAACTGCAAATCTCAACACTTTTCCATCTTACCTTCCGCCAACAAAATTGCCGCAAACCAGAGCCACAACTAACGCTAATGATATACAAACTAGGCGTTCATGTGCAAAAAAATCACGAAAAAACGACTTCCCCATATTTTCAACAACCAGCCAGATCTGCAATGCTACCTAAAAACAGACGATAGCCACACTTACCAGTAACAAATTAACATCAACCTTTAACTGATGTAAGGACTTCAACTATCTACTGCATGAATTACACCCAACTCACACCCATATCTAAAGACCAACACGTGATAGAAGTACTAATCATGCAGCTCCGACACCCAACAAGAACACAACACCCAGCGCCACCACCACCAGAACCTCCCCCCGGACTACTCCCCTGCTACTACCACCGAGGCAGCGCAAAACAGGACAGCGGACCTTCCCATAATACCATGGGCCTCATTTATGAAAAGTGACGCATCGCTGCGTGAAAGCAGCGATGTGTCGCTTCTCATTGCGCACTCCTTGCGACATACCTGATGCGTCATATTTACAGTATGACGCATCATGTCGCAAGGAGTTACAGATACGTCAGTATTTCTGACGTATCTGTAAGTGCAAAAGTGACGCATTGCTGGAGTGTGTCACAAAAGTGACGCAACTCCAGCAATGCATCCTTTCACATGGGGCAAGCCCCATGTGAAAGGGCTTGCTTCAGTCTTACGCCTGCTGTGAGGCAGGCGCAAGATTTTGACGCAACAGCGTCCTAGAAGTGACGCAGTGAAATCTCATAGATTTCACTGCGTCACTTCTACGAGGCTTTTTGCGGGAGAACGCCCCCCCCTGCATACATTATACCTGGCGCAGGTATAATGTGGCCCAGGGGTTTACAAAGTGACGCATCTACCTAGATGCGTCACTTTGTAAATATGGTGCAACAAGGCACATTATTTACGCTGCCGGTGCTTCATAAAAAGTGAGGCACCGGCGGCGTAAAAGTGACGCAGGGCCTCATAAATGAGGCCATCAAAAACCAAAAGTCCTAGTTCTCAAGGCAATTTAATTACAGGTCTGTGAACATCACTGGTACGTCATTAATCCCCCCAGCACACCTCTAGCTATAGAGATTGTTAAGATGTCCCAGTCTATTGCCATGATAAAAGGCCGCCAAACTCTGATCAACACATTTAGAACAACACAGGGCTCACATTCACCAAAAAAGGACAACGAAAAATGTGTGAATAGCTAGGTGGCACCTCACGGGCGCACCACCAATGGGACCCCTGGTTGGTACTCCCCAGGATGGCCCTGTTCTCATCATCGGTGCCACCTAGCTTTAACGTAAACGTGTCCGAAACCCAAAAAAGGACAGTGAATGGTGCAGTGAACACAAACTTATATGTGACAAAGACTAACAACGTTCAACATATAACAAAAAAGTTACTGTGCAAACAGGACAATAAACTTTTACTCGCGTTCCTTTTATGCAAACAGTAAACACATAAACATAAATAAGAAAGATGTGAATACTACCTATCGATTCACACCCTACTTACAGTCGACATGTTTCATTGCCTTGGTTTTTATCAGGCAATTTCCTCAGGGCAAACCAATTAAATGCCACTGCCAAAAACACTGTGCTTTGAGTGCTGTAATAAAAATAAATATACACATGTATGAGATTACCTGTTGTCCACCTGCATGTTTAGCACAACATTCATAAGAGCATTGAGATCCGTCCGTAGTGTAATGGATAATAATTACCCTTTGACCAGTTTTGCCTCTCATACCATCCAAGAGAAAAACATTCAACATAGGATCGAAGCCCCCATCGGTAAGCGTGATCCTTTCTCCCTTCAGTTCTATGTCTGGGAGACAAAATGCCGCAAGGGCAGCGGTTAGAAATCAAGTGCATCTAATCTCACCGTACTCGTCCTATATAGCGCATCTGTGTTAGACCATCAAAAAGTTTACCGGTGGAGAATAGTCGTTCGGCGTCTTCTCGGCACTGGAACGCCGATCGACTGGTATGCGATCTATTTACATTCCCAAGTGCCGTTTTTCGCCGGTTCTGATTGGCCGCGGCAGTCATGTGACTGGCGCGGCCATGTCTAAACAGTCTCACAACTATTGGAGACTCCGTGTTCAAAGTGATTAAACGATCAATATCCATGTAGTCAGCAAGATTGGTCAGTTCGCTAGCTTCCTCTACCTAAATATATAAAATATTATATTATATATACTATTTGAGGTTTTTTTTTTGTTACACATCGTATTTATAATTCATGAAACGGACACCGATATTATGTGTCGTATTACAGCCCTTATCGTCAAATCAATATGCTGAATCAATACGATGTATGAGCCTGCTCGTAATACGTGCTAAAAGTTTCATTACGAACGTGAGGGGCCTGTCCATAGCGGTCATCTTGAAACAGTGTATTAACATGGTAAAAGGTACCTATTCCCCCGCTACTATCTACTGGGCCCATGAGTGGTGGTTAAATTGACTTATCTCGAACCCAGTTTTTGGGGAGCTAGTACAACAGTTCATCTCCCACTACTAAGTAATTGGACATTCATTGGGTAGAAAGGGGGGTATACAGCCTATGTAGGTGCCTCCCGTGTGCTCTTTCAATATATTTCTTAGTTTAAGTCTTGCATTATTAATCAAAAAAAAATTTGAAAAAAGAAACCAAACAGCTAGAACTTAGAAAGCTTTTTGTAGCCAGGTTATGGACAGTAGATTACTGTGCATCAGAACATCCACTCGTATACTTCAACGTAACTTATTCCACTCCAGAAGTTCATTTAATCCCTTCTGCTCACTTTGTTCCTGGAATATCCAACGTGCTTCTTTAGTAATAAGACGTCTCTCCACAGACTGGGCATCACCCCTCACTCTTTCCAGAACCACCCACGTAAAGGAATGTTTATTGCGGTGGCAATGTTGCACTAATTTAGTCGTTAGTTTCCCAATCCTTATCGTGCTCACATGCTCCTGGATACGGAGTTTGATCTTACGTGTGGTAAGTCCAATATATTCCAGTCCACACTCGCATTTCAGTCTGTACACCACATTGGTGGTATTACAATTACTGAAATGATTCAATGTCCACTTCTTTCCAGATTGTAAAGTAACAGTTGTAATTTTGTTCGTGAGGGGGCACACTGAACAGTTCCCACAAGGGAAATGGCCCTTTGGGACGGTGGTTGTCTCTACTTCTGATTTTTCAATCATCCTGGTGTGGACTAATTTGTCCTTAAGGTTGTAGGCCCTCCGGAAGGCGAAACGTGGCGGGGGCATCTTGAAATCTGTCGTGGACAAAAGGGACCAGTGCTTTCTAATGGACTGATGAATCTTCGTAGCCATTGGGTCATAGGTCATCACCACTGGTAGGCAGTCTGTCTTCTCCTTTGTTTGAGACTCTAACAGAGCCGATCTGGGAGTGTTCAGGGCCCTCTTATTGGCATGTCTGATAACTCTGCGTGGATAGTCACGGTCCTCCAGCTTTCTACTTAACCCCTCTGCTTGCTCCTTGTATACTCCAGTAGAAGAACAATTACGCCTATATCGCATAACTTGCCCCACGGGGAGGTTATCCCTTAGGGCTCTCGGGTGGTATGATTGGTAAGAGAGTAAAGAATTTCTATCAGTGGGTTTTTGGTGTACACTAGTGGAAGGGAGAAAGGATCACGCTTACCGATGGGGGCTTCGATCCTATGTTGAATGTTTTTCTCTTGGATGGTATAAGAGGCAAAACTGGTCAAAGGGTAATTATTATCCATTACACTACGGACGGATGTCAATGCTCTTATGAATGTTGTGCTAAACATGCAGGTGGACAACAGGTAATCTCATACATGTGTATATTTATTTTTATTACAGCACTCAAAGCACAGTGTTTTTGGCAGTGGCATTTAATTGGTTTGCCCTGAGGAAATTGCCTGATAAAAACCAAGGCAATGAAACATGTCGGCTGTAAGTAGGGTGTGAATCGATAGGTAGTATTCACATCTTTCTTTTTTATGTTTATGTGTTTGCTGTTTGCAAAAAAGGAACGCGAGTAAAAGTTTATTGTCCTGTTTGCACAGTAACTTTTTTGTTATATGTTGAACGTTGTTAGTCTTTGTCACATATAAGTTTGTGTTCACTGCACCATTCACTGTCCTTTTTTGGGTTTCGGACACGTTTACGTTAAAGCTAGGTGGCACCGATGATGAGAACAGGGCCATCCTGGTGAGTACCAACCAGGGGTCCCATTGGTGGTGCGCCCGTGAGGTGCCACCTAGCTATTCACACATTTTTTCGTTGTCCTTTTTTGGTGAATGTGAGTCCTGTGTTGTTCTAAATGTGTTGATCAGAGTTTGGCGGCCTTTTATCATGGCAATAGACTGGGACATCTTAATAATCTCTATAGCTAGAGGTGTGCTGCGGGGATTAATGACGTACCAGTGATGTTCACAGACCTGTAATTAAATTGCCTTGAGAACTAGGACTTTTGGATTTTGATGACTTTTTGAGAGGAGGGCGTCCTAGGTCTGTCTTTCCCTCTTGACTCCTATTGTATGTGTGCCTCATAAATGAGGCCCCATATCCCCTCAACCGCACAATAGCTGAATGTTCGGACATGTGGCAACCAACTATGTGTGAAGGAGGCAAGTCGCCCATCAACAATAATTCACACAAATGTACCGGTGATGTGCTGCTCAGACCTCACTATGCAAAGCACAAACCTCTCCATGTGGCGATATAGTATTGATACATATAGTGTACTACACAGTGGACGCAACCATATTACCTCAGACAGTGGGTAAGATCTTGGTCATGCACCTGTGTTGTCCTCCCCTTGAAGCGGAAGCGGAGTGGGCTGGCTCAACGTAGGCAACTCCAGCGTAAGAGTATGAATAAATAGGCCAAGCCCTGGGCATGGTTCACTTGTGCAAAGACAAACGAGTCTGCCAGAGCAGCGGCCCTCACCCTGGCACGTGGCTGCTGCCATGACCCTGGGCCTCCTCCACACAATCCCCCTGCGAACCCAGCGCCACAACATCGCAGACTTATGTCTGTACCGACTACTGCGTTCGATCAACACTGCGGTCAGCAGGGTTCACAACTTGAATTCAGACTTAATGTATTAATTACACAGAGAACTGTACTCTATGTCCTCGGATTTTGTCAAGAAGAAGTCACAGAAAGCATTCCTCAATGTCTATGCTAACTACTGCCTTCGATCTACGCTGCGGACAGCATTGAGTTCAGCCTTGATTTATTAATTGCAGAGAGAATTGTACTCTATGTCCTCAGATTTTGTTAAGAAGAAGTGACAAAAAGCATTCCTTGATGTCTATGATAACTACTGCGTTCGATCAACACTGCGGTCAGCAGGGTTCACAACTTGAATTCAAACTTGATTTATTAATTGCACAGAGAACTGTACTCTATGTCCTCGGATTTTGTCAAGAAGAAGTAACAAAAAGCATTGCTCGATGTCTATGCTAACTACTGCCTTCTATCTGCACTGCGGACAGCAGGGTTCACAACTTGAATTCAGCCTTGACTTATTAATTGCACAGAGAACTGTACTCTATGTCCTCAGGTTTTATCAAGAAGTGACAAAAAGCATTCCTCGATGTCTAGGCTAGTTACTGCTTTCGATCTACACTGCGGACTGCAAGGTTCATAACTTGAATTCAGCCTTGATTTACTAATTGCACAGAGAACTGTACTCTGTGTCCTTGGCTTTTATCAAGAAGAAGTGACAAAAAGCATTCCTCGATGTCTATGCTAACTACTGCCTTCGATCTATACTGCGGACAGCAGGGTTCACAATTCAGATGCAGTGGCGATTGCAGATGACGCAGTCCAGTTTGCAACACATGTTGCTGACACTGCGGCCCACCGAGACCACCACTCATCGTAGGATGCGCACACACTGTGTGCTTCAGGGGCTACTAACTCACTGCACCATAAGTCATCTCCATGTGGCCTTATCAAGTCAAGACATTGCTCCCACTCCGGACCTCTGAGACCACGTATCATCGCAGTGTGCACACACGCCCAGTACTCCAGGTGCCACGAACTGTGCAACTCAAGTCAACGCCATGTGGCTGTGCGCCCATCCTGACCGCTGCCTGCACCCTACACTGGGGTTTCACGGTTTACAATTCAAGATTAGTACTGACGCAAACTGTGTAAGAGACTATAATGGGTTAAGATGACCAAATGCTCCCAATCTGTGCAGCTCAAGTCAGTATCACCTGCCTGTGGACCTTTGCTTACCACTGCCTCTGGCCTGTACTGTGGAAGACAAGCGACACGTGGTGCCAACTAACCCTGTTCAACTCAAGCCGATCCCACATGTGTAACTGGTTCCTGAGTCCTGAATGGCAGCAACCCCAAATTCGTGGCAGAGACCACAGCACCAGACTCCCTTTAATCAGTGAAGGATATTTGCATATGAAAGGCCAGCGACACGTGCTGCCACTGAACTTGTACTACTTAGGCCGGTGGGGCCACCAACGCATGCACATGGCTACGGGCCCTTGCTTACCGCTACCTCTGACCTACACTGTCAAAGACCGTCAACACATGGTGCCACTAACCGTCTTCAACACAAGCCGATCCCACATGTGTAACTGTGTCCTGATTCCTGAATAACAGTGACTCCCAACTTCGTGGACAACTACAACAGCAGACTCCCTTCAATCAGTGAGGCATATTGCCATATGGAGGGCGGGAGACACGTGCTGCCACTAACTCTGTTCAACACAAGCCGAATCAACCTGTGCAACTGTGTCCTCAGTCCTGAATGGCAGTGACCCCAAGTCTGTGGCAGCTAAGCATGGGCGGATTTTGCGAATTGGCAATCCGCGAAATTGCGTATTTACGGATTCGCAATCCGCAAAATCCGCGAACTCTCGCAAATTTTGCGGATTCCTTTTTTTTGTGTGTTCGCAAGTGTTTCTGCCATTTTGCAAGGGTTTTTTACCAGTTCGCAAATGCAAACTTACTTGTCGGGTAGCAACGGTCACGACCATGTTGTTTCTGCGTCTGGTTCATCACAGCACCCTCTGTTTCACCACTGCCACCCTCTGGCTCACCCATGCCACCCTCTAGTTCATCACTGTAGATTATGGGGGGAAAAGCACACTTGCCCTGCCTCAACTGACATGAATGAATTAGGGGCTGATTAATGTGTCACTGAATTTGAACTTCCAGGCTGGCACCTGCTTCCTTATCTGTAATTGCTTTCTGTTGCAGTGTATTTTTTTTTAACAGGACCTTTGTTGTATACTTGTAGCTATTCTCTGAGCCTGCTGTGAGGGTCAGAGCAGGGTCATAGAATAGTTGCAAGTAGGCAACTGAACTCTGAAGGGGCCCCTCAGGAAGCACTACAGGGAATGGTTACTAATGATAAGATTGAACTTTTGCACCTGCTGAGTGCTTTCAGTTTTGCAAAAATCCAAATATCAGCAGCATCCACAAAAAGTAATCCTTCCAGGTCAAGATCCAAATCAAAGTGACCAGCACATGAAGAAAGCACTGGGAGGAGCCTGCTGGACAGGAACAGGAAGTTGGACACTGTGGGGCACTTCCTTCCTCCCCCCCCCCCCAAAATGGACTCCTTGCAAAAAAAAAGTGCAGGCAAATGTCAACCTGAGGAGTTGTTCTGATATAATTCATAATTTTCAAGGTTTATGCTGCCTGCTGGTGGATTTCTTGTGCGAAATTGCAAATTTTGCAATCTCGCAATTGCGAGATTGTCGCTGCCCGCCGCATCTACGTGTTCGCAAGTGTTTACTCCCGCGAAATTGTATAGTATTCCACTTGGCAAGTGCGACCAAGCAAAAAATCCGCTTTGCACGGATTTACGAATTTTCGGCAAGTTCGCGAGAGATCGCGGATTGCGAATTTGCCGAAAATTCCGCAAAATCGGCGAGCGGAATGGATTTTACGCCCATTCTTAGTGGCAGCGGCGACAGCACCAGACTCCCTTCGATCAATGAGGCATATTTCCATATGCAAGGCCGGCAATATGTAGTCCCACTAACCCTCTGTAACACCAGCAGGTCCCACATGTGTAACTGAGTCCTAAATGGCTGCGACCCCAACTTCGTGGCAGCGACCACAGCACCTCATTCCCTTCGATTAGTAAGTAGTATTTACAGATTGAATTCTGCCAACAAGTGGTGCCACTGAACCTGCACTTAGCAGGCTGGTGACCCCACTAACATATGCACAAGGCTGTAGGCCCTTCCTCATCGCTACCTCTAACCTACACTACGGTCGGCAGTTTTTACAATTCAGATACAGTCCCAATTCCACATGACACAGTACAGTACACAAGACACATTGCTCCCAGTGTGACCCGTCCACATCAAACATCATCACAGGCTCCTACACTCTCAATGCCTCTGGTACCACTAGCCCTATTTAACACAAACACATCCCACATGTCTAACTGTATCTTGAGTCCTGAACAACAGTGACCCCAAGTTTGTGTCAGTGACCACAGCACCTCACTCCCTACGATTAGTGAGGAGTATTTACAGATTGAAGTCTTCTGACAAGCGGTGCCGCTGAACCTGCACTATGTTATGTTATGTTATGTTATGTTAATTACTTTTATACCGCGCACAGCTGCCCCAGCAAAGGGGCGTCCTGGCGCCCAGAAATGTAAACACAACATTGCATATAGCTGCCAAATCAGATGTTTTTATTAAAAAGTACTGTTTTAATCGCACGTCTGAACTGGAGAAGATCTTCCAGTGCTCGAATTTCCGCAGGGAGGGAATTCCAGAGTTTTGCGGCTACCACTCGGAAAGAGCGGCCGCCAGTCCTACTCAGCAAAAAATGTGGGACCACAGACAGATTCTGACCCATCGATCTCAAGGGTCGGGAAGGAACATATGGGGTCAGAAGATTCACCAGTATGGGTGGGGCTATACCTTTTAAAATTTTAATGCAGGCCGGAGGGACCACCAACGTATGCACAAAGCTGTAGGCCCTTCCTCATCACTACCTTTGACCTACACTATGGTCAGTAGTCCTCACAATTCAGATACAGTACCAATTCCACGTGACGCAGTCCAGTAGGCAAGACACATTGCTCCCAGTGCGACCCGTCCACATGAAACATAATCACAAGCTCCTACACTCTCAATGCCTCTAGTACCACTAACCCTATTTAACACAAACAAATCCCACATATCTAACTGTGTCCTGAGTCCTGAACAGCAGTGACCCCAACTTCTTGGCAGCGACCACAGCACCAGACTCCCTTCAGTCTAATTTGTTGTTCTTTTCTTTAAATACATTTTTTATATGTAAATCTATACATGACTAAGATTCTTCTTTGTTCAACCGCACAGGGATACTTCTGGGCCCAAGAAGATTGTTGGGGGTATGTTGGTAATGCGGAAAAAGGGTACGTTACCTCCTAATGTGGGGAGACGGAGCGTCCAAAGGGTTATCACTCACAGAAAGAACTCCGATATGCTTTCACAAATGCCTAGGACAGATATCAGCAGGCGGACTGAATCACAAAATAGTTTTTGAACACTTCTGTAGTGTGAACTATGAACAGTTCGGACCCAGATTCACAGACGCAGTACTATGAGCAGTCTGCGTCATTGTGTCTATCCCTGCCCTGTTCCATCATACGCCACGCCACTCCGATTATGTTCCAACGTTGACCCCACATAGCTATCTGTCGCAGGCATACTCGCGGTTGGTGTGCAGGTCAGTGGTCTAGTTCTCAACATTTCACTGACACTCCCTGAGGGAAAGTTTGCACACACATCACACTCATCTGGCATATGTGGCACAGGCCATGTGACCACGCAAATATAATAGATCGACAACTTCAAATCCCTTATTGCCGTTGCTGACTTGCTAGCGAACGGTTCACGGGTCTCAACCATAAAGACTCCACAAAAACTTGTAAATAAGGTTAGTCGCTCCCTCAACTATATGGCCGCCAGCAGCCTACCATCCCCTAGGCGCGGACTTCATATGCATAGAGTTATTGCCACCCCAAACTCATGTGGCCATCAGGAGCCTACCACCACGTGCCACTAACTTGAGTTCCACAAGCTTAGCGGCACCAAACCCTAAGGTGCTCTCCGCCATTGATGACTCACGATTCAGCGACATGTGTGAGATATGCCAGGCCACGCAGAAGTTCAAGTGGTCTCCACCATACACTGCTCAGCGACATCTATCAGATCTGCGAAGAAGCTGATGTTGTCTCCGCCATTCAAGACTCAACGAAATCTGTAAGATGCGTGCACAATGTGATGTGGTGTCTGCCATTCAGGACTCAGGACTCTGCAACACATCTGAGATTGGCGGGTTTTGACAGGCATGTGCAGTTCGTCCACTGCTGCACACTCCGATAGCACCAAGTAATTATTTGGTAATCGATGTGCAGAGGCGACAGTCTCTCTCTCTCCCTCACTTCCCTCTCTTCTCTCTCTCTCTCACTCTCTTCATTCCTTTCCTTCTATCTCTCTCTCCCTTATCCCTTTCTCACACCCTTTCTTTCCCTCCCTCTCTTTTTCTCTCTGGCTTGTTTTTCCTTCTCTTTTTTTCTCTTTCATTCCTTTCATATGCACATTACACACGTCCTTATTTCGTGCTTTATTTTCTAAGCTCTGTCGTCGAAATCCATGGTCCCCACAGGAATCTTCCACCTTGTTTTTTTCTATTATATTTGTTACATTTCATTTATTGCTTTTTTTTTATATATATATATATATATTAATAACATTTTTTAATTTGAGACTAGTTTATGGTTTATATAACTTTATAAAAAAATAAAGTTGGACAAAAAAAACTTATATACCTTTTAGATTTTTTTCTTAACTGCTGTGTGACACTTTCTTGTTCTTATTACTGTTATTTGCTGGTATCCACCATGGTGTTAAATTTTAGAGCACTTATCGCGGGAATACTATTAATCTCTCAAGTTTGCACCAACTTCTAAATACTGTATTAGATTTATTCCAACTTTAATTGCATTAAAGTGCTAATAATGAAATGCAGAGTAGCCGTTCCCGTGCAAAAAGACACGAGGTGCACCTTTGTGATTTATTCTAAATACTAAAATCCTGTATTGAATTGCACTGAGGTAGTCCCTGCACTTACAGTGTACACACAAAATCAATGAAGAAATCTCTTTGTATTTATATTGATTAGGAATAGTGCGTCAGATGCTGGATCTTGACGGGATACACTACCCCGTCCGTATATTGTTCTACACACGAACAAATGACATCACAACTTTCACAACTACAATACAAAATTAATTCCGGAGATAACCTACATTACCACCAAGAATTTTACACTTGCTTACTGCTGGTGTTCAGCAGGACGACTACCTGCAGCATGAAAGGAAATTCAGCGAAGAGGCACACCAGAACACCCGCAGGTGCCATACAGTCAGTGACCACGATACAGGGATACCCATGAGGGCCACAAGACTCACCGCAACAACCCCAGGACCACCAAAGCCCCCCAAACCGCATCTGAGTAAGTGTGTTCATGTGGTCATTGTGTTAGCATGATAAGCAAATGCCCTGCAACATCACAATGCGCTATCTTCAGCAGACGTTAACATGTCACATCAGCGTTAGCAGTGACCCAGGAAATGTAGCTATGTACGCATCCCCCTGCAAGCACAACACACGTGTGCTGGTCTGGCCTACACAATTCAGTGCATGGGGTGTGCCTATCCGGCAAGGGAAATGGGGTGTCTCCCACATGTCTGTGTGCAGGAAGTGTGGTAAGTGTGTCTCTGTGTTCTGATGTAGCCTGCCACAAGGGCCGCGGCAGACAATGTTGTAAAGTGGCATCCACCACCACCAAACGGCACTCTCATGGTGTAGTTCAAATGCCGCGTGACATGTGGAAATACGCATTACAATGCTGTGCCGTACGAGTGCATAGGATACAACAGCGCACCGTACAAAAGTATGGAGGCTCGAGGGAAGGAGGAGCAGCTGTTTGGCAACGTATCACACAATGAACCCGCCCCTGTGCCATGTGCTGGACATCTCATCCATGATGACCACAGTCGCACACATCCAACAACACCCACTACCGGCCTTTGTACACATCCTATATGAATACAGGGTGGTTTTCACTTGTATGCTCGTTCAGCGCTGTGATGTTGCTGGGTTGTGTAACTTATGCTCCTTGTTTGTGTGTTTCTTTTTGGCCATTGTTTATCTATACTTGTGCTGTACTTCACTGTACATGTATGTTATTGTACCCATCTCCCCCGTCCCCCCACTCCCTGCTTCTTCCTTTTCCTGCTGCTCTTCTTTCTATAATTTTGCTCCTCCACACATAAATACATATAAAGAACACATTAGAATAGTTCCTTGATTCTTTTAGGTTGCAAAACCTCTCTATTACTGTTTTTCTAATCTTCCATATAAACAGGTTTTTTAATGTTCAAGTACACATATTAGTCAAAATGCAACATGTTCTAGCAACACACTTCCTAGAACATTCTACAACACGTGGAGGTTAAAAGTTCATACATTTTTTTAAACCTAACGACATTTATTTGCAACATTTAACAGCATCTGCAGGTTAAAAGTTCATGATTGTTTTAAGTACGAACTCTGCATTCCAAATGGAAGTAGCAGGTGTGGTTGTGTTGAGCAGATTTTATCCTATAATATATACTCCAAGTTCAAACTGCTTTTTCTTAACCAATCATAAAGATGATTTTCCACAAAACAAATGTGCACCCTACTTTTAAAAAACAATCTTTTTCATCTCCCAATCAAGTATCGTTTTGTATGTGAAAAAAACAAGGGGCATATTATCAAGAACTGCAATAAAATTAACGCCAACTGCCGCTAAAACGGCGACAATGGGCTTGATAATATGCTCTTGTGAATTACAGCCCAGGTTAACACCAGACCTGGGCTGCTATGGGAATTCACAAGGACATATTATCAAGCCCATTATTGCTGTTTTAGCGGCTGTTTCCTGCCGCTAAAGCAACGATAATTTTACCGCAGTTCTTGATAATATGCCCCCTAGTTCCCCATCTTTAAACATATCTCTTATTCTACGAAGAAACTGCATAAGCTACAGACATGTTTTCATACCTTCCAGCCATACCTTCAAAATGCTAGTGTGGATCGTAGGACATAGCTATGTTTTCTAGTGCAAGAGGTATGCAGAACAGAGGCGTATTGACTTAGACCTAGGTTTACAAAATGTGGACATTAAATGGTTTCCACGGAGAGGATTGAAGTGGCACCAATTGTTCCCTTTGGTTAAAACCTGTTTGCATCTACAACACCCTGACCTCATGGTTGTGCACTGTGGGGGAAACGACCTAGGCACATTGACAATTGATGTTACTTTTCCCTCAAACTGTCTTTGTATATTCCATTATATCCCAAAGACAAAAGTGGAAATGGTCCAAATTATTTTGTCCTCAGAATGAAAAATCTCAGAACAAAGTCAACAAAGCTGTATTGGCAAACCACAGAGACCACAAAATGGGGTCCATCTACAACAACAACATACGTTTTGATATCGCGGATATCTACAGAAGTAATGGAAACTTCACAGATCAGGGAAACCGAGTTTTCCTGAATAACTTGAAGCTGTGCATCCGCACTTATATGTATCTCCAACTAATGAATACAAGGTCTCATTTTAGAGCCATCCTATAACTTACAACTTAGGCCCGCTATTTTAGGGCCACATAATGGCAACTCCCGGACCCTTGCCAAAAATCTTTCACTACACGGTTGTTGCGCAGCAGCCAGACCATCTCACTTTGCAGCACAGAGCTCTTGCTTTGATCCCCAGCTCTACTCACTCATAGGGGTGAGTAGTTTTCATTTTTCAAATACTGTATTGATTCGCACTCCCTATACAACACCACCTAAGCACCATATACAAGTTGGACAGGTGTGACACAGCGCCCAGAGCACATGACTTCACAGCATAGCACACACAGTTTAGGCTCACGGTTTCATCCCCGACTCCAGCAGCCGCTCAATTTAGCAGCATGACACTTAGTCTAGGCAATACCTCACTTAATTTCCGTACCCAGCACTTTCAGACCGGTAGGGGTCAGTAGTTCAACAGCTTTACCCCGAGTCCGTCAGCAACTCAGTTTACTACCCCAGTGCCATCAGACCCGTAGGAATAAGTACTTAGCACTTCACAAATACCAAATTGATTTGATGTGTGCACATTTTCCTTCGCACACCATCTATAACACCCCATAAACACCATACACAAACTACAATGTTTGAAACAAAAGTTCCTCCGAGTAGCTATAACTAAATGCTGGCACTATTTGGAAAGATGTGGCACAGTGGCCAGAGCACATGACTTCACAGCATATGACACACAGTTTGGGCTCATGCTTTCATCCCCGAGTCTGGCAGCAGCCCAGCTTACCACCAAGAGACTCTAGACAATACCTCACATATTTTCCATACCCCAAGACTTTCAGACTAGTAAGGGTCAGTAGTTCATCCTAGTAGGTATAAACACATGCAGACACTACCTCCACAGTTGCATATTTGGGAATTCTGCCATCTGATTGGCTGGGGCGTTACGAGCACAAGCTTGCTGCTTATTGGTTGTGAGCGCTGCGAGCGTTTGCAACTAGGAAGTGTTGGCCGCCATTTTGAGATTTTATTGAAACGAGTAAGGGGAAAAAAGGGCAAAAAGAGTAGGAAAGAGGAGAATAGGAGCACTGTAACCTTTTTGGGGGAGTGCGAAGCGAAGTAGTGACTACTACCGGTCTGAAAGTGCAGTGTTGCTCAGAGTGAAATGGTGCTGGGATGAGATGCTGCTAAACTCGGGTATGAAACTGAGAGCCTAAACCGCAAGCTCATTGCTGTAAATTGATGTGCTCTGGCCTTTGTAGCATATGTGTGCACGTAGTGTTAGTAGGCGTTTATACCATACAGGGAGTGGGAAGCGTACTACTGACTGCTACCAAGCGTTTATACTAAACCGGACGTGAAATACTCACGCCTACCGGTGTAAAGACTCGGGGATCAAACCGAGCTGATTGCTGTAAAGTGATGGGCTCTGGGTGCTATAGCATACTGGCCACTGTAGTATAACCGTGTAAGTAGTGTTAGTATGCGTTTATACTATACAGGGAGTGGGAAGCGAACTAATCACCCCTACTGGTCTGAAGACTCAGGGATTAAACTGCAACCCTAAATCATGAGCCCATTGCAGTAAAGTGATGTGCTCTGGGTGGTGTAGCATACGTGTGGAAGTAGTGTTAGTTTGTGTTTATACAATACAGGGAGTGGGAAGCAAACTACTCACCCCTACCGGTCTCAAGATTCGTGGATAAAACCATGAGCTCATTTCTGTAAAGTCATGTGCTCTGTGTAGTATTCTAATGTAAGTCATAAGTAAAATGTTATTATGTAATGCTAGTAGAATTTAAGTATGTAATTTTAGAATATAGGGCTGTCATGAGGGGAACCACAGGGAGTTCATACACGGTGCTGGAGAAGACGGTTGTCTTGCTGTCTGCTCCTGTAGGTGGCTGTTTAAGTTGTCTTGTTTTCCTGCAATAAAGCTACTTATCGGATCTACTGCTGTCTGACTTTTCAGTACATAAATTTGGCGACGAGTGGGAGAAGGTAAAAAGAAGGCAGCACTCACCAATATTTCGAGCTTACTGACGTTGTGCTGAAGACCCGTTTTCTTCGTGAAGCTGTTTCTACTCATCCCAGGGTCGTCGGCTCATTGAACTATGTCAACCGACCTCTTGAAGGATTTCTATTTTTAGATTTTGGGCTTCCTCTGCCTTTTCAGTACACTCTGGTTGTTGTACTACACATGTGTAAGTAATGTTAGTATGCATTTATACTAATTCTGTAGTTATGCAGTAACCAATGCATCATGGTCCTAGGGTGCGCCACCTCCCAGGCGCAGCTCATACAATGTCCTGGGGTATGCATCCGCGGGACATTTATGTTTGCTATTAGAGGGCGGGTGCATGGCTTCCACTCTGTGAGAGCAAATCCTTGTTTGCCTCGTTGAAGCGAGAGGAGGAAAACATTGTATCCCTTTAATAGAGCGAATCCGGATGGTAAAAATGGAAAAAAAAAATGAAGCGGGGTCTCACCCGTTCATTTAAATGAGCCCCCTGGTGGGTAATGTTCCGGGGCCAATCCTATTATTATATTGCGGGGTCTCTGCAGCACTGGGGACCTTAATCCCACCTGTGAATTAGACTCGGGAGGGTACAGAGACGTTTCGCAGCCTAGGGGATCGCTACGTACCCGGGTATTGTTTACTAATTGTTTTGAGGGCTTCGAGGCCAACTGAAGTCCAGGGATTGCCACCCTCCGGGGCTTTACTTAAATATGCAGGGTGTGCCTCGCCAGTCCATGAAACCTTGTTGGTCCTAGGCAGTGCCTTATTGGTTCTGTAATCTCACGGGCAGTACTCATGGTGTTATGAAGTGATACATGCATAGAACCCTTGCAGTTGTAGAATTACGCTGGCTATGTTTATGTAATAGTCTGTTGGTTTATATTTGGTAGGTGCACCACAGAATTACAAATATTTTCCCTCATAACCTCCTATAAACAGCCGATTTTCACAATAAACTACAGACAAGTGTTATCAGAAAAAGAAGACCTATACACTCACTTATTTATCGGTAAAAAAATAACCTTTATTAAAACAACACAAATAAATGGAAACACAAGTTTATTAGAACAAACAACAGTATAACATGAAGTAGGTGGGTGGGACTCCAACGGAAGCAGCGTACAAAACCTGCAAGACAAAAAAGAAACATAAGTATGTGTGCCATGTCCAAGAGAAAAAGAAAGGTAGTCAGAATGAAAGGAAGATCGTGAGAATGGGACAGAGAGGGAGTGGGTGGAAGGGAAAAGGGGAGGGAGAGTCAGAGGAGGACCAGAGCGTTGGCTTACTGCACCCAGCCCTCACTGTTTAACTCCCACCACCCGTGTGTCTAGGGCGCTGGGGTCCACGAGAAAGAGTGTGGTCCAGCAAGTCCTTAAAATGAAACAGATATGAACGAGTTCAGAGATTACATTAATATCTACGGCAACATTGCTTGCCTGCACCTTTGCACCCAGGCTGCTGCACCCCATCCCCTTCCCTCGCACAGTGCTTAATTGCAGCTCCTGCGCACTGAGGCTTCACTGCTCACCTGCCACCACCGGTGTGTCCAACGACCTGCCGGTGCAAGCTACGACTCTGGGGTGCCTCTCTAGGGTGGCACAGCAGGTCTCCGGTCGGGGACGGTGTTTTGATACCACGATGGAAGGCGTCAGAATGCCCAGGGCATCACACGGGGTGAGCACCCGCTCTGCCCATTTTGGCGCAACCAATTCAGTGTCTGAAAAGGGAGAAATAATACAATGGTGGAAACGTCTGGAAGTAAATGAAGGTTTATTTCAAGCTTAATAGAGAACACCAGTTGAGTGCATCCTTCCTTCTTGAATTACGATCTACCAACTGTTAGTGGTAATCGTGGTTCAAAGAGGAGTTGGAGTGCATGAGAATACACAAGTTTAAATAATAATGTTATGCCAACGTTCAAATACAAAGGAACAGAGCGCATGCTAGAAGCATAATGTGCGCGTGTAATGCAGTGGCGCAAGCCAGTGTGCATGTTCACTTAGTTATCAGCTCACTACAGTGCCCCAAAAGCCACGCCACGTATCTGTTGGGCAGCGCTGCCCACTGGCTCAGGCCTACAGTATGGTCCAGCAGGTCCTTAAAATAAGACAGACATGTGACAGAATGAGGTCAGAGATCACATCATTACGCACGGCAACATCGCTTGTTCGCACTTGCGCACCCAGGCTAATGCACCCCACCCTTCCCGCAGCACCGTGCTCAATTTCAGCCCCTGGGCACCCAGGCCCCCCTGCTCACCTGCTGTCATTGTTGTGTGTCCAAATACGACGGGCAGCAGTGTTCAGAATTCATGTGCAGTGTTGATTGCAGGATGGTGTACACCTCATGGATCCCTTTCGAAACACTAAGTCCAGTAGGGTTCACAATTCATGTCCAGTGTTGATTGCCAGGATGGTGTAGACCTCATGGATCCCTTTTTTTATTGTGCATTGTGATATGCGAGGTGGATGCGGTCATATCACCTGAGGCAGTGTGGAAGAACTATTTATACATACGTAAAGTGGGCTGGGCTTGCGTACGCCAGGCCAGCGTAGGGGTGTGAATAAACGTATGTGTGTTTTTGTTGCAGTTTTGACGTCGCAGAATGTGCAATTTACATTAATGTGGCATGCACTGGGAGGGCGGCAGCTATCGCTAATGAGATGCTGTTTGAAAACATTGAATGGACAACATCACATGTCGTTGTCAAGCTTGTGGATATGCGCAGACACGCATGTAAATGGTGTGCGGTAATATTGAAAGTGTTGCTATCGCGAAGCGCACACATGTGAATGTGTTTGGATGGAGGGAGGATCAGCAGTGAGGCTGCATCATACACAGTGATAACACTCATTACAGTCAAGTAATGCATGTCAAATGTGAATCTGAAAGTCTCACATATAACTCACTACTATATTGGTAAAGCCTGACAACACAGCATACAGCAAAAGATCTACACATTGCTGTGAACTGTTTGTCACATGTCATCTAGGATGTGCACTCTGCCCTTGGCTCCTGATACTTCTTAGAGCCACGAATACCCAGGCCGAAAGGGAGCACAATAATGTGCACACACACACACCAGGGGCATTGTGTAACACACATTTGTTTTTTGATGGAAAGTTTGAGATGCATGGCAATCACACGTGCAAGGCTAATGTACAGACCATGAATATTGATCAATTTGATCGTTGCATGTTGTGTGTAGTATAAGATATGTGTATACAGGAAAACTCTTTTCAAAACAGCTTTCTAGGCAGAAGAGGTGTCTCCCATCAAACGCTGTAGAGAGAATGAGTAAAATGGGTGGGGTCGTCCAACTGTTACAATGGGTCCTGTTATGAAGCAATCACATGTTATTTTTAAGGTCACATGGCAATCGTACACTGAGCGCGCAAGGAGGCCGCACCCGACGTGATTTTGACAAAATATATTTATCATAATATAAGTTGATTACAAGTAAAAATATATAAATGTTTAAAATATTTTAGATTATCACTTGCTCTCATATACATTTTAAAGTTATTTAGATATAGTTTAGAGACATAAAAAAAATTAGGGAATGGCGTACCCGGCGCAACACCATACGTCTATGACCAAACACAGGGCCTAGTTCCGTATCCAATGGGGTTAACCCAGTATCCCTATGAACCTGGGCAGCATATCAATATTTATCAACAGTTGGTTCATGTGGGTGCAACGTATTTCTTTCACTATCTCATAGATATATGTAGCATTCAAATAACACTAAACTTAATAAAGGTATTTCAACAAAAATTCTTTCTAAAAAACACAATCCAAACCATCTATATCTTCATGTAACGTTTTATGAATTGTACTCATTCATGTATGCTTCAAATATTCATCATTTACAAAAGGCTGAAAGGTGAATAATAAGTGCAATTCGTGACATTTAGTGCTCTGTGCTCACGGCGCAAGTGTGACCAACAAAATGTACAGGTATTATTTACAAATGGGACATAAAAAGAGGATTTATCTTGGCCTATATTCTCCACTATTCAACTGTATACTGCCTTTGTCAGTATTCAATACAGGATTTTGCCGTGATAGGTCCACTATATTGTACGTCGACGTTACGACCCTCTGGAAGCGCACTTGAGGCGTCAAGACGGGTCTTCCTCAGGACTGTGTGGGCCGGGGGAAACAGCCTAAGTGAAATGATTAACGAAAGATGGCATTAATATGGATTCTAGTATGGAGTGTAGGCCACTAATAGCCTCTAGTCATTTTAAAAGAACTCAACTTCTTCTTTTATGCCCAGCCGGGCATATAGTGGTGAGGTAACTGTGGGAATCAGCGCTGTCAGAAAAAGAGCCTAATTAGTGCCTTATTAATTATGTGACTTTTAGAGGCAAATATAAATGCTAAAATTTCTTTTTTCAACGCTTACCTGTCGGTGTGACAGCAACTTGTGCCCCCGACGGTGACCTCGTTAAATAATGCGTACTTAATGATGCCAGCAATTGCTCCTTACTGACTGAAAAGTAGACGATCAAATATTTAATAATAGGTTCCTTACCCCTTAAAATTGTATGTGTATGTGAGCACAGAGCACTAAATGTCACGAATTGCACTTATTATTCACCTTTCAGCCTTTTTGTAAATGATGAATATTTGAAGCATACATGAATGAGTACAATTCATAAAACGTTCCATGAAGATATAGATGGTTTGGATTCTGTTTTTTAGATAGAATTTTTGTTGAAATACCTTTATTAAGTAAAGTGTTATTTGAATGCTACATATATCTATGAGATAGTGAAAGAAATACGTTGCACCCACATGAACCAACTGTTGTCAAACACAGGGCCTGGCAGCAGGCACTCGTCGCATACGCAATGTGCAGTGGGCGCGACCCCATACGTACATGACGTAACGCGTGGCTTGGTTCTGCGTAACCGTCGGATACCAAAGTTGCAGCTGACGCGACATCATATGTATATGATGTTACACGGATGCGGTGCCACGAACCCGTCGGATACGAAATGCGCATCATTTATGAGTTTAGCAATATGGCAGATAGGATTCGCTTGGTGATGGAGCTTGGTACACTACCGGTATGGGACTGCAGTTTTCTCAAAAAAAAAAAAGATACATATTTTATTGGGAAGATATAAAACATTACATCATTTTTAAAGTTAAAAAAAGGATAATAGAGTTCCAAAATATTCCCAAAAAAATAGAAAAA
Organism: Lissotriton helveticus; assembly: GCF_964261635.1. NCBI lineage: Eukaryota > Metazoa > Chordata > Amphibia > Caudata > Salamandridae > Lissotriton > Lissotriton helveticus. Next base: position 455,624,444 of record NC_136057.1, read on the forward strand.
TATAGGTTTTTACAAACATTAAAATATGAAATTAACATTTGAAAAGCTTTCGAAATTCACTGACAAAACCCATAGGTTTTACAGACGTTATAGTTAGGAATTAACATTTAAAAAACCTTTGAAATTCACAAAAAAAACCATAGGTTTTCGGGACGTTATAGTTAGCTGGATATTTGACTCATATAAAACCAAAGAAATTCGCCTGTTATAGTTAGTTGAGTTAACTATAACTTGCGTGCCCACAATGCACTGCTGATAATGTCACATATTACATCACTCATGACATGGTCAGTGACATCACTGATGACATCACTCATGACATCACTCATGACATCATCCACATGATAATCTGATGCACATACTGATGCCCTAATATGAACTTTGATACACCCATTCTAAAATGCAGACTACTATTTTTGAAGCAATACACACAAGAATGCCATATACTACATACTACTCATTATTTCCTAGGTCAACACATACATCCAGTCACTTATACATGTAGTGACTCATCAATACATGACTATAATATGCACTCATACATCTGTACATGCAGTCACACTCCGCCACTCATCCATAGAGTTACTCAAACACCTAGGCAGTAATGCAAAGAATCAATCACATACCTATTTACTCACGTATACAGTTATACACACCAACTCCGTTATTTATAGACATACCACATCACTTATTTATACAGATACTAAAACATATTTACAGTCTTATACAATCACTGATAGAAGCAGACACTTATTTATACACCCACACTTCAAATAACTTACTCTCACGTATAGTCATTTATATGCTCCAATACTCACATATAGTGCCTTAAAACATAAGTAGTTAGTCACAGATATACCACTGAGACATTCATTTACACTCACCAACACACCCATAAACACACTAACTCACCCATACAGCCCTTCCCAGATGCACTTTTGAATCCATACAACCATTGAATCACCCACTCAGACATCTATGCACAGACTCATACATCCCCCCACCCAGCCACACAGACACTCATGGACCTATACAGATACTCAGCCAACAAATCAATAACCCAGATAGACACTCATGTAGCTATTCAGCAACCCATGCAGTTGCTTACACCCCAACTGAGAGACTAATACAGACGTTCACACAGTTTAGTCACTAACCAATGCATTCAGTAATACACGTTCAATCACTCACTTATACAGTCAGTCACGCACCTACTAAATAATCCCTTCAGGCACTTGTAAATGCATTCATTCTTCAATACACCTTGGCATAGATATATATGAAAAATATGTAAACTTTACAGAAACATACATTCACTGGATCATGAGTGATGTCATCAGTGATGTCATTTGAGATGTCATCAGTGATGTCACTGACCATGTCATGAGTGATGTAATATTTGACATCATCAGCAGTGCATTGTGGGCGCGCGAGTTCTAGTTAGCTCAACTAACTATAACAGTCGGAATTCTCTGGTTTTATATGAGTCAAATGTCCAACTGACTATAATGTCCCTGAAACCTATGTTTTTATGTGAATATATATATACACACACATTATATATATATATATATATATATATATATATATATATTACCTACTGGCGGTTGCCAGTAGGTAGTTGTAGTTAGGACCTATTATCCATAGGAAATCCGCAACATTCTATTTGGAATAACTTTGGCACCGATTGACAAATCTGCGTGAAATTTTCCAAACTTTTGGCCAGCTCCGGTACGCTCCTATCCAAACAGCATTTTCCCCTTGCAATTTCCTATAGGACCTTTAGCCGCAGCTTCAGCCAGAACTGCTGAACGGAATTACACCAAATTTGGCAAAGAGGTAGTTCTTGGTTCAGACTTGTGCTTTTTGCTTATTTGGTGTAAATCCGTTCAGTAGTTCCTGAGAAAATGACAGTTAAAGTCATTTATATATCTATGGGCTCGGAGAATCCGCGTACCTATCCGCTTACCCTAAGCGCAGCCTACGAGCATCCTGCCGTGCACGAGCTGTATTTTAATTGGCTGTCAACACTCCAAATCAGGAAGTGTTGGCAGCCATCTTGTGCCTTGGTAGAACCGAGGCACAAGAAACCCCCCAAAAACTCCGCAAAACATGAAAAGGGGGCAGGGTAGACACACCCTGACCCCCTAGGCCTGCTCAGGCGCTCCCACAAGGACCCCCAAGGATCCAAATTTTTATTTTATTTTTTAAATCACGGGATGCACGTAAAAACCCGCATCCCACTACTGAAACAAAAAACGAAGCGTGGGCTCCCGCTCTTTAAAGGTTATTAGCCCCCAGGGGGGCCAAATCCCGGGGGCATTTTCAAAAAATAGTGTGGGGGGTCCCAATCCCCCCCACATCGCCCCAGGGACCGCCACCCCCCGGGGCTTCTGAAAAATGTCAGAGGGGGGCTGTGCGGCCCCCCTCCTGGAGCCTTGTGGCATGTTTTAAGTTGGGGAATTAAATATCTTTCAATACTGAGGGTCCCTGAGGGCCAAATAGCCCAACAGGTATCTCCAGTATGCACCAGGGAGCTGCATAGCAGACAGGTGTTCAGAGGCTACGCCCCTTTTTACACCTCATTGCAACGCAGCTCTGTGGTGCTTACTGGAGGTACCTAGTGGGCTAGTTTGACCCTAGGGACCCTTAGGATTGAAGGAGACTTAATCTCTCAACTTTGAACGGTGACAGTGCGCATTTACACAGTGGAGAAGGGAGGGGAGGGGCCTGACGTGATGTGTGCAAACACACCCTGTGGCATGTTTTAAGTTGGGGAAAAAATTCCACTTCAAACCTGAGGGACCATGGGGGCCAAGTAACCCACCAGGTGCTTCCAGGAAACGCCACTGCGCTGCGTTGCAGAGAGGTGGTGCAGGCCGTGCCCCTTTTTACATCTTTCTGCTACGCAGCTCTGTGGCGCTTACTGGATGTACTACGAATTCCGATTTACTCACCTGTTATCAGGAGAGACCTCAGTGCAGCATCTTTGAGCCCTGAACTGATCCTGGAAAGTAATTCTAACCATCCTTACCAGTAACTTGAATTTCCTTCCATAGGCTAACATTGACTTGTTTCACTTGGAAATTCTTCTAAGTGTGGAGTTTTGGAACTTTAAAGTATTGACCTAAAATCATCCGAACAACGAATTTCGATTTACTCACCTGTTATGTGAGACTTTCAGATTCACATTTGACATGCATTGCTTGACTGTAATGAGAGTTATCACTGACCACGAAAAGTAATTCTAACCATACTTACAGGTAACTTGTATTTCCTTCCCTAGGAATCCATTGTTTGGTTTTCAGCAGAAAAGTTTCTGTCTATTTTCACAAACTACAAATATTCCTTAAAAGTAGGGGTGGGTGAAATTTGCGGAATCGCGTCATGCAAATCTCCGCGAAATGGCCAAAAGTCTCCACGAACGCACAGAAATTCCGCGAACACGCGGAATTGCTAGTTCGCGATGCTTTCTTACTGTTCGCAATCGCTGTTTGCGTGCTCGGGGGGAAATATCTTGCGAAAACGCATTTGAGAACGTGAACACGCAAAAAATTTCGTGAAGTTGCGAAAAGCTGAGTTTTGGGCAATTTCGCGTTCTCCGCGGAATGCGAAATGACCCAAATTCTGCATATTCCGCGAGCGGAACGGAATTTACCACCCAGGCCTACTTAAAAATCACCTGTATGACTTAAATGCATTCTTTAAACTGTTTCTAGGAGATGCACCAGTGCTCGATCCAGGATCCACCACTGAGTAAGAAAAAGTAACGATAACACTACTTACTTGCTAAGTGAATTTCCTCCCATAGGATAACATTGGTGATTCTATGTGAAAAAGTGTCATCTTTTAAAATACAATAATATTCCTTAAAAATCACTACTGTAACCAAAACGCTTTTACTCAACTGTTTACAGGAGATGTCCCAGGACTGAATCTGAGATTCAGTCCTGTGGTTAGAAAAGTAATCCATAAAGTAACTAATTGCATTTAACTAGAAATTCCCATTCAGCTCAATGGTGCATTGTGTTTGAAATTGTGTTGCCCATTGCAACAACTGTAACTACTGACCTTAAAACTCTATTGCCTATTTGCAAAGTATTTAAACTAAAGTAATTCATTCTGAGAAAGTATATTTTGCAATGTAATGTATAATGTAATTATAATGTAATTTAAAAAATAAAATATCTAAAAATAGTTTAAAATTCTTTAGTAAATCAGTATAAAAAAATAAATATAAGAATTAATACATTTAAAAATTGTCATTTACAAAACCTTTGAATTTAACTGAAAAAACAATAGGTTTCAGACATGTTATAGTTAGGAATTAGCATTTAAAAAACCTTTGAAATTCACTGAAAAACCATAGGTTTCAGACATATGATAGTTAGGAATTAGCATTTAAAAAATCTTAGAAATTCACTGAAAAAAACATAGGTTTTAGGGGTGTTATAGTTACTCATACAAAACCATTGAAATTCCCCCGTTATAGTTAGTTGTACTAACTATAACTTGCACGCCCGCAATCCACTGCTGTTGATGTCACATATTACATCATTCATGACACGGTCAGAGACATCACTGTTGACATCACGGATGACATCTCCAATGACATCACTGATGACATCATCCACGTGACAATCTGATACATCTTATCATACAATGGTATAACCTTTCAACACTCATTATAAACTATGGAGTACCATATTTGAAACCATTGACACACCAACACAAGTTTTTAAAAACCCACTCAGTGATTCCTACATCTATACACACATCTAAACACTTACCTACAGATTCACTCATACATGCTAACAAAGATTAATAGAACACTATTAAATATACTTATACACCTACATCGAGATTACACACCAGCACACATCATATTGACTTATGCAGACATCCTACTCACTTATGCAAATAATTGATTATAATTACATTTACTAAGCTGACGTGATGTGTGCAAACACACCCTGTGGCGCGTTTTAAGTTGGGAAAAAATTCCACTTCAAACCTGAGGGACCATGGGGGCCAAGTAACCCACCAGGTGCTTTCAGAAAACGCCACTGCGCTGCGTTGCAGAGAGGTGGTGCAGGCCGTTCCCCTTTTTAGGTTTTGCCTAGCAAATGCGTACGAAGTACGCATGCGCTAGGAAAAACCTTATGTTTTTCTCTGTGGGGTCGGGTATCCGCCCCCTCCTCCCATTAGCTAGCTCCATAAATGGAGGCTAGCCATTGGGAGAGGGCTCTGTCCGTCAATCCCGGACCAGATTCGGGGGCGTTCCTGAGAATTTTTCGCTTTTGGCTACGTCAGCCGAAAGCCTGTTCTCGGGAACGCCCCCGAATCTGTGCTGGCATTGACGGCACCCGCCCTCATTGCAGCCGCCGTCATTTCGGAAGTGGTTGGCCGGCCGGCCAATCCTGGCGCGGCCGGCCGGAAGTCCCGCCCCCGCCCGGAGACGCATGGAGCCCCGGAGGAGAAGTGCTGGCTGGTGCGGGGCTCCCGTGTGCTGAGGGAGCCCCGGGGGAAGAGACGGCAGGAGCGGAGCTGTGAAGCTGAATGCGTGCAGCCATTCAACATCGTGCAGCCGGTCCGTGTTTTGGGTTAGTTATCCCAATAACTGAGGGGAAATCTGCTCTATCCGGCCAAGAACCAAGATCTGGACCTCGGTACTTCTTAAAGGTACAGTGCATTTCAATTGCCATGTATTTATTTACACCGCAGCGCTCTTTGCATTCATTGACATTCATCTAAAATGTATAAAGATGTATGCAGCTGTCTCGAATGTGGTATGAGAAGGCGGGAGATAAAACCACACATGTAAAATATTGTTTACTTATTCCTCAAGTTTACAAAGGCATATGTGTACTATACAAACGCCAGAAACGCAGGGGGAGGTACTGGAAGCAAACTAGACACATTTGGAATTCGTTCCATCTCAGTATGTGTGTGTAAAATGTTTGTTTTACATATTAATGCCAGTGTCTTCGAAATGCAAGCATGTGGTTTAGTAATGTGGCAAACACTGGCACATGCCGCATTTGCGCGTGATGTTTTGTCAAGAGACTTTTTGTAGCCTTTCCATACTCCATGTATGTGTGTAGTGTCGACTGTCGAGAATTTGCTTGGACCCATGCACGGGAAGGGCCACTGTCGCACCACTGCCTTCTGGGGGCTTTCAGGGACATAACATGGATTTGGGGAGACAGTGGACACCAAACCCAAGTCTTTTGTAAATAACATGTGTGATGTCCCTGGCTGAGTTCTTGGTGTTGACATGCTGGTAATCGCAGGAGACCAACAAAAACTTCATGCGTAGGGGTCAGAGTGCATTTTTCGTTACGTCACTATGATTTTATGTCCAACAGGAAAAACGTTATCTATTTTGAAGATCGACCCAGTGTTTCCATTGCCAAAACCGACAGCTCTGTTTTCATAATCAGAAACAGACATGTTTCATGTATGCCGGCAGTCTGTATCTGCGCCTCAGACTGCATTCAGAGAAAATACATTTTAATCTCAGTGAAACCGAGATTCTGGGAATAATGCATGCAATTAGGGTAAAAGAGGTTTGTAAATGTCAACCGAACCTTACAATGCAAGAGAACCATGGGCCAGTTGTATTATCTTTCCGGTTGCAAAAACGTTGCTTTCTGCCGTTTAGTGTCCGGGCCTGTTTTTAGCGCCCGGTTCTCCTCCTGCCCACACCGGTGCCTCACTGCTTTAGGATGGGGCTGCTCTCCCGGCTCTTGGGCTGGCTGCGCTCGCTCTTCTGGCGGGAGGAGATGGAGCTGACCCTGGTCAGGCTGCAGTACAGCGGCAAGACCAGCCTGGTGAATATCTTAGCGGTGAGTACTGGAGTTGATGGGGAAGGGAGATGTGTTTATTTTTGGAAGAGGCAGATGAGAGCGATGGTTGGAGGCTAGAAGGGAGCAAGTGGAGGCGGATGATGTGCTTTGAGCAGGTGGAGTGGTGTTTACATATGTGACTGTGTTTCTACTTGCCGTTTATCAAACCAGCGAGTGCATTCTGGGTGCTGTAGTCATGGTTTAGTTTAGTTGGAACAGCTATCTTTGAAACAATTATATGCCGAAGGAAAATGCTATTGGAAAACGTGTGTCCTTGGCGACTGCCATCTGGTAACCTAAGAATTAATACATTTAAAAATTGTCATTTACAAAACCTTTGAATTTAACTGAAAAAACAATAGGTTTCAGACATGTTATAGTTAGGAATTAGCATTTAAAAAACCTTTGAAATTCACTGAAAAACCATAGGTTTCAGACATATGATAGTTAGGAATTAGCATTTAAAAAACCTTAGAAATTCACTGAAAAAAACATAGGTTTTAGGGGTGTTATAGTTACTCATACAAAACCAATTGCTAACTATAACTTGCACGCCCGTAATCCACTGCTGATGATGTCACATATTACATCATACATGACATGGTCAGTGACATCACTGTTGACATCACTGATGACATCTCCAATGACATCACTGATGACATCATCCACGTGACAATCTGATACATCTTATCATACAATGGTATAACCTTTCAACACTCATTATAAACTATGGAGTACCATATTTGAAACCATTGGCACACCAACACAAGTTTTTAAAAACCCACTCAGTGATTCCTACATCTATACACACATCTAAACACTTACCTACAGATTCACTCATACATGCTAACAAAGATTAATAGAACACTATTAAATATACTTATACACCTACATCGAGATTACACACCAGCACACATCATATTGACTTATGCAGACATCCTACTAACTTATGCAAATAATTGATTATAATTACATTTACTCAGCTACACACTTATACAAACACCACTTTAAATATTCATATAGTAACTCAGAGAATAACTCATACTTAGTGTGTTATAAAATCACTATTGCATGTATAAAGGTTTCGATACAGTCACTCATACAATCACTGAGTCTTATGTATACCTATTTATATACAACAACTGTCACATTCACTGCCTTTCATATTTCTAGTTTGTTGGACATGTATCATTGAGAAATATATGTACTCATCACCACACCCATAAAGACATTCACTCTTCCAAACAACTGTTTCCACATACAGTTAACCTCATATACCTACTAAATCAACTATTTACACATCTTTGGACAGTCACAGACCTCCCACCCAACTACACACACATTCACTATCCCATACAAATACTCACATAACAAATTAATAAGTAATATAGACATTCAAATATCTGGTAACCAACTTATGTAGTAGTTTACACAACAGGAGATTGGGTGATATAGATATTCACACAGTTTAATCACTATCCCATATATTTAGAGAAACACTTTAAATTAGTCACTTAGACAGTCAATCATAGTGCTACTCAATCCTCCATCCAGACATTTATACATCCACTCAGTCTTCAAGGCACATTGCTATATATATATAATACTTATTTAAATATCAAACCAAACCACATTCACTAGATGATGTCGGACCACCACTCGGAAATAATATCTTTAAAGTGCGTTTATTCCTCTCCACAACATGACGCGTTTTGAGTGGGTCACCCCGGTCTTGATCACATGACATGCATCAAATCCCGCATGATTTTATACCCAATTCACAACAGTTTCTCTCCCTTTCGACAATTATAAAGGTAAAAGACAGACTTACATAAAGAAATGATTATGTATTCCTAAAAGTACCTGTATACTTTAAATGTATATCTCACATAAATATAACATCAATGTTAATGTAAAATACCATTTACTGTCTGTTATTTGATATAATCAATGCAAAGATGTGCAAAATCCGCAATATGGGGCAAGTGCCCAAAATCATCAAGCAACATTGTCTGTCAGATGATAATGTTTACCAAATAAATAAAGTGTTGTGAAATCGAGTAAATAACACCAATTAAGTGAAAAACCTTATCAACATAACTATTACTCTCATAGAACACCTTGATAAGATTGAAATTTAAAAACAAAATTTTTTTTATCTGCGGATGCAGTTATTATTAGACTTCATATAGATTGTAAAGCAATGCAATATTTATCAGTAATTCACAACAATATTTATATATATATACACACACAAAGTGGAAGTTCACATTTAATTTCTAATATGTGCAAAATTCGCCACTACCAGACTCCAGAATCACACAGGCACCAGTTAAAAACCAATTAAACCAGAGAACTAGTAAAATCAGTTAAAACCCAGATACAAGTGAGGCTAAAATCCAATAAATAGACAAACCATACACATAATAGAAATACAAAAGTTATCAAAATTATCAAATGTATCAAATATACAAAAATTAATATGAAAAACCAAATCAAAATTTCATCCAAATTCATAAAGAAGTACTGTAAACTTTTAAGATTATAACTAAATTCATCATTTTAGCAGCAGTTGATAAAGTGCAAAGGAAGGAATGTATTAATCTGTATCAATGTGTATAAAACATGTGTAAAAAAGAGACCCTCATACTTGACTAATATCTCATAAAAAATTATACATATCTTCTCCTGTATTAAGTCCATTTGGCATTTTAGTGTCCAACCGAATGATATATTGGCTCTCAAGTTGACTAATTTTTTCTCTCTGTTACCTCCACGTATTGATTTGGTAACAGAGTCGATCACATAGTAACAGAGATCATTGAGATTGTTCTGATGCACTAATTTGAAATGACGGGCAACCGGATATAAAGGATCAGAATTAACGATTGCCCATAAGTGCTGTAAAATACGATTGAACACAGGAAGATTAGTGCTTTCAACATATTTCAGCTGGCATGTACAGGTAGGCACATAGACTGCATGATCAGTTTTGCATGAATACAGGCCTTGTATTTTGTAAGGTATGGTGGAAAAAGCATCAACAAACTCATATTTATTCACTCCAAATGTGCATGCCCTACACGAGCTGCATTTTAAAAAAAACTTTCTATTGGTTAGCCAGTTACTTGTCTCCCTTACTTCAGGACTAGTTATAACCAGGGCACCCCTCATTGAGGGAGCTCTTCTAAATGTTATAGCTGGGTAGATATCTAGTTCAGGGGCTAGAGGGATGTCTGTTTTTGAAAATGGCCAATGTTTGTTAACTATTTTTCTGACCTGCTTCTCCTGGTTGCTGTAAGTGGTGATAAATCTAATTACTGATTTTTTTGTTGTTATTTGTAGCACATTGTGTTGGAATACATAATTCTGTGTTAGACTCATCAGAAGTTTCCAACTCTGGTCCCTGATCCTGTATTTTACCTAAAGCAGTCTGTAAATCTGTTGAACTATAGCCTCTGGCCTTAAATCTTTCCACTGATTCAGATAAACAAATTTCCAAATTCTTCCTTCTTGCTGCAAATTCTTTTAATTCTTAAAAATTCCCCATAGGAGATACTCCTAATCAGGTGTCTGGGGTGGGCACTGCTGGCATGCAATAATGAATTGCCAACAGTGACCTTTCTATGTAATTTGGTATGGATGGTACCATCTTCCACATAAATTTCTACATCTTAAAATTCCACTTTGAGGTTACTTATACTGGCCGTAAATTGTAGATTTGAGGGGTTTTCATTAATCTCAGATACACATTTTGCTGCTGATTCTTTCATACCTTTCCATATTACAATCACTTCATCAATAAATCTCCACCATTTAATGACGTGGCTAGAGACAGCGTTGGCATGGGTGTGCGCGAGGACATGCTTCTCCCACCAGCCTACATGTAAACATGCATAGCTGGGGGAGAAGCATGCCCCCATCGCCACACCTCTCAATTGTTGAAATACCTCCTTATTAAAAAGGAAAAAATTGTTGGTAAGACATGTTCTGCCATTCGTAACAACATTTTGTTATGTTCATAAAAACATATTTCTCTATTGGAAAGGAAATGATTATTGGCATTCAATCCATCTTGATGATTGATACTTGTATAGAGAGAGCAGATATCCATTACTAAAAAGCAATAGTCCTCTTCCCAAGTAACCTCTCTCAATTTTTCCAAAAAATGGCTAGTGTCCCTGATGTACGATGGGAGATTTTCAACATAACCATGAAGGAAAAAATATACGTATTTAGACATTGATTCCATAAGACCTCTTAATGCAGAGATTATTGGACGACTGGGGACTGGAGTCATTTGTTTATGTACCTTTGGAATTAGATAGAGGGTCGGGGTGATAGGGTTTTCATGTTTTTAAGAAATTCAATTCTTCCTTACTAATTAACCCCTCCCTCTTCCACTGAGGTAACTCTTTGAAGACCTTTTCTTTGACCTTTGTTAGGTCACTGAAGGAAACTTTTCAATAGCAACAGCCGTTGCGTAAGTGTTACATGGCTTCCTCAATATATGCAGTGTGAGGCCAGAGAACAATATTCCCACCCTTATCAGCCTTATTCACAATTATATTTTTATCAACACTGATTTTTTTCATAAGGCGAGAATATTGCTGCTCGAAATAGTGTCTATTTTTGTTTTTTTGCACACAAGATCTATTGATGACTTTAAGATCTTCAATAATACAATCCCCAAATATGTCAATGGCATCCCTCGCCATCATGGGGGTGAATGTTGAAGGGGGCGGAAGGGAGTAAGAGCTGCCCTAGTGCTAGTAATACCCATGCCCTGAAGATCTTGTTGGGTATGAGTAGGTTCATCACTATTAAACCCTGCTAATGCATTCACAGTCTGTTACATGGGTACATCTGATACTTGAAACTGAAGACTTGGTTGATTCTCAATATTAATAGATAAAGCTTTTGCATTTGCATTATTCAATTTATGATATTTAAGAAGCTTTAATTTTCTAATGAACTTGAAAATATCAACACGAGATTGGACATATTTAAAACCAGATTTCGGACAAAATGATAGTCCTAACGCCAAAAGCTGCAATTCTGCTACACTTAGTTCAATGTCTGTCACATTTATAACAGTGTTGGCGGTTGAGCTGTTATCAATTATTGGGCTTGGTTCTTTTCTTTTTGTATCTGCCGCCCTTTGCGCCTCTGTTTTTGCTGTTTGTTCCTCCTACTGCATTTTTGTTCTGGGATATTCTCGGCCTCAATGTTTGCCGACGGTCCTCAATTATAAACCCCAATTCCTCAGAGGGGCTATAACTGCACAGAGGTTGCTGCACTTGATTCGACTCATCTCTATCTTCAGATTACACACTACTGACCACTGAACTGACCTCCGTATCTGATGACACTACTTCACCTTGACCAACATTTTCTTGCATTTTGGGGATTTTGCCACCAATTGCTTGTCTTTTGACTGTATCAAAAGATGTATATATATATATATATATATATATATATATATATATATATATATATATATATATATATATATATATATATATATATATATATATATCTATATATATATATATCACCTACTAGCAGTTGCCAGTAGGTAGTTATAGTTAGGACCTTGTTTCAGAAGTGTTTTTTATTTTCACCACTTTAATTAGTCCAGTTCCGAAATGCCTGCTGGGACCTGCAGTTCCATCTTGCACATTCTATCCCTCCCGTGGGTCCGGGGCTCATGCTGTATTAAAGGATGCACCGGAAACCACAGTTATTTAATTAGCGTGCAGGGGACCAGTGCAGAGGCACGCAATTATCGGCAGCTCATGTTTGGCCTCTGATGAAGGGGAGAAGAACCCCAGAAACGCGTCAGGCCAGGGGAAAAGTATTCGGGATGAGAAGCAGCCTGTTTTGTAAATAAAGTGTGTTCACTTACCTGATATGGAGTGCGGCCTCATATCTGGGGAACTGTTTGAAGACATTAATCACGGCGCTTCCAGGCCGTGGAGGCAACGCACTGCCAATGGAAGATGCTGGGTCTGCGTGAGGGAAAGCATGTCCCTCGCGATCGGCGGATTAGGGAACTTGATTGTGGCAGGCTGAGTCTCGTCCGGGGGCCCAATGGAGGGCTGAGAAAGGATCCATTTAATACAGCATGAGCCCCGGACCCACTGGAGGGATAAAATGTGCAAGATGGTTCTGCAGGTCCCAGCAGGCATTTCGGAACTGGACTATTTAGTGGTGCACCGGAAACCACAGTTATTTAATTAGCGTGCAGGGGACCAGTGCAGAGGCACGCAATTATCAGCAGCTCATGTTTGGCCTCAGATGAAGGGGAGAAGAACCCCAGAAACGCGTCAGGCCAGGGGAAAAGTATTCGGGACGAGAAGCAGCCTGTTTTGTAAATAAAGTGTGTTCACTTACCTGATCTGGAGTACGGTCTCATATCTGGGGAACCGTTTGAAGATATATATATATATATATATTCACTGAAAAAACCATAGGTTTTACACCAGTTATAGTTAGCTGGAAGTTTTACTCGCATAAAACCATTTAAATTCCCACGTTATAGTTAGTTGGACTCACTATAACTTGCGCGTGCAATGCACTGCTGATGACGTCACATATTACATCACTCATGACATGGTCAGTGACATCACTCATGACATCACTGATGACACCATCCAGTGAATGTGTGTCTTTCTGAAAAATAAATATGTGTTATATATGTATATGTTAAAGTTGATGGAAGAATAAATGTTTAAATGTGTTTACATGGATTTGTTTTTTTTTAATTGATTAGTTAACTGGCTTATTGAGTGTATCTTAGTGAATACATATATTAGTGAGTAATGTTTAAATATTTAAATATATGTATTAGTGTTTCACTTTGTGTATAAGTGGCTGCATGGGTTGGTGAGTAGCTACATTTGTATGTATATGGGTTATTAGATGTTTTTCTTAGTATCAGTATGAGTGTTTGTATGGTTTGGTGGGGGTATTACCTAGCACATAGATGCATGGATGACTGACTCTCTCTTTGTATGTGTTTTAAAGACAGCATATGTGCAGGACTGTATGGGTGGATGAGTGTGTATATGTGTGTGTTAGGGAGTGAATGACTGTCTCACTAGTGTCTTTATCAGTAACTACATATGTTTTAATCTAGTATATGTGAATATTGATGTATATAAGTGAGTATATGTGAGAGTAAGAGATTGTAAGAGTTCCTGTTTAAATAAGTATGTGTTTCTATACGTGATTGTTTAAGAGAATAAATATGTGTAAATTTCCTTAGAAGTAAGGTGGTAGTGTGTGTATAGCTCTATATGCAAATAAATGGATGTTCAATAGTTTATTTGCATGTGTGAGTATGTGTGTGAGTAACTTTTGGATGACTGTCGGTGTGTAACAGGATGTATAGGTGTTTCACTACATATGATGAGTGAGTATATGTATGAGTGACTATATAGAACTGTTGGTGAATGAGTGGATGTGTATATAGATGGTGATATTACTGAATTGGTTGTTGTAAGTGGTATGGCTATCTCCATTTTTTTGTAAATTTTAGTTTCTATTTTTGAATATTTGTTTCAAGGGTTACATTACAGTGAAAGGAGGTCTGTCACTCTGTCACAAGGATGGTGTCATCAGTGATGTCATGAGTGATGTCACTGACCATGTCATGAGTGATGTAATATGTGACGTCATCAGCAGTGCATTGCACGCGCAAGTTATAGTGAGTCCAACTAACTATAACGTGGGAATTTCAATGGTTTTATGCGAGTAAAACTTCCAGCTAACTATAACTGGTGTAAAACCTATGGTTTTTTCAGTGAATTTAAAAGGTTTTTTAAATGCTAATTCCTAACTATAACTGGTGTGAAACCTATGGTTTTTTCAGTGAATTTAATAGGTTTTTTAAATGCTAATTCCTAACTATAACTGGTGTGAAACCTATGGTTTTTTCAGTGAATTTCATAGGTTTTTTAAATGCTAATTCCTAACTATAACTGGTGTGAAACCTATGGTTTTTTCAGTGAATTATAGTTATAAAAAATAATAAAATTTAAAGCGAATTTTATATTGTATAATTATATCATTTTTTAATTTTTTTTTATTTTTCACCCCGGGGCGCTCCCAGGGCGCGTACCGGTGAACGCACGGGTAAGCGCAATGTTACGGCGTGCCCCGGGGCGCGTACCGGGGAGCGTCCCGGGAGCGCTAATCCCGCGAATGAAAACAAAATCGTGACGTATCGCGTAGCCGCCACGCCTTGCGTCATAAGACACGTATCGCGTAGCCGCGAGATGCGTCTTATGATGCACCGCGTAAGCGCACCCGGAAGCGCATACGATCGCGCAACGTAAGCGCCCCGATGCGCTTATGATACACGCCCCGGGACGTGCCCCAGGGCGCGTAGCGTAAGCGCGTCAAGCCATGTGACTTTAAAATAACACTTTTCATTGGTTCAGAACTTTTTTTTTCCAAATTGTGAAAAACCCACCCATTTCTCTCACTATTGCTTTGTACTTGGAGAGAGCAAGAGCTGTTCTGTGTACTGTCTTCATCTCCTACTTTCCTGATCTACAGCAATGGCTACAAGGGAGTCATCAAGCAGTGATTCCGACAAATTTTTGCATGAGGACACTCCTCACCAGAAGAAAAAGAACCATTTCATCTGGAAATTCTATGACATCCCTGAAGGACAAAAAAAAGTCAATGCTGCAAAAGTAACCTGCAAAATATGTGGCAGTACTTTATCCAGAGGCAATCCTCTAAAAAAATATAGCTTCGGAAATGCCAATTTAATCAGGCATGTCAAAAGAAGACACCCAAACAACTTTGCCAGGGAGAGTGTCAGGGAGCTGGCACGAAATTTACCCACAGATGGCGGCAGCACCTCCACTGGTGGAGCAACACCTTCGGGAAGAATGGTCCCTAACATACAGCCGGTGTTTGCAGGCATCAAATTTCTGTGCACGCAGTGTGACGAACTGCTCTGCTATGGGGAGCAGAGTGTTGAACTCATTGCCATAAAGAAACAGGAACACCGCTGCCCTGCCAGTCCCTAAATTTTCAAATTTTTTTGCTCCTGTTGAGCAGTTTTGGAATCCCTGTTTTTGTTTTTCCCCTGAAAAAAATCCCCAAAAAATATAAAATCGTTTTAAAAAGTCTAAAAAAATATAAAACAACAAAAACCAAAAAAAAGTTCTTTTCAGAACTACCTCCAATTTATAAAAAAATGCTATTTTTTTTTTAAAAAGTCTGTCATTTTTTATCTCCATGGTGCGCGTACCGGGCGCTCCCCCCCCCCCCCCCGCGAAAATCGATTTGTTTTTTTTATTTTTTTTTACCCGCGGGACCATTTTATGGCCCCCACATCAAACCTAGGGGGTCAGGGGGGGTGTACCCTGCCCCCTTTTGCTCATTTCCCCCTTTGATTTTTGCCACCTCTTGTGTCTCAATCCTACCGAGACACAAGATGGCGGCCACTGCGGACTGTTTCGAATGTTTACAGACACCCGAGAACCAATCAGCTTGCCGTGCGCAAGTCGCGTGGCGCGCCCGGAGCGCTCCCCGGTACGCGTACCGGGGCGCGGCTCTAGATATATAAATTTTTTTGAACCTAAATTACTCAAAATCCTCTGGAGCACATATCTTGAGACATAGCAAAGGCACATCGGGCTACCAGTCCCTACAATTTTGCCAAGTTTGGTGAAAATCCATTCAGCCGTTCGAGCTAAAAGTGCGACAGACCGCCCTATGGAAATTAACATGGGGAAAACACGTTTTGGGACCCCCCTTTTATCTCGGCCCCCGCTTGACGAATGCCCCCCAAACTTTCAGGGAAGGAGCGGAGCGCCGCGAGGCAAAGTTGCTGAAAAATTCAGGCTGATTCCTCAACCGGCGCCAAAGTTATTTCAAATAGAATGTTGCGATTTCCCTATGGAAATCGATCCTAACTATAACTACCTACTGGCGACCGCCAGTAGGTAATATATATATATATATATATCATCATGTGATCAAGCCTCTACGAGAGGTGAAACGCGTCATGACTGTTGCTGGCTGGAAATTTTTGCACGATTAAAGCACTGAAAAGAGTTGCACGTACTTGTGGTTTCATTCTGGCGTTATTTGCCCCCGAGGTGAAGGAGCGTGATGGATGGCGTCTTTGAGCATATATATATATATATTCACTGAAAAAACCATAGGTTTGACACCAGTTATAGTTAGCTGGAAATTTTACTGATATAAAACCAATGAAATTCCACGTTATAGTTAGTTGGACTCACTATAACTTGCGCGTGTAATGCACTGCTGATGACGTCACATATTACATCACTCATGACATCTCTGATGACACCATCCAGTGAATGTGTATCTTTCTGAAAAATAAATATGTGTTATATATGTATATATTATTGAATATCTTAGTGAATACATATATTAGTGAGTAATGCTTAAATATTTAAATACATGTATTAGTGTTTCACTTTGTGTATAAGTGGCTGCATGGGTTGATGAGTAGGTACATGTGTATGTATATAGGTGATTAGATGTTTTTCTTAGTATCAGTATGAGTGTTTGCATGCTTTGGTGGGAGTATTACTTAGTACATAGATGCAAGAATGACTGAGTCTCTGTTTGTATGTGTTTTGAAGACAGCATATGTGCAGGACTGTATGGGTGGATTCGTGTGCATATGTCTGTGTTAGTGAGTGAATGACTGTCTTATTAGTGTCTTTATCAGTAACTACATATGTTTTAATGTAGTATATGTGAATATTGATGTATATAAGTGACTATATGTGAGAGTGAGGGATTGTAAAAGTTCCTGTTTAAATTAGTATGTGTTTCTAGAAGTGATTTTTTAAGAGAGTAAGTATGTGTAAGTTTCCTTAGAAGTAACGTGGTAGTGTGTGTATATTTGTTTATGCAAATAAATGTATGTTCAATAGTTTATTTGCATGTGTGAGTATGTGTGTGAATAACTTTTGGATGACTGTCGGTGTGTAACAGGATGTGTAGGTGTATCACTACATATGATTAGTGAATATATGTATGAGTGACTATATAGAACTGTTGGTGAATTAGTGCATGTGTATATACATGGTGGAATTATTGAATTGGTTGTTGTAACTGGTATGGGTATCTCCATTTTTTTGAACATTTTTGTTTCTATTTTTGAATATGCGTTTCAAGGGTTAGATTACAGTGAAAGGAGGTCTGTCACTGTGTCACAAGGATGGTGTCATCAGTGATGTCATGAGTGATGTAATATGTGACGTCATCAGCAGTGCATTACACGCGCAAGTTATAGTGAGTCCAACTAACTATAACGTGGAATTTCATTGGTTTTATATCAGTAAAATTTCCAGCTAACTATAACTGGTGTCAAACCTATGGTTTTTTCAGTGAATTTCATAGGTTTTGTAAATGCTACTTCCTAACTATAACGTGTGTAAAACCTATGGTTTTTTCAGTGAATTTCATAGGTTTTTAAAATGCTAATTCAGAAATATCTCGTGTATACAACCTATACTTTTGTCAATAAAGTTCTGGCAATATTTTTTTCAGAAACAAGCCGTTTTCTTCACTGTTCAAGTTGCATAGAGACTCCTTGTAAAGCGATACAGAATTAGAAAGTCTGTACCTTGCCTTTTTTTCAACGCATTAAAATTTGCCTGTAAATAAAAATAGCCTTTCTAAACTTTCGTGCACGACCCGGTGTGCGCACTCTCGGCAACAGTTCTCAATAAAATGGATAGCGCATTTCCAGGCTTTCGTGCGCGACCGACTGCGCGCACCCGCCTATATATTTCGTGAAAACTTTGCAATCTGAACTTATTGAATTTCTTCATAGACCCATCAAAGAACTTATAATACGTCAAAGAGACTAAACCTAGGCTTCTTTTTTATTATTATGAAAATTTTCATTAAATGGAGCCGAATGTCTTTTTAAACTTTCGTGTGTGACCGAATGTACACACCTTGATATTTTAAAAAAATATATAAAAGGTTTTATACTTTAACATTTGTATGCTTGATTCCAGCTCAGAAGATATATTAAATCCGGATATATTTGGATTTACTCCTTTTCACGTTTTGAAACTTCGCTGAATTAGACCGCTACTTCCACGAAGCACTCCACCCACTTCTCTCACATCTCTACCCTGTTATCTGCAATTGTGAACATCAAAAGGAGCTGCGCTACGCCCCTGTAAGAGGCCTCACTCCCACTGCTGCAACGGCTTGGCAGTCCTCCAGATGCACAGGAACAGCCCCTCCGATCCATTGAAGTTCTCTGTCGTGAGAGGCCTCACTCCCACTGCTGCAACGGCTTGGCAGTCCTCCAGATGCACAGGAACAGCCCCTCCAATCCATTGAAGTTCTGTGTCGGTCTCAATACCACTTACGAAATGAAAATAAGCACTGAAGAATATTTATGCTGTAGCAGGAGGAGTACTACATGCTTGCAGAATGCATTCTATTACCTATAAAAAAGTGAAACACCCACGCTAGAATCATATAGAATACTTCCTCTAAAGAAGCCTGTGAATAACTTTCGAACATCAGGTTAACCTTTTTTTACTCTGTCATCATTGTTAAAGATAAGTATTTACAATACTATATTAAACAATGCCATGATTTTTCCTTTTTAATTTTAAAAATCTTGCAATCTTTCACAAACCCAATACTCATGGCTTCTTTTTCATGACAAAAATCTTGCAATATTACATACCTACATAGAATAACAGAAAAAACATAAAACTACAAAGGCCAAACAGTCTACTAAACGCGGATTTGTAACCTATGGGGCAGATTCATGTTAACTACTTCATACCCAGATATGCACCAGTTAATGTGCACCACAGTATGGTAGTGCTCCGTTACCCATGGTGTGCCACATTTGAAATGTGGCGCACCATGGTACAAAAACACCATACATGCGTAAAACATCTGTGCTCAAAAACTAATACATTGCTAGAGTTGCATCGCAACTGTGATGCAGCTCCAGCAAGGCTCACCAATGCACTATATTCACAATGCTACGTCAATACCTACGCCGGCTTCAAGCACATGCACAGTTTTGAAACAGCATGGGCCTGAAAGTCACTGAGTGAAATATCATACATTACAGTCAGCCACTTTCAAGACGCATTCCTTCAGAGGAACACTTACCGGTTATTAGAGGTAGATCGTCCGACTCCACCGGAGGAGACCCCTAATAAAAAAGACATATATCAAATGCGGACTAGCCACTGTATCGTGCTAGCAAACTTTAACTTAAAAATCGTTACAAAAGGAATCGAGCAAAATTAGTAGGCCACTGATAGGATCTCTTTTTCACCTCGCTAAAATAGAAACATTAGGAACAACCCCTCATGAGAAATATGAAACTAGTGAGAGAAACCGAGCTCGACGCCATGATGGCTGCAAGATAGCTCGGCTCCGCCGCCCACCCCGCCCAAAATAACGACAAACCCTATACAAATATTATAAATAAATACAACACACCAGCAAAGTAACAGGGTAAAACGTTTTATTAAATAACTATTTACATGGCAGCCTGCTGCAACATGAAAACAACACTTCCAATTGGTTCTTACTAGTTTCTATTCTGGAATTTACACGCAGCACTCCACCCACTTCTCTCACTATTTTTTCTACTCTCAAGAGAGAACAACGTCCTACATTTTTCGGAAGACTTTGGTGAAATGGCTACCGTATCTCATTCATCTTCCGAATCTGAACAAAATGATCGACTACCTTTAAGAAGAAAAAAAGAATCTTTCATCTGGCAATTTTTCACTTATCCTGAAGATCAAAAGAAAGTAAATGCACCAAAAGTAACCTGCACGATATGTGACTCGTTTCTCTCAAGAGGAAATCCAACAAAAAAATATTCCTTTTCCATACATGCCATGGTGCGGCATGTCAAACAAGAGCACCCTGTGCAATTTGCAGAGGGATTGACAAAAGCCCTGGCCACGCTATTACCATTAGAGGTGGCCAGCACATTTTTTGATCGACGACCTGTATCTCCATCGAGTGCAGAGATGGACTTGAGATATTTAACTATATATGGTCTATAACCTATAGTTTTTTCAGTGAATTTGCTCCGCCGCCCACCCCGCCCAAAATAACGAGAAACCCTATGCAAATATTATAAAAATATACAACACACCAACAAAGTAACAGGGTAAAACGTTTAATTAAATAACTATTTACATGGCAGCCTGCTGCAACATCGATCCAAATGCATGGTTTTTTCAGTGAAATTCCTCCGCCGCCCACCCCTGCCAAAATAACGAGAAACCCTTTGCAAATATTATAAATATATACAACACACCAACAAAGTAACAGGGTAAAACGTTTAATTAATTAACTATTTACATGGCAGCCTGCTGCAACATCGATCCAAATGCATGACACTGTTCCTGTCAAGGTAGCATAGCTGGCGGCCTAGGGGTGGAGGACCGTTGTGCAAATACCCCGGGGAAGACTCTGCATATGCTTGGTCCCTGAGATTCTTCGATGTCACTGCCTTCCATAAATGTCATAAGTCCTGGATGTTGGGTGCCATAGTTGAGGGTTTCACCTAAAGACACGTCCTGCGGTGCCCTGGTCCAACCATCACATATACCTGTGCCAGGAGATGGCGTGGGGTGCACTGGAAGGGAGAGGCGGCGCGAACGAGCCTCCCCCACCTCCCCAGGTGGAGGTTTCTCAGCTACACCCCTAAAGACACGTCCTGCGGTGCCCTGGTCCAACCATCACATATACCTGCGCCAGGAGACGGCGTGGGGTGCACTGGAAGGGAGAGGCGGCGCGAACGAGCCTCCCCCACCTCCCCAGGTGGAGGTTTCTCATCTGCATCCCAGCACTTCACTCGACATAGGCGGCCGGCTCCCAGGGTCCGGCGGAACTTTTAGCCTTTTGGTGACTCTTCCATTCTGGACCTTGTCCCACAATCCGTTTGACCTGAAGACACGTCCTGCGGTGCCCTGGTCCAACCATCACATATACCTGCGCCAGGAGACGGCGTGGGGTGCACTGGAAGGTAGAGGCGGCGCGAACGAGCCTCCCCCACCTCCCCAGGTGGAGGTTTCTCAGCTACACCCCTAAAGACACGTCCTGCGGTGCCCTGGTCCAACCATCACATATACCTGCGCCAGGAGATGGCGTGGGGTGCACTGGAAGGGAGAGGCGGCGCGAACGAGCCTCCCCCACCTCCCCAGGTGGAGGTTTCTCAGCTGCACCCCAGCACTTCACTCGACATAGGCGGCCGGCTCCCAGGGTCCAGCGGAACTTTTAGCCTTTTGGTGACTCTTCCATTCTGGACCTTGTCCCACAATCCGTTTGACCTGAAGACACGTCCTGCGGTGCCCTGGTCCAACCATCATATATACCTGCGCCAGGAGACGGCGTGGGGTGCACTGGAATGGAAAGGCGGCGCGAACGAGCCTCCCCCACCTCCCCAAGTGGAGGTTTCTCAGCTGCACCCCAGCGCTTCACTCGACAAGATGAGTTGCGCCCGCTCCTGCGGCACAGTGCCTCGCTCGGCCAGCTGAATTACGCCTGCTCTTGCTATTACAGCGTCTCACCCGCCATCCGGCTGAATTGCACCCACTCTTCCGGTACAGCGACAGGCGGCTGCCACGGAGCTCAGGAAATGGCGGTCGGCTCCACAGACTTGGGCCTGGCCTGCAAGGATGGCTCTGGACAACCCTGGAACTCGGACGCTTGACTGCTACGGCATGGGCCCCATTCCCAAAAGCATCCCCTCAGCCTTGAAGATACTACAAGAGTCACCGGGGCCCCCGACTCCCGCAGACTTCCGGTGGGCAGCTTCTGCCATGATTGCTCGCAGAATGGCCACGACGTAGCCACGGGGTGCTCTCATGCTGACGCCAGCTTCAGTCTGAAACATCCAGAAACACTGTAGTATCGCGTTGTCGCGTAATGCGTCATATGACGCGCCGCGTTAGCGCATCCGGTGCGCGAAGCGCAGCTTCCCGGAAGCGATCCGGGGCGCGGCGCGAAGCGCGTAACGTAAGCATAACAGGTCATGTGACTTGTTAATAAAACTTTTCATTGGTTCATTTCACTTTTGGTTTCCTAATGATGTAAGGCTAGGTCATGTGACCTAAAAGTAACACTTTTCATTGGTTTAGAACTAAACCACACCTCCTCAGGTGGTGGTTGAGCAAGAGGAGCCCCCCTCCCCACCTTCATGTTGCCTGATTCGGCCAGCTCAATCGATCGAGCATGAGACTCTGTTGTGATCTGAAGAACCGCTGCCTGCGGTGCCTCACAGAACCGCTTAATGAAGGCCCCCGAGGGGCGGTGTGGTGGCGCGGACTGGGAGGGGCCGCTTATCTCCTACCCCGTCCCCAAGTCTCGCTTGGCCAGCTGAGTTCCGATCATTCTTGCGGCCCACGAGGGGCGGTGTGGTGTGGTGGCGCGGACTGACAAGGGTCGCTTGGCTCCTGCGCCCTCCCCAAGTCTCGCTCGGCCAGCTGAGTTTCGCCCACTCTTGCGACCTACGACATGGAGAGGCCGGGGCGTTGACTAGGCGGAGCCTCCGGCCACAACCACAGCGCCAACGATCGCTGCTGATGGAGGGGAGCCTTGCCAGTGAGAGCCACTGATCTAAAGAACCGCTGCCTGCGATGCCTCCCTGAACAGCTTAACGGAGGCCCCCAAGGGACGGTGTGGTAGCGCGGACTGGGATGGGGCGCTTGGCTCCTGCGCCCTCCCCAAGTCTCGCTCGGCCAGCTGAATTTCGCCCACTCTTGCGGCCTACGACATGGAGAGGCCGGGGCGTTATGGATCAGTATGAGCAAATTGATCTCAGTCTTGTTGCCCTGGTGTGGCCTGAGATCGCCCCCAAAATAAGCGGCCGGCTCCCGGGGTCCGGCGGAACTTTTAGCCTTTTGGTGACTCGTGTCTTCTGGACCTTGTCCCACAATCCGTTTGACCTGAAGACACGTCCTGCGGTGCCCTCGCAATGCGGCCTGGTCGCTGAATGTGTGCAGGGGGACGGTATTGATTGGATCAAGATGGCGGCTTCACACAAAGCTGACTCAAGTGTTGCTGCTGATGCTATGCAGACAAAAACTGGTTTTCAGTTTGTACATTCTTCAGGCTTTTTCTTCATAAATGTAACAATGTGAGACTCACTAGAAGAACGGCCGTTTATCTTTCCTTTCAAAATGCTGCCAACAATATTTTCTGAATGGAAGACACCATCTGAGATCGCCCCCGACATAGGCGGCCGGCTCCCGGGGTCCGGCTGGACTTTTTAGCCTTTTGGTGACTCTTGTCTTCTGGACCTTGTCCCACAATCCGTTTGACCTGAAGACACGTCCTGCGGTGCCCTCGCAATGCGGCCTGGTCCCTGAATGTGTGCAGGGGGACGGTATTGATTGCATCAAGATGGCGGCTTCACACAAAGCTGACTCAAGTGTTGCTGCTGAAGCTATGCAGACAAAAACTGGTTTTCAGTTTGTACATTCTTCAGGCTTTTTCTTCATAAATGTAACAATGTGAGACTCACTAGGAGAACGGCCGTTTATCTTTCCTTTCAAAATGCTGCCAACAATATTTTCTGAATGGAAGACACCATCTTGTAGCATAAAGGGCTGCGTCAAGAGTGGTATTGCCCAGAATGTCCTGCCGCTACTTATTGGACACATTGAACTATACTCTGGTCCTGCCTGACCTCGACCAAAATGGCGCCAGTATGGGAGCGAATTGCAACTCCTTATGACGTTCTAGTTACTTAGCCTTGACGTTATGGGGGATGTATGCGGTCTTTATGCACATTGCGGGCGGGGAAGGGTACTGACTAGGAATACGGACAACCCTATTGATGTCGATTTTTCATTATTGATTATTGTATTAATAAAGCTTCGAAATAATGTTACCCATGATAGTCGCCCATGGTATGCGTATTGACGATTTTATTGTAACTGATCCTGTTATACTTTCAATTAAAAAATCAACCTTCACTGATCCTGCAACCGTTTGTCACGTTTAGTTTTTTCAATTAAATGGCTCGCTTGTTACATACTCCTATACCCCTGGCTTTTGAAAGACACCATCTTGTAGAATAAAAGGCTGCGTCAAGGATGGTATTGCCCAGAATGTCTTGTTTTCTAGTGCTCGTAATAACGAAGCCAGAACTGCCTTGGTATATTCCAATATATGCCAAAGACAGAAATGGAATTAGTCCAATCAACATTGTGCACAAATTGAGAAAGCAAGGAGACATGTTAATAAATCTGTTTCTGCTTTCCTCAGAGATTATAGCATGGGTTCTATTTACCACAACAACTTGCGTTACCACATGCAAGACATCTATAGGACAGATGGTGTTCATTTCACGGATGAGGGAAACAGAATCTTCCTCTGCAACATCAGACTCTGCATCGGTACTTACTTATAAATGCAGAAAAAACTCAATTAACACAAGGGCTCTTTTCAGAGCCACCTTATATCAAAGCACTCAAACTTCTGATTTATCTCCATTTTCACACTCTTGTAAATAGGTGTGCGCGCCCGGGTGCGTGCACCCCGCAACTTTAAAAAAAAATATATATATATATTTTCGCGTTTAAGGGCCTTACTGCACACCCTGAGAGAACCTATGCAGCAAAACAATCTCTACCTTCTCCCCTTTCCATGTTCCAACGCTTTGAAATTACAATATATTTACTCGCAGTGACAAAATGGCGGTCAACACTTCCTGATTTCCTTCGAATCGAACGTTAACAGACGTCACGCAGCAAAAAAAATTCCGCTCGCGCGCAGCCGCTTGAGTACGCGCACCCGCCCGCGCTTACAGATATATAATTGACTTTAACTTTAATTTTCTCATCAACTACTGAACGGATTTACACCATTCCAAAAAAAGCGTAATCTGCGAGCCGGACTCTACAGTTTTGCCAAATTTCTTATAAATCCATTCAGCCGTTCGACCTGTAGCCGTGTCTAAACGTCCTATGGAAAATAACATGGAGAAAACACGTTTTGGGACCCCCCTTTTATCTCAGCCCCCACTTCACCAATCCCCCCCAAACTTTCAGGGAAGGAGCGCAGCGGACCGAGCCATCTTCTTTGAGAAATTCGCAAAGACTCATCCACCAGGGCCAAAGTTAATCCAAATAGAATGTTGAGGATTTCCTATGGAAACTAGGTCCTAACTATAACTACCTACTGGCGACCGCCAGTAGGTAATATATATATATATATATATATATATATATATATATATCCGGGCTATCATTTCTGACAGATGTGATTGGCGAAAAGAAATTATATATAATATATATATTATATATCACATGTGACAAGTAAAGGCTTACCATACAATCCTGAGTAGGCTCATATATATATATATATATATATATATATATATATATATATATATATATATATATATATATATATATATATATATATATATATATATATATATATATATATATATATATATGAGCCTACTCAGGATTGTAAAGTAAAGGCTTACCATACAATCCTGAGTAGGCTCATATATATATATATATATATATATATATATATATATATATATATATATATATATATATATATATATATATATATATATATGAGCCTACTCAGGATTGTATGGTAAGCCTTTACTTGTCACATGTGAATGAGGCCTCGCCTGTGGTAGAAGCGCATCTTGTTCCAGTAAAGGCTTACCTCGTATAGTTTAGAATTAAATTAGTTTATTTGGCTGGACTAGAGTCAGAGGTACATAAAAGACAGTAGAGATAGAAGTGCTGATCCTTGCCCGTAGTTTTGTCAAGTATTATTACTGGAGTACTAATATTCATACAACAAAAGGCATTTTTGATTCAGCCCCTTTTTGTGGCAGATCCTGTGTGTTTGGATGTCTCCATTGTGTGATGGGGTCTGTAAATAGCCTTTTATTCCAGTGGTGTCAGTATGTTAGTTGAGGTCTGTGTATGGTGAGGTGTGTATGGGGGTCTCTAAACACATGTGGACTGTGTTAGTATGCGTGAGATGATCCATGGGTGTATTAAACTATTGTTTATAGGAGGAGTCAGTGTGGGGTTCAGAGTAGAAAGGACTAGTGAGTGTGCTTGCATTTGTGTGTAGGGGTATATGTGTATGCATGTGTGAAGGTGTGCCTGGTCACGAATACTGTCTGATGGCCTTGCTACAATCCCTGTGTATGGTCATTATTTGAAATCCTGCATGGTTTATGCACTATATCAGACCATGCCAGATTTTTACTAGTATTTACGCTAATGTTTGCAAATATGTTTGCTGTTGTTAATCCTGCCTGATTTGGTTATAGTTGCTAATCCTACCTCATGCGATCAATATATACAATCCTGCCTTATAATTTGGATCATTAGTGCTCAGCATGTGTGATGCAGTTATTGCTTTCATACCATTCTTGATAGGGTCATTTTTAGGTTTCTCCTGCGTAGGCTGCGCATGCGCAGTCTCGTTGGCGAGATCTTATGATCTTGAGGAGCTTTCACTAGCAGGCTTTAAGCCCCGCCCCTCTTTCCCATTGGCCAGCGTCACCCTTTATTAGGGGTGGGCGGACATCTCTGTTCCGCAAATGGAATGTGCGGAGATTTGCCCCTTTATTCTTTCGCAATTTAGGCGGGCAAACGAGGCAAATCTCCGCACACTTGGGGGCGTAACGGAAGTTGACCACCCGCCCCCCGCCCGCCTCCCGTCCGCCTCCCGCCCGCAGTATTAAATCACATTAATAAGCCTTAAAATAAATATTTAAATAAAACTTACCTTATCACCCGCTCATCTGTGTCCATTGCGCCTTCTTCTGGGAACTGCGCATGCGCGGGTGCCTGCGCATGCGCATTCCTGGCGAGGAAGGTCACCGCCAGGAAGGGGCCATTCTGCAGCGTCAGTCGGACCGTCTTCACGTGCTCCTGAGGAGGCAAAGAGGTGAAATCAGAGACGAGGCGCGAGGATGGAACTGCAAGCGCATCACAAGCGGGGGCCCGGGAGGGCTCGGAGCCTTGTGAATGAAGCCAGCAAAGGGGGGAGGACCAGCGAACTGAAGGAGGTGAGAGGCGACTTCCCCGATACACGCTGCTGAACTCAGTCCCACCAGGGGTGGTGATGGAGCCTTCATTCATTCATTCATTCCACATAACATCACACCCCTGGCAGGCAGCAGCCTGGGCGCAGGTCACACTTCAGATATAGCCATGAAGTCAGCACACCCGCAGGAATGAAACTGTGAAAAACCCCACAACACTGACTGCTCCAGAACCGACTGAGCGTGTAAGAGCGCCAAGACAGCGCTGCATCTCTCACAGCATGAGAGCAAAGCCTCCCCCCCACACACACCCATACGTCCATGAAAGGGCGGAGGTGCAACCATCAGTGCCTGCCAACAATGACACTGCATTTACAGAACTTGGCCTCTAGAAGCCACTGAGACATTTGAATTCAGAAAACACTCCATTACAGTGATTATTATGCAATATTTCATGTCAAAAGAATCAAATTCCTCTCTCCAGTATCAGTGGCCACCCCTACAGGGCACACAGCCCTATGAAGCACTTTATAAATCCTAATATTAAACAATATACCATGCTTCCCCCATCTCGCAGGCCTGGAGCAGTGGTGAAAGTTAAGGAAAGTGCTGACCACCTCCTAAGTGATAGAAAAAAAATGAAATAAAAGACTATCACACATGGTTGTTTAGCATAATAGCCCGAGGCTGCAGCCATGGAGAGGCGCTTCACTGTACAGCGCACAAGAACAGTACCATGGCCCTATGAACTACCAGTGGACGAGGCCAAACTGAACTAAAACCAAGCATTGAAAATGCAATAGGTCTCGCCTTTGATTAAGTTAAAGCCATTTGCTTTGCTAATGGTATTGTATAGCAAAGCAAATGGCTTTAACTTCATGAACGGCGAAACATATTGCATTTTTAATGCTTGCTTCTAATCTTGTTTGGAAGAGGAGTGAAATATTAATTCACATAGCACATAAGGGGTGTGGCATGAATGTGAGGTAGATGATAATGTCTGTGGGCAGTGCTTGCGAGGTACAGATTATGGGGGCGGGGAAAAGCAAAACTACCTTTTGCTAATAGCTGGTACAATCCTACACCTTGATCCACATGTTAATTTCCTGATATTTTCTTCAGGATTTTTTGTGGGAGGTTAATATCAGGGGAATTCATTTTGGCACCTATTTTTTTATGTTCCCTTTTACATAGCGTTAAACAACATCATTTTAAACTGATGATCATTTTGTTTTTTTCCTTCTTCCCTTTTTTGTTTTCTTCTTTATTCTTTACATGGGAGATACTTATACCCCTATTTTTGTGTATAATGCAGCTCTTTCTCTTAGCTCTATTTTGCTGACAAGTCAATGTTACTTGTCCGTCCCTTCCTGATGTTTCTCTGCAAACCACTTTCTTAAATTTTTCCCTGATTTTCTTTTGTCCTTGAGTATTCGGAGATGATTTGTTTACTTTTCACCCTGTACCTTTCATGCTTCAGGTTCCCACCCAATGGCAGAGCTGCATGACTTTGCTTCCAACTCACTTGCTGGCTTTTAGTAAGCACTGGAGCAACTTATTCTCCCAAGGGCACTGAGGTGCCTCTTCATATTTGAAAGCTTTATTGAAGAACAATATTGGTAGGCAAACAGGACATCAGCAAAAAACATAAAAATGTTGAAATATAGTCTATAGAAGTAACATTGCTAATGCCGGTAAAAGAGAAACAAAAGCATTTTGAGGGAATTTTAAAGATATAGGGAAAGGTCGAAAGAAGGGGGTGGGATGGGAGAATAATGCTATAAAATATTAATACTCAAGAGAATTATGGCAAATAAACAAATAATACAATTATCAATGCAAAATATATAGTATAAAAAGGTAATGCAACAAATGTAATCTGCAAAAGATAACAAATAAACAGGAAGGAGAG
This sequence comes from Lissotriton helveticus, assembly GCF_964261635.1. Lineage (NCBI taxonomy): Eukaryota > Metazoa > Chordata > Amphibia > Caudata > Salamandridae > Lissotriton > Lissotriton helveticus. Next base: position 455,654,259 of record NC_136057.1, read on the forward strand.
AGTAAAAGTCCTTTAAGGGGGTTTAACATTTTTTGAGTTGACGTGAGTAGATTTTTTCAGAGCTAATCGATCTAGGTATGTGGTAAGAGGTATCCAATAAAGATCCATGTTACGTATTGGTTTGCAGGAAGAGGCAAAGGCGACATCAATGGCATAAAGTGTCCCACCAACCTTGTATGGAAATGTCTGTACGGGATTAGCAGTTGAAAGAAATGTGTTGGAATGCGAGTGCAAGCATGAGATCGTAAAGACTATGTGAGTGTGCAGGAAGATCTAAGGAATTTGAAAGACTACCCAGAAAAAGAAGAGTGATTGAATATGGAACAGAGAGTGTGAAAATGCGGGAAAGGTAAGACCAAACTTTTTCCCAAAAAGCAGATACAATAGGACAGAAGATGAACAGATGTAGAAGATCGGCATTTAAAGCACCACAAGTCCAGCATTTGGAGTCAGAAGAGGGTGTGAAACGGGATAAAGAAAGAGGAGAAAGATAAAGTCTATGATATAGATACAATAAAGATTGAGTGAGAGAGGCAGAACGAGAAATGTTTAAAGTTCTGGACCAGAGTTTGTACCAAAGCGCAACAGACCAAGTACAATCCAAATCTGCCTCCCAAGCAAGCTCTAATTTAGTTTTGGCACGGTCTGGGTAGGGAGAGGAGAATAATTTATAAATGAGAGATGCTTTAGGGATAGTAAACAGGACTACGAGAAGAGGAGATTGAGGAATTAGTGAAGTTGAAGAAGGGAGAGAATAATAACGGTCGAGAATTATTTCCAGAAGAGTAGAAAATTTCAGCAGAAAAGAACGAGGACAGCTGAACAGAAGTTGAAATTGGGGAAAAGAGCAAGGTAATCCACCATCAAAGAGATGGTTAACCCACATGACACCTCATAATCTCCAAGACGCCCAGCAAATGGGTCTATTATTCAAAAGGATAAGTGAATTATACCAAATGGGGGTGTTTAAAAACGATTCACGCGTGATGGTGATCGGAAGAATCAAGGGTTTTAAAAGAGAGGAAGTATATTTGAATAAAGGGAATGAGGTATGAGGAGATTTGGTAGAGAAGCATAACACTTCATCAAAAGAAAAGGGTAACAATAAAGTACGTTCAATAAGAAGCCAAAGAGGAGAAAAGGTGGAAGGGTCTAATGAATGCCATCGGGATGCTTGACGTAAGGAGAAGGATTTATGGTATAGACGAAAATATGGAAATTTAACTCCACCATTCGGCTTGGATTTGTGAAGAGCTACAAGAGAAATTCTAGGCTTTTTATTTTTCCAAAGAAATTTCGAGAGAGAGGAATCAATACGTTTTAAATGAAGGGCAGGAATATAAACAGGCAACATGGAAAAGGTATAAATTAGGATAGGGGCGATCATCATTTTAATCGAGGACAATCGACCCCACCAGGAAAGAAAAAGGAGGTTCCAGGAGGAGAACAATTGATCAATTTGAGATGAAACTGCAGACATATTTAATTTAATTGAAGATGAAATGGAATTGGAAAACCAGATACCAAACTTTTCAATCTTTGAGCTGTTCCAGGCAAAGCCAGTTGAGGAAAAAAGATGAGGAAGACAGGTTTTGGTCAAGGGGAGAATTTCAGTCTTGTCTGAGTTAATCTTATATCCTGGGACTGGAGAAAATGCATCAAATTCAGATAGTAAAGGGGAGACAGACAGTTCTGGATTGGAAATAAACAAAAGGATTTCATCCGCGATTGCAGAAAGTTTCAATTGATTGTTACCACAGGGAAGACCAGAGATGGATTTATTGTTACGAATGGAGGACAGAGCTAAGACAAAAAGAAGTGGGGATAGAGGACAACCTTGGCGTACCCCCCGCTGAAGAGTAAAGGATGAGGAAAGTTGACCGTTTACGAGAACTGAAGCTTTGGGCGCAGAATATAACAAAGATATGAGGGATATAAATTTGGGACCAAAGCCATGCCATTGTAATGAGGCAAACAAAAAAGACCAATCTACTCTGTCAAAAGCCTTTTCTGCATCAACAGAAATAAGGGATAGAGGAATTGAGAGAAATGAGGTTTTATTCAAAACATTAAGAAAAAGTCGAGAGTTATCAGAAGTGAGCCTACCCGTAACAAAACCACATTGCTCCTTGCCAATAAGATGAGGCATATATGGATCCAAGCGTAATGCGATTAATTTAGCAAATAATTTGTAGTCCACATTAACTAAAGAGATTGGACGATAGTTTTTACAGAATTTAGGATCACGGCCATCTTTTGGGATAAGACAAATGGTGGTGTCCTGAAAAGTGCCATCCGCTGTACCAGAGGAATGGAATGACTGAAAGAGCGTTAAAGGTTTGGGCAGTAAGAGAGAAATGTAAGTAAAATTCAACAGGAAAACCATCAGGGCCAGGTGTTTTACCCTTAGTAAGGGTTGTCAAAGCCATGGACAGTTCATGTAATGAGAGGACAAGTTCAAAGTCTGTAAAATTTAGATGAGAATTAGTAGGTTTAGGTAATCTCTGTAAACAAATCTGAATAACAGAAGCGGTAGATTATGGAGTATATAACTGTTGATAAAACTGTTGAAATTGATCAAGCATTTCCTTATCTTTATGTAGGAGAGTATTATCAGAGGACTAAATAGATTTAATAAGAGTGCGTTCCTTACGAGACTTAAGATATTTAGTTAAGAGTTTTCCAGACTTGTTACGACCACCATAATAATGAGCACTACTACGAAGGAGAATTGAAGATGCATTATCAGTGGTAAGTTTATTGAAGTCCAATTTTGCTCTGGTGACATACATTTGTCTGAAGAAGTGTAAAATTTATGTTCCAGGGATTTTATATGTGCTAGGGACGTTTTACGTTTCTGAAGATATTGCTTCTTTTTCCTAGAGAAGAAATCGATAATGAATCCCCTTGCAGTAGCTTTAAAGGAGTCCCAGAGGATATGAGGAGGAGTGCTAGGGTCAGAATTAAATGGAAAGAAGTCATTAGTAAAAGAGCGAAAAGAAGAAGAGAAAGTAGGATCGGTGAGAAGTGCACAATTAAAACACCAACGAGATGGTTTGGGATGAGGCGGAAGTAAGTCAAGATCTGTTACAATGGGGGCATGGTCCGAAATAACTATGGGTTTGATAGAAGAAGACAGTAGGTTTTGAGATAAAGATTGAGAAAGAAAAATGTAGTGTAGTCGAGAAAAAGATGAGTGAGGATGAGAGAAAAAAGAATAGTCTAAAGTATCTGGATGTAAGATTCTCCAAGAGTCAGTAAAACGTGATTGTAAGATGGTGTCTAGGAATTGCTTATGTGGTTTGTGGGGAATGAAGCGAACTGTGGATTTGCGATCAAGGAATGGGTCGATAATCTGATTACAATCCACACCTAAAATAACTAGTTCATCTTTATTTTGAATACATTTGTTCGTATCTAAAGGCCAAAAAAACCAGTCAGGTTGAGTAGAACCATAGACATTAAAAACAGTTAAAGGTATAGAATTAATAAGTAATTTAACCAAAATCCATCTACCATCAGCATCCTTTTTTTGCCACAAAACTTTACATTTCAATTTTTAATGACATAAAATGGCAACACCATTCTTTTTGTTATTGGAGGGGAAAATAAGACTGTACCAACCCAGTTACTTTTTAATTTAAGAGATTCAAGTTCAGTAAGGTGAGTTTCTTGAAGAAGGACTATATCAGGGTTATAAGAAGCAAAATGGGAAAGTACTCTCTGCCATTTAATGGGGTTAATAAAGCCTTTTATGTTCCAGGAAATAACTCTAAATTTTCAAATAAGATAAAATGAATAAGAATAAAAAGTGCAACACAGAATATATATATCATACAGCCGGAAAAAAAAGGCAATAGAAAGAAAGAAATATAGCAAATAACATGAAAGGGAGAGCATGGGTGAAGGAAGGGAAAGAAAAAGAAAATAGCACAGATACAAAAGAGGAGATAAAAGAAGAGAAGTACATATCCAAAAGGATGACTGTAAAGAACGCACCTGAGGGGCACGTACAAGAGGGAGATGGGGAACGGCGACACTCAACAAGACAGACCGCTCGAAGAGTGGGAATCCAACTGCACCAGGACAACCAAAACCGAAGGAGAGGAGCCACATGGGATGAGGGAACAGACATCACGAGTCTATGTAAGGAAAGAAAAAGACACATGATAATAGGGAAATACCACAGGGGATATACAATATAATACATACAACAAACAAATATACATAACAGCATATTCGGAATTTAAAAATTTAAACTTGAATTTGAATGCAAAAAAATACCAACAGGAGTGTTATGAGAAAAAACAACAAGAAAACAACAGATATAAATGTCGAATCGTTCAGCCACTAGGAGAAGCGGAGGTATCCATTCCACCACTGAATTGAATATGAATAAAGTTCTTGAGTTCTCCAGGGTCTTGAAAAGTCCATGTTCGATTTTGATGAGTAACCTTGAAGATGCACGGGTGAAACAAGCCATATCTAGCCCCAAGTGAACGCAAAGGAGCACGAAGAGACAGAAAATATTTTCTTCTTGATGCAGTGGCATTGGACACATCTTGAGAGAGGAACACTCTCTGACCGAGCCAGGAAACTTGTCGCTTGGATCTAGCTGCAGAAAGAACTGAGAGCAGGTCAGTAAATTTCAAGAAGAGAATGATGACTCCACGTGGTTTCGTTGAGGCAGATGAACGAGGACCAAGTCTACGGGCTCTTTGGAAACTGAGAGAAGTAGTGGGCGGCATGTCCAGAAGCTTCGGGAGGAAAGAAGTGAAAAAGATTGTACGGCATTACAACCCGGGCTTTTACCGCGCATGTCATTGCAACGCAGTTTTTACAACACAAGTCCTTACAACGACTTGCGTTGGGGGGCGCTGGATAGTGGAATAGTTTACTTTTCTATTCCAACTCCAGCCCACGTTGACAGTGGGGAAGGTGTTGGATAGAAAATAAAACTATTTCCTATCCTACAGCGTTGTAACTACTTGCGTTGTAATAGCAGCGTTGTAATAGCAGTGCGGGGTAATGCCCGCGTTGTTAAGGATGTTTCCCAGGGAAAAATGTCACAGGGTCAGCAGCCTCCCGTGATTCTGGCAAACCATAAATACGGAGGTTATTCCTCCTATTCCTATTTTCTAAATCCTCAGTATGTTGCTGGAGAGCAAGGACCGACTTTTCCAAAGAAGAGATGAGTTGAGAATTGGTTTGTATCTCCGAAACCTGTTGTTCAACGGAGGTAATCCTACTATCCATAGCCAGCTATTTTTCCTTCAAAAGTTGCATGTCCTTGTTTGTTTCCTCTACAAATGGACGTAATGCGCGTATTTCCTCCAAGATTCGCTCCATAGAGATAGGAGAGGAAGACTTGTTAGGAGAAGGAGGATCATGTTTCAGACGCTTAGTCGAAGTGGTAGGAGGAGAGAATTTGTTAGATGTAGACTGCGTTGAGGAAGAACGGTTAGGTACAACTCCAGCCATTGGAACCACAGCAGTAGAGGGACGTAAAGCTGAGGAGGATGCCACGTGGACACTCGTAGAAGGCACAAAAACAAACTTTAGTCTAAGTAATTTGACCATAGAAGGTAAATTACTTCCAATTTGATGTGCAGCAAGCTGAAACTGCCAACGATGTAAAGGCTACAAATGAAGTAAGTTATTTGTCAAACCCTAAACGGACAAGTAAAAAAGAACTTATTCCTTTTGGGAGGTTCAAATGGTCACCACATTCAGTCAAACGTTCTTATTCAAATATACATATACACCTTACTTTTTTGGGAAGTGCTCAATACAAGAAAATCATTTTTGTTGTAAAAATATACATGTTTATTTTTGGTAAAAAAACATAAATCAATAATGAAATTCAGTTAAAACACAATGCAATACAGTACAACACAATATTAAAAACCACCTAAAGTGGACAAGGAGAAATGTAAACACAACAATACACTTTGTCTTTGGTGTGGTTAATTTAAGCACTTGGTTGACAACCCGGGAAGATTTCCTCTTTCTTATACCCGACTCTTTTTTGACAACCTCAAATTTAACCTTTTTAATAAAGCGTCGATGCGTTTCGGAAGCTTTTGGATGTTTATGGCTTCCTTCCTCAGGACAGAATATATGGCTTTCTCCTCAAAACAATTTTCACCTATGCAACAAGCATCTGGGTGATTTGAATATATTCTAGTATTATTCTCAAGGCCTCCATATGTGGGGTCGTGTTTTCAGTCAGTTTCAATCTCCCACCCTTGGTAGATTCAAAGATGTATCTCGAACGGGGTCTTTCCACCTATTTCGACTTCCTCGTTCTACACCTTAATATTGGTATGTATTCCTGTGGGGTTCGTGTCATTTATCATATACGGTGCTTGTACTCAATCTTCACCAAGACATCTTTTCCCTGTTAATGGGGTTCTTGGTCACGATGTCGGCCTTTCGTGTCCGGGTCACTTGCGCTCGTGGCTTATTCAATTGCCAGGCGTGCCCCCCCGGAGTGCTCCGCTCGCGTCTGTAAGATCGCAGTTGGCGTTTGGATAAACCCTAAACGGAAACAAGGGGACTTGGCAACAAATTCAGAAAAATTCCAAAAGGCCTTGCATAAGCTCTAAAAATTCTGAGTGGACAGCTGCTACGTATATAAGGAATCATACAGGAATAAAGACATGACAAGTCAAGTGAAAATGTCTTGCAGAAAGATTCCTGTGGAAAGCCCAGCGGATAGTATTGTAAACAATCACGTAAAGAAGCATGAAACCATCAGGAGGAGGTTAAGCAACACCTCTATGAAATAATCAGATCATGTGGGTTCTAGGTATTCCTTGTGGAGCACAATGAATCTAAGATAGTGTCACTAGGTGGGAAATAAATAAGTCTCAGGATGAAAAACCGTCGAGGATGTGACTGAAGAGACAAGTCAATAAAATTTCAAAAGTGAGTTGTGAATATGTAAAAAAATAACGATTAGAACAGACTTCCAGTGTGATTGAGCATTGTAAGAAGAGGTAGCCACAAGGGGGACAGCTACAGTAGCGAGACGTCATGGTGCAGCGCACATTACCATGAGGAGAAACGCCACAAATAAAATGGCGGGCGTTGCAGGCTCAGGACGCGGTGGCGTAGAAAGACAATAAAGCGCTGCATGATAGGTCCAGTAAAGCGCTCCTCCGATGCCGCTCACATTCCCATATGTGATATCGGCAATTACGAGCCAAAAAAACATTGCAGGAATGCAAGCAAGGCTCCGTCACAGGGTCCGGTACGGCGGAGAAACACCCTCAAGCGGCCATCTTGCGTGGTGCCCTAGCCACGCCCCCACTGAGGTGCCTCTTAACAGCATGTGGAAGCCTTGGTGGCCATCCTGGGATTGCCAATATAGGCATTCTGTTTCCCATTCTTGGCACCCTCAATGATACTGTTAATCCATGCTATAGAAGACAGACTGTTGAGAAAAGTGGAAACAGATGCATTTTAGTCCTGACATGTAGTACTTGTAAGTTATTTCTATGGTGCTAGCCTGTCCAAAAGCAGGAAAGCTTAAAGATGCAGTCCTTAAAGTACATCTGTGGTTAACTGGGCACGCCAGACAATATATCGTGAACCAGTGCAATTCACACTGACAAATAAATCTATATATATAAAAACAAATGTATGTCTGTCTGTTTGTCCTTTATGCATTACTACACCATTCATCCGATCGCCATGAAACTTTGGGAAGTTGTTGACTACACTCCCGCGAAGGTTTCTGGCATAATTTTTTTCAAAATATCGGCCCCCCAGGGCCCACATAATCTTTCGAATATCACGCGGAATAACAAAAATCATCAGTGGCTCAGTGCACGTGCTATAATAGCAGCTACAAACAACGATGTAAATGCCATCAATTTCAGCATTCAAAACGGAATGCCAGGCGAAGCGACAACGTATAAGTCCATCGATACTGTGATGAATCAAGACGAAGTTATCAATTACCCAATGGAATTCTTGAATTCACTGGATTTGCCCGGTATTCCACCGCACATTTTGACATTGAAAATTGGCGTGCCTATCATTCTTCTCAGAAACATCAATCCACCACGACTTTGCAACGGTACAAGACTTTCGGTGAAAAAGATGATTAACAATGTCATAGAAGCTACAATTTTGAATGGGAAATTCAACGGGGAAGATGTACTGTTGCCACGTATTCCAATGATCACAACAGATATGCCATTTGAATTCAAACGTTTACAGTTTCCGGTGCGACTCGCTTTTGCAATGACCATCAGCAAAGCATAAGGACAATCGCTGCAAGTGTGTGGACTCCATTTTGAGAATCCGTGCTTCTCACATGGACAACTGTATGTGGCCAGCTCACGTGTCGGAAAACCTTCTGATTTTTTCGTGTACGCACCAGACGGAAAAACAAAAAATATCGTGTATCCAGAAACACTCGAATAAATAAATAGAATTAAAACGCCACTTTGAAATGTTTTCCATATTAAAATGAATACGTTTTAATAAAAATTACACAATGTAAATTGAATGTTATCATAACAAGCTTCCTTGAATTTCCTTTCTTCTGAGATCGCAGCAACGTGCGACGGGTAAGCTAGTAAATAATAAATAAATACAGTGTTTGTAAAGCTCGAACTAATCACCTTTAAGTGTCTCAAGGCGCTGGGGGCCATCGGGGATATTAAGTGAGCTATTGCCCAGAGTCCCATGATGCTGAGCTGAGCTGCTGCCGGGGCCGGCGGTCGAACTGTGAGTCCCCGTACTCTGAAGTCAGCCGCTCTGACCACTGCACCACACCTCTCCCTGATGCGATTTTTAAGGAACTATTGGCATATGTACTAAACATTTTAATGTGTATTGCGTGAACTGTGTAATTTTCTTTTTCTTTGCACTAATCCCATTATAGGATTCTGAAAAGTTTTCTGACTCCTGTCTCTTAGCTGTCGCCAACCACATCACATGCTGTATTTTTTTTTTATGCAAGTTATGGGCGATTTCGTTTATTTAGGGATACTTAAGGATTGGTATGTTGTATTATCTGGAATCATCAGTAAAACCCAGAGCACCAGACCAAACAGTCCTACAAACAGACAAAATAAATCAGTTGACATATCGACCTGCACAGTTACCCTTTAGGGCTATACTACAAAGGCGGCAGATGCAGCAATGAAAATGCCATACACCTTCTGATGTCAGGGGTCAATCAACACACTGCATTGTCGCAGCTATCTTTGTTTACCATGCACTGCAGTGACAGGCCACATGGTATGATTGAGGGAGAGGCCGGGCACTGCTTGATTAAATCCGAGGGTCGGCGTGCAGCACCAATAACTATACAGTCAGTGCACTAGCTGGTCAGATGGTGAGTATAAGCCAAAGTGTATTTCAGACAGCAGACTGGCAGACAGCACAGAGGGCACTCATTAACACCCTGCGACGCGCTTAAATAAAGCTACTCGTTGAGCGCGTCTTGCACACATTGAGGTTCTGAAAATCTGGATTCGCATAATTATACTGAACTCGAGAAATAAAACTTCGTCGAAACATGACGAATTTGGTATCAAAAGACCGAGAATGACGAGTACATCATGTACATGTATTTTCAGCATATTCGAGTGACGATTTCACCTCGAAATCGTCATTTACATTCTGAACCCTTGGCTCCCATTTATATGTTGCCCTTTACATAGGCCTTAATCCAGTTGAATTTGATTCCACAAGGACACGTACTCCTTAATCGACTTTTCCCTTACCTCAGTACAAGTTGGAACCATTGCCCCAGGCCGAACTCGTTAGGTCAGTTCCCTCCCAGTGGCCGAGCAAGATAGCATCTAGGCTCAACAAACCATAAAACCATTTCAGCGCGCACACCTGCCATATCTCGCTCACATCTATCTCCACTCTTTTGCTTCACTTACTTTATGGTGGGGAGGTGCCCGTTTTTATTAGGGGACCTGTGATATCTGATGAAATGTTGGGCCTTGCCAAATGATTTGTTGTCGGCAGCACGAAGTGAAATATGGACATGTCATCATGACTCTGCTTTTTCTTTGAACCAGAATATGTTAACTATTTACTTTACAACCAAGAATGTTTTGCCTAGGGCCTAGAATCGTGTATAAAAAGAGAAGCCTGACTTTGTAAAAGTGTGCAGTCTCCTGAGAACATACCCGTATTGTACTTCTAGGACACCTGTTACCTTGGTTGCAGCCAATAAACTAATCTTTGACTTAACCTAGAAGACTCTGAAGTTTCTGTAGGTCTGGATCAGGAAGAACCCGAGGTCTCTGGGTGTTGATTCCCTGGCACCGCTGGGTTACCGGTTCTGTGCCGGTTCTTAAAAACCCAGTACCTCAGTTGGCGCCCAACGTGGGGCACAATTCCAGTGGTACCAGTCAGCCTGAAGATCGTGAGGATCTTCGTGTGGAAATTCCGGAGGACGGCCAACCACCTCAATGACCCCTGCATGTCGACGTGGTCCAAAGGTCTTTGCTGCGAGGCTCCCCGCCTCCCGACGGCTACAAGGACTGCTGCCCTGGCTATCGCCCTGATTTGGACCCTAGAAGTTTTTGGTAGAGCGAAACACTGAGACGAGTCTTCTGGTGACGTCATCGATATTTTCAGTTAAGTATAAGTGGAGCGTCTCCCAGTCCTAAGTTGGACTTACTTTGTGGTATCTTTGGGATACAAAAGGTTTTGTATTGGTACTTGCAAGCACCATAACCGAAGGACTCGTGTATTCACGAGAAATATCGTAATCGATAATCCTTTGAAGTTTGGAACTAGACTAGAGAGCGAAGATGCCTAGTCTTAGACTTGGGAATTTGTTTTGTCTTGGTGGTAATAATAGGGACTCCCGATTGGAGGACGCATGTCCGGTTCCTCCAGTTGGAACTCCGACTTACGAACTGTATGTAAAACATGGGGTAGGCCCCATCATCTACAACGAAGTATGGATTAAATACACAAGAAAAGAGTGTTTTTTAAAATGGCCCCAATATGGTAGCTTTGATTCTGAAATCTTAGACAACCTTGAAGTTAAACTCTTCAAAAAGAAAGCCCGGCCGGCGATGTTTGACTCTTTCCGCTTATGGCGTAAAGAAGCCAAACAAAAAGAAATTAAATTAGCTAAGAAAAATAAGAGAGAAGGGGGACTTTCAGTAATGCAAGCTGCTGTGCAGTTTAAAGATAATGAAGAAGAGCAGATGAATGAGCAGTTGCACAGGCAACGTAAAATGGCAATAGATAAGTGTTATCCAGTTTTGCCGTCTCTTCAGCAAGAGGCAGCAAAAGAACGTGAAAAAGACCCATTAATGTCGCATTTGCTAAATTCACCACCCCCTATGCGCAGAATGCCACAGCACCCACGCAACCTTTAGTTGCGCAAACTACGCCTCCTGCTCCTCCACAGCACTCACCAGCTGTTCTTCAGCTGGCTCCTACTTCTTCGGTGCAGCCTTCTCCAGGCCCACCGACCACTTTTGTTTCGCCTGTGTTTTCTACGATTTTGCCTACTGTTCTTTTTACGTCTCCTAATGCTCCCTCTACGGTTTTGCCTAGTGCCCCCTCTATTTCCCCTGATACCTCTTCTGCTATCTCTACCCCCGCCTTATCTCTCCCCGTTTTTCCATCTGTTTGTCCTTCAGTTTCACCTTCCATTCGGCAGAAAATGGCCAGCACTGTTACTAATCTTCTTTTACCTCTTTTCGGGTCGCCTGCTACGACCCCTAACATAGGCCTGATTATCAAGATAGAGATTCACTGAATAATTTAGCTCGGAAATGGGTCATGGACACTTCAAAATATGATGTACAGTCTGTCATGGAAGTCTTCCATCAATGGGAAGCAGCGACACAGAGATATGTTTTCGAACAGATGTGTGTTTTTCTTGGCGAGGATTTAGAAGATAATGATCAAGATTGCATCCCACAAGAGATGTGTCGTGTACGGTTTAAGTTTGGAGAGGGTATGATTGTAGGTCCAGATGTGGAAAAAGCAGTTGAAATGTTGTTATCATATCAAAGTAAGGGAAGCAGTTCTGGGTCACCATCTGAATCTAATACATCCAGTAGGAAAAAGGCGCGACAATACCCTATGAGAGAAGTTCCCCCACAGTGGAGAGAGGGTGACACGACTGCTGTCCACCTATTCTGCCACACTTCCAGCGTGTATGGGTACATGTCCCATGGAAGCGAGCTGAAGTTTTAGCACTCAAACAAACATTACCAGATCCGCATAAAAATCCTGCAGGGTACTATAAAGAATTGTCACACACTGCTGGGTCATGTATAATGAATTTAGCCGATATCGATATGTTATTTGGAAATGTTGTTCCACAGCCTTTATGGGGTAAAATTCGTCATGTAGATCATGACCAGGAATTAGGTGACACATGGGCTAATATTACTGCTGCAGATGCCCGACAAGTTGGTGGTGCCAAGCCTGAGCCTTTGATAGCAGAACTCCCTGGTAGAATAGTAGATTACATGAAAACGATAATGCCTGCAATACGCGTAAATTGGGATAAGTTGTCTGCATGCAAGCAAAAGAAAGAAGAAACTGTTTCAGATTTCTTCACCAGATTTGAAGAAACATTCGTTGACCACAGCGGTCAAGATATGACCACAGAAGGTGGTCAGAGATTGTTTGTCAATAAATTCGTGCACAATCTGCTTCCAGAATTGTGTAGAAAATTAAAAGATTCAGAAAGTTCTTGGGCAGTCTCATCTTCAGCCCAGATATTGGCTACCGCACAATATTACGAAAATAGAGACAAAGATGAGAAAGATAAAGTAGAAAAGAAAACTAGAGAACTAAAAACGAAGGTTTTGCTACAGCAAGCCTATCCGCCACGTGGTGGTGGTAATCAAAATAATAATGGTCAGAATCACTACCAAAATACCTTTCAGCAGCCTCAACAGTATCAGAGAAACTCGCAAAGATTCGATTACACTCAACCCCGTGTAGGTCCCAACCAGTGTTTATATTGCAAACAAGAGGGTCATTACAAGTATAATTGTCCTGCCCTATCACAACGTGCAAATGGAGTTTCTGGTGTTAGAGGTCGTGGCAGTCAGGAAGCGCCTAGAGGTAGAGGGCGTGGAAACACCACTCAGGACACACGTCCCCTTCCACCCCAAAACTCTATGAACAGGTTTGATCAGCAAAATAACGTATCTGACAGGACCGCTCAATACTATGTTGAAGATTATTACACAGAAAATGAGCAGTGGGAGAATGATGATTGCTAGGACAGCCATAGACAAAGAGAGGGAGTTGTTTCAGTTCCAGTAGATCAGAGTGGACCTTACGTTGAGGTGATTACATCAGGTGTGTCAGAACCTTTTCTGTTGGATACTGGTGCTACAAAGAGTTCTATTATGCACTCCAAACTCCCTGGCGCACCTTTGTCTGGCGAAATGAACGTTTCTGTAGGTTTTTCTGGCGCCCCAGTTAGAAATCCGATTTCTGACCCTTTATCTCTTTCTGTTGGTCCTTGTGAATTCGAAGCACCCCTTATTCTGACAACAGGTTGTGGTGAAAATTTGCTAGGATTAGATTTGCTAAAAAGATTGTATGCGACTTTGTACTGTTCTCCTTCAGGAGTACAACTTACTTTAGGCAAGAAAGTGGTTTCTCCTATGTATTTGTCGAGAGATGCACTTCCAGTGGAATTGTCACTTCTCCCAGATATTCTTTGGGCTACTGGTCCTAATGATGTAGGTCTTTTAGAAATTCCACCATATGTTGTAACATTGAAGTCGAATGTCAAAATGCCACGAATTCCCCAATACAGAATATCTAATGAGGGTGAAAAAGCTTTGCTAGCTATTGTTTACGAATTGATTGAAAAGGATGTGATTGAGGAAACACGAGGCAATGTTTGCAATAGTCCTGTTCTGCCTGTTTTAAAATGAACTGACCCTTCTCAGCCACCTGTGTACAGATTCGTGATTGATCTTCGAGAAGTAAATAAAATAGTCGTGCCACAATTCCCAGTTGTCCCCGACATTACCACATTATTGACTATGATTCCAGCTTCTGCTGCATGGTTTTCGGTGATTGACCTGAAGAATGCCTTCTTCAGCATCCCGATTGCCGAGGAAAGCAGGGATATCTTTTCCTTCAGTTTAGGAGGTCGAAGCTTCCGCTTTAAACGCGCTCCTCAAGGCTACTGTGAAAGCCCCTCAATATACAGTCAAGCTCTGAAAACACAGCTTGACACGATTGTTTTGCCAAAAGGTGCCACTCTTGTACAGTATGTGGACGATTTGCTCATTGCTGCAGATACTGAGAAAATTTGTAAACAGGCCACATTGACATTATTGCGTCATCTGTGTGATCTGCATCACAAGGTGTCACTTTCCAAGCTTCAATATTGCCGACAAGAAGTGACCTACTTAGGTCACCTCTTATCGAAGGAGGGAAGGAAACTGACCCCAGAAAGAATTCAGGCAATAGCGAAATTGAGTGTGCCAAGAACACAGAGAGAAGTACGTGCTTTCTTGGGCATTACATCGTACTGTAGACAGTGGATTCCAAATTTTTCGTTATTGGCCAAACCCTTGGTGGCACTAACGTGTAAAAATACACCCAATCCCATTCCCTGGTCTGAAGAGTGTCAGAAAAGTTTTCTCGAATTACGCACAGCATTATGTTCGGCTCCTGTGTTAGGTACCCCCAACTACAGTAAGCCTTTCACATTGTATGTCCACGAGAAGGAAGGCTGTGCATTGTCTGTGCTGACTCAGTTATTCGGAGATAGACAGCCGCCATGCGCCTATTTTTCATCCACTTTGGATCCGGTAGCACAAGCATTGCCGAGTTGTTTAAGGGCCACAGCAGCAGCAGCTGTTTCTATTCGACAGTCTGCAGGTCTAGTAATGAATAATACACTAATCGTGATGGACCCGCATGCAGTAGACACATTGTTAAATAGAACCAAGACACAGCACTTAACTAGTGCTCGACTGTCAAGTTACGAATTAACGCTGCTAGCGAGCCATGTGCATATAAAAAGGTGCAGTACCTTGAATCTAGCCACGTTGTTACCAATTGCAGAGGAATCAGATGCTTTAGAACAGCACGATTGTTTCCTCACAACAGAGGAAGAGACAAAAGGGAGAGTGGATTTATTTGACACTCCTCTTGCTGAATGTGATGGTACATTATGGGTAGATGGTTCATGCTTTAAGCTCCCAAATGGGAATGTGACTGCAGCATATGCTGTCACAACTTTGCACACAGTCGTTGAAACTGCACGAATACCACATGGTTCGGCTCAAGCCGCGGAATTAGTAGCACTTACGAGAGCATGTGTATTGTCTAGAGGAATGAGAGTTACTGTCTACACTGATAGTCAGTATGCGTTTGGAGTGGCTCACAGTTTTGGACGATTGTGGAGAGAACGTGGGTTCCTGACTTCGCATGGAACTAAGATTCAGCATGGTCAGTTGGTGAATGAGCTTCTTGAATCACTGACCTTGCCCCTGTAAAAGGCAATTGTGAAATGTAGTGCTCACAAGAAGGTGACTGATGATGTTGGTCGTGGAAATGCATTTGCTGATGAGACCGCTAAGGAAACTGCAAAGAATGTAATAAGCCGAATGTATGTTGCAGGCCCTGAAAGATGGACTGGTGAGGTTGGAATATGTGAGGTCACGATAGAAAGTGTGAAGTCCATCCAAGCTGAGGCCACAGAGAAAGAGTTGAGCACGTGGAGAGAAAGTACAGGGAGAATGGATGCAAATGGTTGTTGGGTTGAATTGACAGAGCATCAGAGATGGTTGTTACCCGATGCATATGTGCTTGCAGTGGTTACAATGGCTCATGGAATGGCTCATATCAGCGTGAAAGGGATTTGCAAGTTGTTGGCCCCAGTGTGGAAGAATTCAGGGATTCCCAAGTGTGCAGAGAATGTTGTCAAGAATTGCATGGTATGTCTGAAGCACAATCCTGGTAGGGGAACCCCAACTCCAGCTGGTCATTTTGCACCTCCTACGTATCCGTTCGAGGTTTTGCAGCTAGATTTCATACATATGGAGAGGTGCAACAACTTAAAATACGTGCTCGTTGTTGTTTGTGCCTTCTCAAGATGGGTAGAAGCCTATCCCCTAAAAGACAATACTGCCTTGTCCACAGCCAAAGCCCTTGTAAAAGAATACTTCCCCAGGTTTGGAATGCCTAGAATGGTCTGGTCTGACAACGGAAGTGAATTTGTGGGTCGTGTGATGAAAAGAGTGTGTGAAGGGCTAGGCATTAGGCAGAAGTTCCACGCTGCAAATCACCCCCAATCAGCTGGATTAGTAGAATGTTACAATGGCACGCTAAAACTTAAATTGGCCAAAATCCAAGCGAGCACAGGTCTTAAATGGCCTGACGCTCTAACCTTAGCACTCCTATCCACCAGAATGACTGTGCATTCGCGAGTGAAACTCAGCCCGTACGAAATTGTCTTTGGCCGGCCAGCCAACATATGGGGAGTGCCTAGGCCCACGAAGTTCAGCGAGCTGCAACTCCCTATTTTGCTTGATTACTTGTATGAATTGACGGCTAAATTGCGTGTTTTACATCAACAGGTCCACAACACCCTGCCTCCGGTCTCTGAGACTCCAGGTCACTCCATTGTCCCTGGATCCTGGATCCTCGTAAAGAACTTTCAAAGGACAAAGAACGACCAGCCCAGGTGGACCGGGCCACATCTCGTCCTTCTTTCCACGAGGTCAGCAGTTCGAGTGGAGGGGAAGGCCAACTGGATCCACGGGGTCCATTGCAAGAGAATCCCTTCACCTCCGCCACATGACCAATGGGTCCAGAAAGGTGGCACTGACTCAGAGCTCACAACTGATGACCGTGTAAAAGAAACTAACCCTGATTGTGAAAGTGAGAACATTTTTCAAGAAACTGTGCCACCACCAGAACAATTGAACTCTTTGGAACCTGAACTCCTGTTTCAGGACCAGACAGTACCAGGGAAAAGACGTTACAATCTGAGACCGAGAAAAACGAACTGATAAGAGTGATTCTTTTTTTATGATTTTGAGACCAAGACCTATGGACTAATAAATTCCTTTTTTTCTCCCAAATACCTTTTGTGCAGCTCTCCCATTTAGGAAACTTGCTTATTTTTGTTTTTTGAACCGCCATCCGGGTTCCGCTGCTAGGGCCGCGATTGGTTAAAGTCTTCGGAAGTGCAGCCAACGACGTTAGGTCGGTGGTTCTGGTCGTTCCAAGGGAGTTGCCCTAGACTGACAGAAGCACTCCTTAGCAGAATCAACCTCCTCGTCGCGGGCAGCACCTTAGAGAGGATGGAGTTTCCTGATGTGGAGAGACCTGCCAAACAAATGAACTTTAAGCAGAGACTGTGTGACACGATGACAAAGAAAAGTTTTATAATATTGTGTATTTTTATGCTATCCAGCGTAATGATCTTTTTGATAAGTTATGTTTTATTCTCTTTCCATGTAACATTTGCGCCCACTGCATCACCCATACCTCCTCCTACTGTTTCCTCTCATTCTTTCCACCCTCTGCCTGACCACGAATCCAATAGAAGGTTAGAATTCATTAATAACTCCTTCGTTCAGTTATTACACCAACACCAACTTGTAATGAACACAACTAACTGTTGGGTGTGTGGTCTCATGCCTCACACAACGGATAAAGGTATCCCCTATTTGGTCCTGCCATTTAGTCACAATGGTTCAGTATGGGCATATAGGACAATGTTCATATATGCACGAGAAATCCAACCCCTACATTCTGTAAAAGACAACCTCAAGACTAGCGCCCTAGTCAAAGGTATAGTTGACATGATCAAGGAAGTAACTTCTTATGAAGATACTCCGGATGATGAGATACTTGCATATGTAGGTTGGAACGTGACCGGATATGGCACTACTTTAAGTGAGAAACAGCAAGTCAAAAAATCATCCCCTATCTGGATCGTACCCCATCAAGGTCACCTGTGTCTGCAAGGTATTGGCAAGAATCCCAGAGCTCAGCTAGGGAAGAGTATCTGTACAGAAACGTATGTTTTTGGATCTCAGACTTCCCCTGCGTTTTTAGCCGCTAAGGGTACTTATTTCATCTGCCATGATAGAGCCTATACATGGTTGCCCCCTGACTTCTCGGGCTCATGTTTTATTTCATTCCTGTTGCCTCCCACCTACACAGCAGCGGCAGATTACCACCGGACAAGGGTAGTTAGAGGTGTTTTGAGTAAAGAAGACACTGCAGGTCAAGAATTTGGGGACTTTGCAAAGGGTTTTCTGCCGTTCTGGGGATCCATGGCTAACAGTAGAAACATAAGGCAATTAACAAGGGTAGTTGAATCCACCGTGATTGAAACTGCTGGTGCCCTTAGTAACCTGACTGCTGAGCTCCAGTCGGATCGACTTATGACCCTTCAGAACCGGGTCGCTTTGGATGTAATACTTGCGGACCGAGGTGGAGTATGCAAATTGATCCAGTCTAGTTGTTGCATTTTCATCCCAGATAATGCTCCAACTGTGTACAGGGCCATCTCCAAACTACATAAGATTTCTGAATTCATTCATGTGGATAAAGGAGATTGGTCGCTAATGGGATGGTTCTGGGAACTGATATCTGCCTGGGGATGGAAAATTCTGATGGTCATTGGGATGGTCTTAGCCATTCTTTTCCTGTTCTGCCTATGCATACAGTGTGCTCCTGCAATATGTGGCCTCTGTGTTACATCATGTGTAAGGAAGCCTGTGTCAAGAGATGAACTAAGCACTAGAATGATGTTACAGCAACATCTCAATGACTTTACGAATATCGATCTGGACTCAGACTAACATGAGGATAGATTAATTGCCTATGTAAGGGCAAAAGGAGGGATTGAGGTTCTGAAAATCTGGATTCGCATAATTATACTGAACTCGAGAAATAAAACTTCGTCGAAAAATGACGAATTTGGTATCAAAAGACCGAGAATGACGAGTACATCATGTACATGTATTTTCAGCATATTCGAGTGACGATTTCACCTCGAAATCGTCATTTACATTCTGAACCCTTGGCTCCCATTTATATGTTGCCCTTTACATAGGCCTTAATCCAGTTGAATTTGATTCCACAAGGACACGTACTCCTTAATCGACTTTTCCCTGACCTCAGTACAAGTTGGAACCATTGCCCCAGGCCGAACTCGTTAGGTCAGTTCCCTCCCAGTGGCCGAGCAAGATAGCATCTAGGCTCAACAAACCATAAAACCATTTCAGCGCGCACACCTGCCATATCTCGCTCACATCTATCTCCACTCTTTTGCTTCACTTACTTTATGGTGGGGAAGTGCCCGTTTTTATTAGGGTACCTGTGATATCTGATGAAATGTTGGGCCTTGCCAAATGATTTGTTGTCGGCAGCACGAAGTGAAATATGGACATGTCATCATGACTCTGCTTTTTCTTTGAACCAGAATATGTTAACTATTTACTTTACAACCAAGAATGTTTTGCCTAGGGCCTAGAATCGTGTATAAAAAGAGAAGCCTGACTTTGTAAAAGTGTGCAGTCTCCTGAGAACATACCCGTATTGTACTTCTAGGACACCTGTTACCTTGGTTGCAGCCAATAAACTAATCTTTGACTTCACCTAGAAGACTCTGAAGTTTCTGTAGGTCTGGATCAGGAAGAACCCGAGGTCTCTGGGTGTTGATTCCCTGGCACCGCTGGGTTACCGGTTCTGTGCCGGTTCTTAAAAACCCAGTACCTCAACATGGGGTGGTCCAGACGCTAAATGACTATTGCATTTTAGTGCAGTGATGCGGACACCAGCACTAAAATGCATTAGTCTAATCCCTGATGCTAGGAACTGGATTTTGGTCACAAAATATTGATATATATGAAACCAGTTTGGCATTTGCAGCACTGCCAAACACCAAGTTTGGCAGGGCTGCAAATGCCAAACTGGTTTCATATATATCAATATTTTGTGACCAAAATCCAGTTCCAAAATATTGAGATTTTACTATTGCCTCAAAGGAGGTGGTAATACATTCGCAAACTTAAATTCATGATTTTTTTCTTTAAAAAAAAAAAAGAAAAAAAATATGCAGAAGAGGGACTATTACTAAATCTTGAACTTTCCTTTAAATCCATCATCCCCGTGATGGCCTCCAAACTTAGTGTAACGCAATTTGCGACCTACCTCAATAATATTCATGAGGTAGGTTTGATTGCGATCAACTACGACTAGGAATTTTAAAAATGGACTTATTAGTACAAAGATTGGTTATTAAGATTTTTTTTTACTGGTCGTAAAGATACTGGTTGCACATTGTGATCAGGATTTTCCAATAGGGATAAGTACATCTCGCTGTTTATCTGATTGCGAAGCATTGACATTTGAAGGTAATAATATATACACAAACTTACCCTTTGTGATTGTAAGAAAAATGTGTGTTGAAGAAGAGTGAGTGGTACATGGGAGCCCTACTAACTCTTGAAAAAAATTACAAAATAGATTTTTTTTTAAACGCAGGACTATTTCTTTGGAAAAATGGTTCGCGTTTAAAAATAAAAAGTTTGGTTTATCTAAAAGCAATTGCAGACATGGTGAGTCATAATGTGCAACCTACCTAATTAATATTGTTGAGGTAGGTCGGATTACGACCCATTGTGATTAGCACATAGGTCAGTGCTTAGAATTCTTTAGTGGCCCTATACTCGGTTGTACCACCAGATCTCCATTTCAAATTGAAACATCTTTCACTGATATATTTCAAATACTCACAAGTAGAAAAACATATTGAGCAGTGCTGTTAATGTTTTAGAGTATTTTCTGCCATTAATGTTCGCCCTACTCTCCAGGAACGTGCGTTCATGCCGCAAATTCAACAGCCCTCTTATTTTTCATCACACGAGCACCAGTGTTTGCAGATGGCACTAGTAAACAGACACGCAAGGTCATGAGCCCTCGAGAAATGTTGTACATCCTGCCATCAACGTATGTCTAAACCACGCCCTTCCCCCCGCAGCTTTTCTGCCACTATCTTTTACCGCCTGATCTTCAGCCAGAGGCTGCGAATGGTAAACAATCCGGGTCAACTTCTGCTATCAGCCTCTCACTACAATGAACCCTAAAGGCTGTTCCACCGAAACCTGTTCTGTCTGCATTCAGACAACGACGGTCACCACGAGGTCACACGCTGTCCCATGGCGCGCAGTCACTCATGCCATAATTGCCATTAGAGCATACAAGAAAGTAAAGTCACTATTTTGTATCTCTGTTTCATGGTTGCGGTGCGAAAAAACTATCCAAAACAGTAGCAGATAATGGATGCTTGTATTTTAGTGAAATATGGGAGGAAACATGCAACTCCCGCATCTTATTTTACAGAGTTCGCATGAAATGAGTTATTTAATAACAAGATTTTAATATACAAATAGGTACACACAGAACTACATTCCAGAGTTCCTTATCAGTCGCTATTATGTCAACCATTTATTAAAGAGTGTCAGCTTTTGTTTGCTATTGAACAGATTTCTGGCGGATCCTTGAACTTATAGATTGCTCATCTTGAGTTCTTTTCATTTGGCAAGTCTTAACCAAGATTTAGGATATCTTAATTTCTAATGAGGACGCAAGCTGTTTTTTATGTTGCCCCTGGAAGTATCTGGCTGTGCTTGTGCGCTGTAGCACTCAGAAAAGCAGCTCTGCAGCCCCCTCACCCCCAATGTTGAAACTCAGGGAGCTGGCCAGAGTGGTGAGCAGCAATTATCCTGCCGAAGGTGTTGGCTGCTGCTGCTTGTGGGGTAAGCAATCCTTTAGTTTCCACCATGGCTTAGTAAGGGAGCCGTGGGCCCTAATACAAGCAAGGACATTGGGCTCCCCATTCCCTGGTTTGGTGGTAGCAAATGCAGCCACTGATAAGGGTGAAGTGGCACCTCACACCCATGAGCTCCAGTGCTATTGCACCTGGTGAACGATTGATTGCGGAGTCCCTGATCTTCCACCCCCCTGTAGCCCCTCATAATGATCTACCCTTCAGTGTGGCCTGGTAGGACGTTTTAAGTTCTGACTTCAGGGTTTGGTGTATCTGTTATGGGGTCTTTCTTCAGACACAGCACAGTATGTTTAAATCCCAAATGTATTTTGTATGTGTGCTGCATGGGTATAAGACTGTGGCAAAGGGAGAAACTGTGAGAAGTCCTGTGGTGGCCTAATCCCTCAGTCAATCAATTTATAAAGCACGTCAATATAACTCAATAAGGTATCCAGGCGCTTGCAGGTCCCGGGGGCTTATTAGAAGAGCCAGGCCTTGAGGGCCATTTGGAATTCCGGAAGTGATGTGATCGTTCAGGGGTGCGTGTGAAAGCTGTTCCAGGTCTTTCCTGCAATGTGGGAAAAGGAGTGTCCTCCACTTCTGCTTCGGTAGATGCGGAGAGTATGGGCATGTGAAAGAGAGGCGGAGCGTAGTCTTCTCGACAGTTGGTGGAAGTTACGGCAGTGGTTAATGTATGCGGGTCCTTGATTGTGTAGGGCATTGTGTGCATGGGCCAGCAGTTTGAATTGGCATCTCTTCCGCACAGGGAGCCAGTGAACTTGCGTGAGGTGGGGTGTGATGTGGTTTGTCGGGGATGGCTGAGGATGATTCTGGCTGTGGTATTCGGTATGGTCTAAAGTCTCTGTAGGAGGTATGCGGCGATTCCTACGTAGAGGGCGTTGCCACAGTCCAGTCAGCTGGTGATGAGGGACTGTGTCACAGTGCATCTCGTGTGTAGGGGTAACCACTGAAGATCTTACAGAGCATGCACAGAGTGAGGAAGCAGGTGGAGGAGACTCATTGATCTGTGATTTCATGGTGAGCTTGTAGGTGACGTTTGTCAGGCATCTGTGGAAGTTGGTTCAGGTAGTGCTGTGGGTGAGTGAGAGGATGAGTTGAGTGTTGTCTGCATAGGAAATTACGTTGAGACTGTGGGATCTGATGGTGTTGGCCATCAGGGTGAAATATGCATTGAAGAGAGTGGGACTGAGGGATGTGCCCTGGGGGAACACCATAGGCAATCTTCTTGGGGTCAGAGGTGAAATATGTGAGGTGGATCCTCTGGGTTCTTCCGATGAGGAAGGAGGTTATCCATCTGAACATGTCCCCTTGGATGCCAATGTGGTGGAGCCTTTCGATCAGCATGTGGTGGGATACGGTGTTAAAGGTTGAGGAAGATCGAAGCTGCTGTTTCTCCTTGGTCAAGGAGGGTTCTGATGTTGTCGGTGGCTGCGATCAGGGCAGTTTCAGTGCTGTGATTGCTGTGGAAGCCATATTGGGAGGCACCGAGTAGCTGGTTCTGCTCCAGGTGTGTCATAAGTTGATTGTTGATGATCTTTTCCAGTACCTTTGCTGGGAATGGGAGCAGGGAAATTGGCCAGTGGTTTTTGAGTTCGCTGGGGTCGGCTGAGCGTTTTCTGAGTAGTGGTCTGAGTTCAGTCTGTTTCGAGGCATTAGGAATCGTTGCAGTAGTGATAGTGGTGTTGAGTATGGTGGTGAGTTTCTGGCCAATCCTTTGGTTTCCGAGGTTGAAGATGTGGTGAGGGCATGGGTCTGTGGGAGCTCCTGAGTAGGTGGAAATTCGAGGTGGTGTCCTGGGTAGAGCGGATGTTCCAGGTGGTCAGTGTGTGGTTCGTGTGGTATACGGTGGTGGCATATCTGTCAAGGAAGCTGGTAGGTGTGGGTTGACATTCAAAGTTTCTGTATATGCTTGAGCTCTTGTTGTGGAAGAAGTGGGCAAGGTTGTTGCACAGCTCCTGTGAGGGTATGAAGCTGTTTTTGCTGGGAGCCGGGTTGGAGAATTCCTTAACGAGGTTGAAAAGTTCCTTGGGGTTGTCAGCACTGGTTTCGATGTGAGCGGCAAAGGCTGTGTTCTTTGTTGCTCTCAGCAGGTGGTGGTAGGTATTGAGGGAGGTCTTGAAGGCTGCCCTGTCAGAGGTGTCTTTGCTAGTGCACCATTTCCTCTCCAGCTGTTTTCTGTCCTTGTTAGCTGTTCTGGGTTCTTGGGTGTACCAGCTGGCCTTTTTGGAGGATTTTCTCTGGATGTTGCTTTTGATGGGGATGATGCTGTCTGTACAATTGGTGATACAGGCGTTGAAGTGTTTTACTCCCTGTTCGAGATTTGTGGCGGTGGCAGGGTTGGAAGTGTGCGGGCGTTTGCCCAGTTGGAGTCTGAGAATTTGTTCCACCTCTGGTAGGGGGCGCTGGTCATTTTGGGGGTAGCGGTGCAGGCACTGGAGATGCTGAAGTGGATGATGGAGTGATCTGTCAATGTGAGTTCTGTGACATGGATGTATTTGATGCAGTTGCTAGTGGTGAAAATTGGATAAAAATTGGTGTAGAGCTCAGCTATGGTGTACCATCGGGGGCGGGAGGGCCAGGGGTTGAGGTGATGGATGTGGTCCAGGCACAGATGGACACAGACAGTCTTGCCTTGCATACCAGTGGTGCAGTTGCGCTGCAGCCTGCATTAAGTAGGTCCTGTGGTGGATGGAGCTTCTGTAGGCAAGAAGAACAGTGAGTGTGAGAACACGGTCGGGAAAACCCCAGCGGGAAAACCCAGGCATCTGCTGTGTCACTGGATCAGTCTGGAACAAGCAGGAACTGGAGGCCACAGGCAAGTGGTAAGCTATGGATCCAGGTGTCTACTGGTCTCCAAAGCCTAAGGCTAAGTATCCCCTCAGCCCACAGACACACTGAAGTGATTCAGTGCTAGCACAAAGAGCATAAGGCTTGGAGCAATTGTGCTTTCTGAACATTCTGTCAAAATGAAAGCTGAAATACCTGTTGTCATGCGTGGCTCAATATCACAAGATGCTATGATATAGCTGGGACTGAGGCACTGGTAGTTTTGAAGTACTGAAGTAATGAGACCTGTTTTGTGTGCTTTGCATATGTTGAGGGGTTATGATCAATATGGTGTTGCAGGCAAGCACCCTCATAGCTATACTGTTCAATGTCAGGTTCAAGGACATAAAGAGGCTACATTTGACTAATTTAAAAGGTGCACCAAGCAAATAAATGCTGCTGTTTTTCAACACTTGAGCCAAGGTGATTGAGGACGTTATTCTATTTGAGATGTACTGTTTATTTTTAGATATAAACTATTTTTTAATTAATATTTGTATTATTTATACAATTTAAAATATATATGTCATTTTATATATATATATGTCATTTTTTTAATGAAACATATTTTAATATTTTCTAAAAGTTGTTAAATATTTTTCAGGGGAAACTGCATTAGTTGGGTGTAGTGAATGAAATTCTGCCCCCCCCATATATGCTCTCACCACAATGTTTGTTAGATTCGAGTGAGAACAGTATATCTGACCTCTCTACCCCAGTGCATATTGGAAGTACATCTATATCTTGTGTAGACCCCCATGATGTCTATTTGGCCTCCAACACCTGCATTTCCAGTGTGTCGTTGAGTATTGGAATTGAGGATGTGGACTCTAATGCGGTTTTACATAAGAGATGTGATGGGCATGCAATCAAAAAGACTTCCACAGTAATTACTGATGTATATCATTTTGATTTATTTTCTCTTTAGAACAGGCACAGTTCACAGCTAGGGGCCGATTCCGATCTGGGTCGGAAAGCACTCGGACCGAGCCGGATCTGGGGTGTTTTGCGACTGATACGGAACCCTGTAGTCCGACTGAGCAAGTACGATGCTGTATGCTGTCAGACTCGTTTAGCTCGGACTCCCATAGAAGTCAATAGGATCCGGTGGTACGACGCATACATGGGCTCCCATTGACTGAATGGGTACGTCGCAGACAAGTGCGCCCCCTACAGTGGGTATGCATTGGTGCCATCTGCACCGTACATACCTGTGTTGAGGAGACCCATGGGTCTCTCCCTGTGTCCAAGTTGTAAGGCTGTGGGTAACAGGAGTTCCGACGCGGACCCCCAAAGTCCAACTCCGGGAGCTATTGCGAGCCGGACGCTCCGACTCGATCCGGCTGTCCGAATTGAGCATCGTACTAGCTCGGCCGTGAAACGTCTCCATTGTGCGCCACGGTTTGCCTGTGACCGAGTCATACGGAGCGGTTCGGAACCGGAAATGATTTGGATGGAGATTTCGCGCTTGTCCGCATCGTACTTTGACATACGGGCCCGTGTATGACTCGAGAAGTAATTCAGCCTCCGAATCGGATCCGCTAATGCCGAACCCGATTCAGTGCCTTTCCGACCGAGATCGTCCCCTTTGAAGGATGACTAACAAGTTGGTATCCAGTATATTATCTGCATTTGAACCTACTTTTAACTGCCTTCATCAATGATTGGCCCACATAGTAGCCAAAGTTCATATCTTGAATAGTCTATGTACTGGTATAGGGCCTTCTGGGGTCCCACCTACTGTATAGATTCAATCAGGCCTTTGGCTGTTGCAGTTCACTCCCCTCTGAATATAGAGTCTACTGTTGATCCTGCTCCCAATAGAAATCCATCTATAACCTCATTTTTTGCTGTTTGTATGCGTGTAGCACTAACCTCCATTTCTACAACTACCACTGCCAAGATGAGGAACAACAATTACAAGCTTGTTACGGTAAATTTATTCCTACCCCTTGCGGCAACTCTTTCTGTTGTCATTTTAACAAATGTTCACTTTTTAGATTCTAAGCCAAATGAAAAACAAAACTCTTCATTGGTTAAGGAAAGAAACAGGTGTGTTCTATCGTCTGGCGGAAAATATTGTTTTTGTCAGAAGTGTTGGAGGGAGCAAAGAGTCTGTTAAATATTGCAATGGAAATTGTGCGATAATTAACTTTTGTAATCCTAATATGGTGTATAGGTTCTTTTAGGACCTGGACAATGCTGCTAAGTCTAACAGAGTTAAAAGGGCAGTTCCAGTGGACTTTTTTTTAATAAATCCTTCCATTTCACAAATCAACCGTTGCCCTAGGCCGTTGCTTCTGGGACAAAACAGCGATAATTGCTATTTCTAAATGTTTTACCCCTTTAGAAGGTATGGGTTCTCCTGATTGACTAGACCGCAATAGTAGATCTGCATGGATTACTGCTCTAGATGCATTGTGTTCAAACAATCTATCTTATACAGAAGTCAATGTTGGGGTAAATTCTTCTACTGTGATCAACATTACTTCTTTGAATAGCTCTAATATTATTGATGATCTTATAGATATGACTAGAACCATCATACATGCCAAGAAATCTGAAGTGTCTTCTCCTGCTTCAACTCATTTTAAATTTGTATCTTGGAATATTGATGGCTTGCATTCGAAACTTACTGATCCATTCTTGTTGGACTTTATGAAATAGTTTCATGTCATTTTGTTCTACGAAACTCAGCCAATTGTTCCTCTTTGTTTGGATGGATTTGTCACCGTCTTCACTACAGCAGACCCTTCTAAATCTGGTGGGGTGAAAAGAGGCTTGATTATCTGGGATTCAATTTCACTGCAGTGCAAAGTTAAATGCCTCCCAAATGACTCCTCTAACCTACATGGAATTAATCTGAGAAGGGAACATAGTTTTAATATCAGTATCTTTACTTTTTGTAATAATAACTTTGATAAAAAAATAACACAATTTATCCTCTTTGTTTACTATAGATGTTAACTGTACTAATTTAAATTTAAATCCAATATGTTTTAATAACCAGGTAATTATTGCTGAAGACTTTAATGCCAAGGCCAGTAGGGTAGTGAAGTTTGAGGATCTCCACTCAGATATACCTCACAAGAAATACTCGATCCATTGTAGATTATATCTTTATGATTTAGTGCCTAAATTAGCTTGATCAATTGTGAGATCATTGCCTTAAGGTGACTATAATCCATTTGTTTTATTCTTAAAGCTACCTATTATTATGCCACAGGAATCCTCCCCGGAGTGGAACAAATTGGAAACTATTGAATGTGGTTGTAGACTTAAATGCACCCAGATTAATCCATCGGTCATTTAAAAAAATCTAATTACTAACAATTTGAACGCCTTTTATAAGTGTTTGATTTTATCTGAGAACTTGTATGTTTTAGTTTGTGATTGTTTTAAAAAGATAACAAATTACATTAATCTTTTACTAAATCGGTGATAGACAGTTTAAAAGCACATGTTTAAAAGCTAACAGGGATTTGAGAAATACTCTGACCAGGATACCTGAGTTAGAGAGGAAATGGTGGCCTGTAGACTTCAATATAAAAAAGATGTCAGAGCCAGGAAACGTGTTAACAGATGAAGCCTGAATAAGTCATTTTATCTAGCCAGTTAAAAACTGTGTGATCTTATTTCAAGCTTATTAATTCTAATTTATTTAATTCAAACAGACTTAGGCCTATCTATTATGCCAGAAGCCTGTATTAAGCATTTTCTAATATGTATGACACAGTCTGATATCTCTCTCTCTCTCAGCCGCCACTGTGTAGTTAGAGATAGGACCACGTTCCACACAGAATGGATTTTCTGGTTTGCTAATAAGTAGCTGAACAGAATTACACCAAATTTGGCAGAAATCTAGATCTTGTTCCAGAAAGTGTGCTTTTGATGATTTGTTGTAAATGGAGTGGGAATAGTAATGTTTACACTACGCTATCCAACACTTTCCCTACTGTTGCACTCTTTGTAGTTGGAATAGTAATTTTTTTCCCTTTGCCAACCAATATTTTTCTGTACTGTTTTAGTTAATGTTGTGTATAATTTAGTTTAAAAACATTAAAAATATTGTAGTTTTTTAATTTGTTATATATATGTTTTATATTTGTATTTATAATATTTTTGTATGTGTATATATGTATTTATCATTTATCAAATGTTTTAACAATTTATACGTTATTAAAATAATTATTTATGAATACTATTAAGTATATACATTTTATTTTATATGTATATGTTTAATTTATTTTAACATTATATGTATTAGTTATTTTTTTGTGAAAAATGAATATTTGTAACTGTTTCTTTTAATTACATGTATTGTTTACTTCAATTTACGTTATTTTTTAACATTTAAAAAAAATGATATTTTTGACATCGATATTTCTTTCTCAATATTTTTGTACTTACCATGATTTAGATCGGATGTCGATATTCTTGACTTCAATATTTTTGTCACAATATTTTTGTACCTCGATATTATTGTGGTCTATAGTTTGCAAGTGATTCTGGAGTGGGTACCAACTCCCCTCATTTAACACCTCAATTTTCTAAATATATGTTTAAAATATTATTGAAAAATTCTATTTCATATAGATTTAAAAATGATTACATATTGATGGATTATTTTCATTTTTCATGTGGCTTCAATGTAACTAAATTTGATGGTATTAATAATAGACTCTACAGAACTACATTACCCCAATCTGTTATCTAATTTGTTTTGAACAATATTTATGACATTTATATAAATCTGTATTTGATTTTAATAAAAGTAAAAAAAACAATTACCAATATTTTTCTTTCTAAGAGTAGAAGAGTGAATTAATGCAACTTCTGCCACTTCAGCAGCAGTCTGGAAATCAAACTCTCTTATTTGTTCCAAAGGTGATGGGTTTGCTGGATGTCTTTTGTTCTGGACCTTAGGTCGTATCATCTTTTTCACCTCCACACTTCTGTTTATTACCCTGTTAAAATTAATTCTTGTATGGATTATCCCGCAAATTTTCAATTTCTCTTTTTGGAAAACGTCTCTTGTGGGACCTGTGTAGCCTTTCTTTAACCTTCAAAAGATATGGAAAGAATTCCAAAGGTATGCTTCTTTCCTAGGCTGTGAAAGAATGTTATAAAACAATTCCTGGATCTGTGATGCTATGATTTGCTGCCACTGCAATGTTCACACTCTGTGAAGAATGATTCACTATTTTGAGATGAACATCAAGCCACTATTTTGAGTTCATTATTAAAAAATTGTGAATATTAAGAAATCAATATTTCAATAAGTCAAGTGTCAAATATAGCGCGGCTACTCACATGAAAGGGTCTTATCTCATGGCGCTTGGGGGGGAGACTGCTGATCCGTCGAAGGAGTTGTACTTCAATTGAAGAGCCAGGTGTTGAGGTCCTTCAAAAATTGAGGCAGTGATGGTGATTTCCTGATGTGGAGAGGCAGGGTGTTCTAGGTCTTTGCTGCAAGGTAGGAGAAAGATCTTCCTCTGGCTGTGATCTTGTGGATACGGTGGCCAGGGTCAGTAGAGCGGAGCAAAGTTCTTGGGTGGGTGCGTGGAATGCGAGGTGGTGTTAAGGTACACAGGTCCTGTGTCATGTAGGGCTTTGTAGGTGTGTGCGAGGAGCTTGAAGGTGATTTGTTTGTTGACTGGGAGCCAGTGGAGGTCTCTCAGGTGGCTGGTGATCTTGCTGCAGTGGTGGATGTTGAGGATGAGTCTGGGTCGAGGCGTCCCGAATGTTCTGCAGTTTCTTGAGGAGTTTCTGTGTGATGCTGGTGTAGAGTGCATTGCCATAGTCGATTCTGCTTCTGATGAGTGCGTGGGTGACTGTCTTTCTGGACTCAGTGGGGATCCACTTGAAGATCTTATGGAGAAGGCATAGTGTGCAGTAGCAGGATGATGAGAGGGCATTGATCTGCCCATTCATGGTGAGCGAGGAGTCCAGGATGATTCTGAGGTTTTGTGGAGAAGTGTGGCCCAATGGTTAGAGCGGCAGACCCTGATGCAGAGGTCTAGCCCGGGGACCAGGGTTCAATTCCCCGCCTCGGCGGGTCTTGGGCTCAAAATTCCACGGACCTGATAATTCTCGCCTCGGTGCCTATTCCAATCATGGAGTCCCACTCTGCAACGCTGGGCAATAGCTTGCTTAATCTCCACAACGGCCCCCACAACGCTAAGGATGCCTGGCCTCCACCTTGGGGGTGCCCAGGAGTGGACACCTCACAGGGAAAGCCAGGATGGGTTCCACAGCGGTATTCGTACAAGCGCCTTGAGACCCTTCCGGGTGAGTAGTGCGCTATACAAGTATCAATTTATTATTATTATTTGTGCATGGTCTGTGGGTATGGAGGGAGGTTCCAAGTGCTGCAGACCACCAACAGTCGTCCCAGGTGGATGGAGTGGAGCTCAGGATGAGGACTTAGGTCTTTTCTGGGTTGAACTTGAGGCATCAGTTCTTCATCCAGGAGGCGACAGCCTTCATCCATTGTAGAAGTTTTTCTTAGCAACTGTAGGTACATTGGTGAGGGAGAGAATCAGCTGAGTGTCATCGGCATAGGAGACAATGTTGAGTCTGTGGTTCCTTACGATGACGGCAAGCTGGGCAATATAGATGTTCAAGAGAGTGGGGCTCATGGAGGAGCACTGAGGCACTCCGCAGCTGTTCTCTGTGTGGATTCACAGTGGAACTTTGGTAGTACTACTCTCTGTGTTCGGCTGGTAAGGAAGGAGCGGATTCATTCTAGAGCTTTGTTGCGGATGCAGGCGTAGTGGAGCCTTGTGCATAGGATGCTGTGAGAGACGGTATCAAAGGCAGCCGAGAGGTCCAGGAGGATGAGGGCTGCAGGTTCACCTCAGTCGAGGACGGTGCAGATGTCGGCTGTGGGGGCAAGTAGGGTGGTCTCGGTGCTGTGGTTGTTTTGGAAGCCGGATTGGGAGAGGACTAGGATGTGAACTCTGAAAGTTGGGCGTTGATGGCCTTCTCGGTGACCTTGGTTGGGGAGGGGATCAGAGAGATGGGTCTGAAGTTCTTGAGGTCCATCCGGTCAGCAGAGGTTTTTTCAGCTAGGGGTTATTCTCTGCATGTTTTCAGTCTTCCAGGAAGGTGGCGGAGTTGATGGAGCAGTTGATGGTGTGGCGGAGTACGGGGGCAAAGGAGGTGCCGGCTCTGTTGAAGATGTTGTGTGGACAAGGGTCCGAGGGTGTTCTGAAGTGGATGCTCTTCATGATCTTGAGGGTGTCATCAGTGGTGTGAGGAGTCCAGCTGCATAGGATCTGTTGGGGTCCAGTGTCGTTGGGTGTGGTGGTTGTGTGGTGAGTGGGTCTTGGGTAGGAAGGTTGTAGAAGCTGTTGTATACCTCTTTTAATCTTATAGTAAAGAAGGTGCTAAGGTCGTTGCACAAGTTTTAGGCGGGTGGGATGTCTGCTGTCTCTGCTGGGTTTTGTGAAGTCTTTGACTACGGTGAAAACGTCTTTGCTGTTGAGTGCGTTCACATTGATCCTTTCTTATAGGGTCACTTTCTTTGAAGGCTGAGTGGTCTTCTGGGGTCTTGCTGCTTCTCCATCTTTTCTTGAGCCATCTACAGGTGTGTCTGGACTCATGAAGGGTGGGGGAGAGCCTTCTTGGATTGTTACTTGCCTGAGGCTGTCTTCAGGGGAGCCAGTGTGTCGGCACAGTTGGGTATCAATCGGTGGAGGTTGCATGCTGAGGTATTAGCGTCCGATGATGTTGGTGGAGGGGTTTTGCTGAGGGAGGTGTTGATTTATTCTTCAGTTACCTTATTCCAATTTCTCAAAGGTAACGTGGGCTTGGTGGTTTACAGTGGGTTTGGTGAGGGAGAAATGGACGCAGTAGTGGTCGGTTCACAGGAGCTCAGAGGTGTGGCTGAGGGTGATGTTGTCACTGGCGGAGAAAATGTGGTCAAGTGTGTGTCCTGCTGAGTGGGTTGGGGAGGTGACCAGTTGTATGATTCCGACGGTTGCGAGGTTCTAAAGTGAGATGTTCTTGTCGTGAAAGTTGTCTAGGTGAACGTTGAGCTTGCCAAGGAGGATGTTGTTTGTGGAGACGAGAGCTTGGGGTGCGATGAAGTCGATGATGGACTCGCTGAAGGGTGAACACAACATCCTTCTTATTTTTGTGCCACATTATGGGCCCCATTACGATGGCGGGTGGATCACCACCGCCGGCTGGGCGGTTGTGACCCGCCTCGATCTGCCCGCCATCACAAGTCCATTTACCCACTGCCAAATTAGCATGGGGGTGGGTATCGCGGTGGATGAAAATTCCGTCTGCTGCTTTTCTGCCAGTCGGATTGTGGGCCGGGCAGAAAAGACACCCATTTTGTTGCCGGTGCCTTGCAAGCACCACCATCCATATTATGATGAATGCGGTGCGTATGCCTTTCCAGGGCGGAGACTCTGCCATGAAAAAGCATACAGTAAATGGCTTAGGGAGCCTGTTGCGGACATGGGAGGGGGTGGGTGGCTGCACTTGGGGGGTACCGTTGGTACCCCCTTCATTGGCTTGCACAAGGTGGCAGACACCGCGTGGTGCCTGTCACGTTGTGCATGCCACTACACAATATGCAACTTTTACATTGTGGCAGGTGCTGCTTACAGCACCGCCTGCCAAAAATGTAAAAGATGTGGGAAGCGACCGCCAGGGTGGTGGTCGCATCCTAATTGGCCCAGCTGGACCACCACACCTGTGGCAGTCGGTCTCGTGTTCCGTTACGTTTGTCCGCCCGCCATCGTCATGGGGCCCTATATGTGTACAAAAAGGCTAATTATGTTTTCGTATTTTGTTCTTCTCCTGGGATTTAGTCGGAACATCTCATGCAAGGTCAAACAACATTGCTTCTTGTTATTCTCTGTGGTCGGACACTAGCACCTAGACATAATAGAAGAATCCAGCAGCTGTTTTTGAATACGCAAGTTGAATCATTAATCGGTACTTGACGTTAAAAACACACAGAGCAGAGGCTTTCACAGAGAAAAGGTCTTGAGACGAGAGGGCTGCTCCAGCTGGCATGTAGAACAGTTATCTATGTATGCCAAGGTTTAGGGTTCGCCACTAGTCCCAGAGATCTATAATATACCACTTTGCTTTAGTAGTGAGGGTGAGCTTAGGCAGATCTCCCAGCTAATATGACAGGGTTCTTTATTGTGTATGGCCTTTTAATTATGCATTGTTGACCTGCATATCTTTTCTAATTGTAGCACGGTTATTGCATACTAGAGGACAATTGTTTCAATAACTATTGTAAGCTTCCCTCATGTCCTTTTTTTCATATATTGTGGACATGCACGAGTGAGAAAACAAAAGTTGATGACCTGCTACTGCAATCATTGAGAGAGTCTAGCATGTTATGTTCTGGGGTGCCAAATCAGGTGTCTCTCTGGTAAGGTTAGGAGGGCAAGTGAGGCATTATTAACCAGTCGGATTTGGGCCCATAGGTGCTTATGTGGTACGGTGACTCTGTTCCTACATTCTGATGTTCTATGGTCCTAGGTATAGTGTCTGGTCTGGATCTTATTCCCGGGTATCCTGAGTAGTGCTTGTATGTGTCTACAATATCCTTAGGCCTACCACTGGAGACTTCGTGGTGTTTGGGATTAATCCTCCACAGTGTTTAGGTTTACCTATTACTGGTGGCTTTTCAAGTTTGAAAGTTTAAAAGGATTGAACCCATTTTTGGATTTCACTTTGTTTTCCATACTGTTCAGGTTATCGCAGCCTGGTAAACTATAGACCTGTGGTCCAAGTGCATGTAATTTTACAGAGACTTATGGATGCAGGTGGTGCATTTGTCTTTGTGGTAGAAGCGGACCCCGCTTACTGCTTTGAATCAAAACGGAGCATATGCGCTCATGGAAATATCTTTGTTTTATTGGGAACACATAACTTGGTTCCTTGGTGGCCTTCCACACTTACCTACCATGTACGCATGGGTCTCGTTAGTAACGAGGGGCATACTGTCCGCCTTTAGCTGGTTATACACCATACCCTGATATGGCTAATCAAAATCTTGTGCAATCACAAGCCTTATACCATGGTCTAGTTACTTTAGACAGACACTTGATATGATTCTTTCTCACACGTGTTGGCATAACCTGCAAGGATTGGCATGCCGGGACAAGCCCAGTTGCCTTTAGTGCAGACAATAAGTCCTTTAATTGTTTATTCAGTTATGGGCAAAAGACTCACTAATCATGAGGCAATACCATTTTGGATCACCCAAAGAATCAACCAAATTTAAGCTATTTTTCCCCTTACGGCACCACAAAACAAGCACAGAATGTTAATTATGTGCTTACCCAATGGGATGGTTCCTGGTATTGGAGACTGCAGCACGTGGCACACTGTTTTTGCTGTAATCTACACTATCTGTCACAACACTCCCTTGATGTTCATCTTACCAGATGTACTCAAACAGATACAGAATGAGCATGGGGCAGCTGCTTCCCTGGATTTGGGGTTGAAATTAATGGGAAATGTTCTAGTAGTGTCCGCCATCACTTTGTCTAACATTAAAGGTAAAGCAAAATTTCCAGCTATAAGCCAACAGCTTACAGTGGTAGCACAAGGTGATCATGCATGTGAGTTGCCTATAATTATTGATGTTGTGTATACATTCTTAGGATGCGATAATTTAGGAACCAGACCTACCAAACCATCTACTTGCAAACCTAGTATAGAAAAGGAAGACAAGCCAGCCTGTGAGTTTGCTAAAAACCATGGGATAAATCTAAACAACCTTAAAAAGGTAACCCTTGGAGAGGTTCTCCACCCCTGGAGTCCTCCGGGTGGAGACACGATTTTCGTATTCACACTAAAATTAAGACTTCAGACAGGTATCAAATTCCACATACACATTCTTCTTGTTGCTTTCAGGAATCATCTCACCAGCAGTACGACAGAGGAGGGTGCTGTAAATGCAGACAAGCGGAGTATGTGAAACTCAAAAGGGGAGAGGGGTTGGCCTAACGGCTAGGGCGCTCGACCTCGGACCTGGGCATCTGCGTTCGAGTCTCGGTAACGACGCCAAAAACCTCCTGTGATTCTGGGCAAATCACTTAATCTCCCCGTGCCTAAAATGAATGTGTGTCCTCATGTAACGTAACTGGTGCTATGTAAAGCGCTCTGATACCTGATTCAGTTCGGGTCTAGTTCGCGCTATATAAAACTCTGCAAAAAAAAAAAAAAGGGACACACATTTCTTGTCTGATGTGAAGATAAAAAAATGAGGACAGACCTCCTCAATATACAGCCCCCTTTCAAAAAAGAAAGTTGCAGCTATAACCGCTAAATGTGGCACAGACACTGAGAACCCTCCTCCTGAACAGGACTTGGGTGGTGACTCTCCTCAACAGCCAGCCAAAGTCACCATAATGCACCAGAATCTCCAGGAGTTTCTGGAAGCAAAAGTGACTGATACCTTTGTTACAGTTGAGACCCCGGACCGGGGTTTGGCCCCTCTGGATCGATTATATCATCTTGACATTCAGATCGAGGGTGACTTACAATGCACCAATAAAGCATAATTCTGGAAAAAATGTATTTTGTCCTACGACGTTCTGCTAGTCGAGGTCGATTGGCCCCCACAGCTTGTTCAAACATCCCCCGAGGGAGAGGATGTAATACGTCTTTCCTTTTCTGCACTTGCTCCTGAACAGGTCAAACAAGCTTATGCAGTAGAATATGTAGGTATGAGGTAACTTGCAGGGGGCATAGTGGGTGTAGGGTTGGTTGCCCTTATAGGGGGTAGGGCCTGGGTGTGGGTTGCACTGGGGGAAGGGCTCCTGCTGACAAGGTGTAGGACAGCTACCCCTTTTCCTCTCCAGCACCCCAGCAATACTTCTAGGCTGGATGCTTGGTAATCCCACCAGGGTGGGTGCACCGGTACGGCTACACAGCATCCAGTCATAGTCCAGAGTTGGACTGGGATGGGATTCTGTTCAGCTGTTCGCCCATTCTCACTGCCCACTGACTAAGCCCTAGTATACATTATGACAGGCCAGAGGCAAGGGTACTAGTGGCTTCAGTTACTATCTTCCCCTGCCCAAATAGCCCGCTCAGCTTGGCTGGTTTAGGAAGGAGACATCTAGTATGATGGGGCTGTTCCATGTTAGGGAATATATTGCAAAAGTACTCACATCTGTAAGCCACCCAAGGGAGTGGCTGGAGGAAAGGCTCAGTGAGTTATGTACAGGGTGAATTTTGAGTTTACCGAAGGCAACCCGGTGGGACATCACTGGTTTGGCAGGGTGCAGTGTTAGTGGGTGAAATTATGGGCAACCTTTAGTAGTGGGATCGAAGGGGGGGAGAGTGCTTCTGTGAATGTGCTTGGCAACCCGGCATGTCTTTTACCAGGATCAAAGGTCTGGCTGAATGGTTTTCCTGCGCCTCCAGAGGGGAACGGGAATGGAGGCATGGGTATTTCCACCACATAGTTATCTGGTGGTGGTACCTGGCATGCGCTGGAACAGCTTGCTGTGAAAGCGGCCGCACAGGCTGGGGGGGGTTCTCCCCTCCCAACATGTTGGGCACTCACCTGGCAAACAAGGATTTGAATTTCCTGGGCAGGAGGGCACAGCGGTAAGGCATGATTTCCTCCAGGTGTAAGTAGTGGTATGGGTTGTTTACAATGAGTCAAAAAAGGGGTTTGGCAACCTTTTGTTGCTTTTGTGCCAGGATCTTAGATCTGGCTGACTGGCCATTCAGGCGTCTTGCGAGCGGCGTGGTGGGCAGAAAGCAGGGAATGGAGTCAAGGCGTCTCCACCACCAGGTTAACTGGGTGAGGCACCTAGGCAGGCGCTTGGACAGCTTGCTGAATAAGCTGCAGCACAGAACGGGGGTCTCCCCTCACAACATCCTGGCCCAACACCTGGGAGACAATTGATCGGATTCTCTGGGGGGAAGAGGGATCAGTTGCAAGAAATGAAGTCCTCTAGGTGTAAGTAGCACCTATTTGTGGGCATGTGATTTAAAGGGGCAGAAATAACACCTTGTTGAGAGTGGGGAGGAGCCTGGTCTGTTTAGGCTGTGGTCACCTCGTGCAGAGGAGTTAACAGTGCCAAGTTTAAATACCCTGTTCAGAGGGGTTTGGCTTTTTAGGCATGGCTTGCTGCACAGGGTGTTTTCAAGTAGATGGGGGGTCCGCCTGGTCCACTTGGTTAAGAGGGTACTGCTTCAAGAATTTAAGGCCACAATGTGAAGCGTTGCAAACTTTCCTCTCTTTAATTACCAGGAACTATGGTCTCGGTGATTGGCCATTCGGGCGCCTTGTGAGTATCACGGTGGGCTGAAAGCAGGAAATGGAGGCCACAGACATTATTCTGGCTAGGATACCCAGGCATGCGCTGGACCTGCTTGCTGTAGAAGCTGCAGTAGAGACTGGGGGGGGGAGGCGATTCCTCCTCCTAATGTGTTGGTCATACACCTGGGAGGGAATGATCTGCCTTCTCTGGGGAGAAGGGCACTGCTCCAAGAAATGACGGCCACAATGTGTAAGTTGAGCAACCAGCTGGGGACCTGTGAAAGATGGTGGTCAGAGATAACCCCCCGGCGGATGTGGCAGGGGCATGATCAAAGGTAGCCATGGAGGTCTCGCGCAGGAAGGTTAACAGCGCCAATTAGGAAATTCACTGAGCAAAGGAGGTTTGGACAACTGCCTGCTCCTAAGAATGCTTCTACAAACATACACAAACGGGAAGGGGTCCCTTAGGGACCCCTTCCCATTTGCGAATGTCTTACCATTTACTTACAATTGTCTTACCATCTACTTGAAGTAGTTGGTAATATGCAAATGTTTTGCGACCGCATTCACGGTCACAAAACATTCATGCATACTGTGAGGATTCGCTATTTGGAAGGGACGCCCCAAACACGGCCCTTCCAAATAGCGAATCGCAAACCCGTTTGTGAATATTAGGTTTGATGCATCGCAAAAGCAAAAGCATTTTTTGCGATCGCAATTAGGTCGATTCTGCGAATTGGCCCGTTTGCGAGGAGAAAGATGCTTGAAGCATCTGGTCCATAATCTGTAAAAAATACAAAATAACATTGGATATTTTCAGTTATTTTTTACTGCCACAATATAGCGCCTGAAAGCAGAGATTAGACAGCCTTCTCTGCGCTTAGTTTTCAAAGGAGATATGGAAGGCTTCCAATGGGTTATAAGAATAGCCCAGGACTCTTTGCTGCACACATAATGTTAATTCTACAAGATATTGACTCAGACACATTGTCCTATGTAGATGATATCTACCTTATGAATGATGAGTTAAATACCCATTTAGCCAGAGTAGATAGCACAATATTGGATTTGCTGACCTTGGCTGCAAATTCAACTTAAAAAAATCTAATATAGCTTTTCTAAGTGTCTTTTTTCATAGGATATGAACCTACACAAGAAGGGAAAGAGTCTTGAATCAAATTTTTTGAAAAAGTGTGCACAATTTCAACCTCCAAACACACTAAATAAATTACAGTCCCTGTTAGGATTTCCTAATTTTGGCAGAACATACATACCAGATTATGCGCAACACATTAAACCACTTTATGAAATGATACACCCTGATTTGTCCACTGCACTTTGGACATCTGAACACACTGACACACTCAAATCATTACAATCTGACATGCTTGCTACACAAAACTTGCATACATGTGTTAACACCACAAACCTGGTCATCTGGATTTTATTGAGTGCAATTGAATTTACCTATATCATGTTTAACGAATGTGAAACTGTGCCGATTGCTTATAAATCACATTTATGTTCCAGTGTGGAAATGCATTTTGTTTCCACTGAGAAAATACTGACTGCAGTGCATATGGCCATCCCTAAAGAACGTCCACTTGCACATGGGGAAGGCATTATTGTCGTTACTCCGGTATCAGCTTTAGGGCTGTCTCAAAAGTTAAGTTCCAAAGGCTCAAGCTCTCCATTCTAGATGGATACAGTGGGCACCATCCTTACCAGCTATCAATGTAGACTTTGTCTACAACCTATCTTTGCCGACACAAGAACTCCTACAATATGAGCATGTGTATCACATGCCTGTCCTACAGCTTGTATCCACAGACAATAGGGGTTTGCCCTGATCATCCCACCACATCTGGGCAATAACATATGAGAATGAAAGAAAGACTGATGTGTGGGAATCAATAATAGCAATTTTCTGTACGAAAAAACATTAGTCCCTACATATGGGTACTCAGTCCCTAGACTTATTTCTTGTTATATTTTTAGTACTCACAAACCAACTCCAAACAAGACTTTCAGAAAGATTCTTTATCTTTTCAAAAGTTGAAAAAGACATAAACAACAAAACGATCATCACTATCTCATGATTCCTTCCTACCCATACATTCATAGATCAGTTGCTAAAAACACAACAATTCGTAAGCAATCTGTATGGAAGGTGGTGTAATGCACACAGGAGGTGATTACTTCCAACGTAGGCACAGTCTCACAGTGTGTATCCAGGTGTTTTGTGTGCAAATATTGATCAGTTGGACTCCTCCAATTCGTCAGGTCGATCCATTTCGGCCCACTAAGTCAGCCTCATCAGGACATGGGCAAAAGGAAAAAAGCCTACAAAATGACTGACGTAAGTGTCAGCACTGAGCGCTTTAGATTACTAACAACTAGCTTTAGATTAGTAACAACTAACACAAAATCTCCTGTGCATATAAAGATACAGACACTTGACTAAAAAGCACTCGGAGATACAAAATAGTCTTTAGTTATGAACAAAACAGAACCTCATAACTACAACACCTTGGTGGACTATAAGAAGAAGAACAAACCACCAGCCTGTGTGGAGCTTATATAATTGTTATCGTCGGGTGAAGGAGCACCAGTGAAAAATATGTGAATTGGTTAAAAAAATCTGTGTAAAAAACGCAATTGCGTAGTGCTCAAGTACCCACTGAGGGAAGGTCATACTTACACAAGTATGCGTAAAAACTGAGTGGGAGCTGCCGGAGGGATCAGAAAATTCCCTTTCAGGGTGAGGGAAAAAGCCTTGGCCAACTCGGCCTTACTCATAGTGGCAATATCGGCAACACTCACCATCCCCCATACAGCAATCTCCTAGAGAAATAACCAGACAAGACACATTATTTGTGGAGAAAACTGCTGCAGGTTTATTAGCATTACAAATATGCCAACATGTTGGGTTATCTTACGGGTGAGCCCAAGGCAGGAAGTACCTCACCGCCTGCCACCTGATGAGCCAAATTACACCGTGGCCCTGCCCAAGGGTGTTTGTCATATTGTGGGGGATGGAAGACCCCTCCCACTGGTGGACCAACAGCCCACCCACTTGCTCACGCCCATTAGGGGGCAGAGCCTGCCAGGCAACCCCTGGTTGCTCAGGTCCACAACCACCCGTAGGTCAAAAGGGGAGCCGTCACTTCCCCATGGTCCAATGCGAGGACCTCCCTGTGGGTATTTGGCTTTTGCACCCTTGTTGTGCCCCTGCAGAGGGTACCCGTATGTACCTTACAGCCTCTGGATCACCCTGTAACTCTGCCTGCAACACAAAAGTATACATTAGACACAAAACCCCCTCCACACCCTGCCTGAATGCCGGGTATGCAGTAGGGAGGGAAAACGGCATCAGGGTAGTGGGCAAAGAGGGCGCCCAGTGGGCAGGGAGAGGTATATGTACTTCAACCCCCGCCCCCTCTACCCGGAAGTGATGCGGCACACCGGACCCCAGAGGGTCCCAAACAAACACTGGGCGGCTGCCTCCTGTGCCATCTTGTGGCACTAAAGCAGCCGCCCTCTTAGTGGGTCTCCTTCGTGGACCCTGGGCAGCCTGCATATTGCCAATATCGGCAACACTCACTATCCCCCCATACAGCAATCTCCTAGAGAAATAACCAGACAAGACACATTCTTTGAGGAGAAAACTGCTGCAGGTTTATTAGCATTAGAAATATGCCAACATGGTGGGTTATCTTACGGGCGATCCCAAGGCAGGCATCCCCTGGCCACCTGCCACCTGATGAGGCAAATTACACTGCGGTCCTGCCCAATGGTGTTTGCCATATTTTGGGGGAGGGAAGACCCCTCCCACCGGTGGACCAACGGCCCACCCCCTTGCTCACGCCCCATAAGGAGGCGGAACCTGGCAGGCAACCTCTGGTTGCTCAGGTCCACAACAGCCCATAGGACAAACAGGGCACCGTCGTTCCTCCAGGGTCCAATGCAAGGACCTCCCAGGGAACATTTGGCCTTTGCACCCTTGTTGTGCTCCCTGCAGAGGGTACCCGTATGTACCTTACAGTCTCTGGATCGCCTTGTAACTCCATCACAGCTCTGGGTGTGGCCACCGTCACCCCAGAGCCTCCCACCAAGATAGCCTCCATTACTTACACCCTGCTGTCTCCAAGGCCTCCCCCAGATCAAGTAAAAACAGGTCCACACTCACTCTGGACAGGTGTACCCCATCTTCCTCAAAACACCATGTGGCCTTAATGTGCAAGTCAGATGAAGCCAAACCCCCTTTGCTCAGTGAATTTCCTCATGGCGCTGTTAACCTTCCTGCACGACACCTCCATGGCTACCCTTGATCATGCCCCCTGCCACACCCGCCGGGGGATTATCTCCGACCACCATCTTTCACAGGTCCTCGTCTGGTTGCTCAACTTACACGTTGTGGCCGTCATTTCTTGGAGCAGTGCCCTTCTCCCCAGTGATGGCAGATCATTCCCTCCCAGGTGTATGACCAACATATTAGGAGGAGGAATCCCCCCCCAGTCTCTACTGCAGCTTCTACAGCACGCAGGTCCAGCGCATGCCTGGGTATCCTAGCCAGAATAATGTCTGTGGCCGTGAGGCCGTGCCTCCATTTCCTGCTTTCAGCCCACCGTAATAGGCCAATCACCCAGACCATAGTTCCTGGTAATTAAAGAGAGGAAAGTTTGCAACGCTTCACATTGTGGCCTTAAATTCTTGAAGCAGTACCCTCTTAACCAAGTGGACCAGGCGGACCCCCCATCTACTTGAAAACACCCTGTGCAAGTCATGCCTAAAAAGCCAAACCCCTCTGATCAGGGTATTTACACCTGGCACTGTTAACTCCTCTCCGCGAGGTGACCACAGCCTCCACAGACCAGGTTCCTCCCCACTCTCAACGAGGTGTTATTTCTGCCCCCTTAACTCACATGTCCCCAAATAGGTGCTACTTACACCTGGAGTACTTCATTTCATACAACAGATCCCTCTTCCCCCCAGAAAATCCGATCAATAGCCTCCCAGGTGTAGGGCCAGGATGTTGGGAGGGGAAACCCCCCGTCTGTGCTGCAGCTTATTCAGCAAGCTGTCCCAGCGCCTGCCTAGGTGCCACACCCAGTTAACCTGGTGGTGGAAAAGCCCTGCCTCCATTCCCTGCTTTCCGCCCACCATGCCGCTTACAAGACGCCTGAATGGCCAGTCAGCCAGATCTAAGATCCTGGCACAAAAGCAACAAAAGGTTGCCAAACCCTTTTTTTGACTCATTGTAAAAAACCCATACCACTACTTACACCTGGAGGAAATCATGCCTTACCACTGTGCCCTCCTACCCAGGTAATTCAAATCCTTGTTTCCCAGGTGAGTGCCCAACATGTTGGGAGGGGAGAACCACCCCCTGGCCTGTGCGGCCGCTTTCACAGCAAGCTGTTCCAGCGCATGCCAGGGACCACCACCAGATAACTCTGTTGTGGAAATACCCATGCCTCCATTCCTGTGCCCCTCTGGAGGCCCCCCTTCTATCCCACTACTAAAGGTTGCCCATAA
The DNA here is from genome assembly GCF_964261635.1 of Lissotriton helveticus. Lineage (NCBI taxonomy): Eukaryota > Metazoa > Chordata > Amphibia > Caudata > Salamandridae > Lissotriton > Lissotriton helveticus. The sequence continues at coordinate 455,697,692 of NC_136057.1, forward strand.
TTTCACCCACTAACACTCCACCCTGCCAAACCAGTGATGCCTCACCGGGTCGCCTTCGGTAAACTCAAAATTCACCCTGTACATAACTCACTGAGCCTTTCCTCCAGCCACTCCCTTGGGTGGCTTACAGATGTGAGTACTTTTGCAATATATTCCCTAACATGGAATAGCCTCATCATACTTGATGTCTACTTCCTAAACCGGCCTAGCTGGGCGGGCTATTTGGGCAGGGGAAGAGAGTAACTGAAGCCACTAGTACCCTTGCCTCTGGCCTGTCATAATGTATTCTAGGGCTTAGTCAGTGGTCACTGAGAATGGGTGAACAGCTGAACAGAATCCCATCCCAGTCCAACTCTGGACTATGACTGAATGCTGTGTAGCCCTACCGGTGCACCCACCCTGGTGAGATTACCTAGCACCCAGACTAGAAGTATTGCTGGGGTGCTGGAGAGGACAAGGGGTTGCTGCCCTACACCTTGTCAGCAGGATTCCTCCCCCCCAGTGCACCGCACACCTTGAGGCCCCCCCTAATAGGGCAACCAATCCTACTCCCCCTATTCCCTCTGCAAGTTACCTCATGTGAGAAGTTGGCCTGGTATATGATGTTCACTATTCTAGTGAGCACCTTGCACCAGTCCAAACAACCCTTATGGTGTTGGTTGTAAAGTCAACCTTATAGACCAGCTATCCTAGTGGTAGCATGGACAAAAGCAGTCTTAGGCTAAACTCAAGAGGGCATGTGAAGCCAGTTGTTTTACCATATGTAACCCCTTCAATACCAAATGAAAGGACACCACACAGGTTGTATATCAAAATATATGTATTTATTTCTAACACAATCCTCTGAACTCTTTATGAGGTCAGAGGCACCAGCACATAACAAGATACTTAATTAAAATACAATAAGTTGCAAAAAATACAGTAATGCCCTAGGGGCACTTCGAACCATATACTAAAATAGTGGTATAAGAACCACGTCACGAACAAAGGAAAGCCCTAGGGCCTGGAGAATCGCTTGGGCTACGCTGTACTACCAAAGATTAGGGAGCAGGCGGCCCACGGGATGCGCGTGCAGTCTCTTTACACGCACGCAAGTTACCATAGAGTTTGAATGGGAACGAAAGAATTGGAAACTAGTTCTTTAAGGGCACTTCCGGATGGACTAGGAAAAAGCTACTCGAAACTAGGACACTAGGATAGTCAATACCCACAGGAGTAACAAAATACTCGCGTTACCTCACCCACAGGAAGTGGGTGCATAGGTGTCAAAGTGTGTCGGGTTTCGTCGCTGATTCCTATGGAGCCTTGGAGAAAGATGCTGCAGGCGACCAGGAGAGAAGTGTCCGGGTCGATCCAAGGGCGGATCGAGGATGAAGAGTACCTTAAAGCAGAGGGGACAGAGTCTGGGTCACTAGCCAGTGACCAGGAAGGAACCAGGCAATGTCGCAAAGCAATCAGGTTATGTCCTGAAGCTTGTCTCTGCAGCCACGTGGACCAGGAGGTGTCGACGATGACCAGGAGCTGGATACGGACTGTCCCACAAAGGCTCTCACTGTCGGCCGTGTCAGCTTCCACATTGGAGTCAACAAGCCTTGGCAAAGGCAAACCACGCAGAAAAGGAATATGGCTTCTTAATCAGACCAGCAAGGTCTGATGGGCTGCTCCTTTCCAGGGGAGCAAGGGCCAGTCTGGAACAACCAGACCAGTATTGTAAATTGAAGGTTTCATTGTCACAGCGGCCCCTAGCCAACGGGCAAGTGACCGGACGGATGCGTCAAGCAGGAAAATGCAGAAGGGCCCCACGCAGAACTCGTGGAGTGTGGAGGGCTGATCTTCAGTGCAGTTGGTGCTCGGGCTGGGGCTTCTCAATCCCCAATGCACAACTTTGAGGGTGCCTCAGAAGTTGCACGGAAAGCAATTTGCTAGCTTTCCAAGATGGCCGGTCCCACGTCTCTCGTCGCCTCCATGGGTCTCAGCTCTGCTGTGACTGTGGATCGGGCTGTTGGATGTCTGGAATTCCAGGTCTTGTCAGGCTCTGTGCTCGGGCTCCGGCAGGAGCGTCGACAAAGCAAACCGTTGATCGCTTGATGGTGCCTGCTTGTGCAGGGTGGTCACTTCTTGACCACAAGGGAGATTCTTCCGTCGTCTTCTTGCAAAGTAGATCGTCGAAAGTCCAGAGTTTTGTTTCAAAGTTTCAGTCAGGATAAATCTAAAGTCTTGGGACTCAGCTCCTACCTATATACCAAATTTAGGGGCTGGATTACCTGCTAGGTCCCTCCTATGGGTGGGACCGAGGAAGGGGGTGGTTACACCCCTTTCCCTTTGTCCAGTTTCGCACCAGAGCTGGGGCTGGAGTGCCCCAGCACCGGTTTGAACTGGACTATGCATGGGACACCTTGTGTGCCCCAGGCAGTGTCTCATTTCATTCAGCCCTCCCTGCCCCAATACACTATGGCCTGTCTGGGGTGGTGCTAGCACCTCCCAAGACAGGAAACCTATTGTCCAAGCCTCCCTCGCTGGAAGGACTCCCAGCAGCAGGAGGTCAGACTTGTGTCTGTGGCAGCAGCATCCATTTTGTGATGCTGAGGCTCTGGTTAACTTTATCCGGGATTAGTAGGAACAACATGTCTTCTCCCTCTAGAAGGGTGGAATGCTACCCCCATCGCCAGAACTGGCTAAGGGGGTAGTATCCCAAAGCGTATGACACCTTACACGACATGTTTTGATAAAGCCAAACCAAAGTTTTTAACCGCGAGGTTCATAATGCACTTAAGAGAATATGGTATGGCTATATCATAGAACAGCTACAAGGATATGGTTCCGAAAGCTGCAGACAGGCTCAGCTCATGCTAGACCACCATCTCACATAAAACCAAGCACTCTGCCTTCAGGATTCTAAAGGCCTGCCATAGGAGTGACTTATAGGTGCATATGTGTCTATATATAATGATAGGTATAGGAATACTACACCTAAGCAAGGGGTGATTACACGACCTTGCCCCAGCTGAATGATCAGCCAGTTGTGTCAGTTTGGATGGCCAGCCAGGATATGCTGCAGCCCCTGGTAGGCCTTGGGTGCACCTATGTCCTGGGTACCTATGGTACACTGTACAGGGACTCATAAGAGTGACCCAAATCCCAATTGGTGATGTACCTAAAGTACATGGTATGAAATTTAGAGAGAGAACAGCAGGGCTGTGGGTGTGATTAGCAGGCCCACAGCCACATTAAGTCGAAAACCAGTGAAGCAAAAAGCAAAAAATGGGGTGACCATAGGAAAGCAGACCCTACTCTCCTACACCTCATAGCTAAATACCTGCTGGCTACTGCCCTTGCCTGATGCTCCCAGGCATATGGCATGACCTTACGCAGCAGCTGGAAGAGGGTAATGGCCACAAGTAACACCCAAACCGAGATCAGCTTTAGTCCTCTAAAGATGTTCCGGTTCCTAAGACATGCACTGGAATCAGCTGGCTGCAGCTGCGGCTAAAATACATTACAAATGTTATGCCTCGGGCCTGACAGTAAAAGAGACCAATATAACTGATGTGCTCGATACAAAACCCTTGGATCCCTAGTGTTAGTTTCCCATCCTGCTGCATAATCAGGTAAGCTGGCCCCCTGTGATGCATAGAAAATACAAGAGAACACCAGGTGGGGGAGCGGCCCGTAACTGATGGGGTGGTTTTTAGAAAATGTAAGCTTTTCTGTGATTCCCCTGTGTCCACCCTTTCTAAAAGGGAAAACAGTCTGTGAGATGCGCTCCCATGTCCCGCCCCCACTTTTCCCAGGCTGCTTCTTGCTCCCTGTGAGGAGCCAGGTGACCGAATATAGCATTTGTGAAAGGTGGATGGGGGACTAATATCTGCCTTTGCATTCCATACTTGCTGTTATAACCAATTATAGTACACCTGCTGCTGGAACTGGCCCTTCAGATCTGACTATCCCATTGAAGCATGAACCTGTGGCTTTTGCCTAAGAAACCTGAAGGTCTGAGCCAAACATGATGCGTAATTGAGAGCGCCGTCACCCTGAAAGGTCTGATGGCTCTGAATAACAGATGTATGTTGATACTTGACTTAATCGTAGTCATAATATTGACCTCAGGGGACAGAAAGGCTAGGTGAACCTGCTTGGAGCTGCACCTTGACCATGTGTAAAAGTAGTCCCCTACCAGGTGGGCAATAGTCCTAATGCTTCCATCGTTTTAAAGCAAGGACTGCCCACACTTGCAGCATTCAATTCCTAGTGAGACATTATCATTTGCACTGTCAAGATTAGCTTAGGTGATTGTTCACTTGGAGTCCTGTATGGAGCCTACTTCACACTTAAAGCAATGCCTACTCTCTTGAAGGAGAATGATGCCCAGTTGCACTGGCAGCTACTAATGCTACTCACGCCTGCATATATTAAGCTCCAAAAAGGGAACACTTGCTCTATCATTCCCATGATTCTTGCCTGGGTACCTTTACGCCCAGATACAAGCTATAATGGCTCTACTCGGTCATAATGACCCGAAAGGCACATCAGACCCGCAGAGACAAAATAAGGTATGCTAAACTGCCCCAAACTCTGCAGAAATAACTTATAGCGAGCTTGCAACCACTTGAAAAAGCATGCCAACCAACAAACCATCCCCAGCACCCGGGGGTCAAGCAACCACTCCTTGGCCTGACTACTAACCAGGTTAAGATTATGGATGGTATTGAGTGACCCATCTCTCAGCACATGCTTGTAACACTTTCCACTGCATCACCCTAGTCAGTAAAACCAATGCATGGTAGCACCCAAAGCTAAGCCCCCATGCAGAAAGAGTCTGCAAGTGCGCGCGGACATAGCATTCATCACTCCCCAAGCCCTCCAAACTGTTGACGATAACCCTCAGCTGTTGTGCGACTTGCCCACCTAGCTTATTCCGGCAGGACCTGACCTGGTTTCAAATATAAGGATAATAGTCAAGGGCACGTCAGAGGTAAGGCATGTCAGAGCTGGCCAATCCTCCCATCAGATTGAAAGGAGAGGCATCATAATATTAATTCATTGAAGCAAGAGCTGGTGGACAGCCGTCCCACAAAATGGCATTGGTCTGTCCTGTTCATCTCTGGCCTAATATTAGTCAACAGTCAGCGTGGTTAGGAATTATGGGCATGGCTGAAAACATGTCAGCTGCAAAATTGAGCTTAGCTGGGTGTGCTGCCATCTGGTATTTTATTACCTCTATCTTTGCAGACAAAATTGTACTTTGACAATACTGCACCTACAACAAGCCGGTACTATCAGCTTTGACCATGCCTGTTTGTTGCATACGATAAATGAGCCACAACTGTGGCTATCAAGCATAGCATCTTGTAAATGCTTCCATTCTGGCATGGTGAGGCTGAGTCACCAAACACTGTTAGCCAACTTACTAACGTTTTACACTCCCAAGCCCTTTCAGAGTAAATTATCCTTGGGTCAATTTGCAACTTGCACATATGTAACTCTAGCCACATTTCAATATAGGACCGAACAACCCTTGCACTGCTGTTCTGGTGTTCAGCTCAAGATCTGAGCTCTCACCTCCGGAAGTCTAGCCTCAACCTGTCCCCCTGCCTGACTGCTTGTACTGCCACACCTGGGCCGTGCTAGTCCCGTGTGTCCTCTCTAGACCCCTGTTGATCGCCCCTTCTACTGAACAAATAATTGATTAAAACGAGCATGTATAATGAGCAGATCCTCCCCATTTGACTGACCAAAATAATTAAGCTGAAATCTTTGCTTAGCAGAGTCCTGCTTCTTCAGTCTTTACATTCAGCTATATAATCGACCCGTAAAATGACACCTATCGCAAGCCAGGACTGTTGACTTGGCCACTGGTCAACAGTGCATGAGGTAAACAAGCTGCTCTTATGGCTTCACTGTAAATAACTTAAAATGCTTCAATTGTGGCTCATAGGCCACTTATGTAGCTGTGCAAGATCCATAATGACTCACTAACGTAGTCATTAACGTACACTCACTTAAATCATTGCACAGTTTACATATACTTTGCACAGATTCTAAAAAGTGCAAACCTAACTTCACAATTATGTTTTTTGTTTGCACCAAGGAATGAGCGAAAACTAATTACGCACTGTTTTTTAACGTGTATGGATTGCAAATGGAGGAAGCACAAATGTAACACCCTACTTAAACTGCATTAATCCCATGACCACTGGTAACTAAAGTGAAAACCTGTGCCTTGGATGTATTAACCAAAACAAAAGGCTACAGCTGAGTGTGCCCCCGTTTTCTCATCCTGGATCAAAGGCATACATATGCAGGCACAGGATCTCTGAAATGAGAAAGTCAAAATAGAGCGGCATGGAGAATGCACTAAGCAAACTGTACAGTATCACCATGGGTGGCGGTAGGATGGGTTCATTATGATTTGCAGTGTACTACCCAATTGTGCACCTACTGGAACATCCTGTGAATAGTGCAATTGTAACAAGAATAGGCACCCGCTGTGTGATACAAGCTGGCATGGAAGCATCACCATCTAGTGGGAGCGGAAGCATGAGAAACAAACCAGATATGTGCTGCCATTGGAGATGCATTGCAGTGCAAATGGGCGTCAATAAATGTTATCATATGCCACCCCCGCATCCCAGCTTGCCGTTGATGCCGCCCTTGGAAAACTGGCATCCAAAGATTTCACTGTGACCAGGTGTGAAATCATTAAAGTAAGAAACCCAATAATTAAACTGTCTTGTTAGTTTGCATTCTTGCAAGCCTGCAACAGGTCTTTACCCACAAGTAATCCAGCCCCCACCACCGCAGGCACCCCGCCTTATGCATTGCATAACCGTATGTCCCAAGAGCGCAGAAACGTGGCTGCCTGTGGCCCACCCTGTACCCACCTCCAAATTCATGGCCTTGCTGCAATTGGTGCACCGTGTGCTTAAAGTGGTTTCCATAGCACTTTTTAGGTTTCGCCTGTCGAAAGCTGTGCAGCAGCCTTTCGCGCAGGCGAAATCTTATGTGAACAGTATGTGCCTTAGTTCCGCCTCTCTCTTCCATTGGCTAGCTCCATAAATGGAGGCTAGCCATTGAAAGAGAGAGGCGTCCGTCATTGTGCGAGGCGATTCGTGGGCGTTCCGCAGATTCTTTCCCTCTCCGCAACATCATGAAGACGTGGCCACTATGGGCGTGTACTTTTTTTTTTTTTACAACAATGTTTGTCTTCATTATTAACTTTGTCCCTGTCCCGCGTGGCTGTATCCTGACCACCTTCCCGCTGTCCGTCCCCCCCTCCCGCTATCCTTGTCTTTGTTCCCGCCCTCCCTCGCAGATCACTTTTCCAGCTCTTCCAGGCCCCTCGTTGTTTCTTGGTGTCCGCCGGAGGGGAAGGGGGGTCATGCAGCTCCTCCGGCGGCTGTGCGGGCCTCTGGGCCAGAGTGGCGGGAGGTCGCCAACAGAGAGGAGTTGGCGCATCAGAGCAGAGCGTCGGCGGTGACCGGGGACTTCTGTGGTGAGTGCAGCAGTGCAGAGCTCGCTTGCACCCGATCCTCTGCCCCCCCCCACCCCCGGCCGTATAATTACTTCTGTTGACGTATCCAGGTTCCTTCCATTCTTGCTTTGAGGATTCGGTGCTCAGTGGCGGAACTCGCTTGCACCCGATCCTCTGCCCCCCCCACCCCCACTCTCCTACCGGCACCCCACGGCCGTATAATTACTTCTGCTTGTTCCATTCTTGTGATTGGGCTGGGAGCTCTTCGAGTCTCTGTGCCAGGTCACAGAGCCCTCCATGAATACAAACAGCGGTGGCTAGTCCGGCTCACATTGAAACTAATGCATTTGGGTGAAGGAGACAGACAGGCTTAATGGCTATGCTTCAAAGGTAGCCAAAGGGAAGAGCAGGAAGCAAATTAACATCGAGCAGCCTTCAGAGCTATTGTTGGTTCTACATTTTAAAAGTGCTCCGGCGGGTGCTGGCCATCTTCTGAGTTTGATGCTAAAGAGGCGACCGAAGCTTGTTTTCGGAACTGACTTGCGGGTACATAAAAATATTTCTCCATTGACAGAAATGGGCTGCTGAAAAGTCTGTTCAGGTGTCTTGGTGTCTATTGGCAAGTTGTGTTTTTCAACAAAAATCCAAAGTGATAATGCAGTTGCCTGATAGTCTGCTTTGTAAGGTGAGTGGGTCTGGGCTGTCCAGTGAACTCAGATTTTTCTAATCTTGAAGCCGCCTGCTCCTGGAGCAGCAGAAGACATGGGAAAAGGGATCTGTGGAAGCGGCTCTTTTTAACCTCGCTCACACTTGACACGTCCCGGATGATGAGGGTTCAGCAATTGGGAACCCCACCTGCCTCACGGTGGGGATTGTGTCTCAGATGATGCCAAACGGTGGGATGTCAGGCCCGCTTCTTATACTTGTGACTAACATCAGAGCATTGAGTGGAAACGCTCAAAACATTTCTTGCTTTGAGGATTCGCTGCTCTGTGGCGGAGCTCGCTTGCACCCGATCCTCTGACCCCCCCACCCCCGCCTCTCCTACCGGCACCCCACGGGCATATAATTACTTCTGCTTGTTTCATTCTTGTGATTGGGCTGAGAGCTCTCCGAGTCTCTGTGCCAGGTCACAGAGCCCTCCATGAATACAAACAGCGGTGGCTTGTTCGGCTCACATTGAAACGAATGCATTTGGGTGAAGGAGACAGACAGGCTTAATGGCTGTGCTTCAAAGGCAGCACCTGTCTTTGTTCCCGCCCCCCCCCTCGCAGATCACTTTTCCAGCTCTTCCAGGCCCCTCGTTGTTTCTTGGTGTCTGCCGGAGGGGAAGGGGGGTCATGCAGCTCCTCCGGCAGCTGTGTGGGCCTCTGGGCCGGAGTGGCGGGAGGTCGCCAACAGAGAGCAGTTGCCGCATCAGAGCGTCGGCAGAGCACGGTGGTGACCGGGGACTTCTGTGGTGAGTGCAGCAGTGCGGAGCTCACAATGCCACAATGCCAATACCTCTAACTTTGGCAAAAGCAAAACCGTTGCATTGTAAATGCTTGTTATCTATGCCGTCTCGCACCAGCACCTACCGTGACGAAGCGCTAACTCAGCAAAATATTTGGACGCAAGGGTAGCATACGGACCCGTGTTTATGACCCCGTTTAATATTGCCACAAATGCTGCAGTTTGCGATCTCGCCACGTGGAGTTCATGCATAGACTTATCCAACTTAAACAGCCCCCTGTACCCCCCACCTCGGCCGTGTGCATATCCAAGTACCCCGTCGATCTAATATGCCACCCCAGCATTGCCTATTTGCTGGGGTGGTGTGCTGCCACCCTCTGTGGCCAAACGGGAGGGTCCGGGCACTCATGCGCACCCCCGTGGCTGTCGTGTGGTCAGGTGTCTTCTAGTGCACCCGGTTGACCCACAATCTTGTGTAATGCCCTGGCAGAGATAGTTGCTAATTAAAAGGTTAGGTGCGTATCGGCCGGGAGCTGGATAACTGCGGTAGCCGCTGGAGATGGCCCTGTGAGTGGATGTTCACTTCAGTACGGGTGGGAATCAAACACCCTCCAGTGAGCCGGAGTAGGGGCGCAAGCACACCAAAGGGTAGAGAACACTGATGACCCTTCCCGGGTGGCTATCCATAACACACTATACCAAGGAACAAATACCAGACATTCTCTCCCTCTCCGCCCACTGGCAGCCCGGTTGGACATGCTGCAGGCCAATTGACCCGGCCGAATACCACAGCGTCTGTGCAGCATGCATCGCCTGGGAATCCCGGTCCCATGCTCAGCTGAGGCTGAGGCAGGGGGGCATATCTGTGCTCGTGGCCTCACCTCCCTCCAACGATGGGGTGGAAACAGCGATCCAAACTGCGACCCCCCCCTATGGAACTGAGTTAGGAGTCCTGCCCCTGCAGGACAGTAGGCGGGAGGTAGGAGAAGTCGGCACGGGGGTCAGGGGCCAGCACGCGGCCCGCTGGGCATGTAGCCCCCCCTGCCTATCCCAAAATACGGGCCTTGTTGACCCTGCTCGGGCCTGCACCGCAGTACCCCGGCGCCAGGAGTGTACGGCAGCGGACGGTGCTCGCACTGAACCATCATGGGAGGGGTGGGGGACGCCCGGCTCTGTAGCCCCACCCCCCCTTCAGCAAAGTAGAAAGCCCTTTTGAAACCGCTCAGGCCTGGACCGCATAAAACCTCGGGGCGCTTGCACAACGCACGGAGCAAATAGAACAAGACTGAGTGGTGAGGACAACCGGACCCGTTGCCCCACCCCTCCACCCTAATGCGTGATGCAGGGCTGAGCACGAGTTGTGAGGCAGTAGACACGCACCTTGGGCCTGCACCGCCCATACACCCAGCCCATACATAACTGCCATGGGGAGCTGCGAAACTGCCATCACACAACTCCTCCTGCCCCCGGTTGTTAACTCTGCCTGGGGACCAATCATTTACCGAAAGGCCTCTTTGCCCTCCCCCCAAGGGGCCCATGCCAATTGGGCCCATCCCACGCTTACATGAGCCTTCGTGTACGATTGTACTTGGGGGGAGATATCCTCAGCTGCAGGAGAAACCACCCCTCATCTCCCGGCCCCCAATCCCAAGCCCCGGGCCCCCTCAGGCCAACAGGCATGCCTAGAGGTCAGGCACAAGTGCCTGGGACAGGCTCCCTCCCTGGCAAGGCCCAAATGGTGGGACCCCCAAGGGCGGGGGGTGATCTACTAACCTTGTGGTCACCGCAGCTCACCGACATGTCCAAACGGCGTCCGGGTAGTGGGCAAAGAGGGCGCCCAGTGGGCAGGGAGAGGTATATGTACCTCACCCCCCGCCCCCTCTACCCGGAAGTGACACAGCATACTGGACCCCTGAGGGTCCCAAACAAACACTAGTAGGCTGCCTCCTGTGCCATCTTGTGGCATTAAAGCAGCCGCCTTCTTAGTGGGTCACCTTCGTGGACCCCGGGCAGCCTGCAGTATTTCAAAACTGAACTAATCAAGCAGAAAAGAAAACAAAAAATGGACTCAATAAACTGGTCAAGTACCGGCCTAAAAGTGCAGAGTCAAATATATCGCTCAAGGCCGTAAAACAAGCCCATATAGTTACCTTACAAACGTAGATAGTAGAAGAATTCTTCCCTCTGCAGGCACACGCTCAACCCGGGGAGTCAAAAGGAAGCTCCGGGTAGTGATTGAAGGAAGCGCGCTCAGCGCTTCGGCTCCAACAAGTGATGTAATAATATGGCAGCTGGGGGATAGATGGACTACCTCTTTGAAGGAACAGCGTCCATGCGTCTCGAGATCGACGTCAAAACTTTATTAAAGTGGGCAACTGGAAGTATACAGGACGGGGCCGCTCCGATCGACTATATGATCACATGATTGAAAGAGGAATAAATGGACAACGTATAAGAGGTGGAAACATCCATGCATCTAAGAGCCGACAGAAAACTAGATGGAAAGGAAAAAGCTTCTAAAAGGAAACACATTTAAGTGTCTAAAAACTTTAACAAATTTGGCAAGTATACAACTGTAGAGATCAGTAAATGCAGGAAGCACAGAATGTGGAGTGGCCATTAAATGAAAACAGCGACCGAGGACAGGCTCACGGGGAAGACAAGTTGTTCTTAAAGAGATAAGAACAACTTGTCATTACAACATTACCCCATTTCTTTTGACAAAAAAGAAAACATATTGTAACAATTATATATGTATAGTTCACATAAAGTAAATCAGTGAATATACAATATAAATAAATACATAAATGATAACATAGTGTAGAACAGAAATATCACATAAAATAATAATGTTTATACCTCTGAGGAAGAGAAACATTGTGAGGCAATCTGTAAGGAGTGACAGGAACCAAACAATCCTCGGGTAACGATTGCAAGTTAAAAGAGGTACTTTCTCTGGATTCAATAGTTGGAGAAGCAACATAAGGAACATCATTGTTGGAGACACCTTCATTGATACGAACATCATAAGCTGGTGAAGAAGAAACTGGATTTTCAAACCAGAAATCCATACAAGAGTTTTCACACAAAAACTCTGATATACAAAGATCTCTTTTCTTTGCAGATGTAATTTTTAAAGCTTGATCAGCTGTGATTCTCACAAGGTTCCTCCTGTTCCACCACCCTCTACCCTTTAACAAAACTGCCCCTTTTGAGACACTGACAATGTTGACAGGTAGGGTGAACTTGGATTCTCCTTTTTTGATCCTGTTGGGTTTTTTAATTAAAACCCAATCACCAACAGTAAATAAGACATCTTTGCTGTTCTTTAAATTGTAATGATGAATTGAAATGGTTGCATGTTTTTGCTTGACAGTATCTTTTACTCTTTCTAATCTACCTTGGGAATTAGAAGAAGGAACAGTTACATTTTTCACCCAAGCAGGACATAAATGTGAACTGGCAAGTCTGTTATGCAATAAACTAAAAGGAGAAACACCAGTGGTGCTTTGAGGAGTTGTATGGTAAGCTCACATTCTTCCACATGAAAACCACCAGATTGAGCAGTTTGAATCCCCTCCTTCAAAAATCTGTTGATCCGTTCTACCAGCCATTGGAAGAAGGAGAATATAAGGCAACAGTTTTAATTCCCAAGTCTTGAACAAACTTCAACATCTGGTGAGATTTAAATTGTGTGCCATTGTCAGTCTCCAGTTCTCTGGGTGGACCTTGAATTTCAAAAACACGTTTCAAAAATGTAATTACAGCATTAGTATCAGGTGATGAAACAAAATCAAAGAACACCCACTTAGACATATAATCAATCAAAACTAAAAGATGCCTTTTGTTGATGGGAAGTTAGATCAAAAGGCCCGCATGGAGAATCAGGTATGGGAACCATCTGTAGATTGGGTTCAGATCATTTCCAATGCTTATCGGAAATTAAACATGTGCTGCAATCAGAAATCCATGTCTTAACTTGAGAATCAAGACCAGGCCACCAGTAAAACTGTTTTAAATTGCAAATGAAAGCTGAATGCGCGATGCGTCGTCACATCGACAGAGGTGCAGGCTGAAACAGCGGATCTGTAGGACGTAGACTGAAGCGCAGCTTAAAGCAAGAGGTCTGAAGAGCAGGAACAATGAGAACAGCCGTGTGGAAGTGGAAAAACGTCTGGAGATCGTCGGAGACGGTCAGTGGGTTGCTTCCGGTAACAGATCGTTGCCAAACGTAGAGATCAGTAAATCCAGGAAGCGTTGCACTTTTGAAAAGTGTTATTCAAGAAATAAGTGAGGGGAAAGAAACAACCCACAACCACTCATTCTGATGCTCTCGTCATAACTGCCCAAGTAAACAGTTTGAGCAGGGCAATCGAGAACGTCAGAATGTGGAGTGGCCAGTAAATGAAAACAATGCCCAAGGACAGACGCACGGGGGAGACAAGTTGTTCTTAAAGAGATAAGAACAACTTGTCATTACAACAACAACTAAGGAACAAGTGCTGAAAAAGTGAACAGTTCGGTCTCAAAAGAAATGTGCAGGACCAGTCACCAGGCTATATAGTAGACCCCAAGGTATAGATGCTTGAAACCATACATACATGTTAAACCATATTACATGACATGGAATTTCAAATTCATGACAACATGCAGTTCGGTACAGTGTAAAAAACAAAAGTATTATTGCAGAGAAATATTTCAATACATAGATGGTATGAACCCACTCGGAAAAGCAGAGAAGCATTAAATTCTGACAAACACATTTCTAGCAACTTCATCATATGTAAATGCATTTCTAGTTGCCCATTTTGTCATAAGGAAAACACCACTAGCCATGGGACCATTATGTAAAATAATATGTCAAGCGCAATAGTAACAATACAGTGGAAGGACAAATGGGGCTAGACATAGGTTATAAAGTGCCCAGATTTAATCCATTAATTTAATCCTTTATTTTTTATTTTTTATTTTATTTGAAAGGTTTTATATAGCGCTTCTGGACCCAAGAGTATCAGAGTGTTTTAAAAGATAGGTTAACACATCCAGAAACAGATTAACATAGTGCAGTTTACTGACATATGATAAGGCATTTGAATCATACGAGAGTAAGAGGAAGAAGCAATTTAGAGATCAAGTAAAGGAGAAGAGGACAGTTAAATAATTAGATAGAGAGTGTAAGGTAGAGAAGGGGAGAGAATATAGGAAATGGAAGTACGAGGGGGTGAATCGAGGAGTGGAAAGAAAAAAAAGGACAGTGTTCAGTAACATTTGAAAATTTTTTATTGAGGTATTGGGATCAAAATAAACAATCGCATATTTACAGTGGGTCAGCAAAAAAAGAAACAGAGTAATATCAAAAATGTTATCAAGAATACAAAATAGCAGATAAAGTAACAAATAGCAAATACAGGGAGGAAATTATACTATACTTTTTAGATCTCAAACATAAAAGTACAACTAGTCAAATACTGAATTCCAGATTTTGTCGAACTTTCTAATCCCTCCGATTCGTTGTGCATATAGCAATTCAGTCTTTCTTACTCTTTTCATTTTATTTAACCATTCCTGAAACAGGGGAACATGTATTGACTGCCAGTTCTGAAGTATCAGAGATCTTGCCACGGCTGAGACTATATACAACAGTTTAACCACATGATCTGCCAAACCAAGACCTGAGTCGTAGCCATATAGTGTTATTTGAAGAGTGTGAGTGATCCTAAGATTGTAATTCGAACCAAGAAAATCAAAAATATTGTTCCAAAATGTCAACATTTTTGGACAGTGCAATGATGTGGGACCAATTGGCAGGAGCAAAATGACTACATCTAAAGCAAGTAGACGACGTATTGGCATACATTTTAGTGATTAGGGCAGGAGTACGATATAGTAACCATTTATTAAAGAAGAGCATTCTGCGCCAATTGGACCCTCTCAATACGCTAAAGTTTAATTTATTTAGGACATTCCAAGTATTAAGAGACATATTATGATTCTCATATTCCTTCCATTTTTTGATTTCTTTTATACTAAGATCTTTCTCAATACATTGAGCAAGACAGCGTTTCCATTCCCCCGGTTTTCTAACTGATGGTGTTACAAAGAGGTCATTCCATATCTGATTTGGGGTACTAATATGTTCAAGGTTTAGTAAATTCAGCGTTTTGTAAAATTTAATATAAAAGCCATTTAGCAGGAAATTTCCTTGAATCAGTTGTGACATCTGTACCGGAGTTAGCCACCTGCTATCTCTACAGAAATGTGCTAATTTATGGAACCCTGCATGATGCCAATTACCTATGATTTCCGAACTGATTTTTATCTCGGTATGTACAAAAACGTGTCTTAAAGGAGTCGTAAGGTTAAACTGTGGAAGGGAATATCTTTTAAGCATACCATCTCTTCTTTTTAGAAACCAATTCATAGTCTTATATATGACGAGTTTGGGAGATCTAGGGACTAATAACGGAGAGGGAATTTGAGCTTCAAGACAAATTAAATCCATAAAGAAATTGACGAATAAATCTGGACCTTGTATTTCGGACTTAAATCTATTTAAATATTGAGCCAAATAAGCGTTATAATAATCTTTAATGTTTGGTAACGCAAGGCCTCCGTGTTCCGTATCTGCATATAGTGTCTTTATTGCTATACGAGGAGTTTTCTTACCCCATATAAACCCAGAAAACAAAGACTCTATTTTTAAGAAAAAAGAACCTGGGAGAAAACAAGGGATCATTGAGAATAAAAAATTAAAAAGTGGAAGAATAGACATTTTAATCAGGGCGACTCGGCCCAAAATGGATAATGGGAGCGGGTTCCATCTGATAAACATAGAGCGAACTTTCTGAAGGAGCGGGTCAAAGTTAAGCCCATACAGATCCGAAACAGACACAGAAAAAAGGACTCCTAGATATCTTTTAGGCCTAGGATTGATACAGTTAACTAAATCTGGGTGTAACTCTGACGCTACACCCCCACAGACCAAAATGTCGTTTTTTTTCTTATTAATCCGATAACCTCCTAGGGCTTCAAATTCTTCGAAGATCTGTAAAGCTTGGGTCTGAGATTGCAGGTCGGGTTGGATTAATAACATGATGTCATCAGCATACAATTTAATTTTAGACATAAAGGTAATCGGAGACTTAATAGTCAAGGAATTCCCAATTGCAGTGGCCAGTGGTTCAATAAAAAATGCAAAAAGAATAGGTGATAAGGGACACCCTTGTCTAGTTCCACGTTGCACCACAACTGATCCCACCATAACAGAATTAATAATAACGTTGGCTTTAGCTCTAGTGTATACATTTTTGATTAAAGTAATAATCTGTGAGGGGATTCTAAAGTGTATTAAAATAGAAAAAAGAGTGTCCCAAACTGCCAAATCAAAAGCCTTTTCTGCGTCTAAAAACAAAATCAATGCAGGAATACTCCTTACCTAAAAAAAATCTAATGCCTCAATTAAAAAGTGTGTGTTAGTAATTAATTGACGACCTGCTATAAAACCGTTTTGATCAGAGTGTATTAAATCAGCGGCAATGGTGGTAAAACTAATAGATATTAGTTTGGTGGTGATTTTATAATCGGAGTTTAATAGAGTGATCGGTCTATATGAACTGGGATCTTTAAGAGTCTTTCCCCTTCTTCAAGAAGCTCACAACCATGCCTTCGTGAAAAGAATCTGGAACTTGACCTCCCTTTAACATAGAATTTAATCATTTTAATAACTGATCGGAAAGGGAGTTAAAAAAAACTTAAAAGAAATTCTGAAGTCAGCCCATCCGGGCCGCAGGCTTTTCAGAGTGGTGAGTCCTTAATTACTGATTCTAATTCAATTTTAGTAAATGGACTAAACATTTTCTCCCGCTCAATATTTGAAAGAAAGCGAATTGGGTATCTACCAAGAAAGTTTGAGAGCTTTTGAGAGTCAATGGCTTGATGTTTACTATAGATCTGTTGGTAGTGTGAGAGCATTATGGAGCCAATTGCCACCGGCTGTGATGTCTCAATATTTTGAGCGGGGCATTTTAAACAGCGTATCTGATTTGCGGCAGCTTGTTCTTTCGCCTGCCAGGCTAGAAGCTTGCCTGTGAAATTGCTTTCCTCGTAGATTTTTTGATTCTGTCTAAGGAAAATTGCTTCCCTCTGTGAAAATAGATTAGAACAAAGTTCACGTTTAGCTTCATTCAATTGGTTCTGAACCTGACTAGGAAAGTCAATTTGTCGTTTTACGGTAAAAATCTGAATTTTTTCCTGTAGTAAGTTTCTATTTTGATTAACCTTCGACCATTCCGCTGCGTCCTTACTTATAGCAATTCCACGGATAAATGCTTTCGGGGAGTCCCAAATTATATGTAGGGGGGCAGTCTCAGAGTTACGGGCTATGAAATCTGAGATTTCTATTTTAAGACAATTAACCCAATCGTTATCTTGTAGGTATAGTTTATTAAATATCCATCGCTTCGGAGTTCTAGAATCTTCTCCCAGTACAAACTCGGCTATCAGCATTGCATGGTCTGAAAAACCATTATGAAGAATTCTTTGATGAGAGAATTTTAATTGCGGAGAAGCCAGGAAGAAATCAATACGTGAGGAAGATTTGAACCTGCCTGACCAGCAAGTAAATTCTTTTTTCTGTGGGTTCTGTGTTCGCCAAGAGTCACATAAATCAAGAACAGACATATTGGTATTAATTGATCGACGTGACTTAGGTTTAAGCTGTTTCTTAGAAGATGTGGTAGAATCCAGCTTTGTGTCCATCAGAATATTAAAATCCCCTCCAATGACAATATCCCCCCCTACCATAAGTAGTGATTGAAACAAATTTTCATAGTCTTGTGAGTTATCGTCCACCGGTGCATAGAAGGTAACAAAGGTAATCGGCCTTCGTCTATGCATAACTGAACATGTAACCCAACACCATCTGCCTCCACTACCCTCCTGAGAATGCATCATTTCTGCATTTATATTCCTATTCAAGAAAAGGGCAACACCTCGTTGAGAAACTGTAATGGATGAAAATCCACGAAATGTGGCCCATGTCTTAAACATAGTAAAAACATCATTTCTTGCAGCGGAGATATGGGTTTCTTGTAGCATAATGACCGCAGGATTTTCTGTTTTAATCCATAATTCGATTGCTCTCATTTCTTTCTTATTATTTAGGCCATTGACATTAAAAGAGATTATTTTAAGACCTCTATTGGTAGACATTTGAATCTAATTCATACAAGCTTCCAGTATCCAATTCAACCAAAAATATTTTCTTCCATTCAATTAATTCACTCCCTATACATGGTATGTAACAGAAAAAGTATTCGACCAACAATGCAAGAAACGTCCAAAATACATCAAAAAATTTTCCACCCCCAACACCCGTGGTCCCCCCCATTCTACCCCCACCCCTATGGCCCTGTCTCCTCGCTGGCCATACAGGGAACCCCCTTTTCATTGAGGCGCCTTGCTGTTGTGCCCCTTATCCTCTCTAGGAGTCCTGTTCTGGTCCTCCACCCCCTCTGCTAAAAACCAAACGAAAAAGAAGAGGATTGCGACATTATATTGGAAACCCTTAAATCAAAAATCCCTCGACAAGGCATAAGGCTGAATCAGAAAAGGTTAATCGGAACAGAACAGATCAGAAATCCAATTGAATTTCGCTAGTACCGCTAGTCTTGTGAGATCTTACGAAGCAATGCTTGTGCTTCATCAATATCGGTCAGCATATAAAATTTGCCCTTAACAAGAACTTTTAACTTTGATTGGTGGGCAATCATGGCTTGAGCACCCTTATCTTTAAACAGCTGAAGAATTTTTACAAATTCCTTTCTCCTCCTGGCCGAGCATCTTGAGGCTTTTTTTGTAGAGAGGGTAGGAGGGGTTGCAACGAAGATCTTTGGGAAGAGAGTTCCAAATCGAAGGAGTATTGCTTGAGAATGCACGTGATTGAGTCTTTTTACTTTTGATCCGAGGGGGAATTAGGACAAGGGCGTTAGTACTCCTCAAAGACCTAGAACACCCTGCTTTTTGTAGTTTGTCAGAAAGATACAAGGGGGCGTTTTGGTGAAGGGCTTTGTGAGTGATACAGGCAATCTTATAGGTGGATCTTCCTTCTATTGGTAGCCAATTGAGGTTTTTGAGGACAGGAGAGATGTGATCATATCGCTTACAGTCAGAGATAAGCCTGGCCGCCAGGTTGAAGACAGATTTAATCGGGGCAAGTTGGACTTTGGGGGTGCCAGCAAGGGTGGCGTTGCCATAGTCAATTCTTGAAAGGACAAGAGTGAAGAGAGCACCTTTGGCCGCATTTTTAATGTGAGGGATGAGATTAAGATTCTGGTCGATGCTAATGCCAAGGGATTTGACAGAGTTGGAGGTGGAGAGAGAGCAGTTAAGTGCATTGATATCTGTTATCCAGTGTTGGATAGGCAGATAGTTGTTTTTGGGAGCAAAAAGGATGATTTCAGTTTTTTTAGGATTAAGTTTGAGGTGGTTAAGATGAAACCAGGCTAGGACTTTATTCAGGGTATCGTTGAGATGTAAGATATCGTTGTGGGATTTGATCTTATAATATAGTTGAGTGTCATCAGCATAGAGGTAGTAACTGATTTTAGCTTGTTTCAGAATAAGGGTGAGGGGTTCCATGAAGAGGTTGAATAGAGTTGGGGAGAGGATAGAACCTTGTGGGATACCAAGTGAGACAGGTTGAGGTTTTGAGAGGCAATCGCTGAGCTTAAATTGTTGGGTTCTATTATGGAGATACGAGGTGAACCACTTGAGGACATTGCCATCCAAACCAAAGCGGTCTTTGAGAGTTTTAAGTAGGGCAGGATGATGGACATTATCCAAGGCTGCAGAGAGGTCAAGGAGGATTAGGAGGGAGGATTCGTCTTTGTCCAAAGAGCGATGAATGTCGTCAGTAATATTGAGCATAGCAGTTTTGGTGCTGCATCCCTTTCTGAAACCAGATTGGAAAACGTCAAGGCGATTGAAGGAGATGATATGGTTATCTATTTGAGACAGGACACATTTTTCAAGGGCTTTGGAGAGGAAGGGAAGGTTTGAGATAGGGCGCAAATTGTTTAAGTCATTAGGGTCAGCAGCAGTGTTTTTGAGGATGGGAGAGATTTGTCCTAGTTGAAGGGAGGCAGGAACACAACCAGTGGCAAAAGAGGAGTTGATAATATTGGTCCATATAGGGGCAATGATGTGTTTAAGTTCCTGCACCAAATGGGCGGGAAGAGGATCTTTGGTATGTGAGGATGGTTTGAGTTTGGAAATGATGTTGGGAACAGCAGTTTCAGATATTGGACAAAATTCGCTCCAAGAAGCATTGTTTTTAGGCTGGGGGTCAATATAATTGGAGTCAAACTGGGTGAGAGCGAGGAGGGGTTGTGAGGGGTCATGATAAGGGGGAGAGGTGGACAAAAGTGCAGTAGGAATGCTCGGGAGGAGGTGTTGGTTGAGGGGAGGCTAGAATGAGAGAGGGGTTGGTTGATGGGGGGGTCGTAGAGAAGGATAGCTCTATCTTGTTGACTTTACTAGAAAAATAGCTAGCGATTTTTTCGCACCTCTCAACAGTGGCTAATAGTTTTGGAGGGCCAGAAAACGTTTTTTTTTTTTACAATGTTAAAGAGTTCTCTGGGATGGTTTCTAGCCTGGTCAAGTTGAGAACGGAGGTAGGAGGCTTTTTTGTTGAAGATGTGCTTCTTGTGTTTGGCCCTGGCGTTTCTAAGGAGTACTAAATTAGCAGAGGAAGGATGATTCCTCCAAGCATGTTCTGACTGCCTGACTGGACTGTTCTCATGAGGCACAGGGTCAGACTGATTTGCATATAGCCATGTCTGAACTGGGGTGGCAGAGTGGGCTAAAGAACGCTGATGGATTAAACCCAGATCTTTTGACTGGGTGTGAGTGTTTGATTGATTCAGATGCTCCGTCCATCACCACTCCCTTTTGTACCGCTTTTGGCCGCCATAAGTGTGGCAGGGTATGCTCAGACGTGAGTCCCTTGCTCACTTTGCCACTGGATTCAAGTAAGCCAGGCTGAAGACGGCTGGAATTCCAGAAACCGGTCCTCGGTGGCTCGTTTCCGGTCCAGGGAAGACATGGCTTAGCAGTTCGGGCTGGACTGTTCCCATGAGGCACAGGGTCAGACTGATTTGCATATAGCCATGTCTGAACTGGGGTGGCAGAGTGGGCTAAAGAACGGTGATGGATTAAACCCAGATCTTTTGACTGGGTGTGAGTGTTTGATTGATTCAGATGCTCCATCCATCACCACCCTTTTGTACCGCTGACTGCCTGAGGGCACGTCTTTCATTATTAAGGTCGGATTTGAACCAGGATTTGGGTGGGATTTTTTGTTGTTGTTTTAGTTTGGTTGGGGCAATTTTGTCAAGGGCGTCAAGGATAGAATTAATGTAATGATCAGTTAGGCCGGTAGTGCTGTAAGAGAGAGGGGGGGGAAGTAATCGAGTTTTAATTGTGGATTCCAAATCGCCAGGGGGAATGAGGTGAATATTACGAGTATGTTTCATTGGTAAACTGCCGATTCGGGTAGGACGAGTAGTAGAGCTGTTCATGGTGAAGAGGATAAGGTGGTGATCTGACCAGTCCATGGGAATGATCTTGGAGAGGGAGGCCAGATCCTTGCTAGTGATAATAGCATCAAGGGTGGCACCTTTAGCGTGAGTTGGGGATTGGCAGAGTTGAGTCAGGTCTAAGCATGGGCGGATTTTGCGGATCCACGATCCGCGGATTTTGCGGATTTGCGGATCGTGGATCCGCAAAATCTGCGGATTTGCGGATGCGCGGATTTGCCCTGAGGAATGAGTCACTGATTTTGAGCTTCAACTAGTTCCAGCGACCATGTGTGTGTTACTATGCAATCGCCCCGAGGGGTGCAGGGGTCCCTTGGGTGAGCTGTCCGTCATAGTGGGTCAATGGCGGGAAGACGGTGCACACCGCGAGTGTGTGGGCGGGGCTTCCATGCGAGTGCACAATGCCTCTTGTGTGTATAAAAGGTCTGAGACCGATCAGAGCAGTAGATGAAGAGACAATCTGTCCAGCTGGGCAAAAAGTGTTTTGAGGGGGCATTGAATATTAGTGCTTCTATTCTTTGCAGCTGCACCTTGCACTGTTTCTATTCGAAAAATGTCATCTGCTGCATTGCGGCGTGCTTGGTCGGAACACGTTATATTGCTGAGACGTGCAACTCACTTGAAAGTGAATGCGGTTGTTTTTTATTAATCCCTTGTAACTTGTCCCAGCTGACAACCGTCAATTACACTTGAGCAAATTATGGACGTTATAGCCATAGGGAGAAAGAAGAAGCGTAGGGACGGATCCGTCCTTCGACTCACTGCCCCCGCTGCAACTTCTGCGTGTGTTTCCAAATATCCGGCAATCCTCAGTGTGTTGTGTCGGCGGTGCAAGGCGATGTCAGTTTCGCTCCATTTTCACCATCGAAGAACGCCGTTAGAGTCGAAAGTCAAGGATACAAAGGCCTCTATCCAGCATCACAGCTGATTTTCGACTGTAGATTTGGGAAGAAGGCACACCTGACAGAAGCTCCTGGTCACAGTAAGGGCATGTTGTAAATATTTTACGATGGCGCCGGCAAGCTGCCAGCGCCATCCTAAAATAGTTACTAAATTAGCTTCAACAAGAAGCTCTAATAGATAAAATAAACACCTGCTTTATTTTATCTATTAGAGCTTCCTGTTGAAGCTAACTTAGTAACTATTTTAGGATGGCGCTGGCAGCTTGCCGGCGCCATCGTAAAATAGTTAGAACAGGCCAGCCAGGCTTCAACTTTTGCCCCCGGAATCCGCCGCTCGCGGATTTGCGAATTCTCGGTAAATTCGCGGGAGTTCGCGGATCGCGATTTTACCGGAAATTCGCAAAATCCGCGAGCGGAACGGATTTTGCGCTCATACTTAGTCAGGTCACTAATGTCCATAGTATCATTATAAAGGAGGACTGCAGGGTCCTCATTTTTATTCTAATGGATATTATAGTCACCTAGGAAGAGATTCCTGGAGCTAGAGAGCAATGCTTGAATAATGAGGTTAGACAGCTCCTCGGTAAAGGAGATAGAATTACCAGGGGGTGGTAGATGGTATATAGGTGAATAGTAGGGGAACCAGGACTAGTAAGATCGGCGCCGAGGTATTCAAAGGTGGATGGGTCCTGGAGATGGACCAGCGTGAGTTTGAGTTCGTCTTTAAAGATTAGGGCAAGGCCTCCTCCTATTTGATCGATTCTATCTTTCCTAAGGATGGAATATCCTGGAGGAGTGAGCATGTCGAGGATAGATGTGGAGTGGGGGTTAAGCCATGTTTCAGTTAGGAATGCAATGTCGATGCTTTCACTGAGAATGGCTTCCACGATCTCCGTAGAGTGGCAAGAGGCAGAGCAGTTAATCAACATGCAATAGAGGGGTGAGAAGTCGAGGTATTGAGTGGAGAGATGTTAGTTGTTGTGGGGGTGTGGGTGACGCAGGGTATAGGGGATACCTGCTCCTTCCCAAGAGAACTGGGATGGCAGATTGAGGGGAGGGGGGCTCGTAGGAGATGTGGGGGGTGGAAGGGTTTTGTAGAGAATGGTGCTGTCATGGGGGTCACAGGGAGTAGGAAGGTACGGGAAGGGGGAGGGCTTGGAGAGTTGAAACCATCAGTCTTAGGTAGGGGAGAGACGGGGGAGTTCATGGTCAAGTTAATTCCCAAGGTCACTGGGCAAAAAGCATGTATTATATTTTTCAATCATTCTGGATTCCGGTCTATTTTAGGGTGGCCTGGAAATTCACTTTATTTGTATATTGCAACACAATGAGCACAGACCGCTTAATATAATTTTCGCTGTGTCCCAGCTGTTAGTAGTGCTGGACCAGTGGTGCTCCCTGTGTTGAGCATTTCAGTCTAGATTTATGCTGTAAAATGCGCGATTTCACTGGTTGGTGAGGTTTGTCCTATGTAGAACCTGTCACACGGAAATTTGAGACAGTCAATAACATTCTTTTTGTTACAATTGGAAAAACTATTCTGGTATTGTTCCATGCCATTCATGGTGATGGATTTTGTGTCCTTTGTCATTTGACATGCAGCACAATTGTTGCATTTAAAGTATCCAATCAATGGGGGAAGGCCCAGCATTTCTCTTAGATCTTTCCTTGCCTCAACTGCGCGTGCTGCTTTAACTGTTTGTTGGCGTATGTTTCTTCCTTTGCGAAAGGAGAACATAGCTTGAGGATACAGCTGTATTCAGTGGCATGCGCTACTGCTGTCAGTGTTATGTTGCACGGCAAACGTTGCAACCACAAAAATGTGCACCCAGTCATTAGGTGACTGTACTGCACAATTGGCTGAACAGAAAGTTTTCATTCTTGCACTCGAACATACGGATCCAGAATTCCCCACACCTATTATGTGTGATTCGTATTATTGTGTACAATCCTTTAATGATAATTGACATTATTGACAGCAGAATTGATTCTGAGATTATAAAGGCAACATAATCAAACATAAGATGCTTTGGGTTAATGTGGCAAGCCTCAAAGACAGGTTACCATGGACTCATGTTTTACATACATTGAGACATCAGCACATGGGAGCACACGTTGTAGGGAATTCCTTGCCTGATGAGGCCACCAAATCTGTACTCACGACTGCTACTGTTGCTGCAATTACTTGTTCTGTGATATTTTGGCTCCCATTAAGGCTAATAAAGATGGCACACCTTTACCTAAAGGTTTTACTTCTAAATATTGTTAACTTGAGTGAACAAAGCATGCCTGGGGTTGGTGTTCATTTGATTCCCAGCAGACTAGCTTTAGTAATAGCGGCTCATGAAGGTGTTGCTTCTGCACATGCAAGTGTGGCTGCCACAATTTTGCTACTACAGCAACATAATTGGAGGCATTAGTGGCATGGCTTATATCAGCAGGCCAAGAAATATGTCTGTGTTGTGACATTTGTCAATAGATTGAAACTTCCACTGTGGCTCGGCCATCGCCGACATGCCTGTTGAATTCCTACAAGCCTTTTGGCTGCATTTATTTGGACCACTGTAGTTCTCTTATTTCAGATAAGGCATTTAAATGTATTTTCTTTGCAGTTGATTCTTGCTCCAGGTTTCTCCGGGTTTGGCCACAGCATTCCGCTGATGCTCAAACTGTTATTATCGGAACATATGCATGCAGTGCACTTCACTATGACCAGGGCCTGACTTTCGTGTCTAAAGCGTACTGGGAGTCTATGGCATCCCAGGGTGTACAGGGGCATTATTTTGTGCCATAACAGCCAGAGGGCAATTCGGTTGAGGATTAACCACGATATAAAACAGTCCTTAACAGCTAGAGTATTAGGCACTGGGTGTAATTGGATCAATCACCTTTACAGGGTTCAAAGGGCTAGTAATAACCTCCCTAAAAGATCTCTGGGTGGGTGGACCCATAAAAAGTACTTGTTGACATCAAAGTATATGTTTCAGACCTCAACGGTCCAGACATTGTGGTGATAGCCTCGACCTTTGATTGCAAATAATTGCTGTGGTGTCTTACAGGATCTTCAAAAGTTCTGTGACATTCAATCCAACGAACATTTCAAGATGCTTCCCGCTTTGAGTGTTGATGTGAAACCAGTACTTTTTGGCTGGATTCTAAAAACGGGGGATCTTGTATCACAAAAAGGTGGCACTAAAAAGGAATTCAGACCATCATACCCAGCCCTTGTGTCTGTCCTTGGAGTTCAAGGGACAAGAATTGTTATCCTGCCACAGTTGTTGGTTCTAAAGATAAATGCTTTGTTTCCATTGAATATGTCAAATTAGAAATTACACCATGTGGCCAATTATGAATAGCAGACAGTGAGGAACCCCTGACATTCTTGTGCAGCTAATAAGCACCACCAAAGCTGTTTCCCCCCAGCTGGGGGGTGTGGTAGGTCAGAGAATGCACTACAATTATATCCTGTGTCCACAACCAGCAACACGATTGAAGTGAATATGGTGGTTACTACTGCATGTTCAGCAGCTGGCGTTGTTTATACCGATCCACCCCTTTTGGATTTTATGAGTCCTGTGATAGATCTGGAGGCACAGTTTTTCAACCAAGTGCTTCTGGGTATTATATCGATAGGGATGATTTTACCTCCAACACTTCTTCTGTTTTAGACACTCCTTCTGAACGGATCTGTGTTTTCTTTTCATGGTTGAAACACACTTATCTAGTCCCGCCTTGGATATATGTTTGGATAACAGTCTCCTTGGTTTTCTTTTGTCTGTGGATTGGATTTGTGACTGTTTCTTTCCTGCTTATTAATGGCCGTTACTAGAATGTTCTGCTACGGTACTGGTTGACGGGGTGTTGCCCCCACTCCTCTTCCCATAAAATGAAAAGAGACTTTTTTCTTGTGAACATTTCAGCTGTTCCAGTAACTGATGGAATTGTTTGGGATAAAGTTCAGTTCGACATATTCAGTTCTACGGAGATCCTACAGATACCATATGTATTTACAGTTTCCATGGAGGATGTAATAGTACCGGTGTTACAAATGATTGGGATGTTGAAACTGCGACCTCCACGCTCTCTGAGCTGGAATATTGTACTGCTTTCAAACCAGAGGACCTGTACCTTAATTCTGCTAATTATGCTGATATGTTCTGTTATCACCTTACAGCCATTATTTTCCTACATCGGGCCAGTGTTCAACGTACATATTGTAATTACACACAATGGGATCATTGTCCGACTTCCTCACAAGGGAGTTCCAAAACATACAAAGATAAATTCACATATTTTTCAGGATATAACACTTCAGATCCAACATCATATTATTACAAATCAGTCCCTACATCACCTAAGGAATATATGCTTACCCACATTAAGCTGACATGTGCAGCTTCATTTGTTGTCCAATTAGCCCTTTAAGGCTATGATTATTTGAATGACAAACTTGAACTTAATCAAACTTTGGGAAGTTCAGGACACAGAAACTTAGTTTCGAACGTGTTTTATCCCAACACAAATGATCTTCCTAAATGACAAAGTCCAGTAGACTACATAGCTGACAACATCTTTCTCTCCAGTCCAAAGACATGGATTTATGATAGTTTTTATTAGTAACTTGTAAAACAAATTGATCAAGATAATTTGGATAAAGTGCTTGCTGTTGTAGATAATAGTATTAATGCGCTGTCTTCTCGCATATATAATTTGAATAACATTGTGTCATCTTTTATTGCTATTATGCAAAGTGACATGTCAACATTGTATCATGGGCAAAGTCATCTTAGATCTATCATGCAGTTTAGCTGACACTTCAAACCCTTAAGAATGGGCGTGTACCATGTCGTTATCAGAATTCCAATAGCATACTTTAGCCTTCCACTTCAACACGCAAACACCAATTGATGGCTAAAAAAGATGCCACCTAAACAATGTTGCATTTAGACAAATGAGAAGAGCTCCCATTTACATTAGCCAAAACACCTTCAGCTGTCTGGTTAATACACGGTGTAATATCTTTACCAATTTCAACATTTCAATTACAGCCTGCATGAAACATTTCCCAGTCAGTAGATATGAACCCGTAGGTGGCAGCTTTCTTCATGAATTATGGTCACTCCCTTTTTCCTATCATTGTGCACGTGCCGGCAAAGAGATCTTCCTTACTAGAAAAGAATGAGGTTCTTCTGTCGGGCACTCACTTGTTTGCAAACATGTGACCTTTCAAGGGGCGTGTAATGCTTCACTATTGAATCTGGTCTGTTTTCTAAAAGGAATGCCAGCTTCTGCAATACTTCCACTTATTACTGTCCTTTCAAATGGAAGTTATTTAATGCTAATTGATCAAGATTGCTGTGGAATGCTAGCTGGGATACCATACATTTAGTCAGTTTCCCATACTGTTACATGTTGTAATAACGTCCTGTTTCCCCCACTCAAGGAGTTGTTGCTAGCAAGTTATGACCTTCCATTCCAACTTTGAAGGCAGTTTGTAACAACCAAAGCAGACTCAAAGCACTATTGTTTCAAAAGGTTGTAGAACTTACTTCTGTTCGAGAAACATTTGCATTGTGACATGGTCCACCAAGAACAGGATGAACCTTTTGCCCATGGCTGTCTTGGGGTACAGAGGCCCGACAATGTTGATGCCCACCCTTTCAAAGGGTGTGCCAATGCCGGAAAAAGGTTGCAGGGGAGAGTTGCGCTTCCCGCCTGTCTTGCCATTGGTCTGGCAAGTAGGTCATGACCTGCAGAAAGCATCTGAGGCCCTCCTGATCTTAGGCCAATACAAGTGGGTGACAAGCCTGTCAGAGGTCTTATCTTGCCTGAGATGACCTGCTAGGGATATATTATGAGACAGCACAAGTAGTAAGACTCTGTAGCACTGGGAGAACCACCAACACACATGTTGCCCCAGGCTCAGGAACTTTAGGCTTGCTATACAGGACAACATTCTCACTGTGAATCAGGTGATCACCAGAGGTGCTGCCAGCTGCCTGGGCCTCGGACTGCCAATGGAGGCCCTTAAGAGTGGGGCACTCCATGTGCACCTTGCAGAACGTCTCTCTGGTGGGACCCCCTTCCTGCTAACAGTTGACAAGCTCAGGTAGGTTCCCCAGGGAGGCAACATCTTTACCTGTAGGCTCAAGGCCTGTCCTCCTCAGGCTCCGCTTCCTTCTGGACAGTGGGAGTGTCAGGAGTGGGTTTCCAATGCCCATTGACATTTCTCTTTTTGGCAGGCACCTGGGCCATTCTTCCAGTGTCCATGTCCTCCTGACTACCCTCTCGGGCAGACTTGGACTGTGCGATTAGGCCTCCCCACTGAGGCAACCCTAACATCTGCTAGTGTGACCTAAGCTCCACCTCCTTACAGATGGTATACTCTAGGTCATTGCCAAGCAGACAATCCACAGGCATGGACGGACTACCAGCTACCCTCAAGGAACCTGAGACACCCCCCTACTCAAAGGAAACCAAAGCCATTGAGTATTGACTCTCATGGTTATCAGCTTCAACACCTTGGTGGAATACATTAGGGACTACGTGTTCTGAAGTCACCAGATGACAGTTGTCTTCTTGGCTCTGGTGTCTCTCAAAACCCCCACCCTCTGCACATTGATGGTGAACCACTGCCTGTATTTTCTAGTATTAGTAGGCATGTGAGTTCTCTGCACCATCTCTCTGTCACCCAGAGACACTAGGGTAACCTTACACTGTCCCTCCTACTAACTGGGACAATCTCCTCCACAAGCGCTACACTAGCCATCCCCAGTGACTGCCAACCAGTGGGGGGCTGTGCCCGCTGAGGAAATTTGGCATCTCCCTTGAAGCGTCCTTCCTGGTGGCACTCATAGCACTTTGGGGGTGCCTTGCCTGAGGACTTATTGGGCACTTCTTCTCATTTGGGGGAATGTAATACCTGACCCCTGGACAAATTTTGGGGGGCTTTAGAGAAATAGTTTTCTTTTTGTCTCCCCCCTTCTGGTGGTAACTGAGGTACTGGGTTTTTAAGAACCGGCACAGAACCGGTAACCCAGCGGTGCCAGAGGATCAACACCCAGAGACCTCGGGTTCTCCTGAGTCAGACCTACAGAAACTTCAGAGTCTTCTAGGTGAAGTCAAAGATTAGTTTATTGGCTGCAACCAAGGTAACAGGGTCCTAGAAGTACAACACGGGTATATTCTCAGGAGACTGCACATTTTTACGAAGTCAGGCTTGTCTTCTTATACGTAATTTTCAGCCTTGGGCAAAACATTCCTTGGATTCGTGGTATTTCATTTATAGTTACTGATTACAAAAGAAAAGCAGAGTCATGATGACATGTACATATTTCACGTCGTGCTGCCCATAACAAATCATCCGGCAAGGCCCAACATTTCATCAGATATCGCTAGACCCCTAATAAAAACGGTCACCTCCCCATCATAAAGTGAGTGAAGAAAAGGAGTGGAGAAAGATGTGAGCGAGATATGGCAGGTGTGCGCGCTCAAATGGTTTTATGGCTGGTTGAGCCTAGATGCTATCTTGCTCGGCCACTGGGAGGGAACTGACCTAACGAGTTCGGCCTGGGGCAATGGTTCTAACTTGTACTGGGGTCAGGGAGAAGTCGATTAAGGAGTATGTGTCCTTGTGGAATCAAATTCAACTGGATTAAGGCCTATGAAAAGGGCAACATGTAGCTAAGGGTTTAGAATGTAAATGACGATTTCGAGGTGAAATCGTCACTCGAATACGCCGAAAATACATGTACTTGATGTACTCGTCATTCTCGGTCTTTTGATACCAAATTCGTCCTATTTCGACGAAGTTTTTATTCTCGAGTCCAGTACTATTATATGAATCCAGATTTTTCAGAACCACAGTCCCTCCTTTTGCCCTTACATAGGCAATTAATCTATCCTCATGTTAATCTGAGTCCAGATCTATATTCCTAAAGTCATTGAGATGTTGCTGCAACATCATTCTAGTGCTGAGCTCATGTCTTGACACAGGCTTCCTTACACATAATGTAGCACAGAGGCCACATATTGCAGGAGCACACTGTATGCATAGACAGAACAGGAAAAGAATGGCTAAGACCATCCCAATGACCATCAGAATTTTCCATCCCCAGGCAGATATCAGTCCCCAGAACCATCCCATTAACGACCAATCTCCTTTATCCACATGAATAGATTCGGAAATTTTATGTAGTTTGGAGATGGCCCCGTACACTGTTGGAGCATTATCTGGAATAAAAATGCAACAACTGGACTGGATCAATTTGCATACTCCACCCCGGTCCGCAAGTATTACATCCAAAGCGACCCGGTTCTGAAGGGTCATAAGTCGATCCGACTGGAGCTCAGCAGTCAGGTTACTAAGGGCACCAGCAGTTTCAATCACGGTGGATTCAACTACCCTTGTCAATTGCCTTATGTTTCTGCTGTTAGCCATGGCTCCCCAGAACGGCAGAAAACCCATTGCAAAGTCACCAAATTCTTGACCTGCAGTGTCTTCTTTACTCAAAACACCTCTAACTACCCTTGTCCGATGGTAATCCGCCGCTGCTGTGTAGGTGGGAGGTAACAGGAATGAAACAAAACATGAGCCCGAAAAGTCAGGGGGCAACCATGCATAGGCTCTATCATGGCAGATGAAATAAGTACCCTTAGCGGCTAAAAAGGCAGGGGAAGTCTGAGATCCCAAAACATACGTTTCTGTACAGACACTCTTCCCTACCTGAGCTCTGGGATTCCTGCCAATACCTTGCAGACACAGGTGACCTTGATGGGGTACGATCCAGATATGGGACGATCTCTTGGCTTGCTGTTTCTCACTTAATGTAGTGCCATATCCGGTCACATTCCAACCTACATATGCAAGTATCTCATCATCCGGGGTATCTTCGTAGGAAGTTACTTCCTTGATCATATCAACTATACCATTGACTAGGGCGCTAGTCTTGAGGTTGTCTTTTACAGAGCGTAGGGGTTGGATTTCTCATGCACATATGAACATTGTCCTATATGCCCATACTGACCCATTGTGACTAAATGGCAGGACCAAATAGGGGATACCTCTATCCGTGGTGTGGGGCATGAGACCACACACCCAACAGTTAGTTGTGTTCATTACAAGTTGGTGTTGGTGTAATAACTGAACGAAGGAGTTATTAATGAACTCTAATCTCCTATTTGATTCGTGGTCAGGCAGAGGGTGGAAAGAATGAGAGGAAACAGTAGGAGGAGGTATGGGTGATGTAGTGGGCGCAAATGTCACATGAAAAGAGAATAAAACATAGCTTATCAAAAAGACCATTACGCTGAATAGCATAAAAATACACACTATTATAAAATTTTTCTTCGTCATCGTTTTCAAAAGTCTCTGCTTAAAGTTCATTTGTTTGGCAGGCCTCTCCACATCAGGACACTCCATCCTCTCTAAGGTGCTGCCCGCGGTGGTAGGTTGTTTCTGCTAAAGGATGCTTCCGTCAGTCTAGGGCAGCTCCCTTGGACCAACCGGAACCAGCGACCTAACGTCGTCAGCTGCACCCAAAAGTCTTTAATCAACCGCGACCCTAGCAGCGGAACCCGGATGGCGGTTCGAGAAAAAAAATAAAAAATAAGCAAGTTACCTAGATGGGAGAATCTGCACTTTCAAAAATAGGATTTTGGAAAAAACACACATTTTTTATTAGTCCACAGGTTTTTCTCTCGGATCATAAAATAAATCACTTTTACTTTAGTCTGTTTTTCTTGGTCGCAAATTGTAGCGTCTTTTCCCGGGTACTGTCTGGTCCAGAAATAGTAGCTCAGGTTCCACAGAGTTCAATTGTTCTGGTGGTGGCGCAGTTTCTTGAAAAATGTTCTTATTTTCACAATCAGGGTTAGCTTCTTTTACACGTTCATAAGTTGTGCGCTCTGAGTCAGTGCCTCCTTTCCGGACCCATTGGTCATGTGGCAGAGGGAAGGGTATTTTCTTACAATGGATCCCGTGGACCCAATTGGCCTTCCCCTCCACCCTAACAGCCGACCTTGTAGACAGGAGGACGAGGTGAGGCCCGGTCCATCTGGGCTGGTCGTTTCTTGTTCTTTGGAAGTTTCTGACAAGCACCCAGGAACCGGGGTCAATGGAGTGACCCGGTGTCTGAGAGACCTGAGGCAAGGTGTTGTGGACCTGTTGATATAAAACACGCAATTTAGCCGTCAATTCATACAAATAGTCAAGCAAAATGGGGTGTTGCAGCTCGCTAAACTTCGTGGGCCTAGGCACTCCCCATATGTTGGCTGGCCGACCAAACATTATTTCATAGGGGCTGAGTTTCACTCGCGAATGCACAGTCATTCTGGTGGATAGGAGTGCTAAGGGTAGAGCGTCAGGCCATTTAAGACCTGTGCTCGCTTGGATTTTGGCCAATTTAAGTTTAAGCGTGCCATTGTAACATTCCACTAATCCAGCTGATTGGGGGTGATTTGCAGCGTGGAACTTCTGCCTAATGCCTAGCCCTTCACACACTCTTTTCATCACACAACCCACAAATTCACTTCCGTTGTCAGACCAGACCATTCTAGGCATTCCGAACCTGGGGAAGAACTCTTTCACAAGGGCTTTCGCTGTGGACAAGGCAGTATTGTCCCTTAGGGGATAGGCTTCTACCCATCTTGAGAAGGCACAAACAACCACGAGCACGTATTTTAAGTTGTTGCACCTCTCCATGTGTATGAAATCTAGCTGCAAAACCTCGAACGGATACGTATGAGGTGCAAAATGACCAGCTGGAGCTGGGGTTCCCCTACCAGGATTGTGCTTCAGACATACCATGCAATTCTTAACAACATTCTCTGAACATTTTGCAATCCCTGAATTCTTCCACACTGGGGCCAACAACTCGCAAATCCCTTTCGCGCTGATATGGGCCATCCCATGAGCCATTGTAACCACTGCAGGCACATATGCATCGGGTAACAACCATCTCTGTTGCTTTGTCGATTCAATCCAACAACCATTTGCATCCATTCTCCCTGTACTTTCTCTCCACATGCTTAACTCTTTCTCCGTGGCCTCAGCTTGGATGGACTTCACACTTTCTATCGTGTCTTCACATATTCCAACATCACTAGTCCATCTTTCTGGGCTCACAACATACATTCGGCTCATCATATTCTTTGCAGTTTCCTTAGCAGTTTCATCAGCAAATGCATTTCCACGACCAACATCATCAATCACTTTCTTGTGTGCACTACATTTCACGATCGCTACTTTCAGGGGCAACGTCAGTGATTCAAGAAGCTCATTCACCAACTGACCATGCTGAATCTTGGCTCCATGCGAAGTCAGGAACCCACGTTCCCTCCACAATCGTCCAAAACTGTGAGCCATTCCAAAAGCATACTGGCTGTCGGTATAGACAGTCACTTTCATTCCTTTAGATAACACACATGCTCTCGTCAGTGCCACGAGTCCAGCGGCTTGAGCTGAACCATGCGGTATTCGCGCAGTTTCAATGATTGTGTGCAAAGTTGTGACAGCATATGCTGTAGTCACGTTACCATTTGGGAGTTTAAAGCATGAACCATCCACCCATAATGTACCATCACATTCAGCAAGAGGAGTGTCGAACAAATCAACTCTCCCTTTCGTCTCTTCCTCTGTTCTGAGGAAACAATCGTGCTGTTCTGAAGCATCCGATTCCTCTGCAATTGGTAACAATGTGGCTATGTTCAAGGTACTGCACCTTTTTATGTGCACGTGGCTCGCTAGTAGCGTCAATTCATAACTGGACAGTCGAGCACTAGTTAAGTGCTGTGTCTTGGTCCTATTTAACAATGTCTCTACTGAATGCGGGACCATCACGATTAGTGTATTATTCATTACTAGACCTGCAGACTGTCGAATAGAAACAGCTGCTGCTGCTGTGGCCCTTAAACAACTTGGCAATGCTCTTGCTACCGGATCCAAAGTTGACGAAAAATAGGCGCATGGCCGCTGTCTATCTCTGTATAACTGAGTCAGCACAGACAATGCACAGCCCTCCTTCTCGTGGACATATAATGTGAAAGGCTTACTGTAGTTGGGGTTGCCTAACACAGGGGCCGAACATAATGCTGTGCGTAATTCGAGAAAACTTTTCTGACACTCATCAGACCAAGGAATGGGATTGGGTGTATTTTTGCACGTTAGTGCCAATAAAGGTTTGGCAAATAACGAAAAATTTGGAATCCACTGTCTACAGTACGATGTAATGCCCAAGAAAGCGCGTACTTCTCTCTGCGTTCTTGGCACATTCAATTTTGCTATTGCCTGAATTCTTTCTGGGGTCAGTTTCCTTCCCTCCTTCGATAAGAGATGACCTAAGTAGGTCACTTCTTGTCGGCAATATTGAAGCTTGGAAAGTGACACCTTGTGATGTAGATCACATAGATGACGCAGTAATGTCAACGTGGCCATTTTACAGATTTTCTCAGTGTCCGCAGCGATGAGCAAATCGTCCACGTACTGTGCGAGAGTGGCACCTTTGGGCAAAACCATTGTGTCAAGCTGACTTTTCAGAGCTTGACTGTATATTGAGGGGCTTTCACAGTAGCCTTGAGGAGCGCGTTTAAAGCGGAAGCTGCGACCTCCTAAACTAAAGGAAAAAATATCCCTGCTTTCCTCAGCAATCGGGATACTGAAGAAAGCATTCTTCAGATCAATCACCGAAAACCAGGAGGCAGAGGCTGGAATCATAGTCAATAATGTTGTAATATCGGGGACAACTGGGAATTGTGGCACCACTATCTTATTTACTTCTCTAAGATCAATCACGAATCTATACACAGGTGGCTGAGAAGGGTCAGTTCGTTTTAAAACAGGCAGAACAGGACTATTGCAAACATTGCCTCGTGTTTCTTCAATCACGTCTTTTTCAATCAACTCGTAAACAATCGCTAGCAAAGCTTTTTCGCCCTCATTGGATATTCTGTATTGTGGAATTCGTGGCATTTTGACATTCGACTTCAATGTTACAACATATGGTGGGATTTCTAAGAGACCTACATCATTCGGACCAGTAGCCCAAAGAATATCTGGGAGAAGTGCCAATTCTGCTGGAAGTGCATTTCTCGACAAATACATGGGAGAAACCACTTTCTTACCTAAAGTAAGTTGTACTCCTGAGGGAGAACAGTACAAAGTCGCATACAATCTTTTTAGCAAATCTAATCCTAGCAAATTTTCACCACAACCTGTTGTCAAAATAAGGGGTGCTTCGAATTCACAAGGACCAACAGAAAGAGATAAAGGGTCAGAAATCGGATTTCTAACCGGGGCGCCAGAAAAACCTACGGAAACGTTCATTTCGCCAGACAAAGGTGCGCCAGGGAGTTTGGAGTGCATAATAGAACTCTTTGTAGCACCAGTATCCAACAGAAAAGGT
This sequence comes from Lissotriton helveticus, assembly GCF_964261635.1. Classification (NCBI taxonomy): domain Eukaryota; kingdom Metazoa; phylum Chordata; class Amphibia; order Caudata; family Salamandridae; genus Lissotriton; species Lissotriton helveticus. The sequence goes on from NC_136057.1 coordinate 455,733,513, forward strand.
TCTGACACACCCGATGTAATCACCTCAAAGTAAGGTCCACTCTGATCTACTGGAACTGAAACGACTCCCTCTCCTTGTCTAAGGCTGTCCTAGCAATCATTATTCTCCCACTGCTCATTTTCTGTGTAATACTCATCAACGTAGTATTGAGCTGTCCTGTCAGATACGTTATTTTGCTGGTCAAACCTGTTCATAGAGTTTTGTGGTGGAAGGGGACGTGCGTCCTGAGGGGCGTTTCCACGCCCTCTACCTCTAGGCGCTTGCTGACTACCACGACCTCTTACGCCAGAAATTTCATTTGCACGTTGTGGTAGGGCAGGACAATTATATTTGTAATGACCCTCTTGTTTGCAATATAAACACTGGTTGGGACCTACGCGGTTTTGATTGTAATCGAATCTTTGCAAGTTTCTCTGATATTGTTGAGGCTGCTGAAAAGTGTTCTGGTAGTGATTCTGACCATTATTATTTTGATTACCACCACCACGTGGCGGATAGGCTTGCTGTAGCAAAACCTTCGTTTTGAGTTCTCTAGTTTTCTTTTCTACTTTATCTTTCTCATCTTTGTCTCTATTCTCGTAGTACTGTGCGGTAGCTAATATCTGGGCTGAAGATGAGACTGCCCAAGAAGTTTCCGAATCTTTTAATTTCCTACACAAATCTGGAAGCAGATTGTGCACAAATTTATCGACAAACAATCTCTGACCACCTTCCGTGGTCATATCTTGACCGCTGTGGTCAATGAATGCTTCTTCAAATCTGGTGAAGAAATCTGAAACAGTTTCTTCTTTCTTTTGCTTGCATGCAGATAACTTATCCCAATTTACGCGTATTGCAGGCATTATCGTTTTCATGTAATCTACTATTCTACCAGGTAGTTCCGCTATCAGAGGCTCAGGCTTGGCACCACCAACTTGTCGTGCATCTGCAGCAGTAATATTAGCCCACGTGTCACCTAATTCCTGGTCATGATCTACATGACGAATTTTTCCCCATAAAGGCTGTGGAACAACGTTCCCGAATAACATATCGATATCGGCCAAATTCATTATACATGACCCAGCAGTTTGCGACAATTCTTTATAGTACCCTGCAGGATTTTTACGCGGATCTGGTAGTGTTTGTTTGAGTGCTAAAACTTCAGCTCGCTTCCATGGGACATGTACCCATACGCGGTGAAAGTGGGGCAGGACAGGTGGGACAGCTGTCGCGTCACCCTCTCTCCACTGTGGGGGAACTTCTCTCATAGGGTATTGTCGTGCCTTTTTCCTACTAGATGCACTAGATTCCGATGGTGACCCAGAACTGCTTCCCTTACTTCGATATGATAATAGCATTTCAACTGCCTTTTCCACATCGGGACCTACAATCATACCCTCTCCAAACTTAAATCGTACACGACACATCTCTTGCGGGATGCATTCTTGATCGTTGTCTTCTAAATCCTCGCCAAGAAAGACACACATCTGTTCGAACACATATCTCTGTGTCGCTGCTTCCCATTGATGGAAGACTTCCATGACAGACTGTACATCATATTTTGCAGTGTCCATGACCCATTTCCGAGCTAAACTATTCAGGGAATCTCTCTCTTGATAATCAGGCAGTTGACTTCGCAACTGTCTTCTTCCTATGTTAGGGGTCGTAGCAGGCGACCCGAAAAGAGGTAAAAGAAGATTAGTAACAGTGCTGGCCATTTTCTGCCGAATGGAAGGTGAAACTGAAGGACAAACAGATGAAAAAACGGGGTGAGATAAGGCGGGTGTAGAGATGGCAAAAGAGGTATCAGGAATAATAGATGTGGTACCAGGCAAAATCATAGAGGGGGCATTAGGAGATGTAGAAAGTACAGTAGGCACACTCGTAGAAAACACAGGTGAAACAGAAGTGGTCGGTGGGCCTGGAGGAAGCTGCACCGAAGAAGTAGGAGCCAGCTGAAGAACAGCTGGTGGGTGCTGTGGAAGAGCCGGAGGCGCAGCTTGTGCAACTAAAGGTTGCGAGGGTGCTGTGGCATTCTGCGCATAGGGGGTGGTGAAGTTAATAATTGCGACATTAATGGGTCTTTTTCACGCTCTTTTGCTGTCCCTTGCTGAAGAGACGGCAAAACTGGATAACACTTATCTATTGCCATTTTACGTTGCCTGTGCAACTGCTCATTTATCTGCTCTTCCTCATTATCTTTAAACTGCACGGCAGCTTGCATAACTGAAAGTCCCCCTTCTCTCTTATTTTTCTTAGCTAATTTAATTTCTTTTTGTTTGGCTCCTTTGCGCCATAAGCGGAAAGAGTCAAACATCGCCGGCCGGGCTTTCTTTTTGAAGAGTTTAACTTCAAGGTTGTCTAAGATTTCAGAATCAAAGCTACCATATTGGGGCCATTTTAAAACACCATCTTTCGTAGTGTATTTAATCCATACCTCGTTGTAAACGATGGGGCCTACCCCATGTTTAACGTATAGCTCGTAAGTCGGAGTTCCAACTGGAGGAACCGGACATGAGTCCTCCAATCGGGAGTCCCTATTATTACTACCAAGACAAAACCAATTCCCAAGTCTAAGACTAGGCATCCTCGCTCTCTAGTCTAGTTCCAAACTTCAAAGGATTTATCGATTACGATATTTCTCGTGAATACACGAGTCCTTCGGTTATGGTGCTTGCAAGAACCAATAAAAACCTTTTGTATCTCCAAGATACCACAAAGTAAGTCCAACTAAGGACTGGGAGACGCTCCACTTATACTTAACTGAAAATATCGATGGCGTCACCAGAAGACTTGTCTCAGCGTTTCGCTCTACCGAAAACTTCAAGGGTCCAACATCAGGGCGATAGCCAGGGCAGCAGTCCTTGTAGCCGTCGGGAAGCGGGGAACCTCGCAGTAAAGACCTTCGGACCACGTCGACATGCAGGGGTCGATGAGGTGGTGGGCCCTCCTCTGGAATTTCCACACGAAGCTCCTCACGATCTTCAGGCTGATTGGTACCACTGGAATCGCCCCAAACGCTGGCCGCCAATTGAGGTACTGGGTTTTTAAGAACCGGCACAGAACCGGTAACCCAGCGGTGCCAGGGGATCAACACCCAGAGACCTCGGGTTCTCCTGAGTCAGACCTACAGAAACTTCAGAGTCTTCTAGGTGAAGTCAAAGATTAGTTTATTGGCTGCAACCAAGGTAACAGGGTCCTAGAAGTACAACACGGGTATATTCTCAGGAGACTGCACATTTTTACGAAGTCAGGCTTCTCTTCTTATACGTAATTTTCAGCCTTGGGCAAAACATTCCTTGGATTCGTGGTATTTCATTTATAGTTACTGATTGCAAAAGAAAAGCAGAGTCATGATGACATGTACATATTTCACGTCGTGCTGCCCATAACAAATCATCCGGCAAGGCCCAACATTTCATCAGATATCGCTAGACCCCTAATAAAAACGGTCACCTCCCCATCATAAAGTGAGTGAAGAAAAGGAGTGGAGAAAGATGTGAGCGAGATATGGCAGGTGTGCGCGCTCAAATGGTTTTATGGCTGGTTGAGCCTAGATGCTATCTTGCTCGGCCACTGGGAGGGAACTGACCTAACGAGTTCGGCCTGGGGCAATGGTTCTAACTTGTACTGGGGTCAGGGAGAAGTCGATTAAGGAGTATGTGTCCTTGTGGAATCAAATTCAACTGGATTAAGGCCTATGAAAAGGGCAACATGTAGCTAAGGGTTTAGAATGTAAATGACGATTTCGAGGTGAAATCGTCACTCGAATACGCCGAAAATACATGTACTTGATGTACTCGTCATTCTCGGTCTTTTGATACCAAATTCGTCCTATTTCGACGAAGTTTTTATTCTCGAGTCCAGTACTATTATATGAATCCAGATTTTTCAGAACCACATAACCCTGTCCACCCTACTGGTGCTACCCGCCCAAAATGTCTTCTTGCTATCCCTGGTGCTAACCCAGTGGTCCGCCTCCTTAGCAAGCTCCCTGGGGTCAGTGAGCTGTCTGTCAATCAGGTGTTGGCGCAGGTCTGCTAAACAAAGACTTTGCAATCAAATTGTACAGCTCCTGATAATCCTTTACGTCAATGCCCTTCACCCAGCCATCCCTTACCTTGCAAAAAGTATCTACACAATACACCAAGGTCTAATGGGCCAATGTCTGACTGTCCCTCAACCTCTGCCTGTACTTCTCTGGGGTAAGGCCATACTTCCTAAGTAGATCTTCCTTCATGGGGGCTACCCCTGTCCCTCTTCTCTAGGGCTAGTAGGGCGTCCCTCCCTTCACTAGGGTTGTTCTTCCACTGACTAGCCTCCCGATATTCCTCAGGGATCCTGTGCATATGTAAAGCAATCTCATGATCATTGAACCACTTGTCAATGCAACCCCCACAACAAAGTCAGACACCAGACCTTTAGGAATATAGACACTCTTGTCTCCAGAGGGCACTGCAGGCATGCTGCCACCATCACTGCTAGACCCTGCCTGCCTGGCCTTGTGGTACAACTCCTTCAGACTCAGTTTGTGAGCCCATAGGATTTTCCTCTCCTCCAAGGTTCTGTCAGACTTTCTCTGTTCTGCCTCCATGGCCAGTTTCTTCTTCTCTATCCTGAGATTTGTCATCTCCAGCCTGAATTCCCTCTCTGCCTTCCTGTCCTCCAGCTCTCCTGGGGACAGGCCTGGGAAAGACTACTTTGGCAGGCAGTTCCAGCTCAAGAGGTATGTCCTCCCCTCAGCGGACTGTTGCTTCTCAGGACTGGAATCCAGATCCTCTCCTTGCTTTCCACCTTCTCATCTCTTTCTGTGAAATAGCCAGTGATTGGTGGACTTCTGCCCTTGCCCTCAGAGGCTTTTGGAGCTCCACCTTCCTGATGTTGCTCTTTGCTGGAGTCCCCTTTCTAAGTAGAACTCATTGAGCAGGGCCACAGTGTAGGACTCCATGTTAGCCAGTTCAAACTCTAGACTTGTAAAGGTGGTTTGAAGCACAACAGCCGCGGCCCGTGGAGGGAGTTGTGGTGGGGCAGGCAGGCATGGCGGGGGAGGGGCAGGGTGGGGGGTGATAAACAACGGAATCTGGATGATTGCAGGTAAGTAAACAATTAAATTAATAAAACGACTTTCGCTCCGTGCCCTGCATCGCAAAATGCGATGCAGGGCGCGCTACAAAATGTGTTTTATTAATTTAATGTAGGGATGCCTGGCTCGGGCTGGCACTTATCTCTTCCTTAGGTCTAGTGTCCAAGTGGCGCAGCTTATCCTGAAGCAAAGCCCTTGGGACTGTCGAAGCTTTAGCCCCTTTCCGGAGACAGCTGCTGAACACCTCCCATTAAAGCCTGGACTCGAGGATTACATGATGGGTTCAGGTTACATGCAGCACGGCCTCGTTATTGCCCTCTTCGTAAGATGATGAGGACCCCACTGCCACAACTCATCGTACATTCATGCAGGAGTAGAGATAGATTACTGCACCTGGGGGCACAGTCTCCTGATGCACCCGGGGAGCTTGCCTACTAGCCACAGATAGCCTTGCTCGCCTTGTGCAGTCCACCTGTCCCTTCCAGCATGTTATTCCACAGTTGCTCTACTCTGTAATTATGGTTCCGGAAGCTCAGTGGACTGGGTCAGTGGTGCAAGAGACCGGGACTGGGCATAGTTTGTAAATAGAGAAGGGTTTGGGCCTACCGAGTATTGTAAGTACTGTTCCATGGCAGTCTGGTGAGACTGAGGCGCTAGGACACCCGAGCTAGACCCAAACATCTGCCCGCAATCCGTGCACTCCACTCACCCTGTCATAAGTGCCACCATTGTTCAGTAGACTTTGCAGAAGGGATAAGTGAAAAGAGTGTGCCTGCAGTCAGGACTCACAGTTCACGCTCTAGGCTACTGCAGCCGTCGAAGGGTCGAGGGTCAAGCTGGCCATTCTCTGGGAGTAGTCTCGTCCAAACGCATGGCCTTTAGTACCCTTTAATATGCAGCCTGACGCTAGTGCTGCGGCTTGCCAGCAGCCATTGACGATACTTTGGGCTTTGTAACATGCTCAGTTTAGTTCCAGTGCATGGGCCACGTATAATAAATGCAAGTCATGGTAGGACCTATATAAAAAAGAAGGTACATATTTACCACACACTGTATAAACGTTAGATGCTCAGAACCGACAGAACTGGGGCCGGTCCCCTGTCCGGTCACTGAACTAAAGAACTTGGGAGTATGGATGGACCCTGCTCTTAGTTTTGTGGGCCATTCGAAAAAAAGCACGGCCTGCTGTTTTGGCATCTTACGGTCGTTGCGTCCCATTCTGAAGTTCTTTGACCATGGTACCAGGCAGCTGATAGTCCAGGCTACTGTGTTATCTCGCCTGGACTATGCTAGCTCTCTCCTGGTAGGGACCAATGTGGCTGAGATCACCCGCCTCCAACGCGTGCAGAATGCCGCGGCGAGAGCCATTGTCGGCTTACCTCGAACGAGTTCCGTCTCGGGCACACTGAGATCGCTGCACTGGCTGCCTATTAAGTCACGCATCCAGTTTAAAGTGCTGTGTCTGGCGTTCAAGATCTTGAGGGGAGGAGGTCCGCAAATCCTTGCGGATCTTCTGTCCTGGTATGTTCCTACCCGCACTTTGAGATCTGGGGGCCAAGCTCTTGTCGTGATCCCTCGATACAGGCTGTGTCGGATTGTTGGCCGATCCTTCCGGGTCAGAGCAGCTGAGCTTTGGAATGCCCTCCCAGTTGAACTGCGGCTACTTGACGATCTGCTAGCTTTTCGTAAAGCCTTAAAAACCTTTCTCTTTTAATAAATTTTCTTTATTTTATCTGTTGTGTTCCCGGTAGGTGCTGCATATTTCCTGCCATGCGCCAGGACGCCCCTTAGCTGGGGCAGCTGAGCACAATACAAATATGTGTAACATAACATAACATAACATAACAGAGTCACAACCAGGTCACCAAATAAAACTGAAAAGACAGGTTGCCTTGAGCCCTGCAATGCCTTTCGGTTCCAGGTAGGTTAAGGCGAGACTCTTAGATCAGCTTTCAGGAGGTAGGAAACAGGCTCGTCTGTGCCTCGTGCACAGACTTGGGAGTCCAGACGAAAACCTGGGCTGTGGTGAACAGCTATGGTGCTTTGATGATTTCCGCCTTATCTGTGCCTAAGTATAGGGTGACCAGGCATCCCGGATTTGCCAGGACAGTCCTGGGGTTTCACCAGCTGCCCCAGCAGACTTTGACAATTTTGGTTCATGTCCCGGTTTTTAGAGCGGGTAGACTGAAACCAGTGAGAGGCACTTATTGGGTGGTCTAAAGTGCTAGTTAGCTGCTGTTATAAGTAAGCAATTTAATTAACAGGTATGATGCTGGTTTTAGAAATTACATTTTATTTATTTTCCTAGTGCTTCTTAAGTGTTCCATTGCTGATAAGCGTTATCAATCTACGCAGTAGCACTATTGACGTCAAACTGTAGTCATTCTTCTATTTTTGCAAAATGTTCCAGTTTTTGGTGCTCAAGATCTGGTCACCATACCTAAGTACAGCGTCCAGTGGGGGAGGTGCGCTCTGCACTAACTGTCAAAGGCGCCCAATCAGAGTCTCTCCTGTGAGATTTCTTACACCCACTTTTCCTGTCACTCGTGTTTGAAGACCCAACCTATCTTTACCTTTGCCCAATTCGAGGCATTCCAGAACAAGCATTTCCAATGCAACAGGCCTCGCATTTGTGAGAGTTTAAGCTATTAGCATTGTAAATAAAAAATGCCTTTTCATTATGTTTTTAAAACCAAGTAATTTCAATGCCAATAGCTCAAACTTGTGTAAATGCGAGACCTATTGCATTTGCAATGCTTGTCTTCTTTCAGGTTAATAAACCCAGCATACAGGTTTTGGGATTGACCTCTAGTCTGTGGTTTTCCAGTTGTTCAGTTGTGCTTTATTTTCCCTTCATGACTCATCATTTTATTGTGACTACCTAGGCATTTCCTTTTTGCATTACTGCAGACCTTGTTCCACATCTCTCAATGATGTGCATCAGTGCAACAGGCAATAGCGTCTGTCTTATTTTTAACAAGTAGTAATCTGTTGCTGGAGGGAGTGTGCATGTGCTGGTGACGCAGGATGTGTGTCTATATTGCGCTGAGTACATCTCTGCTGTTGCAAAAGAATGTGTACACATCTTGCATGGAGAGCACCTCTGTTAATGTTGCAGGTTATGTCCATGCTGCAAGCAGTGTGACCTCTTCTGTTGCTGCAAATGTGCCCTCTGTGTTTGCAAGATAAGTACCCCCACAGTTGCTGCAGGGAGGGTACCCTGTGCTACAGGGATTGTACTTATGATATGTGGTACATCCATATGCTGTTACCGCAGGGTGGGTACCTCTGCTGCTGATGACGCTTATACTGCTGCTATCTTCTCTGCCTGTATTGTTTGAAGTATGTTGAAAAACCACAAACATTGTGCTTTTGTGTAACGAAAGCATGCACTACTGCTTCTATGCTATGCATAGCACTTTAGGGCGAGCGAGGCTTGCACAGATACAATTCAAGAGGCGTCTGTTTTGTAAAGTCACTTTTCTGTGGTCTGCATGACTGAACCCATAGGGACTCCTTCATTACAAAATTACGCCGCGCTGCACCCCAAGCCATTTTGCTATGCCGAGCTGCGTCATTTTAAAAGCACAGGGGTGCGTCATATTAACAACAATACGATGCATCTGGGTGCTTTCCCCAGTGCTGGTGCACAATTGGCTGTCATGCACTAGCACAGGCACTCTGGCGTCATGTTGCAAGGGTGCTTGCGTTGAGAGGATGATTGTTCATGAGCAGGAAGGAACACTTTCCTGCACAAAAACAATTTTTGAAGGCATTTTCCTCTTTCCATGTGTGCTGCAGAATGCAGCATGCATAGAAAGACTAAAAAATTAGGAGAAATAAAAGTATTCTCGTTGTGCCTCACCTACGCCTCCCCTGGGGAGACATAGTATTTTGATGCATTCTCAGCTTTACAAAATTGTGTATATCTGGGAATGCATCTGGTCCATGGATGTTGGTGGGATCACCCATAGTGACATCCATGGAACACCCCTTTTATGCAGAGTGATGCGTGAAAGAGGTCAATATTTACAATGCCATAAAGTGTCACGCAGGGTGACTTTACGCTGCCGAGTAAATATGGGCAAGCCCAGTGCCCCGCTGGTGCGTTAAAAAAAGTGATGCACTGGCAGTGCAGTGGGCTTGTAAATGAGGCCCATAGTCTGAAAGACTCACATACTACAGCCTCCTGTGCTGTACCTTTATCTGTGTGTTGAGGCTTGAACAGTTGCTATCTGTGCTGCAGCTGATTCTAAGCAGGGTAGCTAACCATACAACTTTCAATGTTGTACTTATTGTGAATGTGAGTTAAACCTCCACTATCTTGTGCCTGTGTTGTACCTGTTGTAAAGGCAAGCAAAGTTTGCACAGCTGCTGCCCGTGGTCTGTCTGCATAATTTGTCGGTGAATCTTGCAGTTCTATTGACAGTGCCGCAGATCTACTTTGAACACAGAGCTATTGAGATTGCCAATGTTTGGTCGCTTTTTTTTGGAGCTTTTCTTGTGTATTTAAATTGTGTTATTTAGTTGCAGTAATTCAAAGCCAAAAGTACTTTGCCTTTTCACCATTAAGGTCCTCTTATACAAATAGGCTGTAAAATCTGATGTTTCCACACCTGTTACCGGCCCCTTCAGAATTATTCTTTTTTTTTACAAAGAGATTGCGTCTACTGTAAGCAGACTTAGGGCCAGATGTACGACCCTTAAATTTTGCGACTCCCAAATTGCGTTGTTTTCCAACTCGCAATTTGCGACTCGCAAAATGGAATTTACAACAGTGTCTCACTCACTGTTTGCGATTCCCAATAGGGTTGCAAATGACCTGCTTCATTAATATTCATGATACAGGTCGCAATTTTCGACCCCATTGGGAATGGCCAGCACTCACAGTGATTGTGGACTGCTGGGGTCAGCAGACCACCATGTCTGTGACTGCTTTTAAATAATGCAGTTTTTTTTAAATGCAGCCCGTTTTCCCTAAAAGAAAACGGGATGCGTTCAAAAAAGAAAAATGAAATGTTTCTGTTTCATTTTTTAAGACCACTGCCTGCTCTTAAAAATATTTTCGCTACCGGTCACGAGGGGGACGGGGTCCCCTGGGGACGCTTTCCCGTTTGCGAGTGGCTTACCACCTTTTTTAAATGGGTGGTAAACTGCAAGTGTACAATCGTACATTGAAGTGCGACTCACTATTAGGAAAGGACACCCTTGGCAGGTCCCTTCCTAATATCGAGCTGCAAACCCTATTTTGTGAGTCGGTAATAGGTTACCAACTCGCAAAATAAGGTTTGTACAAAGGGCAGATCTATTTTGCGGTCGCAAACGGTCCGATTTCCTGTTTGCGACCGCAGAAAATGGTCACTAATTTCGGCTTGAAACTTCAGTGCAAAACATGCTAAAATTGCCCTTCAAATATCAATTTTCATATATTAATTCCCCCAAAACATGTAACTCAAAATGAGGGCATATGGATCGATTGTGATGCGCATTAAAACTAACAAGCATTGGCAAAGCCAATTGGTCTTAACTTTGGAAAATATTGGCTTTCACAATGCCTTTTATTGATGATGTAGATTGGCAATGCTGTGCAGCATGACTTAAAGTAAAAAAAAAAATAATAATACATTTTTTTTAAAAAGCCATTGAGAGGTGACCACGTTGGCCGCAATGTTTTGTTGGTGTGCGCATAATGACAAGTGTGCATGCATTTGTCATTACGCATGCACGCAAAAAAGTGAAAAAGAGGTAGCATGAAATGCTCTGTTTTTTTAAGGTGGATGGACAGGCAGGCGTTTGCTGTTTTACCCTAACCCAGCACCAAAAATGATAAAAAAATAACCTAGTTTTAAAAGAAATGACAGTGGGTGAGAAGTGCAGATGTTGAGCAGGTGGAAATGGAAGTATTAGGGAGTGGACGGGGGAGGGAAAAATAGCTCACATTGCAGCAAACAGGAGTTGGGGTAGCACAAGTGTGAGAAAGCAATACGTGGTGCGGGAGAGGCAGGTATCTTTATAGGGTGAGAGGAACACTATAGAAATTTAACATAAGGTCGAAAACAACATAGAGCACAAGGGACGAGTATTGGGGGGAAAGTACATATATTATAAACATTGCAGTGCGTCATTTGGAAAACAATAAGTTCCAGGTCTCTGAAAAGGAGGCTTGTGTAGCTTGCGCCACCCATTGCTCGAGCCAGTGTTGCCAATGACAGTGACAACACAACTACCAACCATCACACTCCTACCAGTGTGACAATTCGGTATATTTCAGGCTTTAAAGATTTCAGAATGGCTTGGATAGCAGGTATAAGTTATTCTTAATGAATACTGAATTAAAAACAACTGTCGTTTTGCTCATCTCTAAATTAGACAGACAGCACCACAGTGTGGCAGACTGTCATAAGTGCAAGTGTTTTTAATTAAGTGCCAGTACTGAGCAACGGAAACCACAGGCTCAAATTAAGCACATTGCACTGGAGCAATATCCATCTGACCTGCTTAACAGTTGCGGTCGATATGACTCATGGGTGGGGGTGCGCGGGGAGGGGAATTAATGCAAAAAAATTAATTACTTACCTTCGCCTCCGGTCCCGCGACACGTCCCCTCTCTGCTCCTCACAGGAAGCAGGCCGCTTCCATCTCCTCCCATAAGCCAATCACAATGCTGCAATGGTAGTGTTGCGATTGGCTGGGACGCCAACCGCACAGGCGTCTATAGGGAGGCTGTTTTCACCATGCAGGCTGCAGACAGCCTACATGGAGAAAACAGGAGAGTGCCTATGACTGGTTTGGTCGGCTCCTGACCAAACAGTCAGCGCCCACAACAGTGGGCAAGCCACTCCTCCCCTGCCTGGAGGAGGAACGCCCATCCGCCTCCCCCCCAGCCAAACCCCCTGCTGCTTTCTCGCAGTATGAGAAGCAGAAACATAAAATGGTATTTATAATACTGCGAGAAAGTAGCGGGCGACACTCCTCCGCCCCATGATTTCACAGCTACTTTGTAGACTGCATCACATTTCTTTAAAAGAGATCATATTTTGTTACCTACATTACAGAGGGCAGTTCTGTTATTGTTCCCTTAGATACAAAACACATCATTTGTAGAATAAAAAACCCTTTCTGCAAAACAGTACTCATCGCAAAACCAGTTATTTTATGTCACCCGTTATATCGTTTTTCTTTTACAACATGTAAAATAGTCTGTAAAATATTTTGGAAGATTAACGAAGTCGCTGATGCACCCACACTAGATTTTCGCAGGCTAGTTGATCGGTTATCTCTCAATAAATGGTGAGGATTCTTTTTATAATGATTCTATGCTGCCATCTAGTGCCCTTCTACAAATGTGATTGTAATCATCTTCAAGGAAGCATTGGGAAGAAAACAAATTGTGTAATCTGCTAACGCGTACTTCGTAGGCACAACAAAGCCAGATAAGGAACAAACAACGGATTGTATTGAATTCTCCCCTTGCCTTCGTTACAGCTGTTTCTGTATGCATTATATTATATATAAAATTCGGATGGCAATGGAGTCTTATAACAGCCCTTCTTTAGTTTCTAAAGAATACAAAGAAACTAGATGGCTTCCTTGTTACCTGGCGTGTTTTTGGCATAGAGACAAAAAGAGGATGGTAATGAATGTAGGAGAGACATCAGTATAACAGCCATTTGTTTCCATGAAACAAAAAAAAATCCCCAGTCCCGGCGGCACTCGAGAGAAGCTTCCGGGAGGGAAGTAAAATATTCCCTTATGCATTTTAAGGCACTCGAGTGAAGGAGATAAGATACGTACTAACAGCCCATCGTATTAAGGTGAGAGATTATTACTCCACTGGGCTGAGCCAAGACATGATTGTTGGTCGAAAAAAGAAAATAGTTTATTTATTTATTTATTTATTTGTGCATTTTTATATAGCGCGGACTTACCCGAAGGTGTCAGAGCGCTTCACAATAGGAATAGTTGAACCCTAAGCTCCCTCTACGTATTGTGCAATCAATAAGATTGCTTGACATTAGTGTAATCAAAACACAGATCTAAAAAAACAGAGATGTTGCCTTTTCAAAAATATAGTACATGAGTTTACCACCTGTATCTTGGTCTCCACTTCTATAGCAAAACATTCCTAATACAGAGATATCGACAACAAACATTTCCTCTGAGTTAACATCTAGATATTTATCTACCAAGCAGCCATTTGTTAAAAATGCAGGAGTTGCTTCATGAACAATTTTATTTCTTCTGTGACTGTTTGGGTATTTACTATTCTAAGTCCAGTCCTGACGTATTTGACAACTGCGCCCAAATTTACGAACGTTTTGTGGTTGCTTCACTTTTTTTACTGTTCCCATGAAGCACAGGGTGTAGACTGATTTGCATATGGCTAGGTCTGAACTGGGGTGGCATGGTGAGCAAAAGAACCATGGATTTAACCCAGATCTCTTGACTTGGGGTGAATGTTTGATTCGCTCTGCATTCCGTCCATCATCTGTGTGTCTTTTGCTTTCTCACTTTTTTGACGCAGCTCCAACGCAGCTCCAACGCAAAAAGTATTTTGGGATGTACTAAGCAATGTAAAGCCTGATTTGCAGGCCTTAGTAAAATAAAGTGATGCATGGCAGCGCATAGCACTGCATTTCGTTACCTTGCATCGAGGAGGCATTCCATTGGTGGAACTTGGGCATTCCAGTGCATTCACTCATGAATTTTGAGGCAAACCGAGATTTTTCGAAAGTCTGTGGGTTTGCGCTTAAATGGTGCATTCTGGAGTAACCATGCAAAGAGGAATAAGCCCATAAGAATTATTTTTGTGCTGGAAGGTATTGCTACCTGGGCAAAAACTATTCTGACCACAAGGCAGTCAACCTTGCTTTATGGCGGAATGGTGCAGGCATTGGTGCTAGGCTGCCACAAGTGCACCAGCACAAGGAGAGAGCAGAAGTGTTCTTTGTAAATAATATGCATTTCTGCTCGCTCCCTTTCATGCAGCACAGTGCGGCAAGTTTCCTTCCAACGCTGTGTGAAAGTTTAGAAGATCAGGGTCCAAGTGCTTGACAGTGGATTAATCACATCTTTTAGCATTGATGTTTTGGTTGGTCGTTTTTAAATGCATGCTAACATGCATACAACAAGATAATCTTTTTTACTCATTTTTGTTGCAAACATTAATATTAAACATAGGAAATACCACTTGTACAGAGAATAAATAAATCTATAGTACTAAAATCAGCTAACAGAACTAATATTTATATTCTACTGTTATCCACCTGACAGTTATACTTTAGGGTTTTCTAGCCGTTTAGGAAAATAAATACATTATTATTACGTTTCACCTGTCAACTAATGGATTTAATTGAGACTCCTCACATATGCTGAATACATAAAGCACAAAACTAATATCGGAGAAAAGGCTTGCAAAATATTGATAAAATAAGCATACTATATCACGGCAGAGCATGCGTAGTTCATCTTTGTTCCATGCTTGTTCTAGACAACTTACAGGAATGTATGGTTTGTTTTCATCCTGGCTAAGCTTTCAAAGGGCCATGCCTGTGGTGAGTGTGAAATTCCAATCTGTGGTGGACCCTGTTCCTAAATATTGTATGGCTTGTTTTACCATTGCTGGAAAGTTAAGTCTGTCTGCCACATAATCTAGCCACAAATTAATGGCCTGTTTAATACTGAGGGAGGCCCTGGTCGAAGGGCACTCTTGTTACCTCAAAGCTTGATGTATCAACATTTGCAATACTCTTCAGCTATGGATTCTGCCCTCACTCTTTTAGACATCAGACTTATTTGGATTTCTTGAGCACTAAGGGCACGAATATGAGTTTTGCGGTCTAGGAGTCGGACTACCACACCACATCACCGACCGCTCTCACACCACCAAACCTGTTTGTGCACTGCCCACCAGAATGCAACTTTTACAGTCATTGGCGGGTGGTTCTTTGGCAGTCCCAAGGCGCTGCCTATGAAACAGGCACTGCAATGGGAATGTCAAAGGCAGTGTCTGCACGGCATGGACTGAACCAGTCCATGCTGTGTAGGTAGTTGGGTGCATGAACACGGGGGGCACAACATGTGCCCCCCAGCATGCACCCCATGACCCTGAGGCAAAAGGGGGCCTGTAGGGCTCCCTTTGTTTCCTCTATACCACGGTTTTCATGGAGTAGGAACCGTCATGAAAACCGTGGCAGAGAGGAAACTCATAATATGCTTGGTGGGACAGCTGCAGTCCCGCCAACCATATTGTGGCCTTAAGACTGCCACGCCACGGCCATGCATCTATGATCCCTGGCGGTTGCGGCGGTGCAGTGATGATCAAACCACCCAAGTTGTAATATGGCAGGACTGCCACTGCTGCACCTCTGTGAGTCTGGTGGTCATGGGACCACCAGACTCATTAACAGACCCTAAAAGTGGAAGCAGCAATGGAGCTTAAAAAGAACGTTGCCATTCCAGCTTATAATCCTAGAAGCCTGCTTAATTAACAACACATCGCTATGTTGAAGCTATCAAACTTGCAATCCGTGGCTTATTTGAAAATAAAGCATCAGTATACCTACATTAAGACACACAAAAAATAAAATCCATTGTTTGAGAAACAACAAATTGGTATTGTCCAAAAAAGGAAAAAGGACAAAATCTTCAACGATGTTCCAGGAGTTATAAATTTGCTACAAAAATACCACCAAAACGTCTTAAAATTACCATAACTGAACCAACATGAAAACTATGTATATTCTTGACCATGCAAACCTTTGCAACAGCCAAAGGGCACACAAAAGTGAAAATAAATGTTACGTGACAGAAACACTACACACTACAAAAGTGGCTTGCCACATTCATTAAAAGTACACCAATGAAACCTACCAATGGAGGAAGAAGTTCACTGGCATCTAGGTGGAGTAAGATTCAGAAGTTAGGAAAGAGATCTCTCAGTGATGCTCAGTGAAAGATATTCGAATGAAAGCTTACACACGAATGAACAAAACAACCAAGTGAATCCAGAATGCTATTGTAGAGCTGGCTTTTCTAGTGGGTTTATTTCCAGACTTTTTGCTTTTTGGCCTCCTGTTTTTGACCCTGTTTTTGTTTGTTTTAGGACTCTGGGCACTTTAACGTAGCTAATCATTGCTAAAGTACATATGCTCTCTGTGTAAATTGTTATTATTGATTGGTGTTACCATGATTGGCTTGTCTGACTTACTACTAAGTCCCTAGTAGCATGCACTGTGTGTGCCCAGGGCCTGTAAACCAAATGCTGCTAGTGGGCCTGCAGCGCTGATTGTGCCACCCACACAAGCAGCCTTTCAAAGGGTTCTCAGAGCCGCCACCGCAGTGTCTGCATGCAGTTTTTACTGCCATGGTGATCTGGCAAGTGCACCCACTTGCCAGGCCCTAACCTTCCCTTTAATTACATGTGAGTCACCCCTACGGCAAGCCCAAGGTACCCCTGAGGGCAGAGTGCAGTGTATGTGCAAGGTAGGACCTGTACTGGTGTGTGTGACATGTCCTGATAGTGAAATACAGTGTATTTCATTTTTCACTATGGAAAGGTTATCTGTCCCACAGGATAGAATGGGGAATACTTTGTAACATCTAATAAGTAGAACTTCCCATGATGGCATGATAGAAAGGTGGAGTTTGGTATGCCTGAACTCAGAATAAAAAATGCATCTTTTAGTGAAGGTGATTTTTTTATATTGTGTGTTTGAAAATATCACTTTTAGAAAGTGGTTATTTTCTTGCTTAGCCATCAGGTGTGCCTCTGCTGGTTTGTGGATTGGCTGTCTGGCTTTAGAGTGACAGGGGCTGCGGATGTGCATTCTCGTTAGACAGCCACTGGGGAGGGGATTTTGCGGTGTGTCCTGCATTTCCTGGATGAGTCAGTGCTGGGCTAAATTTAGAGTTGGAGGAGGAGATTTCCTTGGACCTGAAAGTGCCTGGTCTGCCTTACACAATGCTGTCTCCACCTCCTGCTAGAAAGCTGGACTAGGGAGGACAGAACTGGTTTTGACTGAGCACAGAGCACAGACCACAAGAGAACAAAGAGAAATTAGGTGTATAAATCCAGACCCCAGAACTTTAGAATACTTCTAGACTCAAGAGAAACCTCTGGGAAGGAGAAGAGCTGGGAAAGCTGAAGGAGATGTGCTACCCCTTTGCTGTGTGCTATCTGGGGTTGGCATGCAGTGACTTTGCTGCGTGCTGTGTATCCTGCTTGAAGAAGATCTACAAGGGATTGAAGTAGAGCTTGCCTCCTTCTCTGAAGACTCAGGGACACAAAGACTTCACCACCAGCTCCCCTGAACTTCCCTGCTGGGAGTTCTGACCTATCAAGAGGTGTCTGTTCGTGTTGGAGTTCTGGAGGATGTTCCTGCTGCTGGGAACTGGGAAATGAGAAGCAACTACAGAAGTGTGGCACAGCCACACCTGACACACCACCATGCTGCTGAAGAAACCAATGCAGCACCTGACTGCGGCTGGAGAGATCAGCACACACTGTATCTCGTACACCTATCTCCGTAGTCCGAGATCACTGCACCAAATCCGACACAGGCCCTGCTGTGCGACTGCAAGAACTGACGCATCATGGGACCGCGGCTGGAGTGATCAACGCAGTGTAGCTGCTGCAGCATTGAGAACTGACGTGTCCCTGAAACCCTGCATGTCACACCAGGTCACAAATCTACAATAACACTGGTGCTGCAGTAAGAAACTGATGCATCGCCCCCCACATTGTAAGAAACCCACTCATCACCTCTTCTTCAGTAAGGAACCAACGCATCACCTTTCCTGCGTGGCAGTAAGGAACAGGTGCATCACCTCCCCTGGAGCAAGGAACCGACCCATCACCTTCCCTGTGCATAAGGAACCAACGCATCATCTTCCCTGCAGCTGTTTTTGTTCAGTATTGTGACACATCGAAGGTACTTTATGTTGAAAGTATCGCATCTATAGGTTGCTATGGAAAGAGCTGTTTTTTATCTTTTAAAAGTCCTACCTTGAAAACTGTATGTTGGATTTTTGTTGTTTTGATCTTGTTTGATTTAAATAAAGATTACTTATCACTGTATTACTGCATGTGTGCACTAACCCTTTACACACTGCCTCTGAGATAAGCCTGTCTGCTCCTGTCAAGCTATGAAGGGGATGAGCAGTGGTTGTCAAAGGGCATAACTCCCTTACCCTGACTAGAAGCAAGGGTCCCTACTTTGACAAAGGTGCAAACCAACACCTAGAGACCCCCATTTCTAACATTTATGAACTATGTAGGTGGAAGCAACATGCCAGCATCATACCTGAAGTCTTGGAAAGCCCCACAACAGAGAAGGTGGTGATACCAGTGACAAAAGTTGTTGTAGACACACAGGGACACCTGCTAATAGATTTCTGGAAGTGGAAAGTACAATATGTGGGGTCAGTTGGTAAGAGACTAAAGTGGAGCATCAGATAAGAAGATATCTAATTAGTACTTTCAATGCATGTAAGGACAAAGGTACTGAAACTTGCAGACAAAGACCAGAGGTGATGGTGGCTAAAACCCTGAGGTTGGAAACCAGTTGGTAATAATAGAGTAACACAGGATCACTATGAGTGAGTTACCCGCATTGTCATCATTATCGGGGTCAATGACATTTCACTGATACACTATTGCAAGGATGGCCTCTGAAATGGGAGGCTCTACACTGCAGAGAATGCAAATACTAAAAACACAGTTGGCACCTGCCCTACACCCCGCAAAATGTTCTGGACTTCAATGCAATGGAAAGTAATGGAAAGCATGATTGGAGTAAAAGGCACTGATACAGGTCAATAGATGTAGCCCACATTATATGCCTATCACCTCTGAAGTATGGCACTTCACACTACATACGTGTTACAAATAGAGATACTCAGTTGTCCGTTGAATAATCTAGGAAATACTTAGCAAACAAATGTGTTTGTGAAGGACAAGAAAAACTTACAGACTACCAGAAGACAAATGCTGGTATTTCAAGACATATATTATAAACAACAGGGTTGAACCCATAAAGTCAGGGGGACCTGGGTAAGTATTTTGTTGTAAACAGAGGGGTCCCAGACTCGAAAAATAACCAATTGGTGTAAAATATATACAGATAGAAAAGAAAGATCAAAAAAGTCAACAGAAGTGCAGTGTTTTATTCACAACGCACTAATATAACCTTTCCATGGTTAGACAGTAAGCATCATACAAAAGTTCAATGTCTTTCTTGTATTAGTTCATGTGCCCATATAGGAAGAAGGGGAGGGGGAAGATGTGTGGGGTACAGTTAAAGGTAAGATAGTTGTGACTCTCTTTACGTAAGATATAACATTAAACATACATTGAAATTCATGTATACTTTCTTGTTAGATGGTCCCCATCTGACGGGGCCTCAAAGAGCGTGCAAAGATCAAACACATTAATATATACAATCAAGCTCCTGAAGGGCAGTATAAATCACGCTGGTATTAGGAGTTGATGGGGTAGATAGCAGTCTACGTTTTGACCCATAGATTGGTAGGATAACTGATCCTTACAAGGAGGGTCTTCATCAGGACATATGGGGGAAGGGCAAACCTCCTAGGGTCAAAAAAGGAGATGAAAACCATTTTTATTAAAGGACTCAAAAGTTCCTAACAACCTAGCAGGGAAATCGCTGGGTATTCTACATTAAAAACACTAAGGACTATATATACATAGAGCCACATGCTGTGCTCTCATGAGTAATGATGGTTACCTGCCCTGTGACTGGTGGGAGGTAAGTGGTGAAACCAGAGGTTGTTCGTCGTCGATCTAAGGACGTAAAAGGACCGTGTGAGGGGTAATTGCATGGTAAAGCACTACGGACAGTCTTAAAAAAGGGGGGGGGTTGTGTAACATCCAAATGAGGTTACCTGTTAGTCAGCAGATGCCGCTGGCAATGTTCGGCAGCCTGATTCTGCGCGGGAGGAAAAAGAAATGTAGATCGGTAAATCTACGGGCCACAAAATGCCGGGCAAACTTCCAAAAACCACTCAAATATGACACAGGGGTCCCGTAATGAGCTCACCTAATTATTCCGATGCCTGAAACTGAAGGGTGGTCGTGTGGCTAAGCGCTAGTCTCCAACACCCGTAACCAGGAAGTAAGACGGGAGGGGGTGTGGTGACTTTAAAAACCCAGGTAATGGAGACTGAAAAAAGACTGGTCTGTCACAGTTGCCTAGTAACCAGTAGCGTTCCAAGGGGGAAAGCAAAATTATCACAACAAATCACATTTTGGCCTTCAGGGTGAAACTATACCAACGCGGTTATAAAGCACGTTATTACATAGAATCAAAGTTGTTGACAACACCGGTTTGGTGGGCTTAGCCTGTTCACTCGATCTAAGATTAACATGAGCGAAGGTACAATGATTGCGTGAACCTATCTGCAAGATGGTTAAGACGCATATCGTTTAAAAAAAAAATATATATATATATACAGAATTTCCACCATACGTCTGATATAGACCATATTACCCGTCTACGTGAACCTGCCAACAAGGCGGTCAGACGCACCACAATGCACACAGTTAGCATCAGAAATACAGAAAAGGACAGAGTAGGTTTATGGGATAGACCCACATCAAAGAATGTGACAGGACTGATTTTAAAGATTAGCCAGCTGAGCAAAGCTACTTTCTGATTCATTGAGACCATTGCGCACAGAGTCAAAGAAATCAATCCATTTAAGTTCTCTTACATTTAGAATAGATATTATATTCCCACCCCTCGGGCCCAGTTTGACCTGTTCTAGAATGACCCATTTTAGATTTTCAGGTGAGTGATTTTCTTTATTGCAGTGTTCCACAAGGGGAGCTCCTTGGACCTTGCAACGGATGCGACTGCAGTGTTGTAGAAACCGCATCTTTGCTCGTTGTTGTGTCTGTCCGACATAGATTAAATCACATGGACAGGTGATACAGTACACCACATTAGAGGTGTTACAGTTTTGTGTGATTTAAGTGTTACACGTAGCTATTTATGGACAAATTCCTTGGTATTTCAAGACAGTCTGCAATGTGAACAAACAGATACATGATAAAGATCATGTTGCCAAAAAAACAAAGGACAAGACACCAGGCGCATCAAACAATGACTGACTAAGGGATACAATTTGCACACACATCACTTTTAACTTTTATATGACGAATGACCAGAACTCATAAACCATTATTTACAGATGTGAGTGTTCCAAGCTTGTCCTCCACAATATGTCCATATTTCTGACCCTAATGCAGCCTTCCATTGAGAAAGAATGGCACTATTACATTCACCCACATCCTGCCCTATTTCAAAGGCCACTCTAAACAACATACTGAATTCTTCCAAACTGTGCATATAATCCACTTGATCAAAGCAAACAATATAGCTTCGGAATTTTCACCTCCGCCTGGCATTCAGGAACTTCCTGCAAACTTTTTTATTTTGTTGATAGTTGAATTAGTCTGACAGTATTGTGTATTTTGTTGCATCTGTTTCATCAGCAAGAAAATACAAATGGTATATGTTGCATCCTCCAAATAATTAAATAAAAATTGTAAGAATTTGGAGGTATTAATTGAGTGGGGTGAGTACTCACCACAAGCAGTAACCAAAACTCTTGCACTCTTAAAGACTTGTGAATTTTCCATCCTGATTATTTTCCACCTCCTTTCATGTTCCCAATATTGTTACACTTACCTCCTTTCATGATCCCATTATTGTTACACTTACCCCTTTCATCTCCCTACTCTAGACGATGTGTCCTGTTCTGACTCAGCCTGACGATTTACGTACCCTTGCACGTTTACGAGCTGGACACCCATTATCAATGTATGCGTTAGTCCCTGTGACACAAGCAGGCATATCCTGACCTCTCCTCTTCAGCATGTTGATCACCCTCCTGCGCTTCCCAAACCACATGCAGGGACCACAGGCTTGGTGCCCTGCCACCTTTTTCTTTGAGCCTAGTTACGCAGTATTCCTCCAACTCACGTGCAGGAGAGTAGGATCTGCTCTTATGGTTACCCTCACTTATTGCTGATGTTTCACTGTTTTTCGACTTTAGTCTGGCTGGGGCCCTGCTATTCAGGACCCCAGGTTGCTGCTTTATCTCTAAATTGATTGCAAGTACTTTAGGTACACTCCAGTTTGGTTACTGGGGTACCCTTGTGAGTCCCTAGTATATGGTACACCAGGTACTAAGGGCATAGGTATCCCAGAGGTCTACCAGAGGCTGCAGCATCTATTATGCCACCCCTGGGAAGCCTTCCAAAATGACACCACAGGACTGCTACTGCAGCCTGGATAAGGTGGTGCATGCACCCCTTACTAAGATATAGGTTACCTAAGTCTATCTTAAATTACTGCACATTGAAACCTATCAGTCACCCCTATGGCAGGCCTTATCAATCCTGAAGGCAGAGTGCGTGGTTTTGTGTGAGAGGGTGCCCATGCATGAGCAGGGCCCCTCTGCAGCCTTCAGAACCTATTCTCTGGGGCTGTTCAGTGATGCAGCTTGACCATATACTCTTAAGTGCATTATAACCTTGCGGTAAATGCGAACTTTGGAATGGCTGCATGGAAACATGTCGTGTTTGGTGTCAAACACTTTGGAATCCTACCCACCGCCAGTCCTGGTGGCGGATTTAGAATTCCACCCTTCCAGAGGGAGAGACATGTACACGGCATAACAGGTACCAGTTTAAAAGAGCCCTGGCCTCACAAAATGGATGCTGCAACCACAGACATGAATTTGGCCTCCTACTGCTGACTGAAATTCCAGCAAGGGAGGCCTTGACAATAGGTTTCCTGTCACAGGGAGGTGTAACCACCTCCCAGACAGGCTTTAGTGTTTTGGGGCCGGGTGGGTGCTCTCTGAGAGTGCTTTGAAGTCTGCACTGGGGGCACATTTGGCATCCCTGTGCTTAGTCCCGTTCAAACCGTTTGCATGGGCTACCAGCCCCTGCTCTGGTGTGAAACTGGACAAAGGAAATGGGTGTAGCAACCCCTCTTTCCAAACCCTCCCATAGGTGAGTCCCTAGAGTAAGCCCAACCCCTTTCCTGGGTATAAGAAAGGAACCCCTGACTACAGGACTTTAGATTACACCTGGACAAAACTCTGCAACTGAATCCTGGAACTTTGACGCTCTACTCAAGACTGGAGGATGGAAGAATCTCCCTTGGGGTCAAGGAGTGACTCCCCTGCTTGGCAGGCACCAACAAAGCATTTGCCAGTCTGCATCTCTAAAGCTCCTGTCAGACTCCAAAGTATTTGCAGCCCCAGAAGAGGATTACCAGACTTCTCAGAGGCTGACCCAAGGCCCCAGCAAAGCTGAGACCCACAGCCATCACGAGTGACGTGAAACCGGAACTCCTGGACACTGAGCACATTTGCAAGTGCACCAGTTTCTCATCGTTCTTCGAGGCTGTGCTTTGGGTTACTTGTAGCCCACACCCCAAGCACTTTGTAACGAAAATTGTGGGCCTACACTCCACAAGTATTCCGTGAACCCGCTTCTTGCATTTCAGCTTGAGGCTCCTTCTTGATCCCTGGGTTCCTGGGAAGGCAACTCTGATTTTCCTTGGGCTTCCCTGGTTGCTCCAGACATGCCCTGACTCTCCACCGTGTGGTGAGTCCCTCAGACCGTGATGGTCTACACCAAAGCATTTCTTTACTTTCTGCATGGGTTGCTGTTGCCAAGGCTTGTTGGGTCCAAGCCGATCACTGACACCACAGCACTCGACATCCTTTGTGGGACAGCTTGAGCCCAGCTCCTGGTTGTCATCGATGCCTCCTGGTCCTTGTGGCTGAAGAGTCAAGCTTAACCTCTTTCACCTGAAATCACCCAACATCGGTGGGCATTCGACTATCGTGCCCCTGGTCACTGGCAAGTGACCCAGACTCTGTCCCCTCTGCTTTCAGGTTCTTCTCATCTTCGATCCAGGCTTGGATCACACCAGACACTTTCCTCTTCGACGCCAGAAGCACTTTGTAGCAGATCACCATTGAAAACGACGATGAATCGCGACACCAAAAGACACCTATGCACCCGGCTTCCCTGTGTGAGGTAACTCAAGTACTCTGGTGCCCCTGTGGGTGTTGTCCTTAGAACCCCTTAAGTCTAAAGGGGTTTGCTCAAAGTTGTCTTCCAAGTTTCTTTAATCTTTAAATTTCCAACCACGACTTTCCCCATAGAAGCTAACGGTGATTCGCAGCTGTGTTCTCACACTGCACGAGTCCATCGTGGGTCCCCTGTGTCACTACCTTGGGGGGTTCCTTGCGGTCCCAGCAATTCTACAGGCTCTAGGCTTTGTGTCTAGTCAAGTCGTGGTTCTTATACCACTTTCTTAATATATGGTTTGGTACGCCCCTAGGGCTCAGCGTATGTTGTGCTAATTTACTGTGTGATATTAAGTGTAACGTATGTGCTTTTACCTCTAGCCTCATAAAGAGACTAGTAGGGTGTGTTTAGAATAAATACATATATTTTATATATATACCTGGTGTGATTCTCCTTTCATTTGGTCATTCACGAGATTATGGACTGGTAAAAAAAATCTGCTTTACATTCCTTCAAGACTTAGCCTGAAGGCTGCTCTCCATAGCTTTCAATAAAGGTTGTCTTTAACCTATCACCTCTAAGGGGGGGGGGGTTGTTCGTACTGGTACAAGGTGCCCACTATAACTAGTGGACAACATATGCCAGGCCAACTTCTCACACCACGCCTCTTGGTCGCCGAGCTCTAACTGTCCTCAACCTCCTTCTTGGGCTCATCCTAAATTCTTTTTCAAGCCCCCCCCCTTTTGGTCCACCATTGAGTGTTTTTATTCTTACCCACAGCACTGTCATGTAAATAACTGTAACCTGGTCCTGATGATGGCCAAAACATTCCTACAGGCCGAAACGCAGTCGACTCTTACAGCGAAAATTACGGCACCAATCCTTCCAGGATACCCATTTAAAATTCCTCTGTATATATTCACATTTATTGTTTGGGTATCTGTACACTGAAAACTCTGTCACCAATTGTTTTGTTTTTGCGGCCCTTCGAGTCGCTGTACATACTTCCCAGGGGCGTAACACAGGCCCCCGCAGCCCATGCGGTGTGGGGGGGCCCCTAGCTCCAAGGCCCCCCCTCGGCACTGAACTCTGGCCGGGAGAGCTCCTGATTGAGCCCGGAGGGGGCCCCCCAAGTACCGTGCAGGGAGGCCCCCTCACTTTTCGTTACGCCAGTGATACTTCCTCACCTGTCATTTGCGTTGTTCACTATTTCACGAGCACTTGTGCACAGTATTCCACAATTACATGCCATTTAATGGAATGCAGTGTTTTTTTCATACATGTCTTAATACATGAAGTAATATATATAGCAAATTCACGTTATCGCATTGAATTTTTTTTCCCTGCCTATCCCTGTGCTCCTTGAAATTAATTGTGCTACCAAAGAATTGACCCTTAGCTAACACCCTTTAAGACATTGTCTTCTGTTACACATGTTGGCCCTGGTCTCTATAGGGTTTATGGGCTACCTCTTGTACTCTGATACTGCATATGATAAATGTACAGCATACTATATGAAAGGGCCAGCCAACATGTGTTTTGCCTGTTAGTTGGTGGGCATGCCTGAGGTTTTGTCAAGGCAATGGTGAACTATTGAGTTTATTATGCAGAGTATGTTTTTATGAGACGTTATGTCATGGGCAATTTATGGTGGTCAATAGTGGGGGAACAAATAAAAGTGGACTATCATTGCAGTTCCTGTTTAATGAGTGGAATGTAGGTCTACCTCTCTAAAATTTTAAGGGCTGCACTAAGGTAGCAGCAACAAAATCATATTGCATTTACTAATGTATTGTCTGTGTAAAATGGAAGAGCAGGCCCCGACCCAGCTCTCCCATGCTGCTGCACCGGTTTACTTCCTTCTCGTTTTTCCCCTGCTTTTGCCTTGGTTTTTTTACTGCTTTCTTCTTCCTTTACCCTGTTACTCTGAGTGCTTTTTACTGCTTTTTACTGTTTTCTCTGCAAAGCAGCTAGCAATACCAGCACCTTGAGACCCTCACGGGTGATGTGCCTCACTTTATAATTCCTGATTGATTGATTGATTTATAGCAGATCTCTGTATGTGTCAGCTAGTAGTTAGAATGGTCTCCAAAGTCTAATAAATTGGCAGTCACTTTGAATCTGAATTATTGCTACCTTAGTATTGCCATTGAAACCTTAGAGAGCAAGAGTTCCATTCTACTCACTTAACAGGACCAGCTATGACACTCCAGTATTAACAGGTCCCCTGCTTTGGTTGTACAGCCTTCCAAAATAGGCAAGGCAAAAATCTGTCGATGCCCCATGCAAGAAGATGATTGTTTCCAACAAAACTCAATTAATCAAGATGTTGAAAAAACAAGCTTGCGTAACAGTCCACTCAATGTTCATCCCTGCCACCTAGAGGTGACCACACATACATCAGAAATTAATTCCCTCAGAAGAGAGTATGTGGTAAGTCTTTGTAAGTGGCTTAATTGAAACGCCAATTCTGAACACCAAACAAACAGCTATATAAAGATTATTCCCCCACAGACAAACAACAACTATGGAAGAAGAGAGCAATATCACTGAGACTGATGTATACTCTCATGAGTGTACCCACATGTGTGACCATGGGCTGTGTGCTGGAGCTTCTGGCAGAAAAAGCCTAACTTTTTAAAAGTTTCTATTCTTAAATATTTATAAAAAAAAACCAACTTCACAATTGAACTGAATTTTCAATAAATATTTAAAAAAATGCATGAATCATTTTCAAATAGTATGTTAATTGCACTTTAGTTTTCCTCATAGATTCAACTACAACCCTGTACAGTTAAAATAAAATGTGTCTAGAGGTGTTCATGATAGGAAGATGTCAACACTAAATTCTTGAGTGTACCGCACTTTAAATTCTAGGCAGCCGATGTTATGAGCTACAAGATCGACTTTAGCGTGATTTATTTAATGTTTAAAAGTAGGATTCTTTCCTATGAGAAACATTTATTTTGACAGGCCTGCTTGCAGGTCTAACAGTTGCAGCATTCAGGCTGTACATGTAGTCCAGAAACCATGGGACAGATTCACAAAAGTAATCTGAGACAAAATCCTAACTTTACGACTTTCGGTATTCACAAAGGGCATTTAGGAGTCGTAAAGTTAGGATTTTGTCTAAGATTACTTTTGTGAATCAGGCCCCATGTTTGCTTTGTCAGCCTAGTAGATGGCACAGCATGCGCTGTAGTCAACAGGTGACATTTAACTTTACATGTTATTGGTGTATTTCTTTCACCATATACTACGGGCTAATTGAAAAGTTAAATATGCCAATTAGTCGCTAGCCAATTCTGTTATGTCACAGTAAATATACTGGCGTCTGAACAGCAGTGCCCCAGCATGCAGGGTTAAAAAACCAACAGCATCAGTTCTCAAAAAATGGGGCTAACCAACCAAGGGGTACTTCCTTCCACTAGACAATTACTTTTTATTAGTGTCCACGGTCACAAGACCAAAAGAAGGTGGTATTGAGAGCTATTAGAGCCCGGCATATCTCCCTGATATACATTAATCGCTATGTTCTGCCCTTGCCTAGCCCCTTTCTGGGTCGTGAGCTTTCTTCATGATAAAGATGTTCCTTAAAAAATCCTCCTATTTCACTTGTAAAAATTATTTCTTATTGGTGTGTATGTAATTGTAACTTGTTGATTAATTGTTCACAGGTTCAGAATCAACTTTTGTCTCTAACACATGCATCAACGTAGGCTTTTGCGATTCCTAAATAGCGATTTTTAAGGAATCGCTATTTAGGAATCGCAAAAGCCTATGCATGTAGGAATCGCAATAAAAACAGTGATTCCTAAATATTCCTTAATTGCTAGCCGCAATTAAGGAATGCTGTCCCATTCATTCCAATGGGCCTACAGGCCCATAGGAATGAATTGGAGATTGCATGAGCAATTTGCGAGTACCAGTAGGTACTCGCAAATTGCTAATGCAATTTCAAGGGTGAAAGGGTGTCAAAATGACACCCTGTTGCACCCATGAAATTGATCTCTGCACATATGTTGCACACACACATGCCCTAAGGGCATGTGTGTGCGCAACATGAAACTTTGAAAAATGCACAAAAGGGCATTTTTCAAAGTTTTTGCAAATTACCATGAAGTTCAACTTCATGGTAATTTGCTACTCCTATTAATGAAATCGCAAATTTTTTAACTTTCATGCATTGCATTTAAGGAATCTCAATTTGGGATTTCTTAAATGTAATTGCAATTTAAGGAATCGCAATTTAGAGATTCCTTAAATTGCTATTTTTGCATTTGGGATGATGCATCCCAAATGCAAAAATACCGGTGGCAAAGGGGCAGATTCTGAGAATCTGCCCGTTTGCGACCGGTTTTTGGTTTGATGCATGGGGCCCCAAATGTATAAATACAGACATCAATTGAGAATGAAGCAACTTGCAATGCCAGGATAAACTAGACAAAAACTAATTACCATTAAGGGGGCCATTACGATGGCGGATGGGCTTCAGTCCATCCACCATCGACTCGGGGCGTGGGACCACCCCCCTACAAGGCGCCAGTCCCACAGGTGATATTACAATGTGTTGGCGGCCACAAGTGCCACACTTAACTTTCTGGTGGGTGCTGCTGGCTGCAGCACCCGTGCAATGTTAAAAAAACACTTCCCTGGACTACGTGGCAGGCACCATGTGGTGCCTGCCACATGGTGCAGGGAAATGTTAGGGGGGGACCATAGGTGCCCCCCAGTGCTCTTGCATCAGGCCCAGGGATGAAGGGGGTCCTGCTACGTGCCACCAAATCCGTTTCCGCCTGCCGTTTAGTGGCGGGTTGACTACCGCAAAACAATCGGGGAAAAGGAATATCATAATCCTGAAGGCGGTGCCTGACAGGCACCGCCGGAATGCTGGGCAATGCAGCTGCTGTGACAGGCGGTCAGAAAATGACCTCCTGTCGGAACTATGTCGGTCGGTCTTTCCTACCTCCACGTTTCCACCCACCATTGTAATCTGGCGGGCGGAAAACCGCAGTACGATGGAGGTGGCCGGACACCGACAGGCTGTCAGTGGCGGGCCCTCTGCTATCATAATGACCCCCTTAGTTTGGGAAAGTTATTGAAAATGTAGGAATGGAGAACTGTTGTCACTCGCAGGCCTCCATCCCTACATTCTCTGCTCTTTTGGTAGATTTCACAAAAATGATTCTATTTCATCAGTACTACTCGTACAGGGACTAATCATTAGTCTCTTGGACTATGGAAATGGGGTACTTGCATCCATAAATGAAAAGCATCTGACAAAGGTTCAGGTTCTGCAGAATACTGCGGCAATGCTGGTCTTAAACCCCCCCCCCCCCACGCTCTCAATCGGCGCCCAGTCTGAAGACCCTCCACTGGCTCTCTAGAGGATCAACCTCAAACTCTGCTGTTTGGTACACAAAACGCTAAACAGTAAAGGACTACAATATTTAGCAAAGAAAATTATAAAACATCAGCCAGTTAGAACCGTTCGTCCCACCAGTAAACAATTTCTAACTGTACCCCAGGTCGGCACAGTAAGGAACGGTTGCAGATCCTTTTCCAGAATTGCTCCTGAAATACATGTAAAATACTTCAGAGGCTGGATTTTGCAAATAGTACTGAATCCTCACTTTTGCGCTGCAACAGATTTGCACATCTGTTGATGTACAATTCTCAGGCAGGGCCTGACTGGGAACTGAAAGCAGCCCTGGCAAATTTTGCCAAACCAGCCCCCATCCGGCGCGAGCGAGCGCAGCGAGCGAGCCCGACCGCTACTAGGGGGGTTTGGAAAAATGACAGACCAAAATAATGAATTTTACAGCACATTTTTAATTATATATTCAAATTGTATCAACTTTCAAAGCACAGTAAATAGTGGATGATGACATTAAAGAACATCAGGTTACCCACCCAGTCATATGTACACATAGACATTCTTTCAGAGAGCACCAAAAATAGACACAAGTAGTGAATCAGAGAGAACAAATTAAAAATGAGACCAGCCCCCACATGGTGTGTAGCGAGCAAGCGCAGTGAGCAACCACTACTAGGGGGAGTTTGGGGGGTTGAACTTGCGGATTCGGTGTAAGCCAATTTTAACATGTTTGAAAGGAAAGAGCGCAAGCACTTTAGCACTAGTTAGTGGTGGTAAAGTGCACTGAGTCCTAAGAGCCAACAAAAATGGCCTTTTTTGATGTAATAAAGCAGATCAAACTGATTTTAATTTGGAGGAATCTGAGGCCGACAATGACTAATCTAATCATGTCTCAGCCGTCAGTATGAACAATATGTATCTAAAAAGCATTTTACATGTGCTAATTTTGCTGGGACTTTTTCTGAGTTAGCTTCCTTCTATATCTCCTTGGGTACCTGAAGAAAAGGATGCAGTTTAGAATGCAGACCTTTATCATCAGTTAGTGTCCTTTCCAAGTTCAATCATGGGATTCATTATTAACATTGTTTTTCAGTCCACGAAGAAAATAGAACAGTGTGTCTTAATTTATGTTTTTTTTACCAGAAAGTGGCAGCCTGAGTCCAACATATATTTTGGTGCACAGAAGAACTACTCAGGCACCCTTCTAAAGCAGATATTTCTGGATCTATGTGTTAAATCTAATGCAAATTACTCATGCCATTCTTGTTAGATGATTATACATCATTAATACAGTAGTCATGGTAGAAACAAAGCACCCAACAGACCGTGAGCATATAATCAGTTCTACTCTTACTTGAACCATACTGAAACCTGACCTACTCCCCTTTGTAATAATAGATGTAGTGTTTTTGATGCTAAAGCTTCCTTCTCCATACAACTTTAAAGTGGCAGCTGGAAAGAATATGTACAAAATTTACAACATTCTCAGTTTGAATATTAAGTCTATTAAACCATATGCCAAGTTTTAAAAATCATATCCATGTGCCATTGTACTCCAGAACCAAACATCATTCTTAAGTCACAGTGCCTTGTCACTGCAGCACAATTTGTTCCTCGTCTGGCTCCCAATTTGTTTTCTTCTATGCTCTGTGTGCTACAATGCCTTAGTACTCAAAAGCTGTGCGAGAAAGGCTCTGACAATGTTCACTTGCAATTCCAGGCCTTCCCGCCTTTACTTTAACAGAGAGCCTTAACGGTTGTTTATAATACATCTCCTTTCACATCTTCAATTGCATTTTTTTCAGATGAGCCAACCAAGTAACTTTATGAAATTCACATGCAGAATATATGCTTAAGGCTCAAGTCACTTAATTAAGATTTATGCCAATTAACAATGAAAGCACAGTATTATTAAAGCTTAAATTTTGTGGTGGTAATTAAACACTATTCAGAACTCCAGTTCATTTGCTGCATGGCAGCCACTGGGAGATTTGCTGTTATGAGCATGGTATTTCAGCACAAAACACAATGATTTAAATGGTGTCATTGCCTGTTATATAGCAAATGCTGATCTCCACCATACGTTTTTAGGTGAATTAATATAAGTACCTTATCTCAGAGACTCTGGCTGGTAATAATGAATCTCAGTTAGGGGTGGCCACTGGCCAGGAGTAGCTGGTCCCACCCCAGGCTTGCCCTTTGGTACTCATGGTGTGGCACTGCCCTTGTTGGTTTCTACCCTTGCACCAGGTGTAATGAAGAAGGCTGGAGCACAAATAGAAACTAAGGGCCTATTAGTGTGTCAAGTGCCCCATACCTGACAACTTTTAAAACGTTTTACTTTAAGAGAGAGGAGGGGGCATAAACAAAGAGAGTTATGGCTAGCGAGTAGCCTGAGAGCCACACCTCGCTTTCCCCTAAAACTCTAGCAAAAACTTCACGGGCTGCCACTAATTTCCTAGGGAGGTTGCTTGCACCCCCCTTATGGACGTTAGCAATGCAAAGTCTTCACACACAAGCTGGAAGGCTGCTCTGTGAAAGGGTGTCCAGCTCACCTTGTCTAGTACTATGATAACAGCTCTTTCCCGGGTGACCATGTGAAGGCAGCCAATAGTGACACGCGCTCACACCGTGTGAGGTAGCAGTTCTAGCTTCCACATCTTGCCCTTGCTGCACCTGTGCCCTTAGGAGCAAGTGGGACTAGGAGGCTGTTGAAGGGCTTGGGCTGGGATCAGAGATCAACTCTGTGATGTCATAAGAGGATTGGTGATGTCATTTGCCTAACACTGCGCCTTCTGTGGAGAACTCTGTGCAGCTAATTTGTTACAGATTGGAATCGATGCTAGGCAGGCCCAGCCTTTTCAGGTTTCTTAGGCCAATAAACACGAATACTATTCAGCTGGATAATCTGTTCCTTAGACATTAAAAACAAAACATCATGGAGCATACAAGAATTGAGTATTATGAAACAGCAAGTCTCTTTCGGAAACTTCTGTCAGTTTGCACACTGGGAACTGCAGCTACCATACCGTCACTGTGGCCCGATTGCATCTTTTAGAAGTGAACCATCCGCTGAACACACAAGTGTGTGCATTTTAATAGTGCAAACTCCTTTCTTGTGAAATCCGGACTGACATCCTGACAATTAAAAAAAATATAGAGGTCACAAACCAACAGCGTCAAGGTAACGCACAGAGGGCTCCTAGAAATGTACATGTTAGCCTAAGTGGCAAGTGCCAGTGGCAACAACACCAGTGGCCAGTGGAAAACAAAACAAAATGACAAAATGACTCACTTATGGAAAAACAAAAACACTAGAAAGCCCTGTTGTCTGCTTAAAATATATTTTTCAGCACAAGCCCTAAGTTGATCACCTATGCCTCGGACTCCCTCACTACCACCCTGAACCGTCCCCCTCAAGTCTCCATAACCACACTCTTTCTCAAATGCATTTAATTTGATTAACAGCACCACTCATACCAGTGTACAGTGTCAGAGCACTTTACATCACACACACTACACAGAGACAATCATTTATATGTGTGTAAATAACTGTATAGGAAATTTTACACAAGACAAAGGACTACAAGGTGTAGAAGCCACATGACAACCATACTAGCAGCCAGCATAGTTTAATAGCTCACTGTTCTTGGTTAGGATTTTAACTTATAAACTGCAAGTAACAAAAGGATCTCTCTGACAAAAGCATTAACCTACTAACCCCTAGTTAACGTTATGTGCACTTTGTGATCTGCATGAAACAAGTTCTTTGCAGCAGGCACATTAACCCTCTCTGCTACCTTTCCAGGAGTCAACCCTTCCACTAGACAAAACTCCTATCTCTCTCTAGGAAGAACATTAATCACCAAAGTTATCATGACATTTTTATTGTTCCTGAAAATTGCTGGAGGCCAGGAAGGAGGCTGCAAGTGTTTTTTTTTAAACCCATAATATACTTGCAACACTATGCACCCACCCGAAATAGTTACTCAGTGCGGTCACACCATTCGCAACACCCTAACCTGCGCAAGGTACATGTGACCTCAGTGACAGAGTCACACTGACTGGATCACTGTTGCTCTAGGGTGTGCTGCTTCATAGACCTACCCGCAAGACTGGAGATTAACTTTAGTATGGATTGTGGTGGACAGGCCTTCAAGGTTAACCCACTAGGGTACACCTACTTGTGCTAAGACATCAGGCCTTTTA
Organism: Lissotriton helveticus; assembly: GCF_964261635.1. Lineage (NCBI taxonomy): Eukaryota > Metazoa > Chordata > Amphibia > Caudata > Salamandridae > Lissotriton > Lissotriton helveticus. Next base: position 455,767,236 of record NC_136057.1, read on the forward strand.
AGATCTAGTGGGGCCTTCTAAGTCTAGCATTGGAATATGCTCCCTCAGGAGAGTGGTCTGGTGGACTGGTCATGAAGGCTGAACCCGGTTCCCCAGTTCCAAATCCGACAGCTCTGGCCATAGTGCCACATCCTCTCCCCCACTGAACACCATACTGTCCCACTGGGAGAAACTTGCACTGCCTTCAGCTACACCTTAATTGTGCCCGCTATAAACACTTGGATGTGGCTCAATTAAAATTATGCACTTGATAAGAGTAATATGCTGCCTAAAAAAAAAAGTGAAAGCAATCTCTCATAGGGAATGCAAGATTAAGTAAAGCATGTGAAATGTAAGCAGAAGCAACATGGTTACCTTAACGATCTCTCACTTACTATTCAGAAATCAGCAAGTGGTTTTAACTGAAACATTAAGGACATGACTACAGGGCCCTAAAGGGAACCGTTTCAATGTCCATTGCTTATATCCTTACAAAAAGTAAGCAGTATGATTTAAAAAGACCACATCCATAAACACAGAGCCATGGTACACATTTTGTTTTCCAACCCACCCATCAAACAGGTATTGCAATACATCCAGGAATGGTGCACTTCCCCACCTGGGGACTATAATGCTGTTCAAAGAAAGACGAGAAAACAAAAGCAGCGCTTCAATGCAAAGTCTGTAAAGTGAGGCTGATGCGTTTGGATGTGAATAAAACCAATCTGGTCACTTTGCAACCACTCTGTCTTGCTTTAATTAGTTATGTATTTTTTTTCATATTTTAAACCTTTTATTTCTCTCCATCCCGAGGCTGCACTTTGGAATAGAAAAATGTCAGAAAAAGGGCATTTCCCGCAAGAGTGTTTTTCTTTATTGGATCCATTTCACAGGGAAGCAACTAAATGAAAGAAGGAAAGAGAGGTTGTGAACCGTTTCTTCAAGTAATGGTTTTCAATAAGTGAGGAGCAAGACAGAAAGAGATGGAATAATAGGAAGAGGGGGAGGGGGCAGCTGCCACCACAGAAAAGAAGAGGACATTGTCCGTGTCCTCGCTGGGCAGCAAGGAAGAGACAGAGTCCTTTTTCTTCTCTGCCCGTCCACAAACATCCATGAAAGCAAGCAGAGCCTTATCTGAATGCCTTTGCTATTTCTGCCGTCCTAGGACACAGTTTTGAAAAGAAAAAGTAGGTGAACAGAATCGTTTTGATAAAAGAAGTAGGGGCACGCCGTGCCCTTCCGATCCCGCCCATATCGACGATTGGCTGTGCTGTCTGAGCAGAACAGGGCTGGGGATTAAACAAAAAGGGATAGGCCAAGGCCCTGGGCCGGGAAATAGTTTTTTGTTCTTATGTAGTTAAATCACTCTTTTTAAAATATGTACTTGATGTTAAAATAGATAACGTCCTATCCCTGTCTTTTCTTAATGACATGCTGTGCCTGTTAACCCTTGGGCTGTTTCCTCAAATCATCCTCAACACTGTAATAAATGTATTTGATGTTGTCATACCTTATTAGAAAGTCAAAGTACATGCGATGCAGCGGCCTTGTTTGCTATTTCATCTCTGTGCCTCTGCTGCTCCTACTTGTCATCTTCATGGGATGCCCAAAAACACCACACAGCACAGAATGTTGGTTCCGTTAATATGCAGCACTTGCACGTGTAGCTCTGATGCACAGGCCAACTTTGCACAGGCACTGGCTCAATTAGAGGGCCTTGTCTGAGTCATCGGGGACAGCACTGCGGGGGGCCTATACCTTTTGTTTAATCCCGGCTCGGCCCTGCCCACAGTGCCATGATGAATCTGATTGCAAATGCAAACGACTTCAGTGACTCACCTGCGGGCGGCAGCAGGGAATGTCAGGCAGGGGCTAGAAATAATTGAATTATGGGGTGCCTCTCAGCAACTTGTCTCAGACAGTCTCTGGCTTAGTTCTGGAATACTCCTCTTGACCTGTGCTCACGGGTCACACACACGCACGTTTTATTGTGCAAGCCACTGTGTGCACGTCACCACCAGCTGCCCCACCCTAAGGTGGGTGAACTGAAGAGACCACGCAGACGCGGCAGAAGAGACATCTGCGTCCTGTGCGCGCGACCCACCCCCTATTGAATGGTGCACTGTGCACAGTTCTCCAAAGCATTATTTATGGATTTTTGCAGGAGAAAATCCACTCCAGCGATTGATGATAATTGTGCTGTTTTTTACCACCGCACGGAGCAAGGAAAGACGCAGAGTAGTGAGTGAACTTCTCTGATTTTTAATTCTAACGTAACGCCGGACCAAAAATCAGCCCCCAGCAAGAAAACTGGCCCCCTGCCAAAAAGCTGGCCCCCACCACTGGCAGCCTACCGGGGGATTGCCAAGTGCCCAGCATTACCAGTCCGGCCCTGTTCTCAGGTCACAAACTAGTGGCTGTTTTTGCACAACCACTGCTTTACAACCAGTGAATCATACCCTAGGCACAAGTTGTTTATAAGCACATCATTCTCTGTTGTGTATTATAAATAAATATATACATCAGTATTAGTTTAATGGCTTTCGAAGAAGGGCGGACAGCTAACTCATCAATATACAATCATACTTCCTACACTTTGAATATAAATCTCAGCACCCAGTGCTGAAGCACTGTGCTGTATGTCTGCTTACCACGTGACAGCACAGTGAGAGGATGTGACTAACAACATGAGTAAGGTACGGGTATGACGGACCTACACGCCTCCGTGTAGCCGGCCGTGACCCGTGACCCAGGATCCACGCCCCCTGGAATGGCGGAACGGTGTACGACGGTGTGAGACACTAAGCAGTCGAGTTGGAGCTGCTGCGTCTTTTTCGTGTCTTTTTCGCATCTCGAGGTCTTTTTGGTGTGCGGAGTTCGGATGCGCAATGCGGAAGCAAGACAGTCTGTAGAACTGCTAGACTGCATCGTAATGCATCGTAATGCTTCAACTCTTCGATAATAGAGCGCCGGAGGACTGGGAGATGGCGGTCGCTGCTGCGGTTGAGCGAAGGCAAAGGAAAGAATGCCGGAGGCAATTGACAGGCAGCCAGCAAGAGGGTGGATCTAGGTGCTACTGAAATGCCCGGATTGAGGAGATAAATGAAAAACGTTGAACGGAGCTGCGGGGGCAAGTCTGTTTTGAAGCTTCTGGTTTTCTTGAGAGGAGTAGTCCTGGATAAAAGCTATTAAGTTAAAAAAAAAAAAAGGGGGAAGGTGTTTGGTAAAATCAGAACTGTGGTGACAGATCAGCAAGTCCCAGCATTTCATCATCATCATCGAGACTCTGCAGCAGGATATTTTTGTGAGTTGGTCCCTATTATATTTATTTTCTGACTTGTTTAATCCTGTTGGGAAGGTACAGAAGCAGCTAAAAATAAAGATAAAGATAAAGACAGAAATAAGGAGAAAAACAATGAAGAAAATTCTGCAGAAGATACTCTTCCTGAATCTTCCGATGACGATGGGCATCTTTCATCCTCCTCTTTAAATGGCACAGATCCTAAGAAAATAGCCACGGCCACCTTAAACAAATCTCTATCCCCCAAGTCAGCATCACCGATGGTTACTTCTCCTCCGATAGTCCCAGAGTCTGCATCTCCCGACTTAGAAGGGAAGAATACCAACGGATCTGGCAGTATGGGAAGTAAGGAAAGGAAGGATTATCCTCTCTTCACTAGAAAAACGACTCCAAAATCGTCCATCCATCAGGCTCCAATGGTTCCTGTCTCCCAGGAGGGGCCTGCTTCTAATGTGTCATTTATGGACACTGGTTCATCTGTTTCATCTTTGACGCAGCCCCTTGATCAGAGTCCGGAGTCTTTACTCTCATCCCCAGTACAATCCTCGCAAACTGTGTCAGATGAGTTGATAGCTAAGGGACCACCGGGCCAGATCTCCTCTCAAAACCTGAGAATGCAAAAGGGTGCTCAGATGCCAACTGAAGAGGAAGCTCAATTGCACATCAACAAAAGCCCAAAAGTTATGAACATAGATCCTGAGGTGGATGAAACAAATCTATCTGGGACAGAAGTTAGATACCAAATGGATATCCGCGAGATGCTGAATCTGATTCTGGACGAAATCCGCGAGATAAAGCATAACCAACAAGTAGAGATAGCTACTCTTCATTCCAGAATCGATAAATTTGAGGAATCGATGTTGGCATTTCCCAATAGACTGCAGAAGGCGGAGACCAGGATCTCAGTCCTCGAAGATAAGGTGAACTTGGTTATGGATGAAACCAGGGAGTCAGCCAAGAAGAAGGTCGCTGGAGCACAAACTTGAAGAACTTGAAAACCACTGGAGAAGGTCAAATCTAAGAATAGTAGGGGTTCCGGAGGGAGTGGAAGGCTTCGACACTATCCAGTGGGTCTCCTCCTTTATTCATGCTGATTTTAGGATTAAAGAAAAGTTTTATCCAAGGTCTATCAACAACGGCAGTTCCCAGTGTCAGAAACAGTAAAATGTAGGATTTTCCCAGATATGACTGCGGTGGCTGCAAAAAGGCGTAAGGAGTTTGTTAAGATCCTACATTTGTTTAAGGCCAAAGACGCCCAAGCTTCGATTGCTCAGCAATCAAAATTGAAGGTTTTGGTCAAAGGGAAGTTCTATATGTTCTCTGACATTGAAGATGCACAATCCCTCCTTAAAGAGATCTCTTCTGTTTTCTAATGTTTAAAAATGGAAAGAATGTTTTTTCCTATAATTATGCCTGATCAAACCAAATAATTAGAATGAAGGGGCGGTCCAGGGTTAACGGGTCACACTAGGGTGTAGCAAGAAGTCACCCAAAGAAGAAAGTAGAGGGAGGAATGTGGGCTGCGTGGAAGAGAAGGGGGGCTCCACATTCAGGGGGGGCAAGGGTGGGAGGGGTAAACGCAGTAAAAAGGAACAAGTGTAGCAGGTTTTGTAGTTTGATTTTTATCACTGGTTGGTACGAAATATGTAGAAACACTGATTGGTACGGAATATGTAGAAGAATTTACAAGCTTCTAGATGAAATATAATTCAAGCGTGATCCTGTCCATAAATGCGAATGGTTTGCTTAATAAGCAGAAATATGGAGCTTTACTGAAATGGGTAATAACTTTTAATCCACAGGTGGTCTTTTTCCAAGAGACGCATCTAAAGACAAACACCCCGAAGTTGTTTTTGCCGAGATATTTTTCTCATGGGTTCTTCTCCTCAGCAGGCATTTCCCAAAGGGGAGTTGCGGTTTATTTTGCAAGAAATCTTCCCTGGGAAATCCTTCAGGTTCAAAGAGATTCTAGAGGTAGATGGCTTTGAGTTGCAGCAAAGCTGTTGGGAAAAATATTTAATTTTGTGAACTACTATGGCCCCATCCTCGATGATATTTCGGGCTTGTTGGAAATTAGTAAGGTTCTAAGGGGCACCCCAGGGCAAATCATACTAGGAGGAGACTTTAATTATATCCAGGATTTGAGGAAGGACACTTCTAACAAGAACAAAAAGCAACTAAAACCTAAGACAAAATGTATATTTGAAGCACTTCTATCAGAATACCAATTGCGGGATTCTTGGCGCTCTTGGAATGTTGATAGGGAGGCATATATTTGCTTTTCTCGCAGGTTTCAATCAGCATCCAGAATAGATTTTTTTCTGACTTCTAGATCACTTCAAATCGCTAGAACTTTGATAGGATGTAACCCTTTTTCAGATCATGGGAGGGTCGAAGTTGAGTTTATGATAGGAGGAACGGAAGGGGAGCGTTCCAGGTGGCAGCTGGATCGCACCCTTCTTCAGAATAAGGATTGGGTTTCAGGGTTTAAAGAGTGGGTGATCGAATTTTTTTCAGTGAATAAAAATTCAGCCGAACCTTTTTCTGTATGGGGTGCTTTTAAAACAGTTGCTCAGGGGCAGATCATTGCGTTTTCCAGCAACAAGGCAAATGATCGTAAGCGTAAAATATCCGCTCTGCAGAGTGCTGCCGTGAGGGAATATGCTCTAAAATTTAACCAACAGCCGAATCAATGGGATCAGGCTAAAGCTCTTTTAAGGGATTTTTATACCTTGGAAGAGATAAATAGTTCAAAGGCTTTTCAGCAAAGGGTCTACGAAGAGAGTCAATTGACAGGGAAGCTTTTGGCTAATTCTATCAGAAAGAGACAAGAGTCATCCGTTATTTTAAAATTTCGAGATCCTCAAGATGGAGTAGAAACTCAGAGTGAAGGAATTGCTCAAATATTTCTAGATCATTATGAGAGAATTCACTCCACAGAATATCAGGTGGAGGATACAATGATTCAGGAATATTTTGCTAACCTAGAAATTCCCAAAATCTCCGATTCCCGAAGTAATCAAATCGGGGCTGAAATAAGCTCTATTGAAATTCACGACAGCATAAAGGCAACATTGGGAGCAAAGGCTTCCGGACAGGATGGGTTCTCTATCGAATTTTATAAGGTGTTTACTAAGGAACTTGAAGAACCTCTTAAAAATGTATTTAATCACATTAGATTAAGTGGAAAGGTCCCTCCAGAATTCAAAGAATCTACAATTATTAGCTTTGTTAAAAAAGATATAAATCCTGACGATGTGAATTCTTATAGACCGATCAGCCTTCTGAACTCTGATTATAAGTTACTGATGAAAATCTGGGCGCAAAGATTTGTATTAGCAGCTCAGGAGGTAATCCATCACGATCAGTCAGGTTTTATTGCAGGTCGGTATATGGCAGCTAATACAGAATTTCTGATTCAGGCTCTGGATTATTTTAATATAAATTCGACAGCTGCGTGTATTTTAATGATTGATGCAGAAAAGGCATTCGATCTAGTTAATTGGTCAGCACTTTTTTTCTCTCTAGGTCATTTTGGATTTCCTGTTTCAATTATACAAATGATAAATAATAAATAATATCTATGAAGGGACATCAGCACAGATAATTATCAATTCTAAACAAGCTGGAAAGATTAAAATAAATCGGGGAACAAGGCAAGGTTGCCCATTGTCCCCCTGCTTTTTACTTTTTTTATTGAACCTTTAGTAACAAGAATAAGGAATAATATTGCTATTTTACCCCCCATCGTCGGGATGTCTAAGTTAAAATTGTTCGCCGACGATATTATTCTCTATCTGGCTCCTGAAAAAGAAAACATCATACGTCTTATGAAGGAGCTCAAGGATTATGAAAAGATTGGGGGTATAAGGTTAATGAAAGAAAACCGGAAGTTCTTGTATTAAACACAAGGATAGATTTCCTTCCGATTTATCTTCAGCCCCAAGCAGTAAAAAGGGACCCGATTAGATACTTAGGTATTTACGTGACCGAAGAGTATGAAAAACTCTTTGCCTTAAACTATATTAAAATGAAGAATAAAATAAGGAATCTGCTAGATCAATGGTATTTACTCCCATTGTCATTGATTGGTAGAGTGTCACTAGTCAAAATGAATGTATTGCCATTGCTTATATTTTTGTTTAGCAATATTCCAATTAAAGTTAATATTGTTTTTTTTAATGAACTCAAATCCATGTCGAGAGGTTTTATCTGGAACAAAAAGGCCTCAAGAGTTAAGCTTTCGGTGGCCCAACTGGCGGTTGATCAAGGTCGTTTGGCTCTCCCCCATTTTAAGACATATTATGAAGCTGCCTTTTTTGATATAGTGGCAGGATTATTAAGGACTAGACAGACAAGAGATAATTTCTTTCTAGAAAAAATGATACAGGAAGCAGGTTCTCAAATTCCTATCTTTTTAAAAACTGCTAAACTCCCTAAAAAATCAAGATATAAGACACTAAAAGTTTATACAGCGAGATTACTGCTCCTTTTTAAAAAACATGGCTCTGATGGCTCTAGCTATTTGAGCTTGTCTGAATGTGCCAAAATGGGTCTTAAGATACCCTTGAATCATCTGAAAGATTGGGAACTTTCCGGGTTTGGGGAATTAAGACATCTGTTTGTACAAAATAAGGTAATTAGCTGGCAGGAGATTTTAGTCAGAATGAATAATTCCAGGCGACTTATGTTTTTAGAGTATTTACAAATGGTCTATTTTATTAGAAAAGAGATAGGTGGCCTGTTCTTTTCTCCTACTGCCTTGATATCAGTTTTGTACCGGGATAAAAATAAAGGTATAGGATTTTGGTATAAAAAGCTCTACTTTGCTAGTTCTTCTCCTGTAATTGATAGTCATCTAGAGAAAATAAGCCTCTCGACACAGTGTGTTCTTACAGATAAGGATTGGGAGCTATTGAGCCATCTGGGCAATAAAGCACTTCGGGCTGCTAATTACAAAAGAATGTCTTTTTTATTACGTTGGCTTACGTATTATACCCCGGACGCCTTGGAGAGAATGTTCCCGGAAGTTGTGAATAAGTGTTTTAGATGCAAAGCTATGGGTCAGGGAGGATGGTGCCATATCTTCTTCTCCTGCCCGAAGTTGGAATCTTTTTGGAAGGGGATATTTGCAGATATGGAGTTGGCAACTGGGATAGTATTTTTGCCGGTAGCAGAGGTGGCCCTGTTTGGCATATGTAAAGAGAGGAGCAGGCTTGACAAAACAGAAGAATTATTTATTTTTATTTCTTGTGTAGTTGCACGGTCTTTAATTCTCCAAAATTGGAAATCCAGGGTGATTCCATCACAGCTACAATGGTTCAATAAAATGAGAAGAACATGTAATTTCGAAAGAGCTTATGCAGGTAGGGTGGGAGCTATTGCAAGATTTGAAAGAAATTGGAAATATTTTGAGAACCTGGAATTGTTGAAAGGAAGATGACAAGGAGGTAGAGGGGAATGTGAACTTTTTGCACTTTTTTTGTAATATTGCTGCTTTATAATAGCTGTTTTTGCACTTTATTGCACTTAGCACTTTAAAATTGCACTTTATTGGATTATATCTCCTTTGGCAGTTGCACTTTATTGCAGTTTTTGCACTTTTATGCAGCGATATTGTTCACTGAAAATTGCGTTATTTTGCACAAGGACTTTGTAAGTTTTTATATCGGCCTCTTTCCCCTCTAATCCTCTGTTTTTATCCCAGTTTTATCTCTTGTAAATTGTCTGAAATTTGTCTGACTGTTAAAAAACTAGATGTGAATAATGTCTTTGTTTTTAATTCTGTACCATTGATTTCATGATGTCCTACTGCCTTGTTCAATAAGAAAATATAAAAAAAAAAAACATGAGTAAGGTAAAAATCGTAAACGAAGTAATCATGTATTTATGTTTACGACTTTAAAAGGTTTAATTGTTCAATGTTGCAGAAAATGTTACATGTTTTCTTTGCCAATATTTTTAAATCACATTTATTGGTACAGTGCTTGCCGCCTTGTGGAGGGCAGCTGTGCAGCCCACACTGTCAGAAGGGTTTTTTGAGGAAAACTATGCTTGGGCAACAGCCATCATTTCTCAGCAAACAAAAATATGAAAGTGCAGTGTTAAAATTATGCAATTTAAGGCTTTGAATTTCCCGTGCTCCCATTTAGATAAGATAATGTAACAGTGCCCATGAATAACTGTATTTGATCCTTTGTTATGAGCACATAAATTCACCCTACGCAAACAACAGATGTACTGACATGAGAAAACAAGAGAGCCGAAAGAGAGCACCATTAAAGACCATAGCCACTGACCCTTGTGAAAAGCTCATCTCCACAATACACAAATAGTACAAGATATGCAGCCTGAAGCATGTTCACATAGATATTTCATGTCTGTACAAGAGCTTAGGATCAATAAACGTATTTGTTTTATGTAGTGCTGGCGCATGACTGATAGCCACTGTGGCCCTGATTATGAATCAGGTAGACTGGAATTACTATGTGGAATTCTGCTCCACCTGATTCTGAGTGGTCGCTCTTCCCGCACCTGGTTTTCACAGGACTCCATCAGGAAATATTCCATGAGACTTTGGTTGCAGTAACTGCTAAACCCATTTTGCGTTTTTTTTGCTCTGGAACTTGTAGGCATACAATGTTTCCCCTTGCTAGAACTTAGCTTCGCTTTCCCTCCCCTTCTCCACACACCACAACCAGCATGGAGGCGGCACCATACATCTACCATCTGCTCGAAATAAGTGGTAAATGTATGCGTTAAACCCCACAGAATTGGGAATTGTGGTAGTTTTTCAACCAGTAAAGTCAGTCCCTAATGGTCATTCCACGTCCCATGGGGTTAGTTTCACTGCACTAATGTGGTGTTACTGTGGTGTTTGGATAAAATATTAAAACAAAAAATAGTGATGTCAAAACATGTGGACAGTAATATCGAAGGTAAGAATATAGGGGCTCAGGAGAACATGGCGGCTAGCAGACGTGGCTAGTCGTAAGGCTCCAGGAAAGCTCCGGTGTTCGGGTGGTTAGATACCACTAAACATCATAGTTGTTATGCTTTTTACACCCTGAAGACTTCAAGAAAGCGGCTTTGCGGGTGAACCGCGGGAAAAAAAAACCTGCTTTACTGCCAGGAAGGCTTTAAGGAATGCGGTGGGAGCAGAACTGCCGAGTTTGGCCACAGCACCCGGCATATGAACCGGGATAGCAGGCAGGAAAGCAGGCGGGCAGCCTCTGCCTCCCAACGGCAGTTGCGGCGACGGAGAACCTTTTCCTCATCCTCATGATACCTCAATCACACAACAACTTTAATAATCTGAGTAAGCTGAGGAACAACATTCGTCACGTTTCTCACATTTAGAGGACTATATGGAAGCGGCTTCGGGGCTGAGTAGCTAAAACTCGTTTAATTGTTGGGAGAGGCTAAGAAAACGGCGTGTGTGTGTACGGCTGAAGTTTGATGCAGGCACTCGGCATATGAGCAGACGGGGCAGCTTCAAGGCGGAAAAACCTTCTTTGTTCTGTTTACACCAGTGCTATAAAAATACAATTTAAAATAACCTGAAAATAATCTGGAAATAAGAAGTCCTCACGACGACGACGACGACGACGCTTACTTCACTTCATTTAGCATTTTGCATCTTTACCGACGTTGACTCTACTTTATCTATACCTTTCGGAACTGTTCCCTGATAAGCGTTAAGGATCATTTGTCCACTCGAGTATAAAACAGCATTTTCACTCTGGAGAAGCTGCAATACGCAGATACGGCGGGAGCCACCGCTGTGGCTGCACTAAGGTACTTTTTTGATACTAATATAAAGCTTTGTGGGCATAAAATTCCTGGTGGGGGTTTACTTCACTGGACGAAAGCGGCGTGTGAAGTTAAGAGGGGAAGAAGGGCTGGATACAGAGTCCCACTTTTTTGGAGGGCGTCTGGTAACTCACAGGAGCTCTCCACAAAACTACATAAACCACAATGCATTGGGCCGCGAAATCTGTGTAATAATTATCATCAGGAAAAAGCTGCTCACTTTGTAAATAGTTGGAGAGCACTTACAATACCAGTATCGCGTATGTCTAAAAGCGAGGCGCAAGGAAGCCAGGCTTCCGGTTATACATTAAGGAGTAAAAGGGGCGAGCCAGCCACTGTGAGTGCAGCCGCAGATACCTCAGCATCGGCAGTGGCAAAACCCAAGGTGAAATTTCCTAAGAGGGCCGGGAAAAGGAATACTTCTAATACTTCTAAGGCGCAGAAGGCAGTGATAAAGATTAAGCTTACACCCTCATTGAAAGCGTATTTTAAGACAGTTCCCACTGTATTGGAACTTAAGCATTTGACAGAGACTTCTTCACGGGGAATTGCAGGGGCCCTCCAGACATTTAATAGATGTTATCCTTTGGAAAATCTAGAAGAGGACCCAGGACTGGAGCAGGCAGACACTTTAGAAGCTTTAGAGCTGACTAGGACTAGGATGGAGAGTCTGGGAAAGGCGGATATTGAGGATGAGGCTGGCAACGAGGTAGTCGGCTTGCACTTTAAGTAGCAATAGTAGGGAGGATCTAACTGCTACCTCCCCAGTTACAGGAGGGGGCGATAATTCTGACCAGTCTGTTCTATTAATGCTACAGGCCTTAAGCCATGAGGTCAAAAGCGGTTTTCTCGCGTCCCCAAAAAGTCAGCAAGACATAAAACTGTTTTGCGAAAAACTGGAAGGAAAATGTGATGCTTTAGCAATAAGAACAGCAGACTTGGAGAGCACTGTCTCAGACCTCAAATTACTTGCAGTGCAGCACACAAAGAAAATTGACGCTCTCACCCAAGGTGAACTGGGATATCAAGAGAAATTGGAGTCACTTGAAAATGCACAAAGGAGGAACAATTTGCGCTTACTGAAAGTTCCTGAGGGGGCAGAAGGGGGAAATATAAAAGAGTTTGTGGTCAAACTGATAAAACAAGCAACGCAGATTGAGATCTCGGATGAGGAGCTAATGAGAGACATTCAACGGGTACATAGGGACCCTTTCAGGCAAAACCCTAACAAGACTAGGCCCAGGAAGATACTAGTTCACTTCTTGACATATACTATTAAAGAGGAGATACTAAACAGAGCATTAAAAGCAAATTCATTGTCAGCTGAAGGCAGTACTTTTCAGATTAGATCGAATGTATCCTCAATCACAGCATCCAGGCAGTGGGAGCTTGGTAAATTATTGGATCCCTTTAGACAACTAGGCGCCACAGCACAATTAAAGTTTCCTGCATCATTGAAAGTGATGTACAAGAACAAAATGAGAATTTTTAAAAGGGTTGAGGAGGCTGAAGAGTATCTCCAATTACTTGTACAGGACAGTCAAAGCACTCTGGGTGTGTAACAACAACTAAAAGATTTTGATGCTAAATACAACTCTTTTGTTCTATTTCATTTTGTTAACACTTAAATTAAGCATTGTCCGAACATCGGAGGCAGAGTCTTAATGGCCAGGAGTCGGCCAAGAGAAAGGAGGAGGGTTCTCCAGGGGAGCACGGGAGGGAGCAGGCCTAGGCAGGGGTGGGGAAGGAAGGGGCACAGGGTGGGGAGCATCTGGGGAGAAAAACAAAAAAAAGTTCAAAGTATGCCAAAGAGGATATTTATTTGTTTGCATCCAGTAGGGAGAAAATGTCACAGGATAGGGTAGCGTCGTCAGTATATATTAAGTTTTTATCATGGAATCTGAATGGGTTAAGAGTAAAATATAGAAGGGAGAGGATTTCCCAATATTTGAAAGATGCGCCGGAACATGTCTTTATTTTACAAGAGACACACTCTACTGAAAAGGAGTTGAGGGATATGTGCAGAAATAAGAAATGGATTCAGCATGTGATAACGACTACGCAGCAGACTTCAAATAAAGGAGTTGCCATATTGATTAAGGCTAATCTTGATATAACATTATTGGAGTCAAGAGTTGATAAAAAAGGGAGGTGGGTGATAGCTAAGATAAAACATAATACACATAGTTTCACTGTTGTAGGGTATTACGGCCCAAACTTGGACGATACACTCCCCCTGAAAGAACTTTTGGGGGAACTCCTTGATTTTGATGATCCCCTAATTTTTGCAGGGGATTTAATTTAGTGCTAGATCCATATCTAGATAAATCCCATAAACCTAAGATCTTGCATAATCCTAAAACGAGATCATTACTATTAAACGCAATAAAGCGCAAAAAAGATATATGGAGGAAGAAATCAGGGAGAAATAAAGAGTATACTTTCCATAACAAAAGGTTGGGGCATAAATCTAGATTAGATTTTTTTCTAGTTGCACAACAACTCTGTCAGTCTGTAAAAGTTGTTAAGCACCTTGGTGCTCATATCTCAGATCATTCGGCTGTCTCTTTAATCCTCAAGTTACCAGACATACAGAATATTAGAAGGTATACATTGGATAGGAGCATTCTTTTGGAGGAAGAAACAGTAGAGACTTTGCTCCTGGAATCAGATCAGTTCTTTAAAACTAACTTAGAGACAGCTGCGCTTCCCATGGTCTGGGACGCATATAAAGCCTTTTTGAGAGGACTATTATTGGCTTTACAATCTGCTAAACATAAAACATATAGAGCAAAGATTGCCCAGATTGAGTCTCAAATAAAGCCTTAGAATGCGGGCTATTGGATCCAATTTCAGCAACTTCAGACAGTATGAAGGAAGAGTTGATATCCTGTAAATCGCAACTTGAGCAGGTCCTAGATGAAAGGCTTAAGCAACGTTGGCAGGCCAGCTCTCTGGCCCACTTTGAGTATGGTGAGGCCAGTGGTAAGCTGCTTGCTTGGAAAGCAAAGAAAGAGCAGAAGAGGAACACTATTAAGGGAGTTCAGATGGGCGCCAGGGCTGAGGTTTCAGAAAATCGTACAGATATTGAACAGGCTTTTTTTAAATTATTTCCATTTAGTATATAAGGAGGACTTAATTCCTAGTCATGATAACATCCGGGTATGGCTGGATAAATATGCTGTTCGTCGGTTAGATGATCAGAGATCGGAGAACCTGAATAGGTGAATCAGCTTAATTGAAATAACTGCGGCAATAAGTTCTGCTAAAAAAAGTAAGGCTCCGGGTTCGGACGGACTGCCGGCTGAGATATATAATGTTTTGGCTCCAATAGTTACCCCTGTTCTTCAAAAGCTTTTCACACATATTTTTGAGGAAGGAGGCGAAATTCCCCCTTCATGGAATGAGGCTACAATAGTTCATATCCTTAAGCCACTGAAGGTACCATCTCAGACTGATTCTAAATCATAGACCTATCTCTCTGCTCAATTCAGACTATAAATTGATGGCGAAAAGATTGGCAGACAGATTGAATGGGGTAGCAGGCAGTCTGTTACATGCTGACCAAAAGGGATTTGTCAGAGGGCGGTCTATACAGGAGTTGACGCAAGCATTTGTGGGCGCAATTGATCTCGCTACTCTCTATAAAATCCCACTGGCGGTCATAACATTAGATGCCACCAAGGCTTTTGATCGTGTGAATTGGACATTTTTGAACAGGGTCTTAGAAAGCTGCAACTTGGGTAGGAATTTTTGTAGGTCCATAGCAGCTTTTTATCAAGCACCAACTTCCAGAGTATTAATTAATGGAAATTTGTCCTCGCCCATAAAAATCAACAGAGGCACAAGACAGGGCTGTCCTCTCTCACCCCTGATTTTTAATTTATATATAGAATCACTGGCAGAAAATATAAGACAAGATCAGCGCATTGTACCATTTAAGTATAACAATTGGGAGAAAAAAGTTTCTTTAGATGCTGATGACATGATGATATATACTGCAGATCCAATTAATGCTATCTATCCCCTTTATTTATAGTGCGGAAGAGCACTTTGGCAAGATCTCAGGATACCAATTTAACCAGGCTAAATCAGAATGTATGATTTGGAACATCACAACGCCAGCAAATATTCCAATTTTAAAGCAGGAAATAAGATATTTGGGTATGCAAATTACGCAGGATATAAATCTAATAGTGGAAAAAAATCTTATTAAAGTAGAGCGGGAAAGTGAGGAGGCATTGAAAGGCTGTACACTTCTCCCTTTGACCTTAATTGGTAGGGTAAATATGATTAAAATGATGTTGTTACCCAAACTAATTTTCATTTTTCAGAATATTTCACTTGCCTTTAGGGAAGCCCGGCTTAATAAGATTCAAGCTAAATGGAATACTTTTATATGGGCTTCAAAAGGCATAAGAATTGCATGGAAGAAGTTGCGCAGACGGAAATGTAAAGGTGGGCTGTGTGCCCCGGATTTGAAACTGTATGCCGGGACCTTATTAATTAAGGCAGGAATCACGCTATTTGACTCCCCAACCACGACAGAAACAGACATTATGTTCCAGATTATGCTTTCTGAACTCCAGGGTGGGGCTCATGGATTTTTGTTTAAGTTTGGAGAAACACGCTTCTTCAAAAAGGTTCGGTTAAAAGTTCTTAGGGATATGGCATTCGTTTGGGTTAGAATGAGAAGGGTGTTGAACATTTCATATTACTCTGCCATGGCTCCCATCTGGGATTCACCGGGGTCGCCAGAATGGATCAAAGACTCTTTAGCATTGCCCCTAAGGGTAGCAAACTTGAATACATGGGGTCAGCTAATTTCGGAAGGAGACCTCTTGAGTTGGGAGGAGATTTTTACGCTCACTGACAATAACTTATCCAAGTTCAAATATTTACAAATTAAAAGCTGGGCCAAGGATAAGATTGGACAAATTGGTGTTAAGTCGGCTTTGGAAGAACTTTTATTGAATAAAGCAAGGAAAATAAAAACATCAGTGCTTTATTGGACTATCTTAGAAGCAGAGGATGGGGATTTTTGCCTACCGGAACACCTTTGGAGGAATCTAGTTCCAGATGTTGACGCAGAATATTTGGCAAGTATCTTTTGATTCACTTCACGCGACAGTTTCACCTGCCAATTTAAAGCAAAATCATCTCTTTTCCCTCCATAGAGTATATTGGTCGCCGGCCAGATTGGCCAAGTTTTCTAAAGGTCCTATCCCGTGTTGTCCAAAGGGTAAGGTTGAAAAGGCAGACGACCTTCATATGTTTTTAACTTGCCCTAATCTAAGGATCTTTTGGACTGAGATAGAAGAAGGTATGAAAATGCTTTTCAAATTCGATATACAGGTTAATATATCATTGTTTTTTTTTGGAATGTGTGATAATTATGAGGCACTCTCTCAAGATATCAACAAACTATCTCTTTATTTAATAATTCTTGCTCGTAGAGAAATATGTAAACTTTGGGTGAGTGATAGTACACCTTCGTATATAGTTTGGATCAGAGCGATTAGACACACACTTAAGTTAGATAAGGTTGTGTGGAAGAGAAGAAAGCATTTCTGGAATACATGTATTAATTGGTTGGATATGATGTGAACAACTATGTCCAATGATTATGCCTTTTTGCAGACAGAGTTACCATAAGATCAGTTCATGGGCCTGGATAGTTGGAAGAACTGAATTGAACGGAAACTGTGCAGTTCTGTGTGGGACGCACTTGGGTATCTGCAGAAAGCGCACCAATAAAGATTGTCAGAGTTTAAGAAGGGGCCCCTCTGCTTTTTTGCAGAGGGGGGCAGGAATCGGTGACTCTGAAAATATCCTTATGGCATATGAGGACAAAAAAAAAAAGAATATAGGGGCTCATTACGATGGGGTAATGATCACCGACCGTTACGCCATTGTAACGAGAAATATCCCCGCCATATTATGATGGTGGTAGGTATCACGATGGATGCATAGTCCGTCTGCCACTTTTCTGCCGGTCGACAATCGTTCTGATTGCCGGCCGGGCGTTGCTGGGCCAGTAATATGGTGGCGGTGCCCAGCCAGGTGGTGTACTGCCCTTCCATAATGGCAATGCCGCCACGGAAGGGCTGGCAGGGATTGGCTTTGAGGGACCGTTGCGGGCCACTGGGATGTGGGGGATTGGGAGCTACATTTGGGGGATACCATGGTACCCCCCTGCAGTTCCCTGCACTACGTAACAGGCACAACGTGGTGCCTGCCGCTTGGTGCAGGGAAAGGCTGTACATGCCCTTTTACCAGTGCAGATGGTGCTGTAGCCAGCAGCCCCATCCGCAATGGTAAAAGGCCAGGATGCGCCCGCCAGT
Organism: Lissotriton helveticus; assembly: GCF_964261635.1. NCBI lineage: Eukaryota > Metazoa > Chordata > Amphibia > Caudata > Salamandridae > Lissotriton > Lissotriton helveticus. The sequence goes on from NC_136057.1 coordinate 455,784,672, forward strand.
ATGGCGGGTTTATTCTAATTGGGCCGGTGGAACCAACGCAAATATGGCGGTCGGTCCCATCAATGTTATGGTGGCGGCTGGGCTGATGCCCGCATGCCATCATAATGAGCCCCATAGTTTTAAGTGATGTTTTTCATATAGTTGTAAAGAAATACCTTTAGATTAAATATTGTTGTAAAGAATATTGTTTGATGTCCAGTTAATTATTGATTTTTGATTAGTGTGTTTACTTATGCAAAATGTTCAATATTCTTTTTAAGTGTTAATAACTTGTATCATTAATTTTTGTGTAATTGTGGTCCAGTGGTAGGATGTAGGGATTTAAGTATATAAGAGTGGGGAGATTTTTAAAATGTGAATATTTTAATTTTATTTTATGTTTAATTTGTATTCATTTGCATATTAACTATTTAAGCTATTTAATATTTTGTAAATGTTTGATTTTATTTTTTAAATAATTTACAAAATGTTATTAGTGATTAAAATGTTTTGACAATTTAAAATAAAAAATCTTTAACATCATATGTAATAATTTTTACTTAATTTAAAAACATTAAAAATGTAAATATTTACATTCCATACTGGAATTATTTCTAAAAAAGATTATTTTATTAATTATTTTGACATAAAATTGATAATTAGCTTGTCAAATAGAGTGTATTGTGTATGTTTTATTTTTTTTAACTGTGACATATTTTCTAATCATTCGTAATATGTTGTGTGGAAAATTGTTTTATTTTAAATGTAAATATTTTAATAATTTTATAAATAATGGTTATTACTTACATTTATATTAAATAGCTATACTAAATATGTATAAATTTGCGATATATTTATAAAAAATATGTTTATGTTTATATTTTATATGTATTATCTTTTACAATTGAAAAACAATTGGTATTGAGAAATGTCCTATGTATATATTTATGTATAAAGTAGGCAATTGGGAAAATACTTGAATTTATTTTTTAGGTTTAATTAATATATCTAATCATTTTTTATTTTTTCAAATAATTTTTCATATGTAATATAAATATATTTTACGATTTGCCTGTTGTAGCAGAGGTTATATAATATGAACTGAGTGGTGATGGTGGGGGTAAACAGAGTGGAGTGCAAAAACAACAAAAAATGAAACGGTGATTAAAAATATCTCTCAGTACACCTAAACTAAATGTTAATGCTTGTCCCTGAGGAACATATTAAAACCACACTGGGTAATATAACTTTTCCCTACTCATGATACTCCGGTAAAAAAATGTTTCGGACATAATCTAGTGAAATCATTCTTTTTATTTCAAAGGAAAATTGACTGTTTGTAGCATATTCTGCACTTAGGGCCTATTACGAGTTTGGCAGTCCGACCGCCTGAACACTGTGGCCACAGTCTGTAGAAGACCGCAGTGCAGTGGTCTTCCAACCACCATATTACAAGTTTACCATGGTGCCTAGGGGGTGGCTGATATCTTGCTGAGGTGGTGATTAATTTTCAATTTGTATTAATGCCGGGGTGAGCATTCAGTTGCATATGTGTCGGATGCACACATATGAATGTTCCGTGTGGAAAAATTCCACCCACCCATTGCTGGAGTCTGGCGCATATGTGGGCAGTCCAGGTCATGAGGAGATGGTGCAAAAAGGACTCATCTGCATATCACCGCAAATAGGGTTGTAATCCTTGGGGTGAAGATACTGCTTTGAAGGAGGACCGGTAAAAAGGGATCCCAATTGAACTATGATCAAAAGAACAGGAAAGGAGTGACTACGCACCCCAAATCCTTAGTTACTGCTGACTTTAGGCTGGCGGTGCCACAGCTGCAGTCAGGTACTCAAAAAGCCAACTCGTAATATGGACAGCAGTGAAACTCCCATTTACCGCCCAATGGCAGCTGCTTTTCCCTGACCGTGACTCCGGCGGTCTGGGGTGTGCTGTCACTGTCAGTGGTTCAGCCGCGATCTTTCCAAATGCAATCCACCCATCTCGTAATACGGCGGTTAGACTGCTAAACTGTTGGGAGTTGGACCGCGACTTCGGGTACGAGGGTTCACAGACTGCCAAACTTTTAATAAGGCCCTAAGTCATAATGCTTTTCTCTACTTTCAATTAAGCCAATTATACCTTAATGTTTTATGAAGCATGTTTCTGCATTGCTCTGATTTATCAAATGACTGTATTTTTCTGTTACAAATATAGCACCATTTCTACAGGCCACTGGGAGAAAGCTGACTGCTCTTTGTAGATATGACACTTGGAAATGGGAGCAAATGTAAATGATGAGTTTTATGGAATGCATATTAACATAAAGTTTACTCTTCAGTATAATGTTATCCCATTGCAAAGTGTTGCCTTTACATACAGGAGACATCTTGCTCCCAGAAGCTGGGGGACAAGGTGCCATATTTATAACAGAAAAATGCACCCATTATTTTAGGTTGGTAAAATTTAAAGTGCAGAAAAATGTTCCATATTATGAACATTTTTGCAGAACATTTTTCTGCACTTTAACTTAGTCCCATTTTTTAAAATATGGTTGTATGGCTGTGTTATACATGTAACAGTGCCACATGTGGCAAAAGGCATGTCTCGTGCCACAAGTACATATGACACAGTTTCTCAGTCAGCCATTGTCATATATTCCATTCATACGTACACATGTTCATACATCACCAAAAACCGCGCTCAAACTGACGCACATGGCCACTCTGTCATGGTCAAAGTATTTTGTTCAAACCATAGATCTTGTTCTATGGACATTAGGTTTAAAGTCATTTCATTTCATAAAGCTTTATTCGGAGCATTTAAAAACATGTCCATAAAAGCACAACATGGTTACAGATACTAGCAATACTTACAAAATTTCAGTAAAGAAAGCACACAATAAAAACAATATAGAATAACAACTATTAATTACAAAGAGTACATTACACAATACATATATCATTTAAAAAAACATATAATACAAAATATCCAGAGGGGGATGGAATAAATATTTAAAATAGTCCGTTATTTTCAAAAACACATACTTTTCCTAACGCTTATAGCTTTGAGCAGAAAAGTAGCAGTAAAAAAACAGATGTCCGGGTGATTCAGATTAAAAAGCAGCTTCATAGCATCCGTAGTATTTCTCACTCCAAATCTGTTTAACATAGGCTTCAGATAGAATTTCCGTAATTCCCTATACAAATCGCATGTTAATAAAAAGTGCTTAGTGCTTTGTTCTGTTTTATTATCACATTCACATGGGACAATAGGGCGCATTTTAATGTTGGGGCACGCGACCAGATAATGTACTACTCCCATCCTCATTCTGGTTGGTACAAACTGGTGCGAAACTCTTGTTACTTGTGACAAATATTGACTAAAACCAGTAAATTCATTCATGCTATTGTACAGTGCACATGTAGTTAACTTAGAGTCCTCCAGATGATTCCTCTCATTACAGTAATTCAGGAAGATTGTTTTCACGTTAGATTTGGATATATCCGAGACACTATAAGGGTCATCAAGCACATTGGCCCCAAGGATCTTTTCAGAACATTCGATAATATATTTGATCCAAGGGATCTTTAGATGCTGGTCCAAAGAAAGACAGTCCTTGATAATTGCTCTATTCAATGAGGTACCGTCGCTAAGCCAAATAGAGCGCCACAATAGTAAGGGCCTTATCATAATCAAATCACTCAGGGCTTGGGTCCCTGTTTCCTTGTGAACCAATGAGTTGGAGGTAGACTTGGGCAAGCACAAGAGCCTTTTCAGGAAGATATTCTCCTCTACTTGAAGGCTCTTTGCAGGTGACACACCCCAGATGCCTGCCCCATATAGGGCCGCAGAAAGACATTTAGCTTGATAGATTTTTAACATGTCTTTAATACGTCTATTCCCAAACTTCTTAGCAAACAAGAAGACCCCATTGGCACTCCTAATCATCTTTGTTCTGACGACTTTATGTTCGGTGGCCCAGCTCCCATTATTAGAAAAGGTAATACCTAGGTAACAAAAATGTTCAACTTTTTTAACCCGTTCACCCTCAATCAGATAGTGAGTTTTACCTTTAGTTTTTGCTTTTCCCGGCCCGCACTCCATTACATATGTTTTAGACTTATTAATCACCATTTTCCTATTTTTGATGAAGGTTACAAAACAGTCCATCAAACATTGAAGACCCAAGGGGGTCCTTGACAGTAGCACTGCGTCGTCCGCATAGAGTAGTACAGGTATATTAAAATTATTTACTCTCGGGACGTCCGCAGCGACTGCTAGCAGGGCAGATTCAACCTCATTAATGAAAAGAGTAAAAAGCAGGGGTGCTAAAACGCACCCCTGTCTTATACCTCTTCCAATCCCAAACTTGGTCGTACATTCCCCATTGGGTCCATAACGGACGCTGGTGGGGAGCTTTTCATACAGGCGGGCTAGGAAATATATTATGCCTTCAGATGCCCCCATTTCCAATAATTTGGCCCACAAAATAGCATGATCCACCAAATCAAAAGCACTACTAAGGTCAGCGAAACATAAATAAAGCGACCCTTTTTTTGCCTGGGTATATTTTCCTACCAATAGTTCTAAATTCAGACACTGTTCGATGGTACCACGGCCTTTTCTAAAACCAAACTGACAGTTACTTAAGATCTCATTGGTTTCTGCCCACTCCTCTAATCTTACTAAGAGGACCCTACTCATAATTTTAACAGATGAGTCCAGTAAGGATATAGGTCGGTCATTTTTTTCTTCCCCCCGATCGCCTTTCTTATAAATGGGGATGATTATTGACTCTTCCCATGTGGGCGGTATTTTATAGCATATGGCTGCATTAAAGATTTTGGTCAACAATGGGCCCCAAATCTCCGGTGCAGTCCTATACACGTCCATGGGAACGCCATCCGGGCCCTGAGCCTTACCTCCTTTACTGGTTCTTATACTAGCCGTAACTTCTTCAATAGTAATATCTAATGCTAATATTGGCCAGCCTTCTACATGTATAACTGATAAATTACTAGAGTCGAAAATATTGGAAAAATGATTGATCCACGTCTCCATACTCACGTTAGATGTGAGTTCTGGGACCTTGTCATCTTTTAGGAATGGGTTATTCACCGTGGACCAGAACAGGGTACAGTTATTCGTATCTGCAGCTTGGGTAAGGTTATCCCAGGCTTCCTGCTGTAGTTCTGCTTTTCTACATTTGAGGGTCATATTATATCCCTGTCTAAGTTGGGCCACCAAGTTCTTATCCCTTGGTTTGGCAACTAGTGCATTTTTAAGATCAGTCCGGGCAGTAGCGCAAGCATGGTCAAACCAGCCCCTTTTACACCTAACCTTTGCCCCTGCCTTTTTAGTGAACTTCTTGTTGATGAATGAATTAATTTTGTTAAAGTGGTCAATACTGGCAGATGAGGCCTCATCCTGTTCTAATATTGCCACAATCTCTAACACACAACTAGAAATGATGGAGTCTGATGTTATTTCCGCTTTTTCTCCCTTCCACCTCAGTCTGTATCCATTCTGCCTATAGGGTTCAATGTTAACAATTATACCCTGTTCACCACCATAAACATTTTCCCAAAAAGTTAATTCGGTGGTCAGACAGTTTTGGTCACTTAACATAATATCAATCACTTTAGGCATGGGGCATAACGGAGCAATGGTTGAAGACATGCACATAAAATCGATAAAGGTGTTGGCGCCCCTTCCTATAAAGGTTGGTATATTTTCATCCATATCATTTTTAGCATTGTCCATAATTTCCATGTCATATTGTACCAGAAAATTATTCAAGGTTTCCCCATAGGTGTGATGAGGAAAATGGACTTCAGCTTCCCCCAGTCGGTTATACACACCGCAAACCTTCTGAGAGGAAAGTGGGCACACAGAAACATTAAAATCCCCCACAAAAACAAATTCAAATACACCATTAAAATTCTTCACGATATTATTCAATGTTGTATCTAGTTCGTTAATTACAACATGTCTAGTGCCATCAAAAATATTGTTATAGAAATTAATCAGAAGAATATTTCTACCAGTTTCTTGTGTAAGCCATAAAATTTGTGAATGAGCCCCCACATTAACAAACTTTTTCACTGAGATGGGTAATTTGACTGAAATCAACACCATCAGCCCTCCTTTAGCTCTTCCGTGGGTTGTAGGCGATGCTGGTAGCTCATATGACACATAGCCATTAATGCCTTTGAACTTTTTGCACCAGGTTTCCTGTAGACAAAAAATATTAAATAGATGCACAAATTCCTTCCATCCTAACGCATCCTCCTTGGCCGCAATTCCAGCAATATTCCAGCTGGCGATGTGACAAATTACCTTCACTCTCTCCTGGCTAACAGTAGGCTGTTCAACACTAGATACGGACATGTTATTCCCTATATTAAAAAGCTCTATGTTAGATAACAAATTTGAGACTTCAACCCCTGGCAATGTACAGTCCAATTGCACATCATTGCCTATTTCATCTATAGGCATAATTACTTCATTGTTCAAAGTACTATTTACTGCACCCCTTAATGGGTCGACCTCATGTCAGTCATTTTGATCTAGATAACTCAGGGACTGAAACCTGTTCTGAGTTGGAACCTGAAAAACCATTCTACTATCAAACATAGGGGTACCTAGGGGGACAAATGGGTTGTGGGTATGTATTAGGTAGTTATTCCCCCCTAACATAGAATTCCCCATGGGCGTTGGTGGGGTGGATAAACCATTTTGTAGACCTGGGCAAAAGTTAGGCATCACAGGTTTATTTACCAGAGATGGATAGGTGAAATTACTCATTACCCTCTCCTTACCATTCACGGAAGGTTGCCTACTTAGATGGTTATAAAAGTAGCCCAATGGCCTAGCAACTACTTCTGTCTCGGACAATGTGATTGCGGCTGCTCTAAGCAAGACAGTCGCAACATGTTGCGGGTGCTTAAAATTGATTATCACACAATCCCCTCCACAGACTTTTTTAGTATTACCGATCCAGTTGACTCTTCTGATAGAGATGATTTGGTCAGAGTAGCCAACTGGATAACCACAGTGACGATTTAACCAGGAGACAGTTTTATTCCTCAGAGAATCTGCTGTCTCATGATCATTTGGGGGCTGAGTTAAGATCGGGACATTGGTTAAGACCACAACGTAAGGTACACAATCAGGTGGAAGATCAACTGGACGTCTACAAATCCGTATTGGTACCCCGTTAGATCCCCCTGTCGCAACCGGTGGGGCTAACACTACAGGTGCCGTTGCTGGCATGGGGGCTGATGATATGGCGCCCGCCATTGTATTTGTAGCCCTAACATTCAATTGCTTTGAGGATCTACCTGCCTCCTGGGTCGTAGTAGGTAGTGGTTTTGGGGGTTCTTTAGAGGGGTATTTCCTATTGTTTTTGGGAGAAGCACTAGTTGAAGCTTGTGGCTGTTCATTATTTTTAGTAGAGACAGAAGCTAAGCATGCTGGCTTTTTAATATCTTGTAAAGACTTTTCTATTTTGTCTGCATGCTTATCCACCACACCCCTCAACCTAGCTACTTCCTCCTGTAGATCTCCTATTTTGACTAGCAAAGGCTCAACCACCATACTAAATTTACTCAGAATAGTACTCAATAGTTGGTCGATTTGGTCAGGCTTGATGGAAACATAGTTATCTTGATTCAGTGATCCTATATCCTCAGTATTCTCAATATGTATAGTATCTTTTTTCTTTCTTGTGATATGACTACCTCGCTTAGGAGCCGTTTTCCTACAGGCTCGCATAAATTTGGTGGCCCTACCAGAATGTTGAGGGGTCCCCCCAGAATTATCACATGGGTCGTCATCCCCCCTTATCGAATTGTCAGGAACCATAGTTACATCAACATTAACACTCTTATCAAGCTCTACTACAGTGTCCGACTCCTTCTCGGTATTGTCTAAGTTAATACCATTGGTGTCAGCTAAGGACAAACTCGGTGGGGGGTCTGAAACAGTACTTTTTCCCAGAGAATTCCGTCTATCACTATTAATTCTGGAGACCACTTTCAGTAAATAGTTGTCCGGTAATGTACTTTGGACTGACATCTTAGAGTTTAATCAAAGTCTCGAGTATATAAATATTAAAACAAGGGGAACAAACGAAATTACCCCGGGATGCCCTATGGAAGTACTCACAGTACAGTTCAAGCCAAGGGGGGTGGCCCTGCCCGGCCTCCTCTGGCCCCTGACGGCCACAGACGGCCCCGCCCTTGTCCCGGGCTTCTCCCGGACGCTCCCGCGCGCGACTCGCGGGGGCGATAGGGGGTGTCAGGCTTTATCTGGCGCCTCCGGGCGCTCTTTGCGCGTCACGGGCGCGCTGCAGGCACAGGGAGTGCTGGGGAGTGAAGTCCGGTCACACTGGACGCCTCCCTCCGCCTCCCGGCGTGTTGTCGACCCGCCGTTTCCCTCACGGCAATGCCCGTCGGCAAGATATGCAAGTAAGCTGCTTGGTGTTCCCCCACTAGGCTCCCGGGGGGTCAGGCTTTATCTGGCGCCTCCGGGCGCTCTTTGCGCATCACGGGCGCGCTGCAGGCACAGGGAGTGCTGGGGAGTGAAGTCCGGTCACACTGGACGCCTCCCTCCGCCTCCCGGCGTGTTGTCGACCCGCCGTTTCCCTCACGGCAATGCCCGTCGGCAAGATATGCAAGTAAGCTGCTTGGTGTTCCCCCACTAGGCTCCCGGGGGGTCAGGCTTTATCTGGCGCCTCCGGGCGCTCTTTGCGCGTCACGGGCGCGCTGCAGGCACAGGGAGTGCTGGGGAGTGAAGTCCGGTCACACTGGACGCCTCCCTCCGCCTCCCGGCGTGTTGTCGACCCGCCGTTTCCCTCACGGCAATGCCCGTCGGCAAGATATGCAAGTAAGCTGCTTGGTGTTCCCCAAAGTTTAAAGTCAATGAAGCTGGGTGTGGAGATGTCTAGTAACAATGCACAAGTTGCATAGCCTTCAGTAGCTCCTGATGATTTTCAGTGATCAGAAGTAGCTCTCAATAGACCCTTGATGTAAAGGTAATGATATTTGTTTCCAATATTTTTGCCTTCAATATTAGTAAAAACCTATATTTAAAATAGCGATTTTTTTGTTGCTGATAAGTAAAGTATAGGAAGCCGATATTTTTGTGTGCTATATTTATTTTCCAATATTTAAATTGATCGATATTGTGTGCATCGATATCGAGTCATTGATCCATTACTGCACAGTAGCGTAAGTTTCACATGCTGAGTATTGTGCAACTTGTAATCAAGGCCTGTGTTGTGAAGTATACTTGAAAGAAGGTGTGTAATGCAACATTGCTGTGCTCTCTCTTCTACAGCACAGACGTCACTGGCCCTGTGTCAATATTAAACTAGGTTCTTTCTAAGACAAAGTGGTGATAAAAGAAACAAAGCACAAAACATGCACAAAAGAGCAGCAATCAAGTGGCAATTAGCTAACAATTATTTTTGATCAAAGTAGGTGTTACATGTCCATGTGGTGGCACTGCTGCATATTTCTTTACTCTTTTTTCTCTTGGAATTGGGTATCACAGTAAACACAGCTGTAATTTGCATGTGGTCATGCTTGCAGGATAAGGGGTTGGTTCAAAAGACAAGGGCAACTGGTGGAGTCAGCAACATTTTTATGTTTCTTAACAAAATATGAGTTAAAACCTCTCAGAAAGAATAGGAGGACATGTGGCAGACCATGTACCTGCCTATAATGGACTGAGCATGCTTCCTCCATTGTCTTGCTGTTCTATCACCTGCAGAATACTAGCTTCAGCTTCATAGACCTCCGCAATAAAGGAAAACTGAGGACTCTGTGTGGTGCTTGGCCGCTGCATTAAGTCTTCCACGTAGAGTGTACACCTTGGTTATTGACTGGTGGTGGCCTGCATGGCTCTGCACCAGATACCTCTCTAGGATACTGTTCCAATGCTCAGGCGCTAATTATGAGTTTGGTAGTCCAGGGACCGCTGTGGTGTCAGTGGCGGGAACACCATCGCAGAATAGGCAGTCCGACTGCCAGATCACAAACATGGCGGGCGGACTGCCATAGGACAACTGCCAGGATCCTGGATCTCGTGTTGGAGGGGAAGGTAGGGGGATTGGAGGCTGTGCCGATGCCATCACTGCCGTGCCAATTAGGAGTGGGATTTCTGCCAACCTTTTCATGGCGGGGATCCACAGAGGTTGGCAGAGCACCTTAGACCCACTTCCGAGGGTCCAGGACTGTGGTCACCACTTACAAGGGTAGACTTGCAGATGGCAGAGTCCAGGTGCAGGGGTTGTGGTGCTTTGAGCCTTCTGCCTCTGAAGTGTCTCTGTTAAGAGTATACCCAGAGACCCTAGAAAAAAGAGCAATAGTATCGGTAATCGCAGGGATAGCCGAAACGATATCATCAGAAAAAATAAGGACATCGTCCGCATATGCCGCTGTTTTCAGGCAATGCGAGCCAAAAGTAAAACCCTTAATGGCTGGGTTGAGTTCAATTAATCTCAGGAGCGGATCAATAGCTAATAAAAACAAGAGCTGGGATAGCGGACACCCCTGACGAGTACCCTGGCGAAGACTAAAAAAGTCTGAAGTACCACCATTAACTCTGATATTCGCCCTAGGGTGGGCATAAAGGGACATCACCATGTTAATAAAAGAATCCCCAAGGTTATGTGCCCGAAGGACAGCATGAAGAAAAGGCCAAGAGACCTTATCAAAAGCCTTTTCGGCGTCTAAGGCTAAGGCTGCGGCCGGAAGTGTGGAGCGTTTGGCTGTACCTAAAATATGGGAAAAGGTACGGATATTATCCCTAGCAAGCCGACCCTTGACAAAACCTGTCTGAGATGGATGGACCAGCGAGGGAATATAAGATTCCAACCTCTTAGCCAGAATCTTGGCAAAGATTTTAGCCTCCATATTAAGGAGGGATATAGGACGAAAATTTTTAGGATCAGAAGGATCCTTCCCTTCTTTTGGGATTACTACAATGGTAGCATCCGCCGCTGTTCCCGAGACCGCACTCTGTTGAATAAATAAGTCAAAGACATCCTTGAGGCGAGGAACCATAGAGGGAAGAAAAGTTTTATAGAACAAAATGGGAAAACCATCCGGACCAGGGGCCTTGCCAGATCGAGTAGATTTAATTGCCTGGATAATCTCATAATGTGTAATCCGGGTACCCAATTTCTCCCCATCTTCTATTGACACAGATTTAAGAGGAATAGATTTTAAGAACTCCTGACAATCCTCAAAAGACGTCTGATTAGTTGGGGTATATAAGGTATTATAAAAATCACGAAAGACCTCAAGAATCTCTTTAGATTGAAATTTCTTACTCCCAGAACTATCAGTAATAGAAGAAATTTGAGAGGACCTAGAACAAGACTCTTGAAACTTTAATGTGGTCGCTAGAATCCTACCAGCCCGATTTTTCAAAAGAAGCTGTTTCAATTTCTGGGCCTGAACCCCAATATGCGCCCTCTTAGTAACAATAGAATTATAAGAATATTTCAGGTTTTTAATGGATTGCAACAGTTGCTTATCTCTAGATCTTCGAAAAAGACGTTCATGATGTTTAATACTGTCTGATAACACAGTAAGTTCCTTCTTAATATCAGCATTTCTCTTCGCCATAATTTTAATGAGTTGGCCCCGAAGCGTACATTTAAATGCATCCCATAAGACCACTGGGGAGCTAACGGAACCTTCATTTTCAGAAAAGAACTGCTCAATTTCCGATTGTATGGCCTGAACCTGAGAAGCATCATGCAAAATCTCCGTATTCAATTTCCAAGAAGAATGTTTTTCCCAGGAGCAAAACTTGACAAAGAAAAAGAAACCGCGGCATGGTCTGAGACAAGAATAGGATGAATGTACTGTGAAGACGAGGATTGCACTAAAGGCGAATGTACTAAGAGATAATCAATACGAGAAAAGCTAGAATGAGGAGAAGAGAAGAAGGAAAATTCACTACCCGTAGGGTTATGAAGACGCCAGACATCTTGAAGATTAGCAGAAGAGCACATATTCAACAATTGCTTGTGGGATCTAGGGGGACGAAAGGTAAAAGCCGAGTTTCTATCCAAGATGGGGTCTAAAGGCAAGTTAAAATCACCACCAACTATTAGATTGCCATTATTTTGTGTGCGGGCAAGTACTTTAATAATCTCTTGCCAAAAAACAGGTTCATCATTGTTCGGCGCGTAAATATTCATAGCATAAAGATCTGAAACCCCATCAGATAGCTTAGATAGAAGCCATCGGCCTTCAGAATCCTGTTCAGTAGAAAGAATCGATAACCCGGACTTTCTAGATATAAGTGTTATCACACCATTCTTTTTGCCAAGGGCATCCGAACAAGCCACAGCCAGAACCCAGTCCTTCTTCAACCACAGAGCCTCTGTACGGGAAACTTTTGTCTCCTGCAACAGAACCAAGTCTGCAGATAAAGATTTACAATAATCTAGAATTTTAGTCCTCTGGACCGGATGATTCAATCCCTTAACATTAAGGGAAACCACATTCAAACCAGGCATCATTCAACCATAAAAATATTGCAAATGAAACAATCACAATGGCAATAATAAGAATAATAAAAAAATAAAAAATAACGCACCCACAGAAGATCCAAGACGCACAAGATAGCAAGAGAAAAGAAAAGGAAAGGAAAAGAAAAAAAGAAAGAAGAGAAAGGAGAGAGAAGAGAAAAAGAGAAAGATCCACAAGGGGAGGTCTAGAAAGGACCACCATTATGCCAGGGGGGACATGGAGGAGGCAGGGGGGACATGGAGGAGGCAAACAGTGGGGCCGCCTGGGAACTAACCATGGAAGAGTAAGACCACCCACCTCATATTAGCCAGGGGAGTATACAAAAAGGTTCAGGAGCAGAGAAAATATGCACTGTAATATTAAATACCTCGTAAATTGGAGGATAAAAGGTAACGTGGCATCTCCAAGTTAGGTAAATAAAGGCCTAAAAAGCACATTACATACTGAGACAAAAAACATTATGAAGAAATGCAAGCAAGTAATATTAAGAAATGAAGAACTACCTACTGAGAAAAACAGTTGACTATTTGCTAGAAGCATAGACATATGGTATAAACTAAATATGCTTAATGAGTTAAGCAAAATAGAATCATGCTAAATACTGTAACAAGAACATCATAAATACCTATGAATTAGGAGTAGGAATAAATAGAACATTATCAAAAAGAGAAAAAGGTATAACGCTATGCGTAGAAGGAAAAAAGAACCCTCATAAACAATCCCACTTAATAAATAAGCAAAAAACACTATATAATAGATCCTATATACAAAAATATATATATATATATATATATATATATATATATATATATATATATATATATTATTTACCAAACCAATCTTCTGATTAAAGAAGGCGCTGACTCCGTGAGTTTCAATTCAAACGTATTTATTCCTTTTCAGTTTCTGCTTATATATATATAAATAAGTACGAGAAATATAGAACAACAAAGAGACTCCCAATAGTGGAAAACGAAACATACAATTAGGTGTAGAGACTATACTCAAAAACTACATGGAAGTCACGTAAAAGAGAAGACAGGGGTAAATATACGAACAGGAAAAATATAATCAACGAGAGACAAAATATCCAAGGTCTAAGAGAAAACGGAAGAAACAACATTAGACTAGCAGAAATGCATGAAGGAATAAAAACATCATAAAAGATGAGAAAAAAGAGCTGACTAGACAAAAGCCAAGGCTCGTAGTTACCAACAAAAGAGTAGATATACGCAGCAAACAACGCAAGAAGAAGAAGCGAAATGAGAGAGAAGAAGAATCACCTGCACAAACGGATCACTGAAATAATGGAAATATATAAACCACAAAAGAGCACGAAATGAGACAAACCAACAAAGAACAAATAGCATATGTCCAGAAAAACTGGAAGCAACGCCATTTAAGAATTAAGGTTATCAAAATAATCCAGAAGCATTAGAGTCAAGTGACTGAGGTACCCGGAGAAGAAAAGGAATACATCTGAGTTTCAGACTGATTGTCAAGAAAGGCAGAGAGCTCAGCAGGTTCATCAAAAATTCTCGACCGCCCCTTGAAGGTAATACGAAATCTGGAGGGACCAGCAAAAGAAAAAGGAATATTCATGTCTGACAGGCGCTTCCGTATATTAAGAATACCTTTCCGACGAATCACTGTATCTCTAGCAAAATCCTGTGAAATGGAAATCCGATGACCCTCCCAAGAGACCGTCTTAATCTTCCTCATTTGTGCCAGAATTTGTTCCGAGTGTTAGTGACGCAGTGGCTTAAAAATTACTGCCCTCGGCTGTGTGGAAGACTTGGGCCTAAACGTTGGCACTCGATGAGCCCGTTCAATTTCAAAGTCTCTTTGAAAGGAAATTTGTAGCGTAGAGGGAAGCCACTGATGTAAAAAATCAACCATTGAAGGGGCCGACTACTCCACTTCCTCAGGCAGGCCAAAAATACGCAGGTTACTTCTACGATTGCGGTCTTCCTGCTCCGTGAGATCCCTCCGCAACGCCGCCATTGAGCGTTCCATTTGTTGAAAATGTTTGGAATGCTGCCGTGCAGAGTCCTCTACATCACTAATCCGTGTCTCCGCAGTCGAAACACGCACAGTCAATGCTTTGAAATCATTTCTAATAGCTGCCACTTCAACTTGCAGCAAGTCAGTGTTAGTTTTAGTGGATTGCGCAATATCATGAACAGCATTCAGACGTGCCAAAATGGTGTCCAAAGTAGTGCTCGCCTCCTCCTGAGAGGACTCTGGGGTAGGAGAAGTTTGCTTCAGCCTCTTAAGCGCACCTTTAGAGTCCTTATTAGTAGAGGGGGGACCCATGATATCAGCCATAAGAGATATCCGCCACCGCGATAAAGTAACAGAGAAGAAGCAAAAGAGGTTGGGTATCCCAATATTAAAAGAGCACTAAATCGCAGTAGGGACTCCAAAAAAGATTTTTTTTAAAAAAGCGCAGCCTGTAAAGTAGGCACAGCACACAAGCAGGAAGAAAAATAGTTATTGAAGAAAATAGCACTGAAGCATTTGAGACATGCAGGTCAAAAGCGTAAAATCCAGTAAGGAGCAGCTAATATTTCCAGAAACGTCAAAAACATTCACAGCACTCTGGAGTGGTTATGCAGCAAACAGAAGATAACTGGGTCATAGGCCGCAATAAATATCTGAAAAAAAAGTCACCGTAATCAACTTGTGCCTGTATATGGAAGGAGTCGTCACTGGCTCATGAGGGAGAGAAACCGAGCGTCGTCACACCATAAAATGGCGGCCGCTCCCAGCCTCCGAGACTGAGGACTCCTCAAAAAGCCAAAACACAGCTCTCCTGACGCTCCAAATGTCGGAAAGCGGCGTATTCCATTCCCGGCAATTTCCGACCTCCGAGAATCCACTTTAGAACTGGTAGGCAGCACTGGAAGGGGACCTAAATCGTCCCGACAGCCACCGAAGCCCCGGAGCTACTCACGGGCCGCCATCACGTCGCGGCGTGCAAGCCACGCCCCTTTTGTATACACTATTTGATGTAATAATAACTGGGACCACCCTTTATTATACTGCCCCCTTCATTATAGGCTATTCGTTTGCGACATCGTATTTTTAAACAGTTTTATATAGCACGAACTAAAGCCGAAAGTATTTAAGCACTTTTACATGAGCACCAGTTATATTACACAAGGACACACATTCATTTTTGGTAGGCATGGGGAAATTAAGAGATTTGCCCAGCATCACAGGATGCCGATGCCGAGACCCAAACCCAGTTCCCCAGCTCTAAAGTCGTCAGCGATGGCCCGCAGGGCAAACACATTTCGGCAACAAGCCTGTTGTCTTAAATCGGTCTGCAAGCTGGAAAGCCTAAACAGGGCCGGACTGGCCGTAGCGGGCAGTGGGCAATCCCCCAGTGCGCCGCACGGGTGGGGGCAGTTTTTGTTGCAGGGACGTTTTTGCAGCATAGCTGTAAAATCGGCCCTGTAACAAAATCGTCTGAAAACCGGCCCTGGCAAAGAGCTCGGCGGCACCCCCAACCCCCAGGGGGGGAGGAGGGAGGGAGGGGGGCATCCGAGACCTTTGCCAGGGCCGGTTTTGGTTCCCAGTCTAGCCCTGAGCCTAAATGGGTCTCTGGGTCACCAATTGCTATTAGTCGCGAGCGCCCTTAATTGATACTATCGACAGGTCTGTGTTTTAAGGTACTAACATAACGAGCTATTCGATATGTGCCATTGCTGAGGATGAAGGGTTAAGTACTGGGTTAGAGAATAAGGACACGTTTTTTCCACACAAAGAAGGGCATTGCTACAAATAAATGAAATACACATGTTAATTTATAAGAACTAGAAGATGAAAGGGCAATGAAATTTCACCAAGGTACTGGTTACTGAAATCTCTCCACCCTTCATTTTACGGTAACGTACGTGCCTTGCGTTGCGCAAACAAGCGTCGGTAGTTGTACAGATAAAAAATTTCCTTCAAAGCAAAAGAGAAGTTCTGCCAAGTGAACAGTAGATGGCAGCCATTGATCAACAGGAGAATTTACTCCAGAAGGAATACTCTTCAGATACGTTTTTTTTGCAAGGTTTTAGATCAAATTTATCCGAGGAAATAAAATTAAAAGTGTTTCTATTTCCTCATTCTATATTTAAATTCAATGCCCTCGTGAAATTAAAACGGCACCATTCTATTTCAGTGTTTGATCAGTCTTTTTAAGAACTGTTCCTAACCGATGTGAAAATAAAAAACAACATCCAGCGAAAGTCCTACACGGCCATCAGAGAGAGACAGGTTTGCAGCCATTACATCCATTACTTGACAAGTGGTTATTGTCATGCATTTACAGGTTGAGGCAGCCGCAGAGGATGCAAAGGCGTAGTGACAGCCTTTCAATACAGGTGGACATAAGATAAAATCAAGAATTGACAATGCTGTTCGTTTAGGCTTTGTCATAGCTAAAAGTGTTTTATCTTGCAGCACTAACATTTATCACACGAGGAGTGGGGCTGCAGGGCAGGGGGTTCACTGTAGCCCTGGACCCAAACCCATGCGGGCTCTCACTGTGCTCAACAATGCAGTCTTTAATTTTGCCACAATATTTTAGATCAACTTCACTGATAAACATTTGAAAAACCCTCTACAACAAGCATTGGCAAGGCAAAACTGTCTAGCCTATTGACTTATTCTATGCTTGCTTTTTCACAGATGGCAGACGTTCATATGGCAGCTATAGTTAAAAGGATTTTTTTAAAGCATACGAAAATTCATTCAAAGATTCCCAACGTGCCTGAGCATACATACGCATGGTTAGCCTTTCTGGAATGAACACAGTGTTGGGAACAGAGAAAAGGGTGCAGGGAGCAAGTTTGCACTGGAGTGGTTATATTTAATGAAGATAGGGGACTAGAGTAAAGTGAGGAGCTGGAAGAGATAGAGGGGAAGAGAAAATAGTCCATCATATGCACCACAATGCAAGGTCTGATGTTAACAGTGAAAGGATGAATATCATCCAATGAAAAAAACACGGTGAGAGCGAAATGTGTCATGAGCAGGGCAGGCAATGACATTGAATAAGAGAGCAGGTGTATTGAGATAGACAAGAGAGCTATCCAATCATGAGTAAGGAGATAATCAAACTCCACTCTATGGGGCATATTCTCAAGGACTTATCGCTGAGTTAGCAGTACTTTATCGCAGCCAAAGTGGAGATGAAGTTATTGCCCTATTCACAAGCTGGTGCTAACAGCCAATGTCACCAGTTTTCCTCTGATAGCAGCCACAAAAAACATTGCCACAGATGACACCGGCAACTATCGCTAATGATAAGCAGAGTAGGTGTTCCCATGTAAAAAGCCGCAACAACACCACTTCGCAACATTCTCAACGACCAGCCAGATCGGCGATAGGATCCCAAAACAGGTGATAAGGTGCGTTAGCAGCAGGGATTTAATACCTGCTCTTACCTGGTGTTAAGTTGGATGACAACCTGCACCATAAAAGGGAGCCCATCCCAGAGCCACACCTGAAGAACAACAGATGCCATGGAGCTACTGATCATGCAGCTCGGAGCGCCAAGAGGGCCACAACACACACCCACACCACCTCCAGGTCCGCCAATCTCACTGGGTCCCCCCTGCCCACCCTCCCGGCCTACCACAGAGGCAGCACAGACAAAGACAGTGGACCTTCAGAAAACGCACCAGCCTCACAGACTTAACATCAGTGGATGTCATTGCTCACTACAGGCTCAAAAGGACAACCATCCTCTGCATCCTGACCATCATTGCCCACAGGCTTACGGTACCAACTCAGCGGACAACCAACATCCCTCCGCAGACAAAGCTGCTGGCTGTGCTGCACCTGTTGGCCTCTGGTATCTTCCAACCAACAACTGCCAGAGTCACACAGCCAGCCCAATCAAGGTTAATCACAACTGTCTTGGATGCCATCATCTGCTTGGTACCCCAGCACCTTCACTTCCCCCACACTGTGCAGGAACAGCTGGAGACCAAGCAAGGCTTCTATGCCATACCTGGCTTCCCATACACGTTGGGGGCAATTGACTGCTTACATGTCCTACTTGTGCCCCCTGCCAACACTGCACACAATTAACACAATAGAAAGCCCCCACATTCCATCAATGTGCAGGCAATAGTGGACCACCGGGAACTCTTCACCAATGTTGTCGCCAACTACCCAGGCAGTGTGCATGATTCCGTCATCTTCCGACAGTCTTTGATCAACCAGCGCTTTTAGGCTGGCACCTACGGAAATACACTGCTCTTTGGTAAGTACCAAATGAAATCACGACACACCTCAACTGTACAATCATGCAACTCATAACTCTGGGAATGCACATGTTACAAACTCACATACAACATGCCAAACAATATGCCCACCAACCAGACACAACAGCACAACTTACTGTGGTAACCTGGGCTAGCCATGTACACAATCCATCAATGGCATGGCACCTCAGCCGCACAATAGCAGAATGTGGGGAGAGGTGGGAACCAGGCATGTGCGAAGGAGGCAAGTGACCCATGAATAAGAATGTGCACAATGCCAAGTGTGGCGTGGATGTGCTGGCCAGACTACAGTATGCAGACCACAGGCATGTCCATGTCGACATATACTGCTGGTGTTTGGATTGCGGTGGACAGTGGACGTAACCATGTTACCCTAGGCAGTGGGGAAGATCGTGGAAATGTAGCTTGTTACGTCTCCCCCTGCAAGCGTGAGCTGAGTGGGCTGGCCCGGTGTACACCAGGCCAGCGTAGGGGTGTGAATAAAAAGCCCGTTGCTCTGGGCATGGTTCTCTTCCGTAATGGCCACTGTGTCTGTGAGGGCGGACCCTCTCACCCTGCCACGAGGCCGATGCCATGAGCGGTGGTGCCTGCGATCCTGTGCGCCTGCTGTAAACCAGGCCGCTGGTCCCTAGACCCGTATTGGTCACCCCTGGGCACCCAGGCCTCACTGCTCACCTGTCAACACCGGTGTGTGTCAAAGAGGGCCCACCACGTGCCGGTGCAAGCTCAAAGCCCGAGGCCCGTGACCTTGGCAGCCTCCTCAGACCATCGCTGGCCTCCGGGACACAGGCCCCCAGCACTCCTTTCTTGTTGACGTACTCCACCGCTGCCTCCGGCCTCCACTGCGGTCTGGTAGGTCACACATTTGATACTGAGTCTTGATATCATGATGGCTGAGTTCATATGTTAATGGGACGTTTGATATCACTGTACTCCCTCGATGTGGTGCCACCAACTCTGTGCATAGCATTCCAACAACACGCGTCTGTGGTCCCTTACTGACTACACTGCGGTCAAGTAGGTCACACATTTGGAACTGAGTCTTTATTTATTTATGGCAGAGTTTATACCATTGTACAGGCCTCATCGCAGACTGCTTCTGGTGCCACTAACTCTGCCCCGAAATTCATGGACACTCTTTGTTTGAACTTTGGTGGCATCTGAGTCTATGGCCTGGGGGTTGTTTCCAACATTATGTAGCTGGTACTGACTTGGTGTAAAAAATGTGCCTGTAGCATTCATTGCCTCCATATTGCCTGTTTCTTTTTAGTTCTGCCCTCTGCATCTTGCCCTGGAAGAACACCTTCCACTGTCCCCCGAAACACTTGATACATTCAGCTTCGACATCGACGAGGACCTGCTCAGCTCTCGTGGCCCTAAATCAGTGCACTGCAAGTCACCGTCCCATGGCGGTGTGCCTGTGCCGGCCGCAGTGCATCCGGGCCACTAACTCTGTGCAGCTCAAGTCATGGACACTTGCTGTTTGAACTTAGAACTTCTGATTGTCTGATCACTGTTGTAGTTGTTGCCAGCACCAACCACTCCCTGAGGGCTGGATTACACTCATCCCACAACCATCCAGCACAGGCGTCACTGGTTCCACAAACTATCTAAGTGTGTTAGTGTGGTCATGATGTATGCATGAGGGCCACGGACCCTACCACATTACATTGTGCTGTGTACAGCAGACGCAACCATGTCACCTCAGGCAGTGGGGAAGACCTGGAACATGTAGCTGTGTCGTACCCCCCTGTAAGCATAAGAGGAGTGGGCTGGCGTAGAACAGTCTTGAGTAGGGATGTAGTTAATCAACCTGGGGCCCTATCTCAGAAAAATGAAACCATTTCTCGAGAATTCGGACCTCAAATCTGCAGTCCAGTCCTTAGTTATTTCTAGGCTTGAATACGGATGTACCACCCTCGCGGGGCTTCCCAAATTCTCGAACCGCCCCTCTAAAAGCCTGTCTCAATGCTGCAGCAAGACTCATAACAAGTTCTAGGAAATATGACCACATTTCGCCACACCTGAAAGCACTTAACTGGCTACCCAATGAAGCTCGAATCCACCTAAAAATGGCCTGCATCACACACAAGGCGCTACACCACAACATCCCCCAGTGCCTAGCCCAAAAACATACCATATCTGGAGGAAACAGACATTCAAGGAGCGCTAACAATCTACTTCTGAAACCCTCACGTTTCAAAAAGTCTAAAACTTCCAACAGAGCATTCTCTGGGGCTGCGCCAAGAATTTGGAACTCCCTTCCACCACACATCAGAAAAATCTCCTCTATCCCTCTCTTCAAAAAGGAAGTAAAATTATTCCTGATGAGCAAATTCCTACCTTAAATCAATACAACCACAACACAAGATCGGCAAACCCCAAACTACCTCTATTCTTGGGTTCCGAGTAATTAAGACCTACATGAACTTAAATTGTATTTTCTGCTCAGAACATTTCTTTTCAATGCTGCCATGAGAAATGATGACCCATGTGAACTTGAATGGTCTTTTATTGTCCAAAACAAGTTTTTTCAATGCTGCTACTCCTTGTTACTTGCAGAATATGTTTCTTTGTATGCAATGTTCCCCTTTGAATGTTTCACCTTACGCCTTATGTAAAACGCTCTGATACCCTACCTTGGGTCTGGTTCGCGCTCTATAAAACTTTAAAAATAAATAAATAAATAAACACCATCATTGATAATTTCTTTACATGAGTACGTCACATTGTCACAGTCCTTAGCAATCATGGGGCAGTACAAAATCACCACAGGCACAGCATGACAAATACATTCATAACAACACACATTCCCTGAGAGCGTCACTTCTCTGTACAAGTACAACACTCTGACAAGTGTAAGTGCAACATGTAGTGCTAACAATCTCATAATGTGAAAATAGATGGTGGGTGTGTCACCTCTGTACATAGAGGCTGTTTAGGGTATCACGTATTCAAAATGCCATTACTGTGTGTCAAAGATAGTACAGAATCCCACTTATCAGCATTTCACATGTGTCCCAAATCATTACATATAGGCTGTCATTTGTTACCTACAATTGACAACAGGCCTTCTTTTGGGGTCCAATATGTACCACCATGATGCAGGGTTTGCACGCTGTGACTCAAGTCCCACAACATGAGCAGCATGGACTTAAGGGGGAATCACTGCCCCTACATTCGTCCATGCTTTCATACTTGATTAATCATAGACATGACATGTCTTTGTGTATTAGTATGTATTATTCACGTTCAGTGGAGTGCTGAAGCTGTCTTAGTACTGGGCCATGCAGACAACACTTTACAATGTTGCCTCGTGGAGGGCCAGCCAGAGTCCTTTAGGGATTGACAAGTTTCTCGGAAGGGGAATAGTCCAGTCCGCAGGCTCATTGCTGTGTCATTGTTAAGCAACACAAAATATGGCAGTCCATGTCGAGGTTCAAGGTTAGTGTTGCAGAGTGTATCAGGGGACGGTGCAGGTGTTATTCCAGGGCATGATGCAGAGGGCAGAACCAAGCAGAAACAAGCCATATGGTGGAGATGAGTGCTACTTCTTCCTTCTTCCACTAAGGCAGATTCATCTTCATCTTCGTCCTCTGGCGTTTCATCTGCCTCACATGTGGGTGGTGGTGTTTGGTCTGCAGCACTGTGTGACACATCAGAGGTCGGAGACATGGATGTAGGAGTAGCAGCAGCATTCATCTGCGCAATGTCTTGCGGCATCACTTCCATGATGAGGATCTGCAGGGCATGGAAGATCCCATTTACAGCTTTCTCGTGTGCAGCTGTGGTAGCCATTCTTTGCGCCTCCATCCGCTCCATGTTCTCCATGACACTCCTTATGTTTCCCAAATCACGGATGACATCGCTGTAGCCACTCTGACTAGACAGTTGTTGTTGTCTCCCAGTCATGATTCCAGCAATGGCAGCCATGGATTGTTGGAGGGCATGGGGCGGACTGTGGGTGTCCATTAGGGAGAGTAAGTGGTCCCTGATGAGACTTAGACACTCACGTATGGCATCTAGTTTGGCTGCCATTAGGCGGAACACCACCCGCACCTGTTCAGCCAGCTCCTTCTGGCAGTCTAACACACGGCGTTGAAACTCCATGTATTCTTCGGTGAAGTGCTGGGAGCCAAACGTGGTGGTGGGTGCTTCCTGCTGTGTGGTCTGTGCAGGGGGTGGACTCACCTCGATGGTGCTGGGCTGCCCTGCTACTAGAGGAGGGGTGCAGAGGTTGTCCATGAACCATTGGAGTTCGTCTTAGTCATTGTCCTGTAGGGCGTCTCCATCATCACTGACATGATGTAGGGTCTGCTCTGCAGGAGGTGTTGATTGTCCCTCTGCAATGTAAAGGGGAGATGCAGTTTCACAGTGTGTTCCATGTATGTTTACGCATTGGCAAAGTTTACATACAGACTTGTGAGGAGATGCCTATTCAATGCGGAACAGTGGACATTTGTACTGCATCATTGATGTGAGGTTGTACTTGTACATTGTCATCTCACAGTTTTTTTGTGTGCTTTTTTGGTGCATTTTCCCGCATGACGCGTGGGAATTGCAGGCCTGTCGCTGGTTATCGCTGATTTTTGTATTGCTGTTTTAGACAACGCCGCTTTTTTGCGTTTGTGTTTTGCATTTTTTAGGCGTCACGTTAATTTTAACGTGGTTATTTGATGCATTATCGTGGGACTATCGCAAGATACAGCCGTGTTGAGAATATAACGTTAACACGGCGCTATTTTCCCGCGATAGACTGCAATCTGAAAAGTTGCGTTAAGCTATTTTTGCGATAATTATCACACGTTCTTGAGAATATCCCTCTATGACCCAAAGTTGCGTGAAGCGAAATGTTCACATCATTTTATGCGTTAATGTTGCTTTGTATGATGTTCAAGTTTTCTGCATGTGATTACTCTGTGTGCAAGTTTACCATGCGATAAATGTGTATGTAAAAAATTGCATGCAGAAAATCTTCAAAATTACCACGTGGGAAATAAGCATGTGGAAAAATCACAAACAGTAATTATGAGTCGTATGGTAACCGATACCACAACAGGAATTAGTGCCAAACAACTCCTTCTGCGAGGAGCAGGAAATATTTGGGTCCGATGGCACAGTGCCACGTCTGTTTTCAGAATGCAATTCCTGCACAAACTGTATAGATATTGAATGCTTTTTTTCACTGTCCTCCACTGTACAGAGGAGTGAAGACTGCATTCACTTTTTGAACTGTTTGCTGCTTTATCCGACTTCTGAACTTGGTTGGCATGGTTCTCAACACCGACTGCCCTGTAAATCTTGCTTTTCCTTCTCAGCCTCTTCTGCAAGTACTTGCAGTTCTCACAGTGAGCAACTCGGAAAGGTAAAGTTTAGTGAGTGAGGCTCTCACTCACTAAACCTAACCTTTCTGAGCTGCTCGGTAGTTTAACTGTTTGTCTCGGATGGTTGTTCCTGTACAGGCATGGAAATGGATTTGAAAACCAAATATGGTATGCTCCTTAGAAGGCTAACTTTGTGAAATGGTGTTTGTCGCCAGTTAAGCGCACAATCTGCACACGAATGATGCAATGGGAATAGGCTGGCACCTAAAAATCACGTTTCCCTTGTTTATGTGTCTTTTCTCGACGATGTGGTAAACTCGATACCACAGATCTGAACACTCCACTAATCTGGGTCCTGCACACAGAATCTCTGCTCACAAACAGTACCTCCAGAGTGCCCAGAGTTATCGTCCTGGATTCCACTGCTTTGCAATCAGGCTCTACGGATTGTATTGTACACAATGGGTCTTTGACAGGGAGCTCAGCTTTATGTTGGAAAGACGTAGAAAAGGCAGACACTCTCAAATTGTCACTTTTTACAATGGGTGGTGCAAGCTGCAGAGGCCTCCTGACCAGAGCCCTGGCACTTATCTGTTTGACATATTATTACAAAGTGTTTTTGTCGGAATTGTGACTGCAAAGTGACACCAATTGCCACCTGAGACACCTCCAACTAGTGCCGCACATATAGCCTAGAGCACTTTAGATTCTGGGACTTCCATGGTCCATGTTACCACTATTGACTAGCAAACCCAAACCTGCAAGTGCTTAAAGCAGAAATACTGAACTGGCTGAGGGTGACTTCTGCTCCCTCTGGTCTCTTCATTCTCTGTCTCTCTCACTCTGACTCCCTTATGTTCACCCATTTAGCTTTCATTTCTCTCTCTCTCTGTTGTCCCAGACTACAGAACGGCTACTGTGATTGCTCCAAATGAGAATGTGTGTGTGGAAATGCTTGAACGACATATCCAGACATGTTTGTAAAGGTGGGGAGGGGAAAAGTGCGGAGCAACACCACTACTGCTTATTTTATTATAGTGTACATCATCAGCAAGTTCATATGGGATAAGCGACATTTTGGGTAAGAAAAGGTTGAGGAGAATTAAATAATGCATGGCGGCGTTGGCCCTTTGAAGGCCTGTAGTCTCCTTGAACAAATATTTTTTTTCATAATTATAGATGCAGTGGGCTGTGCTGTGTGCAATTTCCCAAAGAGAATGCTTGTTATCTGAAGATTTGTAGCAGGGCTTATTATCCCTCCAGCACGTAGGCATTCTACTGTGGGCACAAGTTCTTCTCAAAGTTTCTTATGCATCAGTATGATGTCATTGAGTGACTGGAGATGTCGTTCAAGCATTCCCACTTACAAATTACCATTTCAGAGCAATCACAATAGCCAGGGCTTTAAGTGGGATGATAAAACTGGGGGATCTCTCAAAGGGGTGTGGCTAATGTAATTAAGGGCGTGGCTTAAAAACACCTCAGCTAAAAATCTGTGCTTAGCATAGTGTGCAGCTCAACTTGTATTTTGCTGTTTCTATCATTGCATCCATATGTACGATACAAGTATTGTACCTATAACAAGTCAGGACTACTGCCTTTGTCAAGGTTGTTTTTTGCATAAGATAAATAAGCAGCAACTATGGCTAGTATATAATATTGAAAAAGCTTCCACTTAAAGCCCTGGTGACACCACGACAATGTTGTTGCTCCTGAAATTCAAAATGGGAAGGGAAATCCATAGAGAAAATGACTCTATGAAGGATTTCCCTTCCGCTACAACGCTCACCTGGCATGACTTCATGCCTGCCGTAACTTCTCCACTACTGAGAAGTGAGCAGTGTGAGCACGCATACATCGACGTGCCTGCGTCACTGCAGTCCGGAAAAAAGGGACCACCTGTGCCAGGGCACAAAACAGAGCCCGATTGAGACCTGTTTCGAGGCCCCCTTTAAAAAACTGCCGGTGCTCAGCACCTGTGGGTCCCGGCCCACTTAAAGCCCTGACAATAGCCGTCTGTAGTCTGGGCCAATCCTAACACAGATAACCCTACCTACAATAGAGATTACATTTGTCAAACAGTCTGTTGTTTTTGGGCTCCACGAACCCCTCTTACTTTGAAGCTAAGTAAAATTGTCCGAGTGACCACTGATTTCTGCTACAGGTCTGTTTTGAGTTGCACAGGCGTATGCCCAGTTCCTGACCTAGAAATCAGAGGCACCCAAAGATGGAGGCTCTCAGACCAAGGAGGCTCACAAGTAAACGATGACAAGTTCAGCGCTCTACTTGCACTCTGTTGGTGTGACGCTGCTTTCAGTTTTGCCCAGTGATTAATTTGAGCCGCAGGTTTCTGGTGCTCGGCACCAGCACTTTGTTGTCGGCACCAGCACTTATCGCAGCTGCCAAATGGTGTAATTTAGAGATGAGCAGAACAAAAATTGTTCATTAATTCAGTATGCATTATATACAATTAATAGCTGCCACCCAAGCTATTTTTATAGCTGTGGGGCCTGGAATGTGTAGAATTGTCACACTTGCGGCAGTGTGCTGATTAGTAGTTGTGCTGGTACTGTCATTGGCAACACTGGCACTTGCAATGGGTGGTGCAAGCTGCAGAGGCCTCCTTACCAGAGCACTGGCCCTTATATTTTTACAAATCAAGCACCGGTGCCTCTACAGACCTGACAACCTTTATGCAGGTTGCTTTATCTGTTGCAGTCACGCAGGGGACCTAGCTAGATAGGCAGGCTCTAATGCTGTCTTCTCAGTGGAGAAAATAAACCAAGAACATTC
This sequence comes from Lissotriton helveticus, assembly GCF_964261635.1. Lineage (NCBI taxonomy): Eukaryota > Metazoa > Chordata > Amphibia > Caudata > Salamandridae > Lissotriton > Lissotriton helveticus. Next base: position 455,811,610 of record NC_136057.1, read on the forward strand.
AGATCCATCAAAGGTTCAGGACAATTGTATTTAATGCTCTGCAGGCGGCGCACCACAGTAAGGGTATGAATCACTCAGACCATATCCCACCAAATTCGAGTCAGTCCACAGACTCTCCATCAAATGGCAGGTGGATTTCAGATCTGTCAGCACCATTTAGATGATATGTTGATATCCACTTTGAGTAAAGTGCGATTAATTATTTTTGCCATTTTGTACACTGGATTGCTCTGATTTTGAAAACCCGCTTATGGGTGCTCCACGACAGACTGGATACACGTATCTAGCCCTGTTTTTTCATGTTTCCTTTGATGACCCCCTCACCCTCAGTCTCATCTATTTTCTGATGATATTCTCATTGGATCATCTCATCATTTTTAGACTTTTTTCAAGACTTTTCCTCAACTTAGTAAAATGTCAAATTATCCCAAAAGGCCATTTTCGGCAGTAAAAGAGCTTGAAAATTTGTATAATAGGATCTCTATGTTATATGCACGCATTATGTCTGAGTAAAAATAGTTTTATTGTATTTTTGAAGCATTTAACTCATAAAGGATATTACAGTGTAATCCTTTGGCTATCTTTCCACTCACAGCAATTACCCTTGAATTAGCAAGAGGAATCTTATTGATATGTTTTTGCTGTCTTGCCAGTAAATGTGGCCCAGTTTTAGAAATCCAATACCCTCTGGGAAGCACAGGCTTAGCCATGTTACAGACCCGAGCCAGGTGGGCAGACATACTAATATTATTATTATTGAGTGCTTGTATAGTGCGCATGCCCACCCAGCAAGTTTCCCCAGCGATTCGGGTATGACGTAGGCCAGTCTGAGGGTTAAAAGAGTGGGGTCTTTAATGCATTGTAAAATCTGAGAAGGAAAGTACAGCATCTCAGGGATTCAGGAAGGGAGTTCCAGAGTTTAGGACCAAAGAAGGAGAAGTATTGTTCTCCCATTCGGGTTAGGTCAACTCTTGGAACTACAAAAACAGTTTGCTGCTAGAATGCAAAGTATGGGCCAGATGGTATGGGGACGGCAGTTTTCGCAATATTGCGGTTCTGAAAAGGCTCAGATTTTCTACATACAGCAAAAAGCTTTGACATGTATTCGCCTACCCACAGAAGTCAATCTAGTTGGCGACTGAGCAAAGATACTGAGGAATGTTTAGGGAGGTGAAACAGGAGCCTTGAGGCGGAGTTCTGGACCACCTGTAAGCGTCTTTGCGATGCCGTATCAGCCCCTAAGTACAAGATTTTGCCATAATCAAGTCTGGAAAATATCATGGCCTGGATGACTGCTCTCTGGGCAGAAAAGAGAAGTATCGACAAAATCTTCCTTGAACCATTTCATAATGGTAAAGCATGTGGAGGCTACTCTGGCCACTTGTGGCTTCATAGACAGGGTGGAGTCGAGCAAGAAGCCAAGGTTTTTCACTGGTGGGGATAGACGGCGTTCCCAGTATGGCAGGCCAATGCTGAGGGCCCCAAGGCTGAGGATTCCTTCTTAGCGCCATTGCCTCCATCTTGTCACCATTCAATTTCAGGGAGTTGGTATTCATCTAAGTGGAGACAAGGCTTACGCAGGAGTTGAGGTCCTCTGGGTTAACTTCCCGTCTGGACAACAGCGTGGAAAATGATCAGTTTGTCATCTGCGTATGAATACAAAGTTAGTCTGCAGCCTTCCACCAGGTCCACCAAAGGGCAGACATAGATATTGGAAAGCATGGGGTTTAGGGCAGAGCCCTGAGGAACTCCAGTAGTAAGTGGGAGAAATCCAGACCCCGCATTTAATGAGAAGACCTGAATTGTATGATCCTTAAGGAAAGAAGAGAGCCAGGCCAGTGTCGTTCCTTGAAGGCATAGTTGGGACAATCTGTGAGAATTTTGTGTGACACAGTGTCGAAGGCTGCATGAAGATGCAGTAGGATCAATGCAGCAGTGCCGCCTGAGTCTAGGAGTTGCCTTAAGCGCTCGGTGACTCCTAGCAAATGCAGTTTCAGTGTTGTGCTCAGCTCTGAAGCCTGACTGAGAGGGGTGATGGCAACATGGTGTTTCCACCCATGAGGTAAGTTTGATATTAATGTGTTTTTTCCAATATCTTGGAAAAAATGGGTAGTAAAGAAATAGGTCTAAAATTGGACCTGTTGTTTTGGTCCACGTGGGTTTTTTTCAATAAGGGAAAGACCATTGCATGTTTCCAGGCTTTAGGAAGTTCAGAAGATCGAGCACCAGCTGCAAGAGCTGTGGGCTCAGGCTGCTCAATTTGGCAGAAGGGAGAGGGTATAGCTGGGATCCGGACTTGATTGACTGCAAAATGTCCATCAGTTGAGAGTGGTCCAGTGGGAGTTGACACCGTAGTCCAGTGGGCGCCTTACGTGTCACAGTAGGGTTTTCGCTCCTAATTGGGGGTACAGTAAATGCAAGACTGTCATTTCTTGCTGTGGCCAAAGAGGACATAATATCTGTTACCTTGTTAAGCCTGAGCGTGTGTCAGCATCACAAAAATACATTCTGACCCCTTAGAGTCTTGTGAATATCTGGGCATGTCCTTAAGATCGGCGGATAACCAAAACTGTAAACTCCACGCACTCCACCACCCCCCGGGTACAAAGACCAAGTTTATAGACCAGATGATGGAAATCATCACTACCAACTCTAATCTGCAGTCTAATTATATTTTCTTAGGAGACTTCAATCTTCACTGGGATGATCATACTGACAGTCAGATCACCCTCTTCAAAGCCTTCCTGGAAGAGCAATTGTTGGTCCAAGGATGTCATCTTCCTACCCACTCCAAAGGTTCAACCTTAGATTGGATCATAGCTAAAGAGAAGGTGATCGATAAAATTGTAATCACCCCCTGCGATTGGTCTGATCACCACATAATTACATTCGAAATTCCCTTTATAAAAATCAAATCATCCTCACAATCTATTAAGCCAAAAAAATTGAACTGTGACACTAGAGGAATCAATATGGATAATGTAGCCACTCGCTGTGAAATAGAATTGCAGACACCTAAGAGCATGGTTGACGTCAGTGACCTCCCATTGCATTATAACAAGACAATGTCAAGCATTATTGAGGACATAGCCCCTCTAAAACTAAAAAGGATCACTGACAAAGACAAAAACCCATAGTTCAATGGTGCCCTTAATGAAGAAAGAAGGTCACTGAGACTTTCAGAACGTAAATGGAGACAACACCCTTCCTAAATCAACTGAGACAGTCCAGGAAAGCCTATAATAAAAGCATTCTAAAATAAAAATAAGTCTTTTTCAGGAAACAACTGGATAATGCAGTAAACAGACCAAGGAAATTATTCGATATACTGAAAGAACAATCCAATAAATCTGCCAAATCGGCAACAGCCATTTCAAAAACAATCTTAAATAGTGAAGATGTCTCTGTTTTCTTTACAGAAAAAAGCTAACTCACCGGAGGGGGAGCTCAAAAAAGCAGCCGAAGACATTGAAAGCGATAAGGGTACTTTAGATGAACAACAGGTTCAATAAGAATTAGAAAAACCATAAAACAATGCTCGATGGACAGGATTTAAGCCGGTCAGGGAACTAGACATTGCAAAGATCATGTCGACCACTAAACCTAACAATCACTACAACGATCCTTTACTGGCAAAGTGCTGGTCTTCTATAAACCACCTGCTAATCCCGTCATGGACAAAGGTCATAAATGCCTCAATGACACAAGGCCAAATAACGGCCTGCCTAAAAACTGGTCAAGTCATTTCATTCTTAAAAAAACTAACAGAGAACCCCACTGATCCTAACAATGTCAGACCAGTAATAAACATTCCAATGCTAGCCAAAGTACTGGAAAAATGTGTCCAACAACAACTGAGTCTTCATATTTCGGAATTCAATCTGCTTAATGATTTCCAATCAGGTTTCAGACCAAACCATAGTACAGAAACAGCAATTCTGCACATCGTAGATGCCGCTTTACTGGCTCTCGACCACAACAAAGCATGTCTCCTAATCCTGTTGGAACTTTCGTCGGCTTTCGACATGGTAAACCATGCCAAAATATTAGATCGGATGAAAAACAGAATGGGGCTAGAGAGAACAGTCCTAAAATGGTTTACTTCCTTTCTTGAGAACAGATTGCAAAAATTCATTGTCAACCGAACTCTATCAGGCCCATCCAGAAATACAATCGGAGTTCCGCAAGGGTCAACACTATCTGCGGCGCTATTTAATCTATACATAGAACCACTCACGGACATATTACAAAAAGCTAACATTTCTTTCCACATGTATGCAGATGACACTCAGCTGTCCATCAAGGTCGCATCGACAGAAGAGATAAAGACCATGAATTAGGACTAACGAGAATCCTCCAATGGCCAACCATGAACCAACACGATGGCAAAAAATGCCTGTTTCCATTTAAGCTGCCTGAGAAAACTAAAACCATTCCTAAATAAAACAGATCTCAAAACAGCAGTTCAGGCACTGGTCATATTAAGGATAGAGTATGGTTGCACAACTCTGGCCGGGCTCCCCAATATTTCAACAGCACCACTGAAAGCATGTCTTAATGCAGCCACAAGACTAATATCTGGATCCAAACAATTCGACCATATCTCCACTCATTTGAAAGGACTCAACTGGTTGCCCTTCGAAGCAAGAATTCAATTCAAGTTGGCATGCATCACTCACAAAGTGTTACACCACAAAACACCAGTTTACCTAACCCAGAAACTCACGCTATCAGGAGGGTGCCGGGTTCCCAGGTGCCACGCAGACCTACTAGTGAAACCGGCTCGTTTTTGTAAGACAAGAACTTATGACCGAGCGTTCTCTGGGGCAGCTCCGAGAATCTGGAATGCACTCCCCCCTAACATTAGAAGAATTCCATCCATCGCTACATTCATAAAGGAAGCAAAATCGTTCTATATGAGGACATTTCTACCTTAATTCTATATAGCATAGCTACTGTCTACAAGCTTCTCATGACTGTTTCCTTGCTTCCTATAGCCGCTCATTAACCCGATGTGGGCTTGTATATATGTTTTCCTTGTAGCTTAATGTTTTAGTCTAGTCATGGTAATTTAACTGATAACTTATATATATGTTTTCCTTGAAGCTTAATGTTTTGATCTAGTCATGGTAAATTAACTGATGACTCAGTAACTTATAAAGTTTTGTTTGTGGAAATGCATCTGTAAAGCGCTCTGATACCCTTCGCTGGGTCATGTTTTCGCTATAGAAAACACTAAATAAATAAATAAATAAATAAAAAATAAATAAATAAGTGTGGGAGCAAGATAGATGTTGGGTAGATCTGATAGATCTTTAACCACTTTAAAAAGTGTTTTGGGGCAGTATTGTGCTTGAGCAATTTTTTCTGAATAAAATAGAACACGTGCCATCCTGCAGGGTGAGTGATACTGGTTTAGTGCCAATTTATATTTGTGCTTTGAGTCAGTATCATATAGTTTTCTCCATGCCCTTTCAAGGCGCTTGCACAATTTCTTTTCTGCCTGCAGTGGCTCCTTGAACCAAGGGGAGGTAATATGTTGCCTAAGCACAAATGTTTGCTTAGCTGATAGCATTGTCTCAAGCGAGTCTCTTAACCAGTTGTTAATTACAGGTAGTTCTAGTTCAACCCTCTCTGTTAACTGAGGTAAAGACCTTGGAAGGCAATCATTGAAAGTGAGAGTTTCAAATTTAGACCAATTCCTGGCCAAGGGTTTGGGCTTAGTTGTCATCATAGGTAGTGAGGATTGGGGCCTATAGAAAAAGGTACTGCAAAGTGGTCAGACCATAGTAATGGAATAGGTGGGTCTGTGTTGAGACCTAAAATATTAGAAAAAAATGGGATCCAATAGATGGCCTGCTTTATGAGTGGGAAGGGAATTTATTAGATTAAGATTCATGGCATTCAAACCCGCAATTAGTGTTTGACTGAGAATACAGGTGGCATCCTCTAAGTGCAAATTGAAGTCAACGAGCAGAGTGAAATAGGAGCTTCTGAGTATGAGAGTAGAAATTGTTTCAAGGGTAGTGGAGCACCAGCTACCTGCGTAGTTGGAAGTACGGCAGATTAGTGTGCCAAAGATTGTACACTTAGGTGTAAGTTGGAGGGAAAAGAACAAGGTTTCACATGCCGATAGAGGAAGCCCCTCTATCTTGCACTGGTATATATCTTTAAAAACTATCTCTGTGCCATCTCCCTTCTTGTCTTTCTGATCCCCTCTGAGAATGCAGTAATTGAGTGGGAGAGCATCAATAACATCAGGCAGTGATGCCTTGTGTAGCCAAGTCTCTGTCAGGAATAGAGCGTCTGGTGTCATGTCTACCAGAAACTCACAAAAGTGAAGTTGATTGCTAACTAATGAACGGCAGTTTATGCAAAAAAATTGAAAGCTGCTAGTGGGTAACTGTCTTCGAGATATGATCTCTCTGTACGTGTCCTCAGAGATAGGTGTGTATTTAATGGTACCAGCAGTGGCCGTGAAATCAGAGGGTTTACAGGAAAAAAGGCAGTGTTTGCAATTCACCTCATAGACTAATGGGTTAATAGTTGGCTGACACCTTTCTTGGCATATGGGATGCAGTGTTTTTTTAAACTATGATGAGAAGACTACTCTTTCTATCCTCAATTGGGCAGGGTCTCTGGCCCTTGGTCCCATTCTGGCACGGATGGGTGCAGACAGGCTTGCCTTATGCATGCTTTTGGCGCACACATTCGCTGCACTACAGTGCCAGGCTTCCCTTCAATCACTGCTGGGAGCACCAAAATTCCACTCAGCTGTGCCGCAAGCCAGCCAAGATTGTGGCCATCAGGGCACACCAAATCAGCCTGGTGCGTCCCAGCTCCCTCTGCACAATCGGGAAACCCATTGCAGCCCGGGAAGCTGATGACTGCAAAATGAGTGGCCAAGTGGTCATAAGCTTTGAATGCAATATTAAAACAGTAGATGTTGTAAAACAGTTTGGTTGTGATCAAGTTTTCTCCCACAGTAGCACCCCTGCCAGGGGTGGCTCCTCCACAAGGGTGGAGTAGCGTCGCCCCACTGCTTTCTCGCTGTACGAGAAAGCGAAAACATAAAATGGTAACATCTTTTAGTTATTACCATTTTCTGTTTGCTTTGCAAAATTGTGGGTGGGCGGGTGGGCGGGTGGACGGGGCTGCTCTGCTCTTTGAGCAGGGGAGGAGTGGTTTGCCCACTCCTGAGAGCACAAAGACTGTTTGGTTGGCCCTCTCGGGCCATCCAAACCGGTCATGCTCACTCTGCCCTTCTGCATGCAGGCTGCATTGCAGCCTGCATGGAGAACATGCCCACCCCTCTAGCCCCTGGCTGGGTGCCGTCCCGACCAATCACCACGCTGCTGCCAGCATTGTAATTGGCTTTGGGGAGGTAGTCTGGCTGCCTGATTCCTGTTCATGTCCGAGTCAGCAAAGCAGGACAGCAGGAGCAGTGAAGATGCGGGACCCGACGGAAAGGTAGGTGTACATTTAAAAAACAAATTGTGATCCACCTCTCCCTGCGTGACCCCCTCCACGTGTGACCCCCCTCCTTGCACGTCCCCCTTGCCTGCCCCCCACCTGCAAGCCATGCCAGCCGCTACTGATCCCCACTACATTTTAAAATCAAATTCGATCAGTTAAAGATGCCTAAATAGGAAATTCAGATTTAAAAGTAGAACCCCTTACTGAGGGTAGCGTAGGATTGAAGATATTCCCTGACAATAGAGTCAGCAATAGAATAAACTTTAAGCTCCTCACGCACACATGCAAGGCCCTCCACAACATCAGACCAGCATACCTAAACAACTGCCTCTCCTTCCATGCACCCAAGAGAAACCTCCAATCAGTCGACCTCTCTCTGGCCACCGCCCCATGCCTCTACAAGACCAGAATGGATGGAAAGTCCTTCTCCAACCTCGCAGCAAAGACCAGGAATGACCTCCCTCTCCACCTCCGGCAAAGCCCCACAGTGCTCCAGTTTAGGGAGAACCTAAAGATCTGGCTCTTCAGATGACCCAGCTCTATATGGAGCCGTCCCCCACCACCCCCCAGCGCCTTGAGACCGTGACGGGTGAGTAGCTGCGCTTTAAAAAAACCTGATTGATTGAGCGCTGGGATGCCTGTCCCTACGCACTATAACCCAGTAACCTTTAATGCATTACTTGAGCTTGTGTTTATAGGGAAAGAACTCCACACTATGGGCCTATTCACAAACTGAATTTTGTAGTATGTTAGTAGTACTAACATAGCTCTCCTAACATTCTAGTACTATTCACTAACTTACATTCAGAGGTGTGCACCTCTGCCTCTCATATCTATTATGTGCAGAGATTTCTGCCCCAACTGCAGAGATCTCTGAACACATAGGTATATGAATTAGTAGTAAACGTGGGAGGAATTGGGAAGTTGATGAAAAATAGAGAATATTTATGACTAAGTCGACGTGGGTTAGGGAAATCTAGGTAGGGGTTTATGGAGGGACATGCACACAAGCAGAAGATTAAGCCCATTTCTATTGACAAACTGTACTTCCATAGATACTACAGCCAAAGAAGACCCAGAACAGATGTGAATGTACTCCAGCTCAGAGACAACCATTGGAACTGCAATACCCTCCCATAGAAAATAACAGAGGTATGGATGTAAAAAATGCGATGGGAGAAAAGCTTTCAAATAGTCATTGGTAATTATTCAGTGTGGCATTCTAACCCATCATGTTTTTTTGGCCACTATGCCACCTCAGATTACACCCAGTCATATGCAGATAAGCCTTTGTTCTGTTCCAACAGGAACAGCCCAGCCCCAGCTGCCAAGCCAGGTCCTCTCTGAAACCAGAACAAAAGCATCCTGAGACTTGCTACAGCCTAGTTCGACCTCTTCATTCACGTGCAGCATGGATCCAGTGGCAAAGTGAGTGATAAAACCCATGTCTGGGTATACCCTTGGCCACGTCAGACTTGACTGGGCAGGTTGGTATAGACTGTTGCCATACGGAGCAGGGTCACTACCAATTTGCATTAGTGGGGTCTTTGTCTGGAGAGCCACAGTGGGTAAAAAAAGAATGGGTTGAAATGCAACTCTAAGTGATTGAAAGTGGTTAAAATACTTGCAAGAATTTGTCCCATCACCATTGTGTGACTGACTTAAAAGAAAACCCAATAGGAAATAATGACTACACAAATGTATGTATTTTACCTTTTTAAACATATATAGAAATGTAATGGAATGTAAAAAAAGATATAAATTATAAATAAATAGATTTAAATTTTAAAATATTCGAATTGCTTTTTTATTTAAAAAAATCTAATTCTATGCATAACTTTTAGACATTTTAATACATTATAAAAATATGTAAAAAATATTTAAGGTGCATATTTTTTACCTAAATCTTCCTCTAAATTCTACCTAAAAAAATAATATTCATTTAATATAGTTAAAGTAATGAAATATTTAATTAAAAATAAAGTTAATAGTTCTGTAACATTTTTTACATTTGTTCTACATTTAAAATACATATACATATAACATAACAAAGTTAAACTATATATTTTAATTTTAATAAACTTTTATACATTTCCCTACACTTTACCATGGAGAGATCTGGCATTCTCAGTCATTCACTGGAAAAGTCAATTGTTAAAGTGAAATTATAGTTAGGGGAAAATGGCAGTTAAAGAGTAACATTTTTAACTAAAAAAATAGTTATGGTTTACAGAGCTAACTAGAATTGTGTGTCAGATAACTCCTTTGTCATAAGTTTGTAAGTACTATATTATTCCTTAGACTTACCAATAACTTTTCAAGAAACCATGCCCCTTGATCATGGTGTGTTGGATGGCACCATGTTTGGCATAGTAGAGCATTTCTCTTAATAGTACATATGAGACGGATTAAATAAATTGTCTCTCTACATTACAAGAAAGGTGAATAATGAGAAAGAATGTTCTCCAAGTATTACTTAACTGCACTAATATATTGGTAAATCAGGAGAAGACCAAGATACTTATCTTTGGGAAGTACCATTGAAAGAAGACAGCTCAATGGCGCCTAGGAGAACTGCAAATCAGAACTTGTAAAAGCTATAATTATTTGGGTCTCAGGCTAACGGAAGGGGCAAAATCATCAGCTCATTTGAAATATTTAAGAAGCAAGGAGACCGGAATCATCTGCAGCCTTAGAAGTCTCAACCGAAGACTACACAGTCCGTCCACTGAACCCATCCTGAAAGTCCTAAAAGCAAAAGTAGTGCCCTTCGTCAACTACGGCCACTTAACCTTTCCTGGAGCCCTTATTAACCTTTTCATGAGACACCAAATCTCGGTATACAAGAAAGTATTAGGCATCCCACGACAGGCCAGGAGACCAAGAGTAAGGCTGGAGCAGGGTCTAACTTGCCCAGACGTTACCTGTCTTGGAGTCACTTTAAAATACTATATTAGCACCCTGCGAGCTCCAGCAACAGCCTTGAAAGCACAAATTAAAACAATTATCGAAGAAAGAGGATCCCAATGGCAGGCGCAATTGACAGTGGCCATAAAATTGTTAGAAATTGAGGTGCAAAACCTGGACAATTCAAACACTCCAGTAGCTGCATGGAAAAGAGCTGTGAACAGACAGGTCAAGAAAATATCATACGTAAGAGACCAGGAAAGTTTACATCACCAACTAAATCTCTCTTCACTGGACACCTCCTACATAGTGGGAAAACCACAGCCTTATTTCAAGCAAGCACTATCTGTCCAAGCCCGAAACAATATCACTTACATGAGACTTCTCGCATTGCCCATTGTGGATTTTAATCAAAGTTGGGCCCGACTGGACAATTTAGGTGCATGCAGACTTTGTAATTACCATCAGGAATCCTGGTTCCATTTTCTGTGCTGTTGTCCCAAGTTAGCTAGTGAGAGGCACCGTTTGGTCATTCCGATCTGCAGAGCTCAGGGCCTTATACGATGCAGAGAAGTCTCCGACTTGTGTTTTTCTTCTAACACAGCTCAAACAGTTGCACAGCAAGGGAAATTCATAGAATTAATTCGAGCCGCACTGTCGCCGAAAATCAAGCCACAAAAAGAAAACAGTCGGCTAGGAAGTACGAGAGCCTCGGACATACCTCCCGTTTAAGACTAATGCACTTTGCCCTCGCACTGTATAACCAGAATGTGATACTCGTTTTTAAGGTTTTATGCCTTACGTAGTAGTAGTAACAAGCATGGAATTTTAACTTTTTTATACTTCTTTTATATTGCTAGTACATTGTAATGATTTTAAGTAATTGAACAATAAAAGGCTTTCTTTCTTACTTAACTGCACTATATATGTAATGTATTCTATCTCTGTTCATGGGATTTTAAAAAATATTACATTATGTGAAATCAATATTTAGGGTTTGGTTTACTATTGTCTTAGAAACATTTTTTATATTTAAATATATGCTACAATTTTTCAATTTATGTTTCCTTCTCTTTTTTGTTTCTTAACAGAATCCTTACTTGAAAATGGTGAGAAGGTGGAATTTACTAGTGGGGGGATTATCAATATCATAAACTCTTTCTCAAGTCTGAGAATAACCAGTGAGGGACAATGCTAGTTCAAAAAGAGATTTTTGTATGCTTTTGAGTAGTACTTTCATTAATACTACGTAATGGAATATTCTTCTGGAATACTTTTTAATGTTCAAGGGGTGACTGGCGTTTTTATTCTGGGAGCAGTTCTATGCTAGAATATTGTTAGTAAAACTATTGTCTGATAGAAATATTGTATTCTTAAAATTATTTACAAAAATATCATCCCACTGGAAGTTGGCTTTCCAATCTAATTATATTCACAACATTTTGTCAATGATACTTAGGACAAAATATTTCTGCCAGGCAATATTTTGGCTAATATATTCTTGTACCACGCTCTGGGATCTCATTTCTTTTTCTTTCGCTGTAGGAATCATCTCCGTCTTGGAGGCAATGGATAATTTGAGATTTATGTAGTGTTGTAAGAAATCTTCCCAAAAAGGATTATTGACAGTGGGATTTATTTAGTAAGATATATTAACTTTAACCTGTACCAAGGGCCAGGCGAATCTTAATAACTGACATTCAGTTCAAATCGTTATATATTAGGTTCCAAGACAGAACAGCCAAAGAACCAATGGCCTAACAAGAATTAATTACACCACATATCAAAGAACAGTAAAGAAATCCTACCTACAAATGCAACACATCATTTCCCTTTAAACTTCTTTCAAAATAAAAGAAAGCACAAGTGCGTGTGACAAATAAACACCAAAAAAAAATAAAAAAAAAATAAAACCATGAACTAAACAAGATGAATAAATTGAAAGAAAAATGTATATGACACATAAGGTGTCCCTGAGATGTTAAAACAATACATAAAACATTACAAGGCATGATAAGATAGTAAACCAGAAAGTTAAATCACAAGCTTTCCATTTTGCTTGTCCTATGTAATTAGACGCGCTGTGTCGTCTGCTCACCAGGTGTGCACACGTGCTCTCCATGCCACTGGAGTCAAGCTATCCTGACTGATGAGGGGTGATGCCCCGAAACCAGTTCCAGGATGCTTGTTTCCAGTCCTGGGAGGACCTAGCATTTCTGGCCAGACTGTTCCCATGGGGAACAGGGTCAAGACTGAATTGCATATAGCTTGGTCTTAAAGTGGAATGGCACGGGGAGCAAAAAAATGAGGAAATTAGGCCGAGATCTCTGTACTGGGGTGAATGTTTGACATTGATCAGCATTCTGTCCATCAATTGTTTTTTTTGCATTTGCCACACTGAGTGGAACGGGCATTCCCAGACTTGGGTCCCGTAGTCTCCATACCACTGGAGTCAAGCTGTCCTGGCTGATGAGGGGTGATGCCCCGAAACCGTTCCCAGGATGTTAATTTCCGGTCCAGGGAGACCCGACCTGGCAGTTCGTGTTGGTGTGTTCCCATGGGAAACAGGGTCAAGACTGGTTTGCCTAGATCTGGGTCTAAAGTCGAATGGCATGGGAAACCAAAAACGATGGATTTAGGCTCAGATCTCTGTACTGGGGTGAATGTTTGACATTGATCAGCATTTTGTCAATCAATTGTTCTTTTTGCATTTGTCACCACGAGTGGAACGGGTATGTCCAGATGTGGTTCCCGTGCTCTCTATGCTACTGGAGTCAAGACAGCCTGGCTGATGAGGAGTGATGCCCCAAAACCAGTCCCAGGAGGTTTGTTTCCAGTCCAGGGAGGACCTGGCCTGGCAGTTCAGGCTGGACTTTTCCCATGGGCAACAGGGTCAAGACGGATTTGCATATGGCTGGGCCTAAACTGGAAGGCCAAAAAAACGATGGATTTAGGCCGAGATCCCTGTACTGGGGTGAATGTTTGACATTGATCAGCATTCTGTCCATCAATTGTTCTATTTGCATGTGTGCCCAGAGCTGAAAGAAATGGTGCCAGTACCAACAGTCACCTGTGAGGATTACCATTTGCGCTCCATGTGGTGGTTACTGTAATAATAAGAAAAATCCCCAAAACCTTTTCCACTAGGTAAAGCTGCTTATGCCTTATAAACACTGGTGCACAAGGCTTCGTGCACACGATCCCTGAGTCCTTAAATATAGAAAACAGAGCCTGGATTGTTGAAAACACACACAACACAGAAGAAGTCAAGTAGATCGCACCCGTCCAAAAATAGTCTCCCACTTGTCACTAACTTTGTAGTTTGGGGAGAAATCCTCCTATAAAGGATTATTAACAGAGGGGTTTATTAAGTTGGATATAGTAACTGTAACATGTACAGAGGGCCCAGAGAGTCTGAATAACGGACCGCCTTTCAAATAATTACGTTACATTCCAAGAGGGCACACCTAAAGAACCAATGTAATTACATCACATAACAAACAACAGTAAAGAAGTAATTACATCACATGATAAAGAACAGCAAAGAGGCCCTACCTACAAATGCCACAATTTACCAATTTAAATAGCGTTGCAACTAAAATCTCTAGGACAGACTTCAAGTTTCTGTGAGGGTGGGGCATTCACTCTCATTGGGAAGATCCTATAGTCATGTTCAGTACAGTTCCTGTCCACCATCTTCTCCACCCATCGCTGACACACTTTGCAAGATTCATACACAGACTTGTCGCTGTCACCCTGTGCTAGCTCGCGGAGTGAAGTCGCCTAGCGATGGGCCGAGTCAGAATACTGGCTAGATAGTCAGTGAAGTTGACAGGGGGTTGTTTGAAGTCTTCAGTAGGTGTATTGTGGCCTTGTCAGACCCGACTTCAAGCCAGTGTCCAAATTCCCACAGTACACAGATCAATGTGTCACGAAAACAGACAGCGTGCATGAAGCAGCTCTCCGCAGTAGAAACAGTAAAAAGTGCCCAAGCTCTTTTTATCGTATTCATATAAAGTCTGAAAAGCGATCACGAACTAGCATCCTTTGATTGGCAGCGAAATGCCTCCTAAGGCGATAGGAGGGCACTGCGAGTATGATTAATCCGACAGTACTATAATTTACATTGTGGTGATTTCCATTGAATCACAGAGTGCAGTTCTTTCTCTGTCGGAATCACACAGTTCTTGGCACCGTTTATTTGTATGTTCGCAGTCCTTCTGCTTCCATTATATGTCTCAGCACTAGAAAACCCAAGGTGGTCACCGTCTCTAGCGAATTTTTAATTGGAGGAAATCAACATCATGCTTTGAAGGGGCTATTCCCTGATATAAAGTTTTATTTGTGGAAAACAATGTTTTTGAAAATAACAACGCGTGCCTTTCATTTGCTGACTTTAATCATTTTTTACGAGTAACCTCAAACCTCAGAAAATACATTCTCATTAGAGATAAAGGAAATACCACCGTAAGCATCAGGATGTCGATTTTCCAGTATGTATCGAGGAATACATTAATATGCTTTACTCTCTCGTTGCTAAGGACCCATAACAAAAAGAGACCAATTTCAAATCTAACTTACGTAATAAACATCATTGAGTCAACAGTATTTGGCCTCTGAAAGGCATTCTGGAGTAGAACAACCAAGTATTCCCTGCCCAAGCGGAGTTCAGTTGTCCCAGAAGTATGGAACCAACATTCATTTCCACCTGGGATGAACATAAATTGCAAGTGAATGAGGACTGTCAAGCATAAAATGATAAGTTAAAGACTTAGACACGTGAATCAAACATCAGGAGGTAAATTAATTTCAGTTTTTTCCTATTGGACAGAAACACAAGCATCATCTTAAAACAATTTACCTAAAAACTGCCTGCATGACTGAAATACACGCATGACCAACAACTTTCTTAATTTAATTTCAGCTAAAAAAAACAAAGGATGTCAGTCGTAACTACTCCATTATAGCAGAACGCTTCCACTTATAAGCTCTAATGGAAGCAACCCTCCTCCGGTTAAGTAGTAACAGACCTAGTGTGCACAGAGGTGCTAACCTCAGTCTAATTCCTGAAATAAGCAAGTTCATCAAAACCTCTTACCCCATACACTGCAAAGCTATATAAAATAATGTCCATATGGAACGATACCAATAGCTTATATTTGAGCAATTCTGACCACATAGTTGAAAGGCTCCAATGAGTACAAAATGTGGCCCCAAACTATGTATACACACAGACAGACAGAACTATGCATCCTGGCCATTTTATATTCTACATTGGTTAGCAGTAGCACTCAATTGAGAATAACCTTCAAACCACTTTGCAAGTAAAAAAAAAACAATGTAAGAGAGGCACAACACAAACTCAACTAACTCTTGGTTCACAATACCCTGCTTAGGGCTATAATTATTCATCCCCCAACAAATGGCGAGCTGGAGGAAACACTTCCCAGGGAAACCTGCAAAAGTATGGAATACCCTTCAAAAGCATATTTGCAATACACAGGATCATACACCAATCAAAAAATGGTTCGAAACTAAAATTAGTCCATTTAACTTCAAACTCCTATGGAACACAACCAATACCCTTGCAATATCCTTTCAGAAACAGAGAAAACTCTTCCCCGATCATCAGGAAAGTAGTGCAAGACCTGACTAAAAGAATCCAAAGCCTGCTGTCCAATAGGAAAAGGAAACAAACAGCACAACCCACAATTACTAGAATGATGAGCCCAATTATGAACATGGAGCACAGAAGCAAGTCCAAATCAGAGAAATGACAACACAAGTACATGACACATACGTTGACTTACCCAAACACCACCTTCACTCTTTATGCCTAGCTAAAACTTTTTTTCTACTGAATCAATGCACCACCTATGATATTTAATGCCATCCTGAAAAATTGGTAGAATCACCAAATTTACCTTTGTGTCAATGGCTAAGGTCACTGGCAGAAGCAAAAGAAAAGATGAAATGTGAATAGTGTCTGACTGGAGGAATGTCAGGTGCACCCGCCTAGCTAAAAGGGAACAAGTAGGGGAATGATATAACACCGTTTGTTTATGTGAGGTATGTATGTATTATATGATCCAATTCCTTCATGTAGATCCACCTGAAACCCAAAGTTAAAAGCAACAAACTTCTCAGTCCTCTCCACTAATCACAAAGCCTGTACATAATGTTTATTGTATGTTTGTGATCTCACGTAGATCTTGATTAATGAGATTCCTGTACCTCACATAACTTCTAGTTTTCCTTATGCCAAAACCTGTCTAGCTTTCTCTTATGTCACACTGGTTCAAACAGAAATGTCTTACAGGAACTGAAATTGGATGAATGTCACATACAATTGTGCTGCTTTTGCAAAGTTCACAAAGTGACATTCTAAAACTAGGTGGATATTTCTTGGTGCCTGTGTCGTGTAGTTCCTGTATTACCCATGCTGGACCTGCGAGTTGATTAACATAAACTGTAGGATTGGTGGCAGTCTAACTCTGAGCACCGCTTGCCGTGTATGTTAGCCTGTTTACCTTAGCTAGCTCACAGTACCACTATAATCTCCTCTTATCGGCGAGAGAATAGTTTCTGGCAACCTAAGATGAAGACAACCCTAATCCAGCCGGCTGGTGGCATTTGAAAGTGGTGGGTGTAAAGGAAGGGTCTGAATGTGTACTGTGTTGCAAGCGATGATTGACTAAATGGGAACTGCGAGACCCTCACGCCAAGGAAATCTTGAAGAACAACAAAAAAAGGACCAAATGGTGCAAGTTAAACCACATTTCAGAAAGTAAGAATATTTATAAAGTTAATTAGGATATGTTGTCTTGAAACAATTAAACACATTTAAAACTGTCCCATATCGTGCTTCATTCCTGCTTCCACCCATGCCATTCATTTAGCCTGACTGCATTATTTTAAAGCAATAGGGTTGAAAATAATCGCCAGATGCACATGTTACACTTCATTTAACAGCACATAGGCTGCTCTTGAAAATGCAAGGTAAAGATAAGTAGCTCACAAATGTCATTGGCGCTCCCTGCAAACAAACCAATTGGCAACATTTTAAACTGGCCTACCGTGGACTAGAAGAAACCCCCATTGGGCACTTCACAGTTCAGCAGAAATCAAATCCTTGTTTTCCTTGCATCAAAGCATAGACAACAACAAACGAAGGTCAGAGTGAGATTTAATTTCCATTCACATGATAATACCACCATTCTTTCTATTTTATTACTGTTTTCTAGCACAGTGCATTTGCCGCTTTAATCATTCTTTGCAGTGCTGCTGCTCTCACGTTTGCAGGGAGCAGCGTGACACAGGGCAAGAGGAAGGCTGGGTTGGAGCTATGGACGACTCACCTGCCCTATCTCAGTAAAGTGAGAGTTTAGAGTGTTAGAGCGAGGCTGGCGCTATGGACAACCCACCCACCTGATGAATGGGCGGCAGGAGTTAGTCTATGTGGGGCTGGAGGAGAGAAAGAAGAGGTAAGGGATAGAGGGGGCAGAGAGCATAGAGAGAGGAAGGGCGAGAACAGGGATAAGAAGAAGAAGGGAGAGAGGAGGACAGAGAGGATTGCCAGAACTCCTGAGTAAGCGTCTGTGGCTGGAAAAATCTTTTGCGATCGCATTACAAGGCAAAACACTTTTAATGTGAACCAGTACCTACTTCCTCTACAACGTAGAGTGACTGGTGGAGACAGGAGTGGAGCCGTAACATGAGCCACACTGAGACAGGAGTACAGTGTGACTGATCACAGCTCCCCTGCAGAGGAATTCAGCCCGAAGTAATATCACCTGTTCTTGTGACTCTCTAGTCATAAGTAATTCTCTCTCTGAAACTTGTCTGTGTTACAGTACAGCTTCAATTTCATTCAGTACCACACTTTTGTTCAAGTAAACGCTACCTAATTATTTAATATGGTCTGGTGGCACAGAACCAGGGACGGCTGTTTCTTGAATAGGCCTTCGCTTCAACACATACACCAGGGGGGTCGATTCCGATCTGGTAAAAAAATCCGCCATACGACTCGCATCCGGAGCCGTTTCCGTACGACTCGTACAGACGCCGTACGACCCGACGAGTATGATCCCGACCGGTGTACCAGGACAAGAGTCGTACCGTCCACGCCAGGTAAGGGCCATCCGTACGGAAAAGCGCACATTCACATACATACCGTACGGCGCGTACACCCCATGATCGCAGATGTACGCGCCGTACCCCTGCGATCATAGTGGGTATGTGCTGTACACCCAGCATACATGGGGTACGCACCGTACACCCAGCGTACATGGGGTACGGTGCGTACCCCATGTACGCTGGGCGTACGGTGCGTACCCCTGCGATCATCGGGTGTACGTGCCATACCCGGGGGGGCCGTTCCGTACCTGTTTCTGGGCGAACTCCGCTTTTACGGTTGTTTTCAGCTCCCGTTGGAAAAGGGTCGTACGGTGCGTACCCAACACGAATCGTACTTGCCGGGTCGGAAAAATCGGCCGCGAACCGTACAGATGTCGCGTACAGCGGGTTCCGAGGGAGAGTCGTACGGGGATTTCATTCGTACGGTCCCTGTACGATTTGTACGGAGTACGGCTCCTGGTATGGATCATACGGTGAACGTTGCAGGGTACGAATCGTACGGGAAAAACACTCCGAACGGCAATTCGGAGCGCTTTTTACCGGATCGTAATCGACCCGAGGTGTGCTTCTTGGGTCTGCATTTCGCCTGATAGCTTTTAGCCCCCAACCTCCACGACAGTGCATTTCCGGATTCAACGCCACTGTCAGTTCTTTCTGTCAGAGAATATCTGTGTAAAATTCCAGCATACAATATATATATTTTTTTTTACAGCCAACGAGTCTCACACATCGCAGTCCCCATTTTGGGATAGCAATGTCGCACTCTAAAACTGTTTTTACAGTGCCTGTGCCTCATTATCTCTGTTAACTCCAGTGGTCTCAGTCATGCAGCGGTACTCTCTCCCATGGACTTTGTTTCCAATGGATTTTGTTACCAAAATCCACCTAATCTCTCCCACCAAAAACCCTTCAACCACATGCCCCAACTGTGCTTACCGCGCTGATGGACTATTTACATTGCAAACATTTGCATTACATAATACCCCAATCTGTGACCCGCTGCGCCTGTGAGTGTGCAGACAGTCAGACACCATGATGTAGCGCGATTAGGTCGGACTCGGAGACCGTCGGACTGTATTGCAAAGAAGCAAATGCAATTTTATGATCTTAATTATTCAAAGCAACTGCAAGGCTAGAAGAGCCGCTACCCTGCCAGTGACTGCCTACTACGTATGAAGAAGAAATGATCATGTGCCAGTGTCATGTTCGAAACAATAAAACAACAACAACAGAACTGAGACAAGTGTAATTACGGGGGAAGAAAGGAGTTGCTGAGATATTGAACTGGCTGGCGAGTGATGGCTGCAGCGAACCACGTCACGTAGTCAGAGGTGAGCTGTGCTCTGCACCCCCCCTGCAATGGTGGATCCTGTCTGGCATCCTGGCGAGAGGCTGGCGTCCTCGTGTTTCTGACCGGCAGTTCTTCGACTGAGCTTGGCCCGAGCGGCTATGTCAATCAATCAATCAATCAATCAATTCATTTATAGAGCGAGCTACTCACCCGTGAGGGTCTCAAGGTGCTGGGGCGGAGGGGGGGAGGTGCTGCTACTGCTCGAATAGCCAGGTCTTGAGGTGTTCCCTGAAGGTGAGATGGTCCTCGGTCAGTCGTAGGTGTGCAGGGAGGGAGTTCCATGTTTTGGCTACCAGGTAGGAGAACGATCTTCCTCCGGTGGTGGTTCTGCGAATCCGTGAGATGGTGGCGAGGGTGAGGCTGGCAGAGCGGAGCTGGTGGGTGGGAGTGTAGAACGAGAGGCGGTTGTTGAGGTATTCAGGGAACAATGTTGTGGAGTGCCTTGTGTGCGAGGGGGAGGAGCCTGAACGTTATCCTATTGCTGATGGGGAGCGAAGTGCAGGTTTCTCAGGTGGGCGGATATGTGGTTGTGGCGAGGGATGTCGAGGATGAGTCGTTCGGAGGCGTTCTGTATGCGTTGTAGTCGTTTCTGGAGTTTGGCAGTGGTTCCAGCGTATAGGGCGTTTCCGTAGTCCAGTCGGCTGGTGAGGAGGCCTGGGTGACGGTCTTTCTGGATTTTGGTGGGAATCCACCTGAAGATCTTTCGGAGCATGCGCAGGGTGTTGAAGCAAGTGGACGAGACGGCGTTGACTTGCTTGGTCATCGTGAGGGAGGAGTCCAGGATGAATCCCAGGTTGCGGGCGTGGTCCGAGGGTGTCGGCGCGAAGCCCAGCGCTGCGGGCCACCAGGAGTCGTCCCAGGCTGAAGGGGATTGTCCGAGGATGAGGACCTCCGTCTTGTCTGAGTTCAGCTTCAGGCGGCTGAGCTTCATATATTCTGCTACTTCTTTCATTCCTTCTTGGAGGTTGGTTTTGGTGGTGGCTGGGTTTTTGGTGAGAGAGAGTATCAGCTGGGTGTCGTCGGCGTAGGAGATGATGTTTATGTAGTGTTTGCGTGCGATGGTGGCGAGGGGGCTCATGTAGATATTGAAGAGGGGGGAAACATCCTTTACAACGCAACGTTTACAACGCACTACCATTACGACGCAACTATGACAACGCACGTCATTACAACGACTTGCGCTGGAGGGCGCTCTAGGATAGGGAATAGTTTAATTACTATCCAACACCTTCCCTACTATCCACGGGGACTGGAGTTCGAATAGTAAATTAAACTATTCACTATCCAGCGCCCCCCAACGCAAGTCGTTGTAACAACTTGCATTGTAAAAGTTGCGTCGTAATGGCATGCGTTATAAAAGCATGCGTTGTAATGTCATACATCCTGTAGAGGGTTGGGCTGAGCGAGGAGCCTTGGGGCACGCCGCAGATGATCTCGGTGGCCGCTGAGCGGAAGGGAGGGAGGCGGACTCTCTGGGTTCTGTCTGAGAAGAACGAGGTGATCCAGTCCAGGGCCTTTCCTTGGATCCCAGTGTTGAAGAGTAACGTAACGGAATGCTTTTCCCTGCTCGATGATGGATTTTCTTTCTTGCTAACTGAGGCACGTTTAAGACTCGGGAGCGCTTGATTGTTTTGAGGTGCTACGCTTTCCCTGGCGTCGACCAGAGAGGAAGGGGAGAGAGGCTGTGGCTGCGGCTGGATGTTTTTACGTCGCTCATTTCAACTGTGCCAGAATTAGAAAAGAAATCGGCTTCTCATGGATTTTATCGGCGACGGCCCTGAAAACTAAACCATTAAAACCATTTTTTCATTGTGGAGAGGAGCTGAGAGAAGCTGAGCCCCTAAACAAAAGGTATGGACGGGATTGTGACTCTGTGGGAGGCTTCTACTAAAGTAAATTTCGAGACATTGCAACAGTGCACCTGGTAATAGTGAGGGGCTTTTGAGTATTTTGCCTTTGTCTCTACCTCTGCCTTGACTGTGCTGTCCTGCACTGTTGTTTTCAATTAAAAGTGCTTTTGGGGGTCTCAAATGCTCGGAAAAGAAAGAGACTGCATAGCGAAATAACAGCAAAATAATCCAGTGATTTCGAGTTTTGCCCCTTCCTGCAAAGCTCAAGTTGAAGTATACAACTTTATAATAGAAGGGAATTGATTTATTTATTTATCTGTCACTCTCTGAGCAAGAGAGATTGATCAGAGGTTAATCTTGACAGCATAAAGTTGGATAAAAATGGCCAAACTGTTGAACGCTCGCATCAAAGCCAAAGCCCGCCGACTTCAGGTTAAAGAAGCAAAAGAAGCGACCCGGTTGGCTGGCAAAGAATCCTCCGCAGACTTGTCAGATCTTAATTCTTCATTTGAGAGTTCAGACGAACAAGACTCGCCCTCTGTTGGGTTACTGAATCAGACGGATGTCTTGGGTAACGCAACGACGGTTGATATGAATTTAGTTACTGCCAGACCAGCCCCATCACAGCCAGATAGTACCAGATCTGATGGTCCTAAAAAATAAAAACAGTAATTAAGGAGTCAAAGCAATTCTCCCTTTTCTTGAAAAAGACAACTTCACAGCCTGTTATAAGCCTTGTGCTAGACCTGCAGTCTGCTGTGGAAGCCGCTGGGACTAGCCAACTTTCGGCCACTTCACCACGAGGAAAGGTGGCTGAAGCCACAATTAGACACGGAATCCCACAGTTTATATACAAGCGGACATGTGTCTAAACACTGTACCTCTGCTGAGGCTGATATCCCACCAAGATGAGGAATCATCGTTATTGACGGTTCAAAATGAGCTATGCTCAGGAAACATCAAACCAGCACCTGCTTCAGCTCCTAACCAGACGGGGGAATCCCTAGCGCCCCCGCCATTGCAGTGTGTCCATCCGCTAAATCCCAGAAACAATCTCAGTCTGCCTTACAGAAGGTGGGTTTGGTAGAGGACATGCTGTCTGCGGGTGAGCAGATTGATAATCACATGGATACTCATTTTTCCTGTACTGTGGATCCTTCTAGCCCCGTCCTCAGTATGAACACCAAGTCAGCGAGCGAGGTTCAGATGACAGTTAAAGACATGCTAAATCTAATTCTAGAGGAGGTTCGGGAGATGAAAAGAACTCAGAGAGCTGAACTTTCCTCAATACATTTGCGTTTGGAGAAAATTGAGGATGTAATTTCAAGTTTTCCTCTAAGACTTCAAGAAGCGGAGGCTCAGATTTCTACCCTTGAGGATCAGATGGCGGTGGTAAAAGAAGAGGTTAAGGTGGCAATTAAAAGCAAGCAGGTACTCGAAAATAAATTGGATGAGCTGGAAAATTACACATGGAGATCCAATCTTCCAATAGTCGGAGTTCTGGAGGGGCTAGAGGGGGCCAATACAGTACAATGGGTCACCTCATTCATTAGGCAAAAAGTAATTCCAGAATTTGAAGGGGACCCGACTATTACTCGAGTGCATCGGGCACCTGCTCACCCCTTTCCCAACTCTACGCTGCCAGGCACAATCCTTTAAAAAATTTCTGACTTTCGTATTAAAGAAACAATACTATCTAAAGCTATACAGCAAAGACAGTTTTCAGTAAACGAAACAGAAAAGTGCTGCATCTTCTCGGACATGTCTGCAGCGGCAGCACGTAGAAGGAAGAAATTTGTGAACATTTTACATCTGTTTAAAGCTAATGGAGCTCAGACTGAAGTACTGGGTTTTTAAGAACCCAGCTGTGCCAGGGAACACACCCTAAGACTTTGAGTCCTTCCTGTCTCAGACTACAGAAACACAGAGTCTTCTAGGTGAAGTCAAAGATCGAATTTATTGGCTGCAGCCAGTAACAGGTATCCTAGAAGTACAACACGGTGTATGTTCTCAGGAGACTGCTCAACTTACAAAGCCAGCCATCCCGTTTTACACAAAATATTATGCTTTAGGCAAACATTCCTTATTTTACAGTTGACCATTCACATATTTTGATGACAAAGAAAAAGCAGATTCATGATGACAAGCCTATTTTCAGTTTGTCCAGCCCACAATCAATTTCCCGGCAAGGCCCAACATTTTCATCAGATATCGGACGGACCCCTAATAAAATCGGGCACCTCCTCCTCATAAAGCAGGTCATAAAGAAGGAAACAGAGACAGGTGTGTGTAAGATTAGGCATGGTTTGTATGCAATGAAAGGTTTATGGTATGCTGTGCCTTGATCTAATCTCGATCGGCCACTGGGAGAGGAACTGGTCGAACAGGTTTGGCTTCAGGCAGTGGAGTCAACTTGCCCAGGTCACACAAAAGTCAGCAAAGGTGTATGTGTCCTTAAGACACGTTTTGGCCTTAGTCATCGGCCTATGTGAGGGCAACCACAAAATGGCTGCCATGCACAAAATGGAACCCATGTGTTCAGGACGAAATCCCCGATTTCAGGGTGATCTCGCCACTCGAATGCGACGAAAATGCTCGGACATAGTGTACTCGTCATTCTCGGTCCGCTGATACGAAAATCGTCATGATACGACGATGTTTATGACACGGGTGCAGAATTTTCAGTACTACAGCCCCTCCTTTTGCCCTTACATAGGCAATCAACCTACACTCACGCTAATCTGAGTCCAGGTCTATATTCATAAAATCATTGAGATGTTGCTGTAGCATCATCCTATTACTTAGTTCGTCCCTCGATACAGGTTTCCTTACACACGATGTAGCACAGAGGCCACATATAGCAGGTGCACACTGTACGCACAGACAGAACAGGAAAAGGATGGCTAAAATCATCCCAATGACCATCAGAATCTTCCACCCCCAGGCGGACATCAGTTCCCAGAACCACCCCATCAACGACCAATCTCCTTTATCCACATGAATAGATTCAGAGATCTAATGTAGTTTGGAGATGGCCTGGTACACTGTTGGAGCGTTATCTGGAATGAAAATACAGCAACTCGATTGGATCACTTTACACACCCCACCTCGGTCTGCAAGTATGAAAACTAGCACAACTCTGTTCTGAAGGGTCATAAGGCGATCCGACTGGAGCTCAGCAGTCAAGTTACTAAGGGCACCGGCAGTTTCAACTACGGTGGATTCAACCACCCTCGTCAATTGCCTTATGTTCCTGCTGTTAACCATAGGTCCCCAAAACGGCAGAAAACCCTTAAAGAAGTCTCCAAATTCTTGTCCCGCAGTGTCTTCTTTACTGAAGACACCTCTAACTATCCTTGTCTTGTGGTAATCTGCCACAGCTGTGTAGGTGGGTGGCAACAGGAATGAAACAAAACATGTGCCCGAGAAGTCATGGGGCAGCCATGTGTAGGCTCTATCATGACAGATGAAATAGGTACCCTTAGCTCCTAGGAACGAAGGGGAAGTCTGAGACGCAAAGACATATGTCTCAGTGCAGATACTCTTCAATAGCTGAGCTCTGGGATTCTTGCCAGTACCTTGCAGACACAGGTGACCCTGATGGGGTACAATCCAAATCGGGGAGGATCTCGTTGCTCGCTGGTTTTCACTCAGAGTAACTCCATATTCGGTCACGTTCCATCCAATATATGCTAGTGTCTCATCTCTCGGGATAGTCTCATAGGAAATAGCTTCTCTAATCATATCTGCTATACCCTTAACTAGAGCACTATTCTTTGGATTATCTTTTTCAGAACGTAGGGGGTGGACTTCATGAGCATAGATAAACATCGTTCTGTATGCCCATACAGAACCATTGTAGCTAAATGGCAGGACCAGATAAGGGATACCTTTATCAGTAGTATGAGGCATAAGACCACACACCCAACAGTTAGTCGTGTTCACTACTAATTGGTGTTGGTGCAAAAGCTGAACGAAAGAGTTATTGATAAATTCTAATCTCCTAGCGGACTCATGTTCAGGTAAAGGATGAAAAGAATGTGAAGAAACAGTAGAAGGAGGCATGGGCTGTGCTGTGGGTGCAAATGTCACTTGAAAAGAGAATAAAACATATCCTATTAAAAACATCATTACGCTAACCAACATGAAAATGCAAAATATCCAAAAACGTTTTCATCATTGTACACATTTTTGCTTTAAAGTTCATCTCCTTGGCAGGTCTCTCCATCTCGAAAAACTCCATCCTCTAATGTTGCTGCTCGCGGAGGTAGGGTGTTCCGTGCTAAGGAATGCGCCTGTCAGTTCAAGGGAACGCCCAAGAACCAACCAGAACCGTCGACCTTGTGTCTTCGGCTTGGACTCCAAAGACTTGTCGCCCGCGACCCTACAGCTGAACCCGGATGGTGGTTCGAAAAACAAAAATAAAAAAGTTTCTCAGATGAGAGAGCTGTACTTTCAAAAATAGCAAAGAAAAGGTTTTATTTGTCCATAGTTCTCGGACTCAGATTATAACGGCTCTTTCCAGATAAAGTCTGGTCTTGGAACAACAGTTCAGGCTTGTTAGTGTCCAATCAAATTGACGGTGGCACAGCTTCCTGCAAAAGGTTGTCACTTTCACGCTCAGAATTTGTTCCTTTTACAAGTGCATCGCTGAAAGGCAGAAAACGAGGCACAGTCTCAGTCTCAGAGTCAGCAATACCCTCCTGGACCCACCGGTCGTACGGCAGAGGCAAAGGGACCCTCTTGCAGTGTACGCCGTGGATCCAGTTCTTCTTGCCTTCCACTCGCACGGCGGATCTTGTTGACAAAAGGACTAGGTGAGGGCCGGTCCAGCGGGGCTGATCATTCTTTGTCCGCTGGAAATTTTTCACCAAAACCCATGAGCCAGGAGCGATGATGTGACCTGGATCTTCAGAAACCTGAGGCAGAGAGTCGTGAACCTGTAGGTGTAAAACACGCAATTTAGTCATCAAATCATACAAATAATCAAGCAGCACAGGGTGTTCAATCTCACTGAATTTTGTCGGCCTAGGCACTCCCCATATGTTAGCCGGGCGGCCGAACACGATTTCGTAGGGACTAAGTCCCACTCGTGAGTGCACAGTCATTCTTGTCGATAGAAGTGCTAATGGTAAGGCATCGGGCCATTAAGACCAGAGCTTGCTTGTATTTTGGCCAGTTTCAGTTTTAACGTGCCGTTGTAGCACTCTACTAGTCCAGCTGATTGGGGGTGATTTGCAGCGTGAAACCTCTGCTGGATCCCTAGCCCTTCACATACTCTCTTCATCACTTGACCCACAAATTCGCTCCCATTATCACTCCAGACCATTCTCGGTAACCCAAATCTGGGGAAGAATTCTTTGACAAGGGCTTTAGCTGTGGACATGGCAGTGTTTTCTTTCAAGGGATATGCTTCTACCCATCTCGAAAAGGCACAAACAACAACGAGTACGTATTTCAAATTGTTGCACCTTTCCATGTGGATGAAATCTAGCTGCAAAACCTTGAACGGATACGTTGGAGGCGCAAAATGACCAGCTGGAGTTGGGGTTCCCCTACCAGGATTGTATTTCAAGAACACCATGCAATTCTTGACCACATCGTCTGCGCATTTTGGGATTCTAGCATTTTGCCATACTGGAGCCAACAACTTACAAATCCCTTTCACACTGATGTGAGCCATTCCATGGGCCATTGTAACCACTGCAAGCACATATGCATCGGGTAACAACCATCGCTGATGCTCTGACAATTCAACCCAACAACCATTTGCATCCAATTTACCCGTACTCTCTCTCCATACGCTCAACTATTTCTCTGTAGCTTCAGCTTGAAAAGACTTCACACTCTCTATCGTATCTTCACACATTCCGATGTCACCAACCCATCTCGCAGGGCCTGCAACATACATTCGACTCATCACATCTCTCGCTGTTTCTTTTGCGATTTCATCAGCAAATGCATTACCACGACCAACATCATCAGTGACCTTCTTATGTGCACTGCATTTCACAATCGCAACTTGCAACGGCAAAGTAAGTGACTCAAGAAGCTCATTTACCAACTGACCATGCTGTATCTTGGCTCCATGCGAAGTCAGAAACCCACGTTCTTTCCACAGTCGTCCAAAACTATGAGCCACACCAAATGCATACTGGCTGTCAGTATATATGGTCACTTTCATTCCTTTTGATAACACACACGCTCTTGTAAGTGCAATCAACTCGGCTGCTTGAGCTGAATTATGTGGGATACGTGCAGCTTCAAAAATCGTATGCAAAGTCGTAACAGCATATGCCGCAGTCGTATCACCATTCGGGAGCCTAAAGCATGAACCATCCACCCATAAGGTACCATCACACTCCCAAGAGGAGTGTCTCTGAGATCTACTCTCCCTTTCGTTTCTTCCTCTGTCTTAAGTAAACAATCATGTTGTTCAGAAACATCTGTCTCTGCTACAATCGGCAACAACGTTGCTGGGTTCAATGTGTTGCATCTTTTTATGTGCACATGACTCGCTAAAAGTGTCAGCTCATAACCTGACAATCGAGCACTAGTTTAGTGCTGTGTCTTGGTTCTGTTTAACAAAATGTCCACTGCATGTGCAACCATTAGAATTAACATATTATTCATCACTAACCCAGCAGACTGCCGAATAGAAACTGCTGCTGCCGCTGTGGCTCTCAAGCAACTTGGCAACGCTCTAGCTACCGGATCCAAAGTCGACGAAAAATACGCGCATGGACGTTGTTTGTACCCAAAAGACTGTGTCAACACTGACAATGCACAACCTTTTTTCTCATGGACATACAGTGTAAAGGGCTTGCTGTAGTCGGGGGTACCCAACACAGGAGCTGAACACAATGCATCACGCAATTCGGTAAAACTTTTCTGACAATCCTCAGACCATGGAAGGGGATTCGGTGTATCTTTACAAGTCAATGCCACCAAAGGTTTGGCCAGTAAAGAAAAATTTGGTATCCATTGTCTGCAATAGGATGTAATGCCCCAGAAAGCGCGCACTTCTCTCTGTGTCCTTGGCACACTCAATTTTGCAATTGCCTGAATTCTTTCTGGGGTCAGTTTCCTTCCCTCCTTCGATAAGAGATGACCTAAGTAGGTCACTTCTTGTCGACAATACTGTAATTTCGAAAGGGACACTTTGTGATGCAAATCGGACAAATGACGTAACAATGACAATGTTGCTTCTTTACAAATTTCCTCAGTATCTGCAGCGACTAGTAAATCGTCAACGTACTGAATAAGGGTAGCGCCATCAGGTAGAACAATTATATCAAGCTGTATTTTTAAAGCCTGACTATATATAGATGGACTCTCACAATAGCCCTGGGGAGCGTGTTTGAACCGGAAGCTTCGTCCTCCTAAACAGAAGCCGAAAATATCCCTGCTCTCCTCGGCAATCGGGATGCTGAAGAAAGCATTCTTCAAGTCAATCACCGAGAACCAAGTCGCAGAAGCTGGAATCATAGTCAATAGGGCAGTGATATCAGGAACGACTGGAAATTGTGGCACAACGATTTTGTTCACCCCTATAAGATCAATCACAAACCTGTAAACAGGTGGCTGAGAAGGGTCAGTACGCTTCAAAACAGGCAAAACAGGACTATTGCAAACGTTGCCTCTTGTCTCTTCAATTACATCTTTTTCAATCAAATCATAAATGATCGCTAGTAACGCTTTTTCACCTTCACTAGAGATCTTGTATTGGGGAATGCGTGGCATTTTAGCATTCGCTTTTAATGTCACAACATATGACGGTATTTCCAAAAGACCCACATCATTAGGGCCAGTAGCCCAAAGAATATCAGGAAGAGATAACAATTCTGCCGGAAGTTTATTCTTCGACAAATACATTGGGGAGACCACTTTCTTACTCAGTGTAAGCTGTACTCCTGAAGGAGAACAATACAAGGTTGCATATCATCTTTTCAACAGATCCAATCCTAACAAGTTCTCACCACAACCCGTTGTCAAAATAAGGGGTGCTTCCAATTCATAAGGTCCAACAGAAAGGGACATAGGACTAGAAATCGGGTTCCTAACCGGGGCGCCAGAAAAACCTACTGATACATTCATTTCGCCAGACAAAGGTGCGCATGGGAGTTTAGAGTGTATAATAGAACTCTTCGTAGCACCAGTATCCAACAGAAAAGGCTCTGACACACCTGATGTAATCACCTCAACATAAGGTCCACTCTGATCCACTGGAACTGAAAGAACTCCCTCTCTTTGTCTATGGCTGTCCTAGCAATCATTACCTTCCATATTCTCATCTTCTGCATTGTAGTCATCAGCATAGTATTGAGGTGTCCTACCAGACGCGTTATTCTGCTGACAAAACTATTCATTGAATTCTGAGGCGGAAAAGAACGCGCGTTCTGGGGGAAATTTCCACGTCCTCTACCTCTAGGCGCTTGTGGGGCACCCCGACCTCGTGCGCTAGAAACACCATTCATATGCTGTAACAAAGCAGGGCAGCTACTTTTAAAATGACCTTCTTCTTTGCAATATGCACACTGATTAGGTCCTACAGGAAAGCGTGGTTGAGAAAACTCGAACCTTTACGAGTTTCTCTGAAATTGCTGAGGTTGCTGATAATCACGCTGACCACCACGAGGCGGGTAAGCTTGCTGTAAAAGAACCTTCGTCTTTAACTCTTTAGTTTTCTTTTCTACTCTATCTTTCTCGTCCTTATCTCTATTTTCGTAATACTGTGCAGTAGCCAATATCTGTGCTGATGAGGAAACGGCCCACGAACTCTCTGAATCTTTCAATTTTTTACACAACTCAGGAAGCAAATTATGTACGAATTTGTCAATGAACAACCGTTGACCACCTTCTGTACTCATATCTTGACCACTGTGGTCGATAAACGTCTCCTCAAACCTGGTGAAGAAATCAGACACGGTTTCCTCTTTCTTCTGCTTACATGCAGACAATTTGTCCCAATTCACTCGCATAGCAGGCATTAAAGTCTTCATATAGGTAACGATCTTGCCAGGAAGTTCTGCAACTAAAGACTCAGGTTTAGCACCACCAACTTGTCGGCCATCTGCAGTGGCAATATTAGCCCATGTATCACCTAACTCCGGCGCATGATCTGTATGACGAATCAATCCCCACAAAGGCTGTGGAACCACATTTCCAAACAACATGTCTATGTCAGCTAAATTCATAATACATGAGTCTGCGGTCTGTGATAGTTCCTTATAATACCCTGCAGGATTTTTACGGGGGTCAGGTAAAGTCTGCTTAAGGGCCAAAACTTCAGCTCGTTTTCAAGGAACATGTACAAAAACACGCTGAAAGTGTGCTGGCACAGCATCAACGTGATTAGCGACATCATCTGCAACGGCTTCCTTCCCTACTGGAGGAACCTCTCTCATTGGGTACTGTCTCGCATTCCTCCTAACAGAGGGATCAGGTTCAAACAACGACCGAGAGATAGTCTCCTTCCTAAATGACAACAATGTCGCAACTGCTCTTTCAACATCGGAACCCACAATCGTTCCTTTTGCAAACTCGAACCGTACACGGCACAACTCAGGTGGGTTGGGCTCTAAATCATTATCCTCCATATCCTCACAAAGAAAAGTACACATTTTATCAAAAACGTATCTTTGCTTCGGTGCTTCCCACTGATGGAAGACATCCATAACAGACTCTAGCTCATATCTTGTGGGGTCTGTAACCCATTTATGTGCCAAATAATCCAATGTTTCCCGCTCTCTAGAGTCGGGCAGTTGACTGCGCAACTGTTTGTGCGTTGAAACAGGAGTCATACTCGCTGCCCCAAAAAGAGGAGATAGGAGACTAGCAACAGTGTCAGTCATTCTCTGTCGAACAGAGGGAGAAGTCGACGAAAGAACAGGGGGAAAAGCAGAGTGAGGCAAAGCAGATGCAGATGCAGACGCAGAGGCAGTAACAGGAGGAACATCAGATGAGGTAGTTGATGCAGTAGGCAAGGTTGTAGGAAGTATAGAGGGAGCAGGTAGCAAAGTCAGCGGCCCTTGAGGAGGCTGAGCCGTAGCAGTAGGAGCCAACTGAAAAGGAGCTGGCGGTTGTGGAAGAACCTGAGGCACAACAATCGGAGGTTTCACAACTAAAGGTTGCGGAGGTGCAGTAGCACTCTGCGCATTGGGGGGTGGTGAATTCAATAAATGCGACATTAAAGGATATTTCTCAAGTTCCTTTGCTGTATCCTGCTGGAGAGGTGACAAAACTGGATAGCATTTATCGATTGCCATTTTACATTGCCTGTGCAACTGCTCACTCGCTTGTTCTTCTTCATCATCCTTATACTGCATAGCAGCTTGCATTATCGAGATACCCTTTTCTCTTTTATTCCTTTTAGCTAATTTAATTTCTTTCTGTTTGGCTTCCTTTCGCCATAGGCGGAAAGAGTCAAACATCGCCGGCCGGGCTTTCTTCTTAAAGAGTCTAACCTCTAGATTATCTAATCTCTCTGTGTCAAAACTACCATATTGGGGCCATTTTAAAACACCATCCTTCCTGGTGTATCGAATCCATACTTCATTATATGTGATGGGGCCCACGCCGTGCTTTACATAGAGTTCATAAGTTGGAGTTCCAATTGGAGGAACCGGACACGAGTCCTCCAATCGGGAATCCCTATTACAACCAATACTAAACAAATTTCCAAGTCTGCTAAGACCAGGCATCTTCGCTCTCTAGTCTAGCTTCAAACTTCGAAGGATTATCGAAATACGATAGTCTTGTGAATACACGAGTCCCTCGGCTTTGGTACTTGCAAGTTCCAAATCAAAGATCCCAAGGGGATAACCAAACTAAGAACCAAACTAAGGACTGGGAGACGCTCCACTTTTACTTAACTGAGGTATCGATGACGTCACCAGAAGACTCGTCTATCGTTTCGCTCTACAAATCATCAAGGGTCCAAGACAGGACGATAGTCAGGGCAGCAGTCCTTCGTAGCCGTCGGGAAGCGGGGAACCTCGCAGCAAAGACTTTCGGACCACGAACGACATACAGGGGTCGATGAAGTGGTTGGCCTTCCTCCAGAATTTTCACACGAAGCTCCTCACGAACCTCTGGCTTGGACCGGTACCGCTGAAATCGCCCCACGTTGGGCGCCAACTGAAGTACTGGGTTTTTAAGAACCCAGCGGTGCCAGGGAACACACCCTAAGACTTCGAGTCCTTCCTGTCCCAGACTACAGAAACACAGAGTCTTCTAGGTGAAGTCAAAGATCGAATTTATTGGCTGCAGGCAGTAACAGGTATCCTAGAAGTACAACACGGTGTATATTCTCAGGAGACTGCTCAACTTACAAAGCCAGCCATCCCTTTTTATACAAAATATTATGCTTTAGGCAAACATTCCTTATTTTACAGTTGACCATTCACATATTTTGATGACAAAGAAAAAGCAGATTCATGATGACAAGCCTATTTTCTTCAGTTTGTCCAGCCCACAATCAATTTCCCGGCAAGGCCCAACATTTTCATCAGATATCGGACGGACCCCTAATAAAATCGGGCACCTCCTCCTCGTAAAGCAGGTCATAAAGAAGGAAACAGAGACAGGTGTGTGTAAGATTAGGCATGGTTTGTATGCAATGAAAGGTTTATGGTATGCTGTGCCTTGATCTAATCTCGATTGGCCACTGGGAGAGGAACTGGTCGAACAGGTTTGGCTTCAGGCAGTGGAGTCAACTTGCCCAGGTCACACAAAAGTCAGCAAAGGTGTATGTGTCCTTAAGACTTGTTTTGGCCTTAGTCATCGGCCTATGTGAGGGCAACCACAAAATGACTGCCATGCACAAAATGGAACCCAAGGGTTCAGGACGAGATCCCTGATTTCAGGGTGATCTCGCCACTCGAATGTGACGGAAATGCTCGGACATAGTGTACTCGTCATTCTCGGTCCGCTGATACCAAAATCGTCATGATACCACGATGTTTATGACACGGGTGCAGAATTTTCTCTATTGCCCAACAGTCCAAATTGAAAGTTTTGGTGAAAGGCACAATTTTCATGTTCTCAGACCTAGATGAAGCTCAGGAGCTATTGAAGGAAATTTCGCAGGGTTATAAGGGGTGAATGAAAAGAAGATGAATTGAGAGATAATTCTCTGTCTTAATCAAATGGCTGTGTTCAGTATAAAAACTATGCTTTATTTTACTTTACCCTGGTCAGGATTGTCAGTCTTAATGTAATATGCTGAATAAGATTATTTTGTGGATTATCGTACCATTCACTAGACTTCACTGGAGGGTAAGCCTGTTAAATCGCTTACATTGCCGGGGGGATGGAGGGTTCACAGGGGTGTGACAACAAGACACCCAGGTTGTTAGGGGGAAGGGAAGTGTGGTTGGCGTGGGGGAGGAAGGAAGGAAGGACCACATTCGTAGGGGGAGGGGCACAGGTATAGGGTTAGGAGCAATATGGGGGAGGGGGAGGGTCACTGGGGGTGGATAGGTTGTAAAAGTAAGGAAAAAATTAAGTCCTTTGTTTTTTTAACTGCTTTTTTCTTGATCAAGGTTTTTTATATCTCCCTATGAGGGTCAATCGACTGCAAAACTTTGTTCATTTGCTTTTATGACTAGCAAATAGCAACTGAAAGTAGTATCATTTAATGTAAATGGTTTAAATAATCAGAAGAAAATGCGGGCCATAGAGATGTGGATCAATACAGAAAATCCTTCGGTAATTCTTTTACATGAAACTCATATTTCTTATATAAAATTATATGATTTCTCTATGTTTAAGGCCTGGGCCTCGTATCGAGGTTTCTCCAGTACCTCTGCATCCCATAGAGGAACAGCTATCTTTTTAAATAAAAATATTCAAGCAGAGGTTATAAATTCTGAAAGGGATCAGCTGGGGCTACATGTACAGTTAAACATAGACAGAGGCCTATAACTTTTGTCAGTTTTTGTGCACCGATTGAGGATAACTTTAAGATCTATGAAGAGCTGTTTCAATCTTTGCTGACTGTTATAGGGGATGTGGCAATTGGGGGAGATTTTAATATACTCATTAATCCGATAATAGACTCCTCTACTAAGACAAGGAGACAACTAAAACCTAAATCATTGAAAATTCTGCAGAATTATGGGGCTACGCTTGATGTGCACGATCCATGGCGTATGAATTTTCCATCCAAAGCAGAATTTACTTGCTGGTCAGGCAGATTTAGGTCTTCATCTCGCATAGATTTTTTTTTTGGTCTCTAGAAAGCTTTGTTTCAGTCAGCAGAGATTTCTTCATAATGGATTTTCAGATCATGCCATGGTAGTTTTAGAGATTTATTTAGAAAACTCTGTAAAAATTCCCAAGCAATGGGTCTTTAGTAGACAATATTTAAATGATGAGCTTTGGGTTAATTCTACAAAGGTAGAGATTAAAGAATTTCTTATTCGAAATTATGAATCTGCCCCATTAAATATTGTCTGCGACACGCGTAAGGCTTTTACCCACGGGACCCCCGCCCTTATGGCGGGCGGTCCCAAACCCCGGTAGGATGACAGGCGGACAAAGTCCGCCCGTCATCCTAATAGGCCCCTTAGAGCAGAAAGTTCAAGTACTTAGCACTATAAGCCTTCACAACCCATCTAAAGCTAACCAATATCAGCTTGATCAGGCAAAACGGGATCTTAGTGCTAATTACTATACTCAGAGTGAAGCTGTCTTTCGCCAACAGCATCAAAAGGTATACGAAGAAAGCAACTTCACAGGCAGATTTCTGGCTTGGCAGGCTAAGGAACATGCTGCCGCCAACCTAATTAAAACTCTAATATGTCCTCTCACCGATTCAGAGACAGATGATCCGGTTAAAGTAGGGGATATAATGCTTAAACACTATGAATCCATCTATGGTCAACATCAGAGGGTAGACCCGTTCTACTAGAAGCCTTTTTAAACAATAATGAACTACCTAAGCTCTCAGAAGTTGATCAACAGTCTATGGCTAGATTATTTTCTAAGGAAGACTTAAAGAGAGTTATAAAGGATCTCCCTAATGGAAAGGTTGTGGGGAATTTTTTAAGGTCTTTTTTTCTGGTTTTGCTGATTTTTTTCTTATATTAATACATTGTATGCTAGAGGGAGGCACAATACCAGATTCCTTCAGACAAGGCTACGTAGTGAGTTTTTGAAAAAGGGGAAGGACAGCAAGGACCCAAATTCTCATCGCCCTATAACATTACTAAATTCTGATTACAAATTAGTAACAAAACTTCTATCATTGAGCTTTAATAATATCACGGCAGAATTGATTCATCCGGATCAGAATGGTTTTATTGCAGACAGACAGTTAGCAACTAACACACATTATTTAACTGAGGCTCTAGATTATTTTGAGATACGAGGGATCTCTGCTTTAGTTTTGTTATTAGATGCTGAAAAGGCTTTCGACTTGGTTGTTTGGGAGACACTGTTTATTATTTTAGGACACTTTGGGGTTTTGGCTAAAATTATTTCTTTGATTTGCAATCTATATTTCAATGCTAAAGCTAATGTATTTGTTAACACCGCAGTGGCGGGGTCAGTCCTAGTAAAACGAGGTACAAGACAAGGATGTCACTTATCACCAGTCCTTTTTACCTTTTTCATAGAGCCCCTGGCAATAGCATTGAGGAACTGTGCAGATATTCCCCCCCATCCCATCAATGGCAAAATTAAAATTATATGCAGATGATATCATGCATATTATAAAACTGGAACTTAGGGTTCAAGCCAAAGTATTTCAGCTCTTCGAGGATTTTGAAATTCTAGGAGGATACGGTGTAAATAAAAAGAAAACTTAAATTCTACAATGTGGGGAGGAATCTGTGGAACTACATCCGGACATTCTTTCCTGTACCAACACTAGACCAAAGAGATATCTGGGAGTCTTTTTTCAGCATCAGTAAGGGATTTATATGATCTGAATTTTAATCCCCTTCTCCGAAGAGTCCAAACGATGTTCTCACGCTGACTCTCTGCCATTATCCATTTTAGGAAGGCTGGCTTTGATCAAAATGTCGGTTCTTCCCCTCTTTAATTTTTTGTTCTCCATTTTTTTTGCCAGGTTCTTTCTTTACTCGAGTAGAATCAATGTTTACAGCCTTTATTTGGGCAAAGAAAACACCTCGCATTGCACTTAGCACTTTATATGAAGATCTGGATCAGGGGGGGCTTGCTCTGCCAAATCTTAGAGATTACTATAATGCTTAAATTGCCCAGTACCTATCCAGATTTAAATCTCATCTTCATACAAAAAGTTATTCATAAATACATTTTTTGATCTAATCTGCAAAGAAAATCAGATACATGCTCCTCTCCACGTGTTTAAATCTCCCAAATTTGTTCGCTATAAGTCCCTTCAGTGTTTTTTTTAAAAACGTCAGGCTCTGTTTAAGAGATATTCTATTCCCATTATCAACCTAACATCGTTATTATCTAGTATTCTCCCACTGATGGGTGTCACACAATACTCAGATCTTGCTGTTTATTGTGCGGCAGCAGGGATTTCGAAAGTTTCAGACTTTTTGAGAAATGGGAAATGGATCATCCTGACAGAAATGTCTCAATTAGTTACCCGAAATTTCATCTTATTAGGGTCATATAAATCGGTTTATAAATTCCTGGTTCAATTGGATATTATACAGTTAGATCAGCAAAGTCAGCTAATAAAGGAATTGTTAGTTGACGTGCCCAATAGAAAACCAGGGGTATGGAAATACCATCTGGCTCAAAATAGGAAGCTGGATCTTAGTCAAAAGGCGATTAAAAAAATGGTTGGAGCTGGAAAATCATGCAATGCCTTTGAATGTTTGGTCTGTCATTAATAGATTTAATTTTACTACATTAATGGGGGCGAATTGGCGGAGAATGTTATTTTTTAGTAAGTGGTTACTTTATCGTACACCTTCTTCTATTGCCAAAATGTATCCTAATCACTCTGCACACTGTTTAGACGTATCCATCATTCTTCAGCTAATTGGTCACATGTCATGGTTTATTGTGAAAAGATTGCAACATTCTGGGAAGAGATTTTCAGCCATTTCCAGCTCAAATGTGATATCGAAATTGTAGTGAACGAGAAATTAATTTTGTACATTTAGGATCCTGATCTCTCTTTTCCCTACCAGGTGGCTAAATTGCTATATATTGCAATGGCAGTGGCTAGATCTCTTTTATTACAACTATGGCGTACAGAGCAGATTCCATCTTTTTTTGAATGGCTACATAAGATGAAACGGGTTAAATCTAGTGAGAGGACTTTCGTGCAACAAGCGGGGGTATTAGAAGATTTGAGTAGATTTGGGGGACTTTCTTTGATTAAACAATTTGAGAGCAGTTATTGATATTACAGGAAAAAGTAGTATTTATATGCTTTATAGTATATTATATGCAGACATTGTGATTCTAATATCTTTTCTTATAATGCGTGGTGCATGATATTTGTTTTTTTCTTTCAGATCTACGTAATTTTTTGGGCTAAATGAGATGAAGTACTGTCGATGAACGGTATATTATTTATAAATTTGTATTGTTTTTAAGGACTTCAATAAAAAATTAATATAAAAAAAAACAACAGAACTGAGACCTGACTGTGTACAGTACAGGTAACAACTTAAAAATAAAAACTTACGTAGTCACTAACTCCCTGACTCAGCAACACAGAGAGATTGAAGAAGACACACAACACCGGGTGGCACAAGGTCTCGAGACCTCGACTCTAGTCTCGTGACTGAGTGACTCTCACTACACGTGTGGGTGGCATAGTGCGCCAGACGCGGTGATGCGTGCTGATAGCGCAGAGGAATGGCCAATCACCACTGCATGGCTCGCATAAGCCACTGTGTGATTGGCCATACAAGTGCGTGCACTGGGCAAACACCACCACCCACGCCCAGCACCATCCAGCAGGCTGCCTGGCTGAGCAGTGACTGCTCTCAGCCAATCCTGGTGCTGCATTAGCAGTGCCACTGCGCCAGGATTGGCTAAGAGTAGGGTTACTGCCTGCCCATAATCAGACCCAGGGGCCCGGGTCCCTCACACTCTGAGTCACAATAGGGAGGGAGGAGGGAAGGTACCGTACCGTGTGGGCATGCGCGGGCCAGTACTAAAAATACCTAGCCCAAAAATTGACATGCGCACACTGCAGCTAGCGCTGTTTGTGCTGCTCTGTCAATTACTGCCGGAGCCCCGCCCCCACACCTTCCGCAATGTCGGGCTTGTCCGGAAGCTCTCTGAGTTGCCGCAGACAGTGCGCTCAGATTAGACTCGAGATTTTTATTATTTTGATGAATCCTATTCCTGTCTGAATGTTAGCGTGACGGTCATCCATGACTAATGGGGCAATGCCCCAATGCCCCCAATGGACGCACCGCCACTGGCCTGATCCCCCAGGATGGTGGAAACAATGTACTACTTTTCACTCAGTCACTTGTGCTCACTTATGCGGTCTCGGAGAATTACACAGAAGAAACTGTTGTGCGTGTTACAATGAGAATTTATTGCACAGTTGTTCTTCTAGTGTATAATATATGTGCTGTGACAACCACTAGATAGTAGTAGAGATATATGATCAGCAATACAGTGACTATAAAAGGATAGTACAGTTCTACTATTTTGCAATAGTCATGAACACATACAAGGATATAAAATGCATGATAAAAGAAAGCGCGTGTACTTCTACGATGCCTATCTAGATGTACCTTAGTGTACCTAGCTGTACCTAGCATGTGAGTAGGTGTGAAGTCAAAAATCCCTCTAGGTTTAGTCTAACCCCATTACTTGAAGCAAGAGAGTGTGTGGGACCCCTTCCTGGTCTCGAGTTGGACACCCCACAAGGGATGTGTTAGACCACTGTCAGCTGGAGCATCTGCATGCAGGAGCCTCAGCGTCTCTGGTCAGTGTGTCGGCCTGGAAGTCTCAGTCCCTCTAACTAACACTAGCAAGAG
The DNA here is from genome assembly GCF_964261635.1 of Lissotriton helveticus. Lineage (NCBI taxonomy): Eukaryota > Metazoa > Chordata > Amphibia > Caudata > Salamandridae > Lissotriton > Lissotriton helveticus. Next base: position 455,851,287 of record NC_136057.1, read on the forward strand.
GTGCTGTATTTATACAGAAAAGTATCTAGGTTTTCTTTGTTCCTTGTTTCTTGTATTAGCCATTGTTGGGTTTGAGAATGACGCATGGGATGAACCATGTACGTAGATATTATGCAGGTGAATGTAGCCCCAGCCTGGTTTCCAAGAACCCTTATGAATATTCATTCATACTGTGTCAGTCTAAAGATGAAGTCATAGAACGCTATTGTTAAGGGAAACCCTCCTTCTGCACCCAGGATTAGAACCAGGTAAAGGTTAAATCCTAAAAGGCGTGTTACTGTGTAGTGTAGGTGAGGTGATGTAGGTGAAAGGGTATGATGTTCCCCGGGCCTATATTAGGGTACCTGTATGAAACAATAACACCTGTATATGATATTACTAGTCTGCCTTACGACTGATCCGGCAGTGAACAAAGTTCTTTTACATCATGAATAGATGATGAAAATAGGGATCCTTATTACAAAAGTCTTGATTTTCATATGCATCCTTCCCTTGCCTAGCATGCCTAACATCTGTGGTTTTTTTGCAAGAAATGCATATACTAGGAAAAATAGTGGTTTCCATCCACCCTTATTGATCACAATCCCATTTGTTAGCATTGACACAATGGGGTGGTTGTCCCCCAAACGTTTTGGCTTCACTCCTACTTTGCTGAACTTGTTTTTGTTGGCTTTAGGACTCTGTGCACTTTACCACTGCTAACCAGTGTTAAATTACGTATGCGCTCTCCTTCAAACATAGTAAAAAAGGCTTACACCCAATTGGCACATTATGGGTCAGATGTACGAAATTCTCATTTTGCATTTCCTAAACAGCAATTCCTTATTAATTGCTGGTATGAAGGAATCAATTCAGTAGGCCTTAGGGTTTTCTTTCTTGCTTTTATTCAAAATCTTCATACAAAACGTAGCCAACGCGTTTCGTCCGAAGGACTTCTTCAGGGCTACAACAAACAGATATACAAAATACACATATTATACAAAACTATATTACAATTAAAAACCTAGTTTGTGATAAATCATAAATACAAAGGCATAATGTGCCTGCTGAAAGATCCTTAAACATGAATAGCCTACTGACAGAGTTTGCAATTTATCCTCATATAAACAATGAAATAATGAGGACAACAGTCTATGAGAAGCAAGGAAATGATACCTTCAAAGAGTGTATCAGGCTTATAGTTTATCCTGAGTGGTTTAGTATTATGGTTTGGAAGGGAGATTGGAGATAAAGAAAGGGAAATTTAAACTAAAACTGCAAATTAGTCATAATTAGAAATAAGTCCAAGACCATGTCTTACCGAAAAATATTGGAAATGTGTCACCAATTTTTCGTTCCAAAACTTTTTGTTAAGGCAGAACTTCAAATATTTTATGGCAATGATCGCCTGTTATGTGATTGATTTGATCACTATTGTCACTGTACACTGTGTGGTGTGCTGAACCATTGTGTTTTATTGTGAAAGCGCCATTGGGCATTGCCCTTGGAAGCCTAGGGGTATGTGGCTTCAGGTTTCTGGCACCCACAAAAATAACTAGACCACGAAATATTAGACGTAGTGCAGTCAATCTTTCTGCCCTATACCCATGTTCTAGTACTGCTACTTATTAATTGCTGTTTAGGAAATGCAAAAGGGTATGTAAAACATTTGCCTATCGCCTAGTAGCAATTCCTACAGAGTAGGATTTGCTATTAGGAAATTGCAAATAGGAAATGTTTCCCCACCTAAAGGCCAAATAGGAAATGTTTTTAATTTCCTAAATTGTGATTTCTTAATAGGAAATCCAAACCGAAGGGTGCCTCTGGGTGTAAGGCTCCTCTGGAGGGACCCCGAAATCCGTAGTTCACATGGAAGTGCACATATGTCATGTTAAAACATGCATTTTTAAAAGTATTTTTAAATTTTGCACATGGTTACCATCGACTTTGAGTTGATGGTAATTGCATTTCCTAAATGCCAAATTTGCATTTTGGAAATGTTTTGTACATGTGCTTTAGGACTCACAAATAGGTAATCCCTATTTGCGTTTCCTGATCGCGGTTGCAATGTGCGATTTCTACTGGGTAGAAATCGCAAATTACGACCTGTTTTTGGCCTTTGTACATATGAATATGCTGTTTTGCATTTCTTAACAGGTCAAAATTGCCATTCAGCCCGTTAAGAAATGCAAAAAGCTTTTGTACATCAGGCCCTTAATTTACCTATCAGTCCCTAGTAAAGTGGTACTACATGTACTCAGGGCCTGTAAATTATATGCTACTGGTGGATCTGCAGCACATTTTGTGCCACCACATAAGCTCTACCTCTGCAGCCTGTATGCGGTTTTAAACTGCCAATTCGACTTGACTAAATAAAAACTTTGCAATACATATAAGTCACACCTTGGGTAGGTCCTATGCAGCCCATAGGGAAGGGTGCATTTTGTTAAAAAAGTTGGAGATGTACTTTTAAGTTTTCTATGTCCTGGTAGTGAAAAGCTTGTTTCCCACTACTGTGAGAACTTACTCACCCACTGGATATCACAGGGTTGCTTTATTAGATTTAATAAGTGATATGTTTTTTGGGAGTAGGAATGTCATGTTTTATGTCTGAGGAATTGTAATGGTAAAGTTGGATTTTAAGCCACAATTCTAAAAATACCACTTTAGAAAAGTTGGCATTTTCTTGCCCTGACCATTTGGTGCCTGCAGCCTGTTCCTGGGTCACATGACTAAATAAGTAAAAGCCAGGAACTGTAAAGCACAGCAAATAACCTGTGAGGGTCTCAAGGAGCTGAATTGTAGGCACAAGGAGATTACATGATTTTGCCCAGAATCACAGGATGCTGAGCCAACCCCGAGACTCGAGCGTGGTTCTCCCAAATCTGAAGCCGGCAGCTCTGGCCATTACAGCACATCCCCTCCCTAAATATGAATCGGTGTAGTTGGCATTTGGCCTTTGTGTATTCCTCCCCGACAGCCACACAATAGAGGGTCAGGGTGTTGGCAGATTGGGTCACCCTGACTTGATGAGGGAGGTGGAGCTGGCATCTGTCACACTTACACTTCAAATACTCTGCTTCAGCTCACACACTGAAAATGTTATACTAGCCTATTTACCACTAAGAGTTGGGCCAAGGGAGACTCTGGCCTGATTTGGTGGACACAGTTCCTCCAGGGTACATTATCCTTAGATGTGATAGACTGGACAGGAGTGGGGCGGATCACAAGGCATTTAGCTATACCGTTAACCATGTGGATAAGAGCATAGGTGGCTCCCAGGAGGCAGCTACATTTGGGTTGAAAGTTTCAGCTAATTATACGTTTGCGGGTCTCTTGGTATATTGCCCTTCAGGCTCTCGAGCCAACTTTACGGAAGTTTGGTGCCAGACCCTGGAACCATACTTGACTGTCGCCCAAAGCATTATTTTGGGGGACTTTCATGTCATTTCGATGACCCTCTAAGCAAGAATTCTGCCATCCTCCTGGAACTTATGTCCAACTTTGGTTTTGTTCAGTTGGTGTGATGCTCCATGCTTATGGCGGCCATACTTTAGATGGGATTTTCACTAATCACAATTATCTGGTCATTGAGAAAGTCCAGCCCCTCAGCTGGGTTGATCACTGGCTGATCCTTTTTAAGCTATTGTCTCCTCATCCCACCACAGGTGCAAGCCTTACCCTTCCTAGGCTTTTATGATGCAAAACGTTTAACAAGATCACAGCAGAAGATTGGAAACAGCCCTGGTATTTTCATTAGCTGCTAGGGACAGTTAGCACTCCCCATCTGCAGATGGCTTCTGTGATTGGGTTAATGCTGCCTTGGACATTGTGGATCCCTATAAAACCAGGGGGGTCAAAAGAATTAAACCCAATACCCTTTTGGTATTCCATAGAACTAATGTCCCTTTGGCAGGATTACCACAGACAAGAACGGAAGTGGAGAGGTAACCCATGTTCCAGTGAAAAAGAGAAACAGAAAGAACTTGTTCGAGAATATAAACAGGTCATAGCACAGGCTAAATCAAGCTTGCTTACCGAGAAGATTAGATCTGCTAATAACTCCTCTAATCTTCTGTTTAAAGCAATAAACAAGTTACTAGAGCCTCCAATGCAACGGGCGCTTAACTTCTGCCAAGAGTTTTGCGACAAAGTTGCAGTTTATTTCCATGAAAAGGCTCCTAACATCATTGGAGATCTGGACCTGCCTGTGGTAGAGGAAATCTCCTTTGATAAACCTGCTCACTGTGCTACTGAGAATCTTCTTGATGCCTTCCCCCAGATTTCCACTCAGCAAACCAAGGATCTACTGCTGAGTTTAAAATCAGGAGCCCCCTCAGATACGTGTACGCATTCCATACTTTAATTTGCTCCAGATCCGATTACCGATTTTCTATGCAAGGTGTTCAACTGTACGCTCCAATCTGGAATTTTTCCTGGCATCTGGAAGGAAGCAATTATCATGCCGCTCCTTCAAAAGGCTATCGCCGATCCCAATGACATGAAAAATCTCCACCCTATTTCCTTACTTCCAGCTTCTGCAAACATCTTGGAACATTTTTTCAATAAAGAGCTAATGAAATTTATTGACAGACAGGGGATTTTTGATCTTTCTCAGAATGGGTTTTGTGCTGGTCACAGCACAGAAACTGCCCTCATTGAGGCCATTGACAGCATCCGTGCCCAGGTTGATCAGGGTGGAGTGGCTATCTTGATAATGGGCGACCTCTTGGCAGCATTCAATATGGTCTCTCCAGCACTGATGGTTCAGCGTATGCTGCAATTGGGGGTCAGTGGGACAGCCTTGCAGCTTCTCCACTCATTTTTGTCCAACAGTGCTCAAACTCTCAGCTGAGGAGGCTTCAAGGCTAAGGCGTTCAGTCTTCCCTGTGGAATACAACAGGGCTCATCTGTGTGCCCTACCCTGGTCAATCTCTGTGTGGCCCCTTTGGCTTACCTGGTGCATTCATTTGGTTTTCAAGTGCTGTCATATGTTGATGACACACAAATCATCATCTCCATTTCTAAGGAATTGCAGTGGGTGGCAGGGAGGTTCAATCAGTGTATGTCCAGCATCATCTGCTGGGTGAAGGATAACTCCCTGAAGATTAATGCAGACAAAGCTGAAGTTATTGTATTTGGTTCTCAAAATTCCATCTGGTCAAGCAATAGGTGGCCAGATGTCTGTGGACCTCTCCCCTGTCAGGAAATCCAAAATCCTGAGGGTCATCTTTGATGACTCTGAGCTTTGATGCTCAGGTCAATTGCACTGTCAGCACTTGCTTCTAATTTATGAGGACCCTGAAAAAGGTCCTCCCCTGCATTCCATCTAAACTGCACCAGCCAGTCATCATTGCCCTGGTTACCTCACGGCTGTACTACTGCAACGCTTTGTATTTGAACATTAATAGTTCCTCCCTGAACAAACTTCAGGTTGTACAGAATGAGGTAGCTTGTCTCATTCTGAACATTCCCAAGTGGCATTCCGCTAAGGAAAGGATTCACTCCCTACACTGGCTTCCTGTTAGAAAATGCATTGTTTTGAAAGCTTTGTGCCTAGTTTTACAGGCCCTGCATCATAAGGGCCCCTCTCACTTGAATACACTCCAATAGTACATCCTGGGGAGAACACTGAGATCCTCTTCCTGCAAATAACTGAGGATCCTGATCATTTGCAAAACTAGATGGGTTGGTCGCTCTTTCTCTGTAGCAGCCACCAAACTATGGAATGACCTACTTACCTATATTTCAGACGCCTTTAAAAAACATCCAAAAACATGGCTCTTCACATCTTAGTACACCCTTCTTGAGCCGCTCTTCTTGTGCTGCTTCTGTTGATTCCTCTGGTCCGCGATAGCGCCTTGACACCTATGGCTATTGGCGCGCTCTACAAATTCTATCCTATCGTATTTGGCCTGCAGGCAGACTGCGACCAGGGCAGGGAGACAGGAAATTCCAGTAGGGGGAACATTCCAGAAGATTCTTCTACTTTAAAGTGTCCAGATAGGTTATGGTGCAATCTTTCATCTGCACTTAGACAATTAATTTGAATTGTGTTTGGTCCCTTGTTTTCGATGTGTTACATAAGGACTGGTGCCGCCTAAATACTAGCAGGACTATTACAATTGGATTGGTGTTTATATCTGTTTTGATATGTTGTGTGTTTTTTATATGTGTATGTAAATAGATGTTGAGTTTGATTCTTTATATGTCACAGTGTTATTTATGCAGTTCATGTTTTCATAAGTCTACCATACTAAATATTCTGTGTGTCTCTCTCTATGACATGATGAAATTTTGTTTTGGATAATGTGATTAACGTTTCTATTTAATGTGAAATAAATCATGCACACTTGGAATTGATTGTCTAAGTGCAGATGAAAGATTGCGCAATAACCTATCTGGTCACTTGTTTGTTACATATACTATGGTGGTCTAGGCCAGGTAGTGACAAGACCCAAGCCTCTGTTAGGTTTTGCTCTACTTTAAAGTGGGCACCCAGTATTAAAAGGGGACCCTCAGACTCACTCTTCAGTATTCGGATGATCACTGACAGAATTTAGAGGACAAATATGTCATGTGGACAGAATATTGTTTAAAAACTATTGAGGACCAAACTATAGAGAAGGTAAGTGCAAATAGGTAGTTATAGATCTACTATTAATAACTCCATAGCTATGTACCTTTAATTTATATATATTATCAAGGTAAACAGATGTGGAGTTAAGTTTGATAAACTTTGCCTACCTATGGAAACTTACCTTCATGATATTCTTGTCCTCTATATTGTTGACACAATATTTTGTTCACATGATATTTTGGTCTAAATTTTTTGTCCAAACACCTCAGCACACTCCTAGACTGTGGATACTTCAGAAGAAGGACTGCCCAGCTGACCTGCTGCACTCGACCTGCCTGGACCTGCCTGAGTCCTGCTGGCCACTGTTGGAATGAGAACTTGATCCCCAAGAGGTGCCTCTCAGCTCTTTCTTGAAGAAAAGGAGAAATCCTTAAGTTTTGGGCTCTTCGTGACCATGAATGGGCCCGTTTGCGCCAAGATCTTCCTGCCCCGCGCCGACCACCAATGGAAAGCTATGGTAAAACAAACTCTTTAAACTACAGCAACCGCCAGCGATGACCAGCAATGCAAGATCTGTACTCCGCGCTACAGTGATGACCGTCTCCGACACCTAGACTGCTCTTTGCTCTACAGTGACGACCATCCGTGATGTTCTCTCTGCTCTTCGCGGCCTCTGCCACCATGAAAGGAATTCTTGGTGCTGGGCTATAGAAGTTAACTTTTTCTGGTACCTGTATCCAATTTGTACTGCGGTCGTTCTGAACTTGTGACTTTCACCTAGTTTCATACAACCAGAAAACCGTGAGTGGCTCTTTGTGCTTTTAGGTGCTATACTTACCTTAAATCTTTGAAATCTCATATCTTTGGTTCTACTAATTGAATGTTTGTTGTTTTGGTGTCCAGTAATTTAATACTTTTTACCCCAGTTTTCTACATTATTGTGGGATTTTTCTTGTGTTGTGTTTTCACTTTGTTGCTGTTTGTGTGTTCCATAAATACTTATACATTGACTCTAAGTTAAGTCAGACTGCAGTTACCAGAGGGTTAAACACAGAATAATTTAGTGACTTCCTGAGGTTCACTCTGACAAAAACTGTGGCTGTTGCTTGAGTAGGGTTTCACCCCCCTCAACCGACATCCCATTTTCTCGCACCATTCAAATATTTTAGATTTTTTTGCAAGTCTACACCTTAAAATGTTTAAAGCCCATATGTCATCCCATGATAAACAACTGTTTCCCAAATGCATACGCTTTAGCCTTAAACCTATTACTCCCTCCTCATTGCCTCTGCAAGAACCCCCACTGCATGTCATAACCTATTTATCATATCACACCCCGTCAACTGACTGATCATAGTTCTATGGTGTATAATTACATTATTGTTATTACTCAAAATGTTAACACTTGGGCACTTGATTAGAATAAACACGTATTTTCTGATTACATAGCAAAATGAAATGAACACTTAAAGTACAGATTGTATTTTTGCAAGATATTTAGAACAATAATGGGAATTAAGTAAGAATCAGACTCCAACCATGAAAAACCATACCCGCATAACACCTAGCATAGTCAGTGCGATTCGATGGTATTATTAAATGCTTTCTAATGAATAAACCAGTAAGCACACTAACCCTCTTGTGATGCATACCCCCTCGGCTGGGTTCAATGTTCATGAAACCAGGTACACAACAAAAAATAATATGGTGGCCAAGATTGTCTACTTCCACTCACAGATCTTGTGTCCAATAGGGAACATTTAACAAACCACCGTTCAAACAAAACACTTTAGACACAGCTGGCCCTGTAAAATTAATGAGGCCAGTTCTGCATAACAATCCCAGTGGAGTCCAGCATCAAACTCGTGGTACTTTAGCTAGGGCTTGTCTGACCAAAGTAATGTGCTGCTTTAAGACATTAACAACCAGCCCCTAAAACACAGGGCAACATGGCGGGAACCCAATGCGTGTCAGAAAGCTCTTAAAAGTTATCAGTTTATGACTAATTGGAAGTGGCAGAGAGGATACCAGCCTCGGAATACCAATAAAGGGACACACTTCTCAACCAGCTGGATTCTAATCCGTAGTGACCGTAAATAATGTGCAACACTTTAAAATGAACTATTCTTTAAAAGAAAGTAAACAAATGCACGTACTCAATTAAAAATTACATAGTGTAGTTGTTTGTCTTGGGGGATTGCACTTTTGTGTGATCATACCACTTTTCATGATTTTAGTCTTTTGCTTTGCACTATTTTAGAACTGCACATTATATGATTTTAGTTTTATAAGGCACATTTGTAAAATGGAGTAATGCATTTATATCTACATTTATTTCATCTTGAAAAATACATTATTCTGGGCCATGTGTGGATTTTCTAAATTGAAGGCTACACCTTATAACAATGTATTGTATGGCTTACATATAACAATGTCAAATATAGTCAGAGAGGCTAACAGGGCGAAGTGTGTTGAATATCCCGAACTGTGTACTTCAAAGGATGAGAAGTTGGAATCTATTCTCTATGTGAACGAGCCTTCTGTACTCAAAGAGCACTTCAACTGGATTAGTAATAGGAAAGAAAAGGACGCATCTTCCCTTAATCACACACTAAAAACAGATTTCGCAGGAGGCACCTCGAAAATTAGTAAGCGTTGGACTTGGTCCTCTATGCACGATCACCCCCAAACCTTTTGCCTTCACCCTATTTTTTTCTGAATTTGTTTTTGTCAATCTTAGGACTCTGTGTCTTTTACCACTGCTAACCAATGCTAAAGTGATTGAGCATACGCCCCTAAAATATGACAAAATTAGTTTACAACTGATTAGCATATTTCATTTATTTATAAGTCTCTAGTAAAGTGGTATTTCATATACCCAGGGCCTGTAATTTAAATGCTAATAGTAGACCTGCAGGTCTTATTGCCCCATTTACTTAAGTAGCCCTTTAAAACACGTCTGAGACCTGTCATTGGGGCCTGGATGCAATTTTATGCTGAAAAAACATTGAATTGGGAACAGGTAGGGACTTCAGTTTTGGGGTCTGAGAAATTGTAAATTAGTATCCTCTTTATTGATAAAGCCAGATTTTAAGTTATGGGGTACTGGTAACATTAAACATCTTGAATCTGTGCAAGAACAAATTCATGAGAAGGATATTAAGGCTACCAATGGCGACACCTCTCGTCCTTACGTTCCAAAATCTAATTATTAAGCGGTTAGAACATATTGCAATTTTACGCCTATTACTTTGTTGGATTGGATAACGGACAATCCTAGAGTTAGTGGATTATAGAGAGGGCATCAATGAAGTTGTAGAATTTAACATGCATTTAACTTTCCATTGGTTCAGACACGTTCAGAAATGGCTTAACGAGCTTGGTCTTCCCTCTTACTGGACAGAACCACAATTTCCGGTGCAAAGCTCAAAGAAAAATCGATAGCAAATATATTCGGAATGTGTCCTGACCACTCTCCATAGTAAGCCTAACCACAGGTACCAGATTGACAACGCAATTTCTTATTGTCAAACCAAATCCATGCTCTGAAGAGTTTCTTGATATCATCCAACCACATCTGGCAAAAATTATGTGCATGAAGTTTCGATATGAAACTCTCTAAAGAAAGGCCTAGACTGCAAAATAGAAATCGCAGGAAGAACCAATCCGCACTTTATGCACTTTAGCTCACACTAAAAATATTGAAATTGTAATTGCATTTATATAGGGCTTCCTACCCCTGATGGGGTATTGAAGCGCTTTTTCGGAAAGTAGCCCACTACTCCGGAACCCATATAGGATTAGTGGTGATTTACTATAGTTAAATATATGAAAATAATTTGAGAAGTATAGTGGAGGGGTAGAAGAGGGAAAAACCTTGCATTTATATAGCTCTTTCAACCCCTGATGAGGTGTAGAAGCGCTTTTTCTGCAAGTAGCATGCTACTCTGGAACCCATAAAGGATTAGTGGTGAATTAATAGGGAAATATGCAATTAATTTAAGTGGCGGACATGTTAGTCTGTTATTTAGATTGAGAAGGAATAGTGGAGGGTTTTCTTTTTTTGGGGGGTGTTTATAGCCGTAGGAGGGGGTTTGGGGTGAATAAAGGGAAGGCGGAGGAGAGTTAGTATAGGAAATATGAAATTCATTTGAGTGGTGGACATGTTCTTCTGTTTTTTGGATTGAAAAGGAATAGTGGAAGGATAGAAGAGGGAAGGAGGGATAGAAGAGGGAATGGTCTAGAATAATTTTATTTTAGTTCATAGCAGTAGGAGGGTGTTTGGATGAGTAAAAGGGAGGTGAGGGGAAGGAGTCAGAGGTAAAGGTTTAGAAAGGTTTGCTTGGGGGATCTGAAGAGTAAAAGAGGTATGAGCCTATGTACGCAGGGGTAGTGGAGGAAAAGGAAGGGTAGTGCATTGGCAAGAGTAATAGAATGAAGTTTGAGATGAGTCAGGGAGTTGAGGTGGAGGAAATATTGAGATACTGATATGATATTGAAGCTTCCTTTTAAAGTACCTATAGTCAAAAATCTCCTGAACCTCATACTTACATTGCCCTTCAAACAAGATGGGAGCTAGTCTCTATTTAACTTAGGTTCCTTTCTGACGAAGACATTGTTTTAAATGAGAGACATTAAAAGAAGAATTAACTCTTCAGGAAAGGGGAAGCTTGGAAATTTCAAAAGGGTTTAAATATCTAGAAGAAAACCTAGACCTACAGATGGAACGAGGGATATTGATGCAGAATAGCCAAACTCTATCTCCTGTCTTATAAGTAAGAGCTATTTGCTTATGCTGATTGGCCTGTAATTTCTGTTTTCATTTATCAGACAGAAATTCAGAATTTGTTTCTCTCAGACTTTTAAAAAGAAAAATTCAAGAATCTTAAACTGCTGGTTGATGATCATTTGTTTTCAAGGAATCTTGAAAGGATAGAGGATGAAGTCAAGTTAAGAAAAAAAATGGAGAGAAGCTATTGGAAGTATGGATTGAGTTATTGTAAGCAAATTCTGCTGCAGGCTGGAGAGTTTTCCAATTGTCCTGGGCAGCTGAAATGTAGCACCTTGTGAATTCTTCTAGAGTTAACTTTAGCCTTTCAGTTTGGCCATTTGCTTGAGGGTGAAAGGCAGAAGTAAATGCTCTATGGATGCCAAGATTATGATATAGGAATTCCCAAAATTTAGAGATGTGTTGGGCCCCATGATCAGAGAAAAGTTTCAAGGGTAATCCATAGACTCGGAATATGTCAGGATAGAAAATCTCTGCCATTTCAGATGCAGTTGGTAATTTGGGAAGAGAAGAAAAGTAAGCCATTTTAGCATATCAATGCACTGTAACTATTATTGTGGTGCAATTCTCGGATACTTGGAACTATGGAGCCACTAGACATGGTTTTTCAAGGGTTGGAGGGAACTTCAAATCTTAATAATAAATCTGAATAATGTAACATTGTAGTGAAGGGATCCTTGGACAAAATATCAAGTGTGTAAATATCAGTGGCATAAATATTTGGAAAAAAATATCACAACACAACAATATCGTGAAGCAGAAATATTGCTGTCAAGAATGTTGAATTTTCTTAGGTAATTAATATAATTTTCAATAATACCATTGTAAATATCGTTCTCACAACCATATTTGTGAGAAATATCGTTTTTTGATTATATTTATGTGTGTTCGTTTATATATTAATTGTTGGGGTTATTATTGTTTGAATTATTCGTATTCATATTTTTAAATATAATTTGTAATAGTAAGTCATTTATAATTTTTAATGTAATTATAATAATTTATGTTGTCATAGGGGATTGCTAGGTTTGCAGTGGTGTAGGCTGGAAAGTCAACTAAGTATAAGTAATTAATAATTAGGTATTAATGTATTATGAATTATTTAATTGATGAATAATTACATCAGTGTGCAATAATTATATGTTTTAAGCTATTTGTTAGGTGCAGGTTGCTGGGTTTGTAGGGGGTATAGGGTGGGAAGTAAATGAAGTCATAATTAATAAACAATACACTAAAAATGTGTCCATAATTATTCAGTTGATTATTATTATTATTAATTATGTAACATTTGCAATAGTAATATTTTCTAAATTATTTGTTAGGTGTGGGTTGGTGGGTGTGTAGAGGTATAGGGTGGAAAGCTAACTATTAATCAATAAATTAATTAATAAATAAGCATTACTTGATTAATTACTAAATAATTAATTGATTCGTTACTTAATGATTAATTTCTTATTTAATTTGGTATTAATTATGTTAATTGTGTTACATTTATTTATTTTAGTAATATTATAAGTGTGGGCTGCTTGGTTTGTGTGGTAAGTTAGTTAAGTAATAAATAATGACGTTTTTTTAATTGATAATTAATCATAAAATCATGCTAATTATTTGTTTTTCTGTATCTGTTTTTTGTTAATTAATAAATTTTATATTGAGTTTTTATATTTTGATTATAATAGGAGGTTTAGATGTATTATTTATATATTTTATTATATAAATATATTTTATTATATATATTTGTATTTGTTATGTTTAATACATGTTATGTACTTAAATTGAAGTACTTTCCCTACTGTTGCACAGACAGAAATGGGAATCGTAAATTTTACCCCTTCGGATTCCAATGCTTTTCTTACTGTTGACAGACTGGAGTGGGAATAGTAAATTTTGCCCATCCAAAGTCCAATGTTTTCCCAACTGTTGCACAGACTGGAGTGTGAATAGTAAATGTTACCCCTCCGTAGTCCAATGCTTTCCCTACTTTTTAACAGACTGGATTGGGAATAGTAAATTGTCGCCCTTTGGAGTCCAACGATTTCCCTACTGTTGCACAGACTAGAGTGGGAATAGTAAACGTTACCACTCCGTAGTCCAACTCTTTCCTTACTGTTGCAAAGACTGGAGTGGGAATAGTAACTGTTACCCCTACAGAGTCCAATTCTTTCCCTACTGTTACAGAGACTGGAGTGTTAATAGTAAAAGTTACCCATCCAGAATCCAACACTTTGCCTACATTTCACACACTGGAGTGTGAATAGTAAAAGTAACTTCTCTGAAGTCTAATGATTCCCCTACTGTTGCACAGACTGGAGTGGTAATAGGAAATTTTACCCCCCCCCCCCGAGTCAAATGCTTTCCCTACTGTACTGTTACAAAGACTGGAGTAGGATTAGTAAATGTTTCCCTTCTGGAAACCAATGCTTTCCTACAGAATGGAGTGGGAATAGTAAATGTAACACCTCCGAAGTCCAATCTTTTACTTACTGTTGCACACACCACTGGAGTTGGAATAGTAGATCTATTATTCCCAGATTGCAATACTTTATTTTTTAATATTGTTGAAATATATGTAATATTATTATTGGTTTAATTTTATTTTACTTCCATATATATTTTATGTTTATTTTGTATAATTTGGTTTTTACTTTTTAATATTTATTTAATATGGTAATATATTTAATATTTTGTATTTGATTTATTACTATTTATTATGTTTTATGTATTTATGTGTATATACATATGCTTTTTATAGTAGTAAATTAAACAGCACACACATATAGTTCAATGTAAAGTTAATATTGTTATATTACATATATATATATATATATATATATATATATATATATATATTCACTGACAAAACCATAGGTTATAGACCATATATAGTTAGGAATTAGCATTTTCAAAACCTTGAAAATTCACTGAAAAAACCATAGGTTAAAGACCATATATAGTTAGGAATTAGCATTTAAAAAACCTTATTTTACTCACACAAAACCATTGAAATTCCATATATAGTTAGTTGCACTAACTATATATCGCGCACCCGCAATCCACTGCTGATGATGTCACATATTACATCATTCATGACATGGTCAGTGACATCACTGATGACATCACTGATGACATCTCAAATGACATCACTGATGACATCACTGATGACATCATCCAGTGACTGTGTGTTTCTGTAAAGTTTAAATATGTTTTACATATTGAAGAATGAGTAGATGTATAAGTGTCTGGACGAAGGATTTAGTAGGTGCATGACTGAATGTATGAGTGAGTGATTAAATGTGTCTCACTGAGTGCATGGGTTAGTGACTAAACTGTCTTAATTTGTGCATCATTATGTCTGTTGTTCTGTAAACTGCTGCATGTGTTGATCAGTAGCTATATGATTAACTATATGGGTTATTGATTGATTGTCCAAGTATTTGTATGGGAGACTGAGTGTGTGTGTGGCTGGCTGGGAGGTGTGTGACTCTCTGCAGATCAATGTGTACTTGTATCAATGATTGTATAAGAAAGTAAGTATGTGTTAGTATATGTTTGAAAATGTAAGGTGCTCTATGTTTAACTGTATAGACAAGAAAATGGAAGTGTGATTGATTCTTTACAGGACTGACTAGGTGTGTGAGTAACTCCATGGATGAGTGGCAGAGTGTGAGTGTCTGTATAGGTGTATGAGTGCATATGATAGTGTTGTAAAGATGAGTGATTGTATGTATGAATGATTGTATGGGTGAATGAGTGAATGTGTGTGTAGACGTAGGAATCAGTGAGTGCGTATGTAGTAACTAGTATTGGTGTGTCAATGGTTTCAAAAATTATACTCTGTATTTAACACTGGGTGAAACAGAGGTTATATTAAAATGTGAGGAGATGCATTGTATTGTCACATGAATGATATCATCAGTGATGTGGTCATTGATGTCAAATGAGATGTCATCAGTGATGTCATCAGTGATGTCATTTGAGATGTCATCAGTGATGTCATCAGTGATGTCACTGACCATGTCATGAATGATGTAATATGTGACATCATCAGCAGTGGATTGCGGTTGCGCGATATATAGTTAGTGCAACTAACTATATATGGAATTTCAATGGTTTTGTGTGAGTAAAATAAGGTTTTTTAAATGCTAATTCCTAACTATATATGGTCTATAACCTATGGTTTTTTCAGTGAATTTTCAAGGTTTTGTAAATGCTAATTCCTAACTATATATGGTCTATAACCTATGGTTTTTTCAGTGAATTTCAATGGTTTTTTAATAGCAAATATCATAAGCTGTCGAATGTCAAGTACGTGGTAAGTGAAAACATTTTCGTGTTTATGCACACTGATCTGCTTTGAATGGTGCCCCCCCCCCTCATTTCTATTAGGAGTACTCTCTCTTTGCAGATAGTGAAAGGTAGTTAACGCAGGCCTTTGCCCCCGTTGTAATACGTCGTGCCTGCTTCTCTCTCCATTTGATTGATTGTTATCCAAGCATTTACTGTTTTAGAATTGGTTCTCTTTGGTTCATTCTCTATTTACAAACAGACACAGAGTCGCAATACTCTGTTTAGTCTTTGCAGATAACGAAAAATCGTGTAAAAAAAAGAAAAGGAATCGAGCAAAATCAGTAGGCCACTAATGGGATCTCTTTTTGACCTCGCTAAAATAGAAACATTAGGAACAACCCCTCATGACAAATACAAAACTAGTGAGATGAACTGAACTCCACACAATGATGGCTGCAAAACAGCTCGGCTCCGCCACCCACCCCGCCCAAAATAACGATAAAGAGCGGCTGCCATGATTGGTTGCGGAATGGCCACGATGGAGCAACGAAATGGTGGTGCTCTCATGCTAACCCCAGCTTCAGTCTGAAACATCCAGAAACACTGTAGACTACCAATTCGATCAGTTCCGGTAGCGCCCCAATGTAACCCGGTAGAGAAGAACTAGCCCTCCCCTCTTTGACTGATGGTTCTTGTTGCCTGTCCCTTCTGTTGTCATTTAACAGAACTATTTAGCCTGCTGAAAGGGGTTGTGTTCCGACCGCTGGTTGGTGGAGACATTTTGACTATATTCTGGACCTGCGTTGTCGCGTAATGCGTCATATGACGCGCCGCGTTAGCGCATCCGGAAGTCATCCGGGGCGCGACGCGCAGCGCGTAACGTAAGCATAACAAGTCATGTGACTTGTTAATAAAACTTTTCATTGGTTCATTTTACTTTTCTTATTCTAATGATGAAAGGCTTGGTCATATGACCTAAAAATTACGCTTTTTATTACTTCCGAACATTATTTTTTCTTAAATATATGTTATAATGTTCCAGGCTAATGTACTTTCCCGGAAAATTTACAACTGTCCTGCAAGTAAAATATATTCTTTTTTCGAGAAAAAGAGCGTTTCTACGTCCCATGACGGAGCCGTTGAGCAAAAGAGGGTCGACCTGCTGTCTTAGTCGCCGATACGCCTGAATATGAGATTCTTATCGATCACTTTATGTTGCAGGAGTGAAAAACACAACAGCCCTTGACCATTTATCTTTACTGCGTTCCTGCGTATTATACCTTTTACCCTTCATGTAATTGGTCTGCTTTATTTCACTTGCCTTTTAATGATTCTAAAACAGTGACTATTATTAAAAACTTTACCAATGTATATACTACTACCATGTTTTCTTTTAAAAACCTTTATTGTGAAAATTTCATTATACAAATACGAGCCTATAACCACGTGGGCCGGCCACGGAGCAAACTGTAATCGTATATGATGAGTAGACATTTACACTGTAGAGGAACGTAACGGGCGGGCCATTAGGTTGCAAGAACTAAGGTGTCTAACAGTTGCGGAATCGGTGGATGTACATTTTATAATTAAAATACGACAGGGCCAGTTACAATAAAATTATCTAGATATACATTTGCGGGCAAGTACCATGGGTGACGTTAATTCGAACTTTCAATAGTACAGTAATCAATAACACATCAGAACTTAATATCAATAGGGATGTCGAAATATTCAATCAATTCTCGTCCCCGCCCGCCATATGCTTCAAAACTGCATACGTATCTCGTGATTTCAAGGTTCTGCAACCAGTACACAACAAGGAGTTACGAGTCCCATTTATTCCGGCGCCATTTTAGGCGAGGACGGGCAGGTCCAGGATATAGTCAAAATGTCTCTACCAACCATCGACTATGATGATGTTCATATGCTGTATTTATTAGAGTAACACTCATCTGTCCACATGAAATTAATTTGCCACAATCTAAACATGTCATTTTAATCTTTCTAAAGTTCTAAATATTTGGGACCATTTCCCTTGCCTCTGATGCTGTCAGTGCCACTTCTTTGATGAATGTACTGGCAGGTCGGGGGTTCTCCTCCAAATCTCTCTTTTATGCAGCACTATAATTAATTGGTGCCACCTCTCCATATGACGATGCATGGTATAGTTACCATAACTACATTTTTTTTCGGTTCCTCTGGAGAGTACATCGTGGCAGATGAAGCGTGTAACGTACCGGGCATTTACCTTTTTTTGCATGTACAGGAAAGGAAAAAAAAAATCGAGCGTCCGAGTTCGAAAGTGTCCCAGGGCCATTTTAGTAGACCAGGCCCAAATCCAAAGAACAAGCCGCCATTTTGAGAGTCCTGTTGCAGCCGCCTGTCGCTGTAGCATCAAGAGCAGCCGAAACTCAGCTGAATGGCAACTGAAACGGTAAAGGGGCGCCCCACTACAGCAGACGAGCCTCCACCTAGGAAGGCCCGTTCACGCCGCCTCCCCCCCCCCTTCGGGCACCCCACGCCGTTATTCGGAGCAGTATTGTAGGATGGCCACACCAGTGCGGCAACTTGCTAGACATCACCTCGGTGGTAACCGAATCTCAGCGCCTTTTGGTGTCTTCTCTTCAGAAAATATTGTTGCGCTGCCTTTGGCCCCATTCGCACATCGGTCCGCTACTGACGCCATCTCACAGGCTAATGGGGCGCCCCACGCCGAGTTTCAGCATTGTAGGATGACCACACCAGTACAGCAACTTGCTAGACATCACCTCGGTGCCATCCGGATCTTCGCATCTCAACGCCTAGTGGTATCTTCCATACAGAAAATATCGTTGCGCTGCCTTTGGCCCCATTCGCACATCGGTCCGCTACTGACACCATCTCACAGGCCAACAGGGCGCCCCACGCCGACTTTCAACATTGTAGGATGGCCACACCAGTGCGGCAACTTGCTAGACACCACCTCGGTGCCATCCGGATCTTGGCATCTCAGCGCCTTGTGGTGTCTTCTAGTCAGAAAATATTGTTGCGCTGCCTTTGGCCCCATTCGCACATCGGTCCGCTACTGACGCCATCTCACAGGCCAACAGGGGGCCCCACGCCGACTTTTACCATTGTAGGATGGCCACACCAGTGCCACAACTTGCTAGACACCACCTCGGTGCCATCCGGATCTTGGCATCTCAGCGCCTTGTGGTGTCTTCTATTCAGAAAATATTGTTGCGCTGCCTTTGGCCCCATTCGCACATCGGTCCGCTACTGACGCCATCTCACAGGCCAACGGGGCGCCCCACGCCGACTTTCAACATTGTAGGATGGCCACACCAGTGCGGCAACTTGCTAGACACCACCTCGGTGCCATCCGGATCTTGGCATCTCAGCGCCTTGTGGTGTCTTCTAGTCAGAAAATATTGTTGCGCTGCCTTTGGCCCCATTCGCACATCGGTCCGCTACTGACGCCATCTCACAGGCCAACAGGGCGCCCCACGCCGACTTTTACCATTGTAGGATGGCCACACCAGTGCCACAACTTGCTAGACACCACCTCGGTGCCATCCGGATCTTGGCATCTCAGCGCCTTGTGGTGTCTTCTATTCAGAAAATATTGTTGCGCTGCCTTTGGCCCCATTCGCACATCGGTCCGCTACTGACGCCATCTCACAGGCCAACGGGGCGCCCCACGCCGACTTTCAACATTGTAGGATGGCCACACCAGTGCGACAACTTGCTAGACACCACCTCGGTGCCATCCGGATCTTGGCGCGTTGTGGTGCCTTCGGCCTATTCGCACATCGGTCCGCTACTGACGCGAACTCACAGGCCAACAGGGCGCCCCACGCCGACTTTCAGCATTGTAGGATGGCCACACCAGTGCTGCAACTTGCTGGACACCACCTCGGTGCCATCCGGATCTTGGCGCGTTGTGTTGCCTTCGGCCTATTCGCACATCGGTCCGCTACTGACGCCGCCTCACGTGCCAACGTATTTTCTCCGCATTTTATACCCTATGCCGCATAACAGGTCATGTGACTTGTTTATAAAACTTTTCATTGGTTCATTTTACTTTTGGTTTCCTAATGATGGAAGGCTTGATCATATGACCTAAAAACAACTTTTCATTGGATGAAAACTTTTTTTTTCCCCCAAACGATGAAAGCCCCACCTTGTTTCTGGATGTTTCAGACTGAAGCTGGCGTCACCATGAAAGCACCACCATCTCGTGGCTTCGTCGTAGTCATTCCGCGAGCAATCATGGCAGCCGCTCCCCACCAGAAGCCTGCAGGAGTCGGGGGCCCCCAAAACTTTTGATGAATCCTCAAGGCGGAGGGGACGCTTTCGAGAATGGGGTCCAAGACCTAGCAGACAAGCGTCCGATTTCCAAGGTGTCCCAGGGCCATTTCCGTGGACCAGGCCCAAAAAGGAAAGAGCCTGCCGCCATTTTGAGAGTCCTGTGACAGCCGCCTATCGCTGCACCGCAAGAGTGG
The DNA here is from genome assembly GCF_964261635.1 of Lissotriton helveticus. NCBI lineage: Eukaryota > Metazoa > Chordata > Amphibia > Caudata > Salamandridae > Lissotriton > Lissotriton helveticus. Next base: position 455,871,406 of record NC_136057.1, read on the forward strand.
GCGCAACTCAGCTGAATTGCGGCTTTTGACACAGTGGACCATAAGCGGACGGAATGGCAACTGAAACGGTAAAGGGGCGCCCCACTACAACAGACGAGACTCCACCTGGAGAGGCCCGTTCACGCCGCCTCCCCCGGGGCGCCCCACGCCGTTATTCGGAGCAGCATTGTAGGATACCAGAACCAGTGCGGCAACTTACTGGACATCACCTTGGTGCCATCGTTCTGCTGCCTTGGAACTATTCGCACAACAGTTTGCTACTGATGACCCACCCCCCGCGACGCCCCACGCCGGATTCCGAAATCAGTGAAATCTGGACGTTGTGCTGCGTTGGGACTATTCGCACAGCCGACCGCTACTTCGTTGTTTTTCCCTAAAAATGTTTATATGTTATTACTGTTTTTGTTTTCTTGTATATATTTATAAGTTATTAAAGTTTTATAATCTTACTACTTTGTTGGAGTGCTATATATTTTTAATGTGACACATAATTGTAAAAACTTTGATGTACAAAGAGTCATCCCTGGAATCTTCCGCTTCAGGCTCGGTCCCCTCCCCAATCACAATACAGGATGGTTTTCAGATAATAGGAACGCGTCTGCTGTGACGGATCTCATCGAGTGTGGGCCTTGATCTACTATAACTCCTTTGAAGAGGGGTGATTCTTTACAGCTGGGGCCATAAACTACATCTGCAGGGCTAGCTGATACCCTAGGACCGGCCTGGACAATCGGACACAGAGGAAAAGGAGTGTCAGAGGGTGCGGTAGTGAATAGGGCGAAAGGGAGGTGTCGGGCGGGCACAGGGTGTGATTCTCAGGGAAGAGCAGCGCAGATGGGGGGTGGTTTATTACCCATGCATAAGACAGAGAGCGGGGGTGACCACTGCCTGGGGGAGATGCTTGTGAGGGTGGGGAGCCATGCTAAGGATCGACAGCGTGCAGAGAGTGGGTCTGGTCAAGGCATCTAAAATGACTGCCGTGCACGACAAAAGTGTGGCATTTGAAAAAAGGCAAGATGGCACAGACAATGTTTTTCAACACTTCCTGATTTCCTTCGAATCGAACGTTAACAGACGTTGGGGCATATTACCAAAGTTAAGCGATATTTATCCCTAACGATGCTTAGCAACGAATTTTTTACCGCTAAGCATCTTCAGAAATTATCGCAGATAAACCTTGCTTTTATCAAGGTTTATCGCAAATACGATAAAAAACGACCGCAATGCATTAATATCACTGAAAACTCAGCGATATTCATGCATTACCGAGCTAATGCTCTTAGCCATGTTATCCACCTCCCATTGGATAACATGGCTAAGAACTGCTCAGGGCAGGTGGTAGCTTTTGGAGATATTCGCGCTTATCGCGAATATTTCCAAAAGTTGGTAATAGGAGATAGCGATGTTAGCGACTGTTTCCAGTCGCTAACATCTTGGCATGCCCACTTTGCATGTCATTAGTGATAAATATCACTCACATGCAAAGTGGGGCCCAAGATGGTCGCTATCTCCTACTAGCCGTCGCTAACTGATGTTAGCAACAGCTAGGTAATACAGAGATAATTTTATCTCCGCGAAGCGGAGAGCTGTTACAGATATATATCTTGTTTTTGAACGTTAATTTCTCAAAATCCACTGAAGCACATATATTGAGACCTAGCAAAGGCACATCGAGCTACCAGTCCCTACAATTTTGCCAAGTTTCGTGCAAATCCATTCAGCCGTTCGATTATTATTATTATTATTTTTTTTGCCCCGCGGGGCCCTTTTAAAACCTCCACATCAAACCTAAGAGGTCAAGGAGGATCTACTATGCCCCCTTATGGTCATTTGCCCCTTCGCTTTGGCCTCCTCTTGTCTCTCGATCCTACCGAGAGACAAGATGGCGGCCGCTACGGACTGTTTGCAATGTTTACAGACGCCGGAGAACCAATCAGCTTCGCAAACCTCCGTTACGCGAAGCAGAGCGCTGTTACAGATATATATCTTTTTTTGAACGTTAATTTCTCAAAATCCACTGAAGCACATATATTGAGACCTAGCAAAGGCACATCGGGCTACCAGTCCCTACAATTTTGCCAAGTTTCGTGCAAATCCATTCAGCCGTTCGGGCTAAAAGTGAGGCCAACCGCCCTATGGAAAACTCAATGTTAAAAACACGTTTTGGGACCCCCTTTTTTCTCGGCCCCCCCTTGACGAACCCCCCCCAAATTTTCAAGGGCTGCTCAGAAACAAAATGTGCCATTTTCCTGAAAATTTCAGCCAATTCCGTCCACAAACGCCAAAGTTATTAGACATAGAATTTTCAAAAATCCCATAGAGAAAAAATCCTAACTATATATACCTACTGGCGACCGCCAGTAGGTAATATATATATATATATATATATATATATATATATATATATATATATGTATATATATATATATATATATATATATATATATATATATATATATGAATATATAAACATACACAATGGTATATATTTATGATTGTATGGCTATGTAAGCATATATTTATATATAGTATTAAATGTTACTTACATTTATTTAGTTTACATTATATTATTGTTATATATTAAAATATTTAAGATGTACTATTTCAAATTATAGATATACATACATTTATATGTATATATGTATTATGTATATATATATATATATATGCATGTATATATATATATATATATATATATATATATATATATATATATATATATAATAATCCTGAAGCTCTGCACTTTCATCCACTTGGCGAATAGAGACACGAACCCAGCGATGTCAGGCCAGATGTTATTAATTTGCAAGAACCTCGAACCTGACGCATTTTGGGCACCTAGTACCCTTGCTCACAAGTCAAGTAAGAAACTTCATTCGCCATTTTAAATACAATGCTGTGTTGAAGTGCTAACACCATGTGATTACAAAACATAGACAAAACACTGGCAATCTTCTTTTTGAAAGCCCTAGCGAGTCTGTTTTCCAAACATTTTAAAATTCTGCCGCTCATGGGACCCTATTGTGTAGACAAACAATTCCTGCATAAATGCGCAAATAAATATAGCGATATTGCATTGTAAATTCAAGGTCATTATTCTTCATTATAAATAAATAATTTAGAATTCTTAAAAAAAAACCTTAGCCATAAAAAACTTTACACATTCACCTTCTATGCGTAAAACCACTACATAATAAATACATGAAATATACAATTGATATGTGATAAAAACATGAAAATCGTAGTAAAGGTAAAAAATATATGGCTGTGCAAATCGCAATAATTCAGTATAAACAATATACTTGTATGGCTCATGTCTATATCCATAACAGTACCAATCTGTATTTGACTTCCTGCTTAAATGCTTGAAGAGTACCCATTCTAATTCTCAGGCTGAGATGTGCAAAATTGTAAAAGAAAGTGCCAGGATAACCCTAAAGTGCTACAAAGATCTAAATAGATCATCACAAAGTGCTGGTGCTAATTATACTCCAATAAATGTTCAACAACTAAAACCACTTGTTAATTAGGTAATACTCCTACTTAACAAAGTTAAAAAAAGGACTTGAAGAGATCATAAACAACATTATTAATTCATGCAAAATGTCCAAAACTAGTAAAGCTTTTACAGAAAGTGGTACAGGTCCTCCGTATTGTTCAAACCATCAATCAATCAATCAATCAAAGCATTTGTATAGCGCGCTACTCACCCGGAGGGTCTCAAGGCGCTTGGGGAGGGGGGTCCGCTACTGCTCGAACAGCCAGGTCTTGAGCTGCTTCCTGAAGGCGAGGTGGTCCTGGGTCAGGCGGAGGTGGGTCGGGAGGGAGTTCCAGGTCTTGGCGGCGAGGTAGGAGAAGGACCTTCCCCCTGTGGTGACTCTTCGGATGCGGGGGACGGCGGCGAGAGCGTGGCCGGTCGATCGGAGCTGGCGTTTGGGAGCGTAGAAATTGAGGCGGCTGTTGAGGTATCCTGGTCCTTGGTTGTGCAGAGCTTTGTGTGCGTGGGTGAGGAGACGGAAGGTGATTCTCTTGTTGACCGGGAGCCAGTGCAGGTCTCGCAGGTGTCCGGAGATGTGGTTGCGACGGGGGATGTCCAGGATGAGCCTTGCTGAGGCGTTCTGGATCGGCTGGAGTCTCTTCTGGAGTTTGGCGGTGGTTCCGGCGTAGAGGGCGTTGTCGTAGTCCAGTCGGCTGGTGACGAGGGCCTGGGTGACCGTCTTCCTGGTCTCGGTGGGGATCCACCGGAAGATCTTGCGTAGCATGCGTAGGATGTTGAAGCATGACGAGGAGACGGCGTTGACTTGTCTGGTCATGGAGAGGGATGAGTCCAGGATGAAGCCCAGGTTGCGTGTGTGGTCTGTTGGTTTGGGTGCGCTGCCCAGGGCGGGGGGCCACCAGGAGTCGTCCCAGGTGGAGGGTGAGGATCCCAGGATGAGGACTTCCGTCTTGTCCAAGTTCAGTTTCAGGCGGCTGTTCTTCATCCATTCGGCTACCTCCTTCATCCCTTCGTGTAGGTTGGCTCTGGCGGTGGCGGGGTCGTTGGTGAGGGAGAGGATCAGCTGGGTGTCGTCGGCGTAGGAGATGATGTTGAGGTTGTGCTGTCGTGCGATGGCTGCGAGGGGACTCATGTAGACGTTGAAGAGGGTTGGGCTGAGCGAGGAGCCTTGAGGAACGCCGCAGATGACTTCGGTGGCTTCTGATCTGAACGGTGGGTGGCGGACTCTCTGTGTCCTTCCGGCGAGGAAGGAGATGGTCCACTGCATTGCCTTCTCCCGGATTCCGACGTTGCTGAGGCGCTGTACTAGGGTACGGTGGCAGACGGTGTCGAAGGCCGCTGAGAGGTCTAGGAGGATGAGGGCCGCTGTTTCTCCGTTGTTGAGCAGGGCTCGGATGTCATCGGTGGCTGCGATCAGGGCGGTCTCGGTGCTGTGGTTGGTCCTGAAGCCAGACTGCGAGAGGTCGAGGGATCCGTTCGTCTCGAGGAAGGCGGCCAGCTGCTTGGTGTCTTACTGTCCAATTCCAAAATTATTTTTGATTCTAACTTTCTCAACATCTTTTCCCTGTTGCCTCCCCGCTGGGGTTTGGGAACAGCTGCCACAACAAAATACTGCAAAAAACTGAGATCATTATTATGCAATAATTTAAAATGCCGGGCCGCTGGATATGTAGAATCGTTATTTACAATTGCCCTCAAATGCTGCAGTATTCTGATGTGCACCTGTAGCTTTGTGCTGCCCACATATCTAAGACCACAGGTGATCGTCAGAACATAAACTGCAAACTCAGTTTTGCAATTAAAACTACCTCTAATAGCGATTTTGTCTGAGCTAAAAGGTGTTGAGTAGGAGGAGGTAGTATTTACCCCGAACCTACATGCTCTGCAGGAGGAGCACTTAAAGAACTCCTGCCTCTGGCTGTTGCTAGTTCGGGAAAAGTCTTCACAATCTGTGTTGTCATGGAAGGGCCCTTCCTATATGTGATGGTGGGTTGAGAAGGTAGAAAAGGAGCCAAGACTCCATCTGTCATGATGATCGGCTAGTTACGTCTATTGATAGACCTGATCCTCCTCTCCTGTTTGCTGAAGGCAGTAATCATTCTAGGTGTGCTTGGAGAGGTGTCAGGTTTTTTCATGTTATTCACTTTAGATAAAAGAGTAACCCTCGATTTCATCTCAACTTTACTAACTGCCTCAGTCAGTAAGGACTCACTATAACCCCTAGCTCTGAATCTTTGTAGGGCTTCATGTTTGCATGTAGTGAAATCCTCATCATTTTTGATGCATATACTAACATCTAGAAATTCAACCTGTAGCTTACTGACCTGAGAAGTAAATCTTAGATTGGCCGTATTGATGTTGATTCTATCAATGAAATCCATGGCACTCTTCTCATCACCCCTCCGAATAATAAGAACATCATCAATGTAACACCACCTTTGTACTACATGGTTACAGCAATCAGAATGGAATGCGTGCTTCAGGACGTGTTACTCCCACCAACCTACATGCAAGCATGCATAGCTGGAGGAGAAACAGGCCCCCATCGTTACACCCCTCTTTTTTAAGTACACATCATTATCAAACAAAAAGTAATTGTTATAAAGACACCATGTCACAAGATCTAAAAGCATTTTGTTATGAATGTAACAGTCCAGAGGTCTTGTATCCAGAAAATGTTTCAAGGCATTCACGCCCGTTTCATGTTCTGTACTTGAATACAAGGATTCGATGTCTAACGGTATAAACAGCAAATCTTCCACCCATTGTACATCCATCAGTTTGTTCAATAGATCCCCGGTGTCCTTTATAAAAGTAGGTAGTTGTTTTACCAAATCTTGCAAGAAGAAGTCCACATACTGCGTTACATGTTCCCCTACACTTCCAATGGCCGAAATGATGGGTCTGTCAGGGACTGGGTAACTTTTTTGTGAACTTTTGGAATTAGATATAGCCTAGCCATTATTGGATGTTCTACATGTAGGAAATGATATTCCTCTGATGATATACATCCTTCTCTTTTCCATTGTGACAGCTTTGTTTTTAGGTTGTTTTTAGCTGTGTGAGATGTCTTCGAGCTTCTGTTGTGTAATTCTTTTGAGGCCAGATGACAATGTTGCCTCCCTTATCTGATTTTGGTAATTACTATTTCATGATTCTCACTCAGTTTTTTCATGAGCTTTGAGTACTGCATTTCTTGACTACTTTTTTGACGTCTTCTATGTTTGATCTGGTGATGTAGTTTTTTTATTTCATCCGTGACAACCTCATGAAAAATATCGATGCGTCCTTCAGCATCATCGGGGATAAACTGGGATTTTGGCTTGAAAGGACTATTGCCTGCTCCACGTCGTTGGATTTGCGCTGTGGTCGGTCTCTCATGCGTAGGCAACATAACTGTACTATTGAAGACCTGAGTAGGCATTTCTTCAATCAAATTGTGCAGTGTCAGAAGTGCAGAGACATCTCTAGCTTGGAGTTCCCTGCTACTACTGCTGGTATACTCAACCGAATGTACTTCCTTCAAGCCTTCTTTGATGGAAAAGAATTTCTTCAATTTTAGTTTGCGGATAAAGCATATACATACATATACTGCAGTTATAGAAGTTCATCCTGCAGCAAATGTTCTCCCAGTTCATCCATTTATCGGTGCGCTAGAAAAATGATACCATGAGTAGCATGTATATCATATGCACTTTGCACTTTAATTATTATCCAAGGATCAGTAACATCTTTGTTATTGTATCAAGCTGTTCCAATTCAATAATGACGCTTTGAAGCACGGTTTAACAATCTTTATATATTTGGGGGCGTGGCCAACAGCATGGCCGGGTAAGACGTGTCTCTGAGAAGCTCCCGATTTCCTGCTTTAAATCCGCTATAAAACGAATTCCAAACTTCACAAAAAACTGCAAATAGAATACTGGAACTGTCGCTGTACCTGCAGAGCTGGGGAAACGCTAAATCCCGTGGGAAGTGAGCAGATAGTTGCCGCGGAAGAGTTGGTGGCGCGAATCCCTTCCACCAAGATGGCGGCCGGACGAGTCCTGGTGGATCGAGAGTGATTCTTCCCCGGAAAAGAAGCCTGTGCCAAGCGGTGCACCCACCTACTTGAGGCTCGCAGGGTAAGGACTGCCGGCAGTGGCGGGACCCACCCCCCACCGGTGGAGTCTAGCCGGAGGTGGTCTGTGGCTTCGGGAGCCGGGAGGACGCCCGGCTTTCAACCGGCACCTGATCTGAGACCCGCATCGGGTCGGGCGGAGACTCCGGGGGACCGTTGCAGAGGAGTTGGTCGGGTCCCGAGGACCGGGGGTGCAGGAGGAGGGGGGAGGCCGGGTAGACACTGCCGGTGAAGCCCATCTTGACTGGAGAGGTGCCGCGGCCTGGTGCGCTAGGAGCTGTCACCGTGGGGTGCGGCGCAGACTGGGAGAGGCTTTGCCGAAGAAAGGGCTGCCGAAAACAGAGAGCCGCGATTTTAGAAGGCCCGGCGGCCGACGCCCAGACACGGACTGAATGCCTGTCTGCAATCCCCGCACGCCGCCACTGAGAACAACGGCCTGGGGCTGCACTGAACACACGGGGTGACCTGGCGGTGGGCACATTGAGGAGACTCCCCCCGACACGAGGGCCCCACAGCACTCCACTTCGAGTTCCACACGGCGGAGGTGGTGGTGCGCTTGGAGCCCCGGCCCTCCCTGTCTTCACTGCTCCCTCGCTCTCCCCCGGCACGACCCGAAGACCAGATGGAACTCCAACTGTGCAGGGAGCACCACTGGGATGAATTGAGCGGTGAATGCGGTGTAAGCTGCCTGAGAGCCCCCCACCAACGCCTACCAGGAGATCTGAATGACCACTGACCCCGCAGGGTGTGCACCACTGACACCGTACTGATTGAGGTTCTCGGTGGACTTCCTAGTTAATACAAACTTAGGCTGCGCTCCTGCTCGCGACGGAGAGCCCTGATGCCTGGTGTGACCCGACCGCATACCGCGACCTAAACAAACGAGACCCGCGATTCCCGCTGCGGTTCCTCGGCCTCTCCGCTCACACTTGCTCCTCCACGGAAGCCCCCCGGGCTAGAACAGATAGGAAAGAACCCTTCACAGTACTACTATCCAGAGTTGGGAGGCGACATGGGGAAAAGAGATCTGGTGGCAAGATCTGCGTGACAGGAAACCATCGAAAACTACGCCACAACCCATGCACAGAGGGAGGCGATCCCGCCGGCGCACGCCGCACGCACCGACACTGCCATGCTGCTGGAGGCGATCCAAGCCTCTAGGACGGACATACAGGACTCTAGAGTAGCGCTGGAAGTCAAAATAGGCGAGTTGGGCTCAGAGGTCCTATTGCTGTGCCAAGACTTTCGGAACCTAAAGGAGAGGGTGACGACGGCGGAGACTCGTATTGGTGAAGCAGAAGACTACCTCTCCACCCTCCGAAAAGACATGGCGGAACTCCAAGCATCACACAGGCAACTGCTATGGAGGGTGGATGATGCGGAAAACAGGGCGAGACGCAACAACCTGCGCTTCGTGGGCTTTAGAGAAGGAATCGAGGGGACGAATGTGGTGACTTATTTACACTCCTGGCACACGACAACCTTACCGCAGGCCGCATTCTCCAACTGTTTCATCATAGAAAGGGCACACAGGGCTCTGCTGGTGAAGCCACCGGAGGGAGCGCGACCAGGACCGATCATCGCACGTTTCCTTAATTTTGCAGACAGAGACCTCATTTTGAGAGAAGCCAGAAAGAAGAGTGAAGTTCGACTGGATAACACGAATATCATGATCTTCCCAGATTACAGCCAAGAGGTACAGAAACAAATACGCTCTTATGACTCAGTGAAAGCGAAATTACGCGATCTACACATATCCTACATGCTGCTCTTCCCGGCGAAATTGAAAGTAATTTTTAAAGGCAAGACGCACTTCTTCAATCGACCGGAGGAGGCTTGGCACTGGCTAGAAGAACGCCCGCTCTTGCGCGAGGCCGAGGAAGAGGGACGTAAGATACGATCTGAAATGGCGGCCGCCGACCTCTCCCATGCGACAATCGTCCCAATACATAAAGAGGGTAAACCGCGAGAGGACTGTGCGTCCTACCGCCCCATTTCCCTCCTGAACACGGAGGTGAAACTCCTAGCGACTATCTTGGCGCTCCGACTGAGGTCGGTGATCCCAGACCTTGTACATCTGGACCAAACGGGTTTTTTGCCGGACAGAGCAACTAGACTGAACCTTAGACGTACCCACAATTGGCTGCAGGAAGCGCGGGGAAGAGAAGAACCACACTGGTTTCTCTCCCTTGACGCTGAGAAAGCCTTCGACGCGGTTCACCGGCCGTTTCTAAAGGCTGTTTTGCAAAAGTTTGGTTTTGGCCCTAGGTTCCAGAGGTGGGTCCAGCTCCTCTACACTGCACCAAGAGCCAGAGTGAGGGTGAATGGGAGGCTGTCGCGTGAATTCCAGATCAAGAGAGGATCCCGTCAGGGCTGCCCTTTGTCCCCCCTCCTCTTTGCACTCACTATTGAGATACTTGCAGCCAAGATCCGACAAAAAGCAGGCATCTCCGGTTTTAGGAGAACTGACACAGACCCCGCACAAGAAAAGATATCCCTCTATGTGGATGATATACTCTTATATATTACAAAACCAGAGACCACTGTCCCGGAGTTATTCTGGGAATCAGAGCAATATGATGGGCAAGCGGGATACACAATAAATTGGCACAAATCGATCTTGTATGACCCGGGGGGATGAGGCCGCTGGGGGATGCTGCCGGGGCAACTACTGACGACGGTGGAGGGCTTTCAGTATCTTGGGATATACATCACCCTTGATAAGACACTATCATTCCAAAAAAACTTGGAGCGGATCATACTGAACTCCACGGCGGATATGGACCGCTGGAGACAGCTCCCACTTACACTTCAAGGTCGAGCGGCCATGTATAAGATGATTATCCTACCCAAGTATCTATATGTCCTACAGAACGAATACTATCCGCTTCCGGCAACGTTGATAGCTAAAATTCACTCGGATCTGAGAGCTTTTCTCTGGCTGGGTAAGCAACCTAGAGTGGCCCTGACTACTCTCCAGAGACACCAATAGAGTGTAGGGATCTCACTCCCTAACCTGGAAGCCTACTACTGGGCGGAACACATGGTACCGATTAACGATTGGCTACATGCCCCGGCAGATCATCCCACTTATGCCCTAGAAAGGCTTAAAATGTCATCACAGAACTTATTATACTATCTTTATGGGGGCACTAGACGGGAACCGCTCCTCTCAGCGACGGTTATTACGCTACTTGCATGGACTAAGGCCACAAAACGCATGGAATGGGAGAAGAAGCCCACCCGGCAAACACCGATATGGCACTGTCAGTGGTTAACAGAGCTAAATAAACTACGAGGCTTCCGAAGATGGGATGACATAGGTATTTCCACCATAGGGGACGTGATTGCCAAGGGGGAACTGAAATCCTTTTTGGTCCTAAAGTCGGAATTTGGGCTTCATCACTCACAGCTCTTTAAATATACGCAGCTGCGACATGCTTGGAAGGCCCAGAATATCCAACTAAGCGACATCCCAGAGTATGCACATCTGGAGGGACGGCTCCTCCAGGAACGAATCCAGGGGAAGGCGGTCTCTCTCACATATAAAACCTTAACTAACAATATGCTAGGTGATCTGGCGAAGCTTAGACAGACATGGGAAACGGAGGTGGGAGGCATGGATGACCTAGACTGGGACATAGTACTAATGCATCCCCGGGAGGTGGCAATTAAGTCTAGACTACGCCTTATTCAATTTAATGTGCTTCACAGAACCTATTACGATAGGGTGCGACTCCATAGAATGGGGAAAATAGAAGTCACAAAATGTCTTAGATGCCGACAAGATGATGGAGACTTTTATCACACCATATGGACATGCGACATGATACAAAATTACTGGACACACATCTTCACAGAACTGGGGGAGGTTTTGGGGGTCCGTATGACCAATGACGTGGACCTACCGCGTCCACTCCTCACCTTCCTGGTACTAGCACTAGTGGTAGCGAAAAGAGATATAGCGAAGTACTGGGGGTCGCCGGAGTCGCCAGGATTAGAGGAATGAAGAAGAGGGTTGGACCTTTACATGGCAGCCGAGAGAGTGACTTATAAAGCAAGGGGGTGCCCGAAGAAATTCCATAGGGTCTGGACCAAGTGGCGGCACCACCACGGATTGGACGGGGGGTTATGAGGAAGGGGACTTAAATATTTGGCTATTCGGTCACGAGAGCACCTCCAGGAAGACTCCGGATGGGACACAAAGAGAAATTGTACTTTGAATCTGTAGACGTTGAACCAGTGTGTTACGTATTGTGACAGAGATGTATAACTTTGGGGTGGGTGGGCGTGGGAGTAGAGGTATATGTACTGCTGATTACATGACTGCAATGTTGAGTTATGATAAAATGCAAATAAAAATATTTTTAAAAAACCCAATCTTTATATATTTACAACGCACAGCTATGCAGCTCTATATTCAGTTTTTAAATTATTAATAGTACTGTATATTACGTTCATTACATACATTAGATTACGTAGATTACATAGATGGCTCTCAGACATTGGGATACATGGCATGGTGCTTCAATAGTTGTCATCTTTCTTGAATGATAGAACATTTCAAGTACAGGAGAACACCACTCTCTCCAAAACCATGTCTCTAAGGTGTGGAGTCCCACAGGGCTCATCATTGAGCCAAATGCTTTTTAATGTCTACATTGAGCCACTTGCTAAAATCGTGCTGAAAGTTGACGTATCCATGACTTCTTATGCCAACGATACACAGTTGGTTATCTCCTTGGACGCAAAAAAATAGCAGGGACGGTGAGATACTATCTTTCTGCTTGATAAAAGTTAAAGAGTACCCATTCTAATGCTCAGGCTAAGATGTGCAAAATCGCAAAAGAAAGTGCCAGGATATCCCTAAAGTGCTACAAAGATCTAAATAGATCATCATAAAGTGCTGGTGCTAATTATACTCCAATAAATATACAACAACTAAAACCACTTGTTAATTAGGTAATACTCCTACTTAACAAAGTTAAAAAAGGACTAAAAATCTGCAGCTTTCTTGTCAGTCGGAATTTAAGAGATCATAAACAACATTATTAATTCATGCAAAATGTCCAAAACTAGTAAAGCTTTTACAGAAAGTGGTACAGGTCCTCCGTATTGTTCAAACCATTAGGTGTCTTACTGTCCAATTCCAAAATTATTTTTGATTCTAACTTTCTCAACATCTTTTCCCTGTTGCCTCCCCGCTGGAGTTTGGGAACAGATGCCACAACAAAATACTGCAAACAACTGAGATCATTATTATGCATTAATTTAAAATGCCGGGCCACTGGATATGTAGAATCGTTATTTACAATTGCCCTTAAATACTGCAGTATTCTGATGTGCACCTGTAGCTTTGTGCTGCCCACATATCAAAGGCCACAGGTGCACGTCAGAACATGAACTGCAAACTCATTTTTGCAATTAAAACTACCTCTAAAACGGATTTTGTCTGAGCTAAAAGGTGTTGAGTAGGAGGTAGAATTTACCCCGAACCTACATGCTCTGCAGGAGGAGCACTTAAAGAACTCCTGCCTCTGCAGTAGCCATTTTATGGCTGTTGCTAGTTCGGGAAAAGTCTTCACAATCTGTATTGTAATGGAAGGGCCCTTCCTATATGTGATGGTGGGTTGAGAAGGTAGATTAGGAGCCAAGACTCCATCTGTCATGATGATAGGCTAGTTACGTCTATTGATAAACCTGATCCTCCTCTCCTGTTTGCTGAAGGCAGTAATCAATCTAGGTGTGCTTATAGAGGTGTCAGGTTTTTTCATGTTATTCACTTTAGATACAAGAGTAACCCTCGATTTCATCTCAACTTTACTAACTGCCTCAGTCAGTAAGGACTCACTATAACCCCTAGCTCTGAATCTTTGTAGGGCTTCATGTTTGCATGTAGTGAAATCCTCATCTGTACTACAGATCCGCTTGAGGCGTGTTAGCTCTCCTAACGGGATGCTCTTGATTGTATGCTTAGGATGTGCACTACTGGCACGTAAGGTTGTATTGCCAGCTGTGGCCTTCCTGTGTAGAGTTGTAGAGTTGTTGCAATGCTCTCATTTTTTATGCATATACTAATATCTAGAAATTCAACCTGTAGCTTACTGATCTGAGAAGTAAATCTTAGATTGGCCGTATTGATGTTGATTCTATCAATGAAATCCATGGCATTCTTCTCATCACCCCTCCAAATAATAAGAACATCATCAATGTAACGCCACCATTGCACTACATGGTTACAGCAATCAGAATGGAATGCGTGCTTCAGGACCTGTTCCTCCCACCAACCTACATGTAAGCATGCATAGCTGGGGGAGAAACAGGCCCCCATCGCCACACCCTTCTTTTTTAAGTACACATCATTACCAAACAAAAAGTAATTGTTATAAAGACACCATGTCACAAGATCTAAAAGCATTTTGTTATGGATGTAACAGTCCAGAGGTCTTGTATCCAGAAAATGTTTCAAGGCATTCAAGCCCGTTTCATGTTCTGTACTTGTATACAAGGATTTGATGTCTAACGCTATAAACAGCAAATCCTCCACCCATTGTACATCCATCAGTTTGTTCAATAGGTCCACGGTGTCCTTTATAAAAGTAGGTAGTTGTTTTACCAAATCTTGCAAGAAGAAGTCCACATACTGCGTTACATGTTCCCCTACACTTGCAATGGCCGAAATGATGGTTCTGTCAGGGACTGTGTAACTTTTTCGTAAACTTTTGGAATTAGATATAGCCTAGCCATTATTGGATGTTCTACATGTAGGAAATTATATTCCTCTGATGATATACATCCTTCTCTTTTCCATTGTGACAGCTTTGTTATTAGGTTGTTTTTAGCTGTGTGATATTTTTTCATATCTACTCTTTTATAGCAAGATTGGTCTTCGAGATGTCTTCGAGCTTCTGTTGTGTAATTCTTTTGAGGCCAGATGAAAATGTTGCCTCCCTTATCTGATTTGGTAATTACTATTTCATGATTCTCACTCAGTTTTTTCATGAGCTTTGAGTACTGCATTTCTTGACTACTTTTTTGACGTCTTCTAAGTTTGATTTGGTGATGTAGTTCTTTAATTTCATCAGTGACAACCTGTAATCCTGCTTTCCTCGGGATCGGGTAACTCAGTCGGATCCCACACACCCCCCTGTTAACCTCACAGAGGATGTACCAGGCTGATAGGTGAAGTAAACAAGCTCTTTATTCAGGCTTGTTTTAACGGTCAAAACAATAAGCAAAGCAAGACAGCAAAAAGGTTCGGGATAGTGTCTAACCGTCCTCTGCAATGATGCTAGTCCTAGCACCTTCCAACAGAGGACACCATGCTAAATAATGGCCGAAAATGCCACTCGATGCGTCTATCCTCGTTATGGATATCGCTCCGTCTTAATCGTCCTCCGCATGCGTGTCAGTCCTGACACGCTTCCAACGGAGGGCAAAAGCGCTAAACAAAGAATGTCCTCCACACTCGATAACCCTCGAGCGGGGACTGGCCAATGGTCACAACAAAGGACCTCGTCCTGTTTACTCGATACCCTCGAGCGGGGACTGGCCACAGGTCACAACCAAGTACTCGTCCTGTTTACTCGATACCCTCGAGCGGGGACTGGCCACAGGTCACAACAAAGTACTCGTCCTGTTTACTCGATACCCTCGAGCGGGGACTGGCCACAGGTCACGTCAAAGGACCTTGTCCTGATACTCGAGACCCTCGAGCGGGGACTGCCGTATATACCGAAAGGACCGGAGTCCACAAAGCTCGAACCCTCGAGCGGGGACTGGCGTGTGTATCGAAAGGACCGTTGTCTTAACTGCTCGAGAACCCTCCAGCGGGGACAGACAAGGGGTCGGAGCTGAACGGCGTATACATAATAACAACAGAGCGTGAAGCGGAGCCCCGCTAACGCTGTTCTTGGCATCTGTTGTTCCTCACCGTAATCTCCTGGCTCCTGTTCCAAAGCCGCCGAATACAACGGAGCTCACCTTCCACTTGGCAGCTTCTCCGTGCTCGCGGTGAATGTTCAGATTATTCGACGCTTACTGCTGGCTTCCGGGTTGCTTAAATGGGTACGCCCTCTCAGCGCGACTGTCTCGCACGGCCTTCTGGGATTGGTAGTTCGGGCGGGCTTGCTCCTGGGTTATGTAGTTCTCGTTATCTCTTGTGTCCTACGCGACCTTGTTTGCTACGCGGCTCCGACGTTTGTCTTAACACAACCTCATGAAAAATATCGATGCGTCCTTCGGCATCATCGGGATAAACTGGGATTTTGGCTTGGATTTTTGCCGTGGTCAGTCTCTCTTGTGTTGGCAACATATCTGTACTATTGAAGACCTGAGTAGGCATTTCTTCAATCAAATTGTGCAGTGTCAGAAGTGCAGAGACATCTCTAGCTTGGAGTTCCCTGCTACTACTGCGGATATTCTCAACCGATTGTACCTCCTTCAAGCCTTCTTTGATGGAAAAGAATTTCTTCAATTTTAGTTTGCGGATAAAGCATATACATATATATATATATATATATATACAGCAGTTATAGAAGTTCATTCTGCAGCAAATGTTCTCCCAGTTCATCCATTTATCAGTGCGCTAGAAAAATTATACCATGAGTAGCATGTATATCATATGCACTTTGCACTTTAATTATTGTCCAAGCATCAGCACCATCTTTGTTGTTGTATTAAGCTGTTCCAATTCAATAATGATGCTTTGAAGCATGGTTTAACAATCTTTATATATTTACAGCGCACAGCTATGCAGCTCTATACCCCAGTTTTTAAATTAATAATAGTACTGTATATTACGTTCATTACATACATTACATTACGTACATTACATAGATGGCTCTCAGACATTGGGATACAGGGCATGGCGCTTAAATAGTTGTCATTGTTCTTGAATGTTATAACATTTCAAGTACAGGAGAACACCACTCTCTCCAAAACCATGTCTCTGAGGTGTGGAGTCTCACAGGGCTCATCATTGAGCCAAACGCTTTTTAATGTCTACATTGAGCCACTTGCTAAGATCGTGCTGGAATTTGACGTATCGATGACTTCTTATGCCAACGATACACAGTTGGTTATCTCCTTGGACGCAAAAAATAGCAGGGACGGTGAGAGACTATCTTCCTGCTTGATAAAAGTTAAAGAGTGGATGACAAGAAGCTGTCTAAAGTTAAACGGGGACAAAACTGAGTTACTATATCTCGGAAATAAAGAATACCTAGGCCCATTATAGACTGGCCTGCCTGTCTAGGCAACCCACTGACCCCCACGTAAAAAATAACAAATCTAGGATCCTGGTTAGAAACGGATCTCTCCATGGTGGCCAAGAAGGTTGCAGCATCTACATCTCAGTAGGACAATGGTCCATTCCCTGGTCACCTTGGGGTGAAATTATGGAAACTCACCTGTTCTTGGGCGCACTTAAATATGTTACTTGCAGATTGCAGGTGATTCAGAATGCAGCCACAAGGCTGCTGTCTAATGTTCCTGCATGGAAGTCAGTAAAAAAGCACTTACTTGGACTCCGTTGGCTACTGGTAGAATTAAATTTAAAGTACTGGTCATCACTCACAGAGCACGCCATAACAGAGGTCCCCAAAAAATCGAGAGGCTAGTGTCTCCCTACATCCCAAACAGGCAGATATGATCTAGTATGGAGGAACGTCTAAAACTAACAAAGGCTAGGAGGGAGAAATGGAGAGGAAGGTCTTTCTCCCACCTAGTTCCTAAACTCTGGAACTCCTTGCTTTTGGAATACAGATTGATAGACAATGAATTACTTTTCTGCAAAGAGATTAAGACCTGGCTGTTCATGCAGTATCTCTAAGACATGGTTAGCCCCTATTCAGTATCTGACCACTTAGCGCAGGGAAGTCCTTAATAATAATAGTAATGATATCTCCATTATAAGCATTGTGTTTGTTAATATTTGAATATAAGTAGAAATTAAGCAACCGGACCAATTAATGTGGTATTGCAATGAAGGCATTAGGTCATAGTCTGTTGTCCATGACCATACCTGTGTGCGATCACATGGTGTGTGTAACATTTAAAATGGTAGTTTCGCAGCACGTTTCGGTATGTGAGCAAGCCCAGTGTGGTGGGTGAAATGCGTCATCCTGACATGCAACAAATAAAGAATATCTAATAGAGCACAATCTTGGAGTCCGTGTCCTAAATTTGCAAAGCAGCGCATTGGAAACCAGTTAGGACTCCCTATACTTATAAAGGTAAGTACAAAAATATTGAAAAACATTGTTTCACACTAATATCAACAAAATAATGCCAAAAATATTGTTTATTTATATATATAAATATTGTCTATATATATATATATATATATATATATATATATATATATATATATATATATATATATGAACAATATTTTTGGAATGTTTTTATTGATATTAGTGTGAAACAATTTTTTCATCATTATTTTTGTACTTACCTTTATAAGTATAGGGAAACAATATTTTTGCAATCAACATTTTGTACATGACATTTCTGTATCACCAAATTGTTTTGATTGATATTATGTAAGTATTCCAACACTTATACTTCTATGTCCTTAGATTAATGAGTAGTGGCATAATTTAATTATAATTTCCTTGTCAATGTTTTGAAGGAATAAAGAGTTTATTTTTTTTAACAAAACCCATGCAATTTATATTCTAACATTGGAACTGAGGTAAATGCCACTCTTAGTTATGTATAATAATACTAATGGTTTCTTGACAAATTGACTCTAGAAAGGTAGAGGTAGGTGAGGCAGGTGAGGAAATGAAGGCTTGAAGAGCAGTAATACTCTCCACTGTCCTGGAGACCTTTTGTTCAGGATTTTATCGGGACAAGGAATCTGCAATACCATTTTCTGACTGAGGAATGTAAGTAAGACAAAAGTCAAATTGTTCAGAAAGAAATATGCCCAACAAACTTGTTTACTCTTCTGATATCAGACATTCTACCTGTTAAAAAATGTGAAGATTTCTGTGATGGGTGGGGACTGCTACTCAAAATGGGGCCTGAGTAAAACATGTATCCACTCATTAAAGGGTAACTCCATAGCGAGAAGTTATTTTTCCATAGTTTCTTTCTGATGAGGAAAATTCTTGAGAAAAAGAGCAAGGGGAAGTACTTTTCCATCTTGACCAAGCTGAATCAATACAGCTCCCGTAGCTTGGTCTGAGAATAAATGGTTTGGAGACATCAGTTTGTAAAATGGTAGCCCAAACTAACTTTTTCTTTTCACAGGCACTGTGAATCCATTGATAGGTTTTGTTCAGCTGGAGTAGATCTGTGATTGGAGAAATGAGTTTGGAGAAATTCTAGCTGAATTTCCAGTAATACTTGGACAAGCCTAAATAGCTTTGTGTTCCCTTTACTGAAGAAGTATTGACCAATCCAGATGCCTTAAAATTTCAAAGAATCCATAGCTATTCGTTCAGAAGAAAGAAAATCATCCTAATAATCCTTTCTAAATAGACATTTTTCTTGTCTGGCTAACAGTTTATTCTCGCAGAACTTGTTTATTGTTACCTAACATTACCTAAGAATTCCACAAGAGGATGCTTGAATTACGTCAGAAAACTAATTCTGTGTTAGCCCTATTTCTTAGCACAAAATGCCCCCTTGTGTTCAAAATGGATGCAAGGATGTATTTTGCTCTAAGATATAGCCCTAAACGCAACAGAACATGAATAGCAAGTGTGAGCAGCTGCTCATGCCCGCTAAATGTGGTTTTGGTGTAAGATTTTCCACCAACTTACTACTGGCTTTTGGAGCTATTTTCTTAGTGTAAAGTGTACCCGCACATCCAAAATGGATGTGAGGATGCACTTTGCATTAAGAAACAGCACTAAGGGGCTTATTACAATGTCGGTCGGAGTTGAAAAAATGGGTGTGTGTGTGTAAAACCCTGCACCCTGTGGCAGGCACCCCATGGTGCATGTCACACAGTGCATGGATTAACAGGGAGCACCCTAGGTACCCCCTCGGCCACCAACCGTAGGCAGCGGAGGCAAAGGGGGCATGCTAGGGGCCCTCAAAGACAGCCTTTCCGTGTCGTACAGGCCAGCATGGAAAACTGTGGGAAACCGATATCATAATCCCGACAGCAGGAACACCGTCCATAGGGGATTATGATGCAGCTCTGATCGACCGGAAGAATCCGAGAGCCATTCGGAAGGATGTCGGAATGACCAACCAGTTCATGTGACATCTTAATTCGGCAGTCGAACCGCAAACCGACCGTGTCGGTCGGAAAGTCTAGGACCACAGTCAGAATGCTTCCAACTAGCGGTCGGAGGCTTTCCGACCGGCATCGTAATCGGCCCCTAAATGGCAATTTGGGCTGGGCTGTTCCCATGGGAGCAGGGTGAAGACTTATTTGAACAAAGCTGAGTCCAAACTGGGGTGGCCTGGTGAGCAAGAAAACAATGTCTTTAGGCCCAGATCTCTGTACCTAGGGACATTGTTCAGCATTCCATCCATCAATTGTTCTTTTTGCGTTTGTCACCCCAAGTGAGACGGCGGGTGCCCAGAAGGGGGTGCCATGCTCACCATGCCACTGGATGCAGACTATCCTGGCTGATAAGGGGTGATACCCCAATACTGGTGCTAGGATGCTTTTTTCCAGTCCAAGGAAGACCTGGACTGGCAGTTCAGGCTGGATTGTTCCCTTGTGGTGCAGAGTCAAGACTGATTTGCATTTGGCTGGGTCCAAACCACAGTGGGTTTGTGAGCAAAAAAAACAATGGATTTAAGTCCATATCTATGTGCTGGTGAGTGTTTGACATTGTTCAGAATTCCATCCATCAATTGTTGTTTTTGAATTTGTCACCCCAAGTGGGACGGGGATGTCCAGACTTGCATCCCGTGCTCGCCATGCCAATGGATTCAGGCTATCCTGGCTGTTATGGGGTGATACCCTGAAACTGGTCCCAGGATACCTGTTTCCAGTCCAGGGAGAACCTGGCCTGGTAGTTCGGGCTGAACAATTGCCATGGGGAGCAGGGTCAACACTGACTTGCAAATGGCTGGGTCCAACCTGGAATGGCATGGTGATCAAACAAACAAATGTTTTAGGCCCAGACCTCTGTACTGGGGGTAAATATTTGACATTGTTTAGCTTTCTGTCCATCAATTGTTTTCTTTACATTGTTCACCCTAAGTGGGATGGGTATCCCCAGACATGAGCCCCGTGCTCGCCATGTCACTGGAATCAAGCTAGCCTGGC
This sequence comes from Lissotriton helveticus, assembly GCF_964261635.1. Lineage (NCBI taxonomy): Eukaryota > Metazoa > Chordata > Amphibia > Caudata > Salamandridae > Lissotriton > Lissotriton helveticus. The sequence continues at coordinate 455,892,265 of NC_136057.1, forward strand.
TGATGAGGAAAGAAACCCCGAATCCAGTCCCAGGATGCTTATTTCTAGCGCAGGGAGGATGTGGCCTGGCAGTTTGGGCTAGACTGTTCCCACGGGGAGCATTGTCAAGACTGATTTGCATATGGCTGGGTCCAAACTGGAATTCCATGGTGAGAAAATAGAAAGGATGGGTTCAAGTCCAGATCTTTGTACTTGGGGTGAATGTCTGACATTGTCTAGCATTCCGTCCATCAATTGTTCTTTTTGCATTTGTTGCTCTAAGTGGGACAAGTATGCCCAGACGTGCATCCCGTGCTCGCCATGCCACTGGACTCAAGCTAGCCTGGCTGATGAAGGGTGATACCCAGAAACCAGTACCAGGATGCTTGCTTCTGGTCCAGGGAGGGTATGGCCTGGCAGTTTGGACTGGACTGTTCCCATTGGGAGCAGACTCAAGACTGAATTGCATATGGCTGGGTCCAAACTGGGGTGGCGTGGTGAGAAATTACCTGTCTCAATCACAAGTTCCTTAACTTCAGTTAGCTCTTTTAACTAAGAAGCAAACTTCAAACCACAAAAAACAGTAAACCACCAGAAGCAAATCAGCACTTCATCAAAAGAAATCAAAATATCTAATCCAAGCCTAATCTTGTCAACTTTCCAGAATATGTATTAACCTCCCTGTAGGACTCAAATTCAGTTCAAACTTCCAAGACTTTCATGAGACACTACAACCTCACCTATTCAGACTCCATCTGTATCTAGACAATTAATGGGCCCACTTTTTCAGTACACCTGTAGACAGAGCCCTAACTAGTGCTATGTAATCTGTTGTTCAATGTGAAGTGCTATGCTACCCAAGTAGTGAGGTCTGTGCTACATAATTACAACAGTAGTGATGATGATGACACTAATAATAAAAACAATATACTGTCAACCAAATGTGAAGTCATATTGAATCTGCGTCTCAAGATCTAAATATTTTTTGGGTTCTCTTATTAGTTCTTCCAAACTTAAATTAAATAGAACTTCCTATTGCATCAGGATGCATGGAGAAAGGCCTCGGAGATCAGAGACGTTGTTTGGTAAGATGGCTGACAAGATTCTTTAGAGAAGTTTACGATCTACAATCCTTATCGAAGCTGCACTAAATTTGGCACTCATTAGTCTGGAATTACTTCAGAATTGCAGCAGCACTGAAACCAGCCGAAATGTGATGCTACATTCATTCAACTTCAAACTCAGGGCATAGGCACAGTCCCTCCTGTGTTTGGCTTAATCCGGCCAGGCCAAAATTTGGAATGGAGGACGGATGGCCCACGCCCTTTACAGACTCCAGAGAGAAAAAACAGAGGTCTGCTATGAAGAATGATTGATTTTTAGAGACCCAGCAGCTGCTCTCTGAGGTCGAACTGTGGGTTTCATACTAGATGTGAGTGTGGCGCAGTCATGCGACCTAGAACCCTTGACAGCTGCTAGTTCTGTGGACCTGGTGCCGGGGTGTGACATGAGGAGCCCTTTCAAGGTTGTGCCACATATTGGGTCCTGCTAGGCCCCTGGGGGCTCAGTGACCGGGGTAGGCAGCAACAACATCCAGGTCTGCGAAGGCCAAGAGCTGCCCCACCACAACAAGCATGCACACGTGCCTATAGGTGAAAATTAATCAAGTGGTCTTATGGTAAGAGCGCTCCTGGCAGCAAAAATGTAGGTGGGCCTTGAAGGCTGGCACTATGGGAACATAAGGTGGGCACTGCGTGATTGGCAGCCACGGCCCGTGGAGGGAGTTTCAGTGGGGCGGAGAGGCGGGGCGGGGTGCTAAGTAAACAATTTAATAAATAAAACAAATTTCGTAGTGCGCCCTGCATCACATTTTGCGATGCAGGGCGCACTACGAAATTCGTTTTATTAATTAAATTGTTTACTTACCTTCAATTATCCATACTCCGATTTTTAGGACCCCCCACCCCACCTCTCTGCCCCACTGAAACACCCTCCACGGGCCACGGCTGGTGATAGGACCCTTGTCTGAATCCCATACCCCGAGAAGTGGATGGGAAGCATGTTGTGGATGTCTATAGATGGCTCTGCTATTAAACTGTGAGGGACTTCTAAAGAATAACTTTACCTCCTTGAAAGATGATTGCTCTCTTAGGGTGCAATGCTTTCCTGTATGCTCTACATTTGGACTGCACCCCACCCTGAGCCACAGTCTGCAAATAGGGGGTGCTGCCTGAGAGCTCCCTGCAGGACATAAGACCCTTCCAGAGACATCTGAATTCACATACAATCAATACAAAGTAAACATTGAGGCTTGCTGTTTTAAAGACCGGGGAAGAACTACATAAAGGGACAGAATGCATCCCAGCAAATATCTTCAATGTGGGAGAGCTGTCCTCCACAACCTTCAACAACTTGAGGTATTTCTCCACATTGTTACCTGTAGAGATCATACTATTGTGATTGGAAAGCCCTGACAAAGACTTACATAAAGCAAGGCAATCCAAATGGGCAAGGATAAAACGTCCAAACCAGTGTAGGGTAATTATGTTACTCAATATTATACCCCTCCACCAAAATCTTACAGAACCACAAGGCAAACAAGCACCCTTTTGCCACCTGACATTCATGATCAAAGTGTTGAACCCTCAATGACTGACTTACTCCTAGCAATTCAAAACTTGAGAGGTGCACAAGAAAACAAAGTAGATGCGATGTTGATTGAAGTCAACCTGTTGCACATGGAATTAAGGAAAATGGCAGAGCGGGTCCAAACAACTGAAGGTGACATCAAAGGATGAAACTTGTAGTTTGCACCTTAAGGTACAGAATGTCTACCCCATATGCACTAACTAAAGCCCTGGAAGAGAGAGTGGAAGATGTGGAAGGCTGATCCAGACAAAATATCCTTTGATTTTTGGGCTTTCTTGAATGATCGGAAGGGATGTCAACCAAATTATTCCTCGAGCAATGGATCCCACAGGTGCTCAAACCCCAGCACTTCTCAATCATTTATTCAGGACAAATAGCTCACAGGGCCCCGGTCTCTAGACTCCTTCCAGGAGCCCCTACGAGAGCTTTCATAGCCATCTATCTAAATTAGCGAGACAGAAATTGTGCCCTACAATTACCACGACACAATGACGCCCCAATTAGGAAATCACACAATTTCTATATATCCTGACTGTACACAAAAAGTGCAAAACAAAGGAAAACATTTAAAACATGAAGCAAAAGCTTAAGTCATTGAACTTGAAATACATGTTGTTATATCCAGCTTGCCTATGAATAATAGCAAGAGGGTGTATGGACTTGGCTAGAGATGTGGGATTAAGCACCTGAAAGGAGAACCAGCAGATTCTGCTGCAGTTTGGTCAGGAATGGAATGGGGAAATCATAAAAAACGTGAAATTACAAGGAATAGAGGTCCTACATTCCATTGAAAGACAGTGCCAAGATTCCACTCACCTGAAGATTCTGAAATTGCAGGAGCAAAGACTGTACTCCCAATAACTCCAAGGAACAATCCCCAGCACAAAGCACAACAAGTGCCAACTGTTGTGCCCAAGAATGGGAAGGATATGGAAGGGATGAAAGGGAAGATAAGACGGACTTCTAAGCTCTAACTACAGCAGACAAGCACCTCAGCTGTTAGATCCCAGTCTTCTCACAACACCTTACAAAAGGGGATTACAAGAAGACCATGAGAAAAGCACGGAGACAACCATAACTAACCTCCTTTTCCCCTCTGATCAACCGACTAAAGGTTTAAACAGTGGGTAATCCCAGCAAGGTATTCAAACAGAGTGAAAGGCACATACAGGCAGATTCATCAAGCGAAATGCGCTCGCAAAAGGGCCAGATTCTGAGAATCTGGCTCTTTGCGAGTGCAATTTTTGCATTTGGGATACATCATCCCAAATGCAAAAATCGCTAATAAAGAATTCGCAAATTTGCGAGGATTAGCATTTAAGGAATCTCTATTAGAGATTCCTTAAATGCTATTCATGAAACATTTAAAAATTGCGAAATCGCAATTTAGGACCGCTATTTACCACGAAGTCAAACCTCGTAGTAAATAGCGAAAACTTAAAAAAATGCATTTAAATGCATTTCTCTAAGTTGCATGTTACACACACACATGTCCTTTGGACATGTGTGTGCACAACATCAGTGTAAATTCACATTTCAGGGGTGCTACAGGGTGTCCTTTGGACACCCCTGCACCCTTGAAATCTCATCCTTATTTGCGATTAGCAAATTGCTAATCGGGGAGCTATTCCTTATTTGCGATTAGCAGTTTGCTAATCGCAAACAAGGAACATGTAGGAATCGCAATATTTATTGCAATTCCTACATGAATCCCGTTTTGCAGTCCTTAATAGCGATTCCTTATGAATCGCTATTAAAGACTCGCAAAACGGGTCTTTGATGAATCTAGCAGATAGTTCCCTCTCCTGGGGTGATAATTCATGGTCTGCGCACCATCCTAGATCCTTTTTTGGGGTGTGTTATTACTTTAATAAGACTCAATGTCATGCAAAATGTCTTCTTTTTGCTAGCTGTGAAAACCGCAGTTAAGTAAATAGACTGTACGGAGCAAATGTCCAGGCTGCTAAAAGGGGATGGTGGGCAGAAAACAAGGAGCTGGAGACCAGTGGTAGGATATGGGTAACAGAAAGGAGGGTCCAATTGACAGGCTGTCCCAGCAAGACATTGGGAATGAGAAGCAGGGGTTCCAAATTCCCCAAAAGGTTGTCAAACAACAGGGAGCACAGAATCTAGTTAGACAGTTGTCAATAATTTGGAAGAGGGCGATCAAAACCATTCTAAAAAGTCTCCCATTTGATCCTTATATTCCACTATGGTGAATTAAGCCATTCAGAGATATTGATAAGAACATGTCAATTGTTGGAAGGGGAAGGGTCGAACAGAGGGAAACTTGAAAATTACCATGATCTTTTGTGTGGTATTCCATAGATTGTTGTCTTCTGTACCTTAACCCCTTTTTATTGGCATTAGGACTCCATGCACTTTACTCCTGCTAACCAGTTGTAACGTCCTTGTGCTCTCCTTTTTAAACATAGTATTGGCATCCCTCTAATTGGCACATATAATTTACTTATAAGTCCTTAGTTTATGGCACTACATATACTTAGGGCCCATAAATTAAATGCTACAAGTAGATTGCAGCATTCATTGTGCTACACACAAAATATATCTAAGTTCTGCCCTTGCATCCTGAATGCAGTTTTAAACTGCCATTTTAACCTGGTGAAATACATATTTTGTCAGGCTTAAACCTTCCTTGCTAATACTTACAAGTCATCCCTAGTGTAGGCACTGAATGTCCATAGGGCAGGGTGCATGTGTAGTTACGTTTCACATGTCTGGCAGTGAAAAGCCTCCAGTTTTTCACTGTGGCATGGCTGACTCTCTCATAGAAAAGAACAAGTATACAATGTAACTCCTTATAATGTAAGACTTAAGCTTGGGAATAGCCAGAGAAATGATTCAATGACTAATTGGAATAGGAGTTTAAAATGAAACCTAAAAGTCAAGTCGTCCGATTTAAATTACTATTTTGAAAATGCCACTTTCAGAAAGTTATTGAACAAGGGAGATAAGCCTGGACCTTATGTTATTTGTGAACATTATTAAATTCACGTTATGGTCAAACACATTGCTTTTTGTTTGATCCGGTATTTTATTTATACATTTTTATTTAGAAAAAATGCATTCTTTGCTTATTTGTTCAAGCATTCAACACAGAGGAATGACAAATTGAATTCCAGTGTGTAAATTGAGGACATTTTCCCTGTCATAGACATTTAAGTGTTCCCTGTGTGAATTTTGATACCTGATTTAGACATCTCAGAAAGTCTAGGATCAGTATTTCAGTACACCACTTAAGTTGGTGTTAGAGCACTATTGCATTGGATGTTTTCTTGTGATTTTCTATGTGTATTTATAATGTTTTGTAATAATTGTCTTATCAATGTATAGAATTTGGATATGATTAGACTTTTGTCTTTTTCATGCTTGAACAAATAAGCAAAGAATGCAATTTGTCTAAATACAATGGTGTAAATAAAATACCGGATCAAACAAAAAGCAATGTGTTTGACCATAACATGAATTTAATAATGTTAACAAACAACGTATGGTCCAGGTTTATCTCCCTTGTTCAATACAGTTCTACGGCCCTGCCTGTCCTCGACCCCCATGCCTAACTCCCCAGTTGTTGACTTTAAGAAAGTTGGCATTTTCCTGCCTAAACGAAATGCGCTTCTCTGAAAGTATCCAGGGTTACCTGACTGTTAATGGGTATCCTGCTGTGTGACATGTAGTCCTCCTAGACAGTCAACAAAGGGGCTGGGTGTGGAGAGGTGAGGGCCTTCCTTACAGGATGACTGGGGAGGTGTTGTGCCCTTGTCCTGATTCAACTTCAATTGGTAGCCGGTTGCTATATCTAGTCCTTCCTCATTTCAGAAGAACCAGAACCTGTAACTGGCAGATGCAGCTCACACCTCTGCATGTCTGCCCTCTGTTTTACTAGCCAGACTAGAGCCAAATTCAGGAGAAAGGGAAGGGAAGAACTGAACAGAACCAGATTTAGAGTTTGACAAAGGGATGTCTGCAACCACAGGCATTAAAGCGACATCCACAGAACCTGAAACATTCCTGGACCTTTGAAGAATCAGAAGAAGAAGTGCTCTGCTTGCTGAAGCCTGAAGGAAGGCTAAACCGGCTTACCTTGAATCCAGGACCCCAGTTGTGACCCCAAGGGTCAGTTGGCTGACCTCCTGTGTGAACTACAGGAACACAGTACATTCTGGAGGCTTTTCATACTTCCCAGCAGACCAAACTGAACTGGACCGGACTTGGTCCCCTCTGCTGGTCTCTGTGGGTGTTCGTTGTGACCCCAAGTGTCATACTCAAGGTCCTGGACCCTTGTTTGGAGTTTAAAACCTAATGAGAATTGGCACAATCTACTCTGTTATTGCTTCTATATTATGTGGAAAACCTCATGGTTTCCTTTTAGCCCCTACCCTTTTTACCATGTACTTGAAACCACTTAGAGAGATGTGCTAAAGGGTCTGTAATTGCAATTCTTAGCTTATATCTGAAACTAATGCCACTTCAGGACATTGGAACCCTAAAATCATGCCATAAAAACTTTGAGAATGAATGTCCATAAACATATTGAGACAGAATCCTGAAAAACTGAGGGTAAAGAAACATCTAATGACATTCAATTGCATGTCAATTGGTTGTCGAACCTGCACTCACTCGGATTCTCTCACCAGCAACAGAGGAAAAATTGCTGGGCATCAGGCTGTGATGCAGCACTGAAGGAGTATGCAGTTCCTGTAGGGTGGGGAAAGAAGAAGGAGGCTAGGTTGGTCAACACCCTTACGCAGTAGTGGAGTGTGGGGGTCTCCCAATTTGGGAAGTGGGGCCCTCACATACCCATTTGGATGTCAAGCTTCATCATTGGGCTTTCTCCTCATCAGGCCGGCGCTGCAATGCCTCAAGGCAGAGCAAAGGGTAGGTTCCCGGCACCTGTTTTCCAGGAAAACTGATGACGTTCACTTTTGTACCGATCGTTGCTCTGCCTAACTATTGATGAGGTTAGACTGGAAACCAAATTGGGTTGGTCCCATGATTTGTATTATTAAGGTATCTCATTGAAAGGTCATCAGAGAGTTTGGTTCATATTCCATAACCAACCACCTGTGCAGATAGTGCATCAAGATAGGTCCTGAAGAATTGCAGAGTGATATACACACATAGGGCAAGAAACATGTTGACCATGCCTCCAACCATTTTAATCGGCGGTATCCCTATTCTGATTTTAATTGAGACGAGTGGGCTTGCAGATTAAAATTCCTTTTGGAGCACCACCTCGCCTTAATTTATTTATTCTCACATCACCTTACATCTACACCACTAGGCCTCTCACACGCACGTCACCTATACAGCTTTGGAAAAGACTCTCTGACAAAGAGCCCCTCATAGGTTGCCCATCAGGCATTGCAGCACCAGCCTGATGAAGAGCTAGCCCTATGATGAAGCATGAAACCCAAATCGGTGTGTGAGGGCCCCACTTCCTAAATTGGGAGACACCCACACTCCACTACTGAGTAAGGGTGTTGACCAACCTAGCCTCTTTCTTCTTTCCCCACCCTACAGGAACTGCATACTCTTTTGGTGCTACATTGTATTTATTGGGACCTGTATGCTGGATCTATAGGCACCCCTTCTCCCTCATTTGGATTGAGCATCAGGCTGTGATACCATGTGCACCACTTGAGAAGATAGGCAGTTTCATTACAACATCTTCTCAAGTGGCCCACAGTTTCTGCAGATGAATCAACATTGTACTATCTAAAAAAGTTAACTCCTTTTCCCCAACCACTGGATTTCAGACTAGTTGTTCATGCTGTTGTGGTTTCTCATATTGATTATGGAAAATCAACTTTAAGTAGAGTGCCAAATCCAGCCACCTATTAGGGCTCACCTCCACTCCATCGCTTTTTCCATCATTCTTTCATACATTTTCACAGTGACTGCTCTGCATCTGTGTTCTCAAGGCCTCTCATCACCATTTGTTACTTCATACCTTCTACTCCAATCCTTATATAACATTTATTTCTGAGTCGCTAGGTCTCCAGATTATTTTTCTTTTGTCCTGTCAGTCCCTTGCTTAGTCTCACCTCATTGTTTAAATCCTTCCCTAACTTTGCTGCTAGCTTCTGCAAATTTCACATTCTTGAGTAAGAATTTATTGTGCCTGTCTGTTCCAGAGTTCACTATCTCAGTCCTTATTATGCCACCTTGTTCAGTGTAAGAGACTATTTGGTTACCTGCTCGGACATCACTTAAAATAAAAAGATGAATAAATAAATGGATGAATAAATAAATAGATCTCCTTCACGTCACAACAAAGCTACCCTCCTGAACATTAGATCTTTAGTGTCTAATGCAACTTCCATATCTATCCTCTTCCAGGACTATGACATTTATCCTATTGCACTCAAGGAAACCTGTTTTGCTTATCGTGTTACAAGGGGTTGTCTTTATCCTGGAGGATTCCCTTCAAGGGAATCTGGTTTACTCAATATACTCCTCCCCATTCCAACGCCTTACTGCTTTTGCCTGCTTCTCTTTTTATCTTTTTATTTACTTCCACTTTTGTTTCTTCCACTTCTTTCTCCACTCTACTGGTTTCTTTTCTACTTTTCTACTTATTTTCCTTCTACTCTCCCCCCCGCATCCTGCCCTTCTACTGCTTTCCTGCTGCTGCTGCCCCCACGGTCTCTCCCCCTCATTTTCCTGCTCCCACCTCCCAGCTTTCCCGCCCTTCCCGACCTCTACCTAATGGAGGCCGCTATGCGGCCGTACACAGCAGGTGTGCCGCTGGCATGCCAAAAGCAAGCCCGTCTGCGTCCCTCCGTGACCCTACCGCGACCAGTGCCAGGAACCCTGGTCCTCTGACCTGCCAATGATACAGGTCCGCAGCTCTCCAAGCACTCAACGTCGGCAAGAACAACAACTGCAAGCTCTCCTCAACTCTCAACATCCACGGTCCCTTCACTTGCCGATACTGCCACCACTCCCTCACCGAGAGCCAGGATCCACCCCCGCTTACCAGCTACAACTCCACTGCAGCCCCAACCCTGCAATGCATCCTCCTCAATTTCCTCTCCCTCCACAGACATGCCACGGAAATCTGGGACCTCCTCGACAGCACCACTTCCGATTTTGCTTTTCTTACCGAAACCTGGACAAGCACCACCTCGGGACCAGACACTGCGTTCCCCATCCCCGAAGGATACAAAATCACCCGTAAGGACTGCACGAATCGCCACTGAGTCGGCATCGCTCAGAAGGCCAACCACCACCTGAAAAACTACACCGACGGGCCCACAGTCCTAATGGAACACATCCACTTCAAGATGCATGTCAACTCGACCACCATCCTCTGAGGCACCCCATCTACAGACCTCCCGGACCCGCACACCTTTCTCCGACTCCTGCACACACATCATCATCCCACATGCCATCACCTCCACTAACTACACTTTGCTGGGAGACCTCAGCTTTCACCTCGACAATTGCCAAGACCCCAACTCCACCTCCCTCCTGGAAAACCTCCACATCATCAGACTCAATTAGATCGTACCAAGACCAACACACTCAGCAGGACACACCCTCGACCCCACCTTCAGCCACACCTCCAAATCATGGACGGACCACCACTGGGTCCACTTCACCTATGCAGCAAACATCTCCCACAGATGCCAACCCCAGCCCCAATGCAGGAATTGGAACAAGGTCTCCGATGACCAGCTCGCTGCCAGCCTTAGCGACTCCGCTCCCACCACCTCAGACGACGACCCCACCACCTCCACCCATACCCTACACAAATGGATCACTGACTGCGCCAACACCATCGCCCCCTCAAGAAATCCTCCAACCCTTGCGCAAAAACGTCTAGCTGGTTCTCTACCGAACTCTAGGAATCCAGACGAACATCATACGCCTCGAAAAATGACAGAGGAACTCCAAAACACCAGCAGACCTCCACAATTACAAAACAGCCACCATCGCCCACCACAAACTCATCAGACACACAAGGAAGAAAGCGCTCCAGGACGGAATCTCCACCCACTCACACAACAGCAAAGAACTCTTGGGCATCATCAGAGTTCACCCAACCCAACAGCGAGTCCACCTACATCCCACCCGCCCAGGACCTCAGTGGCGAACTCAGTACCTTCTTACATCACAAAATCAAGACCATCAACGTCAATTTTGATGACAATAACCTCCATGATGAACCCACACTCACTGCTTCCTGCACCACACAGCCTACACTTAACAGCTGGACCGCCTTCAGCATCAAAGACACCCTAAACACTATGAAGACTAACCACTCTGGGGCCCCCACGGACCCCGACCCCCACCACATCTACCAAAGAGCCGTGGATATCATCGTCTTTGAGCTTCAAAGAATCATCAACCGCTCCTTTGATAAAGACTCCTTCCGCTTTGACTGGAAACCCACCGAGATCAACCCTCTCTTGAAAAAACCCTTGGCGGACCCCACTTACACAAGAACTTCAGACCAATCTCCTTACTTCCTTACCAGCCAACTCGCCCCCTTTGTTGACGAGAACAACATCCTCTCCTCCTCCTAATTAGGCTTCAGTAAGAACCACAGCACAGAAACCGCCCTCATCGTCGCGACAGACGACATCCGCTCCCTCCTCGACAAAGGAGAAACTGTGGCCCTCATCCTCCTGGAACTCTCTGCGGCCTTTGACACAGTCTCACACCAAACCCTAGCCCAGAGACTCCACGCTGCAGGAATCTGGGACAAAGCGCTCAACTGGATCCGCTCATTCCCCTCTGGTAAAACGCAACAAGTCAGACTCCCTTCTTTCCTCTCGGAACCCACACCGACCACCTGCAGAGTCCCACAAAGATCCTCCATCAGCCCCACTCTGTTCAGCGTCTACATGGCCCCACTTGCATCCATCATTAGATCACATGGACTCAACATCGTATGGTACTCAGACAACACTCAACTCATCCTCTCCCTTTCCAGCGAACCCAACATCTCGAAAAATAACTTTAAAAAAGGAATGGAAGCTGTTGCCAGGTGGATGAAGAACAGCTGCCTACAGCTGAACACAGAAAAAACCGAAGTCCTCATCATAGGCCCACAAAGCCCTCCACAACACCAGCACTGCCAACATGAACCACGGCCTCTCGTTCCACGCACCCCAAAGATCCCTCCGCTCAGCCCAGCTTTCCCTTGTGATGGTGCCGCGCATCAAGAAGACCAGAACAGGAGGCCGCCCCTTCTCCTTCCTCATGGCCAAAGCTTGGAACATCCTCCATCTCCAGCTCCGGTAGACACCAACTCTCTCCAAGTTCCTGAAGGACCTCAAGAGCTGGCTCTTCGACAAATTACCTTGAGTGTCCAGCAACTACATGAACCCAGGTTGGCCCTGGAAGCCCTCGGGACCTACTTGGCCTTCGACGAAACACTGTGAGTGCCAAGGAGCTGCACACCCCTCTCCCCCCTCCAACGCCTTGAGAACCTTCCGGGTGAGTAGCTACACTTAACAAACCCCTGATTGATTGATATACTTTGAAGATTACAAGCACAACATCTAAAATCACTGAGGCAGTACATCTACTGCTCATCTGACAGCAAAACGGTGGGTTTAAGCATATTTTAATTGATTATATCACTGTCAGTTGAACACTCACTTGAAATCCTTGACTCAGGACATTGTGCATCCAGGGAAGGAGACAGAGATAACCTATACAAGAGTAGAAGGGGAATGTAAGATTCACACACAAGATAGTGGGCGCACAGAAGGAGGTGGAGTCCAGGAGGCCATCAGACATTTCCTAAGGAAGCCAACATTGAGATTTACGTTGGCGAGAGTGAGGGGGGCGGAGACACCAAGGGGAGAGGAAAACCCTGCTGAAGGACAGTAGAAAGAAAGAAGCAGACACAGGAAATCGGCATAGGAAGAGGTTAAAAAAAGCACTAGTGAAGAACTGAGTGAAGAACTGAGTGGCACACATGCTGTAGGTTCCTTGAGGGGACAGGAAGCCACCAGCTACCTGGCCACTGTCTGAGAATTGTTTGCTCAAGGCAAGTGACAAAGGCAGGAAATTGATGGGTGGAACTGAATGAAACCTAAAGTAATAGAAAAAAGTTATTTGCATAGAATATAGAATTAACCAACAAGAATTAGACTGGTTAGACCACTTCTTCATTACTTTCCAGACCTTAACATACTATCCCAGTGCTAAACTGGAGATGGAAATGGTAAAACATATAGATCTCAAACAGAGTGAGCAGAGAAGCATTAGCAAAACCAACACGTCTAGTGTTAAGGTGCTACCCCATGCAATCAGAGGCAATCAAAAAGCCACATATATTATGTGTGCTGTGCCTCTGGGCAATCTGTTTCTTTCTGTGTTTCCTAAGTATATTCCCAAGTATGTGCCCTGTTTTTGGTCCAGAGGATTGCAATGCTGGTGTTTTAGTCCCCAAAGGTGCAGTGCGGATGCAACTCAGCATCCCAAGCTTAGGTGCTAAACATAGAAGCAGAGAAAGAGGCTTCTCCAGTGACTGCGCCATCGTGTACTAAAGAAGTCTTATCAAATAAAGTTACATTGTCGCACAGCATTCCACGCAATGTGATATCAGATCAAGCCGGGTCAAGGGACGAACTCCATACATTTTCCAACCTTTTTGGACTTCGCGCTCCTTTTCGTTATTTCTTGCTTCCCACCTGTGTACTGCCTACATCTGAAGTGGGAGTGTTGATATGACGTCTCGCTAACCTGAAAACTTCTGTGAGTTGTGTCTGGATAATTGCCATAGTATCAGTAGACAATAATATGATAATAGTGACAACATCTGAATTTCGAGGAGCGGGTTATTTAAAATCCTCGTCGGGCTCCAAGCCATTTGTATGCAGTGTGTACAGGAGTCATTGAAAACTATCCGAACATCAGTATTGTGTTCATGGCCGGAACAGCCCCATAAACCCGCACTGGTATCCATTCTAATTGCAAGCCACCTGCAGTTCCAGATGGAAAATGTTCTCTTTTCATCTATTCCTCCATACTGCTGCAGCTGACATGCACATAAATAAAACATTGCAACTTTCTGTTTCTTCCCCTCACAGAGTTTAGCCCTAGGTGACGACCAAAGCTGCATGGCTTCCCTGTGCTTTGTTCTGCAGCTCGCTTCTCATCCTCATTCAGACACGAGGCAAGGCGGCCACGGCTGACCCCCCATTGGCCTTCTTACAAAAGTTGACCTTTAGTCAAGGTGATGACGAGAGCCATCATTTTTGCTAGTGCTGGATTCAAGCGCGTCTCAGGCTCGGCTCAGCTGGTTCAAACATTTCGATGGCAACGCGTGTCTTACCCTGGAGCTGTCAATGCGGCGCTTTGAAAGTAGATGGTGGGTAATCTCAGCCGATGGATACAAACCTCAGCAGGGGGTTATATCACGCTGACTGGTGCAATGCAGTCAGTTCTGGAACAGGAAAGACAACAATGTTTCACGAAAAGTAAAATAGTGCAAATATATAAATGCGTGCCCACATGTGCTCAGCAGGCAGATTGGATGATTTAACATGTCATTCTTCGTTTAACTGTTTGCATCTCTTCTACAAGTTCTCCTTTTCCAAATAAGTCCCATGCGCATTTCGGGCTCTCTGTACCATCCTATACAGTTGGTAAGCCATTACACTCACTACTAATACATATCACCTATTCCTCTCCAAGACTGTGCACTTTACCACTGATCACTACTTGCATATGCAGTCTGATGTAAGTTCAGCACGATCCTCAGGAAAGAAATATGTACTTATACAACTCAAGTTAACGGTAATTCTTATTGTTTTAGTTAATTAAAACCATAACAGGTTTACAAAGTAATAATTATACATTACCTCCTCGTCCTGTCTCCCCGTCCCATTCCTGATAAGTGAGCAGCTAGTCTGCTCCACAGAAACCCCTACCTAGCTGAGCTGTTTGCACTTCCCCCTAGGATGACGTCACCTACACGTGACTATAAAGGTGTGGTATATAAATAAATAATACCGGATCTATTTTTGGATGAATGAATGAATAACAGATAGCTCAATAAAATAAGAGTCAAGATTCGAGGTAGTAGGAGTTTCTGCAGGTTTATTACAGCATAAGGACAGGATCAGGACAACCTGCATAGGATGACCCAGCAGCTGCTGGGGCTTGATCTGGGATGAGCGCGCTAACTTTTAATAACAATACATTGACTTATATACATAGCGCAAACACATAGCATTACATTGCAGTAGGCGTAGCAGTGGGTGGAGCAGAAGGCGTGACGCGTAGCAGTCGCGAGAGATAACAGTAAAAGTAGGTGTAACTGGGCGTGTACATAGACATGTGATGCAAACGTAACAGAATATGTCATGAATGGGCGGAAACATAGGAGGGGGCTACCTAAGGAGCCGGGACCTCTAACCTAATGGTGCGCGAAAACTGGCAATGACGTGTTACTAGGAGAAGCTGGGGGCTACGAACTCTGTGCTAGGAGCAGAGACTAGAGTCTGGAGGGTCGGAGCGACATGTACCTAAACCCTATCTGGTATCTGATGTTTAGGGAACATGTTGATATAAACTTAGAAGTCATGAGGGGAAAAGCTAACTTGATTCTAAGACTGGACCATGCATTATTCTACATGTAGTGCGTGATGAAGAATATTAAATGACCATTAATACAGTATTTCTCTAACGTGGAGCCGAATAGGCTAGACAATGACGGAAACTATTGATGCAGTTCAGTGGCTTAGGAATGCAGAAGGAGGACTGAACTGATAGCTGGAACTATAACATACTTTTGGCAGACTCAGAGGCAGAGCCAGGCTGCACCGGGCACTGCGAGGCAGGAAGTAAGTGAAGGGTCGAGGATACAGGTGGGGGCTGTATCGCTCCTTAGCGAGGCTTTCAGGAGACAGGAGCTGAATCTGATGTCCGGGCCCTTTTGAGGCCTGGAAACGGGGACTTTATAATGGAATAACGTGCACACTGAGAAACGTGGCAACATTACTTTACATAGGCCTAATATTCGTAGTATTCACGAGAACTGGAAAATGACATACCAGAGGTGGACACAACTATAATTGCGTCATTAATCGGACATGGGAATAACATATGCATATTGGTCATGCACACATAACATATGATGGATGAGGCGTAGGGACACAGAACATGGCAAAATTTACTTTTCCACATTCCCTCCTTGTCACTACGTTTCCATCAGGAAACATCAATTTTCATGATACCATCTATCATTTCATACAGTACCATTTGCTCGTCTCGAATTGTCTTGGAACGGGATTTAGAACGGGGCTTGGGACTAGGAATACAAGAGGTAGCACACATGCTGCAAATCGCAGGGCCACATTGTATACAGAGGCAGCAGCTAAATATGATCGCTACTGCAATACCTAGAAAGGACAGGACTTTCCATCCCCAGGCGGAAATTATATTCCAGAACCAACCTGACCATGTCCAGGTGCCTGGATCTTGATGTAACAGATGGGCAATTTTATGAAGTCTGGTTATAGCTGAATAAACAGACGGCGCGTTATTTGGAATGAAAATACAGCAACTAGATCCGATGACTCTACAGGCCCCGCCCCTATCGGCCAGTATGACGTCAAGGACGAGACGATTTTGCAAAACGACAAATCTCATAGCAGATTGTTCTTCGGTTAGGTTACCTAGAGCAGAGGCAGTCTCATTTACTACAGCTTCAAGGGTTCTTGTTAACCTACGGATCAGTTTACTATTCTGGACAGGTCCTACAAAGAAGAAGAAACCTTTATTGAAATCTGTATACTGTTCTAGAGTAGTTTCAGTATAATCGACAATTGGGGACTCCCTTCTATGTCTAATGTGTACTAGATGTGTGTTTCTGTGATAATCAGATGGGGCTAGGAAAACAGGTGGCAGTAGGAAAGCAATGTAACAGGTTCCCTCCCAATCGAGGGGCAGACGAACATATGCGGTCTGACCACAAATAAAATAAGAATGACGTGAAGTTTTGAAAACAGATTTCCTACTGTCACTATACTTGATAACAGTAGTACAATCACTATGACCTACATGTATGGAACCATAACTACGGACACATAATTCGCCTTTGACAGGTAGTACTGAAATAGCAGGTAAGTCTGGAGTAGTATCAGACTGAACATTCAGGACCATGAAATTCGACGAATAATTACCTAAATTATAAACTTCATTTTCTAGATCTAAACCTGTTCTGTGGGGGAGACCTTGCTTGTCTGGAAAACATGTACTGTTAAGAAAAGACATATCTGTTGAGGATGACGTTAACGTGGACCATGCTCCACACGAACCATTGTGTGAGAATGGATAAGGAAAGAGTGGCAGAACTCCCTTCGGTGTCTGGAAAGGGGGGAGTCGACCACACACCCAACAATTAGTGGCATTGCTGGTCTGGTGTGAGTAATGTAACATACGGATAAATGTGTTGTTGCGCATAGCGAGGCGGTATGAATATTCGTGAGGAGGCAGATCACTAAACGTGTGCTCTACTGTAGCATTAGCAGACATATTTACATGAGGAACTGGAAAATACAGATAGAACGCATAGCTGATGCAGGAAATCATAATGCTGATGAATAATATGAAACATAGAAAAACGATACATCTGATTGAACTTTGACTGACTCTCTCACTATGGGGGTCTATTTTATACATGTCAGAAACAATCTAACCGTTTCACCTAGGGGAGGACTTATACAATCAAACTGACTGACTTATTTTACTAGACCTGAGCTTTAACTTATACTCCTGCTGCGGAGTTTTCTCTAACAAGGGAGGGGTTGTAATAATGTCTTGTGCGGGACAGTCCTTAAGAGCAATATTTTGGCAGTCCTTCGAATCCTGGGAAATGTTTTTGGAGACTGGTTTCAATCCTTTAAAAAGTTTTACATGAGAAAGGTGGATCCATCCTTTTCTGCCTTCCAACTTGACGGCAGTACGGGTGGTCAAGAGGACCTGACGTGGCTCCTTCCAACGTGGTTCCAGCGGACTTGATCTGTCAAAATTTCTGATCATCACCAAGGAGCCTGGAACGATCTCGTGCGGTGCCACCTCGGTATTGTCTGGAAATGCGGCGGCAACCTGTGAACGACATGAGTTGAGGGCAGACATCAAGGAAGCTAGGTAATCTGTCAGCATATTACATGAAACATCGGTAATACTTCGGGGTCTAGGAGTACCCCACATGTTAGGGGGGCGGCCGAATACGACCTCATACGGGGACAGACCTGATCTGGAATGTGCGACCATGCGCATATAAAACAAAGCGACTGGCAGAGCTACTAGCCAGTCCACACCTTTTTCTTTACAGACTTTTGCAATTCGGATTTTCAGAGTCTGATTATGTCTCTCTACGAGACCGGCTGCTTCAGGATGGCGTACACAATGGAACTTCCACTGGTACCCTAACAAAAGGGAAACGTGCTTCATCAGTTCAGATGAGAATGGCTGGCCGTTATCAGAATATACGACTCTAGGGAGTCCATACCTAGGGAAGAATTCACGAACCAACTGCTTGGCAGTGGTCGCGGCTGTGTAATCTGGGACTGGATATGCTTCTGTCCACCTGGACAAAGCGCATACTACTACAAGGACATACTTGAAACCTCGACATCGCTCCATCTGAATATAATCCATCTGGAGGACCTCAAAAGGGTGGTCAGGGGGCTGGAAACCACCTTGTTCCACCGGGACACTTTTACCTGGATTAAACTGACAACATATCATACAGGTACGGACTTTCTGCTTGGCTGCAGCTCGTAAATGCTTGTTGAACCAAATGTTCTGGATACTGTCTAACATAGCTTTTTCTCCTAAATGTGCTGGACTATGTGCGGTATTGATAATGACTTGAACCATAGAGTCGGGGAGAAACCATGTGGCTCTACCCTTCGTTAACCATCCTTGATCTGTCTGGACCCCTCCTTGTTCAGACCATTTCTTGATTTCATCAGGGGTAGCATGTAACTGGATATCTATGACATCTTGAGTAGGGTCCTTAACTGTCATGCATGTAGTCGGATCTGGAGTATGTGTCATGTTAACTGGAGTGTCTGGAGTCTGTGCTGTAAGCTTGGCTGTGCGGTCTGCTAGATCGTTACCTTGAGAAATAATGTCTGTAGCTTTCGTATGTGCTTTGCACTTCATGATAGCAATGGATGTCGGTAAATGTATGGCATCTAACAGGGCTTGAATAAGGAGACCATGCTGAATCTTGGTTCCATGAGAAGTCATGAAACCTCTCTCCTGCCAGAGCACTCCGAAGTCGTGTACAACTCCGAATGCGTAACGTGAATCTGTGTAAACATTAACTTTCAGGTTCTTGGCGTGTATACAGGCTTGTGTCAGAGCGACTAGCTCTGCTGCTTGAGCGGACAGGGTATCAATACGGTGTGTTTCAATAACTTCGGTGTCAGTAGTCACTGCATACGCGGCGACTAGTTCTCCTATACTAGTTCTCATACATGAACCGTCCACATAAAGTGTCAGGTCGGGATCTGGTAACGGAATGTCTGTCAGGTCTTGTCTTGGCTTAGTCGTAATGTTAACTACTTCCACACAGTCATGTGTGTCTGGATTTGAATTAACTGATGGTAATAATGTAGCAGGATTCAGGACGTTGCAGCGTCTAATTTCTATGTGTGGCTGGAACAGTGTCAATTCATAACCTGTTAAACGTGCAATTGTCAAGTGCTGAGTTTGTGTTCGGTTTAAAAGAACTTCTACTGAATGTGGGACTTGTACTGTCAGGGAATGTCCTAAAACTATGGAATCACTTTGTCTGATAGCTAGTGCTGTGGCTGCAACTGACTTGAGGCACGCAGGCAACGCCTGGGCGACTGGATCTAATGTGCTCGAAAAATAAGCACAGGGCTTGTATTGTCCTGCTTGATCTTGTGTGAGAACAGATAATGCTGTACCTTCGCGTTCAGTAACGAAAAGTGTAAAAGGCTTACTGTAGTTCGGTGTAGCTAGAACTGGAGCTTGACATAGGGCTTTCTTTAATTCGTTGAAACTAAGTGTATGGTCAGATGTCCAAGGGAGGACAGTCGATACGGCTGCCTCCTGTGTCGTTAACTGTATCAGTGGCTTGGCTAGAAATGCATACTGGGGAATCCATTGCCTACAATAAGAAGTAAGGCCGATAAAGGCACGTACCTCCTTCTGGGTTCTGGGCTGGGGAAGACTCGCTATTAACTGGATACGGTCGGGTGTCAACTGCCTACCCCTCTTGGACAGCAAGTGCCCTAAGTATACCACTTGCTGGACACAGAATTGAAGCTTCGAAGGTGACACCTTGTGCCCCATCTCGGCTAGGAAATACAGAACTGTAAGGGATGCTCGTTCGCAGTCACGTTCAGAACGGGCTGTGATCAGTAGATCATCGACATACTGGAGCAGGGCAGTGTCAGTTGGCATGTGAATGTTGTCTAGTTGTCGCTTGAGTGCTTGACTGTAAATACTAGGGCTTTCTGTGAAACCTTGAGGAGCGCGTGTAAACATATAGCTCCTTCCATTTAAACAAAATCCGAAAAGAAACTGGCTATCTGGATGAATTGGAACACTGAAAAATGCATTCTTGAGGTCAATGACAGTGAAAAAACGTGGCTTCGTAATCAATAGCAGTTAACAGGGAAGAGATATCTGGGACAACTGGGTACTGAGGAATAATACATTTATTAAGCTCTCGTAAATCAATCACTAATCGATATACTGGGGGTGCATTCGGATCAGTACGTTTCATGACTGGAATGATCGGAGAATTGCATACATTGGAGTCAGTTTCTACAACTACTCCTTGAGCCATGAGCTCGTCAATAATTTTGGATAAGGCTGCTACAGCCTCGGGTGGCAATCTGTACTGTCTGATTCGGGGTAACACTACACCTGGTTTGAGAGTCACACGATGGGGTGTGATTTGCATGTAACCTACATCAGTTGGACCTTGCGCCCATAAATGCTGCGGAACATTAGACAATCTTGAATCAAAATCTCGTAATACATAGTGACCCTTAAAGTCACGTAGGAACAGACGTATTCCCTCTGGGGAACAGCAAATAACTGCACCTAATTCTTTCAGTGTCTTAATGCCTAACAGATTTTCTGGACATGACTTAGTAAGTAACAGATCAGTAGTGCGGGACAATGGACCTACTTCTAGAGTAACTGGCTTAGATATCTCATTAACTATTGGCTTTCCTGAAAATCCAAGGGAAACATTTCTTGAGCCTGAGAGCGGAGCCCCTGGAACTTCGGCGTGACTAATCGTGGTCCTACTTGCCCCTGTATCGATCAAAAACTTTCTGTCTTTCCCTAATACTTGACTGTGAACATAGGGACCTTCTTGATCTACAGGTATCTCGATGAGAGGCAAGCCTACCTCCCTCTCTAGGCTGTTTCATGAATATGACTGGTACTCTGGATACTCAGACTGTGCATACTGGTACATCTGCGATGTAACGTGCTGTGTTGCAGCAATGGGCTGCGGTACTGTAACTGTCTGTTGTGCATTCTGTGACTGAGGAATCTGTGAAACTTGTTCTTGTCTCGGCGGACGTGGTCTTTCTTTAGTCTTACCAGTAGCTATATTATGTTTCAGAACTGCACACTCGTTTATAAAATGACCTGGCTGTTTACAATAATTGCAGTTCCCTTTAACGGGAGCTGTAGGATGACTGGCTTGATTTGGACCCCTTTTCTGACTGTCTTGAGGAACAGATTGTGCAACTAGCACTTTCATTTTCGTGTCTTTCATACGTTTTCTCTCGTGTTCTTGCTCTTCTCTGATTCTATTCTGGTGATACTGGAGCATCTGGAGCATCTGGGACGGAGTATTTGCTTGCCAGGTGCTTTCGACTTTCAAAACTCGGTTTTTAATTTGTGGACTTGAATTCTCGACTAATTTAGTAACAAAAAGATGAGGGTATGACTCACTACTTGTCTTGAGACCACTGTTGATACTGAAACATTTTTCAAATCTAGAATAAAAATCACTAATATCTTCATCTTGTTTCTGTTTACAGGCTGAGATTGCATCCCAGTCTTCTTTTCTAGTTGTCAATAATCTGGGTAAAACTTGAATCAGTAATTCTGGTAACTCTTTACATTTATCTCCAAGACCGGTACCTGGTACTCGTGCCTTGTCTTCAGCTTCTAGAGCTGCCCAATCGATCTTTTTCTCTCCCACCTCCCATTCCTTTTCCTTTAACTTTTCATACACCCCTGCGGGTAACAGGACCTTTAACATTTTAATGATATCTGGGTAAGTGTATTCTCCCATACGGAGCATGTCTTTTAATTCTCTATGGAACCCTGCTGGATCTTTGTCATGACAGGGAATTAATTTCTTCATTTCAAGAAGTTCCATCTTTGAAATCGGAGTGTATACAAACACTCGTTGCATTACGCCACCCGCCCCTTGGACTGGGTGGACTTCTCGTAACGGATTCTGTCTGTCTATGTAAAATGATTTACTTTCTGGGGGTGAGACATGAACAAAATGCGGATTCAGGAACGTTCTATATTTGTGGCGCTGTTCTAGAATGACACTAATTAAATCGGTACCTAGACCTCTCCATTTATACTGGAGTAACTCGTTCAGGATATCATGCAACGGACCTGGGTCAGAATGTTGACCCTCATACAGAGTAATGAGGTGCTGGATCATATACATACCCACCAGTCGTTGCTCGGCTGGGGGCAGTTTCAGAAACATTTGTGCCACTATTTCGTCTGGAAAAGTGGTAGAATCAGAAATCCATCGGACTGCTGATCGGGCTAGTTCTTGTTCATGCATGGTGCTTAATTCACCGTAACCGACTCGTGATTTCAGAATGTGATCGGTAGCTTGAAATACTTGTTCTAGAGAACCTTGTTCTGGTGCTGAATGATGAAAAACAGACTTGTGTTCTAGACGTAAATGACGATCTGGAAATCTAGATTTTCCTACATACGCTATTCTGGCGGAATTCTCGTTCTCTTCCTCTTCAGGATCAGAGATACTTTCTTTCTCGCTTACTTGTGCTGCTTTACGCTGGTCGTGTAACCTTATTATTTCTTTACGAATTTTCTTGTACATACTCTCCATGGCACCGACGGTCTTGTGCTTACCCTCGGCTATATTATCACTCCACCTTGTCAGGATTCTCATTTCGGCGGGATCTTTAGACGGGTAATCTTGTTCTCTTATTAGACAATTGATCAGGAACTTTAATATCATGAGCTGAATCTCGGCTTTCCTTTGGGACATAATCTCACTAATACTTTCTGGATCATCCCCTGTACGGATGAAACGATATATTCTGTCTAGATCTTCTTTCATATTCGGCAAGGTGACTAGATACTCGGTCACTCTTCTTACACGTAAGGAATATAAAACCATATTATATTCGCCTGGAACTGGATCATAGACACATTCGTTAAGGGTTTGCCTGATTTCTGTAACAGACTGATGTTTGGGCGTGCGCTGTAACGCTTGAGCATGTAATTCGAGTAATGTTAAACGCTTGTGTGGCGGCGGGGTTTGAGGAAGACCTCCTCCTACGGCCCCTAGACTAGAATCGTCGACTGACATTCTTCGTCCTGGCAGGGTCGGTAATTGTAACGTGGGCTGGACTTGTATGGCGGACTGACCCGGGGGGGCTGTTAAGGGCACCCCGGTGTCTGGAGGAGCAGGAAGTGCCTGATTTACAGGGACTGGCGGAGCGCGAACTGGATTTGCATATTCGGGGACTGTGTCGTCCAGATAGGACGAAATAAAAATATCAGCTGCGGTCGGTTTGTGACGTAGCTTGGTTGGAATTAATGGTGGCGGGAAATTACTAGATGCCTCTGGGGTCGCTTTTGGCAAGCCCTCGGCAAGAAGAGGATACATACCCTTAATAAGGGCATGCCTCTGTCTGTCTGACTGTTCGGCTTTGACTTGTTCACCTATCTCGATTAATTCTCTTTCTTGGGCTCGTTCCTGGGATTCTCTACTTAACTCTGACTTTCTGACTTCTTTCTCGGTTCTTCTATGAGCTTCCTTACGCCATAACTCGATGGCATCTTTCTGTGACTGTCTGGCTTTCTTTTTCCATAATGCTTCTTCTACTCGCATGATACATTCGGCATCCCATGTACCCGATACGGGCCATCTATACTTTTCTTCTAACTGTTTGGTATACTCTACCCATAAATCTAGATACATTATGGCGCTTATGCCATGTTTCTGATACATAAAGTGACCTGGACTGTCCCTGGGCGGGACAGGAACCGCTTCCTCTAACAGACCCTTTCTAGTTTTTAACTGACGTAACTTGGAAAATAGCGGCATGACTGAACTGTAATCTGGACACAATACAATACACAATGAAAACACAAAATCACATCACACTCATACCACAACAGTAAAATACATAAAGAACATTATAAATAACAGTTCGAACAGAATATTACCTGGAATACTGAAAACCGAAACAGAACAGAATTTCTCGAGAACGGAACAGACTAGAATTACTGGATGCACTGCTATAACAGTACGGAACATACCGGTCCCATAAAGGGACGCATCAAGACCCGTATCCACCTAGGTGAACACTTCGTTTGTGAGTCTGGGCACCACCAACCCACGGACCAGGAGTCAATTTTAGATTGGTCCTGTCTAGATACTACCCCAGCAATGGTACTCACCGGGCAGCACGGAACGGAAGGCCTCGGACTGGACTGGACGACGGACGACGAACTTCGGACTTCAGTTACAGGTGGGCCTCCGGATACCTCGGACCTTGGACTCTCGGCTTGGGCTCTGGTCGGGACTCGCCGCGTTCCTCCACCGTCTCGTTCGGATGCTGGACCGCCTCCTCCGTCTCCTCCGTGGGCCTGAGGGATACTTGGAGCAGAAATATCTGCCAGTGCACGGTATGGTTCCGTCACGACTGCAGAGGGTCAGGGGGTCGGCGTGGCTTCACCGACGCGTGGGGAAAGGGCAAGTCCCTGTTCGGGCGCCATTATGTGGTATATAAATAAATAATACCGGATCTATTTTTGGATGAATGAATGAATAACAGATAGCTCAATAAAATAAGAGTCAAGATTCGAGGTAGTAGGAGTTTCTGCAGGTTTATTACAGCATAAGGACAGGATCAGGACAACCTGCATAGGATGACCCAGCAGCTGCTGGGGCTTGATCTGGGATGAGCGCGCTAACTTTTAATAACAATACATTGACTTATATACATAGCGCAAACACATAGCATTACATTGCAGTAGGCGTAGCAGTGGGTGGAGCAGAAGGCGTGACGCGTAGCAGTCGCGAGAGATAACAGTAAAAGTAGGTGTAACTGGGCGTGTACATAGACATGTGATGCAAACGTAACAGAATATGTCATGAATGGGCGGAAACATAGGAGGGGGCTACCTAAGGAGCCGGGACCTCTAACCTAATGGTGCGCGAAAACTGGCAATGACGTGTTACTAGGAGAAGCTGGGGGCTACGAACTCTGTGCTAGGAGCAGAGACTAGAGTCTGGAGGGTCGGAGCGACATGTACCTAAACCCTATCAGGTATCTGATGTTTAGGGAACATGTTGATATAAACTTAGAAGTCATGAGGGGAAAAGCTAACTTGATTCTAAGACTGGACCATGCATTATTCTACATGTAGTGCGTGATGAAGAATATTAAATGACCATTAATACAGTATTTCTCTAACGTGGAGCCGAATAGGCTAGACAATGACGGAAACTATTGATGCAGTTCAGTGGCTTAGGAATGCAGAAGGAGGACTGAACTGATAGCTGGAACTATAACATACTTTTGGCAGACTCAGAGGCAGAGCCAGGCTGCACCGGGCACTGCGAGGCAGGAAGTAAGTGAAGGGTCGAGGATACAGGTGGGGGCTGTATCGCTCCTTAGCGAGGCTTTCAGGAGACAGGAGCTGAATCTGATGTCCGGGCCCTTTTGAGGCCTGGAAACGGGGACTTTATAATGGAATAACGTGCACACTGAGAAACGTGGCAACATTACTTTACATAGGCCTAATATTCGTAGTATTCACGAGAACTGGAAAATGACATACCAGAGGTGGACACAACTATAATTGCGTCATTAATCGGACATGGGAATAACATATGCATATTGGTCATGCACACATAACATATGATGGATGAGGCGTAGGGACACAGAACATGGCAAAATTTACTTTTCCACAAGGGGGAAGTGCATCCATCAATCATCCTGTTCTTTTTTTTCTGCGTGCGCAGTTGCCCGTTACCTGGCTGTGCTGGAGGTTTGCCTTCTTATGGGTAAGTTTCTTTTGGCTTTTCTGTTGTTTTTCGGCGGCCTGCTTTAGCGGCCGCCCTTTGTGTCTCTTATGCTGTTTCTCCTCCCCCCCCCCGCGCTGCCTGGTTTTTCATTACCGGCGGTCTGTGCTTTTAATGTGCGGCTCGCGTTAGCGGCCGTTTCTGCCTGTCCTCGCTCACCTTGTTTGCTGGGCCTGCTTCAGCGGCTGTTTTCTTGGTGTTGGCAGTCCCCGATGGGCCCTGCTTTAGCGGGCGGGGGTTTCTGCTTGTGGAGGTTGAGGTGCACTGGATTTCCTGTGCTTTTGGGGGGGGGGGGCGGGTTTGGCGTTTGGCTGGGTTTTTATTATTATACTGGCCTCCTTTTTCCTGCACTCGTGTGAGTCCAGGTCCTCGGGACTTTGTGTCCTTTCCATGGGGTCCTTCCTGGCTGCATTTTGGTCCTTGATTCTGCCTGCTTTTAGTGTTTGAGTCTGGACTGGTTGCTGTCGTGGATTCAGGGACTTCTTCCTCTGCTACCCCTCTTGTTGCCCTGCGCCTCCTTATTGATGTGGCCGTGGCTGCTGCTTTCCTGGCTTGGGACGCGGCTGGACCTCCTCCCACGGTGCCTCGTGTCTCTTTTGATTCCGCAGGCTGCTGCTGAGAATGTCAATGGTCCTGTTGATGAGGGGGGTGTACGTGGTTTGTTCAGGGTGCTGAGCTCGCTGGACTGTTCACCCATGTGCGGTCCTATTTGGGCTTTTTCTCCTCCGGCGGTGACTGTCTTTTTTACGCAGTATGTCCTGCCTGCTCCTGTCTTTTTTCCTTTGCGCGGCGCGGTACGCTATGTGCTGTCTCGCGTATGGAAGGAGGTGGTCGTGTCTTCTTTTCCTAATTTCCTGTCCCGGCGTTTCCTTCTTGGGGGTTTTGCTGCTGAGTTCCCTCAGGCTGTGCAGGTTGTGGATTTGATGGCTGGCCTTTCCTCTCAGGGTTTGGTCGTTTCTATGTGCGCCCTTCCTGCGGACGCTGTGGATAGGCGTGTTGATGGGGCGAGGTGGCGTTCTTATGCTGCTTCTATAGTTTCTGTCTGGGCGAATACGTATTCTTCCTATATGGTTCAGTCGCTCCTTATGGATTTCCTGTCCCTGTCGGTTTGCTGAAACGACGGCGAGGATACCATGCCTCTTTTTGTCTCTGAAGGGTATGGTCGAGCAGTCTGCTGGGGACCGCAGGCTCTTGGCTCCGGTTCACCCTCCTTCTCGGGGTCGTGGGTTTGGTTACCGTCACGTTTTGGGCCTCCTGGTCGTGGCGCTTCTCTGCCTTTTCGTGGCGGGGATCGTGGCCGGGGGGCCCCTGTAAGTGCCAAGCCCCGCTCCGCTGCCGGTGTTGCCACCACCGCTTCCTCCTCTTCTCGGTGACTGTCTACCTTTGCCGGTTGGTGGTCGCCTCCATTCCTTCCGCGCCCAGTGGTTGTCGGGTCCGGATGCCTGGGCGATTCAGACTGTTTCGGAGGGTTGCCGGATAGAGTTTTCCTCTCCTTCTCCTCCGGGTTTTGTACGGACTCCCCTGCCCCGTCTTCCTCTGCGTTGGTTTGTTTGTTGGCAGGTGTGCGACTCCTGTTGGTGATGGGGGCTGTTGTGAGGGTTCCTCCGCTGGAGTGGGGCTTGGGTTGCTACTCGAACCTCTTTCTGGTTTCCAGGAGGAGCTCTTCGGTCCTGTTCTGGATCTGGAGCGGGTCATTCGCTTCGTCCTCCGTCGTCCATTCTAGATGGTGTCCCTCCGGTCCGTCCTGCCTCTGGTCCTTCCGGGTGGCTTCCTGCCATCCCTGGTTCTGAGGGTTGCGTTTCTGCACGTTCCTATCCATCCGGTTGGCCTGCGTTTTCTGCATTTTGCTGTGGGAACCCTTCGCTCTCAGTTCTGTGTGCTGCCTTTCGGCCTGTCTTCAGCGCCCAGGGTTTTCACCTTGCCCCTGGCCCCTCTGGCTCTGTCGGTTGTGGCCCGGGTGTGTCTTCTGCTGGGTTCCTTCTCGGCCACCGGTAGTCCTCCCTGGTGCCCTCTCAGTCCCTGTGGTTCCTGGGGACTCTCTTCCGGATGGTCCTGGGCATGGTGTTCCTCTCCCGGGGGCGCCGGTTGACTTTCTTTCATCTCCTTTCCTGGCTTCTTTCCCAGTCCCGGGTGTCTGCCCTTCTCTGGTTGCGGTGTCAGGGGGAGTTGGCGTCCGCTCTGCATCCCCCTCCTTGGGCCGGGCTGCGTCTGTACCCCCTGTTGCGTCGTATTCTGTCGCACTGGGATCCTGCCTCCTTGGCCTGCGAGTCTCTGGTCCCTGTCGCTCCGGGGATTCGGGCGGATCTCCTGTGGTGGTTGTTCTCTCCCTCTCTTTCCCAGGGGTTCGGTCTTCTTCCTCCTCAGTCTGTGGTCATGTTGTCCACGGATGCCAGTGCTTTGGGGTGGGGTGCCGTTCTGGGTGCCTCCTAGGCTCTGGGTCGGTGGTCCGGTTTCGAATCCCTCGGGTCCTCTTACTGGACGTAGTTGAGGGCGGTTTGGATGGCTCTTCTTTGGTTCGCTCCTCTCCTTCGGGGTCGGGCGGTCTCTGTGCAGACGGCCGGTCGGTTGGTTCGTTCTTCTGTGAATCACCAGGGGGGCATGTGTCGTGCCCTGTTTCTCCTGTCCCGGGAGATCGGCCTTTGGGCCGAGTCGACGCTCTTGTCTCTGACGGCGGTCTTTCTTCCGGGGAAGGGGATTGGGCCTGCGGATTCTTTGAGCAGGGTGTTCCCCTCTTCGGTGTCCCTTTGTCTGTCCCCGGATCTGTTCGACCTGCTTGTCCTCCGGTTCCGCCTTCCTTGGCTGGATCTGTTTGCCTCGGAGGAGTCCGCCCTTCTTCCTCGGTTTTGCAGCATTGTTCCCTCTCCGTTGGCGTGGGCTACCGATGCTTTCTCGATTCCTTGGTGGAGGGGTCTGCTGTTTGCCTTCCCTCCGTTTGTCTTAATTCCGAGGGTCCTCTGGATGATTCGTTGGGACCGGGCGGAGGTTCTCCTGGGGGTCCCGGAATGGTCTCGGCTGTCTTGGGTCCCCCTTCTGTTGGCGTTTTCTGTTTGCCCTCATTGGTGGTTTCCTCTGTCTCCCTCCCCGCTGCGGGCTCCTCTTCTGGGGGTTGCCTCCCTGCGTCGCCTCCGGCTGGAGGTTTGGCACTTGAGAGGTTAAGTTTGCTGGGTCTGGGTTGCTCGGTTGAGGTTGCCCGTTGTCTCCAGCTTTCTCGGCGTCCTTCCACCTGAAGTCGTATATCCCTCACTGGAGGAGTTTCTCCTCTTGGTGTCTTGTGAGGGGTCTCTCTTCTGCCTCCTGTGAGGCCGTGAAGG
Source organism: Lissotriton helveticus (assembly GCF_964261635.1). Classification (NCBI taxonomy): domain Eukaryota; kingdom Metazoa; phylum Chordata; class Amphibia; order Caudata; family Salamandridae; genus Lissotriton; species Lissotriton helveticus. The sequence goes on from NC_136057.1 coordinate 455,921,521, forward strand.
TTTTGGACTTCTTACGGGATGGTTTCGTCTTGGGGCTTGCGGTTTCTTCCCTTCGGGCCCAGTAGGCTGCCATTCTTGCTTTCCGGGGTTCTTCTGTTTCCTCTGTCTCCCCGTTGGTGGCTCGACTTCTGCGGAGTTTCTTGCTTCAGCGTCCTGTCTCTCGTTCTCCTGTGCCTCCTTGGGATCTTCCATTGGTTCTCCGGGCTTTGACAGGTCCTCCTTTCGAGCCTTTGGACTGCGTGGGCCTGAAATTCCTTTCTGCTGAAGTTTTTTCCTGGTGGCCATTACTTCTGGGCGGGGGGTTGGTGAGATTGGGGCGCTGATGGCTTCCCCTCCCTTCTTGCGCTTTTGCGGTGATAAGGTCATTCTCCGTCCGAGTCAGTTTTTTCTTCCTTGGGTGGTGTCTTCCTTTCACTGTCAGGAGGATGTTGTTCTCCCGGTGTTTTTTCCGGCTCCTGCCTCTCCTGTGGAGGTGCTCCTCCATTCTTTGGTTGTGGTGAGGGCTCTCCGCATCTACTTGGAGCGTACGGCTTGTTTCCGTACGGTTGATTCCCTTTTTGTTGCCTATGGCCTCTCGGGACTGGGACTTCGTCCTTCTTTGTCCACCTTGTCTCGTTGGGTCGGAGGCGCTGTAGTTTCTGCTTCCGATTCTGCCCACTGTCCTCTGCCTTCTTCTGTTCAGGGTGGGTCGACTAGGGGCGTGTCGTCCTCCTGGGCCTTGTTCAAAGGTGCCTCGTTGATAGACGTTTGCAATGCTGCCACTTGGGCTTCTCCCCATTCTTTTGTTGCTCATTGCCGTCTTCTGTTGGGGATGGCGGCCTCTGCTGCCTTTGGGGCTCGTGTCCTGTCTTCTGTACGGATTTGTAGTCTGTACTGTTTTCTGTTTGATTAAAATGGACCTGTTTTTTCTCATACTTTCTGGTCTGTTTTTTTCTCACAATCACCGTGTGCTTGGGTATGGGCTCACTTATCAGGAATGGGACGGGGAGACAGGACGAGGAGGTAATGCCCGGTTACTTACCGGTAATACACATTACTCCCCGTCCCATTCCTGAGCCCTTCCCTCCCTCCCTGGTTTGGGTTTTTCTTTGGGTGATTGTTTGTTTTTTCGTTCAGGTTTTCTTTGGTATTTTCAGGATGATTGATGGATGCACTTCCCCCTTTATAGTCACGTGTAGGTGACGTCATCCTAGGGGGAAGTGCAAACAGCTCAGCTAGGTAGGGGTTTCTGTGGAGCAGACTAGCTGCTCACTTATCAGGAATGGGACGGGGAGACCAGGACTCGGAGTAATGTGTATTACCGGTAAGTAACCGGGCATTCCATTTCATTACAATGTATTAATATCTTTTAAAATAAGTCTAAAAGAATTTTCATCGAGTCATAAAACGTATTCTTGTTAGGTTAAACGTGTTTTTAAAACAGGTGTACAAGAGGCAGGGTTAAAACTTCTTGTCAAGTCTGGAGATGATTAAAACAAACAATGCAATATGTCCAATTTATAGCATGTTTGTTCAATGTAAGCAAACTTTATAAATATGGAACCTACCAGCTGCTCTCCTCAGATCATTCAACTTATTCTCATTTTCCCAAGATTTTAGAATTAACAGGGATACAAGAGAAAACAGAATTAGACTTGTTGCCAGCTCGGTTGGTGCTTTAAACAAAGTAGTCGGTTCAATGTACCACCTATTTGTGCAAAAATAGACACACATTAAAACTAATGAAACCTACCAACCACCAATCAGTCTTTCTGATTAATCTATTGTATGCTTCTCAGCAAGAAGCGAGATATTATTTTATCCTTCCTATTGTTATACGTGCTCAAAATACTGTTGGAATACATTAAGGATAAGTTCATAATCTATTTGATTGCAGATAATCAAGAAAGATTGTTATACTTCCTATCGGTACATTATGAATACATTCATGATCTATATGATGGCGGATAGTCGGTAGCATGAGTAAGATTGTGAGTCCTGGTGACAATGGCTTGAATCCGCCTTCGCTTTTCCATGGCTGGGAAGTGAACTACTATGGTGAAATTACCTGACATCAAGTTCTTCTTGACAGGCAATTTTCAGGATCTTAACAAATTTGCAAATTAATTGTGGGTCGCCATGGTTGAAGAATGCAATTATGGCTTCCTTGTATGTTCGAATGTTTCTATCATTGAAACTGCTACCTTAATGCTGTAGCCGGAGCATGTGCTGATGTGGACAGATGCAAATCCGGTGAATAAGGTCCTCTTCTTTGTCATTGTAGCAAATCCGGTGAATAAGGTCCTCTTCTTTGTCATTGTAGTGCCTGCACAGTGTCAGACTGGTGCATTTCCATGCTGGTCTAGTTGCTAACGCAGGTATGTTACCTATGCGTAGACAAGAAGATATGTTTTATGCCTGACAAGAATGGAATTTATCAATCAATCAATCAATCAGAGTACTTGTAAAGCGCACTACTTACCGGTGAGGGTCTCAAGTTGGTGAGGGGGGGTGCCGCTACTGTTCGAAGAGCCATGTCTTGAGGAGTCTTCTGAAGGTGAGTAGGTCTTGGGTCTGCCGTAGGTGGGTAGGGAGGGTGTTCCAGGTCTTGGCGGCGAGGTAGGAGAAGGATCTGCCACCGGAGGTCATTCGTTGGATGCGGGGGACAGCGGCGAGGGCGAGGCTGGCGGAGCGGAGCTGGCGGGTGGGGGTGTAGAAGCTGAGTCTGCTGTTCAGGTAGGCTGGTCCGGCGTTGTGGAGTGCTTTATGTGCATGGGTGAGGAGCCTGAAGGTGATCCTCTTGTCAACGGGGAGCCAGTGAAGGACTCTCAGGTGGGGGGTGATGTGGCTGTGGTGGGGGACGTTGACGATCAGTCGGGCAGAGGCGTTTTGGATGCGTTGTAGTCGTCGTAGGTGTTTGGCTGGGATTCCTGCGTAGAGTGTGTTGCCGTAGTCCAGTCTGCTGCTGACGAGGGCCGGTGTCACCGTTCTTCTTGTTTCGGTCGGGATCCACTTGTAGATCCTGCGGAGCATGCTAAGGGTGTTGTAGCAGGAGGAGGAGACGGGGTTGATCTGTTTAGACATGGAGAGGGAGGAGTCGAGGACGAATCCTAGGTTGCGTGCATGGTCGGTGGGTGATGGTGCTGTTCCTAGTGTGGTCGGCCACCAGGAGTCATCCCAGGCTGAGGGGGTGGTTCAGAGGATGAGGACCTCCGTCTTGTCCGAGTTCAGCTTCAGACGGCTGTTGCTCATCCAGTCGATGATGGCCTTCATTCCCTCGTGGAGGTTGGTTTTGCCGGTGTGCGGGTCCTTGGTGAGGTAGAGGATGAGCTGGGTGTCGTCAGCGTAGGAGATGATGTTGAGGTCGTGTTGGCGGGCCACTTGTGCGAGTGGGGCCATGTAGACGTTGAACAGCGTCGGGCTGAGGGATGAGCCCTGGGGGACACCGCAGATGATGTCGATGGCCTCGGATGAGAAGGGTGGGAGGCGGACGCTCTGGGTTCTGCCGGAGAGGAAGGACGTGGTCCAGTCAAGGGCCTTCTCTTGAATTCCGGCTTCTATGAGGCGTGTCTTTAGAGTGCGATGGCAGACCGTGTCGAAGGCGGCTGACAAGTCCAGGAGGATGAGGGCTGATGTTTCGCCGTTGTCTAGTTGGCGCCTGATGTCGTCTGTGGAGGCGATGAGGGCTGTCTCAGTGCTGTGGTTTCGTCTGAACCTGGACTGGGACGGGTCCAAGATGTTGTTATTTTCCAGGTGGTGGGCAAGTTGTATGTTGACGAATTTCTCGATGACCTTTGCCGGGAATGGGAGCAGGGAGATGGGCTGGAAGTTCTTGAGGTCCTTGAGGTCCGCCTTGGGCTTCTTGAGGAGGGCGTTGATTTCGGCATGTTTCCAGCTTTCCGGGAATGTCGCTGTTTCGAAGGAGATGTTGATGTCCTTCAGTAGCTAGGGTGCGTTGGCTGCGTCTGCTTTGTTGAATACGTGGTGTGGGCACGGGTCTAACGTGATCCTGAGTGAATGGAGTTCATGACCATGCGTTTCTCCTCGTTGTTGACGTTGGACCAGGAGGTCAGGTGGTTGGCACTGGTGGTGTTCACAGGGGATGTGGAGTCTGGTGTAGTCGGGGTGGTCATGGTGTTGAAGCTGTCATGGATGTCAGCGATCTTGCGGTGGAAGAAGATGACTAGTGAGTTGCACAGTTCTTGTGAGGGTGGTATGTCGTTGGCATTGGCGCTGGGGTTGGAGAGTTCCTTTACGATGCTGAAGAGCTCTTTGCTGTCGTGTACGCTGTTATCCAGACGGTCTTTGAAGGAGGATCTCTTGGCTAATCTGAAGAGGTGGTGATGTCTGTGGGTGGCGTCCTTGTGGGCTGCCTGGTTGTCCGGGGTGTGTTCGTGTAGCCATACCTTCTCCAGTTTCCGGCATGCGCGTTTGGAGGTCTGCAGCTCGTCAGTGAACCAGGTGGCTCTCTTGCTGATGTGGTTGTTGGAGGGTTTCTTGAGTGGAGCAAGGGTGTTGGCGCAGTCGTTGATCCATTGTCTGAGGTTGCGGGCTGTGGTGTCTGGGTTGGTGGGGTTGGTGGGAGGGTTTTGGGTGAGGGTGGTGATCAGCTGGTCGTCGGTGACTTTGCTCCAGCAGCAGCGAGGTAGTTGTTGGGTGCGGTGGTGCATAGTTGGTTTCTTGAAGGTGAAATGGATGCAAAGGTGGTCGGTCCAGTGGAGTTCGGTGGTGTGGTTGAAGGCGATGTGGGTGCCTGTGGAGAAGACGGGTCCAGCATGTGGCCAGCGGCATGGGTGGGTGGGTGCAGTCACGAGTTGTCTGAGGCCGAGGTTGGCGAGGTTGTCGATCGGGGCGGCAGAGTTGGCGTCGTTGTTGTTCTCGAGGTGGAAATTCAGGTCTCCGAGGAGGATGTAGTCCATGAAGGCGAGTGCGTGGATGCTGGCGAGGTCGGTGAAGGAGTCGCAGAATTGAGCTCAGGGTCCGGGGGGCCTGTAGATGAGTGTACCTCTGAGGGTGGTGTTGGGGTCAGTGTGGATCCGGAAGTGCAGGTGTTCGGCGGTGTTGAGGGTGTCGTCTGTAGGTGGTGACTTTGAGGGTTGACTTGTGGATGATGGCGATTCCTCCTCCGATTCCATTGGCGCGATCCCTGCGGGTGATCTTGTAGCCGTCCGGGATGGCTATGGCGATGTCGGGCGCCGAGGAGTTGTTCCACCAGGTCTCGGTCAGGAAGGCCACGTCTGGAGCGGAGGTGTCGAGCAGATCCCAGAGCTTGATGGTGTGTTTGCGTGCGGAGCGGGTGTTGGGGAGTCCTTGGCGGTTTGGTGGCTCTGTTGCAGGTGAAGCTGCAGGTGTGACAGGAGAAAGGTCCATGAGTCCGCTTTGGGGCGCCTTGGAAGCAGGTTGGTGTATGAAGCAGAGGAAAGAGTATTGTAAAGCTTTATTACCATCCATTAATTATTAATTTATTCTTGTTAAAGCGCATGGCTACCCGTAGGCATCCCAGCGCTGAATGCAACAACAAGCAGTTTTAGGGTCTTACTGCAATTTCTGGAAACGCCACGTTTTTAGTTGTTTCTTAAATGTCAAGTGGTGTGGTATGGACCTAAGCTTAAGAGGGAGAGAATTCCATAAAATGGAGGCAGTGTAGGAGAACATGCGTCCACCTGATCAAATCAAATCAAATCGTCTTTATTCGGTTTCCATTTATGAAAAAACCATAAAAGTACAAAATACAGTGAATATTTAAAAAAGACATTGAATTCATTCAAAACTAAAATCATTCTTAAAAAGAAACGTTTGGCTGAGTAAAATACTTTTTAGACGAGAAGGTCATTATTATTTTGTAAGTTCAAACGATGCCTAAGACATAATTTTAGATACTGTGCCACCGATTTTGTCATTAAGTTGTTTTCTAAAAATTGTAGTGCCAGATAGGCAGGGCGGCATCTACGGATTTTCATTGCTTTCAATATAGGTAATATCCACCTTCTGCGCAGTGGCTCGTAAAATTTGCAGAAGAAAAGGACATGAATTATGGACTGTGGAGATGTTAAATCACAGGGGCATACTGATGCAATTTGTGTCCAAACGTTCTGGGTAGGGAATAAAACCAAATAGTGATACAGATTAAACCTAAAACGAGTGAGAAGTAATTTTTCGAATTGTGACAAATCGTATTGCAAATATGGTTGGATGGTTGGGACCAACTGTATTAATAGGCAATGTTGGACTGTTGGCTTTCCTATTTCGTTTAGTGTTCGAAGTTGGGATAGATGCGATAGGCAGAGAGTTTTTAATTCCTTTTTTGTTATGTCTGTTACTGAGAGTGGTTCATCAAAGAATCTTTGGAGACCAATATCTGAAAGGAAAGATTTTACGTAACCCAGCCATCTTATCTTTGTCATGTTCTCTAGTTTCATGCAGTCCTGGATTATTGCTCTTGTAAGCTGACACTCTTCCGTAACCCAGATTCTGCGCCATAACATGATAGGCTGGATCTTAATGATATCAGAAATGTGGTCCATCCCAAGTTCCAGATGGCATCCAAATGTAGTTGTGCTCTTTGGAACGGCCAGTAAAAATTTTAAAAAGGAATTTTCGACTATCTGTAGTTGATCGACGTTTGTTGTTCCCCAGACTCCTGCTCCGAAGGTGGCTGTGCTTATGCATTTTGCATTATAAATCTTTATCATCTCCATGGGAGGTCTTTTACCCAATCGAAGAGAGAAAGCTTTTAGGGCGCCAACTGTTTTTATCAGGGATAACCTTCGAGAAGTGAGTGCTTCTTTCCAGTTAAACGCCTCATCAATGGTGATGCCTAGGTAAGGGTACGTTTTAGTTCTTTCAAGGGGGAGGCTGTCCACATAGATTTTCTTCACTTTTTTTCCCTTAATACCGGCGTGCATCACGAAGGTTTTCTTTATGTTCACTTTTAAGTTTAGATTGGTCATAAAGGAACAGTAATATTTTAGTGCCCTTTGGAGCTGGACCGGAGTTCGTGCAAGGATTACCGCATCGTCGGCATATAATAATGCGGGAATTTGCCGACGGCCTGCTTCTGGGAGATCTTTTACACCCTGTAACATTGCAACTTCGAGTCCGTTGGTGTAAAGCGTGAACAAGAAGGGGGCCAGCACGCACCCATGTCTGACCCCCTTCTGTATTGGAAAGCTGTTTGTTAATTGACCAGCTGTCCCAAATCGTACCTTTCCCTTAGCTCCCGAGTATAATTCACGCAGAAAGTCGATTATCAGTGATTCGATCCCCATTTGCAGCATTATTGACCAAAGTTTCGAGTGTTCCACACAGTCGAATGCTGCTGTGAGATCGACGTAAACCATGTGTAGACAAGATTTTTTTACTGTTACGTATTTACCAGCCAATAATGTTAGGTTTAGAACTTGGTCCACGGTGCTCAGGCCAGCCCTGAACCCGTATTGTAAGTCTGAGAGGGCTCCATGTTCTTTCGACCACTCCTGGAGTCGGTCAAGCAGTATTCTCCCTGCCATCTTTCCGACCGAGTCCAGGAGGGAGATGGGGCGATAACAGGAGGGGTTGTCTCTGTTACCCTTTTTAAAAATGGGCACTAGAATCGATGTTGACCAAGAATCAGGAAGTTCGATATCCTTTGCTGCGTTTAATACTTTTGTTAGGAGGGGGGACCATAAGTCTGGTAAAAATTTGAAAAGGTCCATGGGAACAGAATCTGGTCCTGGTGCTTTGCCGTTTTTTGCAATATTTCTGGCTTTCTCTATTTCGTTGTTGGTAAACTGTATTTGTATTGGGTATTTCACCGGTGGGAGAGGAACAGGCGAAGTTGACGAAATTGAATCTCCGGAGTTGACCACTCCGAAGACCCCTGAGAAATGTTGCACCCAGTCCTCCGCATTTATGGCTACGTCCAAAGAAGGACCATCTTTGTTTTCTGTTAAAAAGGGACTCTTGACTATTTTCCAAAAAGCTGTGTTGTCTTTCAAGGTACTGCTGTTTAACAGTTGGGTCCAGAGATTTATTTGTAGGTCCTTTTTTCTTTGTTTAATTGCCTGCGTGTAAAGTTTCCTTAATTTAGTTACCTCTTCTCTGTTTCTTTCTTTTTTTCCTAGGGCTTTCTTTAGATCAGAATAGGCCTTTGTGCAATTAGTGTTAAACCATCCTTTTCTTGGTGCTTTATTTCGTTTGCTGGGTTTAGTTAGTTCATTACTTATGGTTTTCACTATTACGTTATAACTGTTCATGATCTCAATAGGAGTTGACAAGGTATCCAGACATTTATCAATTTCTTTCCTGCATGTTTTAATAATTCTTGCAGTGGTAGATTCGTGGTCCAAGTTGCCCCACTTGAGAGTGTAGCCATTTAGTCTGTCTAATGTTAGAGCTTCCTGGTGGAGCAGGCCAGGGTGGGCCTTAATTGTGTTGTTTCGGTGATCGGGTTCTAGATACGTCAATCTGAGTGGAAAATGATCGCTAAGTGCGTTATTATCCACTTCAAAGGACTTTATTCGTGTGGCTTTGTTGTTAGAGACTAGTATATAGTCTATCAACGTTTCAGCACCTCTTCCATGGAAGGTAGAAATAAATTGGGTTGTGGGAATCTTTATCATGTTAGCGAAGCCTATGTCTAGCTCACACATAATGGCCTGCATGTTGATGCCTTTCACCGTGTGGGCAAAGTGTGTTAGTGAATTTTCTTGTTCGTCTATGATCCCGCAGGTGGAGGTATTGCTTCTATCACATATATGGAGGTTGAAGTCTCCTCCCCAGATCAATGAATGTGAAATTTTAGCATATTTTATTTTCAGGTCATTTACTGTGTCGGAGATTTGACTTAAAACTTTGGACAGCTCCGTCGGTGTCATGTTATTGTAAAAGTTTATAATGGTGTAGACCTCTTGATTAGTACCTTTGATGTTAATGATCTGATAATTGTGATGAAGTAATGCGGGCGTTGTTTCGCGGTACGGCCAGAGGTTAGAGATATATGTAGTCAGGCCGCCTTTGCTTCTCCCTGAGTTTGTTTTTATTGCTTGGGAAAAGTAAGTTCTGTATCCCACGAGGTGAATTGAGTCGTTAAGCCATGTCTCTTGAAGACAGATTAGATCGTTTGAATTGACCAGTTCTAAGTAACTTTTTTCAAGATGTTTAGTTGCTAGTCCCGCCACGTTCCAGAATAACATCTTCCTGTCACAGTTTTTACTAATATTGACTGGTGGCGTTGACTGGACAATGGTTACTTCTTCTGATGGTATAAAGGGAAAGTCAAGAATCGAGAATGAGGCATTTGTTTGCTTGTTTATAACGGATTGTGACGGACTCGCAGATCTAACATATTCCTTTGGTTGATGTTGAGACTCTTGTTCCCGTTTTGCCAATGTTTGGGTTTTTGTTTTTTCTATGAGTACGTATGATCTCTGTTTTGGTATGCTAGAAGGTTTATTGGACGTCTTGCTCTTAGGATGGTTAACTGGAGAGTTTGTATAGTCTCTAGTGGTTAGCGGAGAAGTCAAGTTGTAGTTCTGTGATAATGGTCAGTCTACCATGTCTAGGCAGCTGTAACTGTTGAAGGTTAGTATTCCGGTCCAAGGTTCCCTGTAGGCGGGTTGATGTGCTTTTCTACCGTAGTCCTTCCAGTCGCCCTGATCTCTATAATCATGCCCCCATTCTCCTTGATACCAATTATTTTGATTGTTTTCATTACCCCAGTCTCCCTGATTCCAGTTATTTGTTCCGTGGTCTGGTCGATTCCAGGACCAATTTAAGGGTCGATTGGGGTCCTCAAAACGATGGCCTTGTCGAGGATAAAAGAAGGATAAACGTTTAACGTCCAACCCTGCGCTGTTTCCTGATGATTCCCATGAACATATATAGTCCACTGCGCAGGGGTTTTCAAGGTTGACTATTATACAGTCTCCATGGATTGTTTTTGGTTGCGGGCCTATCCATGAGACCCTTTTCAATGTTGTAATTCTGGTGATGTTATTTGATTGGTTGGGTCTATTAATGTTCAACCAGTGGCGGGTTTTGTTTCACAGGGACCAAGTTGGTTCGTCTGAATCATTGCTTAATTCTGGGACTCTTGTTATTATAACTACGAAGGGTGCTGCTTCTGGTGGAAGATTTACTAATTTTGGCCGTCTTTTGTTTGATCGTTCTACTTTGTTGGTTTGTCTCTGTGTCTGATCGTAACGTGAATTAATTTGTACAGATGATATCAGGGGAGTATTTGTGAGTGGAGTTTTTGCTGATGGAGCATTTACTATTGGTTGATTTTGTGATACAGATGTAGTTTTAGTTGTTTCTTGGGGTATTTTAGTTTTTAGTGAAGGAATCGGGTTGTTTGACTTATTTACCGGATCTCCTATTTTTGTAGTAGTGGTGTTTATAGTTGCCGTTTTATTACATAGTTGTTGTGAATTGATTGTAGATTTAACTTTCCCTGGTGTGGCCGTTGGTCCAGGCATAGTTAAAATGTCCTTGTTTCTAGGATTAGAAGTTATTTTTGAAGTAGCAAATAATATAGCTACCTGCTTTTCTATGATTTCTAAACTTTTCTGAATAGGTTGTAAGTGGTATTTAACTATTTCCGATATTTCTTTTGACCATGATGATTGTGCTCTATCGTTATTAACGTGTCTTGTTGAGTGGGAGGCCCCAATTTCTTGACAGATCTGTTTAGGATTAACTCTGGCATTGCGGGCTTCGACTGTGGGTACGTCAGGGTTAATATTACTATTGGGTTCTGCAATTACGATGGATTTACGTTGACTTTGATCATTGTTTGAATCGTGCGGTGAGAACAATGAGTCAGGGGCTGTATGTATTACAGCTGTGTTAGTAGATTTTTTGAGGGTATTTCTTTGTATTGAAAAAGTTTGGGAATTGCTCCTTCCCTAGTTCCTCTTGACTCAGCCTGTATAGGATCGTTTAATGTTGGCTGAGGACTGGCAAAGATGTCAGGAGTCTGCTCAAGATCCTGGGTCAATTGTGAATCGGACAGTTGGGAGGACACTGATAAATCAACCATGTTTGGTATAGCATGTATATCTGCATTTGTTTCCGCGTTGATATTATTTTGTGGTCGATCTTTTGGAGTTTGTGCCTGTGCTATCATTCCCATAGATGAGCGTCTGGCTTGATCTAGTTCATATGAAACTCGACGTTCAATCAGCAGTACAGTTTGATCAATAGTTTGATTTACTTTTGTAATAAATTGATCAATGGGACCTACTGCACTCGTCATGTTTTTTTTCTGGGTCTTGCTTCTAGTGCTTCTTGTAGACATTGAACTGATTGTGTAGGCGAGTATGCTTTACATAGGTTTACTGATGATCTATGAAATATAGTATCCCTCAGTGAACAGCTTGCAGGTCCTTATGCAGGGCTTTACCTTGTAATAGTTGTTAGGGGGGTGGGCCCAGCCCAGTCTTCTCCGGTCTGTGACGGGCTAGGACGGGCCCACCCTTGGCCCAGGCTTCGCCCAGCGTCCCGCTCGCGTCCCGCGAGGGGGAGCGGTGACGCCCTTTATGCGCCTCCTGGCGCGGCGTGCTGGGGGTGTGGCTGGAGACCTCGAGGGCTGCCGGGAGTTGTAGGCAGCCCCTCGCCTCGCTCCGCTCGGCGGCCCCGCTGTCAGATGTGATGAGACAGCAGGACGGCGGGAGGTAGGCGGCGGTGGGTCTCAACAGCCCTTGGGTAATTTTGTACGGCGGAGCCTTCCCCTTACAGCAAAGATCAGGTCAGAGTTTCAGGATTCGATGCGAGCAGAAAACAGCGTGTCACGGCTCTGCGAAGCGGTGACGCCCTTTATGCGCCTCCTGGCGCGGCGTGCTGGGGGTGTGGCTGGAGACCTCGAGGCCTGCCGGGAGTTGTAGGCAGCCCCTCGCCTCGCTCCGCTCGGCGGCCCCGCTGTCGGATGTGATGAGACAGCAGGACGGCGGGAGGTAGGCGGCGGTGGGTCTCAACAGCCCTTGGGTAATTTTGTACGGCGGAGCCTTCCCCTTACAGCAAAGATCAGGTCAGAGTTTCAGGATTCGATGCAAGCAGAAAACAGCGTGTCCACCTGATCATACTCTCCTAGTTTTTGGTACCCTAGTTTGAAAAAGGTTGGCAGATCTCAAGTTATGCAGAGGTTGATAGAAAGTTAGAAGGGAGTGATTGATTTTGGGGCCTGTGCCCCAGAGGAGTTTTATGCGCAATACAAAGGGATTTGAACCTTGTACGTTCTGAGATAGGCAGCCAGTGTAGTACTTTCAGTGCTGGTTTCGCCAACTACTTTCTGGGGATGTTATGTAGTAGTCTGGCCGTTGAGTTCTGCACTACTTGTAGTTTTCTTATTGTGGTATTCGAATTGCCTAAATATAATGAGTTACAGTAATCCAGCCGGGGGGAGTATCAATGCTTGTACCATGGTTCTGTGAGCCTTTTCTGGGAGTAACAGTAGTATCTTCCTTAGTTGTCTTGGGATACTAAAGCAGGTGGATGCTGCTTGAACCACTTGGTGGTCAAGTTTGAGAGATCTGTCTAGCCAAATTCCTAGGCTTTTGATCCTGTCTTTAGGTGTTGGGGCTAAGCCAAGACAGTTCGGCCAGCTTATATTTGGATGTGCCTCTACATTTTTTCCGAGGATCATTAACTCGGTCTTGTCCCCATGAAGCCTGAAGTATGATTGGTCCATTCAAGAGGCCACCTTTCCCAGGCAGGCTTCAAGGTCAATAGTGCTCCTCTACGGATGATTGAGGGCTACCACCAATTGGGTGTCATCGGCGTATGTAACTATCCACGCCCCATAAGGAAAAACTAACTCGGGCAATGGTCTAAGATACACATTAAAAAAGTTGGGGCTCAATGACGAACCCAGCGTGACCCCACAGGTAAGTGGGATTTTTCTTGATGTGTGCCTGCCTTCGAATACTTGGAAAGTTATATCAGTCAAGAAGGATTTAAGCCACGAGAGAGCATTACCTATCACTCCTACCTCTTTAAGTCTTTCCAGTAAGATGCCATAATTTACCGTATCACATGCAGCACTTAAGTCGAGCAAAATAATTGCCACTGTGCTTCCTAGATCCAGCACTTTCCTGGATTCCTCCATTACTGTTAAAAGTGCAGCTTCCGTCCCATGGTTAGGTCGGAAGCCTGTCTGGGAGGTATGTAGAATCTCATGGGATTCCAGGTAGTTTGGAAAAAACTGTATTTATGTATTTTTCTAGAATTTTGCTGACCAGGGGAAGTAGTGATACCGGCCGGTAGTTGCTCCATATTTCAGGGTTCAGGTTAGGTTTCTTTATGAGTGCTTTCACCATGGCGTGTTTCCAACTCAATGGTTCTGTCGCAGTAGTTAAAGACAGATTGACAATTTCTAGGAGTGCTGGGAATATAGTCTCCGTTACCTTACTCAGCATGTAGGCTGGTGCGGGATTACATGGGGATCCCGATTTGACTTTCGCAAAGATTTTGGCAAGGATATTCATATCCAGGATTAGGATGTCGGTCAGATGATTTGTTTTCCCCGACATACTTTCCCTTTTTTTTTTAACTTTTTCCATCTGTCGAGGTGGTGGGAAAGCGTTATATATGTTGCGAATGTTGTTATTAAAACATTCTGCCAATTCCATATATCGCTGTGGGGCTGATTCTATGGGCCTTTCCGGCTGAGGGCAGGTAGATCGTTTTTTTGCTATTCTTACAATTTTCATTGGAGCGTTGGCTGCTGAGTTAATTTTTTCCTCAAAATATAGTGCCTGCGCTTTCTTAGTTTCTGTTTGATATATTTTTGCCTCTCTGTATTTTTGTTTTTTTTCTGGACAATAGTCCCTCCTCCATGTGAATGTGAGTGGGATCTAAATTTATTTTTATCCTCTAGCGAGGATATCAATTTTGTGCCTGCTATTGGCTCTCTTTTTGAAAGCATCATATAACACGCTTGCCGCCCATTGATCTGTGAAACTCAGTAGTTTAATAGAGGTATACAGATATTATTGGTGTTTTGATTGTCGGTTGCTTTGAAGAGCTGACTATGATGCTTGATGTAGGGAGTTTTGAGCACAGCTGATCTTATACCAGTTTTTTTAAATTTTTGCTGCTCTTCTGGCTAGATCTTGTTTGGTAAAGCCGAATTCTAGGTGGATTTGAGCTGGGAACCGTTCTGTGATAAATTAAACACTGACCTAAACGTGGTGATCTGTATTTTATCCACTGTTTCTCCATCCTGGCCTCTCATCGCTGTGCTTGCGTAAGTGATTGTTGGCAATAGCTTGGCAGCACTTATTGTTAGAAGTGGATGAAATGATGACCCATGTAGTTGTTTTCTCCAGAGTGATAAAGACGTGGATTAGAGCAGTCCCCTTTAACTTGATGTATTTTTTTTGTTGCTTAAGTGTTCCTCTTTAGTCGATGTATCCACCCATATATTTATAATTGGTTATAGAGTGAAGCTGGGTGGCCTTTAATCAGAATTTTGGAATGTGGCCCAGATAATTGTAGAGTGACATTGTTTTGGTTTTTGCCACATTTACCTCCAGATAACTATTTTCAGCGTAGGAAGTGAGTACATTCAGCGATTTTTGTAGGCCTCTTTAGATTGGCTGAATTGTACGATTTTGTCTGCATACCATAGGTGGGTGTGACCAAGGGGACCCAAATGGGGAGGATGGTTATTTTCGTGGTCTAAGGCGCAATAAGATCCACCATAAAGAGATTGAAAAGATGGAGAGCTAGCACGCAACCCTCTTTTAGGCCTTGATGTGTTGGTATTTTTCTAGAAAACCTCGTTCAGTCAATCAATCAATCAGGGGTTTATATAGCGTGCTACTTACCTGTGAGGGTCTGAAGGTGCTTAGGGCGGGGGAGGCTGCTCCGAATCAGTTGAAGAGCCAGGTCATGTGGTCCCTACCTGAACCTGTGCAGGGTCGGGGAGCGTCTGATTTTCACCGGGTGCTCGTTCCAGGTCTTGGCTGTGATGTAGGAGAAGGCTCTACATCCGGTTTTGTTTCTGCGGATGCAGTGGACTTCTGCCAGGGCGAGGTCGGCAGAGCAGAGATTTCTCTTGGGTACATGGAAGGAGACTTTCTTGTTGAGGTATTTGAGTCTGATGTTGTTGAGGGCTTTGTAGGCATGGGTAAGGAGTTTGAAAGTGACTCTCATCTCGACGGGGAGCCAGTGGAGGTCACATAGGTGTTTGGTCATGGGCTCGTGCCGCGGTGTTCCGAGAGTCTGGCCGCGGCGTTCTGGATGGTTTGGAGTCTGTGTAGAAGAGTTCTGTTGATTCTGGCGTAGGGGGCCTTGCCGTAGTCAAGTCTGTCGGTTATGAGTGCGTGGGTGACGGTCCTTCTGCAGTCTGGGGGGATCCATTTGAAGGTCATACGGAGGATGCGAAGGCAGTTGAAACTGGTGGAGGCGACAGCGTTGATCTGGCGGTTCATTGAGAGGGAGGAGTCGCGGATGATGCTGAGGTTCGGGTTTGGTCCACGGGGGAGGGTGAACTCCGAAGGGCAGGCGGCCACCAGGTGTTGTCCCAGGCAGTGGAGCAGGGTGCGAGGATGGGGACATTGGTCTTCTCTGAGTTGAGCTTCAGACAGCTGTCCTTCATTCCATCTCCAATTTTTCTTTGTACCCAGGTGTCCGAGTATAGCAAGAGAATTGCTCTTAAAAGGGTGTCTGGAATGCCCCATTTCTTCAGTTTGTGCCATGACAGTTGCCAGTTTACACGAGCAATGGCTGCTTTGAAATCTATGAAACCAAAGTGTAGTTTGCTTTTGCCCTGCTTGCATTGGTCTGACAAAATGGCAATTATTAGAATGTTTATACTCTCACCCACTCCTTTTGTAATAATAATAAATAATAATAATCCACATTTGTATAGCGCACAATCACCCGTTAGGGTCTCTAGACGCTGGGGGCCGTTGGGAAGATTAAGCAAGCTATTGCCCAGAGTCGCATGGTGCTGGGCTAACCTGCCGCCGGCACCGGGGATCGAACCGTGATCCCCAGATTCCAGCGTCTGAAGCCAGTCTGGTTCTGTGGGATGATGTTGTTGTTGCTGGACCAAGCCGTTAAATCCTCTAGCAGCAGGGATACATAGTGTTTGGCTTTTGAGTCAAGGAGGGGTATAAGTCGGTAATTTGCTGAATTTGCCCTGTCCCCTGCCTTGTAGATTGCATTTATTATTGATACTCACCAACTTTCTAAGATGTTACCGCTTACCTGTACTAATGGATTTATAACCAGAAATCTATGTCTTCTTTGAATATTGCCTGCAGTAGGACATTTTGATAAGAGCCACCTTCCCGACGTCCCTTGCACAGAATTTTGCAAACTGATATCAGTAAATATGTTGTTTAACCCTGATTTGGACAAGGGGATGGCCTGACAATTGAGGTAAAAGTGATTTGAAGGTTATTTGCGACACCCTCTTCACTTGAATGCTGATGATTTATTGAGAAGGTGGTGGCAAAGAAGGAGACCCATGTAGATTCTGGGATATTAAAGTTGTTTATACTTCCTGATGTTACGTGAAGCCAGATTCCCAGAAAGGTCTTGGGTTGCGGTGTTTGGCGTTATAGATTGTTTTTTCCCAGAAGTTGTGCTCCACTGTTCTTTTTTCTTTCCATAGCTGCTTTTTGTATGTTTTTTGGACCCCTTTTCGATGTATCAATAACACACTGCTGGAGGAGGGATTGTTCAGTTGCCTTGCTAATTTCTTTTGCTCGCTTTCCAGGTGCATGCACCATTTTGAGAGCTGGTCTTTTGGTCTTTTCCAGACATGAGAGCCTGGGGGCTTTCTTTTTGTATATGTAGACAATTGTGTTAGTAAAGCTTCTCTGAAGCCCAACCAGACGGCATTATAATGTTCGTTTGTGCTAATGAATTTAGTCATTAATTTTTTTGCTTGTGATGCAAGGTCAGCTATGGTTTCTGTCAACCAGTGTATTCATTTCATTTTTATTGTAGTGGTCGAGCTGACTTCTGGGTGGGCTTGTTCGTGTATCTATGGGCTAATCCTATCAGCAAATGATGGGATGAATGATCAATGAATGTGGTATATTTAATTGAGAAGTGTTAGCCCTGGCTCTTTTAACAGGGTGGTCCCCACACTTTTTGCTTTTTGCCTCCTATTATTCTGACCCTGGTTCTGTTGGCAATAGGATTCTGGGCACTTTACCACTTCTGATCAGTGCTAAAGTGCATATGCTTGCTGTATAAATTGTGACAATGATTGGTTATCCATGGTTGGCATATTTGATTTACTGCTAAATCCCGAGTAAAGTGCACTGTGTATGCCATGGCCTGTAAATCAAATGCTACTAGTGGGCTTGCAGCACTGGTTGTGCAACCCATATGAGTAGTCCTATAAATGTGTCTCAGACCTACCACTGTGTCTGTGTGCGCAGTTGTACACTGCCATGTTGTCCTGGCAATTGCACCCACTTGCCATGCCCAAACCTCCCCTTTATTCACATGAAAGAAAGGTAGGCCCAAGGTACTACCATAGGCAGGGTCCAGAGTATGTGAAAGGTAGGACATCTACTAGTTTGTGTGACATGTTGTGATAGTGAAATAATGTGTATTTCGTTTTTCACTATTGAAAGGCTATCTGTCCCATAGGCTTATCATAGGGGCTGCACTGTAATAATTTTACATGTGTAGATTTCCGTAGAGAAAAGGTAGAAAAATTGAGTTTAGGCTCTCAAAACTCAGAATTTATTAAAGCATCTTTTGGAAAAGGTGTTTTTTAAATTCCATGTTTGAAACTGTCACTTTTAGAAAGTGGGCCTTTTCTTGCTTTTCCATTCTGTGTGCCTCTATTTGTGTATTCAGCGTCTGGTGTTTGAGTGACAGGAGCTGGGATGTGCATTCACTCTAAACAGTCACTGGGCTGGTTTGAGGTGTGCCCTGCCTTGCCGATTCATTGCAGTCTGAATAGACCTGGTCTGCATTTAGAGTGGTGGGAGGAGTTTCGCTTGCACCTGAATAGGCTGTGTCTCCTTTTTCATAATGCTGTATCCGCCCCCTGTGGTCATGCAGCACCAAGGAGGACAGGACTGGCTTGGACTGGGTACAGAAACCCCTTACAGCAATGAGAACAATGACTATTTGGGGTAAAAGTTTTGCATCTAAAACTACAGGACTTGGCTGCCCTCAATTCTGACACATTCTTCATGTGGGGGAGGGTTTTTTAAACTGGGGGTTTGGGATATTTGAACTTTATTAAATAGGTCTGGATTGTGCGATGGACCCTGATGTTACTCTAAGGTTCTGTCCTTCTGTCTAAATTTGGGAGGATCAGGCTTACCTGCAAGCTGGAGGCCTGCTTGGGTAATTGGTTTATCTCTAGAAATCTCCAGGTTTTGTGACAAAATGTTCTGATCCTGTCCCTCTATATGAACCAATATTGAGTTCTGGTTAACATTATGTGTGTTCGGTTCAGTTGAGTTTCCAAGATACACATTTTTCCTTGAATAGGAGGGTGCGTTGACCCAGCTCACTGGCTGAGTGCAGCTGTGATAATTTGGACTAGAAGTAAGATTTGAAGCAATATTACAGGACTTTCATTCATGTTCGGTCTGATGACTTACAGGTTCCTGTTTTTGATTCCTTTCCTCTGGCAGAGTGACATTCATCTGAAAGTGGCCGCTGGGTTGTAAGGAGCCCGCTTGTGTCTGTCCTAACGATTGTTTGCTGCGGCTTTCTCCTGGGTTTTGTTCTTGTTTAGAAAGCTGGATAGAGATGCGCTCTTTTTCCTGTGTTGTTTTATTGGTAGACACTCTGTAGTCTGAGGGTGACATCCCTGAGTCATTTGTGTGGTTTTATGATGCATATGTGGCTGAATTTTCTGTTGAGTAAATATTGGGTACATTTGCTTGGGGTCTTTTTTATAGATTGCAGATGTTTATGTCGTGGCTTCCTTGCAAGTTTTCGTTGTCTTTTAATTAGTTTGCAAGGTGGGGGACTTAAGTTGGTCTGGACTAAAATTGTGTTCTGGGTTTCCCCCTTTGGGTTTACACCTTCTTCATCTGCTGTTATCTTTGGAATCAAGCATTCTTGGCAGAATTCCTGTATTTCCTGATTTTGGGTTGCGGTGATTACATCCTCTTTTGTGCCGACCCTATGCGTGTGTACTCTTTGTGATTCCTGGTTCAAGCTAGTTGTTTGTATTACAGTGGTTGCATCTTTTGTGGTGCTGACTCTGAGTGTAAAGACAGTTTATCAATGATCAGACCACAATTGTAGTTTGTCGGGGATGGTGGGTGATCTGCTTGTGCCTTTGTAATTAATGCGGTTAGGGACTCAAGTTTTAGATTTATGCACAAGATATATGCTGCCATCAAGTTCATTCGGTCAATCTGTATGATTGGAAATTCAGAACTTCAACTGATGATTGTAGTGTTGTTTGTAAAATTTCCCACCTTTGAGGGGAAAGTTGTGATTGCTTGGCTGCATTCGGTGGTGATTCACTTTCACTTGTTGATGAAATCATGTGAGGCGATATGGGACTTTTCCATATGTTTAAAGGCAGTCAAATCTCTCTTTTAGAACTACCTATTGGTGAGTGTGTGGTTGAGAAGTTTGCAGAGATTCACGCACTCCGTGTTACGCAGAGCTCGAGGAGTTAAAAAAAAGTGAGCTTTTTCCCCACAATAGCGTCCGTCTGCGTCAAGTTGGCGAGCGCAAGTGGCAAAAATCCACCTCCTGGTGAGATTTTTCCTCGTTCATGATCGTCAACTTCAAGTTGGCTAGCGCAAGAATGGAAAATCAACCTCCCGGCGGGATTTCTCAACACAGGAGGTCAGATTTCTCATTGCAAGTGGTCGAGTATGCTCACAACCGCTCGCGTTGAGAAACTGTCCATTCGCGCTGAGAAAGATGATGCTCGAGTAAAAATCTACTCGAGCGGCAGAAAGGAAGCAGCGCCCGCTTGCGCTGTGCATGGTGGCATTTGTGATGATTGCACAATGCAGACAAGCACCTGGCACTGAAAATCTCTGCAAACATCATTTAGCCAACCCACTCCACCACTGACGGAGCTCCTCGTAGTGCTGTGGAGTTTTTTTTGTACTTCACAGGTTTCTACGTAACTCCGCGAACTCCACCCAGGCTTAGTTTTGTCGCACCATTCTTATTGTTTTGGTGTTATTATGTTTTTTAAGCTTTATATTATATTATTTCCTGTCATTCTCAGATGTCTGTTGCACTATCGACCATGAGTAATGATCTCAATATCCTGATTACGTAAATCCATTAAGTACATTGAATATTCTTCCAATGATATCATGTTGGAGACCACTTCGCAGTTATACAACATTACAGCTTACTGACCTCATCCTGTTCTAAGACTTAGGAGCCTATTAGGATGGTGAGCGGATCGCCCCCGCCAGGCCGGTGGTTGCCACTGCCGGCCCGGTGGGGGCGATCTATGCCTGAATGATCCCCCACCAAATTAGAATGGCTGGGGGGTCCACTGCGGATGGAAAGACCGTCTGCCGCTCATCTACCGGTCGAATCGTCGACGGGGCGGAAAAGGGACATAATATGATGGAGGTGTCTGCATGACACCGCCATCCATATTATGATGCTCGGGGAGAGGTGCCTTTCCATGGCGGCGTTTTTGCTGTTGGGGGCCTCAAGGCTGTTGGAGAGGTGGGGGTGCACATGGAGGGTATCTATGGTACGAATAAACAAAAGGGACAAGTCCTTCTACTGGTTTTCAAGTCTGTTGTCCTGACCAAAACCTTTAAAGAGAAGAGCGCAAACAACTGCAAGTAGTTTTAGGAAACGCCTCCCCTACCTACCTAGCAGGTGGCATTCTTCATCATCGGGCCCAGCTGGATTACCTAGCGTAATCCAGCTGTGCTTTACAGCGGAGCAGGTTGTTTGTGTAAGGAAAGTGAAGTGCTAAGTGAAGTGCAGTTATGGGTTAAAAAATGTCTCTAGGAATGACCCTTGTAAAAGTTTTAATAAAAGGGCTCTAGGACATAGGTAAAAACATTTCTGGGATCCACTTGAGGTTTTTGAATGTACCTCTGTATCCCTGTAAAAATGTAGGTCTACTAGTTTCAGCCTTTGGGTTGGTTCATAGGGCTTTCTTCAGGACCAGAAAAGAGTGTGTGACCAAAAACGGGGTCACAGTGGTGATAATATCAGTACACGCCCTAAAGTGTGCTGTGAGTGTAGTGGAGTGTTTACTTACAAATCCTCTGTATGGAGTACTTAGACTCTGAGTTAATTATGCCTCATGTATCCGATCGTATTCTGCTACTACCCTTGCTGACTTTTTGTCAAAGAAAAAGGTTGGTATGACCTAAGCAGCTGATCGGGTCCCGCTGGTTTGCCCGGATCGGTTTCGGTAACTTCCTCTAGTAGGATGCGGGCGGAAGTGCTCGAGGGAAGTGCCCTATGGTACCCCACTACATTTACATGCACAAGGTGGCAGGCACCACGCGGTTCCTGTCACGTTGTGCATGCAAATAAACAACATGCATTTTTTACATTGCAGTAAAATGTAAAAAATGCGGGATGCGCCTGCCAGTGTGGCGGGCGCATCCTAATGCCAATGGCGGGACTGCTGCAACTTATGTGATAGCCCCCCATGTCTTTTGGATTTGTGTCTTCACGATCCCAGCATGTATTTACAACATTATTCCCCTTGAATTTAAGGTGCTGTTGGCCATGGAAAGTGTTGTGACATGATAATATTCGTGTCACATCATGTTCCATATGAGATTTTTTTTAACTTTATATTATAGGTTATTGTTGCTGTTTTGCTGATCTGAGATGGTTGCTGCATTTCTGGCCTTAAGTAACGCTTTCTTTATCTCGGTCACACAACTATGTTAGGTTTATTCAATGTCACCAGCTCTGAAAATGAGCTATTGGTTTACACTATAATTTCTGGCTATTTATATTACCTCTCCTACTTGATCATTAAGCATTTCAAAAATCGATATTTGTGCGAATCACACCATTGTTGTTGTATTATTACTATCCCATGATGGCTGCTATTTTCGAATAAATATTATGCCTTTGGCCATCTCTGCTTCGCAGCAGCTAATTGACCCTCCCAATTAGTGCAGCCCCATTTATGACTACGTATAAATGATGTGTATGCGTACTTACCGGTTGGACCTTGGGGACGGACAGGATATGTATCAAGGTAGATACTTTCTGGTGGGGAGCAGCTTTACTATACACATGCAGGGACGGTGTTGTGGAAATATTGGTTTATATTTACCCCTACGTCAATCCTGTTGTACACATTGCTCGATTACGAGGATGCATGACTACGTGGGGTTTACATGGTGGTCTTTAGTATTTGTGATAATGCAAGTCCTCTCCACTGTGTAAACTTCAGTAGATCCATTTATGTTAGCGCATTACTATCTCGTTCTCTGTGACATGTTTTTATCGATTGCAAGTTGTTTGACTGTCATGATGTGGGGTGGTGTTTTATCATTTGTATTGACTTTCCTACATGACAAAGTCAATGCAAAAGTTCCATCAATGATGACCTTTTTGGTGATATTAGGTGCTACACGCTTCACATCGATGTTACTTGCCCATAGTTAAACTTATTCCTTCTAGCACCATGTACATGTTCTTTTTCACCAAATACCGTGCATTGGTCTGTTTGAGACGCATGCGCATTGGTGGCTTTTCAATGTCTTAGTAAATTATTCCAATATGCAGAACGCTGCTGTCAGCTACCTCATAGCTTAATTTGTAATAGGATTGCCATCACCCCTTCTCTCGATGATGGAAGATATGTATCACTCTGCTAGTTATTGTTGATTATGCCACGGCATGCTTTTCTATTTTGTACTATTTTGCTTAGAACTGTTACCATTCATGTAATCTTCGAATGGTATCAAATCTGGCTTAGTCACCCCCATTTCCGCATTAACGATTGGATTTAATATGAGCTATATTTAAGATGGATGGAAATGTTTTCAAGTTTCTACACTTACTGGATTAATGTATGACTTCTTTTTTCATTAAGAGATGCAACTTTTATGAATTCAACCTACAGGAGGTATGTTGAGATCTTTGACGCTTTTTATTGGGTATGAAATACGACCATGAGAAATGGTTGGTTCTAAATGTAAGACATATAATATGAAAATTAGTTTAAAATATGAAATATGTCACTGTTTAAATTTATATTTTGTCTAAAAGTATGTTTATCAACTGGTCTTACATGATAATTCTCATTTTGGTACCAGATGAATTTAACAAATTCATACTGGGTATTAGGAACTAATGGCTTATATTGTTTAGGCGATATTGCATTATTGATTTTCCCTTCAATAAAACACTATTGTTAGTCATGCTTCAGGTGCCTAATATGTTACATTATCTGTCGGATGTTGCTTTAATTGTAATCAGTTTCTCACTATGAGTTCTGTCTTTTAATAGTGAGGGGTTCCACCTATGCCCTGCTGGTTATGTTTTCCCAATTTTCCTTCAATTTCGTGTAGTATGTCTATCCCCCAGGTGGGGCTGAAACGCGTCGTGGCGGCGATGCAGGGTGATTAAATAAAACACTTTTGCACAAAGAACTTTGGGTCCGCGTTCATCTATCCTATATATATATATATATATATATATCACAGACCAGTTGGATGGGAAGGACACAAAACAATAGTTCCATTGCAACAACACAGACAGGTTAATAAAACTCAATTTCAGCAGGTTGCAAGAGGGTACGGTCAGGATACAAGGTGACAAATGGAAAGAATAGTCCTGGTACGTCAGCACAGGTAGTCCTGTTAAGTCAGCACAGGTAAGGAGAGTATAGCACACACTTGATGGTTCCAACTTGAATCAGTGGCCTTGGTCATCAATGGGGTATTTGTTGCTGCAGAACTTAAGATACCTGGTTAGATCCCGAATGTCCAGCTCCCACAAAACACTGCTACCCTCACCCTACTGGACCTTTTCTCAGTTTTGACACCATCTCCCAACCCAGCCAATGACTGCATGAAGCTGGCATCCAAGGACCCACACTACACTGGATTTGCTATTTCCTGACAGGCCACACCAAGTCACTCATCCTGGCCCCTGCACCATGGATGCCGCCAACCTCATCTGCAGAGTTTTTCTTTGCAAAATAGTAGGAATTAGACTCGGTATTGCTACAAATGCTGTCTTTTCAAAGAGTTTCCCTCATCATTAGTCATGCATTCAATCAGATGTGAAGGCTCATCTCACTTGAGGGCTTATTAGCAGGGCTGTATTGCAAATTAGTTTTCCCTTATTCCACAAGGCCCTGAAGAATTCACATGGAATTATCATAATTGCCTGAATCGGGAGACAGTAAAGAATAGGGTATCTTTTCCTCCCTACCACTATTAATAAGCACCAGAACATATTTCTTCTGCCACTCGTACTCCTTATGTTTTTTTTTGTTTTCAGTATTACATTATTCTGAGATCTTTTCCCCACGCAAATACACTGCCAGCAAGAAGTGGCATTTTACCTTGATTGGAAGTGGCTGTGGTTTGGTATTTTCTATGCTTACTCTTGGTGTCTGTTGTCCATCCATTATACACTATTGAGGTCCATGTCCTGAAGGCTTGGAGTGCTTGATCCACACATGTGTCATTGAGGATTTGAGAGGGGAAATTCCTTGGCAGCTCCAGCTTTTATAGTCAGCATTATAAAGCGGAAAAATATGCTGCTGATAACAAAGCCAATTCTTTACTTCCCAAGCGCAGGCTTACATCCTATATACATTCTTGCCCTTAGTTTCAGATCATAAGTCCTACAGATCAAACAAAAATATATCTTGACTCATTGATTCTGCTCCCATAGTGAGGCCTCAGCTGCAATAGCTCACCGACCCCACACCTGCTGATTATTTCTTGAATGTTGGCAGAGATGGATCAGAATCAGTCAATTATCTCATGGTACCCTGCCTGTGCACACGAGTGTTTAAAACGAACTGTATAAATTCCTCAAATATTCTGAAAATAAATGTTGATTCCTTCCACACTCTGACAGCATTTCTATGGCACAATAAGCTCACCGAATATCCTAAAAGGCAATTTCTATCTCTTCCATAAACCTCTTGCTGCAACAGAGAGTGGAACTTCCAGTACAAAAAATGTGTACAATTTTTGCAGCATTTCGTAGCCACACAGAATCAGCTGGGGCAGCCTACCCACCCTAGTGTGTATACTGGGACTTTTAATAACTCTTCCAGAAGGAGGTTACAAGGACACTTGAGGTGATACCCTGATTTAGCTGCAGTTGAGACACCCCCAAGTGTATTTGCACATATTAAGGGTGTCGGAGGGACAGTCGGAAGCAGAAGCGAGGAGGCCGTATAGGATCTATATTGTGAGTTTTATTAAGGATAAGAGTCACAGACCAGTTAGATGGGAAGGACACAAACCAATAGTTCCATTGAAACAACACAGACAGGGGACTAAAACTTAATTTCAGCAGGTTGCAAGAGGGTACGGTCAGGATGGAAGGTGACAAACGGAAAGAATAGTCCTGGTATGTCAGCACAGGTAGTCCTGTTAAGTCAGCACAGGTAAGGAGAGTATAGCACACACAAGATGGTTCCAACTTGAATCAGTGGCCTTGGTCATCAATGGGGTCTTTGTTGCTGCAGAGGATATCTGGCTAGATCCTGAAGGTCCAGCTCCCACAAAAAGAAT
The DNA here is from genome assembly GCF_964261635.1 of Lissotriton helveticus. Taxonomy (NCBI): domain Eukaryota; kingdom Metazoa; phylum Chordata; class Amphibia; order Caudata; family Salamandridae; genus Lissotriton; species Lissotriton helveticus. The sequence goes on from NC_136057.1 coordinate 455,947,152, forward strand.
GGAAAAAAAGCAGTGGTCAGTACGTAGGTCATATTCAACCAAATATGACTTCCACCACACCATGTGAGAGACTGGCCAAAGGAGTGAGGGAGGGAATGCGGAACAAAAAAAGTTGAATGACCAAAAGAAAGAAATAAAGTTCAGGGGACTGGTAATGTTTGGGAGGGTTATCTGTAACACTCCAGTCTCCAAAGCACTCTTAATTGGGGATGTGAGGGTTGAAACACTCAACAGGCAAGATTACAAGGTAAAGGGACTTAGAAAGAAACCCTCCTACAGGCAAGAGTCTTCCTCTCACCCGCTCCCACCTCTTCTCACTATGCCCAGATCACGTACAACTCTCTGCCCCAACTCTCCTGAGTTGCGGTGGTTCAAACGCCTCCTCCAGGGTCCACCAGTCCTCGGTCCAATCCTAGGGGTCTTCAGCATCTCTGCCTCAAATGCCTTTGGTGTCAGCAACGGTCTGCGCACACGTCTCCGGTCCTTCAGCATCCACCTTGCCCTCCTGCTTTCTCCACATCCGGCAGCTGACCACTCCGACACACCCGGCGTCTCCCTTTTTCTGCCACACTTGACCTCCTTCGGGTGATTCTGATTGGTTGTGTCATTGTTCTGCCCCGCCTCTCCACTGGCCGACCGCTTCAGGGTCACTGCCTTCTCCGTGCTGCGAGACGAGGGAAAAGTCCCCAGTTACGGGTGGTGTTTCTTTATGGATTTTGCTGTCGTTCTCGTCCTGGCCAACAGGGTAGGGGCCCACAGGGTTTTAGTCACAGGGGTAGCACCAGTAGAGGGAGTGATTCCAGGGGCATCCTCACATCTCCCTTGCCTAACTTTCTTGTTCACAAGAAAAGGGTTCCTGGGATATCTGGACACGTAATCAACATTGGCCTGATCTTTTCCCTTTCGGTGGTGAACAGTATATTGGAAGGGCTGAAGAGCCAATAACCACAGTAGAATCCGCTGGTTGTGTCCTTTGTTCCTGGACAGCCACTCAAGAGGGGCGTGATCGGTGTAGAGGAAGAATTCCCTACCATCAAGGTAATAGCAAAGGGTCTCAACAGCCCATTTGATGGTTAGGGCTTCTTTTTCGATTACCGCGTATCTGGTTTCTCTAAGGAACAGTTTGCGGCTTATTAAGAGTATTGGACACTCTTGTAGGTTATCATCTTTTTGGGACAATACTGCTCCGATGCCACTGTCGGAGGCATCTGTTTGTAGTTTGAAAGGTTTCTCATAGTCAGGAATTAAGAGAAGAGGTTTAGAGGTAATGAGCTGTTTCAGCTTATGAAATTAATGTGTTGCAGCGAGAGAGGGGTTTCTTAGACACTTCTCGGTTTTTTCAGTAAATCAGTCAAGGGGGCGGCAATCTGTGAAAAACAGGGGATGAACCGCCTATAATAACCTAGTAGGCCTAAAAAAGCTCTGAGGTCTTTCCGGGTTTTGGGAAAGGGGATTTGTGCAATTGCTGCCACTTTTTCTTCTTGTGGTCTGATACAACCGTCTCCCAATAGGAAACCCAAGTATCGGATTGATGGTTAACCCGACCTCCCCTAGGGTTCCAATAACTTGGGTCAGGTGATAAAGGTGATCTTTCCAGGTGTCACTGTAGATGGCTATGTCATCTAGGTAGGCTGCCGAGTAATCTTTATGGGGTTGTAACATTTTGTTCATGAGTCTTTGAAATGTTGTGGGTGCCCTGTGTAACCCAAATGGCAACACTCAAAAGTGGAATAACCCTTTAGGTGTACAAAAAGCTGTTTTCTCTCTATCTTGGGTTCGTTGGGGCACCTGCCAATACCCCTTACAAAGATCAAGAGTACTAATGTACTGGGCTTTTCCAAGTCTTTCTATCATTTAAACGACCCTAGAGAGGGGATATGCATCGAATTGAAATATCTTGTTTACCTCCCTAAAGTTGGTACAGAAGCAAATCGACCCATCAGGTTTAAGGACTATCACTATAGGTGAACACCGCTCGCTCTTGGAGGGTTCTATTATCCCTAATTTTAACACATGAAGGACTTCTTGATCAATGGCTGTCCTCCTAGCTTCTGGGATACGGTAGGGCCATAAGCGAACTGTTTTCCCTGGGATGGTGTGTATCTCATGTTCCACAAGGGTGGTTTTGCCTGGTACCAGGGAAAACACCTCTTGAATAGGAAACAACACCTCTTTTAGGGCCAGATGTAGGTCACCAAATACCGGTCGGTAACGGCCGATTTCGGCCTTTACCGACCGGTATTTGGTGATTGAGATGTAGGGGGCCTATATTTTACAGAATCAGTAAATTTACCGATTCGGTAAATTTACCGATTCTGTAAAATACCGATTCGGTAAATTTACCGAATCAGTAAATCTATATGTAGGTGGCACTGGAAAAAAGTGCCACAGGCCCTTAAGAATTCATTATTTACCATGACATTCTATGTCATGGTAAATAACGAATTCCTGTGTACATGCACATCTGTGCATGTACACCTGTGCCATGTGGCACACATGGGCATGTACGTGTGTCAGATGGCACACAAGCCAGATTCAGGGGTGCAATAGGGTGTCAAAGTGACACCCTGTCCCCCTTGCAAAATCGGTATTTACCGAATCGGTATTTACCGAATCAGTAATTGACATTGATTCCTATGGGCCTCAAGGCCCATAGGAATCAATGGCAATTACCGAATCGGTAAATACCGATTCGGTAATTACCGAATCACACAGATTCGGTAAAAATTGCCGAATTTTTACCTACATCTGATTTACCGAATGTAGAATACCGAATCGGTAAAATTCGATATTCTAGAGTCGGTAATTCCGATTTACCTACATCGGGCCCTTAGTTCTTGTTTGGGGAACTTAGGTAATTCCGGGTCGATGCTCTGTAAGGCTAAGTTTTCTGATTTGGCTGTCATTAATACCGGGGTCCTTCCCATTTAAAAAAAAAGGTTAATGTGATAAATCTGGGTGTGATTACCAGATGATCCATCTCTATCTTATATGTGACCGGGGTTACTCTTTCTACCACTTTAAAGGGACCTTGCCCATGGCTCAATCGTTTATGCTCAGAGGTTGGACATAAAAGCAACACCTGGTAGTCTACTTGTAAAGACCTATCTTTGGCGGTTTCGTCATACTGTTTCTTTTGAGTGGCCTGGGATTGCTCAAGGTTGGCCCGCACAAAGGCTCGTACCTGGGTTAGCTGATTAAGATCAGCCATGTACTTTAACAGGGGTTTTGCAGTATCTGTTTCCTCTTCCAACTCCTCTCTCGCCATGTCCGTAAGGGTACACGGTGGTCGCCTGTAAAGCAATTTGAAAGGGGAATATCCCAGGCTTTTTTGTGTCCGCATCTTATGGCGAACAAAGCCAAGGGTAACATCTCTTCCCACTTGTGCTTCTAGGTTGAGCAATTTTCTCAGGGTGGTTTTTAAGGTGGAATTGTACCGTTCTACTAGGCAGTCCGTTTGGGGGTGATAGGCGGCTGTGAGAATTTGCTTAATGTTCAATTGTTGGCATACCTGTCTTATAAGTTTGGAGGTAAAGGGGGTACCCTGATCTGTAAGTATTTATTTTGGGAAGCCTACTCGGGAAACATTTTTGATCATGGCCTTAGCCACTTGAGTAGTGTTAGGTTGTCTAAGGGCAACAGCTTTGGGGAATCGTGTAGCATAGTCGACCAAGACTAAGACATGGCGGAAGACATTACGGGAGGGTAAAAGGGGCCCAAGGATATCCATACCAACCCTAGAGAAGGGGATTTCTATCACAGGTTGGGGTCTCAGGGGTACTCAAGTGGGGTATAATGAGTGGTTTTTTGACTAATTGCAAATTCACGACAGTACTTCCTGACTAAAATCTTTCTAAGATGGCTTCTTCGGTTTTCTCTCCCCCGAAATGTTCACCCAATAGATGGCTATGGGCCAGGTACAGGACTTTCTCTTGGAAAGGAAGGGGCACTAGTAGCTGTATAAGTAGATTTCTCCCCCCTTTTCTGTATAACAATCCCTTTTGTGTAAAGAATTGAGGACCTATTGGAGAGGGTCTTCATGCTGGATTGCTTATCTCCAGGCTGCCTGTAAAGTATTATCCTCCCGCTGTGCTGAGCGGAGGTTTCTGTCGTGTTCCCAGAGGGCGGAAGTGGTATGGGTCAGAAAGGCAGAGTTTCAGTTTTTCTTTTATCTTCTTCTTTTCTGTTTGCTCTTCCGGTGTTTCCCCTGGTTCCAGCCAGGGTCTGCGACCTGGGAAAATGGGGCTTCTTTTCTCCACTCTGTCCCTTCCTTCCAGGGATCGTGTAGCAGGGTATGTATATGGGGGTAGTCGGTCCCCAAAACCACAGGTTCCGGTAGGTGAGGGATAAGACCTACTTTCATATTTACTGGGTTTTGAGTTGGTTAATGTTGTATAGCCACATCAGTCATGGGATAGGCCTTACTGTCTCCATGGATACACTGTATATTAACAACTCCAGTGGTGAGTGGTGGTCCCCCTGGAACCACTTGAGGTCTCATCACGGCCTGGCAGCATCCTGTGTCCACCAGGGCATTTCTGGGTTCTCCGTTAAGGGCCCCTGACCTGAGGAAATGATGAGAGTCACCCTCTGGAGAACCATATAAAGCTCGAGTGTATCCAATCTCCATAGGTTTTTCCTTTTGTGGACACACAAGCACAATGTGTCCAAATGCACCACAATGAAAGCACTACGATCCTAACGAAACAGATGGTCTAGGGGTTGGAGGGATAGGATTAGGCATCACAATCACTGTTTCTGGCTTATGGGGGTAGTGGATTGGTCTAGGGGTTCTCAGTGGGTGGTTTTTGGGTTGTTTCCAACGCCCCTCCACCTTGCCTTTCTGCTGCTCTTGTGCCGGGAAAAATTCTGCTGCAATCTCTACGGCTTTGTCCAAAGATAAGTCTGCATGTTGGCGAACTCCCTTCTGAATGGAAAGGTGTAACGAAGTGAGGAACTGTTCGAGGTATATCTTCTCTAATATGTCTTCTTTAGAGGATGTTAACGATTTGAGCCATTAGTCGGCCATGTCTTTTATATGATCGCAAAGGTCTCTGGGGTTTTCTTGTGGTGCCTCCCGGATATGTCGGAGCCTCATCTGGTAGGTCTCCTCATCGATGCCCTTACATTCAAGTATTCACCGTTTTATGTCCTGATAGGGGGGTGGCTCCAGGGGATTGGCAGCTTGGTAGGTTGACTGGAGGTCCCCGGTGAGTAGGGGTCCTAAGAACTGTCCCCACCTCTCCTCTGGCCACAGGGCAGCTTGGGCCATTCTCTCGAAGTTGGAAAGGAAGTAATCCTGGTCTTCTCCTTGAACATATTTGTGGACTACCACTGAAGGGGGTGCTGTGAATCCTCGGGGTTGACCAAGTGCTTCAGCCAATTTCCCCATAGCGGTTTCTTGGGTTTGGCTCTGTCCTGTAAAGGTCTTGTGAAGGCCTTCCCTCTCAGTTTCTGCCATTTCTAGAAACCAAGCCATGATTTTTTCGAGTCTCTCCTGCCCTTCCGCCATCTTTTTTACTATGGCCTCCATTTCCTCCGATCCCACACCGTCGGAGAGACGGTCAAAAGCAGAAGCGAGGAGGCCGTATAGGATCTATATTATGATTTTTTTATTAAGGATAAGAGTAACAGACCAGTTGGATGGGAAGGACACAAACCAATAGTTCCATTGCAGCAACACAGACAGGTTACTAAAACTCAATTTCAGCAGGTTGCAAGAGGGGTTGGTCAGGATGCAAGGTGACAAACGGAAAGAATAGTTCTGGTACATCAGCACAGGTAGTCCTGTTAAGTCAGCACTGGTAAGGAGAGTATAGCACACACTTGATGGTTCCAACTTGAATCGGTGGCCTTGGTCATCAATGTTGTCTTTGTTGCTGCAGAAGATATCTGGTTAGAACCCAAAGGTCCAGCTCCCACAAAAAGAAAGGAAAAAAAGAACCGGTCAGTACGCAGGTCCTACTCGACCAAATATGACTTCCACCACACCACGTGAGGCACTGGCCGAAGGAGTGAGGGAGGGAATGCGGAACAAAAAAAGGTGAATGACCAAAAGAAAGAAATGAAGTTCAGGGGACTGGTAATGTTTATGTAGCATTATCGGTAACACTCCAGTCTCCAAAGCACTCTTATTCGGGGATGTGAGGGTTGAAACACACAACAGGCAACCTTGCAAGGTGAAGGGACTTAGAAAGAAACCCGCCTACAAGCAAGAATCTCCCTCTCACCAGCTCTCACCTCTCCTCCCTTTGCCCACATCACGTACCGCTTTCTGCCGGTGGTTCAAACGCCTCCTGCGGGGTCCACCAGTCCTCAGTCCAATCCTCGGGGTCTTCCGCATCTCTGCCTCCAATGCCTTCGATGTCAGTAACGGTCTCCACACACGTCTCCGGTCCTTCAGCGTCTGCCCTGCTCTCCTGCTTTCTCCACGTCCCAGCAGCTAATGACTCCGACACACCTGGCTCCTCCCTTTTCTGCCACACTTGACCTCCTTCGGGTGATTCTGATTGGTTGTCTCCTTGTTCCGCCCCGCCTCTCCACCGGCCGACTGCTTCTGGGTCACTTCCTTCTAAGTGCTGCGAGACGAGGGAAAAGTCTGCAGTTAATGGTGGTGTTTCTTCATGGATTTTGCTGTCGTTCTCATCCTGGCCAACATGGTAAGGTGCCCACGGGGTTTTAGTCACAGGGGTAACTACCCTTGACCCCACCAGGTAGGTCACTTCCCCTCCGCACAGCACCGCCTGTGTGTCCCTGCCCCAGATGCTGCTGCTGAGGAAGTTTGAGGCCCTCCACCACCTGCAGACTACCACCTGCGCCATAGCCCTGGTGGCCAGTGGTAGGCCGTAGGTTTGTTCATCTTCCGCTTTATTGTTTTATTGTATTGCCTGTATTTCATTGTTGTGTCTCTGACGGCTGTTGTTGTGTCTTCCCCCGCTGCCTTTTCGTGGTCCGTGCCCGTTTTCTTCCTTCTGTACCCCTCGCTGCTCCGTGTCTCTGCCCGGTTTTTCCTTCTCTGCCCCTCGCTGCCCCCGTGTCACTGCCTGTTTTTTTCTTCTGTACCCCTAGCTGCCCCTGTGTCTCTCAGCCCGGCTTCCCTTCTGTTCCCCTTGCTGCCCCCCATGCCTTTCTGCCCGTTTTTGCCTTCTGTTTCTCAGCTGCCACTGTATTCTTGTGCCCTTTTTGCCTTCTGTGCCACTCGTTTTTTCCCTGTATTTCTGTGCCATCTTGCCTTCTGTGACACTCGTTTTTCCTGTATTTCTGTGCCCTTTTTGCCTTCTTTGCTACTCGTTTTTCCCTGTATGTCTGTGCCCTCTTGTCTTCTGTGACACTCGTTTTCCCTCTTTTTTTGTGCCCTTTTGCCTTCTATTCCCTTCATCGTCCCTCATCGCCCCCGCCGCTGCAACCCCTGCCCACTCGCTGCCCCCGCCTCCCAGATGCTCCTCCCTCCCACCTCCCCATATATGCCGGCCGCTGTGTGGCCGCGCAGCTGGTGTGCCGATGGTATGCCTAAGGGAAGCCCGTCTGCGCTCATCGGCACCTGGACCACGCCCAGCGCCAGAACCCCTGGCCCCCGCACCCTCCACGATGACCGCCGCCACTACACCTACGCCAGCACTCTACACACTCTCAACTCAAGACGGACCCACACCTGCTTCAAGGCCACCCTGAAACGCACACACGGCACCTTTACCTGCCGGAACTGCAGCTACACCAGCCTCAGAGCCGACGTATCACCCGCCAAGAAAGACCTCAACCACCTCCAATGCATACTACTGAACACCCACTCCGCACACAAACACGCCGTCGAGCTCTGGGACCTGCTCAACACAACATCCCTGGATGTCGCCTTCCTGACAGAGACCTGGTTGAACTACTCCTCCACACTCGATATCGCCATAGCTATCCCAGACGGTTACAAGATCAACCGCAGAGACCGCACCAACAGAGTCGGAGGAGGAATAGCCATCAACCACAAGAACAGCGTCAGGGTCTCGACTAGCACCGACAACAAACTCAGCACTGCCGAACACATGCACTTCCAGATCCACACAGACCCTAGCTCCACCCTCAGAGGCACCCTCGTCTACGGAACCCCTAGACCCCATCCCCAGTTCAGCGACTCCATCGCCTACGTCATCAGCACGCATGCCCTGACCTCCACCGACTACATCTTCCTCGGAGACCTGAACTTTCACATTGAGAACAACAAAAACAACAACTCCACAACCCTGATCGATAACCTCACCAACCCCGGACTGTAGCAACTCATCACAACACCCACCCACTCCGCCGGCCACACGCTCGACCCCGTCTTCTCCTCAAACCTGCACGTCTCCATCAGCCACACTACAGAACTACTCTGAACCGACCACCGCTGCAGCCACTTCGTCTGCTAGAAACCCACCACACACCACCACATCCAACAGATCCCCCGCCGCTGCTGGAGCAAAATGATTGAAGACCAACTACATGCAAACCTCGCTCTCAACCCACCCACCAAACCCTCCAACACCGACGACGCTGCTCACAGAGACACAAGCAAGAGGGCCAACTGGTTCACCCCAGAACTCCTAGCCTCCAAGCAAGCCTGCCAGAAACTAGAGAAGGAATGGCACAGTGAACAAACTCCTTACAGCCACGCAGCACACAAGGACGCCATCCGCAACCACCACCACCTCATCAGGGTGAAATGAAATGAAATGAAAACAAATTTATAACGCGCTGACTAAGCCCATCGGGCATCAAGTGGGTGGCCAAGAGGACATCCTTAAAAGACTGTCTCGACAACAACGCACAAAATAGCAAGGAGCTCTTCAACATCGTGAAGGAACTCTCCAACCCCAGCTCCAACACCAAGCCCTCTGCGACTCCCTTGCCACCTTCTTCAACCGCAAGATAGCAGACATCCTCGACAGCTTCAACACCCAGACGCCCCCAACAGACAAGTACACAACAGACCCTCTGCACACCATCGACCTCGACCCCCTGCTAGCCTGGGCCAGCGTGAGCGTCTATGACACCATCAAGACCATGAGCACAATCCACTCCGGCTCTCCATCAGACCCATTCCCTCACCATGTCTTCAACAAAGCAAGCAGCTCCATCGCACCACACCTGCACAATGTCATCAATCTCTCCCTCGAGACCGCGACCTTCCCAGAGAGCTGGAAACACGCCAAGATCAAAGCCCTACTCAAAAAACCTAAGGCAGACCGAAGAGACCTCAAGAACTTCCGGCCCATCTCTCTGCTCCCCTTTCCGGCTAAGGTCATAGAGAAAATCGTCAACAGACCACTAACCCGATACCGTGAAGAAAACAGAATCCTGGACCCTTCCTAGTCAGGGTTCCACAGCAACCACAGCACCGAGAACTGCCCTCATCGCTGGCAGTGACGACATCAGGACCCTGCTGGACACCTATGCCGACGACACTCAACTGATCCTCTACCTCACCAAGGACCCCATCACCGCCAAAGCCAACCTCCACGAAGGAATGAAGGCCGTCGCTGACTGGATGAAGATCAGTTGTCTGAAGATGAACTCCGACAAGATGGAGGTCCTCATCCTCGGCTCCAACCCTTCAGTCTGGGACGACTCCTGGTGGCCGACGGCACTGGGGGCAGCCCCATCATCCACCGACCATGCACGCAACCTGGGAATCATCCTCAACTCAACGCTCTCAAATACCAAGCAAGTCAACGCTGTCTCCTCCTCCTGCTTTAACACCCTCCACATGCTCTGCAAGATCCACAGATGGATCCCAACAGATATAAGAAAGACAGTTATCCAGGCCCTCCTCAGCAGCAGACTCGACTACGGAAACACCCTCTACACGGGAGCCCCGATCAAGCTCATCAAACCACTACAACGCATCCAAAAAGCCTTGGCATGACTGATCCTTGACGTACCACGACACGGCCACATCACCCCCACTTGAGAAACCTACACTGGCTTCCCATCAACAAGAAGATATCCTTCAAGCTCCACATCCACGCAGACAAAGCACTCCACAAGACCAGCCCAGCCTACCTCAACAGACGGCTCATCTTCTACATCCCCAACCGCCAGCTCCGCTCCGCCGACCTCTCATTTGCCACCGTCCCGCGCATCCGAAGAGCAACCACTGGCGGGAGATCCTTCTCCCATCTCGCCACCAAGACATGGAATACCCTCCCACTGAGCCTACGACAGACCTAAGACCTGCTGACCTTCAGGAGGATACTCATGACCTGGCTGTTTGATCAGTAGCGCCCCCCCACTCCCCAGCATCTTGAGACCCTCGCGGGTATGTAGTGCGCTTTACAAATGATTGATTGATTAATTGAGGGATAGCACGAGTACCAGGAGTGATTCCAGGGGCATCCTCACAAAGCCCCAACATATTCTAACATAAAGGGGCTCATTACGATGTCGGGTAGAAAGCCTCCTCCTGACAGTCGGAATCTCCCCGACTGCGTCGGAGACCTTCCGACCGACTTGGTTGGTTTACATTCCGACCGCCTAATTACAATGTTTGCAGGCGGAATGTAAACCATGTGGTTATTCCGAATCGGAACCGAGCGACTCGTACATCCATTCCACCCTGGGGATTATGATGCCGATTTCCAACAGCCTTTACGCGTCGGCCTGTCTGACATGGAAAAGCTGTCTGGAAGTGACTTTGGGGGACCCTGGCAGGGTCCCCTAGGCCCACGTCCTATGGTTGATGGTTGAGGTGGTACCGAAGAGAACCCCTGTAAAACCCTGCACTGCGTTGCATGCACCATGGGGTGCCTGCAACAGGATGCAGGGTTTTCCACAAAAACCCCATTTCCCCATTAGAGCCTGTGTTATGGCCAGTTGTCGGACAGAATACGTGCTCCCATAGGGAACCATGGGACACCGACTGAACAGTGTTCGGTTACATCGTAATCCGGTTGTCAGAACCGCCGACAGCAAGTCGGTCAGTCCTGATTCTGAGCCGGTGTCGGGCGGAGGCTTTCCACCTGACATCGTAATGAGCCCCAAAGTGTATTTATAAAACATATGTTTACCCATGGGTATCTTGGCTGCTGAATAACAGATGTTTATTGTTTCCCAGCTCAATGGTACTCAAGTTATCCACCTAAGAAGGATGAAAGGCTGAGTGGACCAGCCTGGATTTGAACCTGTGACCGTGAGGTTGAACACAGGCCCCTAAAGTGGGCACATTAGTCAACTAAGCCACCAGAGAAGGCTGTGAGTTATGAAAGCTCAAGGTACCTGGCAAATGGCTAGGTTAAATTTCCTGTTTGAGAAAATGTTTTTGATCCTAAGGAAAAATAAAAACTTTTTATATGCCTTCTTGAAGTCTGGGCACATTAATTAAGCAAATATATGCGGCAATCATTTTTGCTTATTTGCAGACTTCAAATCGAATACATGTAACAGAAACCAAAACTCTGATAATACTGCAAGTGCACAGAATTCTCATGAGAAAAGTGCAAAAGAATTTTAATATAGACAAAAAAATTATCTTCTAGATGCTGAGCTTGCTTAATTAAGAATCCTCGCTTAGTGATGCCAAGAATGGGTGAGGCTAAATACGGCGCAGATGAATTAGCCTGTGCAACTAATGCCAACTAGTGCTTTACAAGGGTCATTAAGATGGCAGCAGCTAAGCAACATGGCGTCGGCTATTGCAGTAAAATTTGAGGTAATTACGTGCGTTTTCTCATGGAGAAGTTGAGGCAAATAATTCCAAGATATTGTTGGTGGCCAAAGTCAAGAATCGGTTACCGGTGCATTACCGAGAAGCAGTTACAAGGGAACCTTGTAAGACAGTAACATAGGCAGCATCATGTGACTGTTACAGGAGAGCACATGGGTGGCAGTTGCAGAGACATCCTCAGGTAACAGTTCTAGGCAAATATGGTGCACTGGGGTAAGAGAAGGGACATGGGGTAGTGAGGGGGCATTGGAAGAGTTAGACCATCTTAACAGCACAATAGGTAGGGGCAGTTTCTAAACTCTGGTGAATAAAAGGGCACATGCAGTTGGTGCAAGGAAACTGTTCGGACTGTTCGAATCGGTTCTGATCCGCATTTCGACAGGCAAAGTCATTCGGAGCCGAATCGTATAGCTCTATCGACACTGTTTCCAACCAAGTGATTAGGATGTCCGATTCTGATAACCCTTCCGAACCGGTTTATCCGACACAAAACGGCTGTCAGAATCTGAATTTGGGAACCCGTAAAAGGCTCCCCTTTACCTGTAGACCTCCGGTTGGGGCCCATGGGGGTACCCATGGGTCCCCTCTTTACAAGCATGCACAGTGTGGCAGGCACCGTGGGGTGCCCGCCACAGGTTGCAAGGTTTTCCCTACCCATCCCTTTTTTCAATGGGAACCTGTGTTCTTGTTCTGAACACAGGCTCCCATTGAAGTCAATGCGAGTCCAACCGAACGATGTTCGGAAGCATCGTAATCGGTCGGACGGACTCGCAGTACCCGAGTCTGTCGGAACTAATTTTGAAACAGATTCAGTCGAAACAACTTCGCAATTGGCCCCTGAGTGTGGTTCAGAACCATGCCATGCCAGGGGTTCTGTCTCCATGTACCTCACTTTACAATTCTTTACTTGATAGTTGGGCAGTACTTGTGGAAGACTGGCAATGTACAGCCTTTGATAGGTAGATCATGAATATGATCAAGTCATTGGCTGAAGCTCTCCTGTAGCATTGCATTGATTGAGGGATTGACCCTCTAAGCAAAATGAAGACAGTGGCCATGCTGGAGTTTGGACAAACATATCAAATACAAAATATTGTGATACAAAAATATTGTGATAAGAATAAAGGGATGTTGAAATAATTGTCGACAGAGTTAAGAATATTTTTTTAAGTGTTGTTTTTAATATCATACAAATATAAATTTGGAGAATAATATTTTAGAAATAATAATTTATAATAGATTGTAATATATATGAGTTATGTTAAATTAAGACAATCCTTATTTTATTTTATTTTATTATAAATCATAAAATCAGTATTTTTAATTATGACCCATATTAAAAATTATAATATATAAAAATTACATTTGATCAAATACAATAATTTATAATTTCTTCAATAAGGACTATAATTTATAATTTTTGTGAATTTTTGTATATCAACATTTTAATCTTTTAAGGTTTTTATGTTAAACATTGTAATTTCATTGTAAAGATATTTTTTGATACATTTATATTTTTTATATTAACATTTATTTGGAAACTCCTTTGAAAGGTTGTGTATATAAATTATGGAAATATAATATATATGTATTATTTATGATGTAAAATTTTATATTTTGCTGCATTTTATATGTTATTGGTTTATTAATTAAAAAATCGTAACACACATTAAATAATCAGATTGTTTATGTGTTTAATATATGAATGCATTTGTTTTTAGGAATGTATTTTCTAAAATCTAATAATTTTCATATGTTCCTTAAAAAAAATTACAATTCAAAATTGGTTTGAAGTTTAGGAATGGTAGTAAACATTTGTTTTAAATATGTTAATTATTATAGTGATAACATATTCTTTTATTTGTTCATCTTTAAATATAAATATGTTAGTCTATAGTTTTCTTTAGTGTTTTTTTATATTTTAGTTTTTTATAGATCAAAAATAACATTTGGGTATGGAGTATTGGTTGGGTACATTTTTTGTGTGTAGCACCCCACAGAAAACGTTTTAGATCAGACTGGCAACAGTAAGGGCCTGATTGCGATATCGGTCGGAGTTGCCTCTGGCTGATAGCACTTCGGGGAAGGAACCGCCCAACCATAGGTCAGTGGTTCCACAACTCTATTAGGATGAGACCGCAAATGGTGCAGTCCCAAACTTCCATTTTTCGATGGGAGCTTATGTGATGGGCCGAAACCGCCGCAGCACAAGCTCCTATTGAAAGATTTAACTTTGGAAACACCCCTGCACCGTGTTAAAGGCACCTCACGGTACCTGCCACACGGTGCAGGGATATTTAGGGGCCCAATAGGTACCCCACAGTCCCAGATGCAGAGGGCCTGGGGAAAAGGGTCCTGCTAGGGGCCCCCAAAGTCAGTTTCCATCAGCCAATGCATGTCGGAAAGGCCGACATGGATTGGCTGTTGGAAACCAACATCATACCCCTGATTGCATAACCGCCGTCCTTAGGGATTATGAGCACTTTCCAATTGGCCGACGGGCTCTTTGAGTCCGTCAGAACTGTGTTGGACTCCACCTCCAGTTTAAACTTCGACCGCTATCATCATAATGCGGCGGTCAGACTTTAAACCTACCATGTTGGTCGGAAAGCCTCAGATCAGCGGCGGCATTCCGCCTGACATCGTAATGAGGCCCATAATGCACTCCTTTAGTGATCAACATCTTTGCCAAATTGGTATAGATTGGAGTCAGAATAGAAAATGTAACACTTTTAGTATCCAACACCTTCTTCAAATTGGTATAGATCGGAGTGGGAATAGTAAATGTCACCCTTCAAGTGTGCAATACTTCCTTTAGAGTGGTTTACATAGGAGTGTGATTATTGTTCAATTTAGGGCTTGATTATGATGACAGCGGGAAAAGTCCCTCTGTTGTGTTTTCAGTGGTTTTCCCACCAGCTTCCCTGGTGGTCAGACCCCCGATCAGAAAGTGAGTGGGAACAATGACACAGGACCACCACCTCCACCAGCATTTCTGCTCCCGTGGAGGCAGAGGCGGCCCATTGAGGGTGTCCAGTGCTGCTCAGCGCCAGCCCAATCAGGACTTGCCTTTTTGCCTACCTTTTCCTGGCAGGGACCCCACCATGCAAGAGTCGGCAGAAAGTCAGGTAAGGAGCCGAATTAATGCTTAAGGGCGAATGTGCCCATGTCTAATGTAGCTGGTGCTCATGTAGTGCCTTCCAAAGCCTTCAGGGAGGGTGCACTCAATGTTTCACTTGCACAACATAATGTAAGGAAACAGTACAGACGGCTGGCTGGAGGCACCACAGTATGGCCGGCATTGGCGTCCGGCTCATTTCCGGAGCCGAAGTGTGCCGCTGCCATGACTCCAGGGGCCACACATCGCCAGCCCCATGGGACACTCATAATATGGCAGGTGGAATGCAGCGGCCTTGGCAGCGTTTTCTGGACTGCCTCCACAGTCGGCTGGCGGTAAGCCCGCCTAAGTCGTAATCAGGCCCTTGAGGATTTTAGTGTGAAATCCTTTGTTTAAATCGTATTTGTATGTTGTAGAAATAGTTTGTTATTTAATTAGTATTGTTGCTGTTTAGAGATAATAAAAAAGTAATTATTTGTATGTTTGTAATAAATAATAATATTAATTGCATTTTTCCTTGAAGAAAGACATGTAACACATTTCAAATTCTATTTATATTTTCTAGTGTAAATGTTTACATGTTTAAACATATATATTTCTACTCACAAATAAACCTTTATATCTAAATACAATTATTTTCAATACATTATTACTGAATAAACAACGTAACTCATATTGAAATAGTTTTGCATGCTGTACATTTTCCACTTTTTTCCTGTTGTTTAACATAATTTTTTTGAATGCAATTGTTTCATATATACATTTTCAACATCATTTTCACATAAGTTTTTTTTCAGAATAATAATTACATATATTTATACAAATATTGAATGTATACTGCACAATGTTTTAACATTTGTTTTCAACTTTTTAACATGTTTTACTTGTTCAATAATTTTGTTTGAAATTTTTTAATACATTTATTCAACATTCTTACATTATTTCTTGTTAATTTCTATGGGGAAAAAGTTTTCTTCAGTTGGCATTTTTACCACTACCTTCTATTTTGTGAACTATTTGTGCAATTTCTGGTATATTTTCAGGGATACAGGCTGTGGTCGGAGCTGCTATTTGTCATGACAAGGAAGTCACTTTTAAAGTTTATGTTTTTGGGTTTTGAGGGCAAGCTGTATGTGGGGGAGGTCTAGAGGCTAGTTATAGTGTTGTTTGTTAGTTTTATGTATGTTTAGTTGTAGTAATAGTAAGGTTTTGGGGTTTTATACACTGTTTTAGGAATGTATTGTTATGTTATGCAATACTTTGCTATTTTACTTATTTTATGGTGATACTGATTATGAATTTAGCAGTGTGGGAGCGAGGCTGCCACACCACCCTCCTGCTCCCATTCCACCAAAGTCCACTGCCAGTTGCTGTCCAGATTACGAGTTTTCTCATTGTCTGACGGGCGGTCCTTGGGAGTTGTCACAGCAGTGTGTTTGAGAAGGCACCGCAATGGGGGCACCAAAGCCCGTTTCTGCTCGGCATGGACTCTGCAGAAAAATAATCAAATCTCTATTTTTAACAGGTATTAAAAATTCAATTCAATGGGGAAGACAGATTTTTAATGCATATTAAGGAAAATGAATTTTTGGAAAGTTACCCTTTACCAGCTTTAACTGGCAGAAGGCTAATTAGCACTAGCCTCTGCGAACCACCCGACCTATGCTAAGCCCAGGAAGAGGCCTGAAATTCCTCCCAGCAGCACATAATAGGTTGACCTAAATTTGCAGAGATCATTTCTCTGGGCTCAATAGAATATGCAGGGTCGGGGCAGGCGGTATTCTGTTGATACAACAGTATTAAATCCTGCTTGGCAGTTCCTTTGAGCCACATGTAACATGTTGGCACACTTGAAAGACAGAGAACAGGATGCCAGGACAGTTCTTGTGTATCCCATTTCTGGGTGTTGAAGGACCTACCTGTGTCCTACCAGTCTTCTGTTTCTGGGCTTTTTGTGGGGAGTGTACCTGTGTCAATGTAGGTTTTAGTTTTAGTTATGGATTGACACTTGTGATTTCCATAGTCTGCTCCCATACATAACCCCACCCATCAGAGCCCAACTTTAGTGTAGTCAAAAACATTCACCATCCTGGATTTTGCCTGGCACATTGAATTTTGAACCTACGGGTAAAAAATCCAACAGGAACCACTGAAAAAGTAGGAGCCACAATGCTTGTCAGGGTGAACCAAAAAAGTCACAAAATGAACCTGTGCCTCACCCTCTGGTAGCTTGGCACAAAAGCACTAAGGCTTATATTAGAGGCAATGGGAAAGTGTTTATGCAGCACACAAACAGCAATAAAGTGAAAACATAACACAAGAAAAATACCACACCAATTTACAAAAAAAGAGTAAATTTTAATTACAAAAATGTAACCAGAACAGCAAAAATCAAATCAGTAGAGCCTATGATATGCAATTTCAAAGATTTGGGTAAGTATAGCACCTAAAACATAAAGTACCACTCATGGTTATCTGGTCATGCTATGCTGATGAAAAATCACACATTTAGCCTGACGGTGATGGAGCACAGGCTATATATAGGGACCAGGTTAGTCTCACTAAAAGGTTACCTTCTCAAAGTCTGGCATTAAGAGTCCAGTTCATGGTGAGGAGGTCTTGAGGTGTGAGGAGAGTGCCACAGATGGTTAGCGCTGTAGTCCAAAGAGCAGACCAGGCGTCTCTATATCGCGTAACTCATGTCGGGTGCCGTGAATAGTCGTCGCTGGAGCTTTGCTTTGGTATTCACCGTGGGCTGTCTTTGCTGTAGTGCAAAGTGCAGATCTTGCATTACAGGTCATCGCTGGAGGTCAATGTCGCGGTCACAAAGAGCCCAAGATTTCAGACGTTTTCCCTTTTTGTTCAAAGGAGTGCACTTTGATGGTGACCAAGGGCCAAGGTGCTGGGAAGGCACCTCTTGGGGATCAAGGACTCACTCTAGCAGGGGCAAGCAGGGCTCAGGAAAGTCCAGTTGCAGGTCTAGGCAGGACCAGTTGCAGCGGGTCAGTTGAGCAGTTGCAGGGGGGGCTCTAGAGCTTGTTGTGTCCCTGGCGCTCAGAATAGAAGGTCAGCCAGCAGACCCTTGGAGTCACTCTGCCTGGGATGAAGGGAGTAACTTCAGTCTTGCTTCTCAGAGAGCAGGGCAGGCCTCAAGCAAGAGAGCAGGGCAGGCCTCAAGCAACAGGGTAGTCCTCTGGCAGCAGAGCAGTCCTTCTGTAGTATCCACAGCACGAGGAGTGTACTTAAGAGTGGGTCTGAAGATCCTACGTTTATACGTGGTGGTACTGTCAAGTAGAAGTAGCTCCTGGAGTTGTCCCCCCCCTACAGGTGGTTCTGGAATTTCCTTTCTCCATGCCCTGGTCCTAGGATGTCTGGGGTGACAAAAGACTAGTGTGAAGTCTGTTGTGTGTGTTGGGGCATTTCCTTTGAAATGTAAGTGGAGCTGTGAACAGCTTATCCCCTCTCATCCTATTAGGATAGCCCATCCTTTCAACATCTAGTCCCCCTTTGTGTTACTGTCTGGTCTGGGAGGAATACACAAAGGTAAACTTCCAACAACACCCATTCATGCATCCCAGGGTGCAGGCTGCGGGCACCAACTGGTTACAGCAAGAAGATGCTAATTTTCTAAATGTGGTGTTTATAGAATTGTGACTTTAAATCTGACTTTACCATTAAGGATAATTTTAAATTACAATTCTTTAGACACCAAAGATGATATTTCTACCTGTTCTTAAACAAAAGTTATCACTTATTAAATGTAAAAGGTAACCCAATGTTATCCTATGGGAGAGGTAGGACTCACAATAGTAGAGTCACTGCACAGGACATGTAAAACTTAAAAGTATAAATACAATGCAACCTGAACATATAGGCTGTTTTGGTCAGACCTTAGGTTTAAGTTTTATGCATAAAAAAAGAATTTTAGGCCTGGCAAAACTGCACACAGGCTGCAATGGCAGACCTGAAACATGTTTAAAAAGGCTACTTAAAGGAGTGGCACAATAAGTGCAGCAGACCCACTAGTGGCATTTAATTTACTGGCCCTGGGTACATCTTGTGCCGCTTTACTTGGGACATACAAGTATATTGGATGTGTCAATCAGGTGTAGGCTTATTTTACAATGTTTTAAGTAGTGAGCACAAGCACTTTAGCACTGGCTAGCCAACAAGAAAAAATTCAGAAAACAGGAGGGGTGATGGCAAAGGGTTTGGAGATGACCCTGCAGAGAGGGCCAAGTCCAACACTAGTGGCAACTAGACCTGGACTAGATTTAGTTGTTTCCCTCTGTCTGACACCCGAGAGTCTCTAAGTGCTCGTCCTGGGGGCCTCAGAAGTGTAGCTCTGTGGTTGATTGGGCACCAGAAGAAGTTTGGGATTTTTTCAAAACCTTTTCTCTGGAGCTCAAGAGTTTTAAGGGTACTCATCGCAAAAGGTATCAACAAGCAGTTTCACAGCTAAGGGTTGAATTTCAGGTCTGTCCTGCATGGAGAAGAGTATTTCATCAGAAAAACGACAAAGTCCCTTTTCAGATTGGGACTTGAAATATTTTGGAAATCACTACTTTCAGGCCTTGGCGGGGCCAATCTACTTTGTTCATATGACACGTCTTCCATTATTGTCAGCCTCAAATCACACCTAGGTCCTGGTCTACTACGATGGATGCAAAAACAACAGTTGATGGACAGAATGCAGAACAATGTCATACATTCACCCCAGCCCAGAGATCTGGGCCTAAATCCATCGTTTTTTTGCACTCCACACCACCCCCAGTTCAGACATGGCCATGTGCAAATCAGCCTTGACCCTGTGCCTCATGGGAACAGTCCAGCCCAAACTGCCAAGCCATGTCTTTCCTGGACCGGAATCAAGCATCCTAGGACCGGTTTCTGGCTATCAGCCGTCTTCAGCCAGGATAGCTTGACTCCAGTGGTGTGGAGAGCATGGGACTCATGTCTGAGCATACTCATCCCACTCGGGGTGACAAATGCAAAAACAACAGTTGATGGACAGAATGCAGAACAATGTCATACATTCACCCCAGTACAGAGATCTGGGCCTAAATCCATTGTTTTTTTGCACTCCACACCACCCCAGTTCAGACATGGCCATGTGCAAATCAGCCTTGACCCTGTGCCTCATGGGAACAGTCCAGCCCGAACTGCCAAGCCATGTCTTTCCTGGACCAGAATCAAGCATCCTAGGACCGGTTTCATATCAAAATACAAACAGAAATAGCACCACCCTCCTCAGTTAGGGCATGGTCTAATATTTTCTGGTGTACATTTCTGTGTCATAATTCTGGAGCATACAGATGGTCTGAAAAATCCTTCAATGATAAGTGAGACATTCCTTTTTCAACCTATGTTGCCTCCAGGTGTGGCATGGCAAGCAGAGATCAGAAGGATACAGGCAGGTTCCTTACTCTGTGAACACCAGAAGGGTTAATCAACCATGAGGTCCACTCAGGACAAAGAAGTTGAGTGGGTGAGAAGCCACTGTAGTGACCAGATGGCATATTTATGCGGCTGCTGGAATAAAAAATATGTACAGTGCTCTAGCTGTTAGCACAGAAAGGAGTAATAATAGATTTATTGCTATATTTGCACCAAGTATTAGAACTACCAGAAGTTTCCTTCGTATGACCGCCTGCACTAAGGTTTTCACACAATGTACTAGCAACAAGCCTGAACATAGCACATATTCAAATGAGATTAATAAGACCATCAACACTAACCTCTGACTCTAATGAAGTTAGTGACAACTACTTGTCATGATCTTACTCCAAAAGCAGTGATGAGCCATTAAAGTCAAGACTACTGAACTGTTATATGACTCAGATAGTCGACTGACCTAAATTGGCATCAACTGACCCTGCATGTGGTAGCATATATTCACTGATTGTTAGAGACTAACACGCTTCACTGTCCCATACTTTGGTACATCATTACAAGCTACATAGGAGCTAATAATAATACAAGAGAAGGTTCTATATATTTGACAGTAAAATACAAAGAATAGTATGATGGCCAAGAATTATGGACACATTTGCAGGATCATTATATACTTTGCAGTTTGATTAAACATTTTTTAACCTATATCTTCAGCATCTGTGATTTATTTCATGGATACATGGAGTCTTCTATTCCCTAGTCTGCATAAGAGAGATGTCTAATGGAAGGAAAGGGTATGCCCACACGTGGGTCCCGTGCTCACTACACCCCTGGGTTCACGCTAACCTAGCTGATGAAGGGTGATGCCTTGAAACCTGTCCCAGGATGCTTGTTTACGGTTCAGGGAGGACCTGGCTTGGCAGTTCGGGCTGGACTGTTGCCACAAGGAACAGGGTCAAGACTGATTTGCATATGGCTGGGTCCAAACTGGTGTGTTGTGGTGAGCAAAAGAATTATGGATTTAACCCAGATCCTTGTGACTGGAGGTAAATGTTTGCATTGTCCAGCATTTATTCCATCAATTGTTTCTTTTGCATTTGTCGCTCTACGTGTGAAGGGTATTCCCAGACGTGGGTCCCGTGCTCACCACACCACTGGAATCAAGCTAGCCTGGCTGATGAAGGGTGATGCCCTGAAACCGGTCCCGGGATGCTTGTTTCCGGTCCAGGGAGGACCTGGCTTGGCATTTCGGGCTGAACTGCTCCCACAAGGAACAGGGTCAAGACTGATTTGCATATGCCTGGGTCCAAACTGGGGTGGTGTGGTGAGCAAAAGAATAATGGATTTAACCCAGATCCTTGTGACTGGGGTGAATGTTTGCAATGTTTAACATTCTGTCTATCAATTGTTTCTTTTGTAATGGAAATTGGTGAACAAGACAACTCACAGTGTGGCCAAGATTGCAGTGCAGCTTTATAACACAAGTGGGGGTTTGTACAGTTTATGGGATTACATGTATGACCTCCTGCATCACTCAATAAGTCATATCCATGTTTTTTTTGTTAAATCTTTTTATTGCATTAACGAAATCAAAAGTAACACAAACAGAACATAAGAAGGTGCAGTGCAGTGCTGTCTCCATCATTCTCAACAATCTTATTACGATAATACAGCAGTTGTCATAGCGATGCATAGAAGTTACAATGCATCTGCGTGTCTCATACATATCCATGATTTTTGGTTGTATGACAGGCACACATGGCTAAATCCTGGGTGCATCTGCTATGCGGCCCTAGCAACGAATGCATCTTAACAACGCATTCTTTTACCATGCATGCCTTTACCACATAATTTTGTGGTAAAGATCACACCCCAACCCCCCGCCCTGAGCCCTAAAAACTACCCGCTCTCCCTGAGCCCTAAACATTACCTTGACCCCCTGAGCACTAAACACTACCCTGATCCCCCAAGCCCTAAACACTACGCCAAACACCCCTGCGCCCTAAACACTACCCTGAGCCCTAAACAACACCTAAACAACACCTGAGCCATTTCACTCAAAGCACAAGATAAATCAGGGAGTTGAGATTCACATGAATGGGTTTCATATTGTTAAGGGAAAGTCATGTTTTATCTTTTGCGCAATCTTGGATCAAGTTTCACAGAAATATGACTCACACACAATTCTAAAGCATACATTGGTTTTAACTATAATTAGTAAAAAAACAAAAAAACTGGAGAAGTTAAACTGAAAAAATGTAAAACTGCTCAATGATTTGAACAGCAGCGGCCGGTGGAGGTAAGAGCGGTGGGCCGGTTGGGGGGATTTTGACTGATGACGAGGGAACATTTATTATTTATTTATTTTTCCCTTGTGGTTGTCTGTCTAATCCCCCACAACCTGGCCATCCCGCACCATCACTCTTACCTGCACGGGCCGCTGCTGGATTTGAACCCATGCGAAGCACTGATCATGTATATGTGTAAAAGATTTTTAGACCCTGATGCAGTCCCTATAAGAGACGAAACGCGTTGGCTGGGTCTGCCAAAAGTGATGTTTGAAAATTGGGTATTAAATAAAAAGAATTTTGTATGAAAAATACCAATGTTTGGAGATTGACTGAAAAAACAAAAGAAAGGCTTTGCATGCAAGTATTGGAATATAAAAGAGTGATTACAGCTACAAGCAGTTGAATCTGGATGTTCAATGTGCACAAGGAAATAATGTTGCCCTCCTAATAATGAAAAAACATATAGGGACTTATTTACGAGTTCCTTGCGCCGCCGTTGTGTCTCTTTTACCCACCAGCGGCGCAAGGGACTTATAAAAAGTCCCACGTTTTTTAGGACTCATTCTCACAGCTTATTTAAACATTTGAACTGATACATTGTTTAGCAAAACTTGAGGGAGCTGGGATGTCCTTGGTTAGGAATAGCGATGAAATGTCTCTGGGAAACGCACCTTGTTAATTTGTGAGAAGCCTTGTATTCTTTCAACAAGGCTAAAATTAAAGAAGACAATTATGACATAAAAATGTTTTGTTTTGCAAAAATTTATTTTTTCACAGATTTCTTCTGCTGTACTCATGATTCCAAAGTGCCATTCAACAATCGTTAATGACCACATACCCTGATTATGTTCGGCTATATATAACTGTATGATGTTTCTGCAGAGTTCAATATGTAAAAAAAACTATTTCGTCAAATGTGTGTAATTAATTGATTTACTGCTGCACGTTTTCCTGTAGTTCAAAAATGGGCTCCTAGTATACTGAATGAAAACTCTTAAATTAGTGTGCCCCGCATTGGGAATAAGTAAAGGAAGAGATCAGAAATACCAAATACGTTGGTTTGATTTTATTTTCTAGGGAACCTGGTTCCTCATTACTGAGGACAGACAGAGAGAGCCAGGTTACCATAGTGATCATTCAGTCTAAAGGACACGGTTACCTGGAAACAGAACTGCTCGTTTTCCCTCTCAAGGCCTTACCTTTGTTTGTTTATTGATGAGAGATCAAAGTCTGTCTTTCCCTCTCAGAAATGTAGATAAGTTTCTTAGCCTTTCAGTGGTACTACAGTGCCGCGAGCAGAGATATATCCCACTTTACTGATTGCTTATCCCATCTACTAATGAGATACGGTAAACTCTGAATACAATTATGGAAGTATAGAAAAAATAGTTTAAAGATTTGTTTAGAGAATGCATTTGTTTTTTTTAATTCAACCAGCTTGATCGAAGAAGTAAACAAATACAACTGAGAAAGTGAATATGCACTGCAGGGTAGATTGTAGGTCATCATATGAAACAAAAATATCATGTGAGTTGTAACAAGCAAAGTAACATAGGAATATAGAGCACAAGATTCGAAAGCAAAAATACAGGAGGGAAGGAGTAGAAGAGAGTGGGGGGAGAAGCGTCAGCAAGGACTGCTGTGAGGGCAGGTTTACTAGGCACATATCGATGATAAAACGGCGTCCCTGTGGTAAATGAGGTTATACAAGCAATAAGAGGAAGGAAGCTATTGAGGATCCACATTTTGTAGGAACAGGTTAAGTGCATTCCAAGAACAGCATGAGTGCGTAGCTTTGTGCAATTTCTTATGCATTATTTTGTCTGCATTTCTGATTGAGCATAGGAAGTTTCATCACCTGTTGAAGGGTATTTCTGTGACAGACTTCCACTCTAATAGAATTGTTTTGGTACCCAGGGCTAGCATTAAATCTATTAAGAGTAAATCCTGAGTATGGAGGATGGGCCTCAAGTCCTAAAGTTGTGGTTAGGAAGGATGGTGTGAATGGGAAGTTAAAAGCATTGCAAATCGTCTGGTGTATTTTGTACAAAGGGCCTGAACAAATTTACAAGTAAAAAACATATGTTCAAGTGAGCCAGTAGGTTCCCCATGGCACCAGCAATTGTTTGATTGTAGGGGAAAGGCCAGATTCTATTCCAGGTAGCGTCAGAGAAATGTGATGTCAGATCCTCTAGGATGTAAGAGGACCATTTCTTTTTCAAACTTCCTGTATTGCTTTGTGACTTTTTGTAACCTCTGCTATTTCCAACCGCTCAGCGCTCCTGTTCCCCCCGCTGCGTCACCTGTGGCCCGCACCCTTGATCACCCATTCGTCCCGCTCCCACCTCCCAGCTGCTCCTCCCTTCCACCTCCCCTTCTTATGGCGCCCGCTGCGCGGTGAGGGGAGCGACCCTGTTCAAAGCAGGTCGCTTCCCAAGCCGCACAGCACCACCTGAATGTCTGTACCCCTAAGAACGCCGCTGCCGCTTCTGCTGGAAGTTCGAGGCCCTCTTCCACCTGCAGGCTACCACCTGCGCCTCTTCCCTGGTGGCCAGTGGTAGGCCTTAGGTTCTGTGAGCTCGCTCTGCCCTTTATTCTTTTCCTGTTTGCCCGCTGTGTTTTTGCTCTGTTCTGCTTTGCATATTCTGTTTTTATTTTTATTTCCTGTATTGCTTTGTGACTTTTTGTGCCCCCTGCTATTTCCACCCGCTCGGCTCTTCTGTTCCCACCGCTGCGTCCCCAGCAGTCCGCCCCCCCGATCACCCGTTCGTCCCACTCCCGCCTCCCAGCTGCTGCTCCCTTTCGCCTCCCCTTCTTATGGTGGCTGCTGTGCGGCCGCACCGCTGGCACCCCAAAAGCAAGCCCGTCTGCGCCTGGACCACGCCCAGCGCCAAAACCCCTGGCCCCAGCGAACACCACAAAACCTTACGCCGCTACGACGTCAGCACCCTCCACGCACTCAACACCGGCCGATCCCACACCTGCGTCCGGGCCACCCCAAAGCAGACCCACGGACCCTTCTCCTGCCGGAACTGCTGCTACACTAGCTTCCTAACCGCCACCACGTCCACTGGGGTAGGTCGCAACAGCCGCCGATGCCTTCTTCTCAACACCTGCTCCGCCGCAAACACACCGTTGAACTCTGGGACCTACTCCACTCCACCTATCCAGATGTTGCCTTCCTGACGAAGACCTGGATTAACCCCTCCTCAGAACCCAACATCGTCATAGCCATCCCTGATGGTTACAAGATCACCCGCAGGGACCTCACCAACGGCACAAAAGGAGGAATTGCCATTGTCCACAGAAGCACCCTCAGAATCTCGACTAGCACCGATGACACACTTATCATCACTGAACACCTGCACTTTCAGATCCACACTGACCCCAACACCACCCTCAGAGGAAGCCTCACCTACAGACCATCCGGCCCCCGGCAGCAGTTCAGCGACTACATCGCCGACTTCGTCAGCACCCACGCCTTTGCGTCTACGGACTACATCCTCCTCGGAGACCTGAACTTCCACCTTGAGAACACCAACATCAACTCCACCACCCTGCTTGACAACCATGCCAACCTTGGACTCAAACAGCTCGTCACCACTCCCACCCACTCCGCCGGACACACGCTCTACCTCATCTTTCAGCCAGCAACCACGTCCCCTTCAGCCACACCACCGAACTCCAGTGGACCGACCGCTGCTGCGTCCACTTCACCTTCGAGAAACCTACCATGCACCCACGCACTCAACAGGCCTCCCACCGCAGCTGGAGCAAAGTCACCGAAGACCAGCTAGTCACCACCCTCACCCATAAACCACCAACGGACACTACCGACACCGACTCCGCCACCCTTAACCTCAGGCAATGGATCGATGACTGCTCCAACACCCTCGCCCCGATCAAGAAACCCTCGAATGGACGCACCAGCAGAAAAGCCATCTGGTTCACCGCTGAACTCCAGCCATCCAAGGAGGCCTGCCGTAGGCTCGAGAAGAAGTGGCACCATGAACAAACACCAGACAGCAAAACAGCCTACAAGAGAGCCATCCAGAGACACCACCAACTCATCTAAACCACCAAAAGGACCTCTTTCAAAGAGCGGATTGACAACAACGCACACCACTTCAAAGAGCTCTTAAACATCGTGAAGGAACTCTCCAACCACAGCTCCAACTCCAACAGCATCCCTCCATCACAAGACCTCTGCGATTCCCTAGCCACCTTCTTCCACCGCAAGATGGCAGACATCAATTACAGCTTCAGCACCCAGGCCCCCCCCCCAGAAACAGAGGCCTCAGACTCTCCGCCCCCCTGCCTCATCGACATCGACCCCATGCTTTCCTGGACCCACGTCAACGACGAAGACACCATCAAAATCATGAACACCATCAACTCTGGTTCACCATCTGACCTCTGCCCGCACCACATCTTCAACAAAGCAAGCTCCACCATCGCACCCGATCTCCGCAAGATCATCAACAGCTCCTTCGAGACTACCACCTTCCCGGAGAGCTGGAAACTCGCCGAGATCAACGCCCTACTCAAGAAACCCGAAGCTGATCCCAAGGACCTCAAGAACTTCCGGCCCATCTCCCTCCTCCCGTTCCCGGCGAAAGTCATTGAGAAGATCATCAATAAGCAACTGACCTCCTTCCTCGAAAAGAACAACATCCTGGATCCGCCCCAATCAGGATTCCGCAGCAACCCCAGCACCGAAACAGCCCTCATTGTCGCAACCGGCGACATCAGGGCCATGATGGACAACGGAGAAACCCCGGCCCTCATCCTCCTGGATATCTTGCCCGCCTTTGACACTGTCTGCCACCACACCCTCCGCTCACTCCTACACAACTCATCGATCCATGACAGAGCACTGGACTGGACCACCAACTTCCTCACCAGCAGAACCCAGGGTGTCCGCCTCCCCCATTCCTCTCTAAAGACACCAAGATCATCTGTGGCGTACACCAAGTATCGTCCCTCAGCACGACACTCTTCATCATCTACATGGCACCGCTCGCCAACATCGCCAGATCGTACAACCTCAACATCGTCTCATACGCTGACGACACCCAGCTGATCCTCTCCCTCACCAAGGCCCCCACCACCTACAAATCCAACCTCCACGAAGGAATGAAGGCCATTGCCGAATGGATAAAGATCAGCCGCCTGAAGCTAAACTCGGACAAGACGGAGGTCCTCATCATCAGATCCACCCCCTCCGCCTGGGACGTCTCATGGTGGCCGGCAGAACTGTGAGCTGCATCGGCGCCCACTAACCACGCACGTATTCTGGGAGTCATCCTGGACTCCGTTTTGTCAATGCAAGTGAACGTCGTCTCCTCCTCCTGCTTCAACACCTGACCTGACCTGGTCGGCCCGGTCGCTCCTCCTGCCGCGTGGCCACCCCGAGTGTGCCCGCTCTCCTCCCGCTGCTGCCGCCGCTGCCGAGCTCAAGACTGCCCCTGCCTTGGCTGGCCCCTCGTTCTGTAACTGTACTTTCTTGCTGCCGTGCCTGTGCCTGTTTTATTCATTTTGCTTTTCGTTCTGTAACTGTACTTCTTGCTGCCGTTCTCGTGTGTGCCCTTTAGTTGTCCCTCTGTCCCTCGTTGCTGCCTGCCCCACCCTGCTCCCTGCCGCGGCTCCCCCGCGGCCCCACCCCCGCTCCCTCCGGCATCCCCGCACGCTCCCCCCCACTCGCCACACTGCTCCCGCCTCCCAGCTGCTCCTCCCTCCCACTTAGGTATTTAAGGAGTGGCTCACGGGAGCAGGAGCTGTGACCTGACCTGACCTGGTCGGCCCGGTTGCTCCTCCTGCCGCGTGGCCACCCCGAGTGTGCCCGCTCTCCTCCCGCTGCTGCCGCCGCTGCCGAGCTCAAGACTGCCCCTGCCTTGGCTGGCCCCTCGTTCTGTAACTGTACTTTCTTGCTGCCGTGCCTGTTTTATTCGTTTTGCTTTCGTTCTGTAACTGTACTTCTTGCTGCCATTCTCGTGTGTGCCCTTTAGTTGTCCCTCTGTCCCTCGTTGCTGCCTGCCTGCCCCACCCCGCTCCCTGCCGCGGCCCCACCCCCGCTCCCTCCGGCATCCCCGCACGCTCCCCCCCACTCGCCACCCCGCTCCCGCCTCCCAGCTGCTCCTCCCTCGCCCCGCCCCCTCCACTCTCCATTTATGGCAGAGGCCGCGCATGCGCGCAGCGTTCACGCGTAGCGGGTGCTCCGATTGTGCACCGAAGGCTCGCCAAAGGCAAGCCCGTCTGCGCCTGGACCGCGCCCAGCGCCAGACCCCCTGGCCCCCAAAGATGCCAGCCCACCTGCCGGACTTATGACCACGCCACCCTCAACGCTCTCAACACCGGCCGATTCCCCAGCTGCCACCGAGCCATCCCAGGACGCACCCACGGACCCTTCACCTGCCAATCCTGCAAGTTCTCCTGCATCCGGACCTGCACCGCAACCGACAAGACGAGCACCAGCGGCAACCACCTGAAATGCATCCTGCTGAACACCCGCTCCATCCACAGACACGCCGTAGAACTCTGGAACTTTCTCAACACCACAGCTCCAGACGTCGCCTTCCTCACGGAAACCTGGATGAACGCCTCCTCAGCGCCCGCCATCGCCATCCCGGACGGATACAAGATCACCCGGAGGGACCGCGCCAACCAGACGGGAGGAGGCATCACCATCGTCCACAAGAACACCATCCGCATCTCGACCAACTCCGACGACACCCTCACATCCGCCGAACCCCTGCATTTCCAGATCCATACCGACCCCAAGACAACCCTCAGAGGCACCCTCATCTACAGACCCCCGGGACCACGCACACAATTCTGCGAAGACATCGCCGACTTCATCAGCCCACACGCCCTCCCCTCCACTGACTACATCCTCCTCGGGGACCTCAACTTCCACCTGGAGAACAACAACGACCTCAACACCTCCACCCTGCTGGACAACCTTGTCAACCTCGGACTCAAGCAACTGGTGACCACCCCCACCCACCACGCCGGCCACACGCTAGACCCCGTCTTCTCCTCCAGCAAGGACATCTCCTTCAGCCACGCCACCGGACTCCACTGGACGGACCACAGCTGCGTCCACTTCAGCTTCAGAAGGGCCACGCTCCACCACCACCAGCAACAGGTTCCCCGCAGAAGCTGGAATAAGATCACAGCCAACCAGCTCGCGGCCTCCCTGAGCCAGAACCCTCCCACCAGCTCAGCGAACCCCAACCAAGCCGCCAACAACCTCACGAAGTGGATCAGCAACTGCGCAGACGACCTCGCTCCACTGAAGACCCCTCCCAGCAGACCCGGCAGCAAGAAGGCATCCTGGTTCACCGATGAACTCAAGGGCTCCAAGAAGAACTGCTGAGCCCTCGAGAAAGCCTGGCGCAGAGACCCGACACCAGACAACATGACCACCCTCAAGCTCGCCACTCGAAAACACCACCAACTGATCCGCGCCACCAAGAAAACCACATTCAAGGAACGACTAGACAACAACGCCCACAACAGCAAGGAACTCTTCAACATCGTCAAAGAGCTCTCCAACCCCAGCGCCGGAAACAACGACATCACCTCATCGCAAGACCTCTGCAACTCGCTCGCCTCGTTCTTCCACAGCAAGATCGCAGACATACACAACAGCTTCAGCACACAGCAGTCGCACCCTACGACCACACCAACGCCCCCCACATCCACCCTCCGCGCCTGGACCCCGATCAACACCGAAGACACCATCCGCACGACGAACTCCATCCACTCCGGATCACCAACCGACCCCTGCCCTCACCACGTCTTCAACAAGGCCGACTCCGTCATCGCACCCCATCTACGGGACATCATCAACGCTTCCTTCGACACCGCAACCTTCCCAGAGAGTTGGAAGCATGCCGAACTCAGCGCCCTACTGAAGAAACCATCAGCAGACCCCACCGACCTCAAAAACTACCGCCCCATCTCGCTCCTCCCGTTTCCTGCCAAAGTCATCGAGAAGACCGTCAACAGACAGCTGGCCGCCAGGTGTTCTAGATCTTTAGTGATTGTAATTCCCAGGTACCTCAGTGAAGATTTTACCGGTAGCTGGAGGTTATGAATATTCCAAACCATAATTTCGGTTTTCCCTGCGTTAATTTCATATCCCGAAAATTTTCCAAAATCCTCCGCTTTCTTTATAATAATTGGGAATGCCAACGCGGGATCAGTTGTGTATATGATTATATCATCGGCATAAAGACCGATCTTCTTTTCCCAGCCCGAAAAAGTAAAATGTGGAATGTTAGTATCCTCCCTAATAGACTGTGCAAACGGTTCTACATATAAATTAAAGAGAAGGGGGGATAAGGGACAGCCCTGCCTTGTTCCTCGACTAATTTTGAAAGGAGTTGTTGGCGTACCATTTATTAATAGGGATGCTCTAGGGTTATTATAAAGTAAGGCTATGGCCCTACAAAATTTGGGACCCAGATGGTATTTTTTCATTATTAAATTTAAGTATACCCAGTTTACCCTATCGAACGCTTTTGTAGCGTCAAGGGTCATGATGGCCAGGGGATCTATTCTCGGTTTATCTATCCTGTGCTCATGGCTTTTAATCATTTTTGGAAAAACTGGGTCAACATAAACCCCCCAACACATGCAGAGTGGCTGTCTTCATTGTATGCAACTTCAATGCAGGATCTATCCAGAACATGTAGTCCTCGATCTCTGAGATTTTGGGACCTCTTGATCAATTGGAGAAGGGATAGTGAGCTAACACGGGGTTTTTTTTTTTTTTTCCCCGGGTCCGATGATTAGGCCTAAAATCTCTCTGTCCAAAGGGAGGCACCGTACAGCTATTGGACAACTGGCCGAACTGGTCCGAAGGGAGAATGTTCGTCCAAGCTCTGCTGGCGACATTGGGACTGACTCTCTGAGTACCTGGAGCCTACTATTGGGTTTCTTGGTGCTGTAGGGGGGTCTGGCCTCATGTCTGTGCGGATAGGAGCACAGTTGGATCGACTCAATGGCTAAAAAAAAAAAAAAATTTTTTTTTAAAAACAATAAAAAACAAACAAAAAAAAACCAAAAAAAAACCAGACAGCTGGCCGCCTTCCTCGAGAGGAACAGATCCCTCGACCACTCGGAGTCTGGCTTCCGGGCCAACCACAGCTCTGAGACCGCCCTCATCGCAGCCACCGACGACATCCGAACCCTGCTCGACAACGGGGAAACAGCGGCCCTCATCCTCCTGGACCTCTCCGCGGCGTTCGACACGGTCTGCCACCGCACCCTAGTGCAGCGCCTCAGCAACATCGGAATCCAGGAGAAGGCCCTGGAATGGATCATCTCCTTCCTCGCCGGAAGGACACAGAGAGTCCGCCTCCCCCGTTCAGATCAGAAGCCACCGAAGTCATCTGCAGCGTACCACAAGGATCATTACTCAGCCCCACCCTCTTCAACATCTACATGAGCCCCCTCGCGGCCATCGCACGCCAACACAACCTCAACATCATCTCTTACGCCGACGATACCCAGCTGATCCTCTCCCTCACCAGCGACCCCGCCACCGCCAGAACCAACCTACACGAAGGGATGAAAGACGTAGCCGAGTGGATGAGGAACAGCCGCCTGAAACTGAACTCAGATAAGACGGAAGTCCTCATCCTGGGATCATCGCCTTCCGCTTGGGACGACTCCTGGTAGCCTCCTGCCCTAGGCAGCGCACCCAAACCAACAGACCACGCACGCAACCTGGGCTTCATCCTGGACTCCTCCCTCTCCATGACCAGACAAGTCAACGCCGTCTCCTCGTCATGCTTTAACATCCTACGCATGCTACGTAAGATCTTCCGGTGGATCCCCACCGAGACCAGAAAGACGGTCACCCAGGCCCTCGTCACCAGCCGACTGGACTACGGCAACTCCCTCTACGCCAGAACCACTGCTAAACTCCAGAAAAGACTCCAGCGCATTCAGAACGCCTCAGCACGACTCCTCCTGGACATCCCCCGACACAGCCACATCTCCGCACACCTGAGAAACCTGCACTGGCTCCCCGTCAGCAAGAGAATCACGTTCCGACTCCTCACCCACGCACACAAAGCTCTCCACAACCAAGGCCCAAGATACCTCAACGACCGCCTGAACTTCTACACTCCCACCCGCCAGCTTCGATCGACCAGCCACGCCCTCGCCGTCGTCCCCCGCATCCGAAGAGCCACAACGGGAGGAAGATCCTTCTCCTACCTGGCCGCCAAGACGTGGAACTCCTTCCCCACCGACCTCCGCCTGACCCAAGACCACCTCGCCTTCAGGAAGCAACTCAAGACTTGGCTGTTCGAGCAGTAGCGGACCCCCCACCCCAAGCGCCTTGAGACCCGCTATACAAATGCTTTGATTGATTGACACCCTACGCATGCTAAACAATATCTACAGATGGATCCCCACCGGTGCCAGAAGGACAGTCACCCAGGCCCTCGTCAGCAGCAGACTGGACTACCGGAATGCTCTCTACGCAGGAACATCAGCCAAACTCCAGAAACGAATACAACACATACAGAACGCCTCAGCACGCCTCATCCTTGACATCCCCCGCCACAGCCACATCACAGCCCACTTGAAAGACCTACACTGGCTCCCCGCCAACAAGAGGATCACCTTCAAGCTCCTCACCTACACTCACAAAGCTCTCCACAACACCGGACCAGCGTACCTCAACGAACCTTCTACACCCCAAACTGCCAGCTTTGATCCGCTGACCTTGCCCTCGCCACCATCCCCCGCATCCGTCGAGCGACCACCGGCAGCAGATCATTCTCTCACCTCGCTGCAAAAACCTGGAACACCCTCCCCATCCACCTACGATGGACTCAGGACCTGCTGGCCTTCAGGAGACTTCTCAAGACCTGGCTGTTCGAGCAGTAGCATCACACTCCACCCCCCCGCAGCACCTTGCGACCCTCACGGGTGAGTTGTGCGCTCTACAAATATACTGATTGATTGATATTGATTTCACACTGGTTGGTGTTGATGTGCACTTGATATTGTGGAGTTTTTTCCCCTTCTTCCTTCTTTATCACATCACGGATTTGGTTATGAGGACTTTCTCCGTGGCAGACGATACTTTTTGTAGGGATGTAGAGGTTGTCCTCTTTTATATTAGATATCCATTCCATTTTTAGATACTATGCAACATTTCGTCCTGATGATGGTCCTGAGGATCTTTTAGACCGACGGGGGACCGAAACGTCGACGCACGACATCGTGTTGCTTATTTTACAATTCTTTTGTGATTTTGAAATTTGATATTCTGTAATATGACATTCATGAGATGTATGGTATTCTATTCATCCGTACTGTAAGCAAAAAATGTTTTATATACTACGATTGATTGTGTGAAAATATAAGTAGTATATGTGTTGCCGTGTTGCATTTGTATTAACAACAAAAAAAAGCACACAATTGCAATTAAAATATTTTTGTGGGGCTTGTAAAAAACTTTTCCCTACATTTGTGAATTAATGATCACTGGTGTGACGGCTTTAAAAGTGTGATTATACTTAAAATAATTCCTTGGGGGACAACTCTTGATTGTGTTATTGATTGATATTGCAGCCTCAAGATTGCCACAATACTACCAGGGGACAGCAGTTCCCTGGTGACTGCGGCGGTCAATGGCGGTCTGACTGCTCTAATTGTAATAGAGCAGTTAGCACACCGGCGCTGCCACACCCCGACGAATCTGGCAGTCCGTGGCCCACCAGACTCATAATTCAGCTCTAAGTCTACGACGGAATCAATGCACTTTTGGGCCCATTTCTCCCAGAACACTGTTCTCCCCTCTAACTTCATTCTTTGGCTGTCCAATAAGGAGACTAAAGTGGAATCACCAAGTAAGTTACACAGGATTTGATAAACTTGAAGAAGAGCAGATATTGTGTTGGAGAGTATGGGACACGAGTGAGCCAAGGATAGTTTCTGGATGAGGCTGGAGCTCTAAAGAAGTGGAGATATTAGATGGGATTCAATATGGAGCGATGGAGGGGATTGGTTGTCTACTACTCTAAACCACCAGCTGCCCTGAGCTGCCAAAAATGTTTGTTGTTACCTGAGGAAGTCAGGCATGTTATGCCGCCACTAGACTAGTTCAGCTTTAGAATGGGAACGGAAATTCTAGCCCTCTTCCCTTTCCACAGGAAAATTGAAATTTACTTGTCCACATATTTAAAGTAGGTGGTGGAAAGATCCATTGGAAGTATGCTCATGAGGAAGTTGACCATAGGCTCAATCATCATTTTACATGTGTTTTTTCTATCCCACCATATCAAGTACTTGGGGAACCAAGAGTTGAGTAGGTCTTTCATCTTGGAAAATATTTTTTTTTCATTAATTGTGAAGGAGGAGCTTAGATCTTTGCCAAACCAGATGCCTAGGTATTTGAGAGCATCAGATCGACATTTCATTCCAAAATTGCCCAGAATTGAGGGAGTTCAGTGGACATTAATGGGGAAACTCTCCATTTTGGAATGCCTGAGTACATAGCCAGAGACACAGAAGTATCTCTCAATCTCTGACATATTGAGGAGGATTGCCTCATCGCCACCCTCAGTGAAGATGAGGATATCATCGGCATAAGCTGCAACCAATTGACTGCCAGATTGAAATTATATTTATGTTGACATTAAATTTCAGTACGGATAGTAGGGGTTTGATGCCTAGTAAGAACCAGAGGGGAGATAGTGGGCATCCCTGTCTAGTGCCCTTAGCTAAGTCAAAATATTAGACCGGTGGCCATTTATTCTAACTCTCACTACTGGCTCAGTGTATAGTGCCATAACCATATGGATGAATTCATCTCCGAGATGGAACTTGTGTGATGCCTCATTGTGAGAAGTTGGCCTGGTATGTGATGTACACTTATGTAAGTGGACACCTTGCACCACTCCAGGCAACCCTTAAGGTGATTTAAGAGGTCTTAGGCAACCTTGGAAAGCTCTCTAAGTGGTAGTTGAGGTGAGCAGCCTTCAGGCTTAGTCCAGAAGGAGTGTAAATCAGCTTGTTTTAGCGGAATGCAATCCTATAGTATAGATGAAGTAAAAAAGAACCACACAAAGTATTTATAAAAATATGTATTTATTATATAATTCTCTCTAACACATAGACATATCTCCTACCTGTTGATATGCACAATGCACACATCAAACACAGTGAATAGCACGAAATACACAGTGGTCCCAGCGGGGGACCAAACCACATACTAATAAGGGGGTATGAGAACCACATCTAGAGTCAAGACAATGTCGGGAAAATGTAGAAGTGCTGGGGACCGAAGGAACCACCCAAGGTGAGTAGATAGGAACCCCATGGAGAGCGTTTGCATTGTGAGTATACGACTGCGTGCTCTGTACAACTCTTTGTGTGAGTCTTGGTTGGATTTTTAAAGATTTAGTACCCTTCCCAGTGCACCCTGAAGATACCCTGTGGCAGACAGAAGGTTGGATGGATGACGGTGACCTTGACTCTGCAGCTGTGAGGACCAGGCGATGCTGAGGAGGAACAGAAGCCATGCACAAGCTGTCCCCTGAAGGATATCGAGTGCTGAGGGGTTGGTGTCCGACAAGAGCACCAACAAGTCATGGCAAAGGCAAGCCACACAGGAATCAAAGAAGGAGCAACGTCGGGACCAGTAAGATCCAGGGGAATCACCAAAGGCAGGGGAGACAGGACAGGCACCGAGCAATCAGGTGATCCAAACATAAACAAGTGGGACCCTCAAGTGGACCCACAGACCGGAGGCACGGGAGTTGCGAGACGACCTCAAGCAGCTCACCAAAAGATGCAGGCCACTATGCACACGATGTCGTGTGGCCCAAGATTCTGGTCACTGGAGATGTTCGAGGTTGGGGATAGCTGTAGCCTGAAGATCTTCTTGGAAAGAAACCAACAAGGCTTTGCAACTGCAAGTTGAATGAGATGCACAGGGGTTCGGTTAATGCAACCCCCACAAGGGATACTGGCCCAAAACTTGGTGAGAGAGCAGGGCAGACCTCAGGAGCTGTGGAAAACCACCAACTGTATTGCAGAGCCCACAGAGCCTGGATGAGATCAGGATCTGCAGTCCGGTGGACTTAGTTGCAGTGCCTGCAAATGCAGGGGAGTGACTCTTTCACTCCAAGGGAGATTTTCTTCAAGTGTCTTTGATGCTTCACAGGCCTTGGAAGGTTCCTGTATGATGCACAGGCATAAATGGTGCAGCAGACTCGAAGGGAGACGAAGTCAGGCCCCAACGGAGTCCAGCAAAGTCCAGAATGTCCAGACGATAGAGGTAAAGCAGTATCTGATCTGAATCTTATCCCAAGACGAATCTAGAGACCTACACCCTAGTTTGCCCTTAAGTACCCTAGAGAAAGGGTTGGGTAGATTCAGGGGATCCTCCCATGGGAGGGTCTGGACAAGGGGGAGGTTACTCCAATGTACTTTGTCTAGTTTCGCGCCAGAGCGGGAGCCAATGGCTCCCAGGACTCGTTTGAACTGGACAATGCACAGGGACATCAAATGTGCCCCTCATGCAGACTGAGTGACGGTGACAAGCACACCCACCCCATCCCAATACACTAAATCCAGTCTGGGAGGTGGTCACACCTCCCTGTGACAGGATACCTATTGTTCTGCCTTCCGTGATCGAGCTTGACTCAGCAGCAGGAGGGCAGAATTGTGTCTCTAGACGGCAGTAACCATTTTGTGCTTTCTGGGTCAAAAAGGCTGGTACCGGGTGTAGGGAGGTGGAATCGGACTACATGGTTGCCCCCACTTTTTTTCTGGTGTTTTGATGGTTTTTGACTTAGTTTGGCTAGGAACCTTCTAATCAGGGCCCCAGCCTGTCTGCTTTCCTCTATAAATTGATTGCATGCACATTAGGTACATTCCAGATTGGTTACTGGGTTGCCCTTAAAAGTCCCAAGTATATGGTACCTTAGGTACTAAGGGCATAGGTACCCCAGAGGCCTACCAGAGGCTGAAGCATGTATTATGCCACCACTGGGAAGCCTTGCAAAATGGCACCACAGGTCTGCTACTGCAGCATGGGTGAGGTGGTGCATGCACCCCTTACTGAGATATAGGTTACCTATATCTACCTTTAATCACTGACACAAATAAACATATAAGTCACTCTTATAGCAGGCCTTATCAATCCTGAAGGCAGAGTGCTTGGTTTTGTGTGAGAAGGTGCCCCTGCATGATCAGGACCACTCTGCAGCTTTCGGAATCTATTCTCTGTAGCTGTTCTGTGATGCGGCCAGACCATATACTCTTAAGTGAATTATAACCTCGCGGTAAATGCTTACTTTGGAATGGCTGCATGGAAAAATGTTGTGTTTGGTGTCAAACACTTTTGAATCCTACCCTCCTCCCGCCAGTCCTGGCGGCGGGGGTAGAATTCCACAGTTCTAGAGGGAGAAGGCATGTATACACTTACCTGACATGTAATAGTTTAAAATAGCCCCTGCCTCACAAAATGGATGCTGCACCCACAGACACGAGTCTGACCTCTTGCTGCTGGACAAAGCTCCGGCAGGGGAGGCCTAAACAATAGGTTTCCTGTCACAGGGAGGTGTAACCACCTCCCCAGACAGGCTTTAGTGTATTGGGGCTGGGTGGGTGCATTCAGTGAATGCTTTTAAGACAGTGCTGGGGCACCCTTGGTGTTCCTGTGCAAAACCCAGTTCAAACCGGTTGCAGGGGCGAAACTCTGCAGCATATATCCTGGAACTTCAACATTCTATTTTGGCTAGAAGACAGAAGGATCTCCCTTGAGGTCAAGAAGGGACTCGCCTTTTCAAACAGGCACCAAAGAAGCATCTTGCCGGTCTGCATTTCCAAGGCTCCCGCTGGATCCCGCTGGATTTGCGACACAGGACATGAACTTCTAGACATCGCCGATGCCAACACGAGATCCCAGCAAAGCTGAGACTCGCAGCCATCACGAGAGACGTGGGACCAGAACTCCTGGGCACTGTGCACATTTGCAAGTGCTTAAAATTTCGAGTTTTCCTGAAGTTGTGCATTGGGCTACTCCTAGCCCAAGCCCCGAGCACCATTTGCACCGAAGATTGTGGGCCTACACTCCACAAGTGTTCCGTGGGCCCACTTTTAGCATCTCTGCTCGAGGCTCCTTCGCGATCCTTGGTCTGTCAACTTGTGGGTCCCCATGAAGAAAACTCTTCTGTTCCTTGGGTTTTCTAGGTTGCTCCAGATGTGCCCTGACTCCCCTCCAATTGGTGAGTACCCCAGACCTTGCTGGTCTGCACCGAAGCCAATCTCTGCTTTCTGCATGGGTTGCTGTTGCCAAGGTTTGTTGGGTCCCATCTGGAATCCGACACTGCAGCACTCAACATCCTTTGTGGGACAGCTCAAATCCAGCTCCTGGTCATCGTCGACGCCTCCTGATCCTCGTGGCTGAAGAGTCAAGCTTCACCTTCTTCACCTGCAAGCACCCGACATCGGTTGGCATCTTCTCTTTGCCTTCCTGGTCACTGGCTAGTGACCCAGACTCTGTCCCCTCTGCTTTCAAGTTCGTCTTGACTCCGATCCAGGCTTGGATCCATCCGGACACTTTCCACCTGGTCGCCTGCAGCACTTTTCCAAAGCTCGCCATAGAAAGCGACTACGAAGCCCAACACGAAAAGACACATATGTACCTGGCTTCCCTGGGTGAAGTAACACGAGTCCTCCGGTACTCCCATGGGTATTGACTCTAGAACTGTCTAGTTCTAAAGGGGTTTGCTTCAAGTCCTCCTCTAAGTGTGCTTCCTTTGTAATTTTCCAACCACGACTTTCCCCATAGAAGTAAATGGTGATTTGCGTCTGTGTTTGGACACTGCATGTGTCCCCCGTGGGTCCCCTGTGTCACTACCTTGGGTGGTTCCTGGTGGCCCCAGCGGTTCTACAGGCTCTAGGCCTTGTATTTATGACAGTCGTGGTTCTTACA
The DNA here is from genome assembly GCF_964261635.1 of Lissotriton helveticus. NCBI lineage: Eukaryota > Metazoa > Chordata > Amphibia > Caudata > Salamandridae > Lissotriton > Lissotriton helveticus. The sequence goes on from NC_136057.1 coordinate 455,986,622, forward strand.
CCACTTTTTTAGTATATGGCTTGTGAGGCCCCTAGGGATAAACATATACTGTGCTTATTTACTGTGTGCTAAATAAGTTTCGACGTTTGCACTTTTGCCTCTAACCTCCTAAAGAGACTAGAGGAGTGTGTTTAGAATAAATACATATATTATACATATATACCTGGTGTGGTTCGCCTTTCATTTGGTCATTCACAAGATTATAGGCTGATAAAACAAGCTGCTTTACATTCCTTCAAGACTTATCCTGAAGGCTGCTCTCCACAGCTACCACTAGGATAGCTTTCTATAAGGTTGTCTTTAACCTACCATCAATAAGGGGTTGTTTGGACTGGTGTAAGGTGCCCACTAGAATAGTGGACAGCATATGCCAGGCCAACTTCTCACACCCGGAACACTGAGAGCCTAACAAAGGGATATTCCAGTGCTTGGAATCATACCTTCCACACCGTTTACGGTGTGAGGGTATGATTCCAACATGCTTGATACCAAAAATGATAGGATTTGTTGCAGTCGTTTTCAAGATGGTCATCTTGTAATTACGTGGTACCCCTCCGTGGGCTGCAGGGGTGTCCTGCTCATGCAGGGGCATCCTCCCACTTAGAACTCAGCACCCTGCCTTCAGGATTGCAAACGGCCTGCTATAGGGGTGACTTATAGGTTTTAAGTGCAGTGACCGTATATATAGGAAAGCTATAGTGTTAGCACCAGCTTACACAGGCGGCAATGGCAGGCCTGTAGATCCATTTTGAATGGTCTCTCATGGTTGGAAAAATACAGGCTTTAGCCCATGGAAGACCTCTGAGGTACCTATGCCCTTGGTACCTTAGTACCATATACTCGGGACTCAAAGGAGTACCCCAGTTTCCAACCTGGGATGTACCTAAGTACTGAACACAAAAATTTAAGGAGAAAGCAGATAGACTGGGGTCCTGATTAGGAGGAACTCAGTCAGACCAGTCAAATACAGCTTAGCACCAGTCAAAAAGAGGGGGGTAAACATAGAAGCAGATCCTACTTTCCTACACTCATGCAGAAAGGCCTACAAAACATTAACATTATCGGGAGCGTACATGAACTCAGGTAAGAAGCATGCAGTTGTAAATTTCACTTCAAGATTTTGTCACAGGTATGTGAATTTTCAATTGCAGAAGAATATTTTTTTATGCGAATATATTAATGCAAATATACACAACTAGATGTACTAGACTTGAATAGAAGTGAGGAGGAGTCAACTCCTGTTACTACACAAATGGAAATTCCAAGAACCTCGATTTTCCCATAGTAACATTAGGTGACAACGTGTGGTTTATAGTGGTAACAACTTTGGAGTGAGAACAATTTGCTGCAGCAGTTAATAGCTCACCCACAGGGCCAGTATTTATTCAGAGCGGTAAAGATCTCAGCCCCCAATCACAGGACCACTCATAATCAAGGCTTTAAAATGGACAGTGCTGTCATGAGATGTTAGGGTTCCTGCAATTTTTACATGACTTGTAAGCAGGTTGATTCCTGTTTCTGAGACATTTGCATCAGTCCCTCAGAGCTGTAGCTTTAAAACTATGGGTCTACATGTGAGGTTGGTGGCAGAAGAAAATTATATGTGTGCTGGTAGGAGACATTGATAAATAGTTAGGTATTCAGAGTAGAACAGAATCGGGAAGGCAGAGTAACAGGCGCAAAAAGTGTGTACAGTTCCATAGATGGTTGAGGCTACTGAGGCAATCCTCTCTTTGGCACCAAGAGATACAGAAAAGTTGCAAGTTAAATCTGTTAACTCATTCTGCTCTGTAGATGACACTGACAAGTTAGTTGGGAAGTTGGAAAGTGCTCGATGAATTTGTGTACTGTCCAGGACCTCCCTGTCAAGAGATGGGGTGTGGCATTTTGTAGCTTCCTAGCTAGGAGAGCACTATATAAAAAGCATCTCAGGTATATATACTTCCATGTATTGTAATGTTCCTATTTGGGAACATGCCAATACATCAAGATTAGAGAGAAACCAGAAATGGCAAATGTATGTGAAAAGTGATGATAGTTTGTTGTTTTGTTGGACAACAAATATACAAGTGGGACATATTATACCTGTTCTTCAGTGTGATTGCCTTGGACATACTCAAAAGGTGAGAATCCCATGGGAGATCTTTGGTGCCTACTGAATAGTAGGAGCCAACAGCAATCATAGGTGTACCGACATAGGAGCACTCATTGTCATCTATCCAATGTATTCCAGTCCAACCATCTACCTACCTGTATGAAGTCAACCACATTGGTATGTCGGACTGGAATGTGGTTGAGATTAATTGGAACACTCCTTCCATCCTTAAATGGAAGGAATGTCTTTGTTTGAGTAGGCTCCCAGGTATGACATATGTGCTGAGACAGCGGTTCCTGGATACTTATGGCACAGGACTCAAGCTATACCTCACTGAAGAGGCCTAAATAGCATGAAACTGGTTTAGGTTTCCTTATGCTTTTACTTGGAGTAGACCCGCCTGGAACTTTGAACATGAGTGTTGCTATTAGATAGGAACCAGACTGATTTGCTTCTGGCTGGTCTCTGTTTAGAGTAAAACAGTGGGTGGATTGGGTCCCTGAGAGATCACCAATGGCTGAGATTAAATCAAGCCTTCCTCTATCTCTTTGTTGTTTATTGCAGAGGTGCCATAAGTATATAAGGTATGCCCAGACATGGACCCCTTGCTTTCAGAACCATAGAACCCAAGCTATACCTCAAAGGCATGGCCTAATTGGGCTATTACCAACCAGGGTTGGTGGAGGAGACCTAGCCTGGCGGGTTGGACTGGATTGTCCCTATTGAGGAGGGCCTCCCGACACAGAACAGTTTGCCTAAAATGTGTCAAGTGCCTCCTTAAAGGGCCCCAGACAGGAATAAAACCTATTAAATGGGAAAACCACTCTTGGGAATTTTATTGCTAATGAGTGAAAATGAAAACTACAATTCAAGAAATCAGCAAGGGACAAAACAACTGACATTAGGATGTAGAAAAGAGCCAAGCAAGAATCCAGAGGAAGAAGTTCTGAAGATAAAATTTGGGCTGGACTGTTACCATTGATCAGAACTAAGACTGATTTTCATGAGGCTGGTCTCTATCTAAAGGTGAGAAGTGAGTGAAAAACAATGGACTGTAGTGTAACTTGAGCAATCACCAATGGCTTCGATTCATTTCTTCTCTGACTTGTTGTGACACTAGGCATGGAATCTATTGTGTCACTGGACACAGATACTATGGTCATGCAGTTCCTTGATGACCTTAGCTAGGAGGACTAGGATAGGCATATGACTTTGGAACTAAATATCCCTATAGCATATTGTTTTTGAAAGTAAAAAGGGTGGAGCAGACCACGGGATATTGGTGCTTAATACACCCACTTCCGAATTCCCCTGTATTATTTGTATTGTGCTCAATATTGAACTGATGCTATAAAACTGCAAAACTCATAATTCTGATATATACAGTAACAGAGGTTAACAGAAAATTATTGGAATACTCATAAGGAGAACCAAAGTGTTGCATTTTACTGGTTTGGAAAGTGGAGATGAGTCCCAGGAGGGTGACCACTGGCAACTCATGGTGAACTGAGAGGTATGTATTTCAGCTTAATATACCAGTCATTGAGCATTCAGATTCCTTCCTACCAATGTGAAACTATCATTTATAGCCGTGAGAATCACATACACCTTGCAGTTGAAGTTCAAACTTGTTCACTGATGATTTTCTTTGAACATTATGTGCATTTCATTTGTTAATAAGTCATGCATTTCTAGAGAAAGCAAGTGCTTTTGGGAGCAAATTCTTTTTTGAAGAACGGATATTTCTTAAATTTCCTTGGTTTGACGATCCATAAATCAACCTAAAAAAAACGCTGCCTTTATTTGGCTGGCCTCGGTCTCAGTCCTCATTATTTTTTACCCTGTTCGTGAAACAGCATTATTTAGCATCTGGAACGCATAAAGGCTTTCCTCGTGATTCAGTCCTAACTCGTCTCAGTTCAGGGAGCCTTTTCATAGCTATGACGGGCTCCTTTCAACTAGTGCACAAAGACAGACTGATTTCCTTTCATAGATGCAACCTTTAGAGAAAATGTACTCAAAGGACTTTAACATATTATGGTATTGAGCATTGTCACTGGCAACATATATCAGTTCAGGGTCTTCATTCATATTAAACTTTTTAAGCACAATACTTTCTTTTATTGGAAAGTAACAATGACACTTAGTCCGGAGCCAAACAAAAAAAAATGCAGAACTGATAAAAACGGATTGATAAAGACAACCGTTTGACTTCCAATATGTTGCTCATAAATGTAAACATGGTGGAGTCTTGAGTAGCTCCTGAACACACACAAACACAATAGTCTGATGCATTTACTATTTTAACTCCACTGGCGCTATGTTACAGGGGTAGCAAATATAACTGCACTTCTAGGGGCGTATTTACAAAGGCATTGCACCACCAGAATGTGACTTTTTACGACATTCTGGTGGTGCAATGCCCTGCTCCATCAATCAGGGGGTCACTCAATCAGGGGGTTTATAGAGCACGGCTACTCTGCTGGGAGGATCTCAAGGCGCCCCTTTCACCCAGGTATCTGAGTGAAAGGGGCGTACAATGGGAGTTGTTGTGTGCGTTCCACCACAACACTCATTGCTTTTTGACGATGTTCCAGATTTACAAGGATCTGTAAATATGAGGCAGCAGCAAAAACGAACGCCACTGAATAGCAGGTGTTAGATAGGCTCTAAAAGGAGAAATACTTTATTTTCTCCTAAGCCCACATAGAAAGAACACATCACCTTTAAAGATTGTTTATGCGCAGGAAGGTATAACTTCTTGCATATAAACAATCCTCCCTGCAACACACAAATCCTTGCATCATGGTGCAAGGGTGCCTAGATTGCAGGTAATCAACACTTCAATGCAGACAACCTTACACTATGGCACAAGGGTATCTGTGATGGCGCCAGACAGCTTTTTTTAGCATCAGCGTAAATGCAAACTCTTGGATTTATCGTATTCTTGTAAATGCAGAGTATTTATTTGTTTTTAAATAATGCAGAGTCGTGCTGAGCTATTTCCTTGTAAATCTCCCTCTTCGTTTTTTGATACACTCGCTTGAAAGTACTTAAAACACTACGAACACGGGTCTTCATAGAATGCTAGTCCTCAGAAAGATAGTGTTAGTCTGGTACTGTCAGAGTTAACCATTTTCAGAGCCTTTGAAAACATGTCATTTTCCTGTTCAAGTGTTCCTTGTTCTATGTTTTAATTGTTGCAGTCTGGTTCTTTCTTGTGGTAGCTGTCTTCAATAGTTTCAATATAGCATAAATTGATATTGCCTTTCAGCGGGTAGAATTTATGTTATTGTCTTGTTTATTGTTTGAATTTGAAAGGTGGGCCATTTGCACTATATGTCACCACAGTCACCCATTTAATTGTCTGTGTATTTGTTATTGTGTTTTCTTTGTCAGACAGCCCCAATTGTTGTTATCTGTGTGTACAAAATTGTATACACAATTGGCGTGAAATATAGAGAAACAAAACAAATAATTTAATAAATATATATCATTTTGATAAAAACTCTAGTACAAAATCACTATTGATTGTGAAAGAAATAATCAGGTTCTGAACCAGTACCCCATGGCACTTACCCAACTGAACCAGTTGCAGCTTTATAACTATTAACCCAGGTTCCAAAGGATGCAGGGTGATCCCATTGATCTTAATTGCAAACCTACTATTAGCGTTTTATTTACAGACCCTGGGCACAGGCAGCACCACTTTGTTAGGGACTTAGAAGTAACTTAAATATGGCCAATCTAGCATATTTTAAGGGGAGAGCACTATAATGCTAGTCAGCAATGGTAAAGAGCACAGAATCTTAAGTCCAACAGAAACAAATTCAGCAAAATTATGAGGAGGAAGGAAAAAAGTCTGGGGGTGACTCTGCAGAAAGTGCCATGTCCAACACACTGAAAGTGTTTTCCAGAGAATTTCTAGTTTTTTAAACATACCTCATTTGTTTCAGATGTTCATTGGTAGAATTGTGTATCTAGAAAAACATTAGTTTTAAATAATAGTTTGATAAGGGACTGGAAAACATTTAAATTCATGGACCAGTACATGGTATTAGCACTTTACGTTGAAATACAAATAAGTACCTCAACATAATGTGAAATATAATTTGAATTGCTCAAAAAGCACTGTTATGGGTTCAGTGTACTATGGAGTTGTAGGAGAACAAACTAGCCTCCCGTGTTTTACATTATGGATTTCTTGTAGAGCACTACACACATGTAAAATGGTCTATTATCGCTAGGACACTCATTTCTGATTCTAGTGGATGGGGACTAAAAGGTAAAGAGCTTAGATTTCAATTTCCTTCTGAAACACAGATCATCATCAAGGCAAAGATGCTAGAAAAGGTCAGTCTCTAAATGAGTGACCAAAGGTGAAAATGAGCATTGATCATTTAGGTGAGGTTGCAGCAGTGGGAAGGGAGAAGCAGCCAGGGGAAGCATGTAAGAAACACAAGGCCCTTTACCCTTTATACACTTCTTCAGAGTCAGGCAAAATTAATTTCTCAAGAGTGCTCACCATTTTATATTTGTCCCTTTATGGAGTTTTGCTTTTTGGCTGAATTCATAGGGTCCTTTATCACTAAAGCCCGTCAAAATGGTGCTTCGCAGGGACGTCCTTGGTGTACTCTGAGATTGGATAGATGCTGCATTGGCATTCCCTGTTGTAGTCTCATGCCAGTAGCCCTACTTGCCCCACTCTGAAAAAGCCTTGCCCTGACCATGTCCAATGAAGCCCAGCCATTTGGAGCTAACACATTAGGGGCTTCACTTTGAATTTTTGGTGGGATATTTCCTGGCAGTGACGTCAGCAAGGTTGGAATTTAGACACTCAGAGAAAACTTGACTGAGCCATATCAGATTGTCCCAGCATGCTGTGCAGGAGGTTTGGAACTGGGATGAAGAGATGATATAGCATCCAAGAATTGGCCAGGGGTGCCTGACTTCTAGAAATTTACACCCACACTTCCTTGCAACTTAATGATTTTAACCTTGTGAAGATAATCCGATTTTAACTCAATATTTGTCTTTGATCTGCATGAAATACCCAACATGTGTAGCATCTCTAGTTTTATTTAATGGGTTGTCAGTAAAGATGCTTATTTTTATGTAATCAACATTTTTTTTATCTGTATTTATTTGGTTGCCACAACTTCTGATGGCATTGGGTTGCTGAAATAAAGTTTATTACTGCCAACTCTTACACAAGGGAGTGACAGTGAGCAAGACTCTGGACCTGGATGGCGTCTGCAGCAACATCATGGACAGCTGAAAGAACAAATCACCTGATACCCTGATGGACTAATCCCTTGAGCCTGATTTATATATTGGCAGAGAGGCTATTCCATCACAGAGGCAACGTAATTGCCTAGCCGCCAATATAGTGGTCCTCCTGCTGGATTTACATGCTGGTGGACTTTAGGGTTAACCACATTAGAGACTACTCTGTTTCTGAAGTTATTAATCCCTTTGACTGCCCCGGGGAGTCAGGGTCATCAGGGAAATGGCTACATGTCCGTCTGCCCCATTGAGATGGCCAGACATGTAGTAATTGTTTACTGTGTCTCACCACATGGTAGAACTAGTGGTAAGGAACAGTAAAACATTATAATGCTTCCCCTGCCATGGAAGAATGCTCCAATGGCATGGGGAGCATAACTTTTTTTTTTAAGAACAAAAGAATACTGTTTCCCACAGGGCTGCGTCCTTCCGACACAGCTTTGTAGCAAACAGTAAAATGCATTGACAGGAACCGCTGTTATGGCGGTTCTTGACAATACCTTTATTAATGGCCCCAGGCAGATGGTCATTTATAAATCTGGGGAGTGGATTAGTCTCAACCTAAATTTGTAAAATCCTTCACCAACCCAAGTGAGAAAACTCAGTCTGCCAGAAAATATATTGGTGCCTTCTGTCTGCAGTTGGCCTCGAGGGCTAGTTGGGTCTATCCAGGGCCAGTGGGTTTGGCTCCCTTAAAGCCCCCAAGTACCAGCTCCCCCCTGATACTATGCACCACGGCCAGCATGCCTTGGATTCTGTGGTGGACAAAGCAGTGGAGAAGGCCGGTGCAGGAGCCAGTAAAACCAGCTGGAGTAAAATGAACCCTAGTTAATTGAAATTGGCCCATCGGGCCCAAGTTATACATATTTAAAGATGTGACTTTTGACCCCAACAATGCACGATGGAGCACATGGGGCTCTGCTGCTACTCTCCAATTTACCCTCAGAGTGGGCTAGTGCTTTGGATAAGACAGGCATGCATGAAGCCCTCTACCCTAATCTCACATATAGCCCCAGGGACCCCATTCATCAGGGCCCAGTGCATTTAATATTGGCCTCCTCTCTTTTAGTGCTCCGTGACCTACTCTGCCCAAACCCTATCAGGTATTAGCATATTATGTTTTTTGGGGAGAGGCCTATTAGCTTCCCTGTGTAAATAAGTCCATATGCTTGTGGCAGTCAGAGACCTGTTCTTGTTTATTTTGTTTTAGTATGTATCAATTGTGAACAATTTTTATGTTGCGGTGCTGCCATATCCTTTGCGAATATTAAAATACATTGTTAACGTAAATGCTTTGTGAGAACTACCGGTGTCACTTTCATTAAGGGCATTTGTAGCTGATTGTGAACATTTACTTTTGCCCGAGGATTGTCAGTAATTACCATAGGATCATTTAGCCCGTCAGCTTTATTACTAATACATTCAGTATTATTTGCAACATCATATGTATTCTCAAAATCATGAAAATTGTCCATAAAATTTTGAACCACTTTGTAAAGAACTCCACAACTCAAACAGTTCAAGAAGGTTCTTTATTACAATAAGCCAAACACAGGCTCCGGCGTGGTGCGTAATATGCAGCAGCTGAATACTAGGTCACCAGCTGTCAACTGTCACACTAAAGTACAGCTGGTGAGGGGAACATACGTACGGTGTCCTCACAGGGACAACCCGCATTGACTAATACGGTGTCCAGGAATGGCCACAATAAACAATACATAACACATCCTCCCCCGAAGGAATTTTAGAACAGAAAGGAGGGGAAGAGAGGGAGAGGCGGAAGGAGGGAAGGAAATATCCATAATGTAGAACAGTTCAACTCAGCCTAGAGCCATAGGTTTAATCACAAACATAGTCACTGGGCTTTGCTGGTGGTAACACTCTCCTACCACCTCTGCTTGAAGCAACCACAGGTGACTGATGGCATTCCGGAGTAGGGGGCAATAACCTTACTACCCTACTGGTGTCTGTGCTTTGAGTGGTGGCTTGTGCGTTGAGGGTTGTGGCGGAAGCAGCAGTGTTTAGTGTCTCAGCTCTTGAGTAGGCAGGCTCACGGTCGGACTCACAGTGTGAAGAGTCTGATAGGGCATAGTCGTGTTTACTGGTGTATGTCTGTTCTGTGCCCGATTCTTTAGGGAGTGTAATGTCCGTGTTTACTGGGGATGGTCTGCACACAGAGAGAGCGGAAAAGTGCCAAACTCTTCCATCGCTCAAAAGAGCAGAATTACAATACACCTTGTTTACCAAAAGGGGCGGGGAGTACTTATCCTGCCCTTTCCCAATGTGCCCACTCTTCTTTACCTTTACCATGTCTCTCACCGAGAGCTGCACAGGTTTGCAATTGTGTTTAGTGTCATACCGGGTTTTGACATTGTTTTGTGCTTGCTCAACCCTTTTCCTCACTTGGTCAGTAGACCAGTGCACTCTTTTCGCTGCCAATGTCCACCCCACGTTGTCTTTGGTGAGGGATGTCCTACCCCACATGAGTGCAAATGGACTGTGCCCAGTAGTGTCACAAGGTGTGATTCTGTATGCTCACAAGGTCTTAAGTATCTCTCTTTTTCAACTTAGCCTATTGCTGTTGGCCAGCTGTATGATACCCTTGAGTACTCTGTTGAAGTGTTCCACTGCGCTGTAGTGTAGTTCCTATTATCCCAATAGGCTCTGCGCATTGGAATAATACCTTCAATAGTATAGGCCTAGACCAGACGTTAACTAGGTCTACTACTGTCGATATTAGACTTAAAGTTTTGGGTTTGCCAGCTAGCTCAGAGTTCACTAGAAACTTTCTCGAATAGGCAAGGAGGAGTTGAACCTCCCTGGATAGACAAGAAGGGATTTAGTTTCTGACAACCATAGAACATGACAACTTTGCTCTCCCCTAATCAAGAGTGTATCTCTAGAGTCGTGTGAAAACAAAAGACGACTTATTTTACTCAGTCAGTACGTGCATTCTTAGTCTCACCAGATTGTAGAGAAAAGGAAGAGACGGGCGTGTTCAATAAAAGATGTTATTTATTGATCAGTCTCTTTTCTCATACAAGAGAAATGGATCGATATTATTGCAATACTTATGGTTAAGTAAAGTGCATACAATAAAAGCAGAAGTATAAAATAATACTGTAAAAACATTGATATGGTTTCTAAGCCATATGAAGGTTTAAAATGAATAAAATGAATACATACACATATACATTTGACTAATCGTACTCAACTGGTGTTTCTAACTACGCCTACCCCGTGTACCTGACCTAAGCCTAATACGTGGGCGGGAATAGAAAGTTACAGTTTAAGTTAAGTTTCTTTTGCCAAGTGACTGACTAAAGAATTCTCTGTGAGGGGTTATTCAGTTCTGTACCTGGAATCTAGGATGAATGAGGGATGGTATCTCTCGTCTCTGGTCTCGATATTCCAGGCGGCCTGCGAGGGCTACCCGGAAGCGCCGGAGCTGGATTTTCTCGGCAGGAGAAAAGCAGCGTCTCGTTCTCAGCGCGTCAGGAAGGCGGGGCTGCGCCAGCGGGGTCTGCTCTGCTCTGGGCTTCGGCAAGTCTGGCTGCTCCGATCTCGTCACCACCGCGTGTGTTTGCATAGGGCAATATCGGTAATATTTATACCTTTAAGGTGCCGAGATTGACGTAAGGATGGACATAGATACGTCAATAAGGATGTCATACGACCTGGTCGTTAGCACATTCTGTTGCTGAAGTTCTCGGTGAAATCAAAACAATGGCCGCAGAGTTTTTCCCAGGTCTGTCATAGGTTTGATTTGTTTTGAGAACTCTGTATGCCTTATCAGGGGCTGGAGGAATATCGCTTGTCTAATTAGATGGCAAGCGTTATGACCTAATCAGATAACACGTTCCTGTGCCGTAGTGTGGCTTTATCAGATAACGGTTCCTGCATCATGGGGGTTTTCTGCCTCATGGGATGGCTGCTAGTTAACTTGTTAACCAGAATAGGGTCAGGAATAGGGGGATCGATACAGAACCTATAGGAATACATCACACCCACTCCACGCTAACTATGGACATATTTACGAATCTATGCATAGTAAAACATACTGTAGAGTATCGTGTATACCTTACCACCCCAAAATACATAAATGCATTTTGAAATTATCAAATATACGGAAAAACGGTCATATGTAATATATGCACTCAAGCTGCAGAATAATGCTAAAGTAATCACGCATATCTATACATTATCACTAATTTGTATATGAGAATTTACACATGAAATGGCTCTTAATACAGAAAAAAGTTTCGAGACCATTCCATCACAGAATAAAATAATTATGAACATACCAGCGGGCAGCTAATGTCTATAAAGTATCTAAAAATAGAAATTTTAGTTCTCTAAGAATAGTCCTTACTTTAAGCAGAAGATAAGTGTCCCGAAAAAAATGTAAAAAATATTTCGGGGCTGCTGAAAAAAATTGCTGTCCGTGAACTGGAGGGAAAATTGTTCATGGTATTTTGCTATTCTAGTTGAAGGCCAAATTGAGGGAACGCCGTGTGCGAGCTCGCTCAAAAGTCTCTATTTCTGCTCTGGTGAGAACATCATATCATTTAGACTCTCGAAAAAGTTGTCAACAGCTTCCTGGGAGAGTTCCACTAACTCGGAAAAAGGTGTAACCATGCATTCGTGCGCATGATTGTCTCCATTGACGTTTTGAATAGTATTGCTGACAGAAGGTCGTACCTGATCAATGCTGCTTTCATCTTGAACTTCACTACCCCTTAATCGTAGTGGTGAAGCTTCCACGAATGCCGTCATCAGGTTTGGTAGCCGTTGAGGGCAGCACAAAGTATGAGCCTTTATTGGACTCAACAATGTTTCTGCATCCATAGGCGCATCTGATTGTAGAGTCAGACAGGTGTCTAACACGCATTCTTCTCCGCATAGCAAGCACCGCAATACAGGTAAAACACATCGATGCCACATTGGTCGAAATGAAAGAAACCAAGTCATGCTCAGGTCTCTAAGCCGGGATAGTCCCAGGACTTTTGATATCCGGTCCCGGTATCCAATGGCTAGGATTGTTTCTTCCCTTGTCGCAGGTGTTTTGTCTGTGACATGGTTTGCCATAACGAAATATCAGGACTAAGAATAGGATTCCTGCAATTAGTCCCAAAATGAGGGGAAGTCCGCCAAAAATCGAATGGACGAAATCTGGAAAAATACCCAGTATGGCTTTGAATGGTGTTAATGCCATCGAAAATACTGTCTTAAATACTTTTGAGACTCCACTGGTATCAGAAATATTTAAGATTTCATTCAGGATTTCTGCGAAATGTATGGGGTAATTAGTTGATAATAAGGAATGAATCTCTGCAGTCGTCCTTGCGACTAGGAGATCATACGTTTCTTTTGATGACGTGAGTCTGGTCGGCGTCTGAAGAAGCACTGTTTTCATTCTGCTTAAAGTATCTATTCGAATAGAAGTAATTTTCAAGTTGGGCCATGCTGAGGAACAATAAGCGTCCACAGCACTTGACCTTCGCAGTCGTAGTTACGAGATAAGGAGTCCCGGGCATAAGACTACAGCATCTGCGATCTACAATTAGAATGTAACTCCCATTATAGAGTCTTTGAAAGAATGGTTCTATCTCTGTTGCAGGTGCGCCTAGCTGGTGACATGAAAGGTTATTTGAGGTCCCTTCACAGGCTCCATGCAAACTAATTCCATTACACAGAAGTGTACCGCTTAGTGACATTGCACAATTATTGCCACTAAGAAACACTTTCTGTCCTTTATTACTGACACATGCATGTGAATAGGGCAAGTTCCATGTTGTTTTAATGTACCCCTTTCCCAGTTTTTCGTACATGCCAGCCTGTATATATTTTTGGCAGTATTGAAACCTGAAGGTTGATATTGGAATATTAATTATCCCATGTATTATCCATTCACTGACAGGTCGTTCTGACATTGTCACTGGTAATCTCTCAAGTTTCTCAATGCTCAGGATTGTATAATCAGCACCCTTCTGGGCCATACTGATTTGTTTATCAGTAAGGTTAAAGATATTGAATAGTGACGTTGTGTTGATTAAACGCCAAGGCACATAGCCTGAACGCAGATTTTGTAACGTCCAGCCAAGCTGTACAATAGAACGCAATTGAGACTGACCGTGTTGTAACAACAGTAAGTCTTGCGATATTATGTCGATTGCTGAAGACACAATGCTGTCCAGAGAAAAAATTCTGGAGGACAGAGTCATTAACCCATTGTCCACTACAGAAAGTGATTTTTCCAAATTAATACGGTCAATTTCCCGTATTCTTTCTGCTGTCTCAATTTGAGTCACCTTCCAGGCCTCGTTGTATGCTGCATATACAGAGGCTGCTATGAAACGTTTCTGACGCTGTTTGCGCGGTCCCATAATGAAATCACGCAAGTCAGCACCATCAGTAAGTAAAGTTAGGTGTTGCTTAATTTCTGCCAGTGTGGAAGTTTGTAGCCACTGAAGGCATAATTTGCCCACACTGTAGGTGGTTATTATCCCTGGGTGTTGTCTTTGGGAATATCTAGGGTCTGGCCTGGTCATTTTGAACCCCTGTGTTTTGTTCAGGAATCTATCTTGACAGTTATTAGTATCTGTGGGCCAGATCAACCACTTTTTCCAATCAGGATGTGTTCTGTTTTGGTTTAATACATAATTTACGTCTATCTCCTCATCTGTAGAGCTATTGCTGTTCATTGTTGGTTTTGGAATAGACGGTTTATTTAAGTCTTTGATTTTGGCTAAGCCAAGACAGGTAGTTTGTTGAACAGTGTCATTTAAAAATATAATTTGTTCTGGGATCATGCAGGCTCTAAACAAAGCTTCTATACCCTGTACTTGCCATTCTTTTGTACCCCAAACACTTTTTACTTCAACATTTTTGTCCCAATAATCAAAACCAAAAGTATTCATTTGTTCAAAGAATGAGTCTGAATATATCAATTTCGTGTTTGTTATCATGGTCTTTGTCCCTGTCTTATTTGACAATTTGAAATAAAATGTTTCACCATTACTTGTGTTGAAACCTGAAAAGTATGAATATTTGTCATAAACGGTTCTTGAGCTTCCTTTTGGAGGGGTTGCACAATGTTCCCATTGATTATAATTTAAAACATTTCTAGGTTGTGCAGATCTATGTAGAAAATGGTTACCATAGTGGTTATAACAGTACATACTATCATAATTTGTTGAACCCTGCAAATAATCATGTTTGGTAAATTTAGCAGACATCACTAAGTCAGACATCATATTATTTATACTTTCAAAGTCCCAATCATCAGCAAATGAGCTCGGTTTTACAAAGTCACTCAACGAGATCTTAATCTGGTGTGGATATTTCAGGATTTCAACCGGACCATAAATTTCGTAGTCAGTTTTGTCCCACGCTACCCCACCTGGTATAGGATTGGCTGTGAAGTTGACTGAAGAAAGTTCTCTTTTCTCGACGTGTGAAGATGTGTGTGGTTTGAGGATCAAGTTGATTTTCTGACTTGCTGTGTCCATTTTAGCATATTTTCCCTCAATGAAGCGTCCCAAAGTTAGTATCATGATGAGCCAAAGTATGAGGATAAATGCACCAAATCCCACCCAAAATTCAACCCATGGAGAAATCAGATATGTTTCTTTCAGTTGTTTCAAAAGTACTTTAACTTTAGCTTTAAAGGTTTTTGTTGATGGCTGTGTTTTTGATTCACTTAGGTCTTCAGAGGAATCATCGAAGTTTATGAAGTAGCCGGATGCAGTTCTGTCAATTGTGCCAATTGCTTCAGGATTACTGTTTCTTGCATAGTCGTTTGTTACTTCATTATAGATTGGTGTGTCTCTGCTAAATGTTTTTATTTGGGTTTTCAGAGGTCTAAGTTCCATTGCATTGTTGCATAGTCCTTGTTGTAGTTCTGTAGGCGTTTCGAATGTGATTAGCCTCTTAGATTGAACCTCTGTGTTAGTAGCAAATCTTGGTGTTCTACTACTTCTCGGGAGTCCACTTGGCCTACTATTTGTTATCGGCCACATGATGTGGTTTTACCAGGTCGATGGATACAACTCGGTTCTCCTTTTTACCAGCAAGCGGCGGTAGTACAACTGATCTTGTCCCGTTGACAGACAAGACAGGAACTGTTTTTCTGTAAGAAGGCCAAAATTCCTTCTTTACCGCGATCTTTTCTCTGACTAGATCCCCGACTTTTGGAATCCAGACAGGTCTTGCTGGGACAGGTGGTGGTTCTTCAGTGGTTGTTGGCTGCTGTTTCAACTTTATGTTGCTCAGGTCTTTTCTTGTTTCGTTTAAGTCCTGCAAAACAGCCAAACGATCTTTGATATCAAAGCTTTTTTCCTTCACCACTGAAGTCTGACTGTCGAGGTCTAAGACTAACATCCTAGTTCCAAATAATAATTCGTACGGACTGAATCCCTTCAGAGAATTTCTTGGCAAGTTATTTATACTACGTTGGACACTTATTAGATGTTTGACCCACCCAGCTCCCGAACCTAATACCTTTGCCGTTATAGATTGCTTTATGTCACGGTTTTTTCTTTCAACAATTCCGTTCCCCTCAGGGTGAAATGGACAAGAGTACCGCAATGTAACGCCCATGCTGACCATGGCCTCCTTATAAGCCCTGGAGCTAAAAGCAGGACCATGGTCCGAATGCAGCATGCCAATTGCATATGTGCCGATAAAGACTCGCAAATCTTTTATAACAGTTCTGGCGTCAGCCGTTCGCTGGGGCCACATCCATATGAATCTCGTGCATGAGTCCACTGCAACCAAGATGTATTTATAGTTACCATCCCTTTGTAAGGGACCACAGTGGTCTAGGTAAACACAGGCTAATGGTTTATCCGAGATTAGAAGGGGCGTCTGCGCTGGACGTCTCACCGTTGATACTTTCATTCTTTGACATATTTCACATTCTAAAACATAGTTCCTTGTTTGTCTTCTCATTTGTGGCCACCAGTATCTCTGTTTTAATAATGATACTGTGGCTGAGACGCCAGCATGTATAGAAGCAAGCCCTTTGTGTGCCGCTATTATCAGTCCTAACCTATGTTGCATGTTTGGAATTGCCCTATCCCCCACTCCAGGGATTCGAGCAAAAGGAACATTGTTTGCATCAGTTATGTATGAGTATTTTACTGGAAAGCCTTTCGGGAGTGTTTCTATCGAATCCTTTTCTGTAGCGCTGACAGCCTGTAATATTTCGCTGTCTATTTTTGTTTTTGACCGTGTGATGGCAGCTACGGAAGCCGTTTGCACAGCTGCCTTCGTGGCCTCATCAGCCAATGAATTCCCTGCAACGTGAACGCCATCACGTTGATGACTCAGCGTATGTATCACGTGAGTCTTTGGTAGTTCTTTTTGTAATAGAACTACTTGTTCCCAGAGCATCTTATGCTTGATTGTGCCTCCTTTTGCATCCTTAAAACCATTCTGAAGCCAGATCTGCAAGTATTCATTATAAGACTGAACGCAGTAATGCGAATCGCACACTATGAGTGTGGGGAATTCTCGATCGGTATTTTCGAGCGCCATCTTAAACGCCAGTAGTTCAGCTCGCTGAGCTGTACAATCTCCTAGAGATTGTGTCTTAGTGATAGCCGGTTTGAATTTTCCTTCGTGCCAGCGACCTTTAACAATCGCGCACACAGCACTGTAAGCTTGCTTACCCCCTACTGCGGGTTGTGCTGATCCGTCTGTATTTTTATACAGCCGTAATGTTCTAGAGGCAGAATTTCGGTCGGCGGAGGACATTCAAATTCTTATTGGAGAAATTCTTGTGTTTTTAAGTTAGGATCAAATTCGTATGCCACGTCTGTTGCAGCAAGAGAATTAGCCCATTGCATACATCTCGGATGGAGCGCTTTAGCATTTGGAATGCTTGCTTTTGTTACAGCCTCTAGGGCTGGTATTGGTGTCATGATTATTATTCGTTTACCTTGTGCCAGGGCTCGTTCTTTTGCTATAGCTGTCTGTGTTGCAGTAAGAATTTTTTCCGTTGGGCTAAATTTCATTTCAGCCTTAGTGTACAAGTGTGATTTGAATGCAATTGGTACCTTTTCTCCCTCATTAGAGGTCAGGTATGTGAATCCGCATCTTCCTGGGATGACTCGAATCACAAGATTGCGTGTGTTATCACGTGTTTCTAATTTTGTTTTAATTAACATGTCTGTTTGTAAGGATCTCAAAATTTCTGTGTGTATTTGAGTCCAATTAGTTCTTTTAAAATCTGGTTTTATTAGATCATAAAGGGGTTTGACCCTTTCTGCGTAATTTGCAATGTATGTTCTTCCGAAATTTAGGAAGCCTAGAATTGACTGTAGATTTTTTAGTGTTCTAGGTGCTTGGAGTACGGCACATTTCTCTAGGAAATTGTCAGCCAGGCTTTTGCCTTCACTTGATAATTCGTATCCTAAGAATAGGACTGTTAGATGGGCAATTCTGGATTTTTTAAAGTTGAATTTGTAACCCTCTGCTGCGAACCCAAGTATTATGGTGTTCACTCTCTTCAAGTGAGTATCCAAGTCATCATCTGTTAAGTATATGTCATCGACATAAGATAATGCTTCGTCATCATATGTTTGTAGTAATTCTGTTACTCTCGCTGAGAATACCCCTGGGCTATTCTTGTACCCCTGGGCTAACCGACAGAATTGTTTTTGAGTGCCATTTATTGAGAATGCAGACAAATATCTGCTCTCTGGTGCTATGTTTTGACAAAAGAATCCATTAGAGATATCTAATGTTGTTTTGTATTTTTTGCGCACTATGTTATTCATTAGTGCAGCACTGTGCGAGTTTTGTACTGCAAAAGTTTTGCAACATGAGTTAAGGTGTCGGTAATCCAAAACTAGACGATATGAATTGTCTGGTTTGGAGACCGGAAACAAAGGGTTGTTCATTTGTGAGGTGCAAGTTTCAATCACCCCCTGGTATTCTAATTGATCTAGGATCTCTTTTACCTGTTTTTTAGCTTCTTGCTTAATTGGGTACTGCCTTTGTGCAGTAGGTTGTGATTTTAACTGGATTTTGTGAGGAGGAGAGTCCTCATCCCATCCTACATGATTTTTATACAAAGCAGGAGCTTGAGCTACTGCCCACTTTCTGGCAAGTGTGTATTTTTTATGAATTGGGATATGATTTGAGAAGGCAGGCATAATTATTTCTTCGCCATGAGGGCACTCCCTGACAAACTCTGGTGGCCAGTCGTTTTCAGCTAGAAGGATGTCATAGCCCTTGGAGAGATTATCCCAAAATAGTCGCCTTATTTTTCTAGTCTTATCCCCTTCTATACGTAAAGTTATTTCATATATTTTGTGAGGTTTGCTAACTCTGGTGTCTGCAGTTTCCACTTGAAGATATTCATTCGTGTCCACTGTCTCCAGATGATTCATAAGGACTTTGCGAGCTATGCTCACTTCTGCTGCGCTGTCTAGCATTGTCTGAGCCCATTCTCCGTTTTTCAGTTGTGTCCTCAGTATTCTCGGCATTGTTAACTACCTTGATACTGGCTACCTTCTTTTTTGGAAATTGTAGTTTCTTTTTTAGATGAGCAGGTTCCTTGTCTTTGGACTTGGCGTGCTCTTCTCTTTGTTCTGATCGTCCTCTTCTTTCCGATTTCTGCGAGGAAGTCTGAAAAGATTGAGAGGGACGTGTATCAATGTCTTGATATCTATCAGGCTTCTTTATATTATCCCTATTTCTAAGGTTATATCTTTTCCCAGAGGGGTCACTTTGGGGTGACCTGTGTCTCTGGTTCGGAGATTTTTCTCTCCGCCGAGGAGACCTTCCTCTGGACTGGAATTTCTTTTCTTTAGGATTGGATTGTTTGTTTCCATCCCAGCTCTTCTTTTGTGATGTTGAATTATTATTAAAAAATATTTTTTCAGGACTTTCAATCAGTTGTGGTTTTACTTGTATTCCACCTAAACTATCTCTACCTAGTTCCTCATAGGATTTTTCTATGATTCTGGCAATTTCAGCTGGTTGGTCTGCTATATCTGTCTCCTTGGCTGCTTCTCCCTTTATGTTGGCTAATAATATAGCCGAGACCTGCTTGAAGTCTTTTAGTAATTTCATACCAAGAGTTAAAGCGGGTTCTGGACCGTATTCGTCTTGAATTTGTTTTAGCACATCTGGTATTACCGAAATGGATGGAACACCGTGCGTTTTTGTGTAGATGGAAGCAAAGACTGTACCCCAAGTGTCACAGTCCTCCACGTGTGGTGCGATTCCCATTGGAAGACAGATAGTCAGAATCCTGTGTTTTTCTAACGGGGTGGTGTCTGGAAACACCGCCTCTATTTGGGTGATTTTTTGTGCTAACCAGAATGGTATTTGTTCCCGTTTAGCTGGTACTTTACCTAGGCAGGATTGTATGTTCTGTGGTGTAATTTTATTTGTGTTCCCCTGATGAGGGGTCAGCTGTGGAATTTTAATTGCTGGTTGAATTGTTGAAGTCCGCATCACATATTGGACTAATTGTCTATGTAATTTAATTAATTGTTTTAGCTGTGTTAAAAGCTCTGCTTGAGACATCCCATTGATGTCTGGATGTGGTGTGTATCCGGCTAGGACCGGCCACGTTGCTCCTGGTCTACCTAATGGACCGAGCCTGGTGATGTGATTATTATGTTTTAGGGCGCCATTAAATAAGAGCAGATGCTCTTGAAATTTAAGTGGTACTTCCACCTCCTCGAAAGGAGTGTACTCATTAGGAGGGTCTTCTGTTTTGTAATAGTGGAAGTACTTCGTTACAGCATTTGCTGCTGGAAAATGTATCCATGAATAATATACCTCTGTCTGCCGATATTCGTGTGCCTCTATCACGAATATGACTGTGCCACCTCTAGGTGTCAGTCCATTTTCTATAAGTTTTAAAGTTATAGATTTCCTCTTGATGACCGGGATGAGTATTATATCCGGGTCAGCTTCTTGCAGTGCATTATCAGCTGCTGCGAGTTCAGTTGCTATCCTAACTGTCTCTCTTTCTTAATCACTGTCTACCATTTTACCGACAGGAAGGTTATTTAGTTTGTTTGCAGATCAGGTTTCTTATGGAAACAAAGATTAGATGCACAATATTTTGGAACAGTGTATCCTTCAACGTTGACTAAACCAAGAACCATACATAGGAGTTTCCTCCTGCGAGGTCTGGTGGATATTACCTTTTACCCACTCCAGACGTCTTTGGAGTATTATGGGAGAAAAGGGGTCTGAGTGAAAAAGCACGACTGAGTTACTCTAAATGTCTTACGTTAGTTTTATCGCCCTTCCAAACGCGTTGGGCGCCATGTAGTGTAGTTCCTATTATCCCAATAGGCTCTGCGCATTGGAATAATACCTTCAATAGTATAGGCCTAGACCAGACGTTAACTAGGTCTACTACTGTCGATATTAGACTTAAAGTTTTGGGTTTGCCAGCTAGCTCAGAGTTCACTAGAAACTTTCTCGAATAGGCAAGGAGGAGTTGAACCTCCCTGGATAGACAAGAAGGGATTTAGTTTCTGACAACCATAGAACATGACAACTTTGCTCTCCCCTAATCAAGAGTGTATCTCTAGAGTCGTGTGAAAACAAAAGACGACTTATTTTACTCAGTCAGTACGTGCATTCTTAGTCTCACCAGATTGTAGAGAAAAGGAAGAGACGGGCGTGTTCAATAAAAGATGTTATTTATTGATCAGTCTCTTTTCTCATACAAGAGAAATGGATCGATATTATTGCAATACTTATGGTTAAGTAAAGTGCATACAATAAAAGCAGAAGTATAAAATAATACTGTAAAAACATTGATATGGTTTCTAAGCCATATGAAGGTTTAAAATGAATAAAATGAATACATACACATATACATTTGACTAATCGTACTCAACTGGTGTTTCTAACTACGCCTACCCCGTGTACCTGACCTAAGCCTAATACGTGGGCGGGAATAGAAAGTTACAGTTTAAGTTAAGTTTGTTTTGCCAAGTGACTGACTAAAGAATTCTCTGTGAGGGGTTATTCAGTTCTGTACCTGGAATCTAAGATGAATGAGGGATGGTATCTCTCGTCTCTGGTCTCGATATTCCAGGCGGCCTGCGAGGGCTACCCGGAAGCGCCGGAGCTGGATTTTCTCGGCAGGAGAAAAGCAGCGTCTCGTTCTCAGCGCGTCAGGAAGGCGGGGCTGCGCCAGCGGGGTCTGCTCTGCTCTGGGCTTCGGCAAGTATGGCTGCTCCGTCTCGTCACCACCGCGTGTGTTTGCATAGGGCAATATCGGTAATATTTATACCTTTAAGGTGCCGAGATTGACGTAAGAATGGACATAGATACGTTAATAAGGATGTCATACGACCTGGTCGTTAGCACATTCTTTTGCTGAAGTTCTCGGTGAAATCAAAACAATGGCAGCAGGGTTTTTCCCAGGTCTGTCATAGGTTTGATTTGTTTTGAGAACTCCGTATGCCTTATCAGGGGCTGGAGGAATATCGCTTGTCTAATTAGATGGCAAGCGTTATGAACTAATCAGATAACACGTTCCTGTGCCGTAGTGTGGCTTTATCAGATAACGGTTCCTGCATCATGGGGGTTTTCTGCCTCATGGGATGGCTGCTAGTTAACTTGTTAACCAGAATAGGGTCAGGAATAGGGGGATCGATACAGAACCTATAGGAATACATCACAGCCCCATTTCCTCACGGGTGGTACACAGATGTGGTTTTGTGCTCTATTTGATTTCTAGAAGTGTAAGCCTTGAAGCCATATGGTACGAACTGTGGTCCATTGTCGCTAACAATTTGTTTGGGGAGCTCTTCCCGTATGAACACGCCATCTAAGAACTCTACCACTGTTTTGGAGTCTGCTCTTGTGGAGAATGTGAGTTTGGGCCACTTCGTGAAGTAGTCTATGATGACGATTATGTACCACTGTTCTTCATGTTCCTGTATGGGGCCCATAATGTCTACCCCTACCCTTTCCCAAGGCATTGTGGGGTAAGTGATGGGGTGAAGGGGTGATCTAAAGGTTACCTGTGTTTTGTCTGCATTTAAGCACATACTACATTCTCTGATTATCCTTTCTACATCTATGCTTACACCTGGCCACCAGTAGTTTTCCTTCACTCTGTTTTTGCATTTCACTATACCTAAGTGTCCTTCGTGACATAGGTGCAAAATTCTCTTTCTGATGGTGATTGGAGGAATAACTCTACCACCTCTCAAAAGTAGAGCATTCTCGTGGAACAATTCATTCCTTACTTCATAAAAATGTCTTGGAGTTTCAGATAGGTTGTTTTTGTTTGTCCATCCCATCCTCGTCGCCATTGTAAAGAACTCCACAACTCGAACAGTTCAAGAAGGTTCTTTATTATAATAAGCCAAACACAGGCTCCGGCGTGGAGCGTAATATGCAGCAGCTTAATACCAGGTCACCAGCTGTCAACTGTCACACTAAAGGACAGCTGGTGAGGGGAACGTACGTACGGTGTCCTCACAGGGACAACGCACGTTGACTAATTCGGTGTCCAGGAATGGCCACAATAAGCAATACATAACACACTTCCTCTTCAATTTTAGGAACTGACTGAGATTTCAATTGTTATGAGTTACTGAGTGTCAAATTATCTTTATTCGGTTTTCCATTTTTTTTTAAATACCATAAAAGTTCATAAAAATACATCAATTTCATAGTCATATTTAAAACCCAATAAAGGCATAAAAATTTGCAATTTGAATTCCAAATATTAAAAGCTGATTTTGCCAGTATTCATATTAACATTAAACAATTTTTTTTAAAAAACGTATAAACAGCAAAGTGTCAGTTGTGCCTGAATAGATTGTAACTTCTCCAACTTAGTCTAGGGCCTAAAAACCATTTATCAGAGATTAGAGGGATATCTAATGCAAAATTTAAGAAAGTAAACTATGGATTTTGTCATGGGTTCAGTTTCCAAAAGCTGTAAGGCCAAATAGGCTGAACGACACTGACGCATTTACTGAGTGACTTTCCATATCTAAATATCGATACACGCCTAAAATTCCATATTTTCCCACCTTCAACTCTGACCGCTTTACTAAAAACTTCAATAACTCTCACCGGATCAGACCATTTAGACCATCTTTTGGAAGTAGAACCACCCAGTTTAACTCGTACAAGATCACCAATACGAACTTTATGACCAACTACCCTCTGTTTATTGATATTTTTACACATTTTCTCTTGGTACTTTTTGACACGTTCCCTTACTTCTGAAAAATTGACACCAGACTCATTTAATTTAAAAAATGAAGGCAACAATTTAGATCCAGCCTTCCTTCCTCTTAACATCTCAAATGGTGAATAACCAGTGACTGAGTTAGGAGATATACGGTACGTAAGTAAAGTAGCCCGTAATGTTTTTCTCCAATCCAATCCACTTTTCGCAGCCAATTGAATAGATTCTTTAATCACTCTATTAAAGCGCTCAACTTGACCATTTGCTTGTGGATTATAATTAGAAACTCTTGTGAACAATACCTTGTTCTCTAAAAAACAATTCAATTTCTTTGCTAGTAAACTGTGTTCCATTGTCAGAAATTATTTCAGACGGTAAACCTTCTCTGCTAAACACATTTTTAAGAAATTCTATAACCTGAAAAGAATTTATTTTTTCTACAATTTTAATTTCTGCCACTTTGAAAAATAGTCTACCAAGACCAAACCATAAACCTCCTTAGAAGAAGGAAGACTTAAGGGCCCAATTATATCAATGCCTAATTTTCTCCACGGGCCTTGTGAATATTCAATTGGAGAAATATCCACAGATAAAGGTTTAACCAATTTGTCACTACTTTAAAATGGCACACATTCCCTGACCCATTTATCAACCATGCTATCAATACAGGGCCACCAATAGAATTCATGTAAACGTCTTTTAGTAGAAGACATGCCCATGTGACCTTCATGAGCAATCATAATTAGATTTTCCCTGACTCCACTCAACAATTTTATCTCCTCTAGTGATAATTTTTTGTGAACACATGAGTTGATCCTTAATTTTGAAAAATGAACTAAATTCTCCAGTTAATTTCCTTTCCTCCGGCCAACCATCCTTCAAACATTTCTCCACAAAGCATAAAACATTGTCTTCATACATCGCTTTCTCCCATTTTTCTTCTGAAATAACTTCAACCTCACCACCATTAATATCCTTCATGGTATAAGCTACATCACATTCTTCCGTAGTATCAGTTACATCATAAGGTAAAGATAACCTAGACATACAATCAGCGTGTACATTTAGTCGTCCGGGAATATACGCAACGCTACACTGATATTCTTGTAATTTAGCCGCTAATCTAGCCAACCTAGCAGTCAACACTCTACCGCCACCTGCAGCTAACATATTTACTAATGGTTTATGATCGTTTCGAAGTTGAAACTTCATGCCCCAAAGGAATTGCCGAAAATGTTGAGCAGCCCACATGCACGCTAGCAATTCTCTCTCAATAGTAGAATAGTTATACTCTGCACCCCATAATGTTCTAGATACATATGATACAATACTTTCCTCACCAGAACACAGCACCTAAGCCCGAACTACTGGCATCTACAGCTACTATGCATTCATCCCCAATAGTGAATGGTTTCAAAAATGGAGCAGAACAAATTTCTTTTTTCAACCCATTAAATTGTGCTTGTTGTTCATCACCCCACTCAAATTTAGCATTTTTCTTGAGCAACAATCATCGCAATGACGATACCTTAGATGCATAATTCTTAACGAATTTGCTAAAATATTCTGTTAATCCTAAAAATGAAAATAGCTGCTCTTTATTAGCAGGTGCAGGTGCCTTAGAAATACTAGAAATGTGGTCAAATTTAGGTTTGATGCCTTCACTAGATATTTCATGCCCCAGATATTCAACTCTGTCTTGTCTAAATTTACACTTAGAAAACCTGAGTGTTAAACCTTTTGACTCTATCTTGTTCAAAACTGCTTTTAAATTAATGTCATGATCTTTAGAATCCTTTCCATAAACTAAAATATCATCTTGGAATGCAATTGCTCCACTACACCCTTCTAACATTTCTTTCATGAGCCTCTGAAAAACAGAAGCAGCACTGGCAAGACCAAATGGCATTCTTAAAAAAGTCATCATGTAAAACCACATGATGATAAGCGCTTGCAAGATCTAAGGTAGAAAAAACACAAGCACCAGAAAGTGTGGAAATAAGTTCATGAATCTTCGGTAATGGATGTCTGTCTGTCCAGATCTCCTTGTTTAAACTTCGAAGATCTATACACGGACGGAGATCGCCATTGCTTTTAAGCGAAAGAACCACTGGAGAAACCCAAGGTGAGGATTCTATGAGCTCAATGATATTTGATTTAACTAAGTCATTTAACATATCTTTCAACTTGTCTCGATATGCTAAAGACACATTCCGCACCCTGTGACTTACTAGAATTGCAGATTCTTTCAGTATAATTTTGTGTTTAAAATCAGTGTATTCACCTAACTTTTCTTCAAATACTTTAGGAAACAAATCCTTAATATCAGACACACAATTCTCATTTTTGGATGACACAATATATACAGGCGGTGAAGCATTAGGATCCAATTTCATCCCCATTTCTTTTTGATGAGGCCATCCTAAAATGGATTCACCCTTCCGAGCTATATACACCTTGCCTTTAATAGATCTGCCATTAAAATTAAGCTCAGCCCAAAAGAATCCTTCTAAGTCAATTTTGTGTCCAAAATAACTGCCTGGTCTAATATCTGGTCTCAGATACTTTCTAATTCCCCAGATTTTCTCAAATAAGTCTTTGCCGATAATAGAATACCAAGCACAAGAGTCAACCAACATAGAAACATCTTTCCCATCAATTTTTACAATGCAGGATGGAAAACCTTTGCAATTGTTGCTGGAAATACATGAGATACTATTGAATTCACTAAATTCTTCAGCAATATTCTCTTCATCCAATGCAATACAATTCACTTTTTGGAGTGAACGACACATTTTACCCAAATGGCCAGTTTTCTTACATTTGACGCAAATTTTGTTCAATGCTGGACAATTTTTTTAATTCCCAACATGATCAAAACTGCCACATCTATAACAAATTATGAAATTACGTTTGTTTACATATTTATTATCTTTTGAAACACCTTCTTTTTTAATGGAAATTAAGATGGTTTCTTTTGGACCACCTGACTTTTCACAATAGAAACTTCTGGTACAGAATCTTGCATCTTGACTGAAAAACTTTGACCCTGACCTCTAATTTCCTTCACAAATGTTTCCGATTGTTCAATTCCTTTCGCAATATTGACTACTGCTTTAAGTGAAGACTCCGTTCCAAACCATAACCTTTTTTGTATTTTTTTACTTTTAGTCTTCATCATTATTTGGTCTCTTAATAGTTGTTCATAGTTAATAGTATAAAATGCACACAATCCAGCTAAAGCACGTAGAGCAGATACATAACTCTCAATAGATTCGTCATCCTTTTGTGCTCGTGAATAAAATTTAAAATGTTCCATTACAGTATTGATTTTCTTTCCAAACCTGGTGCTTAGTTGTTATATCGCAATTTCAAAAACATCTGTCTCATCAGAATACTCTAATGGAGGTAACTCAGTAAGTTCTTAAATTCTTTGACCCCCCAAAGAAAATCGTAATAATTCAAGTTTCCTTTTAGACGAACATCCATCCTCCTCCAAAACCTCTACATATGCTAAAAACATGGGATACCATGAATCCCATTCCATTTTAGGTTCTCCAGCCATAGGCAGAAAATGTGGAGGAACAATTATATTTGACATGTTAAAACTTTAAATATAATGTAAAGTACAAAGGCAGTGAATTATATAACACACAGCTAAAAATGAGTTGCTTGAGGGATTACCAATCCTAAAAGAAATAAAATTTAAATTGAATTAACTTGTAGTGAAGCATACGTATCGCATTCGCTGTGGTGATTAATTTGCCAGAAGATGTGCACACGATAGTAGTTCAAAGAAACGAAGCGTGCGCATTGCTGATCTGCCAAAGATGAAAACGCGGAGAAATAAGAGATCAGCCCAATCCAAAATGGCCGACAACGTGACGTTACATATGAAGTCACATACCCAGAATGCACCTAGTACCCAGAATCCTTAGAATCTGACGATGTAGAGGTGGAATGAAAGAACGCTACCGCAGGGTCAACATTCCAATGCCTGAAAAATGACCGTTGAGGTGCGAGAAGTATTTTTTTAAACTATCCTAAGAGATATGATAGAAATAAGTATCAACTTATAATTGATAAGTGTCAGCCGCAGGTGCCTTTAACACACAATTGATTTTTCATCCGCAGTTGCAATATAGCAATAATTAAGCGATGCGATGTAAATATTGAACGCAGCAAAAATAATCCAGATCAAGTTAGATCCCCAGCCGCTGGTGCAATCAAAGCACGCCAATACATTAACAGCCGCTGGTGCCTACACGCACTATTCCTTAAATTAAAATGAAAAGAGTACCTAGATATTTCATGAAGTGAACGCTCTCCTCCACTGTACCGGAAACTACTCCCGCTTGTCGCCAATATGATGCAAGTAATAAAGATAGCCGATTTCCATATAGGTTCTGATAGTAGATTTATTCCACAGTTGGAGGAGCAGCTTAACAACCACGAAAGGTCTTCAAAGCTTCCCAGTCAGCTACAACTGACTAACCTAGAACCCCTAATCTAAGAACACATAAGAACATTCCGAAACCCACATTAAACATTCTGCAGCCCACATAATGCAATACTAAGGATACCACAATAGCATTGCTAAATGGAGGAGAACAAAACAGAGAACAATCCAGCCCCCATTGTAGTGTACCCAGGGTTCTTCACTGAGGCAGAGAGCCTGCCTTGCCTCCTGAAGAGACCTACCTTTCTTCCCTTCTTTTTCTGTCTGAGGACGGAGACTCTGCCCCTTTCGGATTTGCTGTTGAAACTGTAACTGTCAATAAACAATGACTGTGAATGGCAGCAAGAAGAGCTAACTGACTTCACATATCAATATAAACTGGAGCTGCACTGAAGCTGCACCCTTGGTTGCTGATCATAATTTGGAATTAGACATGAGTGGACCCTGCTTCCGACAGTGATTCATGTGAGATGAGCTAAGTACTGCCCATATTCACTTAACGGGAAACAATTTTGAAGGTTCTACTGGCTCTCTGCCTTCCTACCCTGATCCTGACCTTGCCTGCTCCTCCACTAAATGTACACCAGGAAATTGATGTACCTCTCTGGTCACTGTATGCACACACTTGAACTCCAAGACAATGACCAATTTCTTTGCAAGTACCAGTCATATTTTAGCTTGTGTGAGCATGATTATTTATTGTTTTAGATAGATGGTTGTAAATATTTAGGGACTGGAAGAAAACATTATCAGATTGCTACAATGTAACAGTCTTCAGTGGGTAGATTGTATCTCACATTTGTTACTGATTGTGAATAGTTATTTGTTCAATCATTGATTAGCTGCTGTGCCTCTTCCATTTAGGTGTCTTACGAGTTTTATAAACATTTAAGCTTTTTCAGTATTGTATAGTTTT
This sequence comes from Lissotriton helveticus, assembly GCF_964261635.1. Lineage (NCBI taxonomy): Eukaryota > Metazoa > Chordata > Amphibia > Caudata > Salamandridae > Lissotriton > Lissotriton helveticus. Next base: position 456,015,576 of record NC_136057.1, read on the forward strand.
CTTCGCTAGGTGACCTTGTTTTACTGGCATGCCAATGTTGGATGGTACGTGAAGAAGACAAAAAGTTAAGGAGGGAGGGAAAAAAGAAGTGATTACCTATTTTAGCTCCCATAAGAAGGAAACTTTGCTCACACCTACAGTCTGGACCGCTGAAAGGATTTACATCCAACTTAACATGAAATTAAAGCTTTGGAAGTGATGCTTCTGTCAACTTGATTTGAATCTGTTCAGTAGTTTGTGAGATATTAGCATTTTAAAAAGTGCCAAGTGGCTTTTAAAGGGTTAATACTTTTGTATATCTCTGCCATTTTTAGTCAGGACTTGCGGTTCACATTTTGAATTTTTCAATAGATTTGATTGGTTGTAAATACACAGAACAGAGCAGCTAGCCAGCCAGAAATACTGCACCTCTTCCTTGTCCCAATTATTAGGTTGCCACAATTTGGATTGTTGGTGCGGGCACCCACCCTGTGCACCTGCTGCTCAAAAGGTGCCACTCAGTGATCAAAATGTGTCATAAAACATAAGTGGTGGTGCACCGACAAACCAAAGTTCATTTAAAGTAGTCCAATTCCAGACTGTGCGTTCTATATCTTCCATATTTTTATTTGTGGATACAAAATAGAGACTTCAAACATTATAGCAAACAGCCAACGTGTTTTATATTCTTTATTTTTTTCCTCATTTGCCTCTAACCCCAGACAACTAGGAGACTGGTAGGCTGCCACTGTTGCTCAGTTACGAGACGTAGGCCCGCGAGGTTTATACCCCGCGTCTCTTACACCCACCTACCAATGGCAGAGAAACCCCCTTCCTGTTGCTGACCTCTCATTGTCGAGGAGGGGGTGGTCATGCTCCCTTCTGATTTCTCAAAATCGGTGAATGTTGCTGTGAGTCCTTTTGCAATTGGAGATATATACTGAGGAAACACAACACAGCCTGACACAGTCTGAGAGCTTCCGTGAGGCTTAATCATGGGATCAAGGGATTATATAAATTATATAAATTGTTTTATCAATGCGAGGCAGATTATCGCTATTAACCATGAGACCATTATATCAGGCGATTCCAAATGACTTTCTTACTACTGTTTCCCAGTCCAGCTAAATCGGGTCTAGAGGTTTTATAGAGAGGTCAGCCAGTCTGAATGCGTGGGGGATATGTTCTCAGCCCATCTTTTGCATATTTCACGTCTGGCCAGCAAAATAGCATAAAATAAATTAAATAAAGATGATAAGCCTGAAGTAGAGGCATACAGAATATCCTAGAATATCCGTGAGAGTAGTTTCTACTTTCTTCCAGAATTCTGAAATAGCTGGGCAATCCCAGAACATATGTGTATCTGGGGCGCTTTCCATATGGCACTTTCTACAACTAGCAGGTGGACCCTTAGATATTTTAGTAAGTCTCGCCGGGGAAAAATAGGCCCTATGTGTGGTAAAATAGTGATTTCTTCTGAGCCAGGCTGGTTTCACAACTGAAAACAAGGTGTTAAAGGAGATTTGCCACAAGTCTGCCCAGTCTATATCCGGGATAGAGTCTCCTCATAGTTCCTCGGCTAATCTGAAGCAAAAGTGCTCCTTCAGAGACCAAGTCTCCCCATACCAGGAACCCCGCGGTTTTAAGGGGGGCTGCCAATTGATCTTGTGTTAACTGAAATGCATAGGCATAATACTGAAAGTCTGGGAGTGTAAGACCGCCTTTTTATCTCCTGCACCTCAGCTTTTTCCACGCTATTCTTGTCCCTTTATAGGCCCACACAAATTAATTAATGGATTGCTGGAATTTATCTATGACCTGCTTCTCAAAGTATAGCGGGATAATATTTAAGAGAAATTAGATTTTTGGTAGAATTAACATTTTTATTAAGTTGATTCTACCCATAATGGTCAAGGGAAGGTGTGCCCAAGGACTTCATGAGTTTTTGCCATTCTCTCACAATGTTTAAAAAATTGTTTTCTGCAATCTTATTGATGTCCTGGACAATCTTCACTCCCAGATATCGCATCTCATTTTTAACCTGATGTCGACACTCTGGTAGATTCCATGTCATAATTTCGGTTTTGTCAGCATTAATTTCATACCACGAGACCTGACCAAAATCCTACGCTAGACGGATAATATGAGGGGAAGATAGCTCCAGATTTGATGACAGAATTAATATATCGTCTGCATATAGAGTTACCTTCCTCTCCCATACTCCACTCTTAAATGGTACAATATCTGTCTCCTCCCTTAGACGTATAGTTCTATATACATGTTGAATAAGAGCGGGAAGAGGGGGCAGCCCTGTCTGGTTCCTCTTTCGATTTTAAAAGGTCTAGTTAGATTTCCATTGACCACAAGTCTCGCTGAAGGGTCACTATACATGAGACTAATGGGTCGGCAGAATTATGTCCCAAAATTAAACTTCTCGAGTTCCAGTTGACCCTATCAAATGCCTTCGTGGCATCCAGGGTCCAGGGTCATTGCTGCCAAGGGAAGTGAAAAAGTAGAGGCAAAATCGATAGCACCTATAAAATCATGGGTGAGGTCAAAAAGATTCCTGCCTTTCAAAAAGCTCTTTTGGCCTACATGCAGCAGACTTCCTGCTGCTACACTCAGCCTATCTGCCAGTATTCTAGAAAAGATCTTGTAGTCATTATTTAGGAATGAAATAGGTCTGTAAGACCTGCATTTAGTTGGAGATTTACCTGGCTTTAAAATCAGTGCTATATTAGCTTCGCACCATGAAGTGGGAGGTCTAACCCCTCCTATCAAAATGTTATTGAAGAGAGTTGTCATAAGTGGAATTATCTCCCAAACTCCTATATAATTCCATAGAAAGGCCATCCGGCCCAGCAGCCTTACCTATCTTGCAAATTGATGACGCCTTCCTAAACTCCTGTTGTGAGATCTCAGGCTCTAAGTTCTCTCGTTGAGCTAAGTCTAGGGGGTGAGATTGTTCTGATTTAGCGATTCACACGCGCTTATGCTGTCTACATTCTTATCCTCAATATATAGATTTTTGAAAAAGATGAAGAAGCCTTCTCCTATCTCTTCGTCATTAGTTGTTGACAATTTTGTATGCTTGTCATCAATCTGTTTAATAAGGTTACGAACTCTGTCAGTTTTGGTCTTCCATGCCAATAATTTACTGGCACCCTCACCGTATTTAAAATGGGCAAGCTTGCTAGCATCCCATCATTTACAGATTCTAGCCTGAATAATGTCCTCCAACTGATCTTTCAAGATTTCTCATTTCTCTTCTGGTGCTTGACAAGTAGCCTGATCAGCTTCATTATTAAACTTCCTTTCTACCGCCTTCATTTCACTCTCAATAGATGTTGTTTCTTCCCTATACTGCCTGCTCTTATGGGAGGTCCTATTTGTTACCAAGCCTCTCAGGTACGACTTCAGGGTGTCCCAAACCACTGCAGGCTCAACCGAGCATACGTTTATGTTTAGGAAGAACTCTGTCTCCTGGGATAAATACTCTCTCTCAGCCTCGTCTAGGAGGAGTGTGCGATTGACTGTCCACACCCTTCGTTGTTCTTTGTCTGATAGCTTTAATTCTATCCAGAACACCGGGTGGTCCGAAAGGTGGGGGGTCAGATAGCCTATATCTTTAACTTTACTCCTTAAATCATTGCTGATTAGGATGTAATCGATCCTTGATTTATGCCAATATTTTTTGTTATAGAAAGAAACACCTAGTTGGGTACCTGATCTTTCTCTCCAGATGTCGGATAAGGCATTCTGCTTCATCATCATCTTTAGGTATGTCCTAGATTTAGAGAGAACGTTTGCCCTACTACTGGGGGATTTATCCTTTTGAGGATCCAACACTATGCTGAAATCCCCCGCAAGATTAACCGAGTCAGGATACCACAAAAGATTTGAAAACATAGTTTTTAGTGTGGAAGGTCATCTTGATTAGGACCATAATAACCTACCACTGTTATGGGTGTACCTTCTACAGATAGCTTAACAATGACCCACCTGCTACTTGGATCTGTCATAGCATTTAGGAGACAGGCATTAGCTTGTTTTTTAACTAAAATAGCTACACCCCTGATGTTGGTATTTAGTTCAGAACTAACACAATGTTCCACCCACCTAAGCTTCCCACATATGCCGGTAATCTCTTCCCTCAGACGGTGTGTTTCTTGCAAGATGATTATCTGTGCAGGTGAATCTTTAAAATATTGGAGGATTTTTTCCCTCCTACTTTTGACCCTGAGACCATTTACATTCCAAGATAGGCATTGTAAGGTTCTCATGGGACCCAAACCATCTACCTACTTCTGAATGTCGACACCAAGATAAAAACGATAGCGAAAAAATAACGCCGGAGTTATGACGCGAATGAGAATTTTCTTTTTTTCTTTTTTACCCCTATGCTCGCCCACCCGTGATCCCCCTCCCCTTCCCCACACCCACCCCTGATCCCCTCCCTGAAGAACCCTGCCCCCATTTGCCTGGACTTAGTCCAGATTGTGCCTGCCGGTGTGCCCCACTTTAGCCCTGGGGTTAATCATTGTCAGTTGTCAAGGACCATGTATAACTGAAACTCCCTCTAGGGCTACCACAAATTCTAATATTTTTCCAACATCTTGTTGTCCTGTTTCATTCTGTAGATCTTGCAGATATGTGCGATATATCTAGAAGCTGTATATTAACATGTATATTAACATGGTCAATTGACCATCTCTTAGGCTCTTAAAGGTTTGTGGGGTAGTTTCCCAGCTTGGATGTTATTTTAAGAACTATTTTAAATTTTTCAAAAGGTCTTCTGCCTCCGGCACTATTTTCGCATTCTACATTTTATTATTGTACATGATTTTTAACTGCGCTGGAAACTTTAGCTGGACAACAGCCCCCAGTTTCTTAAACTCTTCCATTTTTCTTCCCAGCTCCCATTGACGATCCAAGGCAGAACGTGAAAGATCCGATCGGGTCTCAAAAGCAAAGTCTCTGGCTTTCAGTGATTTCTGCTTTAGGGCATGAGTTAGTATTCTTTCTTTCAAGGAGGAGGTTAGAAAGTTAACTAAGATCTTCCTAGGTTTGGTTCGATTAGGGTGCCTCCTGTAAGGGTCTTTATGGATCCTTTGTATGTCTCTCAATAGGTTTTCTTCTGACTCCTCAATGTGTATTGATTCTTATATGAGAATTAAAATATAAGCTTTAAGGTCCTCACCTTCCTTACCCTGCGGTACATTTAAAATGCGCAAATTGATGCATCTGGAGATATTTTCCAAAGATTATAACCTATCTTGGAGAATTGTCTCATACTTTTTAAGCGTTGTTATGTTGGCTTTAGCTGCTCTCAGGTCTTCTTTGAGCCTCTCTACTGAGTCTTCTAAGACCACCATCCTAAAGTCCAAATGGTCGAATTTCTTCTCTAGAGACTCACAAAAAAAGTCTGATCCCTCCTTGATTAGACTCCGATATGGCAAACCCCTTCCTGATATCTAAAGACAGAGTAGTGAATAATACCTCCAGAGGACCTACCAGAGGTCCTTCCCTTCCTGTTTCTGTGCTGCTCCTACTCTGCTTGTTGCTGTCGCTGTTCCCATTTTCATTGCCATTAGGCCCACCACTTCCCACCACTGAGCTTTCTCCTCCAGCACTCTCTGTAGCTAATGATGAACTCGTAACTATGCTTTCTCCCGTAGTCTCTGGGCTATTCAGCGGATCAGGTCATTTGGCCGGATGCTTAACCACTTGGCTGCTAAGGTACATCCCCCTCTTCCCATTGACTTTCCATTGAAATCAATGGAAACCCCATGACGAGTTACCCTTGTCATTAGCACTGAAGGGGTTAATAGGGTTTGAGGAGAGAACAGGTGTAGGTATATGTGTCGGGGTAGGGGTGGGGGTAGAGGCAGATTTATTTCCTAGCTTAGTATCTTCCATCAGGCCCAAAGGAGGATATCTTGTTGTCCTGGAGTCTTCCTTAAGGGCTTTCCCTTGTTTGACCATGTCTAGAACCTGTGGGAGGAACTTAAAATAAGATCCTAATGACTGAGTTATTTTTATTTTGCATCTGCCGGGTGGCTCTTCATTCTGTTTGTTTTGGTACCTTAACCTTTATTCTCCCAAAAACGTGAAATGGTTGGTTTCAGGGCTACCTTCGGGACTTATTGGCAGAGTGCTCCCTCCTTTCCCCTGTGTATCTAAGGTGTTTTTATCTTCAAGGGCCTGCTTTGGGATAGTTTCATAGGATTTGCCCTTTCCGGACCCCTGCACAATGAGCACCTGCACTGCACCTCGTTTCCTGCCTTTCCTTTCAGATTTCGTTTTTGTGTTTTTTTTTTGCTTTTAATTTAAGTGCCTGGTTAGTTTTTTTGTGCTGTACTTGGCTGGTGCCCAGGGTAACTGAGGCATCCCCTTCCTTATCCGCTGATCGGGATGAACAAGGAGAACACGGGGAGCGGGGGGAGAACAACTTACCGACTTTCTAACGAATCACGCATATCCCTCTGGTGCCCCAATACCTCACTCTCTTCTGTTTCCTTCCTCGAAGCTATGAAGGTTACAGAGGTAACACATGTTGTTTTATACCTCACTTCAGTCGGCCCCCAATACTGCGCCACCTTCACCGTCCACGCCTTCGTCTCCGTCTTTCTCCACGTTCCCCTCGTAATGGTGTTTCTTTCCGAAGCAGAAACAGCAGCGGTAGCTCTCCTTGTGCTGTCTCTGCCACCGACCTCCCCGGAATTGCCTCTGAGGAGGAAGCGCGCCGCTAGCCTTCCACCCCTCCTCAACTCCAGGGCCGCTTGAGACTAGCGAAGGAGATCCCCCGATGAGCCAACGCACATACCCCTGGTAAGTCTCAGGGGAGAAAGAGGGAAGAGAGTTGAACAAAAAGACGCAGGTTTGTTAGTCCCGGCTACAGCATGTCTTCACAGAGCAAAGTGGGAACACAAATAGCAGCAAGCGACTGCTCTAACTCACGACCGCCATGTTCTCCTCATAACTTTCACAGCCAAAGTGTTTTGTTCACCGCATGTGAACTTCCTCAGGGCTGTAATAAAAATACTAGACCTACACTATGAAGGAGTGAGAAGCTATGATTAGGTAGAATCATCAGCCTCCCAAGCTACCCGCAGTAACCACACTGTAGGGGATTAACCTATCTTATAAATCCTGTTTGTTCCATGAGATAGTTGTGTGGCCCATTGTATGAGTATGAGATCTACACCCTGGTGATTCGGTGAGATCAGCACATCTCTGGGATATATTTTGTTGTGTCATCACTCACAGGTTCTGCCTGTGGCCTGCTTCATCATCAGATCCACACCCTACTCTCCTACGTGGGCAGGCTGAATACATTTTTAAGCAGAGTGCTTAAGCTACTGCCCAGGGATGGAGATTGAATTAAAACTGCCAGCCGAGTCCTTGGTTCTTATTTATTCAAAAGCCCCTTGGGTTCGGTTAAATATGGTGGGTTGTCATAGGGGTATAATGGTCCTAGACATCTAAGGTCAACATGTTTTAGCCATTAAATGCCTAGCTGGTCAATCGGCTTTCCTCATGACAAGTATAGTGTAATAATCCCATGTGGTGTGGTTGCTACTTCCAACCAACTTTGCATACATTTGTACACAATTCAGTAAAGCATGCATGCAACTATACAGACCATTAATAGGACTCTTTCCTTGTTTTGGTCTGAGATGGCCAACATATCTGTTGTGCATCATAAGGTTAAGGGATGTGATTCTCTCTGTAGTCATACATACTTTAAGGGACTATGTCCACAAACACACCAACTTGGTTCCCGCAACCTTGCATTAACATGCATCCTCTATTGCCATCATAATATGCATACAGAAACCAACGATTGGGCTTTGTCCCTACCCTGAAAGTGGATCACTTTTGTGCAAATTGTGAACTAAAAATGTATTCAGAAAGATTTGTTTAAAAGCCTACTTTGGCAATCAAATTGAATCCCCTTCTACTGACACAGGTTTATGCAAGCCATCAACCTTCACGCCAAACATTAGCATGGTCCGACCAGAGGTACTCACCTTTGAAAAAGCTGTCCTGAAAGAAATATCTGAGAAGCTCTCAGATTCCAGGTTCTATAACATTACTAAATCAGAAACAGAAGCCATTAAATCCCTAGCGAATGATCCGACTATTACCATCAAGGAGGCAGATAAGGGAGGGGCTATTGTTATCATCGCTACCACTGACTACCCAACAGAATGTCTACGTCAGCTTGAAAACATTAGTTACTATACCCCACTAACTGAGGACCCCACCCGCGTCTACAAACACACATCAATTCCATGATTCCGGCAGCACTCAACCAAGGGTAGATAACAAAAAACGAGGCAGATTTTCTGTCAAATCACAATCCAATACTGCCCTATTTCTACGCGCTGCCCAAAATTCACAAAGGGTTACACCCCTACCTGGGAGACTAATAGTCTTGCGCATAGGATCGGTCTTGGAACGTCTGTCCAGGTTCTGCGACCATTTCTTCCAACCATTGGTCCACACCACACCAACCTTTCTACAAGACACCAGTGATGTCTTGAGACTAATTGAGGCAACCAACCAAGGGTATCCCCAACACAATGTACTGCTGACATTAGATGTGGAGGCCCTCTATACTAACATTCCACAATTGAACACACTTGAGGTTGTGGAAGAGATACTCCGCAACAACCCACGGTCCTCACCTACCCCGATCAGCTTGGTCATGGAATGCACACACATCGCATTGACTGAGAACTTTTTCCAGTTTAAAGACCTCCTCTTCCACCAGACCCAGGGGACCGCCATGTGCAGCACCTTTGCCCCATGTCTGGTGTGTCTTTACATGTCAGACTTTGAGGCAAGGTTCGTGCATACAGACTGGTATACACCCGTTACAACGGATCTTTTACTCCGCAGACCCATTACAACGCGACCATTACTCCGCATACCATTACAACGCATTGCGCTGGGGGGCGCTCTAGGATAGGGAATAAGTATAATTTACTATCCAACACCTTCCCTAGGGTCCACGGGGACTGGAGTTAGAATAGTAAATTATACTTACCACTATCCAGCGCCCCAAGGCGCTATGCGTTGTAACGGTATGCGGAGTAAAAGTCGCGTTGTAATGGTCTGCGGAGTAAAAGTATGCGTTATAACGTCATACATCCATACAGACTCCAACCCCTATTTGGACAATTTGTTTTTTTGGAAAGGTAACATAAATGAAATCCCAGCCTTCCTCAAATGGATCAATAGTCTCAACCCCCACCTAAAATTTACTGCTACTAGGTCTGAACAAGAACTCCCTTTTCTTGACCTAATGATCATCAAAAAGCAAGATCGACTTGAGACCATCACCTACAAGAAACCTACTGACAGCCATTGTCCTCTACTTTATCAAAGCTTCCACGTGAAGGCTCTCTGAGAAAACCTGCCCTATGGCCAGTTTTTACATTTACGTAGAAACTGTAACAATGTAAAGGAGTATAGAAAACAAGCGTCAGAACTGAGCACACATCTAGCCAGGATACAATACCCACCACGTATCATAACTAATGCCCAAAAAAGAGCCTGAAATACAATCAAAACCTGAAACTGACCTCATAACATGTGTTACCACCGGCACTTCTGAATCAAATATGTTAAAAAGGGTCCTTAACAAATATTGGAAAATACTTCAGATGGGAGAACTTTCTTTAATTAAACCGAGGTTTGCGTTCAAACGCACCTCTAACATAAAATACCTCCTCATTAATACCAGACCAAAAAAGAGTACACCGTCGGCTCCAAACACACTATGGAGTCTTCTACCAGTGAGAGGCCATTACCCCTGTGGTCATTGTGCAGTCTGCCCCCTTACACAAGCGACAAAGACAATTCCATTAACCAACAATTGGACATGGACCCAAACCAAGCACACCAACTGCAATACACGTAACTGTATCTATCTTATCACGTGCCCATGTCACCTGCACCACATAGGGATGACTACCCGCCCTGTAAAAACAAGAATCACTGAACACAGAAGCAATTTTCGATGCAAAAAGACCAACACGAAGATGTGTGCACCCTATGTCGAACACAATCATATACGAATGATTTACAATGGACAATCCTAGAAGCTTTTTCCAACATCACAAAAGAAGCCTTATTCAGAAAGGAACAATGTTGGGTAATCAAACTAGGGGGGAACATCATTGGACTCGATGATGATATCCCGTGGGATGAACTGAACCACTAGGGACCATTAGATCTACCATCCCACCTCCACCACCTTTTCCTGATTCCTTCCCCTCCCTGGTAACGAGAAACACTACCATGAAGGGTCTGTTGTTAGCCCTACCTTAGCGCTCAATCAACACTACCCATATCATGGCACTTTAGATGAATCACAAACGTGCTTACACCATTGCCCCTTTAACACACTTAAATACCCCCTTATGTTCTGTTTAATTATCCACAACCAACCACCCATGGCCCCGAACATAGCGCCTAAGCAACCCTGATTGACAGACTCTTCCGAGCCTTTCATAATATTGCCAACTTTATGTTGTTAACTGTCTTATTTATTACCCCTATTCCAAGCGCACATCCAATTGCTCCTCCACTTGGAGCATATCAAGGAATTCTTTGCTTTCCAATACTGCTTGCTCCTAATAAAGTTGAGTTGAATACTCCCAAGATGGCCATCGGGGTTCACACACCAGCGTTCGCACGCCACAGATGCTACTATAAATAGCGGATACCTAGAAGCGGCAGTTACGGGGCCCGGAGCAAAGGGTAGGATGATTGCAAGTCAGTTGCCTACAGTTGTGCGTATCTTTCACGAGTACGCTTTTGCCAGTAAGCAAGATATTTGCCACATGTTTGTCATACCATCACGCTTAATTCTCCACAGCTCTAACAGCAACAATGTGCTCTGCCTCCCCGTCAGCCCTAGGCTTGGGTACTAGGGGTGAGTGACTTGTAATTTTATTTTATTTTATTTTATTGTCTCTGGCACTAATGGCAGTATTTTATTTACCAATATGCGCATATAGCTCTTGTGTATATCCATGATCTAGCAATTTGTGGAGCCTACCATCCGTAAACCTTGGTAATTTCCTCCGTAAACCTTGGTAAATTTCTAGCCGCATTTTGCTTAGCGATAATTCACTACCTTAGCCACCTACCATTGGCAGTCACGTCGGTCCCACTCGAGCGCATTTACCTTTCAACGTCATAACACTTACCGATGTACTGGCATATTGAATCCCTGTAGCTGATGGCACGTTTTTAACTGTGAGCACAACCACCCTACGCTTGCCTTTTAAACTGGTGCACGCCCGTCATCTCCTTACATAAGTCACCATCACGGGGCTTTATAGTTATTACCACTGGGTCAAGCCCTTTATTGTGGATTCTGTACCTACGGCACACTGCCGGGTGAAGTACTTTCATAAACCCATTCTCCATTCCGGAAATAAAAGAGCTTCTCAAATTGAGCAAAGTTCATCCCTCTCCTGCATATGATAATTGGAGAGCCTAAATAACCACCTTGAGCTGGTGTAGCACGGTTACAACGAATTTTTTACAACGCACTACCATTACATCGCAACTTTTACCACGCAAACCATTACAACGCAATGCGCTGGGGGGCGCTCTAGGATAGGGAATGTATTTAATATACTATCCAACACCTTCCCTGCTATCCACGGGGACTGGAGTTGGAATAGTAAATTAAATAATTCACTATCCAGCGCCTAAAAGCATTATGCGTTGTAATGGACTGCGTGGTAAAAACCGCGTTGTAAAGGCATGCGTGGTAAAAGCATGCGTTGTAGTGACACCAATCCCCTTGAGCTCAATGATCCTCACCATTTGTAATCAACAGATTAGCACAAGCACTCGCATGTGCCATCTCAGTCTATTTCAAACTGTTTTGAACTAGAGCTTGAGCGAAATACTATTCTCTCTGTTTTTAATGGTCACATAGTTGTTCCTTTTTTCCTCTCCCCCTTTCTCCCTTTCTCAAACAGGTCTACAGTACACACCAGTACACGCCTACTAGGGTATTCCCTACTGTGTCTGGTAATTAGTTACAATACCAGATGGTAGTGCACCATTCACACTTTAGTTCTTTTCTCGGTCCTGATGAAGTGCCACTTGACCCGTTAGGGGCTATCGAGTCATGAAACATGTTGCCCTACTTCACCTTGGCAGCCCTTTAGGAACATTATATCTACGTAAGGGCACTGGCACTGTTTTAATTAGGCTTGAGCTACCTAAACAAATAAACTAGTCCTAATTAGGATTGGTCCAGACCTATTTTATCTCACTTACCTGTGCACTACCCAGCCCTCACACCCGCACGCACCCAATGGCTTCTTCAAAAAAGATCCCTGCTAAAGTGTCCAGTTTACGGGGGCCTGGCAGGCATTGCAGTGTCAGCCCGATGATGAGCAAAAGCCCATTGATGAAGCATTACCTCCCTTTCCCCTCACGCCGAGTCAGGAACTGCACACCCCTCTGATACACAGTCCCTCCGGGAGCTTGTGCTCAGGACCATTAGAACTTAGCTCCCAGTCCCTCTATTTTTTAATACATTTTGATCACCCCACCACATAATTAATAATGACATGCTATTCTCAGAAATATACACATCAAACAACTGCCCCCACATTTAATCATATAAATCAGAATATATCGGTTACATACCAAAAAGGGTTCAATATCCAAAAATCATTCATATCGTTCCATGATTTCACCCGCCACCATGTAAAAGCGGGTCCTTCATGGGCACGTGGCTTCTCTACTAACAATTGAACTCATTACAACAATAGTTTCGAACTAGTTGGCCCATTTAATTGACACTTACAAATAGACAATACATGTATATTGAAAATAACAATATAATATAAACAGACAGTTACTTCAACAGGCTACACCTCCCGAGTGTCACATTCCACAAACTTAAATTATATTGAAACAGGTTTCACACGCCATTCACATTGGCGGTATGCCATTCACATTGGCGGTACGCCATATGTCAAAGGATTAAACACGAGCTGTGCCTTTTCATTGATGGTGTTTCCCAGTTTTCCAGTAATCATTACACTCCCCACAAATGATGTTTTATCAGTAAAGCAAACATAGTGGGTAATCAATCTGGGATCATACTTCCCTTATCCCCCGAGAATAGAACAATCGACACATCTACAATACCTATTGCGAGGTCATACGAAGAGGATTGTAGCATGAACTTGGCCACATCTGGTTAAAACCAGTGGCTTGTAATAATGTATCTTACGCCAATATTGAATCAGTCTTGCACATCGTCAATGCTGATGGTGAGACCACAAAGTTATACTCTTAATCCAAACTCGGCTGCATGTGGTTAACCTAAGCAGCTTGCATCAATGTATCCCTACACCAATGCATCCTCACCACCAACATTGATGAAAGGGCCATCAAACAAAAATCCTAATTCACACAAGGCTTTGTGTAAACAAAAGGAGAGGCATTAGATGAAAATCATGGTGAATGCTGTGTGTCTGTAAAGTATTTTTGTTTGTTTGCAGTACTATATGTTTATGTGTAAATATACATACATATGTAGTATTTTTATCAAAGCCCTGTAGAAGTTCTCCTGTGGTGAACAAATAAAGAAGATATAGGAAACCCACAATTTGGATTTGGACTTCTTTAAATGAACGTTGGTTTTTCAGTGCACAACCACCTATGTTTTATGATAGGCTGGATAAGGGCTCTGAAATGTTTTTTGGGTCATCTTGAAACTTTGATTTCAGCTGCGATTTGTCCTGTGGAAGCATATTTTGCACAAGCTCAGAGATATCTGACCCAGGGGAATACTAAGGGGTGCCCATGGTGTGGGAAACTAAAGTCACACACCAGGAAAAGATACCAAAATTGGCTTATCAAGCTTGAGTAGCAAAAGCTGTGATGCCAACTGAGTGTCTATTGTAGCTACCAGAATCGCCCACCATTTTGTGGTTGACTCTTGAATCACATCTGATTCAAGATTTTCATGACTCTCAAATCAGATCTGACTGAAGAGTTTTAAACTGATCAAAAATAAAGTGTCTGCCACAAGCAAAGACATAGACCTTGATCCCAACCAATTTGCCCCAATGCTGTGCACTGTGGGGGTAGGTTACAGGTAAGGGTTAAAGTGCAGGTCCTTTCCGTAGACAGGCCCATAGCACATAGTCGAAGGCCATGTGCAGTGGGGCTTCACTGATAGCAGTGGATAGGGCACAGGCTCAAATACGGAGAGCTTTGGCTGGGAAACCATACATTGGAAATAGTGTGTTGTATGCAAATAGATTTCATCCTGTTAGGTTAAAGAGTAGCATCCCTTAGGGACAAATTCTAAGAGAGAAACATAACTGTAGTTCATAGTGTGCTTTTAAGTCAGGGAATACTCCGCAAAAATATTGACGGAGTCAATACAACCCAAATGGTGGAAGTCAAAACACGGGAGGAATTACTCTTTGCAGGAAGTCAGAATACCAAAACACAATCTGGACGTAGGCTGATTATAGCAAAGCACACACTCAGGTAAGGTATATAATATGTGAGCTCTTGGCTATATTAAAAACAGATTCTGGTATTGAGAGGATGTCCCAAGGAGACTGCCTATCACTTACAATATTTAGAGACAGTTTGAACTCAAACCGTTAACTGAAATTGGGAAGAACACCTGGAGATTAGCCCATGGTGGCTTTTAGAAATGCTATCGATGTAGGGATTGCAAAAAATGCATAAACATTCGGACATATCAGACACCATTAAAAAAAAGTGAAAACTACTTTGAACAGCGTGAACTTTAAAAGAGAATTGCTGTGTATATTCTAACTTATCACTGCCATAAGATTCATGTAGGTGTCAGAAATTAGCCTCAGGCAGAGAGTTATATCACTGATGTCAGCATACAGATGCCTGAAGACTCTGGAAGCCAGGTACCTCGAGACTGGGAAGCGCTTTCCGACTGTAGCTGGGAAGCCTTAGTCCTGTGGGTTAGGAACTATAAGAGTAGAATCCACTTCCGGGACATGAGAGGCAGTATCATTAAAAAGGACAGTTAATATGGTGGTCTATGTTTGGCAACAACAGTTGTTTGACTTCTTCAGCTTCAGTTACAATTTGTGCTCATTTGGCCCCCTGTATATCTTTTGTTTTTCCTCCTCCTCGTCTCCTTCAGTTATTATGTTCCATTTAGGCAGAATTTTGCTGGTCTACCTCCTTCCCCTATGTTTCTACAGTTCTCAATTACCAAGATAAGCGCTTTCAGCGACATGCCTCACCTTCTCCATTACTCCGAAAGACTTAAGACTTCCTTGACCCTGGCTTAAATCTCTTTTGGTTCTCCAGCTATTTCCTGGTAGTTGGGGGTCTATTACAGCTCTTTCTCTATTATACCTTAGTAAGTACTATTCTAGAATAGGGTCACAAGTGTTATTCTACAATTTATAAATTCACCCAGAATGTGGCATGCATGCATGTCATGTACAGAAATCCAAAGGGCTTCCATATCTCAGACAATCCAGGAATTTTCAGAGACACCTTACCAAAATAACATCACCTGCTGCTATCTTCCTTTACTCTTCGCATCGACTGGAACAAAGTTTTCCTTAGACTTGTGCCTTTACCGACTGGAGGTTTGTTGTTTTGAGGAGAGAGGTGGATTATCTTTACTTCTAAAAACCATAACAACTCTTGAGTCCTGATAGTTTGCTAATCCTGTAAACTTCATGGTTCTCATGGGTTGGAGCTAATCGCCTTCAGGTGATAGCTACTTTTACAAACATTCTAGAGGACTAAAGTACGCTTGTAAGGAGCGAGTGTATTAATTAGATTGTATTAACACAATGATGTCAAAGACTGGCACAATCTCCTAGAGCTGGCTGTAATGCCACCACAGTATCTTCATCAACATCTTCTGAAGGAAAAATTCTGACACCTGGCAGAGGAGTAACTAAGGTTGGGCGCATACGTTCTACTTTATGGACAGAAACGGCTCTTCTTGAGAAAAATTCAGGTTATCTATACACCGTCTCCACATTCCTGCCTCAGTATAATTTACATTTATAGCACCTGCACAAGCTTTTACCATCAATCAAGCCACAGTTTATTTTATTTTGTTCTATTTATCTGGAGAAATATTGGCCTAGGCAACCCCCGATCCTCAATTAATACCCTGAGTTTCAAAATTATAGTTTATTCTTGAAAGACTTTTGTGATAAATTGGGTTGTTGGTTAAGGGGGTTGTAAGCCCTTCTAAAGGAACAGCCACAATTCCTGTCAGAGTGAACCAAATAAATACAGTAAATTAGCCTATAGTTAACCCTCTGGTTGCTTGGCACAAAAGCAGTCAGGCAATGTATAAAGTACTTATGCAGCGCACAGACAGTAATAAAGTGAAAACACAACGCACAGATTATCATCCAAATTGAGGATTCGCCAGGAGCCCAAGCCAGGCTGCATAACATCTTAAAGTATACAATTAACTGGATGTCTGCCAACTCCTTGAAGATTAATCCAGATAAAAACGAGGTGTTGCCTATCACCATCTCGGGCAACCCTTGGAACGAACGTTTCTGGCCCAAGGAGTTGGCCAGGACTACAGTTCCGGCAGTCGTGGTGAAAAGTCTGGGCATCCACATTGATGGTAATCTGTCTATGAAGAAGCAAGTGTCTTCAGTGGTGGGAACATGCGTAGGCCTCCTTAGGCAACTTCGTAAAATCTCCCAACTGTTGTCTTTTTCCACCTTAAGGAGCGTGGTGTCCGCGATGATCCTAGGACGGTTGGATTATGGTAACGCCCTTTATGTCGGGCTTCCCCGGCAACAACTTTCAAGACTGCAAATAGTTATGAATGATGCCGCCAGACTGATATTTAAAAAACCCAGGAGTACGCATGCTTCGCCTCTCCTGCGCCAATTACATTGGCTCCCTATTAAGCAGAGAGCAATGTTTAAAGGTCTGTGCATCTCACACAAGGCAGTATATGGCAATGTGCCAAGTTACATCAAAGCCCGACTGTCTCGTTACACTCCTGGGAGGGCATTGCGTTCATACGAGGATACCCTTTTGGTCAGCCCTCGCTTCCGCCTGTCCAACTTAGGAGGACGTGCCTTTTCGACCATTCTTCCGGCAGTTTAGAACAAACTACCATTGCACCTTCGGAAGGAGTCTAATCTATTGACGTTTCGTCGGATGCTAAAAACTGTGCTTTTTCAAGATGCATGGGGCGTGCTATAAGCTGGTTGCCTCTTTCTGTAATGTCCGGTGTTTCCACGTACAAGCGCTTAGAGACCTATAGGTGATAACGCGCTATATAAATTGAAATAAATAAATAAACGCAAGAAAAATC
The DNA here is from genome assembly GCF_964261635.1 of Lissotriton helveticus. Classification (NCBI taxonomy): domain Eukaryota; kingdom Metazoa; phylum Chordata; class Amphibia; order Caudata; family Salamandridae; genus Lissotriton; species Lissotriton helveticus. The sequence continues at coordinate 456,032,923 of NC_136057.1, forward strand.
TCACACCACATTACTAAATTAGAGTAAAATGAAATAAATTATTTGACATCAAAATGACAAAAATCCATTTAGTAGAACTGTAGGCAGGCAATTCCTGAGGTTTCAGTATAGTATACAACCAAAATAAGTCATGTTTGGTATCAAACAACGTGCCTCCCAGCCCCTGACATGAATCTGGTGTCAAAGACTATGTGCCATGCACCCAGGTGGCTATCTTCAAGGCTGTCTACCTGGTTGCTCCAGCCTTTCCTGTGCTCTGGCTGCCACCCTCCAAGGCACTGCTGCCAAGGCAGTACTCTGATTCCCTGCCAGGAGATGTGAACACTTCTAGGAGTTGGCCTAGAAGTATGGGAAGGAGGGCACACCTCCTTGTAAGGATTCTTCCATTTTGCTACTAGGCGGCGCTCCCGAAGGCCCTCTGTACTCCTGCCTTTATCTCTAAATAGGATGTTATACACTTCTACACCTTGCTTTGCCAGACACCATTTGTATTACATTCCAGGTTTTCACTCTATTGTCCTGATGCATCATGGTCCTTGTAGTTCCCTCTGTCTTTAGACCCTTCCTAGATCACGTCCTGTGATGATTTCTTGTACACTAGATTTGTTCCGTTACTATGTGTACTCTGAACCACAGGTTTTCCCATTCCCTGTCATGTATCTGCTGGTCTTTCTTCCTGCAAGCCTCAATTCAGCCTTCCCTCCATTGACAGTTCTTTGATTCCCTGCATCTGGTTAATTCCTTGCACCTGGATCTCTCCCTGCACCTGCGCTCCTCCTCTGAGGCTCAAGCTATTTCAGCCCTGTGAGCGCAGAGTGTGCTGGCTTTGCAACTGACTCCTGTTACATCTCCTTGTGCTCTGTGTTCCTGCTGCTGTTACTACAGGCGTGTCCTTTGATTCTGTTTCCTTTTTCCTTGTGCATATTTTCCTGTCTTTTGGCTATATGTAGTATCTGTTTCTGACTCTAGTTTTCGTGCATCCCTGTTCCTGTGTTAGTCACAGTTCCTAGTCTCCTGTTTCTGTCCCTAGTTTCTGCATTTCCCTGCCCTTTAGCCATAGTTCATAGTCTCTAGTCTGCACTCTTCTTGAGCTGCCCTATTATATGCAGAATCCTTGCCTTGTATTCTGTGTTCCTGTCTGTCTGCATATGTATGTCTTGTCTTGTTTGGGTGAATAACTTTCCTAGCCTTGTCCTCAGAATTCCAGTCCTGATCCTTACCCTGATTTTAGTCCTGCTTTGCCTGAGCCCAGTTTCTGTTTGGTTTTCCTTGTTCTGTTCCCTGTTATTCCCTGTATTGGTATCCGTATTTTCATTGCTTTGAAGGGCGCCAGTTAGATTCCAAGGCTTGTGCCTTTGGCAAAGACAACAACCCAGTGCAACCTCTCCATAGAAGCTGCTGGGTGTCTCCTAGAACTCTGTGAGATGAATCTACACGTTAATTACATATTATATCTTTTCACCTCACAACCAGTCATTTCAGAGGACAACTATCTTTTATGTTAGGTGTCTATTGTTTCCCTGCTTATATTCCTGTTGTGTGTTCTTGTGTATGCCCTGCAGTCTTTGAGTACCCGAGTTACAGCCTGTTTCTAACCTGCTTCATCCTCTAATTCCCTTCCAAGCTTCAGGAGCTCTCTTGCGTTTTTTCCCTTTAGAACCACACACAAACCTAGTATCCTTTCTTGTTCCAGTCCCAACAAGCTAGTCCTCTGACCAATCACCCTCCTAGTTCCCTGAAACACCCTCAACCGATTGGAAAGCACATCTCGGCACTCCCTCCCTGACAGGATGTCTAATGAAGTGGCACATCAAGGCAGTGAGCTTCAAAGCCTTCAACGCCTGTGATATGCAACCAGGCTGCCTCCCAGAGGAGAAAACAGACTTCCCCCTGCCCCAGGCACATTTATAGCCGGCAAATGGGAAAATTAGGTATTCAGAAGGTGTATACCAGAAAACTAGCCACACCTTTAGGGTGGGCTACTTGGTCTATTCAGCTGAGGAAGACATCTGTCATTTTTAAAAGTGGTAGAATAGAGGGTTCTGGTTAAAAAAGGTGACACCCCCTGGATATGATCACCTCAGGGGCAGATTAGCCACCTGGGGCTAGTAGCCCATTGGCACCTTACACACACACTCCTAAAATCCTAAATCTAGGATTTAAGGGCCACCCCTGAGACTAGAACATGGGTTCTGATCTGACTTCCATCAAAGAACAAAGAGGATGCCTGTATATGTGACAACAGGATCTGCACAAAGCAAAGTAGTGACACTCTGCACCTGTGGCAACTTTCCTAGAACTGCACAACTGCGACTTGTTCGGACCAAAGCTTGGTACCCCTTTGAGAGCGAAAGGCAACTCTAGACTCCAATGGACTAGTGGCACTAGTCCCCTGCACACCAAAGGTGAATTAAAGTCCCAGAACCACGGAATCGCAGGCCATCGGGCCCTCCGAGTGATCACCCAGAAGTAGGTGGTCCAGTGCATTAAGAGGTTTGAAGTCTTGACCTCCTCCAAGTTTCAGGTGGCTATGTTTTCCCCCAGACCCCCAGACGTTGAAATAACTTTCTGCTGAGCTTACCACTGCCAGGGCTTGTTGTTTGCCTGTCCGGCGACCACCCCCATTAGTCAGCGCTGCACCTTGTGAGAAACTCTGCAAAACCTTCATCTGACATCAGCAGTGGCATTGTTGTCGACTTTTTGCACCAGATTACCCACCAGCACAGTGTAAGCATTAAAACCAGCTTTCTCACGGCTTCCACTTCAGCACCAAGGACAGTCAGGACAACTATGCACCCAGGCATTTCAAGCCAGGTACAATCAAACTGACTATCGTGGCTTGGTCTTTTACCCTCCTTGGGTTCCTTGCAACTCGACTTGCAAGAGACCAATTGCCACTAGTACTTTTTACCATTGACTGCAATTATAAAGTTTTCCAGTACAGTTTTGCACTGATTTAATTTTGCTTCTAAAATCCATAACCTCAGCTATACTTATCTGACTAATTTGGTGTCCGATTTCTTTCCATTTATGCCAATTACTTATCATCCATGTTGGTACTCTGAAATTCTTAACACATGTTCCTCGAGCAGAGCCTGATTGCTCTTTGCCACTCTACCAAGACTTTCAGAGCCTTGTGTAAAGACCCATTCCAATAGTACAACAAAAAGACTTAGGAAGTTAGGAAAAGGTTTGAAAGTTTTTAATTTTATTTTAAAAAGGTCCATGCTTCCAAGAAAAATGTTAGGCACACTGGAGGCTGGTAAGAGTCTCATCCTGTAAATCATCTGAGCCCTAAGGATCAGTGATCTGAGGGTTTTGTGCCAAGTAAGGGGCATTAGCTACAGAGCTACAGCTAAGAAAGGAGGAACTTGAAAATGCCATCAGCTCCTATGGAAAAGACTGACTAGAGGGCGAGTGCCATTCCCTTGTGGAAGACCTTGAATAAGGTAAGGTTGACGCCCTATACCAAATTGAAGATGATGGGGAAGAAGGTGGAGACCAAAACTCTCCATCCTTTCCCACACCCCCTTCACCATTGAGAAGTGACAGAAGTCACTCTAGCAGACCCCCTGTTGGTAAGGTGGTAGCACCCTTGAGGAAGAGCTTGACCTCCTCCCACCAGAGGAAAGAAAGCTTGAACTCGAGGAAAGTTGACTAGCCCTTTAAGAAAGAAGGGCTTTAAACCTAAAGATACGGGTGGCAGCAACTTAAGTAGGGAGAAAGAGGAATCTTTTGACCCTAAAATCCTCAAAGGCATTGTCCCCATGTTTAGTGATGGTGATGATATTGATAAATGGTTTGCATTTGAGAGGGCCTGCAAATTGAGGAGGAAAGGTCGCCAGCACTGGATCTTTCAACACTGGGAGTTATTCTCAGTGAAGGGCAGAAACAGAGTTCTGACCCTTAATGTGGATGTGGCTGAGTCCTATCAGCATATGAAGGAGTCCTTGATAGAAGGTTTTGGACTCACCATAGAAGAATACAGACTGAAGTTCCGGGACACATATAAAGATCAAAACCAGACATGAGTGGACTCTTCAGTCAAAGCACTAGAAGGCTGGATAAAAGACAATGAGGTGGACACCTATAATGGGCTATATAATTTGATTCTGAAAGAGCACATTTTAACTAAGTGGACCACATTGAAATTGTATCAGCATGTGGTGGATTCCAAGTTGTCTTCTCCCAGGAAGCTGAGGAGCATAGCTGAAAAATGGGTTAGAACCAGGGTGTCCAGAAAGACCCATGGTGGGAGTGACCAGAAACTGGAGTTCAGACTTCCCAGCAGAAGAAGGAGGTGAGCAACAACGAGGATAAAAAGAAGGAGTGTGCTAAACATTCCCAAAGTTCTTCTTAGGGGGGTGGACCCCAAGATTTCTCCCAGACTAAAGGCAAAGGCTATCAGGGTAAGAACTGTGACCCAGCAAACGCTTCTGGGTTATGTAATAACTCATCAGGCAGGACACAAGAAAGGAGATGCAGCATGCTCCAAAACGTCCCTCAGGGGTGCACAATCCAAGAGATTGGCTAGCATAGGAGTGGGGGTGGAAGTGTACCCTGGAGAGGCCAGAGGATACACCAAGCCAATTTTAGTTTCCCTATTTGGGGTGGACATGAAAGCCCTGGCTGTCTTACCTCCAAACCTGAAGAAGTATAGACAAAGGCCTAAAGTCAGTGGGACTGAGGTATAAGCTCTGAGGGATACAGGTGCGAGTGTCACTATGGTGGCTGCTTGACTGGTTTCCCAGATCAAATTATACCCGGTGTTAGTCACCAGGTTACTAATACTGACAACACGACAAAGCGCCATCCACTGGCCTTAGTAAGCTTATAGTGGGGAAGGGTTACTGGCCAAAAGAAGGTGGTTGCATCCTCTCCCATCCCAGTGGAGTGTCTGTTGGAAAATGATCTGGAGACTTCTGCTTGGAAGTTGAAAGGAAGGCTCATGCAGAAATGCAGTGTCTCTGTGAGTGGGTTTGTGTTCCCACAATAGCACAAGTAGCACATCAGGGAAATCATAGGAACTTCAATCCTGAAATGGTGGACCAGGCACCCAAAGCAAGAGAAAGGGCAAGACGTCTGCTAAGGAAGCTTCAAAGAGGTCACAGGAATGGGGAGAGTTCTCCTGAGGAAGGTGCCCTGATGCCTGAGGAGGGAACTGCAGCTGAAGGAGTCTGACCTGACCTGGCAAAGCTTCTAAGTAAAGGAGGACCCTCCAAAGAGGACCTACGCCAAGGGCAAAATAATGCCTAACTCTTGAAGGCCTTAGGCAGCAAGCTGAAATGCAAGAAGAGGGAGATGTGAGTGGCACCCATAGGGTCAACTGGGAAAATGAGCTTCTGTACACTGAGGCCAGTGACCCAAAAACAGGGGAAACCAGGAGAGTGGTGGCCCCTCAAGTGTACAGAGAGTTTATTCTGACCTTAGCATATGCCACCCCCCTAGGACAAACCAAAACCTGGGACAGGTTAGTTTCCCATTTTTATTGGCTCCAGATGTCTGAAAAAGTGAACAAGTGTTGTTGATCACCTGTCAAACGAGTGGCAAGACAGGAAACAACCAAAGGCTCCATTAATTCCACTTCCAGTGGTTGGAACTCACTTTGAGGACATAGGGATTGAAATTGTTGGTCCCCCTGACCCTCAAACTACATTATTTATTTATTTTAGAAGTTTGTAAAGCGCGACAGCTACCCCCAACGGGGGTGTCCCGGCGCTGAAAACATGTGAGGTCAGAGAGGGTCAGCCAGAAAAGTTCCACAAGGCTAGATCAGAGAGAAGAGCCAGGTTTCAAGGGGCATATTATCAAGGGGGTTTATCTCCGCTTTTTGGGCTTTAAAAGCCAAGAAAGCAGAGATAAAATTATCTCCCTATTACCTAGCTGTCGCTAACACCAGTTAGCGACAACTAATAGGAGATAGCAATTATCTTGGGCCCCACTTTGCATGTCAGTGATATTTATCACTAATGACATGCAAAGTGGGCGTGCCAAGATGTTAGCGACTGGAAACAGTCGCTAACATCGCTATCTCCTATTACCAACTTTTGGAGATATTCGCGCTAAGCGCGAATATCTCCAAAAGCTAACACCTGCCCTGAGCAGTTCTTAGCCATGTTATCCAATCGGAGGTGGATAACATGGCTAAGAGCATTAGCTCGGTAATGCATTAATATCGCTGACTTTTCAGCGATATTCATGCATTGCGGCCGTTTGGTATCGCATTTGCGATAAACCTTGGTAATACCAAGGTTTATCTGCGATAAATATCGCCGCAGCTCAGCGGTAAAATTTTGTCTCTAACCAAGCAATAGCGATAATTATCGCTATTGCTTGGTAATATGCCCCTAAGTTTCCTTCGGAACACAGGCTCTGATGTCAGGAATCTAAGTTCCACTGGAAGTAAATTCAACAATCTGGAGGTGGCCACGGCAAAAGCCCTACCACCTGTACGAGCCAGACGGAAACGTGGGCAAAACATTAGGCGAAGATGGTTGGATCTAAGATCCCGTGTTGCATGAGTCAGCCTGATTCTATGCCTTAAGTATGCTGGGCCACGGCCATTGAGAGCGCTAAAGGCAAGGACCAAAGCCTTGAACTGAATGCGATATCTCACTGCTAACCAGTGTAGTTTGGCCAGATGAGGTGAAATCGAGTGGCGATAAGGAATGTTACAAATCAGCCGGGCCGCCGAATTCTGCACTGTTTGCAGACGGTTAATGAGATACGCAGGGGCTCCGACATACAAACTATTTGAGTAGTCCAAATGGGATGTGATTAGGGCGTGGACTACTGTTCTGCGGGACTCAAGAGGCAAAAAAGGAATGATTTTTTTAATCATTCGGAGTTTTCCAAAACAGGATGATGAAACCTTATTAATTTGAGTCTTGCAGGAAAGAGCTGTGTCAAATTGAAAGCCCAGATTACGGGCAACTTGAACAGGCACCGGTCGGGGGGTTAAGTTGAGATGGCCACCAAATGTTGGAGGGAATAATAGATTTCTGATTAAAAAATAAGACCTCCGTCTTGTCAGTGTTCAATTTTAAATTGTTGGCGGACATCCATGAAGCGATGTTTGCCAGACAGTGGCGAAAGTGAGCCAGAGAGCTTTCAGAGTGATCTTTAAAGGAAAACACAAGCTGAGTGTCGTCAGCGTAAAAGATCACTCTGACGCCCCAAGATTCAACCACCTTTGCCAGTGGCATTAGGTACACATTAAATAAGAGAGCACTAAGAGCAGATCCCTGCGGAACCCCCCATCTCAGTGGTTTCTCTGTGGAAACAAAGGGTCCGAGGGAGACCTGTTGAAACCTGCCTGTCAGTAAAGATTTCACCCAGGCCAGGGGAATTCCTCCAATGCCCACCTCATGAAGGCGATTCAGTAAAGTGTCATGCGAGATGGTATCAAATGCTGCGGATAGGTCGAGGAGGACCAGCATGGCCTCCTCTCCCCTATCCACGCATTCGCGAATTGATTCAGACACTTCCAAAAGGGCTGATTCTGTACTAAAATCAGGCCTGAATCCTGACTGGGTGTCATGAAGCAGGTGATTAGTTTCTAGATATTCGTACAATTGCTCTTATACCACCTTCTCTAACACTTTTGCTGGCTTGGGGAGAAGTGAAATTGTTGAAGCATAATGGATCAGCTCCTGTTTTTTTTTATATTTGGTAACAACAGTGCCTGTTTCCACAAGGAGGGGAAAAGGCCCGATTGCAAAGAAGAATTCCAAATTACTAGCAAGGGCTTAATCAGTAGTGGAGCTATGTCATTCAAAATATGAGCTGGAGCTGGGTCAAGCGGGGAGCCCGATTTACACTTCAAAAACAAGGCCAAAGCGTAATTTTCAGTCAGTGGCTTAAATGAGGTGAGCACTCCCGCACAGCTGGTGTCATAGGCTGGGGTTGCTACTACGGGGTTCTGATGGATGTTTGCTGTGATATTCATGATTTTCTCATAAAACAAATCAGACAGTCCCTCACTAAGCAGTTGGCTCAGGGTAACAGGACAGGCCAAAGCAGAAGGGTTGGCAAACTCCTTAACAATATTGAAAAGGGTCTTGGTGGAATTTTCTGCACTTTTAATTTTATCCGCAAAATACTGTTTCATGGCAGTACGTTTGAGTTTATGAAACTCTTTAAGAGCTGATCTATAGAGGGCTTTAGCCGGCAGGTCATATGACCGGCGCCATGAACGCTCCAGTTTTTTGCATCTGCTTCTGTTTTCCCGTGACATCAGTGTGAACCATGGAGCCGAGGGTTTAGATCTTAAAGAGGAAAGATTCTTCATGGGGGCGATTTGTTCAATAGCAGCAGAGAGATCTTTATTAAGGATGGATACACTTTCATTAAGATCAGCAACGGGTAGATCAGTAGTACTCCTAAACCTTTGTTCCAGGGCCGTACAAGTGACTTTATGCCATTTTCTGCCCTGTCCTCTGCAAATAGATTCCATCCTAGGCGGCTTGGGTGTAGACACCACAAACGGAATCAGGTAGTGATCGGACCACGTAAGAGGCATAGTTAAGGTCATGCAAATTGGAAAAAATTAAATCAAGGGTGTGTCCTGCAGAATGGGAACAGATTCATTCTAGTAGTAGTGGACTATGCAACTCGGTACCCAGAGTAATTCCCCTCAGGACTGTCCCTGCCCCTGCAATGGCAACAGCCCTTCTTGGTATCTTCAACAGGGTAGGGTTTTCTAAAGAAGTGGTCTCCGATAGATGGACAAATTTCATGGCTGCATTCCTGAATGTTATGTGGAATGAATGTGGAGTGAGGTACAAGTTCACCGCCCCCTGTCACCCTCAGGCAAATGGTTTAGTTGAAAGGGGCAGCAAAACCATGAAAGGCATGGTAATAGACATCCCTGAAAAGTCAGAAAGAGAGATGGGATGTCGGTTACCTTGTCTCTTGTTTGTTTGCCTACAGAGAGGTGCCACAAAAGATGGTTCGATTCAGCACTTTTTAACTTTTGTTTGGCTATCCTGTTAGGGGTCCTCTAAGTCTAGAGAGGGAAGGATGGAAGAAACTTCTGAAAGAGCCTGAACAGGACATGGTGGCTTGTGTACTGGGCCTGTGTTCACGCATGGCTTAGTACATAAAGAGAGTAAACAAGCACTGGTATGACCAAAGGTCAGCACTGGTTGAATACCAACCTGGTCAGTTGTTGTGGGTGTAGGAGCCTATGGCTCCCAGGGCCCTCCAGGACAAATGGATTGGGCCCTATCCCATTTTGGAGAAGAAAAGAGAAGTCACTTACTTGGTAGACTTAGGCACCCACTGGAGTCCTCATAGTGTCCTCCATGTATATCACCTAAAGCCACACCAGGACAGAGATGACTTGACCATGCCCGTGGTCACTGATGGAGGCCAGGAGGAGTAAAGTGAAACCCTCCCTGCCCTACTGTCAAATAATCTGTATTCCGAGTGAGTACCCCGGCCCCCACTTTCTTTTTTTAACTGTTCACAAATTTTGACCCCCTCCCTAGGACACTCATTACCTTAACGTGTCCATCACATGCCGTGATTTGATGGGGCCAGCCATTATTATTTTATAGGTAAGTTGTTCGATCTCACCACTCTGCTACTACTTTTTAAACACATATTACCTACTGCACTAGGCACTATAGCTGCACTAATTGTGTTTTACTACTGTGTTGTGAACAATTGCTACGTGTGTACGCACAGTGGTGTATCATAGGGGAGTATGATGGGGCGATCCTTTGAGCAACAATGTCATCTTGAATGAAATGATTTTCTCATTTGTCTTTATAGATTGCCCACTGCATCTACAGGTACTACACCTTTCTGGTGCAAGTGATGGTAAAATTAGGTTGACACCCCACATTACCATTGTTTTTAGTGTAGACATCTCACATTTTCACTAGGTCCTGAGGAATTGTCGGCAGATCCACCAGATGATAGGCAAGAAACATGTTGACCGCATGAGATTGAGCGCAACAATCTGCAACATCATTGCAGAGAGTCGCCACTCCATTTTTTAACCAGGGTGGAAGGCAGGATCATTAAAATTATTTTGTCTGACTCTTCCATTTCCCTGTTTTAACTCACAAGGTCTACTTGATTTACACTTCTGCACTTCTGCACTTCCAAGGCCCCTTACACCCACTGCACCAAACGGCAAGGAATAAAAGCTCTCAGCCAAAGAGCCCATTCATAGGGTGCCCATCGGGAATTGCAGCGCCGACCCAATGAGGAGCATGCCGGATGATGAAGCATGACATCCAGCGGGCTTGGTGTGTGAGGGCCCTTATTCCGAAAGGAAGGACCCCCCGTCCCTCCTTTCATTAGATGCCTGTTTTCTTCCTGCTTAGGATCCCGCCTCTTTATCTTTTTACCTTCCTTCCCCCTTAGGAACTGCATACCTATGTGTTTTGTACTTTGACTAGGGCATGTATGCTGGACCCTTTAAAAGCCTGTAGTCCCGCTTCCTTGATTGCATTCTAAGCACGGCCTCTGACCATGGGACTTGAGGTTACCAGGAACGCTACTTCATTCCCTGGCCCACCTGTACGCTTTGAGTCAACCACCGAGCTATTCCTTTCACCCAGCTCTTATGCTCCATCCACACAAGATGGAGGAAACCCAGGGACTTAGCTTCGATGATGATATAGCAGCAGATATTTTAAAGATACCTTCAATCCTAGGTACCCCTGGCAGTTCGGCATCGGGTAGCCAATCTGAGGATTGAACGTTACTGACCACTATGAAAAAAGAATGGCTTAAAACCACCCTCCATGGAGCAATGATGACCGAGTATATGTGGGACAATATTGCCCCAAATGGTATCATTGTTAACAACTTTCCCCGCATCTTTTTGGATGACCTTGTCTTCAAAAAGGAATGGTTCCTAGTGTCATGGAAATGCACTAGGGACTTACTCATCCTAATTATAAAAAATACTGCAAAAAGGATAGCAGACGCCCTCCTTGTAAGAATACAAATAGCTGAGGGCAACTTGAAGACAGCACCTCAAACCACGATATATAAGTGTAAACTCACTGAAATTAACAACAAAATCAGTGAGAACAAAGAGTTTCTGATGAATCAAAAAATTAGCAGACTACAAAAAGACATTCAAAGGTTTGACAAAGAAAAAGTCTACCCTTATCTTAAGGCTGACTTTACATTTACAAAAACCGGTAACTCCTCTAATGAGAGTGCAACTAGTTCAAGGAGGGGCTCCTCCTCACACAGTGATTCGAGTACAGGAAGCTGGGGAGAAATAACTCGAGACGAATGGCACGTATGTCATAACCCCACTACAGTTTGCAACCTTACCAAGGTCCGCCCATCTGGCATTTTCCAGGGTACCCGCGGGGACCACCGCCATTCATCCCTGGGAATAACCCACCTTATTAGGCAGACGTTGGGGCAGAGGAAAAGGGTGAAGAAGAGGGAATGCCAAACAAGTATACTGGAAAGAACAGACCCAGAACTCTGTGGAAACAAGGAGCATGACCAGGGGGAAGAAAAACTAGTAGAAACCAAAGGGAAGGATCTATATATAATTTCCACTTTCATAACGAAAAAAGTAGCAAGTTCCTCACAGTGCTGCTTAGATGTAATCACAGACGCCGCAGGGGTTTTCTTCGTTTAAGATCGTTGAGTATTTTGAAAATACATTTGGCTGGGTTGCTGCTGGACTTAATTTCATTAGCACAGTAGGCAGCCCGCTCAGATTGTTTTTTTACAGTCTTTACACAATGTGGCCAGACTATCAGATTGGAGTTGAGTTGGAGTTGGAGTTGCGGCATTTTGACCATGTGGCTGGAATAAGAGAGTCCAATGCTTGAACAATCCAGTCACATAGTGTTTTATATGCGACATCTGGATCATTAGGCATCTTAGGAGTTTCTAGGGCAAGCAAGGAGTGAAATTGCTCAAGATTCAGTTTTCGCCAAGGGCGCTTACTGCAGGACTTCTGAGCGGCTCTGTGCAGGGGTTCAGAGGTTGGGAGGGACACAGAGATCAGAAAGTGGTCAGTCCAACCTACCGGGCTATGTGTATTAACAGTAAGGGAGGGGAGGTTGGAGAAGACGGAGTAAAGCAAGTGGCCTGCGGTATGAGTGGGACCTGTAACTTATTGAGTTAGTTGACAGGCTGCCCGGTCTGCCAGAAAAATACTGACTTCTGTATCTGTGTGGCTGTCAAAATGTAGGTTCACTAAAACTGAGGCATACCCCATCCCATGAGCAGATGAGCTTATTGAGAAGCTGGGTGCAGTCGCATTCTTGGGTCCTTTTGATTTAACATCAAGGTATTGGCAAATTGGACTCATCCAGGGAGAAAGAAAGAGGTCAGCATTTACGACCTCAGAAGGGCACTTTCAGTTTAAGGTGATAACTTAAAAAAAAAAAACCTTTTTATTGCATGTTAACACCAACCAAATACCCGTACATACAAAGTAAAGTCATTGTAAGAAGTGCCCCCTCCAGTAGATACATACATTATCATAGTGCCATTCACCCCGTGATGGAATGGAGGTCCATGCAGAGCAATACTCATTATACATTTCCCAGGCAGTAATCAGAGGCCAGAGTATACATAAAATACAAACAGAAGCCAGCATCTCCGCCGTCAACTGGGCCATCAGCGTTCGCCTTTCTCTCCGAAGTTCCACAGTCGGGGAGATGCAGATGTCCCCTCTGTACCGATTCCATTTCCCCCACTTCTGGTCCCATTACTTGGGGCAACCTCATCCTTTGAATACTGACTTTTCAGCAACCATGGCGGTATCCATGTCCTTCGCCCAGTCAACCAGGCACAGGACCGTCGCAACCCCCCCATTGTCGTGCAATCTTCCGCTTCGCTATAATGAAGCCCATGGAGACCCATGTCTGTTCAGCATGCGTGAGATCAGATGCCCCCAAATATTGAGTAAGCATAGTTGGGGAGATAACTCAAGGGATGTGCCTCCCGCCCTCTCAAGTTGACGAGCAATTGTCACCCAGTAGTCCTGAATATGTGGGCAGTCCCATAAAATGTGAAGAAAAGTACCCTCCTGATTGCAATGCTGGAGACAGAGTGGATCAGGGCATCTGCCTATCCTGAACAGGAGTTTGGTATCAAATTATGCTTGATGGAGGATCATGAGTTGGAGAAGTTGCATGCGCTAGGGATGGCTATTTCTCAGGGTGAAGCTAGAGCGTCCTGCCACATGTCATCCTCTATCACTCCCAAATCTCTCTCCCACCCCTCTCTCAGTTTCAACATCGGGTCGACGTGGTTGTTGACCAGCTTCTTGTAGGTGAGCGAGATGGCCTTACGGTCCATAGGATCCAACAACAGGCGATCTTCTAGAGTGGACGAGACGGGGAGAGGGCTTTCTCTCGGCAGGGCAGAGGACACAGCATGATTAATCTACAAGTACCTAAACATCTCGGATGGAGCAGTTGGTGTTTAGCTTGGAGATGGGGAAACAATGCTAGCCTCACTTTAACCCAGATGTCTCTAACCGTGGAGATTCTGATTAAATCCCACTTGTCAAACCCTGGACAAGTGCTTAGATGACCTAAAATATCGGGCTTCCAAAAGGGGGTCGCCTTCGTCAGGCGCCTGTGCCATCCTAATTTTCTGCTGACATCATGCCAAATCTCGACCGTGCGTGCCGTGGGGCCTGTTAAGTTAAGCTTGCGGGGGTTGGTGTAGAGTGCTCTGTTGTAACTGCCCTGTCCCAGGAGCCAATGATCCGTACGGAAATTAGGCTTATCGTGGGGCTCAAACACCCAGCGATTGATAACAATCAACTGGGATGCCTGATAATATAGTCTGAGATCCGGTAAACCAATACCCCCGTCATACCAACCCATGGTGAGCTTGTTCATTGCAATGCCCGGCGTACGGCCCTCCCATAGCAGTCCCCGTAATACACCGTCGATTTGGGAAAAATAAGAAATCTGGGATCGGGATAGGGGTATTCTGTAGGGCATAGAGAAAGCGCGGCAGTGCTAAAATTTTTAACAGGGACGCACGTCCAAGAAGAGTGAGAGGGAGAGAGCGCCGATGCACAGCATCGCATTTAAAACACTGGAGAGGTCCGAGTAAGTTGTGTTCGAAAAAGAGATCGGGTTTAGGAGTGACGAAAATGCCCAGGTATCAAAAACCCCGAGGAGCCACCGGAACATTAAAGCCCCGATGACTCACCGGGGGCGAACCCCATAGTGCATACATCAGGGACTTAGATTAGTTTATTTGATATCCAGAGTGTGCGCCGAAAATGTGAAAAATGTGGAGCACCCGTCGCAGCGACCGCAAGAGCAGGCCAAGTATAGGAGGATATCATCGGCATACAGCGAGATGCGGTCCTCATGTTCTGAGGTCCACTTAGAACCCGTATTCCCGGATCACCCCAAACCCACACCACAAGAGGTTCCAAAACTAGGGCGAAAAGTAGCCGTGACAAGGGGCAGCCTGCCTCCTGCCGGGATGAAGCGAAAAAGTGGCGGAGCGATGGTTATTAACAACGACATAGGCCATAGGGTGAGTATACAATAGCCGAATCCAATGAATACGTTTGGGTTTGAACCGCAGACGGGCCAAAACAGCAAAAAGAAAGTCCCCCCCGATGGTGTCGAAAGCCATTGAGGCGTCCAACGACAAAAAAATCGCTTCTTCGCCTATGGTGTGCAATCTGCCGAGGACCTCATGTACCCGCCGTATTTCTCCCCGGCATAACCTGGATTGGTCCGGATGGACCAGTTCAGTGATTTAGTGGAGGAGGCGATTCACGAGGACTTTGGCCAGAATCTTAGCTTCAACCGTCAAGAGGGATGTAGGGCGATACGATTTGCACTCCTCAACAGGCTTGTACGATTTATGGATGACCACAATGGCTGCAGTGTGGATCTCTGCGGGCGGGATACCCAACCCAAAACATTCAGTGTATAGATTTAGGTTGGGAGGCAATAGTGTTGACATGGGCTTAAATAGCTCAATGGGAAACCCGTTAGGGCCCATAGCCTTCCCGGAACGGATGTCTTGTATGGCCTTTTAAACCTCCGTCACTGTGATGTCTGCCTCCTAGGTCTCTCTGTTTTGTAAAGAAATAGTAGAGATATCAAGCGTAACCAAAAGGTCAGAAGACAATGAGGCTTGAGAAGTGGGAGAACTAGTGTATACCTCCTCATAATAACTAGCAAATATGTGAGCTATTGGTGAGGGTCGGTAATAAGGGTACCTTCCGAGTTTGCTATCGCATGGACCCATCTAGCAGCCTGACCCCATCATTCAAGCCACTCCAAGAGTTCCCTGTCCGTTCCCCCTGCTCATAAATCCTGTGTCGGGAGGCTAGTAAACGTGCCACCGCATCATCAAAGGGAAGCTGACGATAGTCCTGTCTCTTGAGTGCAAGGCTGTGGTGTGTAGCGGGGTCAGAATCCCGGGTGACTGACTCCTCCAAACTCGAGACCTCAGCCTTCAACTCCGATACCCTCTTGGTTCGCTCCGCCCTGTGTCCCACCATGAGTGATAAAGCCCTGCCCTTAATTACCGCCCCAAACGCCCCCCCAGAATTACTGCAGAGTCGACTGAGCCAACATTTTATGCAAAATAGTATTCAATGTCCTTGCGGAGAGCGTCCCTGATGTGTGGAATTTTTAATGCCCGGTGGTGTACGGCAATGGATCAGGGGAGTCCCCCACTGCAAGAGCCATGAGTCGCCAGGACGGGAGAGTGGTCAGAGATCCCGCGGGCCAGGCAACTGGACCTCGTGAAAAGCTGAACATCTTGGGCATGAGTAAATAGATAGTCTGCCCTCGACTGACTACCATGCACTCCAGATTAAAATGTAAAACGGGTGTGTGACGGGTTGAACTACCGCCAGACATCCACCACCCCCAGAGCATTTGCGAACTAGGACAAGTGTGATCCTCTCGATGAGTGCCCCAGGGGAGGAAGGTGGTCCAGAGAGCCCTCCATCGTGAGATTGAAATCACCTCCCAACACCCCGAGTGGCAGGTCCAGTAGCAGGGTCTCTAAGTCACGTAGTGTTGGGCGCTGCAGTCCAGGTGGGGGGCATAAACAGAGACAACGTTAACAACATGCCCTTCCCAGGTGCCCGAAACCACAGCGTATCTTCCCTGGGGTCAGTCCAGGAGTTATGGATGATGTAAGGACAACCCATGCAAAGCAAAACCCCCACCCCCCGAAGGCCGAGGTAAAGCCGGAGTGGATCACCATTTAGTACCCTTTCCTGTTCAGAGCGCCACAGGAGTTCCCAATCAGGTGTGTCTCATGTAATAACACCAGGTCAAGTTTGTTGCGCTTAAAGTACTGCAACACAATGCCCCTCTTAATTTTGTCACCCAGTCCATTAATATTCCAAGTGGACAAATTAAGGGTCAGACCACGTGTCATCACGTCCATCTAGTGGGAATCGAGCAGTGTCGGATAGTCAAGCGTGGGTGTGAACGGCCTAGGTAGATGCCCCTTACGTCGGTGACGAAAGAATGGATATTGAGAGTGGAGAGGTGAACCGTATCATGTACCGGTGTAGAACAAAACAAAACCAAAAACAAACAACACACCTGAATCAAAAACAATACCAAAATCAAACCTCCAATACAAACCCAACCCCCCCAAAGACCCAACACATCGTCCCTGATCCCCCCTTCCCTGCCTCCCTGCTTGGCGGTAACGAAACCTCCCTCAAGCTAGCAGAGTGCCTATCGCCCACCCTTCCAAGAACTTAGAGGGTCGTGCAGCCGGACCGTGCATAGATGTTTGAGAAATGGTTGCTATACCAACAATAAAAGTATACGTCTGATATGATTATACTAGAGCAATAGCCAGGGCCCAGGATACATCCCACGACACCCACCCGCTAATTCGGGGAACAAGCAATCTTGGGAAATCAAGTCAGCCAAGCCATGAAGGACAGAAGAAATCCAAAGAACATGGCGGAGGAAAGTCTATCCCCACACCCCCTGGGCCATCTCCCCCAGGGAATACAGACCAGTCATTCGGCACCACCGCTGCTTCATTCGAGTCCTGCAGCGGTGAGCCACAAACAGTAGACCGGGCTTCTTCATCCCTCTTCACACCACGGCCATGATTGTTACGACGGCTCGCCAAGCACCAGCCCTCGAGCCAGTCCCAGGTCTCCTCTGGGGAGGTGAAGAACCATGATTTTCCATCTGATTCCACTCTCAACTTGGCTGGAAACATCATTGCATATTTCAAATCTTTGTTGCGGAGTGCCTTTTTGACTTCCAAGAAGCTCTGTCGTTGTCTCTGCACCATGAGGGTGAAGTTCAGGAAGAAGGTGATGTAACTGTGTAGGAATTCCACTGGAGGGCAGAGCGAGTACATTGCTGGATGACATCCCTGTCGCAAAGTTAAAGATCCTAGCAAGGAGACGACAAGGGGGTCCCCGGGCCACGGCTGAACCCCCGGTACTCGGTGCGCCCGTTCCACTGAGAAGAAGTTGGAGAGACCCCGCGGCTTAAGGTAAGTAGTGATCAGCTCTTCCACAAAAAGATCTGCCAAAGGCCCCTCTGCGAGTTCCGGAACCCCGATAATGTGGACATTATTGCACCTGGAGCCTCCCTCATAGTCATTCAACTGTGCTTTGAGCTCCGTAGTGTGTTGTTGCAGTTCTTCCATTTTCCTTTGCAACTCCGACTTGTCTTCAATCAGGGAGGTCACCTTGATTTCGACATTTTCAACATCTTCAAGGCGCAAGTTTAACGATCGCATATCTTCCCTGATGAGGGACACCTCAGTGGACATCGAGTCAATGCATGAGTCTAGGGATGTGTGGACAGTAGTGATGGCTTCCAGTATGTCCTGCAATGTTGGCTCCTTTTGCTTCCCATCGGACTTGGACTTGCCGGATGTAGCAAGTCCTCCATTGGGGCTCGACCCAGGGCTCCCCTCCCAAGCATATTTGGACAGCTTGGTCTGGAGCGCTGCCTTCGAACTGCGACCCACCGCCATGATAGAGGCAGATCTCACCAATGAAGCTTACGTGCGGGTGGGACCGATACCACATGTGATAGAAGCAGTTGGAACACCCACGGCCGCCCGCGGCGAGGTGCAGCCCGTCGATAGCAGGGGCACGTGTCTCAAGCCAACTACTGTTGGAGTTCGCCAGTATATGGTAAAGGCGAGTGCGCGCTAGGGCTGCTCATGGAACGCACCTCAGAGTCTGCACCAAGAAAAGGAGGACCAGCACCGCAAGAGCCGTTCAGCGGAGGTCAGCGGACCCTCTTGCAGTGACCATGAAACCAGTCAAGCAAGGCCGCAATGTAATGATGCGAAACAACAGTAGGGATCACTTCAGCGTCCGGGGTTACGAGCCCTTATGTGGTACATCTCAAGTTCCAATAATCTGTGCCAGACCTCAGGCAACTTTAATGGTGAGCAGTCACTGTGGTCGCGGTGCTGTATGGGTTGGTTTGGCAGTGCAGCGGCGCCGTGACACCGGCCACGCGCCTCCCTGATGCACGGAACCGCAGCACGTCCCTTCAGCGACATAACGAGCAGCCAGTCCCATACACTGCACCCGGCCGGCGCCAGGCTGTCACGTCACCATAATCTCTTCACCGGTGCTGCCAGCCACTACGATGGCCGAAGCGGCACTGGCACTGGATACTGTGGCCACCAGTCACTCGGGAACTCACCCAGCTCTCAGCACATCGTCACGCTGGGACACCGACGGCTCGCCCCCAGCGAGTCGTGGCCCGCAGAAGAAGGCAATGGTGGTCTAGGGTCTCCCGCCAGACTCAGCTGGATGCCGCTTACAGGCACCCACCAGTCTCAATGCCCAGGGTCCACTCCGCTAACCAGGTCACGCGGCAGTTTCTCCGGCTCAATGGCGTAGATCGTGTTGTGGACGTTACACACCTCCTTTCAGGCCACAGGAGGGATTGATCAGTTCCGTGGCCCTTCCGGGTACTGCTATGAAAGGATAAGCCCCAATGGAGGCGAAATTGAGCAAATTATCGACGGATTTGCTGCTTGGTCGGCAGAGCACACGGACTATGCGGCCATCTTAGTCAAGGTGATGACTTTTTGATCTGAAAAATGCAACTGCCACCTACCAAAGGTTGTCTCAGGCCTCGACAGCTTTGGGCAGCACATCTAGATGATATAGCTATCCTTAGTTCTACCTGAAAGGATCACCTTGTCCGCCTGAGGGAAGGTTAACAGGCCTTGCATCAAGCAAGCCTAACTATCAAGGCCAGTAAGCGCTAGACAGGGAATTATCCTGTTGTGCACTTGGGCCACCTTGTAAGTGGAGGCCAAGATCAACCTTTCCAACCCAGGATCCGGACCATTCTGGAGTGGGAGGCTCCCTAAACCCAGACCCAAGTCAGGGCTTTCCTGGGTTTGCCTGGGTAATATAGGAGGGTTGTGTAGGGGTATGGAATCATTGTGCTCCCACTCACTGAACTTACATCCAGAAACAAGCCTAAGAAGTTCATATGGACCACAGGATGCCAGAAGGCCTTTGACTCCCTGAAGGAGGCTAAGTGATCATCACCTGTCTTGAAACACCAGACTATGGAAAGGAGTTCATTGTCCAAACACACACTTCTGAACATGGGATTTGGGCACTGCCAGTGCCAGGATCAACCAGTTTCCTGTATCAGCAGGTGACTCCACCCCAGAGAGCAGTGTTGGAGTGCCATTGGGAGGGAAGAATTTGCTGTGGTTTAGTCCCTGAAGAAGCTGAGACCCTACTTGTTTGGGACTCGCTCCAAGGTTCAAACCGATCACAGGCCCCTCAGATGGCTGATGCAGATGAGAGGAGAGTACCCCAAATTGTTGAGGTGGCCCATTTCCCTAGAGGGTATGGACTTTTCAGTGGAACACAGACCAGGGACTGACCATGCCAATGCAGATGGCCTTTCCAGGTTTTTCCACTTCTAAGATGAGAACTTTGAGTGGATAGGTTAGTTGCTCATCACCTTTCACCTGGGGGCTGGGGGTTTTGTAGGAGAGTATCCTTTTTGGTTGGTCAACCCCCCAACTTTTTGCTCCAATGCTGATGGTTACTCCAATTGGCAATGTCTTTAACACCCTCATAAGTCTCTTGTACATGGTACCCGTGGTTCCCAGGGCAAGGGTGTTAAAGGGGTCACAAGGGCATGAAGCACTGTGTGTGCCACCCTGAGTGACCCAAATAAATTGCTGACAGCAGGCCTGCCATTGCTGACTGCAGGAACAATGCAAACTGCTCAAACTCGACTTTGCACTCACCATGTGAGGCAAAGTCAATGCACTATTTTGAATATATGCCAGCCTAAAGAAGGCATCCTGAGCCCAGGATGAAGGGTGCTGTATATTAAAGGTAAGTGCAAGCTTATAAGTCCCTATAGTGGACTTTACCATTAAAGGTTACTATAAGTGATAGGCTGCCCAAAGGGTAACATGGGCTGGCCCTAGCCTTTCCTGTACTCTGGCTGCCAGCCCACAGCTGTTGCATTCACAACAGGAGTCTGACATACTGCCAGGAGGTGTGAGCACTCCCACGAGTCAGAAACAATGGCCTGGATGGTAAGGAGGTCACACCTCCCTCCCTGATAGGATTGCTTGTGATCTTTCACATCAAAGCATTGAGCTTTAAAGCCTTCACTGCCTGCGCCATGCAACCAGGCTGCCTTCCAAAGGAGAAAACAACAGCCTTCTCCCCTGCCCCCAGGCACATTTGTACCCACGCAGGTCGGAAAATTGGGTAATCATGATGAGTACACCCCCAGAAGGCCAGCCACACCTCTAGGGTGAGATACCCGGTCTGTAAAAGTTTTGCTCTACTATTTTGCACTGATTTAAGTTTGCTTCTGGAATCCATAAGTCTGGTTATACTTCATTTTGGTGTCTAATTTTATATACAAATCTATATATGTTTATAAATTAGTGTTACATTTATTCTGAGTTGTATGAAAAGGGATGGTGCACCAGAATTAGCAGTCCAAGGAAGCTGTCCTATCTTGAAAAAATCCTAATCTTTATTGTTTTCAATCTTTTAAAAGGCCTCAGCCAACGCGTCTCGTTCCCATATGAACTACATCAGGGCTGAAAGAGCACAAATAAAAACACTAAATACATGGACGTACATAACACATAAAAAATAACAATGTTATATACACAATATGTACATAGGTATGTAGACAAAAGAAACATTCATAACTAAATTACAATTAATAAGACATTAACAGAATGGGAGAACAAATACAATTGCACAGAGGTCAAAAGTACAAAAAATCGATCAAAATTCAATACCCCAAATGGGAAAGAATGGGGAAGAAGTAGGTGAAAAAAGAGAAAACGTGGGAGGAAAACTCAAAGAGTTGTTTTCTCTTTTGTCTGATTTCTCCCTATTACATAAAATACGCTTACATGACCTGGCATGTAAATAAATCTGTTAAAAGAAATTTCTTAGTTGACAGTTTTATTCGCAATTCGGCCATCTACAGACCAGACAGAATAAGGGAGGGTTTAGAAAAAGAAGAGAATAAAGCGCAAAAAAGTGACAAGTTCCAAGAGGAAAACAGTTATGTATAGTACATGAAATCCCTCACAGAAAGTAAAGAAGGGGGAAAGCAAAGAAGAGAGAGAAAAGAAAAAAGAAAAAAAGAAACAAAGAAAAAGAGAGAAACAGCAAGCGGAAATATTGAATCAAATATTACA
Source organism: Lissotriton helveticus (assembly GCF_964261635.1). NCBI lineage: Eukaryota > Metazoa > Chordata > Amphibia > Caudata > Salamandridae > Lissotriton > Lissotriton helveticus. The sequence continues at coordinate 456,054,583 of NC_136057.1, forward strand.
TCTGAAACTGGCAAAATTCCCTGCCAGTTACACAACATTTATTTTGAGTTGTGTCAATTACTTATTGTCCATGTTGGTACTCTGAAATTCTTAAACTCGTGTTCCTCTATTAAAGCCTGTTTGCTCTTTTCCATTCTACCAGGAATGAGCTAAGGTTTTATTGTTGTGAATCCAAGCACATGCCTAACCAGCATCACCACATAATACTCCACCTGCCTACAGTGACTATATCCCTATTATCCTTGTGTCACATTGAGATTGTTGAAGATGAAGGCTTCACACTAACAGCAATATAGTTTATTTGCATAATGTGGACATCATCTTCTTCTTCCTCACTAACACTTGCTTACAACAATGTATTTTCTCTTGGTTGCAGCTATTCTGTTGAGGTGCTCTTCCCACATGATTGCATGTTGGTCTTTTAAATGGAATAGTTTGCATTGGTTTGAGGTAAATTGTAAAATCAACAATGTAATCCTTAACGAGCCTAGGTGTAAGCAAATCTCAAACAAAACAGGACAGCTTCCCTATAGAGTGGAAGCCTGAAGAACTAGGAGTGGGGGAACAGTGAGGTTCCATTTGAGTTTTCCAAGAGCAGACATCGGATACAGTAGAAATGGAGTTGGTGCACGCATTTGAGTGCATGAAAAGTCAGAGACAGATGATGTTGTTGATATTACATGAATCAGAGCAGGTTGAATAGAAGTGGTATGAAATTCCTCCTATACCACTCTCCAAATGGAGACTCACAGGTTTATCCTCTTCGCTTCCAGGACTTTTGGCAACCTACTTTTTTTCTTGTATTCCATGGTGGGCCAGGGAGTCAAATCCATGTCACAATCATCTTGGCCCTGTGCTTAATTGGTTCTCTTCGTTCCTCCTGAATAGGTCCCAACGCTTCAAGGTGAACCAATCCCTGTCCCATCCTGCTCCGGTGTTGCTGGGGGTTCCCCAAGGTTCAGCACTCTCTCCTACACTCTTTAACTTGTTCATGGAGCCTTTAACAGAAATGCTGAAATCATCTAGCATTCATTTTTCACATGTATGCGGACAATACTCATATATACCTGAAGATCGCCTCCCCTGAGGACATTCAGTCCCTCAACTCAGTCCTACTGGAAACACAAAGCTGGCTGACACGTAACCACCTGAAACTAAATGCTCTAAAAACAGAATTCCTCCTTATCTCACCCCATAAGCAATCACCGGACATTGAACAATGGTTGAATCAGCTTACGGCTCTTAACTGCAGACCTCATGTCATGGACTCGGCATCCTCGCTTGGTATCATATTAGACAAGAGTCTGAACATGCAAAAACACATCGTTCCCTCACCAAAGGAGCAAATTTCCAACTCAGCATCTTTAGGAAGCTCAAACCCTATCTCCCTGTTCATGACCTAAAGGTTGCAGTGTAAGCATTGGTGATCGCAAAGCTGGGCTATGGTAGTGCTAAGCAATGTGGCCTTCCCAGAGTGAAAACGGCTCCCCTTAGGGTGACCTTCAATGCTGCGGCCAGGCTCACAACGAGCACAAACGAATTCAACCACATCTCTCAGGACATGCTAGTTCTGAAATGGCTCCTCCCATATGAAGCTCAGATACAGCTGAAAATTACATGCATGACATACAAAACCATCCATCCCAAGACCCCGATGTACCTCGCTCAGAAACTGGAGCTCTCATGTTGTTCAAGAGCTCCAGAAGTGCCAGCACTCTCTTACTCAAATCACAAAAATTCAAGAAAAAAAAGACCTGTAATCGAACATTTTCGGGTATGGCGCAAAGGATCTGGAACTCGCTTCCCCCCGAAGTCAGGTTGATCCCTTACTCTGTCCTCTTCAAATCAGAAGTTAGTGCTCTTGATGAAAACATATCTGCCCCAGTCTTCCTTCACCACTTGACTCCCAGGCCGTTCAACGCTGTTTTGTGTCCTAGATGCCAGACTCTTGAGAATGTTGGACATTCTAAGTCTATGAACTTGTTGATATGTTGATTATTTGTGTTTGCATGTACTCATCCTACTGCACAATCTATAAAGTGCTCTGATACCCTTATTGGTCATGTTCGCGCTATATAACACTTTCAAAATAAAAAAAAATACAATAAATCTGATGGGTGGCTTGGACAAGATGAGCAAGTGCTTTTTCTTTTCCTCAGGAGGACAAAGTGAAGACGATGTGTCCAATGGAAGAACAGTCACAACATTCTGCTTTGCAGCAAGCTCAACTTCTTGCTCTTGTCTTACCTCTGGAAGAGCAGATGAGGCAGACTATAGTTGATATTATGTTTCCTCTGAAGATGTGGTTCATGGAAAAATGAGGGCTTGATGATTTCTCAATATACACTTTCCTGGCAGAAGACTGTTTGTTTTGTACCGTTCTCTTAATACCTCTATTAGTCAAAAACATGAGTGGAAGCATTTAACAGAGAGATCTCTAGATTATGATGTCAGTTAATTCACAGAATTCTCTCTCAGACACCTGCAAGCAAAGACAAATATGATGAAAGAGAGATTGAGAGATTTAGTAATTCTTGTCAAAACAACACAAGTCATCATCATTATCATAACAATATTATATAAATGGATACATTAATACAAAAATACGTGGTGTCCCTCCAGGGCACCTGGGGTGCCTATGGGAGGCAGGAAGAGCAGACAAAATCAACAACATATATTAAAAGCAACAGCTATGTACAGAATACCATAGATAGCCAGAAAGAACCAATCAAAAAACTGGAAAATATATCAGACGTAACAAAAAATGAACAAAAAGAATATGGGTTTTTAAAGGGCCATAGCAACCAGTGGTCCTAGGAAATTATGAGTGGAATAAATTGATTAATAATTGGAAACACACTGGCTCCACAAAATGGTAGTCACCACATGATCAGCAAAAAAAGAGGCATGGATAATAAAGACAAAGAAACTGAAAAATCCTCATAGATATAACATGGGGAAAAAGTGTTTTGAGATCGCTCTTTTTCTTGGCTCCCACTTGACAGATTACTCAGACATTTATACGTTTTTAAAAATTTATAAACATTTGGCAAGAAACGCTAAAGTTATTGGCAAAACAAAAAATGCTCTGGTCCTAACTACAACTACATACTGGCTGTCACCAGTAGGTTAGATATGCATATAACCTATATTACCTACTGGCGGTCGCCATTAGGTAGTTATAGTTAGGACCTATTTTCCATAGGAAAACCGCAACATTCTAACTTTGGCACCGGTTGACAAATCTTCATGAAATTTTCATAACTCGTGGGGCGCTCCGGTCCGCTCCTATCCTGAAGTCTCGGGGTGATTTGTGAAGGGGGGGCTGAGAAAAAATGGGGGTCCCAAAACATGTTTTCCCCATGCAATTTTCCCTAGGAACCCTTTATTCGCAGCTACAGCCCGAACTACTGAACGGAATTACACCAAATTTGGCAAAAAGATAGCCCTTGATTCAGAGTCGTGCCTTTTGGTTAAAATGGTGTAAATCCGTTCATTAGTTCCTGAGAAAATCAAAAGTAAAATCACATACATATCTATGGGAGCGGTGGATCCGCGCACCCTGAGCGCACCCTACGCGCACCCTCCCGATCACGAGCTGCATGCTAATTGGCTGTCAACTGGCTGATAACACTACAAATCAGGTGTTGGCATCCATTTTGTTCAAGGATTTCTTGTGTCTCGGTTCTACTGAGGCACAGGAAATCCTTGAGAAAAGTGTGCAAAATGCAAAAAGGGGGCAGGGTAGAAACCCCCCGACCCCTAGGCCTGCTTAGTGGGTCCCACAAGGACCCCATGGACCCCAACATTTTTATTTACTTATTTTAAATGGGAAGATGCGCGCAGGGGGCGCGGATCCTGCCGATTAAAAAAAGAAGCACGGACTCGCTTCATTGGTAATTAGCCCCCAGGGGGGCGAAGTCCCGGGGGCAATATTCTAATGTGAATGGGGGGCCCAGAGGGGCCCCCCGCCCCGAGGACCGCTACCCCCGGGGCTTCAGCATTCATGGGTGGGAGGTTGAAAGCCCCCTCAATCCCCATGGAACTCCACCCCCGGGGCTTCTTTAGAATATGTGCGTGGGGTCTCATGGCCACCCGCAGCCCAGGAACCGCCACCCCGGGGCTTTTTTTGAATAAAAATAAACCTGTGTGGGGAGCTTGAGCCCCCCACATGCCCCGGGGACTGCAACCTCCCCGGGGTACTAAGTATTTTTATGAGGGGGTCCGTGATGGACCCCCAAGCCCCGGGGACCACCACCACCCCTGGGGCTTTGTAAGTTGTAGGAGGGGGGCCGCGTGGCCCCCCTCCTGGAGCCTGTCATGGCCCTAGGGACTGCCACCCCCCAGGGCCGGCTCCTGCAGTATCCCGGGTGCTCACCCCCGGGACACTGCGGTTTGCTATGGCAGGGTGGGAGCCGAGGCTCCTGCCCTGTCATAGCAAATTTGTTTTGGATTTCGAAAGAGAGAGAAGGGAAACCTGCTCTCTCTTTCAAAATGCAAACCAGATTGCTTTTCCACACGGGGAGCTGCATGTTAGCAGCTCCCCATGTGGAAAAGCAATGCCAGCTCCCGAAGGATGCAGGGAGCTGGCTGGGACTGTGGGGGTATTGGGGCTCCCCCCACGGTTCCTAATGTTGTATATTGGGCCAGTGGGATGGCTTCCCAGGGAAATTAAAAATTTGTGGTAGGCGCTAATTTGTTTTAACTGTAAAATTAGGAGTCGCGCATCCAGCGCGGTGCTCAGCGCAGCTCCCTGGTGTGCACGCGTTGGGTGCGTGACTCCTAGCGCGTTGGGTGTGCGACTCCAAGCAAAAAAAGTCATATTTGCCATTGTCATTGCCATTGTGTTCATTGGGAGATTTTGGTACCTACAAGTAAGTACAGATGCAGAGTCTAAAGTTGTTGAGGAAGACGCTGTTACCCTCATCTGTAAAATGTACATCATCTCTCCTATAGATGCCGTTCATATTAAAACGCAGATTGTTGTGGTAAATGGACCCCATCCTATAATCTCTGAGATAAGCAGAAACAGCTTTATTGACATGTTTCCTAGCTTTCTCAATCTGTGGACAAAACTGATTGGACGAGTTCCATTTCTGTGTTTGGCATATGTTAGAATAGACAAAGGCAGTTTGTGGGAAAAGTGACATCAATTCTCCAAAGGAGTCCTTCATAAGCAATTCCAGACCTACCCCAGTCGAACTGCCTAGGTCATTGCCACCACAGTGCACAATTAAGAGGTCAGGGTGTTGGAGATGCAACAAGGATCTAACCAATTGCATCAATTGGTGCCACTTTAATCCTCTCTGTCCAATCCATTTAATGTCTACATTTGGCAAAGCCAGGTCTCTGTCAATAGCTCTGTTTTCTGCATACCTTTGACTCCAGAAAATATAGCTGTGTCCCACATTCCACACTCTAAGCATCTTGAGGGGAGGTCTCTGTGTATGAAATGGCAGTTTGACAACTAAGGTTTTTTTAAAATGGTGGCTAAGATGCAGTTTTGAAAAAAGAAAAGAAATGATTGGCTGAAAAAGGGTGTATGTTTTTGTTTTTTAAAATCATGTTTCTTATTGGTTAACAAAAACTGTTTGAAAGGAACATTACATAGGATAAGCTGATATTTTGAAAAGTCAAGCACACTTGCTGTTTGGATTAGCAACATTGTGTGCTGAACTGTGTGTTCAGTTGAGTGTTCCATGAATTGTTTCTATGGACACAGGCAGTAAGCAGATAGGGTAGGGTTCAAGGTTATGTCAATTGGAAAGGGTTGAAATGTGTAACCAATAGAAAGGTGTGTTAGCTTTTGAATTAATGTGGGACGCAATGTGATTTTATATTTAAATGCATATGTGTGCAGAATGAGAGGGAAAGTTTGCCATTTTTTGGTTTTGCTAAGAGCAGTGCAGTACAGATATTCTTGATAAGAATATCTGGTGTGTGAGTGACATACTTCTTAATCTACCAATCAATTTGAAAGGTGAGTTGTTAATTTGTGAGGGGTTGTATATGGTGCCTTTGTTTTTAACCCCTTGGGCGCGGCCGCGATTCTGCGCCTGTGCGGCGTTTTTCGAAGTGGGTGGGTTTATGACGGCCCCCAGCCGTCATCAGCACACAACCCCCGGCTTCGGGCCGTCATCAGCATCGAAGGGTTAACTTAACTTTGACTAATGTGTTTGTCCTGCTAAAGTCCAGGGAGTAGTCTTGCTTGTCTAGAATCATATTTGTGTGTATTTGGGCAACCATTGTGAGAGAAGTGTTTGCTTTATTAATGTCTTTTGTGACTCATAATTTCTTAAAAACCTATCCTTTTCTCAAGTTTTAGTAGAATTAGAAGTCAGTCATTGCTTATGCATTCGCAAAATGAGTCAGGCTTTCATACTAGAGTGTTGTTCTGTAATATGAAGAATGTGTGCAGTCACCTTACCCCTTCCAGACTAGTGAATGTGTTTTGGTAAAGTGCAAGGAACAGTGTTGCTTGTTTAGAATCACACTTTGAGTCTGTGTGCATTTGGGCAACCATTGTGAGAAAAGCATTTGGTTACTTCATGTCTTTGCAGACAGATAACTGCTTTAAAACCTGTCATGTTGTCAAGTTTTAGTAGTATTAGAAGCCGGTCATTGCTTATGCGTTTGCAAAACGAGTCAGGCTTTCATACTAGAGTGTAGTACTGTAATATGTAGAATGTGTGCAGTCACCTTACCCCTTCCAGACTAGTGAATGTGTTTTGGTAAAGTCCAAGGAACAGTGTTGCTTGTTTATAACCACACTTTGAGTCTGTGTGCATTTGGGCAACCATTGTGAGAAAAGCATGTGGTTACTTCATGTCTTTGCAGACAGATAACTGCTTTAAAACCTATCCTGTTGTCAAGTTTTAGTAATATTAGAAGCCAGTCATTGCATATGCATTCGCAAAATGAGTCAGGCTTTCACACTAGAGTGCATTATTGAAATATGTATAATGTGTGCAGTCACCTTACCCCTTCCAGACTAGTAAATTTGTTTTGCTAAAGTCCAATGAATAGTGTTGGTTGTCTAGAATCACACTGTGAGTCTGTCTGCATTTAGGCAATCATTGTGAGAGACTCATGCCTTACAACATTCAGTGCTTCAAACGCCTAGCCACTATGCATACAGTCCTCTAAACACCTACACACTTGTCTTTCACACCCTGTTTTCACACTTGTATCCATACACTCCTGCAAATACACTGTTACTCCCCTGGCACCCCTCTAGTGACCCATTCAGTACCATGCACTAATCCATTCACTGTGAAAAACCTTAAACATTTATAAATGCACCCAGTCTTTCTCTTTGCAGTACTCTAATCAAACAGTTAGTACCCAAAACTCATTCAGTGACTTAGGGCCTTACCACATAGACTGCGTCAAACTCCTATCCACTTGCAGGTAGTCCTCTAACCATCTACGCACTTGTGTTTGAGGCCTTTAATTCCCCAGTGAATCTCCATACACTACAGGAAACACCCTGTCACTTCCCTTTCAATCCTGTATTGACCCATTAAGCACCATGTACAAATGCATTCACTCTGCCAAAACCCAACCGCTTATACATTCACCCAGGCATTCAACTTGCAGTACTCTAATCATTTAATCAGTACACAAGTACTCATGCAGTGATCCAGGCTTTAGCACGTGGACTGCTACAAATCTTTATCGAATATGCCTGCCATCCTTTAATCACCTACACACTTATCTTACACACCTTCATTTCCCCAGGCAGTATCCATACACTCCAGCAAACATCCTGTAACTGTCCTTGCACTGTTGTAGTGACCCATTCAGTACTATGTACTAATCCATTCACTGTGCCAACACTGAACCACTTATAAATTCACCCAGCAATCTCCTTGTAGTACTCTAATGATTGTTTACTACCCAACTACTTATACAGTGAGCTAGGCCTTAACACGTGCAATGTGTTTGTATAGTAATAGTAAGGTATCATCTATAAATATATTAAAATACATTTATTTATAATTATGTTTTACAGATATTGTTTATCATCATTAAAATAAAGTTATCATGCCTGAAAAATCAAGAAAGAGAAAATGACAGCAAAAGGACAATTATTTGAACACAACGCAGAGCAAGTATTGGATGACCAACATCATGTGGGTAAAAAGAAAAAGTCTTCCAGTAAGACAACAATAGAATTCCTTAAAAAACTTTCAAAGCCTAGAAACAGTGTGCAGATTGTACAAAGTACAAACAATGCTTCGACCAGAAAAAAACAATATGAGTAAAAAGAAAGGTGGTAATGAAAATGACATTAAAAAGATACAATGAATGATAAAAGAAGGACAATCAGTGTAAAGAAATCAGGAAAAATATTTTTTATAATAGAGTTGTATTTAACTTGCTTAAAGATGTGAAAAAATATTAAAAAAACACTATTTTATAAAAAGAAGAAGCATATTGAATCCATTGTTCAAAAAGCTTTTGAATTAAAAAGAAAATGATTCATTTTAGTTTTAAACAGAATTTGATCACTAGATAAACCAATCCATTTTATGAAGGCCAAAAGTAAGAAGAAAAGAGTAATTAACAGAACAAATATTTGTGAATTTTTTGGGGTGAATGGAAACACAGTTATAGTTCAGAGCCTTTCTTTAATTAAGAGAGTTATTATCAGACCAATAATTTATTGCATGCAGTCTATACCAGCGGTCGAGCTTATGAGGTTAGAAATGGTTGTCCAATTGAGAAAGAGAAGATGGTTCCAAGAAATGTAGAAGAAGTGATAGCTGATAAAGTTCTAGGAAGATGTCCTAAAGCCCCAGTGTATACTTGGGATTGCAGTAGTATTTGTAGTGTACGACAGGAAACTATTGATATTTTACGCAATTTCTTATGAGAGTATACTAAAAAAAGTGTTAAACAAAAGATTAAGATGTTGCAAGGACTAGACCCTTGCAGAGTGAGAAAAAATACTGGTTTGCAAGGTCATTCTATGGCTTGTCTTTCTAGAAAAGTATGTCAAAGTATTTTTCATCATTTCAGGATGTTAGCAGTACATCATTCTCAAATGCGGAAGTTAGTCAGAAGATTGTATTGTGCAAAAAGTCCAGCACTAAAATTAAATGAGTTGGACAGTGCTCTTTTGCGTGGGTCAGAATCAGATGTGTAGAAGGTTTGTGATGAAATTGAGTTTTGTTACTTTGGTCCTGAACAAGAGAGTGCAGAAACTAAAAGACATTAATAGTAACCCTGGGCTGAATACTACGCTACGCAATTAACGGAGCATACAAAGTTTGTACTAATTCACACTTCGCAAATAGTACAGTACTATAACTGTGCTTAATCACGTAGCATAGCAGCTAAATCAACAACATCCTCAGGTGCTTTGAAAAAGCAATTTTACATGCTTAAAAGTATATATAACCAATTCACAAAAGTGAACATTTACAATGAAAACATTAGGCAATGAGAGAGCTGATGATGTTGGGGTACCCCCTAACCTAGGGGGAGGACCAAGCAGATGCCTTGAACACAAAGAGCATGAACAAAAAGCACATTTTGTTGAACTTCAGTGGTGGTCCCATCCTCTTAGGACCACCCCAAGCATAGTTATTGGCAAAAAAACAATCCCAACCAAAGGCCCTGCAAAGCATTATGCAGGGGTGGGGAATTCCTATCTCCCGACGCCCGAGACATCTAGATTTCTTAGGAGGGCAAGAGGTTTTAATTAGCATTTTGTCCTAAGGACAAGTAGACAGTTTAATGGTGCTGGGGCCCACACTTTAATTTCCCTAGAGCAGAACAACAACAGAGATAAAGCAGAGCTCAAAGTTGCAGCCAGCTCCATAAGCTTGTGTGGCTCCCAGGCCCGTCCCTGTTCCTTTTATTTTCTTTGAGCATGAGACAAACATCGTGCTTCTGCAGCTCCAGAACACTCACAGCACTGTCATGTAAGAGGCTGCCTTATCTGCCTCTTGGCCCCTTGCTCTGACTTGAACTCTATGACCCCTGCGTTTTAATCTCTGCTCCACTCTTGGGCCTCATACGGCCACAGAGCAGTGCTTTCCCTTCTCATGCACCTCGTGCCCCCCCCCCCTTCTTTGCACTTTGCCTTTCCTGTACACTTTGTTTCATCCGGTGCCTAAACCTGCTAACACCGCCCTCTCTGACAGCCCGGACCTGCTCCCCTTGGCCTCTCGTTTTCTCAGTCATTCCGGGCTTACATTAAAGCTCATAAGTTTCTCCATGAGGCTGTCATGCAGTCCTAATGCCACCCCATTTCTGTCCTTGCACTAGGCCTCTCATCTCACTTTGTGCATACACCAGGGGCATTTTGAACACACTGCCTTAGCAACTACTGCAGCTGTGGAGTTCTTGATGGGCCTCTTCAGTCTGCAGGTCTGCACACAAAGGCCCATAATGAATTTGAAAGGGGTGGGTGGATGAGTGATAGGGTGGATGAATAGATGCATGGATGAATGAGTGAAAGGGTGGATGGATAGATGCATGGAGGAATAAGTGAGAGGGTGGATGTATAGATGCATGGATGAATAAGTGAAAAGGTGGATGATAGATGAATACATTAATGAGTGAAAGTGTGGATGGATAGATGCATTTATGAATGAGTGAAAGGTTGGATGGATAGATGCATTTATGAATGGGTGGAGTGAAAGGGTGGATGGATAGATGCATGAATGAATGAGTGAAATGATGGATGTAAGGAAGGATGCGTGAAAGAATGAATGGGCAAAGGTGAAAGGATGGATGGCTGAGTGGATGGATGGGGTGAAAGTGGATGGATGGGGTGAAAGTGGATGGATGAGTGAAAGGATGGATGGCTGAATGAAAGGGGGATTAATGGGTGAGAGATAGAGTAGATGAATGGATGGATGGCTGAGTGGGTGGGTGGGTGGATGAATCGGTGGGTAGGTGGCTAGCTGGGTGGAAGGGTGGATGGATGGGTGGATAGTTGAGTGTAAAGGTGGATGGAGGGATTAGTGAAAGGGTGGATGGAGGGATTAGTGAAAGGGTGGATGGATATATGAGCGAAATGGAAGATGGATGGGGTAAAAGGGTGGATGGATGCGCTAAAGCATAAATGGAGGAAGTGAAAGGGTAGAAGGATATACGAGTGAAAAGGAGGATGGATGTATGAGCAAAAGGATGGATGGAGGGATGAGTGAAAGGGTGGATGAATATGAGCGAAAAGGAGGATGTGTGGGGTGAAAGGATGGATGGATGAGCAAAAAGATGGATGAGTGAAAGGAAGGCGGGATGGATGAGTTTGATAGATAGGTTTGGAGATGGAATGATAGGTATGAACAGGGGCTTCATGAACCCCCACTTTAGCAGCTACTGTAGAGGTGGAGCTCTTGATGGGCCTCTTCTGTCTGCAGCTCGACAGACAAAGGCTCATATTTAATGTGAAAAGGTGGGTGTGAGTGAAAGGATGGATGAATGTGTGGGTGAAAGGATGAGTGAGTGTAAGTGTTGCTGGCTAAATGCATGGATGAATGAGTGACAGGGATGGTTGAGTGACGGGGATAGTGGATGGACAAAGGATGTTATAATGAAGGAAAAGGTGAATGGATGGATAGGTTACAGTGTGTATGGATTAGGGAGCGAAAGGATGGATGAGTGTAAAGGATAAATGGATGAGTGGAAGGGAGGGTGGACGGATGAGTGAAAGGGTGGATGGATGAGTGAAAGGATGGATGGATAAGTGGATGGATGGATAGATGGATGGAGGGGAAAGGGTGGCTGTATAGATGAGCGAAAGGGTGGCTGTATGGATGAGCAAAAGGATGGACAGATGGCTGAAATGGTTAGGTTTGGAGATGGATGGGCGGTTTTGGATACTGACACTGATGGACTGACAAATCAACAGATGGACGAACATATTGGTGAAAGGCTAATGGATGAAAGAATGAATGGATGACCATGTAAAGATGAAATGCTAGATATCAGTGGGTGAAAGGATGAATGGATGGATGCTTAGATGGAAGAGACAGAGCAATTCTGGAGAGGACTCCAGTGACTTTTTTCGCTTGCTTGGTGGCATAAGAGCTTTGGATCAAAGTGGGGGGTATTTCAATTTTCTGGTTACTCACTTGGCCTGCACTATGCTCCTTTCTCTACCTGGGGATTATCAGGTAGGTGTGGTGCTGTTCGCCAGCACGTTCTTACTAGACAGCCAGTATTTGGTCTCATAAAGGCCTCATGCCATAGAAATTCCTGGTACTGAACAAAACTACTTTGTAGAAGAGCAGAATGTTGTCACACACAATGAAGCCAGCCGATAGATAGGATGAGAAAGCATTTAAATAAAAACAAAAAGTCTTGGTTAACTCAGATTGAATTAGGGGCTCAAATGTTAAAGAAAGTCACAAAAGTGCACCCAGGATATATGTCCTTATATTAATGCAGATTTACTTTTTTCATGAATTCACATGAATTTCGTTAAGTAGGCCAGGAAACCGTAATTCTAGAAAATATTTGCGAATTGCATTTTAGCATGAGCAAAGATAAATGTACCCCAGTGGAAATCTGAGTGTTTACAAGTTAACTTTTCCCCGAACCACATTTTCCCAGCCCTGGAAGAAACTTTACTTCTGCCGTTGTCATGGGTAGTAAATTTCCAACCTTTCTCAGTATGGGAAAAGATTAGGACAAAGCTAGTGAAAACCCCCAAAAGTCAAATCCTTTTATAGTATTAGCCTGATATTAACCAGAGAGGCTACTATCAGAGCTCTTCTATATTGAGATGGCTGCCATTATTTTACGGCGCACTATGTGCACCAAAGGGACAAGTGGATTTTGTTACAGGACAAGTAGATTTATGAAGCTACTTGTCCCTTGGACAAGTACATATTTCATTAAATTCCACACCCCTGATTATGGGACAAGATTAGAAGTGGGCAGTGAATATTACAGTGTCCAATATCAAAATAATTCCATAAAGAGCTGCAGTTCACCTAGTCATTACTAAATGTCCCTCACAAGTCAAATGCAAAGCATTGAAATTATTCTTACATCAAGATGCAGTTCCACTAGTCGTTACTAGATGTCCCTCACAAGTCAAATGCAAAACCATTGAAACCCTTTCATCAAGCATTTGCATTTGACTTGTGAGAGACATCTAGTAACCACCAGTTGAACTGTAGCTCTTTGTAGAATTATTTTGATATTGGATACTATATAATATTCACTGCCCACTGCTAATCTCATCCCATAATGCTTTGCAGGGCCTTTGGTTGGGAATGTTTTTTTGCCAATAACTGTGTTTGGGGTGGCCCTAAAAGGATGAGACCATCACCAAATTGTTCAATAAGATATGCTTTTTTGTTTTCAAGGCATCTGTTTGGTACTCCCCTAGGTTAGGTAGGATACCAAAATCATTACCTCTCTCACTGCTTGCTAATTTTTATGTTTCACTTTTGTGAAAGTACTATATGCACTTTAGCATATAAAGATAGAGATACTTATTTTATCATAATTGGCACTGTGCTGGATGCCATTTGCAATTATTTTGCAATTTGTTCACAGTGCAGACAAGTACATAGTGTCATCAGCTATGCTATGCAAACTACGTGTACTAAGTGAAGTTCAAAGTATACTAGGTGTAGTACTGCTACACAAACTATGCCCAGGCCTAATTAATAGAAGAACATGTTGAAGAGAATGTGCAACATACTGCTACAAAAAATTTTGAGGAACAAATTACAAAGTTTAAGGTGATTTCAGGTGAAAGGCCAAATTGTTCTTGTATTTGTTGCCCGTGAACTCACTATACAAATCAGACTAGGAGTGTTGATCTGTATTTAAAAAGTGAAAGAGAAAATAATGATAAGTGGAAGGAATTTGCAACTTATTTGTTGGTAGGGAATTGTTTTGATTTGGGTTCTGATCAGCGTATTTGCAAATATTGTTATAACAAATTAGACGAGAATAAAATACCCGCTAGAGCTGTCCATAATAATCTAGAGTTGGTAACTATTCCTCCAGAACTGATAGATTTAAACACATATGAGTCTGTTCTGATTCAATGTGTACACCCATTTTAGGCTATTGCTCGTATGGAGCCATAAACAGGTAAATTGCCTCCTACAGATTTACAGAGAGGATTAAAAAGAAGAGTTGTATATTTACCTCTAGATTTAAAGAAAAATATTGAAATTATTGGTGTAGAGAATGTAGAAAGTGAACCGTTAGTTATTCTAATAAATGGTGTTCCTACTAAGAGTAAGAAAATCTGGCAAGAATTAGTGGATGTTAGGGAAGTGCAAAAGGCAACATTGTATCTGATAAAAGGACAATGAGTACTATAAAAATGTGTATGTGAGAGAAGAAGAAATACTTTTAGGAGATGACACTGAAACGTCAAGTGGTCAAATTGAAAAAGTGGACATGTCGAAAAGTGAAGAAATTTATGAACATTATAGTATACATCCACGTCATTCGAAAAAAGTGATGGGGAATACGATTTAATTATTCCAAATGAAGGAAGCAAAGGGTAATCCCATGAGTGTATGGGAGAAAAGTTTGGAAGCTCGTTGTTTTCCGCAGCTCTTTCCAACTGGAAAAGGTGGACGATATGATGAACGACCTGTGCAGATTCCTGCATCTGAATATCAGACAACAAGATTGTATGCAGAAGATCCAAGATTTCGACGATGTATCCCATATATATTTCAGCTTTTGTTTGAGAGGGACTTGTCTGGACTTTCATATGCAGTCAACCACATTTTGAAAACAGGAGTACATCTTCAAAATGTTTCTGCAAAGGAATTAATGGATAAAGTACATCAGAGAGACGATCATAAAGAATCTCAGCTGATTAATTTGATGACATATCAGCGTGGTACTAATGAGTATTGGTACCGCCGTCATGGAGAACTGAAATGCATGCTAAGGAACTTAGGAACTCCTACGTGGTTTCTTACCCTAAGCTGTGCTGAATATGCTTGGGATGATTTACTTCAATTTCTTCGCGAGGCAAATTCAAAAATAAAAAATATTGAATACAAGACACCTGGAAAATCGTGCTCTTTGGATCGTGTTAATGTATGCAGGTATTTCAATCATAGATTTGAAGCTATGATGTCTTTTATCTGTAATAAAAAGAATCTTCCTCTTGGAGAAGTTGTGGATTTCTTTTGGAGAAAGGAGTATCAAGCTAGAGGTGCTCCTCATATACATATGCTGATATGGTTCAAGGATGCTCCCAAATTCGGAACTGATTCTGATGATACTGTTTTTTCTTTTATTGAAGAATATGCCACATGTGCTATACCCAAAAGAACAGAAGAAAACAACTTAAGACAACAAGTTGTACGATTCCACAGCCATTGATGTGGAAAATACTGTTGACAAAAGTACAAGTCTAAGGAAAAGTTTTATACCAAATGTCGTTTTGGATTTCCACGTCCTGTAATATCCAAAGGAAGAGTAAACAGTTTTATGTCAGCTATGAGACATACCATCACTAGAAAGTCTCACCAAAATACATAGGGGCAGATTTATGTTAACTGGCGCATCCCCAGGGATGCGCCACTGCTCCGCCACCCATGGTGCGCCGCATTTACAATGCGGCGCATCATGGTGCAAGGCAGGGAAGATGCGTGACGCATCTTTCGGCGTATGGGCGGCGCATTGCAGGAGTCATGTCGCAAGTGCGACATGACTCCTGCAATGCACAGGGGCCACCCCTACAATGCATGGTGCGTCAACCTTACGCCTGCTTCAAGCAGGCGTAAGGAATTGACGTAGAAAGTGACTGAGTGAAATCTCATAGATTTCACTCAGCCACTTTTAGGAGGCGTTCCTGCGCAGGAACGCCCCCTCCTGCGCAGGAACGCCTCCTTATGGCGCAGGGCTTTCCAACGTGACGCATCTCCTAGATGCGTCACGTTGTAAATAGGGCGCATTGTTTGCGCCGCCTCTGCGTCAAATTAAGTGATGCAATTGCGGCGCAAAGAGGCGCAAGGGCCTCATAAATCTGCCCCATACAATTTGAGAAGAAGAGAAGAATCAAAATACATAAATGATTAAAACCTGGTTATTCTCACAATGTGGAATTCTAATATGGATATTCAGTACGTAGCGGATAATTCCATTGCTGTTGCTCGGTATGTAACATCCTACATTACAAAATCAGAAAAGATGGAATTGAAAGAAATGTGGGAAGAGATTTCTCACAAGAAGAGTCTAAGTAAGAAATTATACAGTTTCAGTTTGAAGATGTTATCCCATCGAGAAATTGGAGCGTATGAATGCTCAGATCACTTATCATCTGCAAGTTAATACTCAAAATTTAGAAGAATCATTTGGGTGAGTCTAGGTCTTGCTGCAACGTGAAATCGAGTACTTAAATCTGTTCAAGAAATTGAATATTTAGCAGAAAAAGATCCAGAAAGATATTGTGAAAACAAATATGTTGGACACATATAATCCAAATAGAAGTCATCATCTTGAGAACATATGTCTCTATGAAGTGCTGCAAAACTATACTTTTCAACGGAATACTACAGAAAACATCAATGATGGAAAATATGCAGTGATTGGTTCCAAAGGATGTTTGGTGAAACAAAGAAAAGGAAATTTGATTAATCACAGAAAACTGAGTTGCGACACTCCTGATAAAAGGGAATTTTACTATTTAGCACTTTTACAACTGTTCAAACCGTGGCGTTCAGAATTGGAATTACTTGGAGATTTTCAGAGCTATGAAGATTCCTTCAATGCTTGTAAAGATACCATAGAATGTACTATTTTTGCAAATTATGTGAAAATATTGAACGATGAAATTGATCAAGAAGCTACTATTGCAGCTGAGATTGCTAGAGACAGTTATCAAGAAAGTCAAAGTTCTGCATTACTGAGTCAAGATCCACTAGGACAACCAATTGTTGAAAATGAAGCAGCAATCGCAATGAATGAGGTGGAAACAGCAATGCATCAAGCTCAAGAAGATATTATGGACTTAGAAAACTTGGAAGAACAACCAGATGTTCAATAGAAATAAATAAATCAGCAAGTTAGACAACAGATTGACCATGGATTTCTTCATGAAAAGAAAGAATGCACATGCACATCATTTCAACCTATCCGAATGTATGTCAGTGGTCAAGCTGGAACAGGAAAAAGTTTCTTTATTAAAGTATTGACCGGTTATCTGCAGAAAACAACTGATTCACATTTGTCTTGTGTTCTAACTGCTCCAACAGGCTTGGCAGCACACACCATTAAAGGACTCACATTACATCATTTACTAATGCTACGTGTAGAGCATGAAAAGAAAATAGAATATCACAAGCTATCTGGAGAAGCTTGTTATGAAGTTTCAAGAGTGCTGAGGAAAATTAAACTTCTAATTATTGATGAGGTAAGCATGGTCTCAAACTTAATGCTTGCTTTTGTGCATTTAAGAATGCAGCAAATTCTAAAAAACAGATTATGATGTCTTATTTGGAGGAAAACATGTCATACGTTTTGGAGATCTACTGCAAATTACTCCTGTAAAAGTGAAAATGAAGAAATAATAAAAATGGAAGCCATTGACAAAATAGAGCATGAAGGAATCACTAATATTTTGACGTAAAAATTGAAAACAAAATTGGATTCTTTAGAAAAATTGATATCCAAAACTGCTGGTTTAGAAAAGAATCTATATGTATGTATAAACGGTGGGGTAAATTTAAGGTGGAATTTGGATGTAGAAAAAGGTTTAGTTAATGGAGCAATGGGTAAAGGTGTGGATTTTTTTAATTATCAAATTTGATCAAATTGAAGAAGTAAAAAAAATTGGTAGTTGTTCAGTTCGTTTTTTGCTTCTTAAAGATTTATAGGTCCGTAGAAAACAATTTCCACTTTCTCTGGCATATGCAGTGACTATTCATAAATCTCAAGGATTAAGTATAGACAGTAATTTGGTGAATATTGGAAGTACTGTGTTTGAAGAGGGTATGGCATATGTTGCTTTGTCCCGAGTCAGAACTTTATCTGGTTTGTTTTTGATTGATTTTGATGAGTCAACGATTACTGCAGATGCAAACAATGTAAAAGAGTATAATAGGTTACGAAGAGTGTATGCTCCCAATTCAGGTCAATATCCTGTATTTGAAAAGCGTGTGGTAGGTCGAAAAACAAGATATGAGAATATCTGTAGTGAAGTTACAGAGAAGGAAAAAAATCAAGATACTGTTGAGATTGCAAGCAAAAAGAAAAAGGACACTGTTGAAGAGATTGTTGGTTATCAGTTTGAAAATAGTTCAGGTATCAACTGCTATGCTAATGTAGTGGTCAATGTTGGTTTTTTTCTTGAAAGTTTGCAACAGCAAATTATGGAGAATCAGGAAAAAAGATTTGCCTTGTTGCATTCTGTTTATGGAAAATTGAGAACAGATAAAAGTAAAATGCAAAGCATTTCTGATATTCATAATCTTTTGGATATATGTTCTGGTTCTACACAATTTACGCAGAATATCCAACAAGATGCTCAGGAATTTCTAATGTATATGCTTACCATATTGGAAAATGAAGGCATAGGAATTGAAAATCTTTTTGGCCTTTTGTCTCAATGAGAACATCAATGTGAAAATTGTATGTTTACATGTACCACTAACATAGACACTGAAATATTTATATATTTGACACTACCAGACTGTAACTAGTTAAAGCAGCAAATCAAAACATGGAGTGTAGCCAATGCAAATCAGAAATGTTATCAACATTATTTATACGAAGATATGGACAATATATCATTTTAATGATGCAAAGTTGTACAGCTGATGGAAGAAAGTTGGAAAGTTTAATTAAACATTTTGTAGCAAGTCAACTATCAATATCAGGAAGAACTTTTGTAGCAGTAGCAATAATATTCCATGATGGTCCTTCTACAACATCTGGACATTACACTGCCTATTTAAAATGTCATAAAGGATGGACATATTGTAATGATGCTCAACTGGTTTTTAAACAACGTTTGCCCAGCGAATTACCAAATTCCTACCTAATATTTTTAAAGCCAAAGTTTTAGGAACATAATTTAGCCTCTGAGGAATTCATTAATATGTATTAATACGATTACTATTGGACAATTTCAATATAAAGGATTTCAGTAATACTATTTGGCCTAGAGGAAAGGTATATATTTGAATTGTGGACTTTTTCTTGCACATTCTCTCAGCATATATTTTTAAAGAACAACATTTACAGTGTATAGAAATTCAAGTAAGAACATTTTCTTAGAAAAGAGCATCTTATATATGTGTGATTTGTATTATATGGTATGTTATTGAGGATGTAGTTTTCATGGAATGTTCAGAAATAGTTGAGTATATTAAAAATATTTTAGAAGCCCGCTGTTATGTGATGAGTAACATTGAAATCACTGTTTGTAGTGAAATTCAATATAATCTGAGAACAGCAAAAAGCAAAGTAAATAATTTATAAAATGTTAAAATTATGTTGTGTTGTAAAAAATAATATATTATATATTATAACTGTATTTATTCTTCTCTTTCACAGATCCTAATTCTAAAATATGACATTTTCTGAAATGTAAGTTATAAAAAACAACTGAAAAAAATGTTTAGTGTTTTTTTTATCTATTACTGTGAAGGTAAGATTAACTAAGTATTAAAATGGACAATGGGCTGTGTTTGCACACTGGTGAAGAAAGGGGGCATGGACGGAGTAGATATGTGTGGAAATATGCTCTTTTCGCGTTTTAAGTTATGGGATAAAGTTGCATTGAATCCTGAGTGTCCCTGGGGGCCAACTAACCCACCAGATATGTGCAGAAAGTGCCAGAGAGTTGTATTGCAGAGAGGTATAAAATGGGACATGGCTTCGGACCACCTCTCTGCAATGCAGGTGTATGGTGTTCAATAGAGAGACATGTTGGGCTAGTAGGACCAGGGACTTTCAAGATTAAAAGAGACTAACAGCCTGATTCATCAAGGTACCGTTTTGCGAGTCTCTAATAGGGATTCATAGCGAATCGCTATTGAGGACTCGCAAAACGGTATTCATGTAGGAATTGCTAAATAAATAGCGATTCCTACATATTCTCTATTTGCGAGTAGCAAATTGCTACTCGCAAATAAGGAATAACTCCCCATTCATTCCTATGGGCCAAAAGGCCCATAGGAATGAATGTGGAGTATCCCTTATTTGCGAGTAGCAATTTGCTACTCGCAAATAAGATAGCGATTTTAAGGGTGCCAGGGGTGTCCAAAGGACACCCTGTAGCACCCCTGAAATGCTAATTGAAACAGGTGTTGCGCACACACATGTCCAAGGGACATGTGTGTGTGCAACATGCAACTTAGAAAAATGCTTTAAAAAGTTTTTGCTATTTACCGAGAGGTCTGACCTCTCGGTAAATAGCGGCCCAAAATTGCTAATTCGCAATTTTTAAATGTGTCATGAATAGCATTTAAGGAATCTCTAATAGAGATTCCTTAAATGCTAATCCTCGCATATTTGCTAATTCTTTATTAGCGATTTTTGCATTTGGGATGATGAATCCCAAATGCAAAAATTGCACTCGCAAAGGGCCAGATTCTGAGAATCTGGCCCTTTTGCGAGCACATTTACCTTCATGAATCAGGCTGTAAATCCCTCAACTTAAGACACGTCACAGAGAGTGTTTGCACATGTTAGACAAGGCCTCATCCCTTCCCTTCACCACTCTATAAACATGTCCTATCACTTTGCCAAAACCTTACTCTACTTATTAGTCATATAGTCAAGGATTGGCCTATCCACTAACCCTAGTACAAGTCAATTTCTTTACATACTATGCATGCAGACCTGCAAGAAGCAACAAAGTATTAATACAGTCTTCAAAATACCCTGAGGCTTATTTATGAGCTCTTGCGTCACTATTGCGCTGCCGGTGCATCACTTTCTGTGGCGCACCAGCAGCGTAAACAATGCACCATGTTGCATCATATTTACAAAGTGACGCATCTAGGTAGATGCGTCACTTTGTAAACCCCTGCACCACATTATACCTGCGCCGGGAATAATGTATGCAGGGTGGGCGTTCTGACGCAAGTAAACCTCGTAAATGTTGCGGAGTGAAGTCTATGAGATTTCAGTGCGTCACTTCTAGGATGTAAAAGCGTCAATATCTTACATGTTCCTCACAGCAGGTGCAAGACTGATGCAGGAACATTTGAAATGGGACTTGCCCATGTGAAAATGACCAATTGATGGAGTTGTGTCACATTTGTGACACTCTCCAGCAATGCGTCATCTTTGCGCCTACGGATACGTCAGAAATACTGACATATCTGTAACACCTTGCGACATGATGCGTCATATCTAACTATCTAACTATAACATATCTGAAACCTATGTTTTTCTCAGTGTAGATATATATTTATATATATATTCACTGAAAAAAAACATAGGTTTCAGCCAGGTTATAGTTAGGAGTTATCATTTAAAAAACCTTAGAAATTCACTGAAAAAACCATAGGTTTCAGGGGTATTATAGTTAGCTGGACATTTCACTCATACAAAACCATTGAAATTCCTCTGTTATAGTTAGTTGTACTAACTGTAACTCTCGCACCCACAATCCACTGGGGATGATGTCACATATTACATCATTCATGACATGGTCAGTGACATCACTGATGACATCATCCAGTGAATGTGGTTTGATTTGTTAAATAAGTATTATATATATAACAATCTCCATTTAAGAATCAGTGGATATATACCTATCTTGTTGGAGGATTTAGTAGCAGTGTGATTGACTGTTTACATGACTTATTTATAGTGTCTTACTAAATATATTGGATAGTGACTAAGCTGTGTGAATATCTGTATTACTTTGTCAGTTGTTGTGTAAACTGCTGCACCAGTTGGTTACTAGCTACGTGAAAGTCTATATTAGTTATTGATTAGTTAACTGACTATTTGTATGGGAGAGTGAATGTGTGTGTGGTTCGGTGGGGGATCTGTGACTGCTCAAAGATATGTGAATAGTTAATTCAGTAGGTGTATGACGTTAAGACTACATGTTATAATAGTTGTTTGGGTGAGTGAATATCTTTAAAGGTGTGGTGATGAGCAAATATATTTCTAAATGTTACATGCCCAACAAAGTGGAAAAATAAAAGGCAGTGTATGTGACAGATGTTGTATATAAATAAGTATACATAAGACTAATTGATTGCATGAGTGACTGAATAGATAACTGTATACTTATAATAGTGATTTCATAACACACTAACGGGCCCATTAGGATGTCGGGCGGATTGCCACCACCATGCGGGCGGTGGCAATCCGCCCAACATCCTTGTCCGCCCGCCACCCATTTCCCCCCCACCATATTACTATGGCGAGGGGACCGCGGCGGATGGAAACACCGCCCGACGCTTTTCCACCCCGGTCGCCTTGCGGCCGGGGCAGAAAAGGGTTCATATGGTGGCAGTGTCTATCAGACACCGCCAGACATATTAGGATGGGCGTCGTCATGTGGTCTTCACTTTGGGGGCCCGTTGCAGGCCCCCAAGGTGAAGGCAAGGTGGGGGTGCACATGGGGGGTACCTGTTGTAACCCCCTGCATTTGCATACACAATGCATTTGCATACACAATGCATTTGCATACACAATGCAACAGGAACCGCGCGGTGCCTGCCGCTTTGTGTATGCAAATGCATGCCGTACATTTAGAACATTGCGGCGGGTGCCGGTGTAAACACCGCCCACCGCAATGTTATAAATGCATGATGCACCCGCCAGTGTGGCGGGCGCATCATAATATGCCGGTCCCGTTTTCCGCGAGGATGGCGGGCCGGCAAAGTCCGCCCGCCATTCTAATGGGGGCCTAAGTATGAGTTACTATCTATATGAATAAATGAATTGCTATTTGTATAAGTGTGTAGCTGAGTAAATGTAAATATGATACATTGTTTTCAAAAGTGAGTAAGATGACTGCATAACTGAATAGGATGTGTGCTGGTGTGTAATGTCTATACAGGTGTATACATGTATTTGATAGTGTTCTATTGATCATTGACAACATGTATGAGTGAATCTATAGGTAATTGATTAGATGTGTTCGTAGATCAAGGAATAACTGTGTGGGTTTTTAGATACTTATATTGCTGTGTCAATGGATTAAAATATGGTACTCGGTATTTTACAGTGAGTGATGAAAGGTTACACTAGTGTATGATGAGGTGTATCAGATTGTCACGTGGATTTATCAATATATTTTTTAAATAATTGTATGTGTATTTACCCATATATATTTCGGGTTTTGTAAAAAAATTACGCTGAAATTAGTATATTTCCACATTTATTTTACTGATAAATATGCACTCATGGCTGAAAGACTGACCATTTTCACTCATGTAAACACTCCTAGATGATAAACTATACAACACCTTCATAATAAAATGTGCAAGTTTTCTTATACGAGGATATATTTTGCTCTTTAAGGCTCTTTACTAAAAGTCTTTTGTTGTTTTTACCCTTTTACTTTTAGAATGACAGACCTATTGGCCTCTTACTCATCATTGACATCATTTACAAATGTTAAAAAAATAACCCAATTTCTGTATTTATCTACACTTTAAAATAAATAAAGAGAGGAAAATAAATACTTTTCTGTCTGTATTTATCTGTAAAAATCAGTAAAAACAGAAATCAAGGAGCCCTACTTATAACTTAAGAATATTTGCAACTTAATTAACAGTAATTAACATATAAGTCTGGTAAAAGTATGACGCACCAACTTTATTACCTGACTTTCAAGAACAGCGTTCACAGTTCGATTCCAAAGTCCATCAGCATCTTAGCCTACCACTATCTCACTGTAGGTAACACTTTGCTTGTTCTTCCCAATGCCCCAAGTGCCGGCTCACCTTTCGGGTGTAGCTTTACGCTTTACAAATGCTGGCATTTTTTTAAATTAAAAAGCCTAGTGATAACAAATCTTAATACGTTCTTCTTTTCTTCTATTGTAAACAATATTTTTTTTTATATCTTCTATTTATGTCATTTGAGATGTCATCAGTGATGTCATCAGTGATGTCATTTGAGATGTCATCAGTGATGTCATCAGTGATGTCACTGACCATGTCATGAATGATGTAATATGTGACATCATCAGCAGTGGATTGCGGGCGCGCGAGTTATAGTGAGTCCAACTAACTATAACGTGGGAATTTCAATGGTTTTGTATGAGTAAAATGTTCAGCTAACTATAACTGGTGTGAAACCTATGGTTTTTTCAGTGAATTTCAAAGGTTTTTTAAATGCTAATTCCTAACTATAACGAGTGTTAAACCTATGGTTTTCTCAGTGAATTTGAAAGGTTTTTTAAATGCTAATTCCTAACTATAACGAGTTTGAAACCTACGGTTTTTAAAGTGAATTATTAATTTTTTTAATAGCTATTTTTTATAGCTATTAAATATTATATATTTTTTTAATTATTCAAATATTCTATATTTTTGTAATATTAATTTTTCAATGTATTTTTCCTATGTTTTTTATTTTTTATTTTTTAACTCTGGAGCGCTCAGGGTATAATTATGTATTTAAAGTAAATAATAATGCAAGACATTCAGTGGCATACTCATAAAAGTAGTATTTTTGATTTTAAATAACCGTATTTTAACTTTAAACGCATTTCCGAAAATCTAGCAAAACGTCATTCAGACGCAAGCGTCCCCGGAAGTGCCTCTTTAAGCGCCTACGTACGTGCCGCGTAAGCGCCCCCGGAAGCACCCCGGAGCACGCAGCATAAGCGCGCCTCAAGCCATGTGACCAAAAATCAACACTTTTGATTGGTTAATAACAATTTTTTTTCACAACTATGGAAAGTCCCCACCCATTTCCCTCACTACCTCTTTGCAATTGCTGAGAGAACACCTCTTGTCTATTGATCTTAAAACAACCTCTTTTTTGGCTTCCAGGGACTCCTCCTCAGACTCTGATCTTGAATTCCTGCCTGAGGACCAACCCCAGAGAAAAGTAAAAGAACACTTCATCTGGAAGTTCTTCACTTTCCCAAAGGGGGAAAAAAATGTAATGCACCTAAAGTGACCTGCCGGATTTGTGACACAACTTTGTCACGTGGCGATCCCACCCGCAAATATAGCTTCGGGAATGCCACCTTGATCCGGCATGTAGAGAGGAGGCACCCAAATAATTTCGCAAGGGAGAGCACCAGGGACCTGGCACGCAATCCCCCAAAAGATGGCGGCAGCACCTCCACCGGAGCAGCAACACCTTCCAGAAGAGCAGCAGTACATTTAATCCCCAATATACAGCCGGTCTTCGGAGGTTTGAAAATCGTCTGCAAAGATTGTGACGAAATTCTCTGCCACGGGGAGCAGAGCATTGAACTTATTGCTCTCAGAAAGGAGGAACACCCCTGCTCCACCCAGCACTAATATTTCCCCTTTTTTTTGCTCCTGTTGAGCAGTTTTGGATTCCCTGGTTTTGTTCTTGTCCCCAAAAAAAACAAAAAAAGTTTAAAATCGTTCTGAAAAAGTATAAAAAAAATATAAAATCAAAAAAAGAAGAAAAAAAAGTTCTTTTTAGAACTACCTCCAATTCTCCAAAAAGAGCTATATTCGTTATATATTCTGTCATTCTTTTTTTCAATGAATGTGCACTGCATGAATGAATGGATAAAATGACTGAATGAAGGGGAGAAAGTGACTAAGGGTTCCCGCTCATTTCGTACCCGCCTGGTGTAGTGCGCGTGATATTCAGTACCGTCTTTAATGATCGGGGGCCGACATAACATTTTGGAAGACCCTGTTTTCAAAAGATATAATACCTGCTGCCCCCGTTATTATTATTAGTTTGAATCATGCCCTTACGTTCGGGGAAAGAAAGATCAGTACAACTGCAGACTTGTAGTGGGGTGATAACTGGCCCGCTAGATGCTTTCATAACCAGGGCGACCGGTATCTTGGAAAAGGAGATAGCTTTTGCCGAAAAACGCTTATCCCTAGATCTTATTACGGGGAAGCGCTCTTCTTTAGGTCGTCTTGCAACAGCGGCTAGTCCCCAGGCATCCACTATGACTCCTATTCTGACTGTGGACACAGTGTTGGTGGATGTTCACCCAGAGGTTGAGAGATCATTCTTGAATTCAACCGAGGGTGGCTCACAATCCAGTGTTTCCATAGGTAGTGGGGGTGGGGATAGCGTGTTAATTGCTAGTCCAATACAATCGGATTCTACTACTGGAGAGTCGCAACGGAATGCGCCATGTAAGAGGAAGCGTAGTAAGGGCCCTCAGAAGGGGGGTACTTCTAAAATACCCAAAATAAATAGTATACCCCAGCCCATCTCTGCCCCCAAAACTATTACCAGTTCCCAGCCCGCATTGGTTACATCTAATTCTATGTCCCCTCCCCAACTACTACAAAGGAATTTAGTTACTGGCCCTGAGTGTTCTAGTATAGACGACTGTCTTTTAAATAAAATGGAACTTCTAGTAAAAACACTCATGTTACCATTACTAGAACGAACTAGACTTATGAACTCGAAACTGGACTTACTGGAGAATCTTGTAAAAGATAACACTGGTATATTAAATAAGCTAGTAAATGTCCAAGCTACACCCCCTATTCCAACTAGTATATCCAATCCCCCGGGTGTCACTGTCTCAACTAAGCGGCCACCTCAGGCTTCTGTTAAACAACCAAATATCCGGCCTGTTACAAACAATCCTGTTGGGGTAAAATCTAGGGGTGGGAGCTTAAAAGCTGTTACTATGCAAAATACCAAGCCTCCCACAGTTGCCCAAGCTCTGAGTCTTGCGAGGGATAATTCTAAAACGACCACTGTGTCCAAATCGAGCACTAGAGCATTGGGGACCCAAGCTACAAATCCCTCTGACTTGAGTCGAAAAGTTCATTACCTTCTGAGGCCACCCCCATACGATTGTTCTAACAGGCGTCTCATCCCTCAGGGAGGACAAACCTGAATCCTATGGGGGACCTCAGAAATAAAGTTGTTTTTTGGTTAAATAAAAACAGACCCCTCTCACCTTCTTCTGCCCCGGAGATACTGAGCGTTAGAAGAATAAATTGGGCGGGACCCTGCCCGAAGGACCTGGAAGGCGATTGTATTATTATTAATTTCAGGGATCCTTGGGTGGTGGATTTTATACATAGGGAAGCTAGATTTGGGAGGATGGGGGATGTGCAGTCTTTGGGCCTCAGTTATTTTTATCCCAAAAGAAACAACTTTCCCTTTGTCAACCCCCTAATGCCCAGTAGAACTTACGGGAGATTTCCGATAGATAGGAACACACACCCGATTTATCCCACATTCTCTCAATCGCTTTGAAGTACTCTCTAGTTTGGAGGGTATTGATTGACTCCATCTCGCACCTGGAGGAGAGAGTCATTCAGGTAACCTTGATCATGGGGAAACGACCTACCTAGTATAATATGTATAGCCAATCGGGAGGGCGGGCATATGACGACGAAGATGGATGTGGTTGCTGGGAGTGTTATAGAGGGTAATTCCCCGGATGGTATTCTATCTACTGATGGTGGGTATTTAGGATGAGAGTTGTTGGCTTTGAACCATGAAGCCCTTTCCACTCAGGATATGGGACTCAAAGTAGCATCATGGAACATTGCTGGACTTAAAGGGAGAATAGCCTCAGATGACTGGGGAGATTTTGTTGATTCCTTTGCTATTTTATTATTTCAAGAGAGCTGGGCCCCAGAACCAATTTTTCGAGCAGGTTTTCTTAATTTTTAT
The DNA here is from genome assembly GCF_964261635.1 of Lissotriton helveticus. NCBI lineage: Eukaryota > Metazoa > Chordata > Amphibia > Caudata > Salamandridae > Lissotriton > Lissotriton helveticus. The sequence continues at coordinate 456,082,330 of NC_136057.1, forward strand.
AAACCGGCAATCAAGGGTACTAAGGGCAGAGCATCAGGGGGTTTAGTAATTTGGGTTAGGCAGGCTATCAGCTAGAGACCGGTAGAAATCTTAGTAGAAAACCCCGATATCTTGGGGATTAAGTTATGTAGGGAAAATCATCAGGACATTATTCTCATCAACATATATGCTCGAGGCCTCCCCGGCGGGAGAAGCCCGGCTATTATTGAAGAGTTGGACTCCTATCTAGAATCACTTGGGAGAGATAATTTAATACTCATAGCGGGGGATCTAAATTGCACCTTCGAACCCCTGAAGAGTGAGGGTGAGGATTTGTGTTCTGAGGAAGATGCTATATGGAACATTCCGAACTTCACACTGAATTATATCAACAAGGGTTCCGAGGCTGCCTTGCATTGGTTAGGGCTGTGTCTAGAGTGGGGATTGAGAGCGGCCAACAGACGTACGATCTCTGACAAGGCTGGTCATCCTACTTTTGATAATGGGTCTAGCAAGAGTAGAATAGATTATTTTTTGGTAAAAATGGAGTATTGGTCCCTCCTGGAAGACATGGTAGTTGTGGATTGTCCAGAGAGTGACCACAACCCGTTGTCTTTAAGTTTGAAGCTCTCTGGTGGCCCAGGCAGGTTTTCCGCAGCCATGTGTGCGACCGCAAAGGTTGTATTAAATAACAATAGAAGGAGGGTCAGATGGTGTAGGGTCTTGGTGGATTCTGCCATGTTAGATGGCATATCTCTGGAAGTTTCATCTACCCTGAGTGCCATACATGATCTACCTCCTAATACAGAAGTAGCTCATCAGATTAGTGATCTAAATGAGCAGTGCTTTAACAAACTGAAGACTCTGCTTACCCTACCTCCGAAGCTTGGGAAAGAGAAAATAATTAGCATCGGTAAGAAATGGTATAACAGAAAATGTAGGGAGGCGTTTAGCGGGCTCAAAAAAGCTATTAAATCCAGAGTAACACTCGATATTAAACTGGCGCGACAAAAGTATAAGAGGGTTCAGTGGGAGGCGAAGAGGGAGTGGGACGAGTCTTATTGGTCAGATTTATATGAGGCAAGCCTTTCTTCTAACCAGACTAAGTTCTGGAAAGTTGGTAAATGGGGCAGAAACTCAGACTCACAATCCCCAGTTAATTATATTTCGGCGGAAGCATGGGTGGACTTCTTCTCGTCCCAGTTTAAAGATCCCTAATACGATCTTGGTGACGCCCTGGCGGATTGGGTCCGAGCCCCTTCGTCTATCTGTCATCCGTTGGTGTTTACGAATGATGACACCGAGCCTGCACTTCGGTTGGTTCAAGCAGGGAAAGCTCCCGGGATGGATTGTATCCCGGCTGACCTTTTTAAACACGATCCCCAACTCTGGGTTCCTTACATCACTCTGGTTGCTAACGCTATAGCCAGGGGGTCAAGGATTCCTGAGTCCTGGAAAGGAGCTGAAATTCTCCCCATTTTTAAAAAGGGGGACCAATCGGTCCCCAGTAACTATCGCCCCATAAGCCTCATAGACTCCCTGCAGAAAATTGTTGCTAGGATGGTTCTTGCCAGGGTCCAAGGCTGGAAGGAGATGGAGAGTATTCTCTCGCCATTACAGGCTGGATTTAGATCAGGCACCAGCACCATCAACCAGGTCTTCGATTTGTTCTGATATTCTGGAAGGTGGTGCTGTTGGGCGGAGGGACCATCTTTGCCGCCTTTGTGGACCTTAAGTCCGCCTTTGACCTTGTGCCCAGGGCAAAATTATGGGCAGTCCTGGGTAAGTTAGGTCTGCCGTTAGAACTCCTCGAAATCCTGGTACGACTCCATGAGGGCAATTTCGCTAAGGTGAGGTGGCGGAGACAGGGGCAGGTGACGGATAGTTTCCCCGTTGCAAGGGGTGTCCGTCAAGGGTGCGTTTTGGCACCTACCCTCTTTTTATTATTTATTAATCAGGTGGTGACGTTTTTCGCAGATACCCCAACAGATGCACCCACACTGGAAGGGACTAAGTTCCCTTTACTCATCTTTGCAGATGACACTTTAATCCTCTCTAAAACACGTAGTGGTCTTCAAAAAGCAATCAACAGATTTGAGGATTTCTGTAATCAAAATGATCTGAAAATAAATGTGAGTAAGACCAAATTCATGGTTTTAACAAAAAATCGCCCTATTAAAAGTCATGTTACCATGAATGGAGTCGCTCTCGAACAAGTAGATGTTATGACCTACCTTGGAGTGACCTTAGACTATCGCCTACGATGGAACCCACAGGTTGACTCTCTCCACTTAAGATCTGTACACCTTATGGGTTGCCTAATCCAGGAGCAAAGAATGTCTCTGACTAAAAGGGTTTTACCAGCACTAAAGATTTTTGAAGCAAAAATTAGCTCTGCAATTCTCTATGGGGCTGATCTATGGGGTTTCAAGGACCTAACCCCCTTAGTAAGATCTCAAAATAAATTTTTGCGTAAATTGGTAGGTTTAACCCAATCCACACCAATTAAACCCCTGTTGTTGGATATGGGTTGTAAGCCAATAAATGAGATGGCTCGGTACCAGCTCGTTGCATTGTGGAGACGGATCTGGACGTCGCCGGATCTTAATCTCTTCGCCAACGAACTAGCAGAAGTGAGATCAATCTTGGGTTCTGGTAATATCCCATGGCTCCAGGAGGTGAAACTAATCTTGGAAAGTATGGGACTTAGTCAACTGTGGGCTAACCCGGGGTCTTCCGCATTCCCCTCTAAAAAAGAATTTAAAGAGCTTTTTTGGGCTTCGGTCAGACAACAGTTTGTTGCACTGTCAGATGCTACTACCCTAACGGGTCGATTTTTGGTGCACAAATTGGATCCCCTTCTTGAAGACTACTGCAATGTTATTACCAGGAGCCTGGACAAAATATTATATCATCAGTTTAGAGTTGGGTCTCTGCCAGTAAGGTCCTTTTCCAAGAAATGGGATGGTTATACAACAGAGTACTGTCCCTGGTGTAATGACCAAAAAGAAAGTGTGGGTCATTTTTTCTTTGCCTGTCCGGCCTATGCAGCCCCAAGGAACAAATGGATTAGGCCCATTTGCCGCCAGTTGAACATTCGAGGGAGTGTAGAGGCACTATGGATCTTAAGAACAAATACCACAGAACTGGTGGTCATAGGAGTAGCAAAGTATCTAGGGTGGGCTTGGGTCATCAGAGCTAGACACCTCCATGTACTTTGAATATATTTTTTCAATATGGATTTTTCTTTCATACTGAGTCTTTAAAATTTACTGTTTAATTCTTGTCTTAGAAAGTGAATTGTTTGGATGAAATATGACGTGTTAAATTATATGTATATATGATCTGGTTTTACCCTTTGTATGTAGATTGTCTTTTTATGATGAAAAAATCGAAATAAAGACGTATGAAACTGACTGTTGACTAAGGGAACAAATGACAGAAGGGGAGTGAGTGTGGGTGAGTTTATGACAGTGAGGGATGGAAGGTGAGTGAAGAGGGAGTGACAGAGTGAGGGGATGGAGGGAGTGAGGGTAAGACAGAGGGAGTGAGGGAAGAGGAGTGAGGAAGTGACAGGACAGAGGGAGTGAGAGAAGGAGTCAGTGAAGTGGAGTACACTGAGAGAGGAAAGGAGAATGAGTGAGGGAGCGAAGGAAAAGAAGAGAGGGGAAGGGAAGTGAAGCAGGGGGACTGAAAGAAGGTGAGTGTGGGAGGGGAGTGAGGCGAAGGGGAGTAAACATGGGGAATAAGCATAAGTGAGGGAAACGGAGTAAGGGAACGGGGGTGAGGGAGGGTAAGAGACCAGCAGTGAGGTTGAGGAAAGAGTGGTGATAGAGGGTGGATACAGGCAAGTGAGTGTGAGACAAGTGAAGTGAGGGAGTGAGGAGACAGAGGGAGTGAAGGAAAGAGTCAGAGAAGGGGACTGAGTGAGGGAGCAAAGAAAGGTAAGTGAGGGAGTGTGGGAGAGTTAAAGGGAGTGATCATGAGGGAAGGGGAATTGAGAGAGTGAGGGGACAGAGGGAGTGAGGCTAAGAGAGAGGGAGTGAGGGAAGGAGAGTGAGGATGTGTGAGGACAGAGGGAGTGAGAGAAGGAGTGAGTGAAGTGGAGTAAGGTGAGTGAGGGAAGGGGAATGAGTGAGCGAAGGAAGGGAATAGAGGGGAAGAGGACTGAAGCAGAGGTACTGAGAGAAGGTGAGGGGGGATAAAAGTAAAGGGAAGGGGAGTGAAGGATGGGGAATGAGGGATAGTGAGGAAACCGGAGTAAAGGAACGGGGGTGAGGGAGGGTAAGAGAAGGGCAGTGAGTGTGAGTAAAGAGAAGTGAAAGAGGGTGGATAAAAGTGAGTGAGGGTAAGACAAGGGGAGTGAGGGAGTGAGGGGACAGAGGGAGTGAAGGAAGGAGTGACAGAAATGGACTGAGTGAGGGAGCGAAGAAAGGTAAGTGAGAGAGTGTGGGTGAGTTATAGGGAGTGAGTGGGACGGAAGAGGAGTGAGAGAGTGAGGGGATGGAGATAGTGAGGCTAAGAGAGGGGGAGTGAGGGAAGGGTAGTGAGTATGTGAGAGGGCAGAGAGAGTGAGAGAAGGAGTGAGTGAAGTGGAGTAAGGTGAGTGAGGGAAGGGGAATGAGTGAGGGAGCGAGGGAAGGGAAGTAAAGCAGGGGGACTGAAAGAAGTTGAGTGTGGGAGGGGAGTGAGGGAAAGGAGAGTAAACATGGGGAATGAGAATAAGTGAAGGAAGCGGAGTAAGGGAACGGGGTGAGGGAGGGTGAGAGAAGAGTAGTGAGGTTAAGGAAAAGAGTGATGGGAAACTAAATTTTGTTGGTCAAACTTACCTTATAAGTAATGTAAACTTAATTACATATTTTTACTAAATTTAATATCTGTGGAAGAGGGAAAAAAAATAAGTTATAATTGTTATAATATATATTTCTAAATACAAGAGACAAGGCAGGAGCTTAAAAGTCATAAAAAGGTACTAAGAGATAAAGTAGGAGTGAAGGACACAGAAAGGGAAAGAAAGGAACGGTGAAGGACAGAGAGAGGGAAAAAGAAATAGAGGGAGAGCAAATTACTAAGAGGATAATGAGGCGGATAGATTCAGTGACACAGAGGAAGAGAAGGAGAGAGAAATGAACTGAAGGTGAGTAAGATACTAAAGGAATGTGAGTTAGCAAAACTAAATGAGGAAAGGGGAGTAAGGAAAGGGGAGTGAGTGAGAGGGAAGGGGGAGTGAATGAGGGTGCATTCACAACAATGAGGGATGGAAGGTGAGTGAGGGTGAGTGAAGGGGCATGAGAGAGTGAGGGGACAAAGGGAGTGAGGGTAACAGAGAGGGAGTGAGGGAAGAGGAGTGAGGAAGTGAGAGGACAGAGGGAGTGAGAGAAGGAGTGAGTAAAGTGGAGTAAGGTGAGTGAGGGAAGGGGAATTACTGAGGGAGCAAAGGAAGGAAAGAAGGGGAAGAGGAGTGAAGCAGAGGGGCTGGGAAAAGGTGAGTGCGGGAGGAGAGTGAGGGGAAGGGAGAGGAGCTGGCCTAACGGCTAAGGCGCTCGACCTCGGACCTGGGGATCTGGGTTCGAGTCTCGGTAACGACTCCAAAAACCTCCTGTGATTCTGGGCAAATCACTTAATCTCCCCGTGCCTAAAAAAAAAAAAAAATGAACGTGTGTCCTCATGTAAAAAACGTAACTTGTGCTATGTAAAGCACTCTGATACCTGATTGAGTGAGGACATAGAGGTAGTGAAGGAAGGAGTGAGAGAAGGGGACTAAGTGAGGGAGCATAGAAAGGTAAGTGAGGGAGTGTTGGTGAGTTAAAGGGAGTGAGTGTGAGGGAAGGGGGAGTGACAAAGTGAGGGGATGGAGGGAGTGAGGGTAAGAGAGAGGGAGTGAGGGAAGGGGAGTGAGGATGTGAGAGGACAGAGGGAGTGAGAGAAGGAGTGAGTGAAGTGGAGTAAGGTGAGTGAGGGAAGGGGAATTACTGAGGGAGCAAAGGAAGGAAAGAACGGGAAGGGGAGTGAAGCAGAGGGAAGCAGAGGGACTGAGAGCTGGAAAGTGGTGGAGGGGAGACAGGGGAAGGGGAGTGAAGGAATGGGGAATGAGGGGTAGTGAGGGAAGTGGAGTAAGGGAACGGGGATGAAGGAGGGTGAGAGAAGGGCAGTGAGGGTGAATAAAGAGGGGTGAAAGAGAGGGTGGATAAAGGTGAGTGAGCGTGAGACAAGGGGAGTATAATATATATTTCACAATACAAAATACAAAATAACTTGTACAACATGTTATATGGTTTATTTTTGCTGTTCTCAGAATATATTGAATTTCACTAAAAACAGTGAGTTCAATACTACTCATCATATGACAGCGGGCAAAAAAAAACACAATCAAAAAGATTGTGTTTAAAAAAAAACATACAACGTTTCAATAAATAATGTAAAACTTAGAAAAAACATATCTTAAATGTTTTCTTCCAAACAACATTTTCTTACGTACATATCAACAATCACAAATTAATAAAACATTAGTATGTCATTATTATACTCCCAAAGTAAAGTAATGTAGAAACATAAATTAACAACATTTACCCGAAATACTCATTTTTGATTCACTTACTTTTCCACGAGGCCAAATAGTATATGAAAAGTCCTTTTTTGGAAATTACTCAATAGTACTTTTAAACTTCCATTTACCCGACTTTCTGAATGAAAAGCTCCAACATCTATCCGATCATCTAACAATAGTTATATTTCCACCTCTGGCTCACTCATGATCAACATTTCCTATAATACTGATATCACTCACTATGTGATACACTTACACTACCTCTATGAGAACTACAAGTTTTTTATTATCTTCATCACTCTCACTCACAAAGTAATTTTGAACAGCAGACTAACTTTTATTAACTGCTCTAATCTTCCTAGGCCAATTACTTTTCCTAATATTTGGGTTGTAAGAATACTAGGTAAGAATTTTGTAACTCATAAGGGAAACGTTGTTTGAAAGTCAATTGAGTATCGTTACAATAAGTCCAGCCTTTTTGACGTTTTAAATAAGCTGTGTAATGTCCTGATGTTGTAGAAGGACCATCATGGAAAATAATTGCTGCAGTTACAAAGGTTCTTCCTGAAATTGATAATTGAGAAGCCACAACATTTTTAATTAAAGTTGTCAATTTAGTTCCATCAGGTCTACATCGTTGGAACATTAAAATTACATACTGTCTATATCTTTGTATAAATAATGTTGATAACATTGCAGAGTTACATTGGGTACAGACCATGTTTTGATTAGCTTCTCTAACGAGATTTTTGAAAGACACTGATTTGGAGTCTGGTAAAGTCAAATATATAAATCTTTCAGTGTCTATTGTAAAGGAAAAGGAACAATTGTCGCAGTCTTGAAAAGGAACAATTGTCGCAGTCATGCTGCCATTTATAAGAAAGGCCAAACAGATTTTCAACATCTATACCTTCATCTTGCAATACAACAAGCATATACATTAGAAATTCCTGGCAATCTTGCTGAATATTCTGTGAAAATTGATTTAGACCAGAACATATGTCTAAAACATTTCGAATATCAGAAACACTTTCTATTTTTGTTTTATCACTGCTACATTTCTCAAACACAGTATTCAACAAACAACAAAATCTTTGATCACGATTTTCTACAATCTGCTCTTGTAAAGTTTGGAGAAAAAAACCAACATTAACCACTACATTAGCATAGCAGTTGACACCAGAACTGTTTTCAAACTGAAATCAAACAACATCTTCAACAGAATCCTTATCCTTTCTGCCTACAATTACTGGTTCATCTAGTTTTTTCTTTTTGCTACAACCTCGCTACAATTTTTCTCATTTCTTCTTTTTCGGCCTACCACACGCTTTTCAAATAAAGGATATTGAGGTAAATTTGGAGCATATTCTCTTCTTAACCTATTATATTCTTTTACACAATTTAGATCTGCACTAATCTTTGTCTCATCAAAATCAATCAAGTATAAACCAGATACAGTTCTGACTCGAGATAAAGCAACATATGCCATACCCTCCTTGAACACAGAACTTCCAATATTCACCAAAGCACTATTTACACTTAAACCTTGAGATTTATGAATAGTCACAGCATATGCCAAACAAACAGGAAACTGTTTTTGGCAGACATATAAATCTTTCACAAGCAAAAATCGAGCAGAACAACGACTCAATTGTTGTACTTCTTCAATTCCATCAAATTTAATTTTCAAAAATTCAATTTCATCTCTATTTCGGTAATTCACAAAATCAACAACATGACCCATTGCTCCATTTACTAAACCTCTTTCCACATATAAATTCCGTCGTAAAATTATACGACAATTTAAACATGCATATAGACTCTTTTCAAAACCAGCAGTTTTAGATATTGTCTTCTCTAAAGAATCCAATTTTGATTTCAACTTTTCTGACAAAATATTAGTAGCTCCTTCATGCTCTATCTTATCAATAGCTTCCAGTTTTACAATCTCTTGATTTTCTAACTTTAACATTTTGTTGTTGAAGATTGAACATTCTTGCAGAGTTGGCTTCAAGCATATCACAGATTTGTTTTCAGCAATGTTCCTATAAATATTCTCTGGGAGAATATTTTTGTTTGGAAACAAATTTGAAAGTAATCATGCCTGTGTAAAGCTTCTTTGCCATGTTCACTTACTTTTTCAATTCTTATATCTTGAAGAATATTTTTATAATCTTCATCCTTTGCCAGTCGCATATTTTGAAGCAGTTCTGCATATTTAAAATATAACCATATATTAAAATTTCCAATGCTCCCAAGGCACTTTCTGGTATCACTGGTTGTCTGTCGCGATCACCAGATTGCGGAACCTACGTGGTGCATTAGTTCCTTTCACCTACAAGAGAAAAGGTTGGAAACACTACGTGTCCCAGAAGGCAACGGGGTGCATGCATGCAGGGAGATCAGTGTTCCGTATTTAAACTCTTTCCCAACTAGGGGAAGGTGCTTGACAATCAGGATTCTCGCCGTCTATTGTTGGATGGTATTCTCGTTCGTTCCCATGAAGTCGTTCCAGCGCCGACCAAGAGCCTGCGAGGTCAGAGGATATGCCGAGTAATCCCAGCGCCGACCAAGAGCCTGCGAGGTCAGAGTATGCTGAGTGATCCCAGCGCCGACCAAGAGCCTGCGAGGTCAGTGGAAATCCATCGGCGTTTGTTTTGGCTTCTTTTTGCTCTTCCCGAAGAAATCCTGTGCTCCGGAAAATTGCAAGTACCAGAAGGAGAGTGGGCTCACCTCCTTCGTTAATTCCTGTTAAGCTTTTGTGATACTATATGATTTTTCTAAGTGGAACTCATCGGCAGAAGAAAACTCTGCTATCAAACTTCGCACTGTTTATTTTCGTTTGTTCGTTTCAGTGCTCAAACCATTAGCCTTGTACCGTGTCTCCAATGCAGTAATTGGTAGACGCATTTCTGTTACTTTCCAGTACTATTTTGGGCTTTCTGAGTTTGAAGGCTGAGTCGTTTTCTTTTGAGACTTTCAGAGTTACGATCTTTTTCCTTTTGACAATTACCTCGAACTTGAACTATAGATTGAGAGCCACTTTCTACGCTGTTGTCTGTTATGGTGAGTCAGGGGTATATAAGGGGCGGAAGGGCCAACAATCGAAAGAATAGTAATTAATGTTCGTATCCTTGTCGTCCTGTTCTGCAGTATATCCAGTGCCACCAAGATTTAGCTGTGCATCTGACCAGACCTGGCTGGAAGTACAGAGAGTTCCGCCGCCCTCCTTTTCTTTTTCCCTCTCCCTTTTTTTCCCTTTGGCACAGGTTCAAGCAGTGAGCTTATTCATTGCAGGGAAGTGTGTCAGGGGGAGATAGGGGAACTATCTGCTGCCATCGTCTCCGCTGGTCATCCGTTTCAGGTTAGTGGCGTTTTGCATGTTCTTGCGCCGCTTGCGGTCACAACATTGTCCTTTCACAGGAGTTAGCTGGAGTAGATCTCCAAAAACAATGATGTGTTTGCCTCCAAATAACACATCATACTCTGTTTTAAGAATCTGTTGCATTCTTAAATGCACAAAAGCAAGCATTACATTTGATACCATGCTTACCTCATCAATGATAACAAGTTTCGTTTTCTTCAGGACTCGGGAAAGTTCACAACAAGCTTCTCCAGATAGCTTGTGGTATTGTAATTTATTATCATGCTCTACTGGCAGCATCAATAAACGATGTAAAGTAATCCCTTTAATGTTATTTGCTGCCAACCCAGTTGGAGCGGTAACAACACAAGAGAGCGATGACTGAGTTATTTTCTGTAGATAAGTTACAATTCCTTTAATTAGAAAACTTTTTCCAGTTCCTGCTTCTCCACTCACGTACAGCCGGACAGGTTTAAATGACGTACATGAGCACTCTTTTTTCTCATGACATAAACCGTGCTCAATCTGTTCTGTGACTTCGTCATATATTTGTTTCTGCTCAACGTTTAGTTGTTTTTCCAATTCTTCTAAGTTTACTACATCCTCCTGAGCTTGTTCCATTGCTCTTTCCACCTCATCCATGGCAGTGGCAGCTTCATTTTGGATAATTGGTCCTCCGAGTGGATCCTGACTCAACGAAGCAGAACTCTGACTGTCTTGACAACTGTCTCTAGCAATCTCTGCTGCAAATATAGCTTCTAGCTGTATTTCATTGTTCAACATTTGCAGATAATTAGTGAAAGCAGGACATTCTATACTATTTGTGCTTGCATTGAAAGAATCTTCATAACTGAGAAAATCTCCAAGTAGTTCCTCTTCTGTACGCCATGGCTTAAAGAGTTGCAAAAGAGCTAAATTGTAAAATTCCCTTTTGTCAGGAGATTAGCAACTCAATTTTCAATGATTAATCAAATGTCCTTTTCTTTGTTTCACCAGACATCCTTCACATTCAATTACAGCATATACTCCTTTATTGATATCTTCTGTAATATTCCTCTTAAAAGTATAGCTTTGCAGTACTTCATAGAGAAAGACATTCTCAAGATGACTACTTCTATTTGGATAGTATGTATCCAACATGTTTGTCTTCAAAATATCTGTACTGTTTGGTTTTTTTCTCTGCCAAATACTCAATTTCTTGTACAGATTTCAAAACTCGGTTTCGTGTTGCAGCAAGACCTAGACTCACCCAAATGATTGTTCTAGATTTGGCATGTAGACTTGCTGATGATAACCTATCTGAACATTCGTATGCTCCAATTTCTCAATGCGACAACATCTTCAGACTGTAACTGTACAATTTCTTACTTAGGCTCTTTTCATGAGAAATTTCTTGCCACATTTCCTTTAGTTCTGTCTTTTCTGATTCTGTTATGTAAGATGTTACATATCGAGCCACAGCAATAGAGTTGTCAGCAACATATTGAATATCCATGTTAGCATTCCACATGGACAAAATGACTGGGTTATAGTCATTTATGTATTTGGACTCTTCATTTCTTTTTAAGTTGTATGTATTTTTTGGTGATTTTCTTGTCACAGTATGTCGCAAAGAAGACATCAGATTGTTTACTCTTCCTTTAGATATTACTGGTCGTGGAAATGCAAAATGACATTTTGTGTAGAACTTGTCCTTGGATTTGAACTTTCGTAGACAGTATTTTCCACAACGATGGGTTTGAAACCGTAAGACTTGGGGCCAGATGTAGGAAAATCGTATTTACCGATTCATAAATACCGAATGTTACCGATACGGTATTTATGAATTGGTAAATATGAAGGAGGGAGATTTAGGAAGAATCGGTAAGTGAATTACCGAATCTGTAAAAATCGGTATTTACCGAATCGGTAAATACCGATTCGGTATTGCCCATTGATTCCTATGGGCCTTGAAGCCCATAGGAATCAATGGGCAATACCGAATCTGTATTTATCGATTCGGTAAATACCGATTTCAGCAAGGGTGCAGGGGGTGTCACTTTGACACCCTCTAGCACCCCGAATATAGGCATGTGTGCCATGTGGCACACAGACATGCCCTAAGGGCATGTCTGTCTGTCACATGGCATAGGTGTGCATGCACACATGTGCATGCACACCTGGATTCGGTATTTTACCACCCAATTGTATTGGGTGGTAAAATACCGAATCTGTAAGGCCTTTGGGACTCAGAAGAGTTCCACCTACATCAGGAAGTTACCGAATCGGTAAAAATACCGATTCGGTATTTTACCGAATCGGTAAAATAGGGCCCCTACATCACAAATACCCATTTACCGGTCGGTAACGGCCGAAATCGGCCGTTACCGGTCGGTAAATGGCCACCTACATCGGGCCCTTGACGTCTTAAATTGTTTTCTTCTGTACTTTTCGGAATAACACATGTAGAATACTGTTCAATAAAACTCATCACTGTGTCATCCGAATCTGTTCCAAATTTGGGAGCGTCTTTGATCCATAGCAGCATATTATGTATGTGAGGAGCACCTCTTACTTGATACTCCTTTCTCCAAAAGAAATCCAAAACCTCTCCAAGAGGAGGATTTTTTTTGTTTGTGATAAAAGACATCATAGCTTCAAATCTATGATTGAAATACCTGCATACATTAACTGGATCCAAAGAGCACAGTTCTCCAGGTGTATTGTATTCTATATTTTCTATGTTTGTATTTGCCTCTCGAAGAAATTGAAGTAAGTCTTCCAAAGCATACTCAGCACAGCTAAGAGTAAGGAACCATGTAGGAGTTCCTAAGTTTCTTAGCATACATTTCAGTTCCCCATGACGACGGTACCAATACTCGTTGGTACCATGCTGACATGCCATGAGATTAATTAGCTGAGACGCCAAAATGGTGTCTTGCTGTTGGACTTTATCTATAAAGTTCCTTGCCGAAACATTTTGCAGATGTACTCCACTTTTCAGTATACGGTTCACTGCATAAGAAAGTCCAGACAAGTCACTCTCAAACAGAAGATGAAACAAATATGGAATACATTGGCGAAACCTTGGATCTTCTGCATATAATCTTAAAGTCGGGTATTCAGATGCAGGAATTTGAACAGATCGGTCATCATATCGACCACCTTGACCTGTTGGAAATAACTGAGGATAACAACGAGCTTCCAAGCTTTCTTCCCATACACTAATGGGACTTCCTTTTGCTTCTTTCATTTGGAATAACTCAATAGCATTCCCCATTACTTTGGAATGCAGAGGATGAACACTATAATGTTCATAAATTTCTTAACTTCTTGACACATCTACTTTTTGAATTTGCCCAGCTGAGAAATCACTGTCCTCTTCTACAGTTGTTTCCTCTTCCCCTACATATTCATTTTTGTAGTACTGATTATTTTTTACCAAATACAACGTTGCCTTTTTGACTTTCCTAACATCCCCTATTTCTTGCCAGATTTTCTTACTCTTTGTAGGAACGCCATTAACTAGAATAACCAGAGGTTCCTCTTCCACTTTTTCAACACCAATTGTATCAATATTATTCTTTACATCTAGAGGAAAATATACAACTCTTCCCTTTAATCCTCTTAGTAAATCAGAAGGAGGCAATTTTCCTGTCTTAGGCTCCATGCGACCAATAGCCTGAAATGGATGCACACATTGAATCAGAATAGACTCATAAGTATTTAAATCCATCAATTCAGAAGGAATGTTTACCAACTCAAGATTATTATGGCCAGCTCTAGCAGGCATTTTGTTTTCATTTAATTTATTATAACAATATTTACAAATACGCAGATCAGAACCCAAATCAAAACAATTCTCTACCAAAAAATAGGTTGCAAAATCCTTCCACTCATTATTATTTTCCTTTTCACTTTTTACATATAAATCAATTAACCTAGTCTGATTCTTATAATGAGTTCGTCGACAACACACTCAAGAAAAATTTGGCCTTTCACTTGAAATGACCTTAAACTTTGTAATTTCATGGTCAAAATTTTCGGTACTTAAATTCTGTACATTCTCTTCCACATTACCTTCTATTACTGTATCAGTTTCTGCACTGCCCTCTTTTTCACCAAAGTAACTAAACTCAATTTCTTCACAAATGTTGTTCACATCTAATACAGATCCTTGCAAAAGAGCACTGTTTAACTGTTTTAGCTTAAGTGCTGGACTTTTTGCATAATACAACCTTCTCACTAATTTCCTCACTTTAGTATGATGTACTGCTAACATCCTAAAATGATGAAAACACTCTGACATACTTTTCTAGAAAGACAAGCCAGTGAATGCCCATGCCAACCTGTTTTTTCTCTCACTCTGCAAGGATCTAACTCTTGCAACATTTTAATTTTTTGTTTTAGACTTTTCTTAGTATATGTACGTAAGAAATTGCAAAACAAATCAATTGAATCCTGTTGCACACTACAAATACTACTACAATTCCAAGTGTACACTGGAGCCTTAGGATGTCTCCCTAAAACTTCATCAGCTAACACCTCTTCTGCATTTCTAGGCACAATTTTTTCTTTTTTAATCGGACAACCGTCCTTCACCTAATATCCTCGACCACTGGTGTCAACTGCATGCACCAAATCATTATCCTGAAAATAACTCTCTTCATTAAAAAATGGCTCACAACTTGAACTATGCTTCCATTCTCCATAAAAAAAGATCACAAAAATTAGTCCGATTAATTACTCTTTTCCACTTACTTTTTGAATTCAAAACATTGATTACCTTGTCTAGTGTACGAATTCTATTGATTACTAAATATATATATATTTTTGATTTCAAAAGCCTGATCAACTATCCTCTCTATACTTTTCTTTTTCTTATATAAATCAGTTTTCCTTTTGCAATTTTTTTAATTTTTTAATAAATTTAAAACAATTCTGTTATAAAACATTCACCTACGAATGTCAATGAACTGATTTTTACGTCTATTAATATAGACAATAACATCTCCATAAACTTTTTCTACATTTTTGCAGGGATTTTGCTTTTTCTTTGTAGTTGCAGAAACATTTTTTTTCTTTTGTGCATTATCTTGACTTTTTTTACATTGAGTTCATTTCCGTATGAAATGCTTTGTTGCCTTACCAGGAGCATTCTTCTTTTTCTCCATATTTTGTTTTTTACATACATCTTTTAATTGCGTTTTCTTGGAAAAGCAAGTTTGCTTATATTTTCTTTTTGGACGAAATTTTGTAGGCATTTTGCTTCTTCTTTTTCTTGATAATTACAATCGGTTGTAAAGAAAAAATAACATATTATAGACCACTTCTAACATACTACATAGCAATTACAATAACTAAACGATATAAACACTAGTTTACAACATAAGTAAGTTTAGAGCACAGTAACTGTGTCTCACCAGAGTAGGAAATCATGCAGTGAGTGCTGTTTCTCACTTTATGGCAGTGCAGAACAGGTTCAACATTAATGTCACTCTCTGACTGCACTATCTCTCTCTTTGCGTGTGTCTTCTCACTCTCTACCTGTGCCATCTCTCTCTTTGCGTGTGTCATCTCTCTCTTTACGTATGTCATCTCACTCTCTGCCTGTACCATCTCTCTCTTTGCATGTGTCATCTCTCTCTTTGCGTGTGTCATCTCACTCTCTGCCTGCGCCATCTCTCTCTTTGCGTGTGTCATCTCTCTCTTTGTGTGTGACATCTCACTCTCTGCCTGCACCATGTCTGTCTGTGCGTGTGTCATCTTACTCTCTGCCTGCACCATCTCCCCTCTGCCTGCATCATGTCTCCCTCTACCTACGTTATCTCTCTCTTTGCGTGTGTCATCTCACTCTCTGCCTGCACCATTTCTCTCTTTGCGTGTGTCATCTCACTCTTTGGCTGCGCCATCTCTCTCTTTGTGTGTGTCATCTCACAGAGAGAGAGATGCCACAGGCACAGGGAACATCTCTCTCTTTACGTGTGTCATCTCACTCTCTGCCTGCACCATCTCTCTCTTTGCGTGTGTCATCTCACTCTCTACCTGAGTCATCTCTCTCTTTGGGTGTGTCATCTCACTCTCTGCCTGCACCATCTCTCTCATCACGTGTCTGCTTGCACTATGTGTGTCTGTGCTCATACTATCTCACTGTCTCTACTGGCACAAAACAGACCATATATATATATAAGCAAGACATAACATTCCCTTTTCATTTCAACAGCACAACCTGGATCTTTATTGCACAGCTTAGAGCCTATTTGGGAACGAAGAGGCCTGACAGACATGCTGCCTAAGATTCTCTACTAGTACATATCCTAAAGCCTAACTGACTTCAAGAATACATGTATTCCCATATTTTTAAACACATCAACTAAGCAAATTATTCACCCAGATACATTTAAAATAAAGCTTGACTCACAGTGTGATCTTAGACACATGACCAGGATGTTATATGTAATCTACCATGTCTCTCTCTGCCTCTACTATGTGTGTCTGTGCTCATATTATCTCACTGTCTCTATTGGCAAAAAACAGACCATATATATATAGGCAAGACATAACATTCCTTTTTCATTTCAACAGCAAACCCTGGATCTGTATTGCACAGCTTAGAGCCTTTTTGGGAGCTAAGAGGCCTGACAGACATGCTGCCTAAGATTCTCTACTAGTACATATCCGAAAGCCTAACTGGCTTCAAGAATACATGTATTCCCATATTTTTAAACACATCAACTAAGCAAATTATTCACCCAGATACATTTAAAATCAAGCTTGACTCACAGTTTGATCTTTGACACACGACCAGGATGTTACATGTAATCTACCATGTCTGTCTCTGCCTCCACTATGTGTGTCTGTGCTCATACTATCTCACTGTCTGTACTGGCAAAAACAGACCATATATATATAAGCAAGACATAACATTCCTTTTTCATTTCAACAGCACACCCTGGATCTTTATTGCACAGCTTAGAGCCTATTTGGGAACCAAGAGGCCTGACAGACATGTGATCCTAGTCAAAAATGTTAAAGCCATACATTTTACCAAAACACATTTAGCATAGTAAATCGTTTAATACACAGAGCACAGCCCATATAAATGACCACTACATTACAATGCAGAAACCTGACTCATTTCCAAAATACATTTCCAATATGCACCATTCGTTTTTTCCCAGCATTACATACAAACATGAGACACAATGCATAAAGAAACAGTACCCTATAAGCAAACAGATGCAAACTGTGAGGAGACATTATAAAAAAATGTGCAAATATAATTCTTTAATTTACACAGTGTGATCCTAGTTAAAAAATGTTGGAAACAATCATTTTACCTAAAAACATGTACCACAATAAATCATTTAAAAGATAGAGCACAGCCCATATAAATAAGCACTACATTACAGTGCAGAAACCTGGCTCATTTCCAAAATACATTTCCAATATGCACCATTAATTTTTTAACAGCCTTACAAAAAACATGAGACACAATGCAAGAATAAAGACGCCCAATAGGCTTGTTAATCTTCCCCATAGTGTATACAGCACTCAATCTATATTAAATGAATCATTACTCACCTTTAAAAATGCTTTTGAAGATTTAGAACAGTGGCAGTCACAAACCATATTTTCTTATGCAGAATCTCTGAATAATGCTTCTGTCACTGCAGCCTCAGAATAATGGTACAGATTCCCTCTGATTTCAGACCCATTTTCATGTACATAACCAATGAAATTTCTTCCCACACAAATTCAAAACCAAACTAACATTTTAATTGGTTCTACATTTCAACAATTTGAAACTCACATAATATTCAACCATCCCCCTTCTGCTCTTTCTGCCTGTTACCATGGTAACACTCCACACATCACCTAACTGAGCACACAGGTGAAAAGTTCATGATACTATGTTGCAAATGAACCCAGCAAGGGTTTTTGACTTCTCAATATAGCAGCTTATCCTGTGCAATGTTTCTTTCAATGACTTTTTCTCAACCATTAGAATTACTTCTTTAAAAAAACAGAGGCATGCACCCTAATTTTCAGTGGAGAATTTTAAGAAACCACCAATCATTTCTTCTTTTTCAAGTGCACTGAATCTCAACCACTTTTTTTCATAACTCCTACTTTCAAACAACCACATCTACCTTCAAGATGCCTAAAGTCTGGATTGAGGGTCATAGCTTTGTTCACTGGAGTGAAAAGTATGCAGCAAACAGAGGTATTCCCAACCTTAATTTACCAAATGTGGATATTTTGTGGATTGGCCAGAGAGGATTGAGATGTCACCAATTGATACCATTGGTAAAATCCTTTATGCATCTACCACACCCTGACCTCATAATTGTGCACTGTGGTGGCAATGACCTGGGCACTTTGACTGGGGTAGGTCTGGAAATGCTTTTAAAGGACACCTTTGGGCAATTGATGTCACTTTTTCCAAAAACTGCCTTGGTATATTCTAATATATGCCAAAGGCAAAAATGGAACTGGTCCAACCAATTTTGTCCACAGATTGAGAAAGCAAGGAAACATGTGAATAAATCTGTTTCTGCTTTCCTCAGAGACTATGGTATGGGTTCTATATACCACAACAACTTGCGTTACAACATGCAAGTCATCTATAGGAGAGATGGTGTACATTTTACAGATGAGGGGAATAGAGTCTTCCTCTTGAATTGTAGACTCTGCATCGGTACCTACTTGTAGGTTCTTAAATCCCCCACATAACACAACAGCTCTTTTCAGAGCTACCCTACCTCTAAGCACTCTAAATTCTTATATTACTCAAATTTTTTTCACTGTTTTTCCCCGTGGTGCGCTCAGGGTACGCGTACCTGTAAACGCCCGTGTACGCGCACCCTGAGCTTACTCCGCAAAATTTAAAAAATAATAATAATTTATTTTTGCCCTTCGTGGGCCTTCTAGGCTCACCTGAGAAAACCTAGGGGGTCAGGGGGTCTCTACCCTTCCCCCTTTCAATGTTTTCCCCTTTTATTTTTCACCTCTTGTGTCTCGGTTCTAAAATGGCGGACTCTCCGGACTGTTTCGAATGTTGACAGACACCCGAGAGCCAATCAGCTTTCCGCTCGCGCTCTTCCGTGGCGCGCCGGGTGCGCTTACCGGTACGCATACCCAAAGCGCTTGAAGCGCGCATATAGATATATATATTTTTTTGAAGTTAATTTTCATAAATGCCACCGGAGCGATTTTAACCAAATATGGAAAAGGCCCTACTACGTACCAGTCCCTACCATTTTGCCAAGTTTGGTGTAATTCCGTTCAGCGGTTCGGGCTGTAGCCGTGTCTAATCGTCCTATGGAAATTAACATGGGGAAAACACATTTTGGGAACCCCTTTTTTTCTCGGCCCCCCCTTCACGAATCCCCCCGACACTTTCAGGGAAGGAGCGGAGCGTAACGGGCCATCTTCTTTGAGAAATTCACAAAGATTCGTCCACCGACGACAAAGTTATTCCCAATAGAATGTTGCGGATTTCCTATGGCCGCCAGTAGGTAATATATATAGATCTGGTAACTCGATCAAATTAAATACCTGTGCCTGAAAAAAAACGTTGGATTTGCGTGGTTTCTCTATCGTCGTGGTGGCGGTGTTGGGAGACTGCAACTGTTGCATATATATATATATATATATATATATATATATATATATATATATATATATATATTATCTACTGGCGGTCGCCAGTAGGTATATATAGTTAGGATTTTTTCTCTATGGGATTTTTGAAAATTCTATGTCTAATAACTTTGGCGTTTGTGGACGGAATTGGCTGAAATTTTCAGGAAAATGGCACATTTTGTTTCTGAGCAGCCCTTGAAAATTTGGGGGGGTTCGTCAAGGGGGGGCCGAGAAAAAAGGGGGGTCCCAAAACGTGTTTTTAACATTGAGTTTTCCATAGGGCGGTTGGCCTCACTTTTAGCCCGAACGGCTGAATGGATTTGCACGAAACTTGGCAAAATTGTAGGGACTGGTAGCCCGATGTGCCTTTTGTAGGTCTCAATATATGTGCTCCAGTGGATTTTGAGAAATTAACGTTTAAAAAAAGATATATATCTGTAACAGCGGACCTGGCAGCGTCCCAGGACGCGTACTTTACGCGCAACGGAGCTTTGTGAAGCGAAGCTGATTGGTTCTCCGGCGTCTGTCAACATTCCAAAAAGTCCGTAGCGGCCGCCATCTTGTCTCTCGGTAGGATCGAGAGACAAGAGGAGGTCAAAACAAAGGGGGAAATAACTATAAGGGGGCATAGTAGATCCTCGCTGACCCCCTAGGTTTGATGTGGAGGTTTTAAAAGGGCCCCGCGGGGCAAAAAAAAATAATAATAATAATAATCGAACGGCTGAATGGATTTGCACGAAACTTGGCAAAATATTAGGGACTGGTAGCCCGATGTGCCTTTGCTAGGTCTCAATATATGTGCTCCAGTGGATTTTGAGAAATTAACGTTCAAAAAAAGATATATATCTGTAACAGCGCTCCGCTTCGCGTAACGGAGGTTTGCGAAGCTGATTGGTCATTCTGTCACTGGGCTATAGTTGGGCTACATCTGGCTGATATTTGGGCTACATTTGTTTTTTTGTGTGTCTGGCGGCCATCTTTGGGCTACATTGGGCTACATTGGGCTTCATTGGGCTACATTGGGCTACATTTGGGCTCCAACATATATATAGGCCAATGTAGCCCAATATATATTTTTCAAAGTTAATTTTCGTAAAAACCACTGGAGCATATATCTTGAGACATAGCAAAGGCACATCGGGCTACCAGTCCCTACAATTTTGCCAAGTTTCGTGGAAATCTATTCAGCCGTTCGAGCTAAAAGTGAGTCCAACCGCCCTATGGAAATGAAGGAAATGAATGGGTAATTTGTAATTAGCAAATAGCTCATCGCAAACTAGGAATGGTAAAGAATCGCTATTTATTCCTTAAAGTTCGCTATTTAGGAAATGCAAAAAACTTTGATGATACATATGGCGGTTCATCTCTAACAAGATAAGAAGCATAGGGATACATTTATGATGACTGGCGCATCACCAGGGATGTGTTAGTCATTCTGTGCCGCTGTTCCGTCACCTATGGTGTGCTGCATTTACAATGCGGCGCATCATGGGGCAAAAACAGCACAGATGCGTGATGTATCTGTGCCGTAAAGGTGGCGCATTGCTGGAGTTGTATCGCAAGTGTGATGAAGCTCCAGCAAGGGTCGGGGGTGCCCCTGTCGCAGGGTTTCTGTTCTCACACAGAACTGTGGACAGAGGATTGGAACCTCGGCGAATTAGGGTGTCCCAAAACTCACGTTAGTAATCAAAAACTCCTTAGCAAGCTAGGTACAGTGTCACATTGGATATAACAAACTCTCAATGTTTAGACAATCCAGAATATTAACTTATAGTACCTCAGGATACGTGGAACTCATGAACAGTCGGTCGTTATATATTTCTTAGAAACCAGAACATGGAGTTAAGAAGAACACATGTGTATTTGAAATGTTTATTTACTAATGCCGTCTTCTCAGGCGTAGTATCTTAGATAATAGAAGTACACATATTATCAGTAGCAAAATTACCAGCATAGTTACTAGTACATAAAAAGCGAATGGTGATAGTATGTTAACATGCTGTAAATGAATAAGAGTTAGCAACACTTATAAGCAGCCGCGGGCCGTGGAGGGAGTTACGGTGAGGCAGGGAGGCGGGGAGGGGGAGAAGCAGGGTGGAGAATACAAGTACACATATTATCAGTAGCAAAATTACCAGCATAGTTACTAGTACATAAAAAGCGAATGGTGACAGTATGTTAACATGCTGTAAATGAATAAGAGTTAGCAACACTTATAAGCAGCCGCGGGCCGTGGAGGGAGTTACGGTGGGGCAGGGAGGCGGGGAGGGGGAGGGGCAAGGTAGAGAGGGCTCCACCCTGCTTCTCCCCCTCCCCGCCTCCCTGCCTCACCGTAACTCCCTCCACGGCCCGCGGCTGCTTATATCTCACCCTCCCTAATACACATATTATATTATTTGCTAAGAAGGTCTCTTTGTGTTGGTTTAGGGCGTGCCCATACTTTAGTGTCTTAGATTTGAAGGAATCACATCAGCATACACCAGCTCTCTCTTCATGTGAACCGCATCAACTGTTGTGTATGTGTGTTCGGCAAAGCAATATAAAACCCGCCTCATGCCCAGAATTGGCAGAAGTTGCACTTATGTTATGAGTATGAAGTCGTGGAGATCAGACCTCATAACAATTCTGTATCGTGTTGTTCTTGAAACTTTAGCACTCGCTGTACAGATATAGTTTAACAAGCAAAGCAGATAGTCGAGCAATAACATATTATTCTCATGTAAACCACGATGAACTACTAGGTGGAAAGCTAAAGCAACAACTAAGTGTCGTGTGCAGAAGTTGCAAAAAAGGAAAAATGGCGTTTAAACCGATAATGAGCCCATGCTAACTTAACACGGTGTAAAGATATCCAGGACCTAGATGACACCTCCCCATGATCCGGAAACGAACTGAATAAGATAATAGAAGTGCCATCTCATGAGAGCAGATTGCAAGTTTATATGTGGAAGGTCCGCAAGGTAAAGCATTAAAAACTAGGAAAATTTAATGCTAAAGAAAAATAAAACAGCCAAGTACTTTATCGAGTCTTAAGCCAATAGGCAAGGTAAATAATAAAAACTTGACAAATAAGTCAATGAATTGTCAATGAAATGCTAGTACTCAGCATATCAAACATGAAAAAGGTCTATGACATAACTGTGTATGCAAAATAAGCTGCAACAGCCTCCAATAGGAAGTCACCGTCTTCATCCGAAAACAGTTCAGCCATCCAATTTAAAAGCGGAAAAGAACATACGTGCTCTCCCAGCACCGGATCCTCTATCACCATCAGAGGACAGCTCGGTGGGTTTTCAAGAAAGCTCTGTTCCAAGAAAGACTGTGCTGCCGCCAGTAAATTCCAGGGACCAAGTAGTCCATGCATCAATGCCACAGCCATAATCCTTTCGCCAGGACAAACCAACTCGTGAGTAATGATAGGAGTCATCAGCTGATTAAAGTCGACGTCAGGAGAAACCGGTCCGCAGAGACACAAATCAATGGCCCAATCGAAATCACAGGTCAGGCAGTGAAATACAGGCTGGACACAGGTGAAGTAGGAGAATCGAAAAGATAATCCATATGCCGTGCTTAATATCGCCAACGGCATTGTGCCATAATATTCTAGCATGCGATTGCGGAACAGTGTCAGCAGCTGCAGGGTGGGAGGTTGCATAGGAGGGACATCCATATTTAAAAATGTAAAAAAGCACAAGAGCGTCCGCTGGTAATGCAAGTAAAAATGCCAATCCACGAACCAGAGTGGAGAAAATAGAATGAAAGGAAGCAGGGATGACTCCAAAGATTTTCTCAAATGAAGTCACGAGACCACTGGTAACAACTTTAAAAAAGTGCGCCAGGGTCTTTGTGGAGGATGCGTTAAAGATAGTCGGAACCATCTTGCTGAAATTGAAAGGCAAATCTGAATTAAAAGTATTCCTTGTATCGTAACAGTAAGTGAACGGGTTATTTGCTGCAGAAATGTTCTATTTCCTCCCACACATGAACATAGGGAGTTTTCAATCTGGCCACAAATACCAACCTTGGGACAGATTTCAACGGCATGGCAAGAATAAGAGCTCTTTTGTCTCAGAGAGAGGTGGCCTTGAGTTCGGCCCGTGAAACTTTCGTGCTTCACATAGCGAACACCCGTACAGAGGTGCAGACCCTTTTCAATTAACTCAGAACAATCTTCATTATTGAGCATCAAATAACTACCATTTTCCAACAACTTGAACGTGGGGATGATAGCAGGAACTGGCGTGCCTTGCAACACGCAAGCCATATTTGGTCGGTGTTTGTTGCATGAACCGTGTAACTGTATGTGCCTACACATTAGTGAATGATCTGGCGTCTCAGTGCATTCCTCTCCATTCAGATAAACTTCTTGATCATCTTTGAAACATCTGTATGTGTATGGAAGCGACCAGACCTCATGAAGAAAAGCACTACCTAAAGGTTCATAACGACCTATTGGTATATATTTCATACAATTTGAAAACTTATATAAAGCAAAAGGCAGCGTTATTAAACCGTGGATAAGGCACGTTGCCAAAAAACCCGCAATCCTCTGCTGATGATGTCACTGAGCATGTCATGAATGATGTAATATGTGACATCATCAGCAGTGGATTACGGGTAATAGTATCTCTAGTTTACTCCCCTATAGCTGTCTTTCTTTTAACATAAGTGTCTGTTTCCTTCCCTTATACTTACTGTTTTTGGTTCGCTTCTAGTTCGCGTACCGGCGAGCGAACTGGGAAGCGAACTAAGAGAAATAGAGGTTGGCACAGTTCCAAATATTGTACCAATTTTTTAATAACGGGGAGGTAGTTCTGTAAAGAACTTTTTTTTTATTGTTTTTGTTGTTTTATATATTTTTTATTATTTTTCGGAACATTTTTTTACTTTTTTTGAATTTTTCTGAAGTTTTATATTTTTTGGGGTTTTTCTTGGAGGGGGCAATGAAAACGATTCATTGTAAAGGGCTCAACAGGAGCAACAAAACAAAAAAAGAAGTATTTATTATTTTGGGCGTTTCGTACAAACTTGCATATGATAGTCAATAGCTCTGTTGATCAGAGTGATGCTTTTTTCTCCGTAGGAAATGAATCCATCGCAAAATACGCAGGTGTGTTTTACTTCACCAAATTTCATTTGTATATTTGGCACCATCTCCCTGCCCTCTGGTCCCGTTACTTCCGGTACAACAGATCTTCTGGCCATAATAGGGAGATTATCTAGGTCGTTCCGAAACTGTGCAGCACTGTAGTTGTTAGGATGCCACCTAGTCATATGGCGATGCATTGTGTATTTTCCGAAACTGTATTTTTTCTCGGTTCCTCTGGACAGTCTATCTTGACATATAAGGCAAGTTACGTATCTTGCATTTACTTTTTTCTGACCTTTGGGAATTTAAAAAAATTGCCAAATGAAGTTTTCTTTCCGGTGAGACGTCCTGGGCTGCTCAGGCAAAAACTGCCTCTCTTCGTGCTCGTCGTCCTGTTCCTCTTCTTCTTCTTCTTGTTGAATTATAACTTGAGCAGGTGGTCCACTCTTCCTTGGATGTGGTGGAGGTGGTGGGGAAGCACCAGCTGAAGCTACTAAAGAAGCCATTGCTCAGTGATCACAAAGGGTCTTTCTCTCACAATGATGAAAGTCAGAGTGAGGAAAGAAGGAGGGATTTTCATCATTTGGGAAAAACAAGAGTTCTCAACCAATCAAAAGTGTTCATTTTAGATTATATGACCTAGTCTTACATCATTAGGAAACCAAAAGTGAAATGAACCAATGAAAAGTGTTATTACCAAGTCACATGACTTGCTGTGTTTACGTTAAGCGCTTTGCAGGGCCTCCCGGTTTGCTTCCAGAAACCTGCGCTTTGCGACTCGCTTCGCGTACCAGTTCGCTAACGTAGCACGTCATATGACGTATCACGCGACAACGTGAAACGTCATGCGGACGGGAGGCGTCACGATGTTGTTTTCTAACGCGGCACTTGCGGTAAAGAAACGTTTACCGGCTCGCGGTCTATTTCGCGGCATCAAGGTCAGCTAACGGGAAGCTTCCCGATTCGCGAAGCGGGAACGAAGAAAAAAAAATATTTAAAAAAAAAATTATTCATAAACATATAAAATATATTTTTGGATTTAAAGAAGAATACATTTTACAGCTACAGATATTAGCTGTTAAAAAACCAATGAAATTCACAGAAAAAACCATAGGTTATAGACCATATATAGTTAGGAATTAGCATTTACAAAACCTTGAAAATTCACTGCAAAAACCATAGGTTAGAGACCATATATAGTTAGCTGGACATTTTATTGACATAAAACCAATGAAATTCCATATATAGTTAGTTGCACTAACTATATATCACACACCCGCAATCCACTGCTGATGATGTCACATATTACATCATTCATGACATGGTCAGTGACATCACTGATGACATCACTGATGACATCTTAAATGACATCACTGATGACATCACTGATGACATCTCATTTGACATCAATGACCACATCACTGATGATATCATTCATGTGACAATACAATGCATCTCCTCACATTTTAATATAACCTCTGTTTCACCCAGTGTTAAAAAGAGAGTATAATTTTTGAAACCATTGACACACCAATACTAGTTACTACATACGCACTCACTGATTGCTACGTCTACACACACCTTCACTCATTCACCCATACAATCATTCATACATACAATCACTCATCTTTACAACACTATCATATGCACTCATACACCTATACAGACACTCACAGTCTGCCACTCATCCATGGAGTTACTCACACACCTAGTCAGTCCTGTAAAGAATCAATGACACTTCCATTTTCTTGTCTATACAGTTAAACATAGAGCACCTTACATTTTCAAACATATACTAACACATACTTACCTTCTTATACAATCATTGATACAAGTACAGATTGATCTGCACAGTCACACACCTCCCAGCTAGCCACACACACACTCAGTCTCCCATACAAATACTTGGGCAATCAATCAATAACCCATATAGTTACTCATATAGCTACTGATCAACACATGCAGCAGTTTACAGAACAACAGACATAATGATGCACAAATTAAGACAGTTTAGTCACTAACCCATGCAGTCAGTGAGACACATTTAATCACTCACTCATACAGTCAGTCATGCACCTACTAAATCCTTCGTCCAGACACTTACACATCCACTCATTCTTCAATATGTAAGACATATTTAAACTTTATAGAAACAAAAAATCACTGGATGTTGTTATCAGTGATGTCACTGACCATGTCATGAATGATGTAATATGTGACATCATCAGCAGTGGATTGCGGGTGCGCGATATATAGTTAGTGCAACTAACTATATATGGAATTTCAATGGTTTTGTGTGAGTAAAATAAGGTTTTCTAAATGCTAATTCCTAACTATATATGGTCTATAACCTATGGTTTTTTCAGTGAATTTTCAAGGTTTTGTAAATGCTAATTCCTAACTATATATGGTCTATAACCTATGGTTTTTTCTGTGAATATATATATATATATATATATATATATATATATAAAGCAATGGAAATGCTGACCTAGTTATAACTACCCATTAGCGACCCCCACAGGGTAATATATATGTCTATCTTTCTATATATCTATATGACGCATGTATATTTGACTCACAGTCTGCCCATGAGAATACCGTAGCAGTCATCCATCTCAATTTGCATGTTATCTTTTGCGATTCAGTACATATTGATTATGATGAATCACATATTTGGATGCTTGTCAATCAGACCCCCTAATTTTGGTAGACGTGAAAAGGAAAGATCACCCAACTATTGGGATTTTGTGGGAACATTCTCTTGAATTTCTTGACTAATGTTCCAAAGATCCATGCCTTGAAGAAAACTGAGAACATTTCATTTTACAGGCAACCTATCGATTTTAACTGTAGAGCTTGATCCCAGCAGCGTTTCAACCTTTTGTCCCTCTGAGAAGAAAAACACAGAACCTAGTCCCAGATGCGCCACTTTACTAGTCTGGCAATTACATTTTCTGGTAATACTGGGTAGAGTGAAAGGTGAAGGACTAAGTAAAGACGAAATGCATATACAGTTTGGCTTGGAATTTAAGTGGTAGTTGACGAAGAGGAAGAAGGGGGAGGAGGAGAGAGTAAAACAGAAAGATTTTGGCAAAATTATATTTAACAATGCCCTGTGAGTGGCGACAGCGAGGTCGGTATCTCAGAACATGAGCTAGGTTTCCGGGTTTTAAACTTTCAGGTTTTCAGGGCACTGGCTTCCCTTTTAGCAGTGTATATTAACACTGAATTCCGATGTAGCATGCAGCGAGATGTAAGGCACACGAGGAGGCAGATGGAACCCACTGCATTCTTTTGCACAGAAATGAGTTGTGACGCATTCCTTTGGCGACGCACACACCAAGCTCCACATTTAATGGACGCGTTTATTTGGCATGCATGCACACGTTGTTCCCGAAATGAACCTCCTATTGCTGCCTGACAAATCATACTCTCAGCCGACCGGTGGAGCAGCACATCCGCAGCCCACAGTACCATTCGAGTTTGTCTTTTCCTGATACCTCACAGAGCTTCTCTCCCAGATAATTGGGAACATCTGTTTGGCTGAAGGATGGCCTCTTCTGCAAAGTGCACACAATTCATTTTTCACTGAGCTGCGCAACTGCCAGTGGTGCCAACCTGCATTAACCCGCAGGTCGGGCTGCATAATTGTACGAATTGTAAAAAAAGGATTACCAGGCTGCAGAAGGGTTTACAAATATTTATTTATGTAAAGAAAAGTATAGAAAGGATTTGTGGCATATCACCATCATACGGGCACAGACTAAGCAGCTTACAAGCTAGCTACACTGCCGACATTTTTTTTTATTTCAACCAATTTTTATTGAGACAAAAAAGATGAGTACAGGTTGAATACCAAGGGGCAGATTTATGAGTTCTGGCGAATCTCTGCAAACCAGCAGGGATGCGCCAGAACTGATGCGTCACGCAATTCCCTCCTTGCGGCACCACAGATGCGCCGCATTTACAATGTGGCGCACCATGGTGCAAGGAAGGGCAGATGCGTGACGCATCTTGTGGTGTACACGCGGCGCATTGCTGGAGTAGCGTCGCAAGTGCGACGCAACTCCTGCAATGTACAGAGGCCACCCATACATAACGTGGTGTGTCACTCCTTACGCCTGCTTCAAGCAGGCGTAAGGATTTGACGCAGCAGCGTCGTAAAACTGACTCAGTGAAATCTTGTAGATTTCACTGCGTCAGTTTTACGGGGCTTTCCTACGAGGGAATGCCCACCCTGCGACAGAACGCCCACATGAAACCTGACGCAGGTTTCATGTGGCGCAGGGCTTTACAACGTGACGCATCTGCCTAGATGCGTCACGTTGTAAATAGGTCGCAGGGATGCGCCACGTTTCCGCGCCATTGCGTGACGCAATGGCAGCGTAAACGTGGCGCAAGTCCGACATAAATGTGCCCCCAAGTATACACATGAGGGCAGCTCCGGATGAGCTAACAATGACATGGAATATGCAATCATGGTGTAGTACATTTTGGCAAATTCTGCTATGCTGGAAAACTAACAAATGATCATATAGAAGAGTGCATAAGAAGCAGTGAAGTGAGTGGTCCTAATTGAAACGCATTTGGATTGTAAACACTAAATAAAAGTGTTAGGGGTGAAAGTAAGGGGAAGTAGGAGAGAGTGAGAAAGGGAAAGATATAGAATGGGGGAGATATTAGTAATGATTGGAACATTGGTAGGTCTATTCAGCAGATGTTGGTGGTGCGCAGGCCCCCCTGTGGATAGGTAGAAGTAAGAAGTGCCATGAGTATAGAGCGCTATGGGGCGTCTACGTTCTGTAGGTATTTATCAAGAGCAATCCATGGGGAGCGAGTATTAGATAAGCTGTGTAATACGATGATGTCTGTGCTTCTGGTGAATCATAAGATATTTCACCATTTGTTAAAGGGTATCTCTACAGAGGATTTCCAATCAGAAAGGATTGCCTTTGCGCCCAGGCACAGCATCAGACCCAAAAGAAGTTGGTCCTGGGGAGGAAGGGCAATATTGTGATGGTGTGCGGCCACATCTATCGTTATGGTGAGGAACTATAGTGTAAGCGTGTTAAAAATAGCAATGTGTATGTACATAAGCGGCGTTCATTTATGTTCACAGTACCCCTTGGTGTAAACAGAATGGATATCGTTAAAACTCTGACTGTGTTGTCCCACTAGCATAGACCCATGCACACACATACACGACAGCCACTTTAGGCACCATGGTCTCTCAGTTTGCGGTCGATCGCCAGCGCCCCTTCCTTGACCCTGCAAGCTTCCCCCATGCACCCTGGCTGCCCCCTCTCCCACATGCGCGAGTCATGAGCCCACCCCTCCCGCATGACTCTGTCCCTCAGAATCGTATCCCGCGCCTGACCAACACCTCCTGTCCCTCCATGAATACCCCTCCTTTGATGACCTCTTCCTCTGAGCCTGAATGTCAGCCCTGACCACTGGTCATCCCTTAGCCTGAGGATACAGTATATTGCCCACTACTTTATGCACTCGTCTCTCTTGGAAGAAGCTACTATTGATCATGGCCACCCCACCCCCTGAGATTCGATCAGGCACACACATTCCAATGGAATCAGCAGAACACTCAGCCGCATGACAACCCCCTCCTATTGCATGGAGGATAAGGGCCCTTCTGTAGCCACGTGTTGGAATACCTCCATACTATACAAAGTGTTGATTGTAATAAAAGATGCCTGTGTGCCACAAACCTGTGTATAAAAGACGAAGCCTCAGAGAAACTTGTTAGAGCACCTCCCGAAGACACTATGCGAGTGTCCCAAAGGACAGGCTCTCCTCATGAGTAATAAACCCTATTCTTGTTTTCCTACTTCCAGTGCCCGTCTCTTTATTTGGTAGCTATTCAAGATGCAAACGAAGAGTCGCCCTGCACCAGCGGCCTGGGCATCGGGTGCGATATGGGCTGACTTTTCAACAATTGGCGTCCCAAACGCGGGGCCCATCAGCGACATAAGGTCCGGTAAGAGAGGTCCAGACGATGGGGTGAACATCTAAATGATTGGAGTATACCTGCCTTGAGAGGGCCCTCGTCCGGCTACCGATTGAATGAGCTTCACCGATTCCGAACGGACCTCTCTCAAGTGACCTATTGTCCTGACTGGAATCCCACAGGAATGCTGCGGTAAAAGCATGGAGAAAGAGAATGATCGGGCGCTGGAAAAAGGAAGGCGAAGAACTGTCCACATGGTCCGGTCCGGGTAAGGTCGTGACACACGACAAATTGCGAAATTGATTGATTGATTGATTGTTTGACAATACTAGTATTACCTATTGATTGCTTCTGGGAGATTCTCTATTTGCAAACAAACACAGAATCGCCATAATCTGTTTAGTCTTTGCAGATAGTGAAGGGTAGGCAACGCAAAACTTTAACACGTCGTGCCTATTTTTTCTCCCCATTGATTGATTGATTGAATCGGGCATTGAATTGTTCGAAGTTGGTTCTCTTAGGAATCTTCTCTGCCTGCAAACGGGGAAGAATAGGAATATTCTCTCTCCCTTTGCAGAGAGTGAAGGGTAGGTAACGCAAACCTTTAACACGTCGTACCTATTTCGTTCCTCATTGATTGATTGATTGACCGAACATTGACTGTTCGGAATTGGTTCTTTTGGAGGTATTCTCTATTTTGCAAACGAGCACAGAAGTCGCCATACTCTAGTCTTTGCAAGTAGTGAAGGGTAGGTAATGCGGACCTTTGTCCCCCGTTGTAATCTGTCATGCCTATCTACTCCCCACTGGTTGATACGCCAGTTTCACCCGGACCATTTACTAGAGGAAGGTCATCTGGCCCGACCAGAAAGCACCCCTAGTAAAAAGGACATATACAATAATAGCGAAGTGATCACTGTAACCTGTTAACAGAAAACTTTAGCATGAAACCACCTGGAAAGAAAAGAATAGGAAAGCGAAAATCAGTAGGCCACTGATGAACATGAACTTTTTAATAAATAACAAACAAAGAAACGATAACAATAATGCCCTAAGAAACAAGAAAACGTTAGAAATAAGAACGGTAAACTGGGGCAAATGCAAGTCAGCAGAACATCCGCCCCCATTCGGGAAACTTCCAAAGTGCAACAAGTTTACGGCTACGCCCAGCCGGAAACAACACATATAGGGCGGGTCCTGCTGCCAACAGTCGGCTGGAGATCATCACGTAGGGTGTAGCCGGAGGAGAGGCCGAGGCCAAAGGGACCCGGCCAGGGGATTGCCTTGACAACGCCGGAGAGTTGCAGGGGGGGGAATGTCTATGTCCTCGACCCTCCCCTCTCTCTCCCAGTCCGGCCGTGGTGGCCCTTGAGAGTTGCAGGTAGTCCCGCCACATTCTCTCCCGGCCCGGCCACCAACGACCGGGGGCCGGGGCCGATGAGATCCGGCTGCAGCCGATGAGCCAAGGAACCCGTTTATGGGGCCAGAGCAAGGGGCGTCCGGCCGACATCCACCGGAAGCCCGGCCCAAAGACGGACGGGACATTTTTTCCTTCTCTCCTTCGTAATGGCAGCGACAACACGCCAGGCGCCACTTCTTTCTTTTTTCTTCCGTAATGGCAGCAACAACACGCCAGGCGCCACTTCTTTCTTGTATAATGGCTGCGACAACTCTGGGGGGGATGTCCTGCACATGCCTCCGACACCCCCCTCGTCCTCATCGCCTGGTCCGGCCATAACAAATGTCAAGCGAGAAGCCGTGGGGTGCACTGGGAGGGAGAGACGGTGCGAACAGGCCTCTCCCGCCTCCCCAGGTGGAGGCTTCCCAGCTGCACCCTCAGCGCTCCAGGCGCCCGGAAAAGGGTTCTTCCACTGTGGCGATGCTGCAACACCTCGCCCGACAGGGTGGAGCACGTCCGCTCCTTTGACCCCGCGATCACCGGTAGTTGCCGAACTTTCAAAATGGCGATCGACCTGGCAAGAGCGGGCCCAGCACGAAGGAATGGCCCGGTCACTCGTTGACTCCACCACCATAGTTCTCCACAACCTTGAAGATTCTAGAAGAGCCGCGGGAGTCTCCGACTCCCGCAAATACCCCCGATGGGGAAGGACTGCCATGATTGCCCACGAAACGATGGAAATGTAGCCGCAGGACGTCGGCGCTCCCATGCTGTCGCCAGCCTCAGGTTGAATGACTAGAATCCCGCAGACTACAGTTCGGATCAGTTCCGGCGAAAGCACAGTATGACCCGGTAGAAAAAGATTGTTGCCTCCCTCCCCTTTTGACTGATGGTTCAAACCACCGATCCTTTCTTTTGCCCTTTAACGGAACTTTTGGACTGCCAAGAGAAGCTCTGAGGCAACCACGAGTTAATAGACATTTAGACTATGCCTGGTTCTGCCTGACTGCACCCAAAATGGCGCCGATGCAAATGAAACTCTCACACTCATTATTGTACCCCGATTGCTCAGCCTTGATGTCAAAGGATATGTATGAAGCTTTTTAAACATATAGATTGATATAGAATGTGTACTGGTTATGAGTTCGGACAATGGATTGATATAGGATGTGTACTGTCAGTTCGGGAAATTAATTGATATGAGATGGGTACGGGTTATATGTTCGAACAAAGAATTGATATTGGATGGGTACTGGTTATGTGTTCAGACGGTAAATTGACATCAGATGGGTATTAATTGAACATGCGGACAATGAATTGTTGTTGAATTTGGTGCATCATGATTATTGAAAGTTCGAAATTTCGATGCTTATGGTATTCGCTCACACTAAAGATTCAATATGATTTTTATTGCACTTGGCGCACTTTTTATGAAATACACGACAACGGACTCCACTAAAAGTTTTTCTAATAAAGTATTCCCACATCTACAGTTCTAGCCTGCTCCGTGGCCGGCACACGGGGTTGTAGGCCCATATTTTTTGCACTGACATTCTTATTAAAGATTTCTGGAAAAAAGCAAACGTAGTTGTCACGTGTGAATTAGTAAGTTTCGAATAAATGACCACTGTTTAAAGATTAAAAAGGTATAGTACGCAGAGATACTGCAAAAATGAATGGTACGGTTTTTGTTGTATGTACTTTGCACACTTTTGTACAGCTTAAAGCAACCGCTAAAAGATCCTGGAATTCAGTCTATACTTTATATTCTACCTGTATCAGAAAGATTGTACTAAAATGCCCCTAAGTCGCTCCAAAGGAGTGCCATCTGGCCTCCCTGCATACGATCTGTAATACCACACTTGGGTGACCTATGCTATCCACCGGCTTCCGATAAACATCTCTCGCACACTAAAAGGTTCATCTGGGCTTAAATGCCGAATTGGCAAGAACTGCGTTCCGGGGAGATAGACCGCGTATGTAGTAAGTAAAAGCCTTTTCGGGTTTATGCGCGCTGTTGTATTCTTAAATGCTGCCCCCGCCCCTTCTTTTTCCCTCTTTCTGCAGGTCACCTTGGAACATCGATTAGGAATACAAAGAAGGAAAATGGTGATCTGGCGGACGAAGAAGACGGGAAAAAGGCGCTCGATTATGGTGCCCATGCACTCCGAATAATACCACCAAAAATAACGTGCACACATGATTAATCACTCCACGCTTAACTAAATAGGGAAAAGTTTAGGGTATATTTCGAGGTAGGGGTTACACAAGTATCCTCCACCGAGAGGACTAGGGATATTGCCAATATTTGAAAACCTCCTACCTCCTTTTCCGCATCCTCATAGGCACATAACTTAAAGCTGCCCCATTGCTCTCCAATTGACACCAACTGTTGTCTCAGCCTGGAAACGCACTTGCTGAGAATGACTTGAATAAACCTCCGTGAGCATTAGCCCGACCAGGTTAGTTCACGACCAGTTGCCAAAGGCGTAAGTGTGTACAATCAAAACCACCAGTAAGAGGCAGCCAACGAATAAAAGATAAGAAAAGGGTAAAAAGAGCTTAGGATGATAAAAGTGCACAGCATACAGGAAAGGGATAATTTTGGCCAATAACTGTTTTATGTTTTGTCTTGGATTTTTTGTGTATAATACATGTACTGTCTTCCCCGTCTGAGTTTGTATGTACGTGATGTATGGATCTACGTCATCCCTCCGTTCGTGTTTCCGTATTACTTAACCCCTGTTGTACTATGTTGTGCGCGCACTGAATGGTCCATTACTGTACACGTTTCAGTCTCTCTCTCTTCCACCCTCTTCCTCTCTCCATGCCACACGTGTGCTGAAATGGACCACTTAGAGTGCGGTCTCTCTCTCTCTCTCTCTCTCTCTCTCTCTCTCTCTCTCTCTCTCTCTCTCTCTCTCTCTCTCTCTCTCTTTCCAAAAACCCCGTTTTCTCTTTTCAAATATAAAGACGTTGTGCCCCTCCGGCACAAAACATTATTAGGTTTTCTCGAACGCTAAAATGTTCAGCAAAATTGACCAAAACCAAAGCGATTGTGACTTGCCATATTACTACCTCTCCTTTCTGCAAACGATAGAACCCGAGTTGGTAATGAAGGAAAGGACAGGTAAGACGACGAATGTCCCCTAATCTGGCCTTTTATAAGGGAACTATAACGTCAATGGCCTTCTGTTTCTCAGTTCGTTAGAAATGCGATCCCCAAATGCCCCGATTGCCCCACTCCCTTGCACCTAAGTGCGGATGTCCAGAGTACCCCACTTCTCCCGATCGACCCCAGCTCCCTGTCCAAAAGCACCCACGCGCCCCCGATCAACCCTATGATAACGCCCCTGCCTGCAAGAATTAGCCAACCCCGAAGGGAGATGTGATATTGTCGATACTTGGGTTAAAGGGAAGAACGAGTCTCTCCATAAGGACTCGATGTTTTTTGTAACGTAATACATTGTGTACAAAGGTTCAATTTCTCTTATCATATGTCGCGAATGAACGCCAAACAAGTCTATGAATTCAATATGCAATGCCCTTCTACAGACTCCATAAAAAAACGACCTCTGACTGTGACCGATGAACCTATCCCCCACCTACTCAGGAATAGGGAAGGAATTGCGATGTATATCTGTTCTCCCGATCGGTTTTTCTAAAAACTTGTTTTTCACCCATTTAAAGATACAATCACCCAAGGCGAGGAGCTGGACGTGACGCACAGCCTGGCCACAGATCATGGAGCACGTGTGACGACCAAAGGTGGAGCCGCAGAGCAACGAGACGCGGGACGAGGCACAACTTTCAAGTTCAGCTGATGAAGGAATAAGGGGCTGCCTTGAAGCCCTCGACTTGCTGACCCACTCGTGCCTGAAGTTCCCGTCCCTTTTTGAGTCCGACTGATGGGCCTGCCTGCTCATTGTCCTTTGCTCCCTTGGTCCCTTGGTGTGTTCGAAGATCTGGCCCCACTCCGCCCTCTCCTCCCTCGATTATTCAACAAACTCTTTCATATAAAATTTGACTATGGACTGGGATTTTGTCACGGAAAAAGAAAGACACGCAGGTGCCCAGCATAAGGCACCCCTAAGACAATAAGTTAGGAAACAGGACTGTGATCTAACAGCAGAGGACTGATCGCACCCTGCAACGTGTAAGGACGAATCCGAGCTGGACCTATAGCTCCACCGCCGGTGCTCAGCAGCTCCAACAAAAGAAGACGGACTCTGTTAAAAGACATTGCGAAAAAGACCCTCCCCCTTTCCAGAACTTTCTATTCGCCCCTTGACTAAATTACTTGTATCGAATTGAATACCTACCTCAACCATTTTGTATTGCCTTTTAAGAAACGTTTCATTGGTCACTCATGTGGTTAGTCTTTCAAAAATCCCCTATAGTACTGACAAGCCGGAAGGTATCCGAGCGTTCTTTCTGTATATGATGTCACTAGAGAGAAAATGTGAACTTGATTTTTATGTGTCGGAACATTTTTCTTGATTCTATACCTACTAAATATTATACCGATTTCTAGGCTTGTATAAAGAGCCCAACAGATGTAAAATTAACATGTGTTGTATTCTGCCTATCACATCGACTGTGTAGAAATTGAACGTGCTTATGTAAAAAGCGGCGACTGTTAAAAATAGCAATGTGTATGTACATAAGCGGCGTTCATTTATGTTCACAGTACCCCTTGGTGTAAACAGAATGGATATCGTTAAAACTCTGACTGTGTTGTCCCACTAGCATAGACCCATGCACACACGTACACGACAGCCACTTTAGGCACCATGGTCTCTCAGTTTGCGGTCGATCACCAGCGCCCCTTCCTTGACCCTGCAAGCTTCCCCCATGCACCCTGGCTGCCCCCTCTCCCACATGCGCGAGTCATGAGCCCACCCCTCCCGCATGACTCTGTCCCTCAGAATCGTATCCCGCGCCTGACCAACACCTCCTGTCCCTCCATGAATACCCCTCCTTTGATGACCTCTTCCTCTGAGCCTGAATGTCAGCCCTGACCACTGGTCATCCCTTAGCCTGAGGATACAGTTTATTGCCCACTACTTTATGCACTCGTCTCTCTTGGAAGAAGCTACTATTGATCATGGCCACCCCACCCCCTGAGATTCGATCAGGCACACACATTCCAATGGAATCAGCAGAACACTCAGCCGCATGACAACCCCCTCCTATTGCATGGAGAATAAGGGCCCTACTGTAGCCACGTGTTGGAATACCTCCATACTATACAAAGGGTTGATTGTAATAAAAGATGCCTGTGTGCCACAAACCTGTGTATAAAAGACGAAGCCTCAGAGAAACTTGTTAGAGCACCTCCCGAAGACACTATGCGAGTGTCCCAAAGGACAGGCTCTCCTCATGAGTAATAAACCCTATTCTTGTTTTCCTACTTCCAGTGCCCGTCTCTTTATTTGGTAGCTATTCAAGATGCAAACGAAGAGTCGCCCTGCACCAGCGGCCTGGGCATCGGGTGCGATATGGGCTGACTTTTCAACAAGCGAGGTCTTGAAGATATCGTTAATTGTCTGTTGGATTTTGGCCCATAGTGGTTGAACCATTTTACATGTGAAAAAACATATCTTCAAGGAGCCAGGAGATACCCCACAGTGCCAACAGTTATCCTAAGAGCTGGATGATGAAGTCCTGTTTGAAGCTCAATGACGATAAGACAGAGCTCATGCTCTTGGGCTCGGCAGCCCCTTCCACTCTGGAGCTGCTGTGGCCTCTGAGCATGGGTACAGCCCCTACTCCCAGAGATAACATCAAAAGTCTGGGGATATGGCTAGATAAGTCATTGACCTTCAATACACAGGCTACCAAGGTGGCGGCAACCTGCTTTGGCCTCCTTAGGGTGGTAAAAAAGATTCTTCCTCTCCTTCCTTTTGAGGCCAGGCAGATAGTCATACAGGGCCTTGTTCAATCCCGCCTGGACTTCAATAATGCCCTGTACCTTGGGGTGCCAGAGTATAGTTTGCAAAAACTTCAACGAACCCAAAATTGTGCAGCTCGAGCATTACTTGGAATTCCACGAAGAACCCCAATAAAGCCGGGGTTAAGAGCTCTGCACTGGCTCCCCATTAGGGAAAGAGTGAAGTTTAAATCCTTGTGCATTGCTCACCAAGCGTTTTGGAAATCAGTTCCAGAAATTAGCCACTCTTTGATCTCCCTTTATCTACCCAATAAAACGCTCCGTTCATCATCTGCATCTCTGGCCAAGGTTCCTAGAATTCAGAGAGCTAGAGCAGGAGGTCGATCCTTCTCTTATAATGCATCAAAGCTGTGGAATACTCTTCCCCTGCATCTGAGAACTAATCCCAATCTGTTGAGTTTTCACAAACAGCTCAAAACTTTTCTTTTTCAGTAATTAGAATCCCTGTTCTCTTTTGAAGGCACTTTTTTAGTCTTAGCGCCTGGACGCCTCAGGGCAGCTGTAGCGCTTAATAAATCGTCCTTTCATTTAATTTCATTTCATTTCATCCAATAGTAAGAGCCTGAAGTTATGTAGTCTGGAAAGGGTCCAGTGTGTTTGTCGACATCCTGACAAACAGGGACGACACCGACCTGAGGTTTCCGTAGGGGTGAAAGTGCACTGCCCTACTTATAAGATATTTAGGCTCACGCTTGAAGTAGGCCCAAAAGATCATGGGAAGAGCTTTAAACACAATTCTTTTTGACTGGTAGCCAATGCGAGCCTCTCAAGTACCGTGACACAGAGTCCCCCTAGTGGATGTCAAGGATGAGTTTCATGGCGGAATTTTGTACAGGGTGGAGTCTATCAATCAGTCTGTCTGCAAGTTCTATATATAAGATGTTAGCATAATCTAGCCTGGTGTGGTTAGTGTCTGATCCACTGTGTTATGTATTACTAAAGGGAGAAAATCAAGAAAGGTGTTTAGGAAATGGAGGAGAAACACGTTCCAACTATAGCCATGATTTGGGATTGGAAAGAGAACTTGTCATCAAACGTGACAGCCAAGTTCTTGACTACTGTTGTAGGTGCCAGAGGGGGGAGGAAGTTTATCGCACTAGCATTTGTTACACTAGATACCCCATAATTTTCCATAAAGAAGAATCTCTGTTTCCTCCCAATTACATTGTAGGTGACTTTCCCACATCCATGGCAGAACATTGGCTAAACATGATTTGAATGACATTAAGGTAGCTGTAGATGCAGAATCGATGGTGAGTAACTGGATTCAAATTCACTAACTCACTGCTATGACATAATGGAAGTTGTTAACAAAAGCTGTTGCTGGTGCTTTGTCATAAATGAAGTTCAGGCTGCTCTGTCTAGGCTCTCCTCGATCCTGTCAGAGCAGAGTTGGAAACCTGGGAGCACTCGTTGTTCTGAAAGTGGGAGCATAGGGATTAGTGAGGGTGGGTGGCAGGAGTTCAGGTTTTTTGTTTTTGCTGACACGAGACAGAGACCACGTGATGTATGGTTCATCCATTACTCCTTTACTCCTGTGTATCAGTTGAAGGTCTGGGCAAATTATTTTGGGGGCAATACATAGCAACAATTATAGATGGGTAATAAGTGAATTACTGGGATGTTTTTCACCTCAAGTTTCAGAGTGATATCATAGACAACTCGAGCTTTAATCTTGCTATCTATTTGATGTCACTCAGAGCCCCTCATTGAAAAAAAAAACATAATCAATCACACTAAAAGATAACCTGTGCTCACCCTCTGGTAGCTAGCAGTCAGACTTATCTAAAGAGACAATGTGTAAAATATATGTGCAACACACAGTAACACAATGAATATACCACAAAAAGACATCACAGGGTTAAAAAAAATATTCATCTGAGCAAAATAAGACCAAAACAGGCCAGCTACAGGAACCATGCAGGGTTTACTGGGAAAGTACCTTGGATGGGGCAAAGCGTTGACGCTGAGGGCACGATGCATCTATCATTTCCACACAGTCAGGTCTCTGCATTGTCATCAAGGGTTGCTAAGGTAGGTAAGTAGAAAACAAGTTTATTTGGACAGTTGTCCATAAAACATTCTAAAAACACTTAAAACAGTTACAGTGTAAAATTAAGGTGAAGGCAATATGTCATCGCCAAGCCGTGCATAGCGTCGCTGTCGGGGCTCACAGGCTGTGTCACCGATGTCGTCGTACAGCCTGTGTCGACATTGAAGGGCGATGTGTTAGTTCCGATTGGCGCAAAGGTGACGATGTGTTAGTTTTGTAGCAAAATCGCTGCAGAACCCACTTCTGAGACTCAGAAGTTGGAGATGGCACCTCAGTCACGGGTAGGACTCACAGAAGGCAGGGCCCGCAGCACTAGCAGAATTGAAGGATGTCTTTTGTGTCCATGATACTACTGAAAATAGAAGGAAAGCCAGAAAACCCTTGGAGATCACTTAGAGAGACGGCATAGTCCAGCTCTCCTTCAGCTGAGTCAGAGAACAGCAGGAAGCAGGACAAGAAGCTGAAAAGCAGTCCTTCCAGAAAAGCAGTCCAATTGAGCCCTTTAAGCAGCACAGCAGTCCATCTGACAGAGGCTCAGTACAAGATCCAGAATTGTCTGATTTCAGGGAGTCTTAGACCCAGTAGTTATGTCTAAAAGTGCCTTTGATGTAGGGGGTGACTTCAAAGCAGCTCTCTGAAGTGTATAAGAATCCCTTTCAACCCAGTCATTTCTGTAAGGCTATCTGTGGGGGGGGGGTAAATCAGTGCTTTGTGTGTCGACAGAGGACTACCTATTGAAGTTTAAGTGTCAACCCCTCCCATTCCGCCCGCAGAGGAAGAGCCATCACAATGCAGATCAATGCAGATGAGTGCTCAGAATCTAGATCAACCTCACCTTCCTGTGTTTGTGGCTGTTAGAGGAAATGCACAAAGTGTAGCTGTCAGCCACCCCAGACATGCATTGGAGACAGGCTGTCAGACACATAGAGCAGTAAGTGCAGAAA
Organism: Lissotriton helveticus; assembly: GCF_964261635.1. Taxonomy (NCBI): domain Eukaryota; kingdom Metazoa; phylum Chordata; class Amphibia; order Caudata; family Salamandridae; genus Lissotriton; species Lissotriton helveticus. Next base: position 456,123,250 of record NC_136057.1, read on the forward strand.
AATGCCTGCTTTCTAAAAGTGGTATATCAGAAACGGTCATGTTAAATCCAACTTCACCTGTAAGGAGGAAACAAATGTGGGATCACACTACTTGACCTTACAGCGGATTCGCCCCTAAGCATTATGGTGGATGCAGTTCATCAAGCGTGTGTACTTGCACAAACGTTCTTTCGAGTGTTTCACCAGGTTGGTGCAGATCAATGTTGGCCATCTCTAAACACGTGTTTCTCGATTATTATCCGTCATCAGTAGAGATCAGGCATGAAAATATTTGGGGTTGCTGAGCAGGCTGCCAAAGTCTTCTTGGGTCACAGTACCTCTCCAGGTGCGCAGGTGCCTCTCCACGAGCTCGTCAGCTCAAAGTAGCTCGAGGGAGCCTTATAAAAGGAAACAAATGTGGGATCACACTGCTTCACCTCCCAGCAGATTCGCCCCTAAGCATTATGGTGGATGCATTGGAGACAGGCTGTCAGACACATAGAGCAGTAAGTGCAGAAAAATGCCTGCTTTCTAAAAGTGGTATATCAGAAACGGTCATGTTAAATCCAACTTCACCTGTAAGGAGGAAACAAATGTGGGATCACACTACTTGACCTTACAGCGGATTCGCCCCTAAGCATTATGGTGGATGCAGTTCATCAAGCGTGTGTACTTGCACAAACGTTCTTTCGAATGTTTCACCAGGTTGGTGCAGATCAATGCGGACCATCTCTAAACACGTGTTTCTGGATTATTATCCATCATCAGTAGAGGTTAGGCATGAAAATAGTTAGGGTTGCTGAGCAGGCTGCCAAAGTCTTCTCGGGTCACAGTACCTCTCCAGGTGCGCAGGTGCCTCTCCAAAAGCTCATCAGTTCACCTGTAAGGAGGATTTCTCATTACCATTCCAAAGATATGAAATATGAAAAAGCGACTCCTCTCTGATCAGGAATTGCTGCTTAAAAGTGTATTAAAGAATTTCCAATACTTGTCCTGTGTTTCCTGCATGGTCCGTTGTAGTTTTTACTATCTTAACATAACCGTGCATGTTATAGGCAGCATTTTCATGTGCAAACATTACTATATAAACACGCAGACTTTTGTGCCACATTGTACTTTCACATAGAACCTGTATATTTGTTCACATTCTGTTCCGTACTCAGGATTTGGTCTGAGCATCATAGACAAGGTCAAACAACAATGTCCCTTGTTATTTTTTCTGGCCAAACCCTAGCACCTAGACAAAACAAAAAACTGCAGTTGTTGTTTTGTGCACACATGTCTTGTCATATAGATGAGCACAGGATCCAAAAACACAGACATTGAATGAGAGTTCTTAGACAAGATCACTGTGTCTGCTGAGATGTAGAGCATCCATCTGTGTATGCTAAGGTACGGGGTCTGCCACTAATAACAGATATTTTTTATATATAATCACATAGCTTCAGTAGCAGGGGAGGAGCGTTTAGGCTACTCTTTCCTAAATAATGACAGGGTTTTTCATGGTATGCATTTTATTAACCATGCTAACAGTATTTTTACTATGATTTGGTTTCAAATTTTGGCACGAATACTGCATTTCAGAGCACAATAGTTTAAATAAATATTCTAAACTTCCTTCGTGTCTCCTGGTTATATTATTGTGGCCAAATACGAGTGAGAGAGTGAAAGGGTGTGTCCTGTTAGTGCAATTCCTGAGAGTATCAAGAGTGTTGTGTTCTGTTGTGCCAATTCACTTGTTTCTCAGGTAAGGTTAGGGAGGCAGATGTGGCACTATAGCTAGTCGACTCAAGGTCATGGATACTGAGGTGGTATGGTGACTTAGTCCCTTGCATACTGGTGTTTTATGGGCTCAAGCATAATTCAGTTATAGAGCAGAAACCCTGCAACATGGCGCCACCAGTGTTTGGTGTGGAACCCCAAGTAGTGCTTGTCCACAATACCCTTGCACCTGTTCCAGAGACGTCCATGGTGTTATGGATTTCTCCTCCACAGTTTTATGGAGCACCTAGCGCTGTTGGTTTTTCAGATTTGAATATTAAAATGTTTACACCCGGATTGTGCTACACTTTGAATCGTTTTTGGTTTAGTTATGGCTAAACCCATAGCTGTTGCTGTTAATTGCTGCCCAGCAGTAACTCAGCCTCCTAATGAAGAACTGCTGTGATTTTTAGGTCTCGGCTAGGCAACGCATGCACTGTCTCGTCGAGAGATGCTGTATGCAGTATCGTTAGGGAAGCTCCGCCCACTTTCCTGTCTATAATTTATTTTCATTGGCTTCCATCATAAATTCAGCAATGTGATTGGTTTTTAGCTTCTTAGTCCCGCCTTCTGACAGCCATGCCGTCATTATTATTCTTCCGAGGCTATCAGCCCCTTTAATGTAAGAACTGTTTTGTTCCCCAGCCTCTCCCCATTCACTCCCGCAGTCCATAATTTTTTGGAGCACAACCGCCCCCCTCCCCTACCCATTCGTGCCTTCTTTAATACCCGCACTTCCCTTTGAAGTGCAATAGGGCTCGCATAAATACGAGTCCTATTGCATTTTCAGTGCTTGTTTGCTTTGTGATTGGTTGCTAAATTTGCACTCTTTGTCTCGCATGCGCACGATGCCTTTCATCGTACGCATGCATGACAAAACAGTAGCGTTTTACCAATTGGGAGGCAGAGACAGCACAAGCAGCGAACAGACACAGAGCTGCCACTATGTGTGAGCCATCCCAGTGTACTGCAGCAGCAGCCGCGCTCCGTCCGGTGCTCAGCAGCGTACACTTGTCATGTCAGCAGCATCTGGCTGTCCCTAGCGCCAGGTAAGTGACAGCGCACTTCTGCTGATGCAGGGACCAGGTCAGTGAGAGGAGCGCCATCCTTGCACACGCTGCCCTGAAGCCTCAGCACCCACAGCGGCAGCGCCGCCCTCCAGCCAGTGCCCCTGCCAGGGAGCCTTGGAAGCAGTGCACGCACTGGCTCAAGTGCAAGGTGCTGCCCCCCAACTACAAGGTGACATGGGACACGGCTCAGGTCTTTGATCTGGCGCAGACCTTGAAGGATGGGGTGCCTGCTCTGCCTGCTGCTCAACAACATACGCCCCCTCTTCATCAACCTGAAGGAGATCAACCTGCGGCCGCAGATGTCCCAGGTAAGAACAGCGCCCACCATTTATGGAAGTGTTATCACTGGCTTTGCATCATCTCTGAGGCCTGACGTCCATTTCCTGTGACCTGTCCGGTTACAACAATTGTTTCATGTGTGCACCGCGACGTCACTCTGCACCTATTATCACTCGTGCCTTAATTGAGAGACCTCGGTCTCTCATCACTTGGCAGTAATTTGGGTGACTGTACCTGTGTCTTATACCTGCTGGGGATTGACATATAGTTATATAGCTCAGAACTATAGAGACTTCACTCGCTACCCAAGTATCTTTCCCAGGTGGTGTGCATTCAGTCTGCGGCCCAGTGCATTCTGTTATGGTGTGCATACAGTCTGGGGCTCTGTGCATTCTGTTATGGTGTGCATAAAGTCTGCAGTCCTGTGCATTCTGTTATGGTGTGCATACAGCCTGTGCATTCTGTTAATTTGCTGCGCGTTTTGTGTTTGGTTTATATGATTTAATCGAGTACAGTGAGACATGAACGTGCACCCTGGTTTTCAGTGATAGCTGTGACACCACTGGTTGCAGTGTGAAGTCAGTATGCGCCTCCTCAACCCCAGTATTTAACAGTTTGCAGCTGTACCTTTGGTGGCACTGGACCCGTACCAAGGCGCAGTCCAATGTACTGATCTGTGTCCTTATAGCATGTCTGTCACTTTAGCGGTTGTGCTCATCCGTCCTTGGTGAGGGAATGCCTCTTACGTTTCAGTTGCGTTGTGAATTGTGTTACCACAGGATGTGGCATTACGGCTAGACCTGCTGACTTTGAAACTGAGGAACAAGGCTCGAGTCTGGGCGTTGGCTCATCATACTTCTGGGCATATCACTTAATCTCCCCGTGCAAACAAAAGTGACCTTGTCTAATGTAACTGAATCTCCTACCTTCGGGTCGAGTTTGTGCCTTATAAAACAAAAAGACATCCCGCAGTCATAGGCTTAGTTTAAGGCGAGACCGATTCCATTGCAAATGCTTGTTGTGATTGAAGTGGGCACATCATTCCGCTTTGACATTTTTTATTCTTGGGTTACTTTCTCGGCTGTGGGCGCTAATGACAATACTTTCCATGAATACACCATAGCCCAGGTTCCTAATGCCTATCGACCACATGCACTTTATGAAATTCCTCTTACCATATGGGAGCACCAGACGTGGTTCAATGGTGCCCTTCCCCACCTGCTTGGCACTTTCCGAATGGGCCCCTTAAGTACTGAAGTACATGGCCGGCATTGGTAGGCTATACCCCGTATCCAGATTTGGCTAATATAAATCTAGTGAATACTCAAGCTTTATACAATGTTCTTGTTGTCTTATATAGAAGCATGACCCAATTCATTGCACATGACTTTCTGACTGGTTCGGCTAGAGTTGCCCTGCAAGGACAACTTGAGGTGCTTACAGCTCATGTTATAAGTCCAGTAATTGTTCATTCAGTGATGGGCCAACAACCCACAAATGGTGAAGAAATACTCTTTTGGTTTGCCCAAAAATAGAGAAACTAGAAGCTGTGTTTCCCCTTACAGGACCACAAAACAAGCACAGAGTTTTAACGATGTGCTTACCCAATGACCTGGTTCTCCCTCTAGTTGGTGACAATACCTGGCTTCAGACAGGGTCTAGGCATGGTCGAACAGGGCTTAAACCTAAACATTCTCCTGGGAAGTATACTTTGGCCAAACAGGGTAGACTATATTTGGCCTTTGTTGACCTTACTGCAGCCTTTAACTGGGTCATTCATGAGAAACTTTGGAAAATCCTAGAAGATATGGGTGTAGAAACCCCTCTTATAATGTTTCTCAGGCAGCTATAAAACGATGCTAAGGAAAGGGTAAGATATGGGATTGCTATGGAGTGTACGGACAGTTTTAAAATTAGTAAGGGGTTCAGGCAAGGTTGTGTCCTGGCTCCCTTTCTTTTTACACTATACACAAATGAATTAGGCCGAGTGTTGGTGAATCAGTGCCAGGACCTCCCACAGATAGATAGACTTCCAATTCCTGTACTACTATTTGTGGATGATGCAGTTCTGATGTCACAAACACAATTGGGACTACAAAGAGTTGTTTCTTGCTTTTCAATTTTTATGCACAATCTGGGGCTTAGGGTGAACACCACTAAAACATACATAATGAAATGTGGGGACGACAGCTCAAAATGCCGGGATATCATTATTGAAAATAACAAGATAGAATTTACTAAAAGATTTTCTTATCTTGGTATCCTATGTGACCATAGGGGGTGCTGGTCCCAGGCTGTACAAGCTAGAAAACTATTATTTATGAAAGCCACTGCTCCCCTTGCCAATTTTTCTAGAAAACTGGGGAGAAGACCGGAAGTACAGTTATTACATATTTACAAAGCGAAATGTGTATCCACGGCTATGTATGGGGCTGGAATTTGGGGATATGAAGTCCCTCAGCCCCTAAAATTAGTCGAAAATGCCTTCCTCAGATATTTATTGGCAGTCCCTAGAAGTACATCAACCTATAAATGCCATGAGGAACTGGGGATGCTGTATATTTCTGATCTTATAAAAACTCAATGCATTATATTGTGGCATAGAGTATGGACTAATCCCAAAACTAGCCTTAACCTTGATATCATACGGCACAGTTTAAAATTACATCGGGCAACATGCATCCCATGGCTAAAATATATTAAACATATTATGACTGACCTTGGGTACCCGGAATACTTTGAAGATCCTAGCACCTTAACTCTTGTCTCTAGATTTAACTTTAAAAAAATCTGCTCAACACTCCTTGAAACTAAAAGGTTTTCTACAGAAATGTTAAAGACCACAGTGCAGGTGAACCCGCTGATATTAACCACTTATAGTATCCAACCCTATCTAAAAACCATGTTAGGAGGGTATGATGGGATGATTTTAACCAGTTTCAGACTTTGGATCTTTCGTAGGCTAACCAGCTTCCCTAATATGAATGACTGGTTGAAGATCCTGTGTTTGTGCCCATGTGACAATACGTCCCTGCACACAAACATGCACATTCTTTTATTCTGCACATTTTACACTGAACCTAGAAAGCATTGGGTTTTACCAATACTAAGGGTCCTTGGTTATAGACATTGCCGGCCAGCTACTCCTAGAGAACATACACTTTACAATGTCTATAGCTCGCTATTTGAAATGTGTAATAAAATTTAGGAAACCAATTTGTATATGACTTTCTAATTGCACATTCTTAACCTGATTATTTTCAAATGATACTTGATGATTTATATCGATTTTAACACAGATCAACCTAACAGTTATGTGTTTTTATTGTGTTCTTTTATGAGTTTATTATAAAATCAAATACAGCTTATTTGAATTGAATTGACTACAATACATTGGGGACTACTTTTGCCACTGTTTACACTCTTTGTCATGACACTACCTCGATGGCCATGCTGCTGATTGACCTCAAACAAATACAAAATGATCATAGGGCAGGCCCTGCCCTCGATTTGTGATGGAACTTGTTGGGAATTTTACCATTGTCTCCGAAATGTTTCTTTTTAATATTAAAGGTGAAGCAATGTCTTTGGTTATATGCCAGCGATGTACCACAATGGCGGTAGCCGACTGTGAACGTGAGTTGCCTGTCATTATTGCTAGTGTATATATGTCTTTATGACGTAATAGTTTGGGAACCAGACCTTCAGTAGAACTGCCTAGCAAACCTAGTTACGACAAGGATGCCAAACCCACCACGTGAGTTTCCTAAGAAACCTTGGGTCACATCTAAACACCAACAGAATAAGAGTAGACCACACAGAGGTTTTCTGCCCCCAGAGTCCTCTGAAAGTCAATACGATTTTCATGATCACGCTAAAATCAAGACTCCTGACAAGTATCAGATTCCAGATCCCCATTCTCCTTGTTCCTTTCAGGACTCATCTGACCATCAGTACGATAGAGGAGGGCGATTTGACAGCAGACAAGAAGAGTATGTAAAACAAAAAGGGAGACACAGCGCTCATCTGACGTGAAGAAAGAGGATAGACCTCATCTTTGTAAATCCACTTTTCAGAAGAAGAAGTTGCGGCCTTAACAGCCAAATCTGCAGCAGACGGTGAGTACCCTCCTCCTGAACAGAAGTCGGACAGTGACTCTCCTCGACAGTGCAGCAGAAGTCACAAAAGTACACCAGCATCTCCACCAATTTCTGGTAGCAAAAGCAAATGAAACATTTACATATTACAGTTAAGACCACGGACACCCGTGAGGCCTCACCAGATAGTACAACACGAAAAAATACTCCAGTGGACCACAGGTAGGTCAATTGAGTGAAGTGTAGAGAACTTTGCCCGCGGTCTACAAGGAAGAGAAGTAGGAGCTATTCGGGTGGTCTAACTGTATGGTTGTATCTAATGCAGCCATGTTTGTTTGGGGAAATACACTAATCTTGTTTATATTACCCTCACACACCCTAGTGGTGTCATGCTTCATCATCGGGTCACCCCGACCCCTACAAGTCGGGGTGGGCTCAACCACAGTGTTGGGAAGCTCTTCTGATATATTCGAGGAGGGGGCTTTACATAAGATAAAATAAAATAACCTAGATAGATCCCCGGTTTCCCTTTATTTTGGGGTCTATCTGGGAGGTTAAAATGCTGTATAAAAATTATTTATACAATTGGGTCTTATCAGGATATTATGGTCCTATGACCCTATTGCCAACATGTTTCAGTCCTCTGAGGCCGTGAAGGTCCGGGACTTTCCTCAGGGTACCTGGTTCAGTCCAGTGCCCGTTTGTGTTTCCGCCTCACCAGATAGACCATATCACTTTGATATTCAAATTGAAGGTGATGTTCAACATACCATTAAAGCAATCTTCAGGAACAACTCAACTATGTCTTATGACATTCTCTTGTCAGAGGTCGAGTTGCCCTTTCCTTTTGTTCTTGCATGCCCCCAGGGTGAGGATTAATTTTCCCATCTTTCTTGCATCTTGTCTCTGACGAAGTAAAACAAGCTTATGCCTATGAATGGGCCCTCTCATTGGCCCATGCACTTTATCAAAACCATTTTGGTTGGGATAAGGATTCACCAACCATGTTATTTCTATATGGTCCGCATCTCCGGTACAACCACACTATCCTCTTAAAACAAATGCTTAAACACCAGTCAAAGAAATTGTTTCCAAACTGGAGTACCAAGGAGTAATTGAATCCTCTATTTTTCAAATGAATAATCCTCTTTTTCCTGTTATGAAACCAGCTGGTTATTATCCTATTGTCTTTGATTAAAGACAATACAGGCGCATTTTGTGTGCAAAATATGCACAGTACAGTACTTAATAATGCGTTCCGTAAAATATATAAAACCACTTAGAATATTTCCAATGGTTTTTTCAGTCACAATTTGGCTTCAAAAAGCTGTGACTGGTCTGCATTTAGCACACTTGGTTTTCAAATGCGCTACGCACGATTCCCTATGCTTATAAGAACAGCCCAGGAGTTTTTGCGGCACAAATTGTGTTGATTCCCCATGACATCGACCCTGATACTCTGTCCTACGTAGATGACATCTACTTAATCGGCGAATCCTCATTTAGCAAGAGTGGATTGCATAATATCATGGTTTGCGGACCTTAATTAAAAATATAACTTAAAATAATATTGCATAGCTTTTCTCAGTGCCCTTTTCTTAGGATACACACTTACACGTTAGGCAAAGAGTCTTCCCCTCTCATTTCCTGGAAAAGCGTATTCAATTACAGCCTCCCAGTTCCCTTGAAAAATTGCAGTCTGTGCTGGAATTTTTTAATTTTGGCAGGACATAAGTACCTGAATATGTCCAAAGTATTAAACCTCTTTACACCTTAATAAGTCCTGATTTTTGCACTTCCCTTTGGACGTTGGAACACACTGAAACACTCAGGACCTGATTCCCAAAGATAAATGTACACTTATGAGACTGTAAAGATCTGAGGGCGTGTTTCACAAAGGTCAATGTATACTTTTGTGTAGGTTTACATTTGTTTGGAATTCACAAAACTGCATTTTAATCGTACATTTAAGAGTGCGGAGACTCGACAGTCGGGGCGGAGAACTCCAGACACAAAACAATACAGCATGCCTATCTCTTTATGTGTGGAGTTCAACGCCCTGAATGCCAAACCTTTGCATTTGTAAACTTGTTATTACTATTATTTGTAAAGCACGCATAAACTGGGTAGTTTCTTTGCGCTGGGGTAACAGAAAAATGACACACAACATACCGTTCAATCGCATGCTAGTCTAAAAAGCCATGTCTTTACGAGTTTCCTGAATTTAGTTTAACAGTTTTTTCCTACTTGCTCTAAATTCGTTAATGGGCAGTACCATGAGCCTTGTGCGAAGGGTATGATTTTTGCAAAATCTGCTCAGTGCCTTTTTTAGATACAGCTGCATTTGATTAATCTCATAGGATTTACAAATTAGGTTCAAATTGTGCCATTGTTTGTATTTTAATTAAGTCTGCTTCCCTTAATAATCGTCACTTTTTTTTAGTGGCGCATGAAATACTGCAAGAACAGGAATCCGAGATGAGGTTTAAATCTTTGGTGGTTTGGGGAAATCTTGTACCCTGTGGCAGGCACCCTATGGTGCCTACCACATTGTGCATGGTTGGGAAAAGGTGTCCCTGGGGTACCCCCACGGTGCCCATTCGAACGCCTCCGGGTGAAGGGGGGCCCACATGGGCCCCCATGGACCAATTCCAAAAGCTGTTTTGTCTCAGGCAAACCGATTCAGAATTGATCATCGTAATCGCTCGTCCGAAAACCATGACTGTAGAGCTGTATGAATCGTCTCTGAAAGTCTCAGGCTGTCCAGATACCTTTTGGAACTGATTCGGTCTGCTCGAATGGTTTCCAGGCATTGTAATCCGTTGTTGGGAAAACTGTACAAATTGGTAGGAAACAAGGATCCCAAATTGGATTCGACAATACGGAATCTCTTCTGGAACCCTTCCTAATGACATTGTAATCGGGCCCTAAGTATTGCTTCATCTGCTGGACTGTAGAACTCCAAGTTAAGCCTGCGCTGAGCGGATGTCAGATTATTGGCTTTATTCTTCATATTATTTTTATGAGTAATCAATGTGCCAGCGGCTGGGAGCCAAATTCCCAGTATTATATGTTATAGCATATGCTATCTTGGGTAGACCTAAATACCACTACTGAGTTGTTTTGTTCTTAAATCTCCCAAATACCATCACCTTGGTTTTTTCTATGTTCACTTGCAGTATATAATCCAATTTTTATTTATGCATTTTATCCAAAGTGCACTGCATTCCGAATTTGGTGTGATCAAGAATGACCAGATCATCAGCATACTGCATAAGCTGAACTGTGTGTGTGCCAAGCCTCGTTGGAAAGCAGTTATCTTTTGATATTGCAGTTCCCATATCTGCAATGTAAAGATTTTTTCAAGGACACATCCCTGTTTCAGATCTTGGTTGATTTGTATTTGTTTGGAACTTTCTCACCTGCTCCTAACTTAACGCAGTCCCAGTTATCATAGTACAAACAAACTATTGCTTTGTTTAGGGTTTTTGAAATGCCATAGCTGGTCACCTTGATCCATAATACATTTCAATCTACTCTATCAAAGGCTTTGGAGGAGCCTACGAAATAGGCAATGAGGTCTAGAAGGTAATTTTGAACAATGACCCATATATGATTAGGCTATGATGTTATCCTGTGTGAAGGACTTTTGCCTGCATCCAGTCTTCTAAGAAAAGAAACAGCTATTTATCTTTGGCCCAATCTTCTAGTTCACCCAACGATAGCTTAGCTTAAACCTTTGTGTTCTCACCCAGCAGTGCAATCAGGCAATAGTTAACTGGATCAGTATTGTCACCTTTCTTATATATTAGATGGAGAATAAATACTTTCCATGATTCCAGCACCAGTGCATTAGTGAATGATGAAGAGTAAAGAGGGGTTAACCACTGGGCCCAAAACTCGAAGTCGTTTTTAAAAAATGAAGCCGGAAAACCATTTGGCCCTGGTGCAACGCCTTCTCTAATGGGCTGCTGTGCCTTGTTAACTTTAGCTGTAGTAATGACTGGTGCAGCCCTAGAAGATTTACTTGAAGTAACCTTATGAATTGAGCTTTGAATTGTCGATATATAGACCTTGCATGTGGATAATCCACTGTGCTTCTGTGAATCCATTTCCTTGTTTCTGTGGTTTAATCAAGGTGTTCACGTAGTCCCAGCTTTTCGCCTTTTTATTTTGACCTAGCAGAGTGTGTAGATGCAGCTATTGGGCTGCCATGTATTGTAATTTTTCTGCCCACAGCGATGTCCAATACAATTTCTTTGCCTGTTTTAACTTTAATTCTGCTGATTTGTTCATTCTATCTCCATTATAATGCCTTACTGCTGCTCTTAATGCTGTTTTACGTCTCCTTACTACTGAGTTATACTAAGGGTTTATTGGATTGGATTACCTTCTTGCGCTAGGCCCTCCTTTATATTCTGTTTGTAGGTGCTTAAGAAAGGAGGCTATGATGTTAGGTCATATTAATCAGAATTTATATCTTTATTGTCTCCAATAGGTCACTCTTAGATACCACTTTTTGCCACTTAGAAAGTTGTTTTCAAGAGATATTATTCACCTTCAGCCTTTATACTAATGAGACAAGCTTGGTTCCACTCGGATCACCAAGTATATTAATATCCTCTGTACCTTGATATTCCACCAATAAGTGGGAGATCAGTGGATATTGAGCACTCTTGTAACGTTGTGTGATTACAAACTGTTCGCAAACTGATGATAATCGATCTATAAAAAATATATAGTCAACAGTTGTTATACCTCTAAATGAGCATGGCAGTATTTTATTTTTATTTTTGTTTGACAATTTAGAATGTATTGAGATTAGTTTCACAACTTCTAATAATACATTAAGTTGTTTTGCTAGTTGAGCCCATCCTGCTAGCAAGAAATACTGGTCAAGATAGTTACTGAAATGTTGCAAATTAAAATCACCCGTTAAAATTACCTCCCATGTTTGCTTGTATATAGAGGAGATCTTTTAAGGTCCTACAAAATTGTGCATTGTTTGCTTTTGCTTTCCTCTATGCCGATTCAAATATCTGTTAATGATTAAAACCTTTTTAGACAGTGTTTTGAGTTTTCAACGAAGAAATGTTTACCTTTAGAGCAGTGGATACATAGATGGAAACCGAGCCCCTCCCCCCCATGCCCCATCAGTCAGTCATTCTTACAGCGTACTGATTAATTGCATAAAACCCCTCTATATGGAATGCTTTTGTGGCCCATGTCTCTCACATACAAATTATGTCCATTGTTTTTAGAATTTTACAGCATTTGACTGCTCCAAGAAATGCTTCAGTCCGGCCACATTTCATTAAATGACCTTCAAGTATCTGTTGTCTTTCTTGACCATAGATGTCTTTTCCATGTTTGTGTTAGGAATGAGTTCCGGTTGCTGGTATGGAGGGTAGCCAACTCCAGGCTCCATGCTCTTCTTGATGCAGTAGGGGTTTAATAATGCATCTTCTCTGATTCATGGTGTTACATTCCACCCTAATTGTTTGCCTTAATTCTGGTGCAGGCTGAGATTTTGTGATAATATTAATTCCTTTGAGGATGCTTTTAATTGACTTAACTGCACCTTCATTCCGTTTTGGGGTAATTAGGATAGTAGGATATCTTTCTTGCTCCCTAAGTTGAATTATGATCCTCCATTGAGGAAATACATATTTCAGAGTATTAATTGTACCTGTTGCTGATTCCACCAAGTTACTACTATGGAATCATGGTCACTTATAGAAGGGAGGACCTTGATTTGAATCCTAATTATGCCCTCAGTCCCCAGATGTTTAAGCATTAGCATGTGTTGCAATAAACATAGGATATTAGATCTATTAAGCGTTTCTTTACTGCCTCTGGTATCGCACTCTTTTGATCCAAAATCCCAGATTTTGTTGTGGTTGACGATGACTTGCATTCCACAGATCCATGTTTGCCAGAATCACCATGTCCCATTAAGAGTGTCGTATAATAGAGACGTGCGAGCGCGTCAACCAAGATGGCGGCCACCAGCGGAGCTCCGTGAATACTACGGCCCGTAATTTCCTTTTGACGACGATTTTTGTGTCAAAAAGTCGGCGAAAACAGCGGCGTCTGACTCTATGTACTAATTCCTACCTGTGGAGTGTTTTCTGGACGAATTCCTTCAGCGGAAGTGCTTTTTCTGGCTCCATGGTTCCTGCTCCCAGCATTACTTGCAGGTACTGCCGGTTTTGAATGCCTGGGGGCGGAGTAATATCTATGACGGAGCCTGACTTGGGCCTAGCCACGCCTCCAGTCCAATTTAGCTGCTGCACCTCTAGTTTTGAAGAGATTGTTGGTGTTTTTGTCGCTATTTACATCATTTCTCTCACATTTTGAGGTAGTTTTTCTTCATTTTATTTTTCCTACGTATTATTGACTATTTTTTCACCTCAGAATGGATTCCAAAAATTCAACTACTAATAAAAGGAAGCAGCAGGTTTCTCCTCCTCCGACTAAATCTAAGATGGTTGAATCCTCAGAACCTTCTCTTGCGCTAATTTTGGAAGAGCTTAAATACTGACACTATTGCCTCAGAAATCAAAAATGTCCGCAAAGACATGGCTTCCATTTCAATGAAGGTTTCTGACAATGTCATTAAAATTCAGGATAACAAAACTAGGCTGGACGCCTTCACACCTTTAATGGCCATTATTGTTCCAATGCATACTCAACTGCTGGACATGGAAAATCGCAATAGGCAATATAATCTTCGTATTTTTAATTTGCCTGAAGATGTTGAAGGGAAAAATTGTCGACTATATCTCGAATCTCTTCTACCTGGTCTTCTGAATATCAAATTCTCAGAAAAATTTGAGATTGACAAAGCCCATAGAGTCCCATCACATCGGAATCCTAGACATACCAAACCCAGGCAAATGATATTCAAGGTACTGCGTCATCATCATTTGGTTCTCATTCGAAAAGCTGTGAGACAAATTCCATCACTGTTGGTGAATGGAACCAAAATATTTATTCACCAGGATTTTGCTAAAGAAACTGTGGCTATTCGTAGAGAGTTTTCTTCCCTTTGTCCGCAGCTGAGGAGCCTTGGTTTTAAATATGGTCTTTTTGATCCTTCTACAATGCGTGTGTGGAAAGACAATGTCTCCAAGTCTTTTCAATGTCCAGAAGATCTTCGGCTTTTCCTTGAACAGCAAGCTCCTCCATCCATGGATACTCAGGATCCTAATACTTGAGGGGGTCTCGTCTGACTTCACTTGTCACATTTTTGCATAATCTTTATTCATGGGCTCCAACGGTTACTGGCCATGCTTGTGGAACGGGTGCGCGTTTCCTTGCATCTATTCATGTTTCTTGTTTGTCCGTTCTTCTCTCTTTTCTGTTTCCTCCTTTCATATTTTCTACATAGAGTTACTCCTTTAACTTGGCTATTTCTTCCTTCTTCTTGTACTGTTTCCTTTCTTTCCTTCCGTCTAACTCTTAATGGCTAATATTTATAATATTAAAGTTGTTTCTCTTAATGTAAAGGGTTTAAGACACCCAATAAAACGTACGAAAATTCTAGATTAACTAGGGAGTTGTAAAGCTGATATCTGTTTTGTTCAAGAAACGCATGTTGAAGATAAGGTTTTACGGCCCTACAGCAGATGATCCTGTGTTTTGGGCTACAGTTACTACCGAAATCTTAAAGTTGGGAAATGTTCCTTTGATTGTTGGGGGGGAATTTAATGATGTTGCTGATCCCTTACTAGATAGATTATCTACCTCTAGATTTCGGCCATCCAAAATTTTCCATGCCTTTAAAACTTTTCTCCATACCACCAAGTTAGCTGACATTTGGAGATTACACCACCCCGCTGGTAAAGATTTTTCTTTTTTCTCCAACCCTCATAATTCTCATTCCAGAACTAATTATTTTTTACTTTCCCCCTCTCTTATTCAATCTGCAAATAATCCTACCATTGGTACTATTGATATATCGGACCATGCCATGATTTCTTTTGTTTTGAACGTCTCGTCCTCTTTTGCTAAACAATCCAGATGGCGTATGAATACTGACATTGTTCTCAATGACACTCACAAACCCAAATTGTTACAGGCGATTCAGGATTATTTTATATTCAATCCGGAGGACTCCACATCTCTTATTAATCGGTGGGATGCGTTTAAAGTTTATATTAGAGGTTCCACAATTTCTATATGGCACATGAAAATAAGAAATTTAATTCTAAAATCAAATTTCTAGAGAAACAAATAGCCCAATTTGAACGTTTATTTATTACCTCCAATGATCCTCAATATAAAATTAAATTAGAAAAACTTAGATATGAATTTAATGCTATCCTTAGTACTAGGGCTGGCATCCAGCTCTCTAAATCCAATGCTAGATTTCGCTTTAATTCTAATCGGTCTGGCAAACTCCTCGCCACCTACTTGCGTATTAAAGGGCTAAAACGCAGATTACCTCCATTCAAACCCCTCAAGGTAAAATTGCACTTTCCCATACTGATATTGTTCAAGAATTTCTACATTTTTACTCATCCTTATATAATAAACCAGATGTTTGTGATGATTCTATAATTGATGCCTTTTTAAATACTTCAAATTTACCTCATATTTCTCCTTCTGACAGACTTGGGTTAGACTCACCAATTACTTCTGATGAAATCTTGAATGCCATCAAATCACTCCCAAAAAATAAATCTCCTGGTCCTGACGGCATCCCTGCTGAATTTTATAAAGAATTTCAGTCTAATCTATTACCTTATTTATACCATATTTTTTCTCACTTTAGTTCCTCAGGTACCATTTCGGGCTCTTTTTCAGAAGCCTTAATTGTTGTACTCCCCAAACCTGATAAAGACCCCACCCTTGTATCTAATTACCGTCCTATTTCTTTGATTAATCAAGATTGTAAATTATATGCTAAAATCCTTGCCTCTAGATTAGCTCCTATCCTCCATTCTATTATCCACCCTGATCAATCTGGTTTTATGAAAAATAGGTACTCTGCTAACAATACTAGAACGTTATTGCATGTCATTGAACAAAGCTCCACACTCCTTGTACCTGCTGGTGTTATGGCTTTGGACGCAGAAAAGGCCTTTGATAAAATCCATTGGCAGTTTTTATTTAAAACTTTATTATCCTTTAATTTTGGACCCTCCTTTATTCATATGGTTTCAGCTTTATATTATGCCCCCACTGCTCGATTGTTTATCAACGGTCAAATTTCCAACCAATTCTCCCTTTTTAGAGGTACACGTCAGGGATGCCCCCTCTCCCCTCTTTTATTTTTATTGGGAATAGAATCTTTTCTCAATTCCATTCGTAAGTGTGAGGATATCCAGGGTATCACCATCAAAGATGTTACTGTTAAAACTTTGGCATATGCTGATGATGTGTTATTATTTATTAGTAACCCCATTTCGTCTATACCATTTTTACTTGATATTATCTCCAAATACTCAACTGTGTCAGGATATAAATTGAATGTTAGTAAAACTGAATTTTTCCCTTTGAATATGCTCTGCACTCCTGATATGTTACCTTCACCTGATATTGTGTGGCAAAAATGCAAGTAGAAATATCTTGGTATATTATTTTCATCGCCTTGCATGCTACCTTGAAATTCAATTGTGATTTTATACTTCATTATGTTAAACAGAAGACTTCCAAATGGTCTTCCCTTCATCTTTCCTGGTGGGGGAGAATGGAATCTATAAAAATGAATATTTCCCCGAAAATATTTTATTCTCTTGCAATGATACCCACTCAATTCCCACTCAAATTTTATAAATATATTGATAAACTTTTGTCTAAATTTCTTTGGAATAATAAACGTCCTCGGATTGCTTATAAAAAATTGAAGAGTCCTAAAAGCCAAGTTGGTTTTGCCCTACCGGATTTTTATCTATACCATAAGGCTTTCATCTTAAAACAGAGCTCGTTGTGGTTTACTATTTCACCTCTCATTAATCCTCCTATCTGGTTTCATATTGAGAACTCCCTTACAAAGCCTTTTCCATTGCCCTCCTTGTTAACTATGTCTCACACCTCTAAGATTATACATTCCTCGTCCATAATCAAATCTTCAAGATTAATTTTTAATGATTTGGACTCTAATTTTGCTTCTCCTTTACTTTCTACGGTGCATTTGTCATTATGGCATAGCGCTTTAATAAAATTAAATAGAAAAGTTTCTTTTTGGTCTTCATGGATTGACAAAGGCATTTTCTATCTTAAAGATGTCTTCTTAGATGGTGCATTTATTTCATTTGCTCAACTCCAATTAAAATTCAATTTACCAAAGTCTGATTTGTTGAAATATCAATGTTTATGTAATTCCATTTTAGATTCCTTCCCTACTGGTATCCCATCTATATCTTCCGCTGATTTTTTACTGTACCTTAATACTGTTTCTGTATCTTCTAAAGCAGTTTCTGTATTTTATAAAAAACTTACCTTTTAATTAGGTTCCAACGTTCCTATAATTTCTACTTTTTGGAATAATGAACTTTCCACTTCCCTGTCAACTGCCTCATGGTCATTAATTTGGACCAATAATATTTCTGGAGGGTTACCAGTTTCACTTTATCAAACCAATGCTTACATTATGTTTAATTCTTTATGGACTTCACTACGTTTATTTCAAGCTAAATTATTACCATCCAATCTATGTTGGCATTGTAACTTACATCCTGGATCTTTACGTCACATGTTATTTGATTGTCATATTATTATCAAATTTTGGTCTGAAGTTTGGAATGTTATATTGAAAATTTTGCCTATTTCTGATATGCTTTCTTATGAATTGTTAATTTGTAAATCAGTTGTTTTGAATCCTCCTCTTGAGGATGCTAAAGCAAAGTTATTTAATTTTTTGGTTTCGGCTGCGTTTTTGTTGGAAGGAGGCTACTTCTCTTTCAGTTTATGCTTGGTAGTCATGGATTATCTTTACAAGAAGAGGTGCTCAATTATCTTTACGAGGTATTCATCATAATTCTATGCATTTTCAATCTTTTTGGTTTCCTATTGATTCATATTTAAAGTTATGATTCATGTTTTTTAACTGATACTGTTTAATTTATTAATTATCATATTCTTTTTTTAGCTTATTATTAGTAACTCTATTTATCTAATTTCTTATGCTATGAATTGTATATCTCCCTCCTGTCCCTTCTTCCCTCCCCTCCTTCCTTCCCTTCCTATTTTTGGTTTTCCTTTGATTGACGATTGTATTTTGCGTTGTACCTTTTTATGCCTGCTTATTTATGATTATTCTTATTCACATGTATGTAATTTGATCATACAACTTGTACTTTTTCTGTATGTATTTTTGTGTTTCTACTCTGCTAAACTTTAATAAAATCATTTTGAACTTAAAAAAACAAAGAGTGTTGTATAATGATACCTGGGTATATTCTGCAGATGGTCTAGTAGGAGGGACAATAAATCTGGCTAGTTACACAATTTATTTAAAAGTGGTACGCATGCGCAGTTTGACTGAGAATTATCTGTAATAAAGACATTTAATATGGCTTTCAGATTGTTGATTTTTGTTCTCCATATTAGCTATGCTAGTAGCAAGCGATTACATCAAATCAACCTGCAATTCCAGTTTGATGTGTTTGCCAAGTCAGATTGTTAGTTGCCACAAGTAGTGTTGAAATAATACCAGTTAACAGCTTGCTGGGTTGTAACTTGTCCTTCCAATTAAAACCATCCGCCATATGCCCTTTCCCTGATTGTGTGTGTTCTATTTTATCTAACAGTTTGACCTACCTGTATTATTTATATTTGCAGCATGTCCCTAAATGATGGAGCTCAGGGTAATGAAGTTGACAGATGGCCAGTTATTGGAATATCTACTTGGTCTTTTAGATCCTTATGATTATTATTATGATGAACTTGTAGTCATTTTGACAGTGTTGCAGTGGTTGAGTGTTAAAGTCAGCATTTGTTTCTTTAGCTCTGCTGTTTGTTTTATAATTGAGGAAGAGGGGCCGTCCATAATTATCAGAGATGCAGACGTAGATGCAGACTGTAACTGTGGGTCACGTTTTTGTACATTTAAGCTGTGTTGTTCTGGTGGATTTAATATTTTTCAGTGCGAAATACAATGGCTCTAAGGCATTTCATGTCGGACAGATTAGGAATATGACTGGAGTATGTGAAGCAGCTTCAGTAAATGGATTGGTTGTGCAGTTCTCGTTTTCTTAAAATAACGCTTTATTGTTATTTTACCATCATGTTTAGCAGTTTCCGCGTTTATGCCAACACCTGATACATCAGCAGCTAGCAGGGTTTATTTTACTGACCTCGCCTTAATTCTTGTCCCCCTCAGCTGGCTTTGCTGGTTCCAGTTCACATGCTTGTTCTTTACAAATTACATGCAAGGGTGGGTGGTGGGTGAGACTGTTATACAGCACTGCCTATTATTGTTTACAGTACTCAGATATGGCAGCTTTGTGGCATGAAGCACTACATCAAAAGACAAGTACTCAGTTCCGACCCCTTTTAATTCGGTATCGATGAATATAGCTGTTTTTTTCTGGGTTTGTTATGCTTATTTTACAACAGCTCATGTAAGCTAGGTGCAAGAGACTAATTAAAATATGTTTATATAGAAAAATGCATGCTGTAAAGGTTCAGGCATAATGAAGGGCCCTCCAGCATGATCTGGATATCAGCAGGCCCACTTTACTTCGGTTTCCATACATGTAAACAGCTTTCATAGTGCCAAAGTGGAGAAATTGAACAACAAGCAATATTTTGGCTGATAGCATGCTATTTATGAGCCACAAACAGGGCCTATATCTTCAGGAGGAAACATAAAAGAAACAATGAATAATATTTTGACACTTTTACACACCCACAGCACCCAGTATTATGTTTCTGGGAAATGGCACGTTCCCATCATGCCATCAATCATGTTACAAAATAAACAATTGATGGACAATGCAAACATTTCCCCCCAGTCACACGGATCTGGGTTTATCCCACCATTCTTTTGCTCACCACACCACCACAGTTTGGACCCAGCCTTATGCACATCAGTCCTGACCCTGTTCCTTGTGGGAATAGTCTAGCCCGAATTGCCAAGCCAGGACCTCCCTGGACCAAAAACAAGCATCCTGGGCCCAGTTTCAGGGCATCACCCTTCATCAGCCAGGCAAGCTTGAATCCAGTGGTTTAGTGAGCACGGGACCCACGTCTGGGCATACCCTTCCCACTGATGGATTCAACCCAGATCTGTGACTTGGGTGAGTGTCTGAAAAGATTCATCACTCCGCCCATCATCTCCTTGTGTTTGCTTTGTTCCCCCTAAGTTGGCAGGGTATGCATAGACATGGGTCCCTTGCTCACTTTGCCACTGGATTGAAGCTAGCCCGGCTGATGAGAGGTATTACCCCGAAACCGGTCCCAGGATGCTTGTTTTCGGGTCAGGGAAGACCTGGCTTGGCAGTTCGGGCTGGACTGTTCCCAGGAGGCAGAGGGTCAAGACTGATTTGCATATAGCTGGGTCTGAACTGAGGTGGCTAAGTGAGCTAAAGAACACTGATGGATTCAATCCAGATCTGTGACTGAGGGTGAGTATCTGAAAAGTTTCAGCACTCCGTCCATCATCTCCTTATGTTTGCTTTGTTTGCCTGAAGTTGGCAGGGTATGCCCAGACGTGGGTCCCTTGCTCACTTTGCCGCTGGATTGAAGCTAGCCTGGCTGATGAGGGGTGTTACCCCGAAACTGTTCCAGGATGCTTGTTTCCGGTTCAAGGAAGACCTGGCTTGACAGTTTGGGCTGGACTGTTCCCATGAGGCACAGGGTCAAGACTGATTCACATATAGCTGGGTCTGAACTGAGGTGGTGAAGTGAGCTAAAGAACAATGATGGATTCATCCCAGATCTGTGACTCGTGGGTGAGTGTCTGAAAAGTTTCAGCACTCCATCCAACATCTCGTTGTGTTTGCTTTGATCAATCATGTTGGTCATCAAAATGAAGAGTCACTTTTCAATAGGTATTGATCAGGATTATATATATATATTTTAAATATCCCTCAATACCACTCCTCTGCATTTCTAAGCGCTTTAATTAACAGATATCACTTTCAACCAATGTAACATTTCTTAATTTATCAGCCTTGGGAGGGTGGAAGACTGAGTCTGCCTTGTTGGGATTTAAACCTGTGAGATTCAGGACAATGGAGATGGAAGTGTGAATGAGTTTTGATTTTCATTTGGCACTTTGCATGTTGTTTTTTTCTCATATCAAATATATTGGTCTATAATGAACAATTTAAAAAACAAAAACAAAAAAATCTATGAATAGAAAAACTCAGATGCCCCTCTTCAACTAAGCTATAAAAAACAAGCATTGGCAATGCTAATAGGTTTTGCAGTTGAGAGCGTTCAAGCTATTTGCTTTGTTAATAATAATGTCTGTTTTCAACGCTATGCACCAACACGCTCCTTACGCTCATCCACAAGTGGCAATCTCTTTATCCCCTGATTTAAAAAGCTAACTGGAGAGGCTTCATTGTTTGCACTTCAAGGCTATGGAACACTCTTCCCATAGAACTTAAACTTAAAACAAATCTGCTTGATTTCAAGAAACTTCTGAAAACCTGGCTCTACAGTAAAAACATTTGTTTTTCGGGATCTTCCTAGCCTAGTATCCACGCTGCGCCTAGATACCCCCAGATAATCGGTGCGCTTTAGAAATGTTATTTTCATTTTATTTTACCGATGTGCTTTGGTTTGTGGTGTAATTGATGTATGTGGTGTGGATTGGAAATACATGGGTTGGATTGGAACTGTTAGTTGTGGAATTGTGTGGGGTGGAATTGTGTGGCATGGAGTGGATTTGTGCAGTGGAATTATGTGGCATGGTGGATAGATAGTGGTGAGAGCGGCACAGAATAAATAGACAGGAAGACAGAGAGGGATAGGTAGTGTGTGCACGAAATGCTGAATGAACTCCAGACACAGTTACCCATGTCTGTTGGTGCTAGGAGGGCTGAGGGGGAGAAAAGACAACGTGTGTGAGGAAAGCTGCTGATGTTAATGTGCTACTAGTTCTGTATGTGGAAAGGAGTCATGTGTTGCTGATACCCATGTGGTGGTAAGAGGGACATGGTATGTGTGATTGAGAGAGACGCTTGCACCATTGCACTACTGATGCCTAAGTAAGTGGTACCTGTCGTTCATGGAAGAAAGCTTGCACCAGTGATCCCCGTGTGGTAAGAGGGACAAGGTACATGTGATTGAAGCAATGCTTATGCCTATCTAAGAAGCAACTGTTGTTCAAATAGGAAAACTTGCACCATTGATGCACGTGTGTCACTTACACTACTGATACCTATGTGGTATCTATTGTTAATGCAAGGACACTTGAACTGCTGAGAAAGTGCATGTGTGGTGAGTTTGTGAGATGGACGCTTGCACTGCTGAGGAAACGTGGTGCGCACATTCGTGTGTGGTGTGGTGAGTTTGTGATACGGGTGCTTGCACTGCTGAGGCAAACCTGGTGCACCCTGGCTGGCTGGTCTCTAGGGCCCGCAAACGTGCTTGGTATAATCACAGAGTCATTCTTCTTACACCCAAAGAAAAGCGCAAAAACAAATATTCCTTTTGTCTCTACATTTCACCCTTGCAGCAATAAAGTTAGCAAGCTCTTAAAAATAACTGCCACTATCTACACACTCTTGAGGCCGTTAAACAACCACCATAATTCTCATACAAAAGGGTTCAGAATTTGGCAGACCAACTTGTAAGTGCGATTACATGACCTATAAAACCTGACAATGCTAATTCTATCACAGCTACATGGGGACTTCAGCCCATAGTGGGCCACCACAAATGTCACAATTGCGTTGTATGTCCTCTAACCATTAATGCTAAGGGATTCAAAATAAGTGACTCTTCCTACAAACTGAAGACCTTTACCAACTACCGGTCCACCAATGTTATCTATGCTATACAATGTCTGTGTAATCTTGTACACATAGGTCAAACCACCCAGATGGTTTAGAATCGAATTATCCTGCAAAAGAGCCACATTTACTGCAAGGTCGAGAACGCTCCTCTGGTCACACACAATCTGTAAAAAGGGCCACTCTGGGACGGATTTGACATGGCAAGTCTTTGATCAGCCTTCACTCACCCCAAGGGGTGTTAATCTACAACAACTTCTTAATAAATGTTAGTGTAGATGGATCACCCATTGTTGCTCAGTGAACCATAGTCTCAATACCTTGGATGAATGGAACAATACTAGCAGCATTTAATCATTCGTTACACCCCTTTTACATGTGTTTCCTTTTACTTTTGATACCATTGACTATCCCCTTGTTTGCTCTGCATTCACATGACCTTTCAACTTATATACTTCTCTGGCACCATTCCTCTGTTTCTCACTATTTTGATTTTAGACTGTACCCATATAAAATACCTATCTGCTCTGAGTTGTGACTACCTCCTACATATACTTTCTATACATATTTTCCTATTCTATTTGTACTTTCTCACCTTACCTGTGCCACCAGTGTTTTCAACAATAAATTGCTCCAAACCATGATATGGAGCCATACTTTGGTGTAACTTCTTATCATGATTTCTTAAACATTCTTATTCTCTCTCCCTTGCCCATATTCACTGACCATCTTTCCATTATGTTACTACCATGCCACCTTGTTGCAAACTGAATTAGAATTCCTTCCTCCATTACCAATATGACTCTGTTTATAAACTCACATAACTTCTATATAATCATGTTGATAAGCCTACTTAATCCTCCAAAATGTTTTTAAAAAACATGGTTTAAAAAAAATGTTTTTTCTTCACAAATATGCTAGTTTGTCCTCACTGAAACTCATTTATCATGCTAAATTAGTAGCTAATCTGATACAAGTTTACAGGATTTGATTTTGTCTGTCTTTTCTTCATTTTAAAGAATTTGTATTATTTCCTCTTCCTTCTATCATTTCTCTGTCCTGGACCTTTATTTCTTTCCTTGTCGTTTCTAACCCTGGGCGGTGAGATACGCTCCGCTCGCGGAGTTTGTGAAGTTTCGGTAACTTCGGGGGTTCGCGTAGAGCGTGAAGTTGCCGAATACTACGCAATCTACAGCGTAGCATAGTTGTTTTTCTTCCTCGTGCGCTCAATATGCGTTCTCGCAGGCGCGGTAACGATTTACCGTGATTCTGATTCGATTTTCTATCCATTCGCGTGCCCAACTAGGTTTGGAATCCGGCCACATGATCCCGTGAGACTGTGCGAACGCGAACACGTCATTCGGACGCGCTATCTTCCTTCCTGCGGCAGTGTTGCTAAGATCGCGTTCCCGAACATGCAGAAACTACAATCTGGCAAAGAATATCTCTCTAGCACGATAAAACCTTCTCAACAATGATCATTTTGCTCAGAAAAACTCCTCAGATTGTGATTTGGTTGTAGCCTTTTGTGCAAGGAGTCCTTTTTTTTTTTACTCTTATTTTCAAGAGGAAGGAAGTTCCCCCGAGTCTCCAACTTCTTGTTCCTGTCCAGCAGGCTCCTCCCAGTGCTTTGTTCATGTGCTGTTCACTTTCATTTGGATTTTGAGCTGGAAGGATCACTTTTTGTATCTGTCTGCTGCATCATATCATTGGATTGGATTTATTTGAGGACTTTTTGATTTGAGATTTCATTTTACAAGTAAGTTGGAGAATTGGTGTACATGTTTATTTGATTGGGACTTTTTTTTAGCTACAGTTTTCTGGGCTTTTCATCCTTTTTAAAAATTATTGTTGTGGGTGTCCTGTGCTTTCAGTAGGGGCCTAGTTGTTTTTCTTTGAAATTTCAGTCAGTAGGCCCATGTTTCTGTGGTGTCTGTTGAATTTAAACATCATGTAGGGCATGGATGGCATAGGATTCAATTGCTAAATGTGGTTGTGGTGTATTTCACTGTTTGGGTGTGTGTGTTAAATACCTTTGTTGGAGGTGTGTGTGCTTGATGTGTAACTTTCCAATCCTTTCGTAGCCCTGTTGATTTTCGTTTTTGCATTTTTGTATAATAGCTGTGTTGTTTAGCAGGCCTCCTTTGTCTGGTCATATACAGGCCTGTTTCAGTTCATTGTTTTCCATGGCCTGTTGTGACTTTGAGTGACCATGTGGCTTGGGGCCATTTTGTGGTGGTACTTTAGTAGTGTGGTTCTTTTTCCATATAGGCCTGCATGTCTTTTCTTTGTTCCCCTTGGCTTATGCTTATTGTTGTTGTGGCCTGGCCATGTGGGTGGCGACCATTTTGTGAAGACAGGCAGTGTGCTTTTGGCATAGGCTTGCATTGTCTGTCTTCCATTTCTTTTTGTTGTGGGTGACTAGCGGCCATTTTGTGGAGCCATCCAGGCAGTGTGCTTGCTTTTGCCATAGGCTTCAGTTCCAAGCTTGTGGCCTAGTCTGCCAGTAGACCTAGAGGTAGTCATCATCAAATCATAGGTGCATAAAAACTGTTTCTGTGTTGTCTGTTGAATTTTAACATCATGGATGGCATTGGATTGAATTGCAAAATGTGTTTTTTGTAGTGGAATTTCAGTTTTTGGGTGTGTGTTAATTAAATAGGGCTTTTCAGCCAGTAGGTAACTCTAGGAGTTCATTTCGCGTAGTTTTGGCAACTCTGCACAGCGGTCTTACAGTTTTTGTCTTCTTTGCGCGCTCAATATGCGTATTCGCTCTCGCGATAACGACTTTTTGTACAGTTCGCAATGCCAAACACGCAAAATTTGCAATCTGGCAAACAATATCTCGCGAGCAACATAAAACCTTCTCGAAAATGATGACTTTGTTCATTTTGCTAAAAAAACTACTCAGGTTGTCATTTGGCTGTAGTTTTTGAAGCATGGAGTCATTTTTAATTTTTTTTAAAAATGTTTAAATGAGGAAGGAAGTTCCCCAGAGACTCCAACTTCCTGTTCCTATCCTTTGTATGTACTTTATTGATATTGTTGTGGCCTGACCATGTGGGTGGTGGCCATTTTGTGAAGCCAGGCATTGTGCTTTTGCCATAGGCCTGCATTGTCTGTCTTGTATTCCTTTTTTTTTTTGGGGGGTGAGTGGCCTGGCCATGTGGTGACGGCCATTATGTGGGACCAGCCACTGTGCTTTTGCCATAGGCCTCCAAGCTTGTGGCCTAGTCTGCCAGTAGGCCCAGAGGTACTCATCAATCATCATGGGTGCATGAAAGTTAAACAACTGTTTTTGTGTTGTCTGTTGAATTTTAACATCATCTATGGCATGGATGGCATTGGATTGAATTGCAAAATGTGGGTTGTTTTCTGGGGTATATTTCACTTTTTGGGTGTGTTACATAAATGCCTTTTTTGCATGTGTATGTATTGTTGTTGCTCCCTGATGCTGCATCGACCCATGTGCATGCACAAATTGAGGACAAACAGGCTCAACTACATTAATTTTTTTGAGCTTTGCTATTCTTATTCTTCCTGAGTGTACACAGTACAGTACGCCAGGAAAGCCCTCGCCTTGTTGTCAAAGTCTCATAAATGGCTACACTGTTGTTGTTCACTGAGTTATTAAAATGTAATAATTGTGATCACCATACACTAAGAAGTTATATATTTTATTAGTTTGATTGTACTATCATTTGACTGATGTTCTTCTGGCTTTTTTGCTTTTAGTTGCACAAAAGACTGAGGAGGTTGTCATCCTCGCCGTTGTGGTGCCAGACAGACGTCCTGCTGCTGTACACAATGTGATGTGTGAGTGACCTGACCAGACATCTCTGCAACTTGTGCAACTGAGTGCTGCTGACATCTGAAGAAGATGGCCCCAAATAAAGTAGGTACCAGGTCCACCAGTACCAAGAAAGTTGCTATTGAGAAGAAGGAACAGAAGAAGAAGGAAGTGTCACTTAAGTCTGGTGTGCCGCCCAAAACCTTTTTTGGGACACCAAAAATTAGGCCTCCATCAGTGGTGCCCTCCGGGGGACAAGCTGGGGGCAGCACCTCTGCATCAGTGGGCCCAACCCACCAACCCAGGCCCAAGCAGATGAGTGTGGAAGAGGTAGCCAGCCTAATGGTAGAAAGCAGTGATGCTGAGCCTGACATAAACTTATTGCTATCTCAAAGTTGTGCACAATCAATGCAGGAGGAAACAAGGCAGATAAGTGGTCAACAACAACAGCTGCAACCACCGCCCGCAATAGTAGTTGTTGTTCCTCCCGAAGCAGGGGCAGTTCAGAAAATTGAGCCTCATGCAGAGGAAGAAGAAGAGGAAGCCACTCATTCAGGAAATCCATTGTCTTCCAAATCCCCAGCAAGGAAAAGGAGGGTTAGTCCATTGATTTCTTCGCCAAGCATCCCTTCTGATGACCTAGATGTACCTTGGGAGCCACAACGATCTGAGCATGAGAGGGAGAAACACATCCCAAGACCAGGCTAGGGAAAAAGAAGGCTGCAGATAGCCTTAGACTTATGGAGGTCGATGTAGAACAGCAGGATAAAGATGATTAGCCAGTCATCACGAACATCACTCCCAGCCCGAGGAGATGGAGACCAACATTATTACCCTATCCAGAATGGCTGCGAGAGATTTAGCACGCATACCTCCAACACAGGTAACACCAACACGACCTCCGGCTTACATATTTACATTAGCAAAAGGCCAGCAGCGTCCTACATCCAGCACAAGCACCACCTCAGCAGAAGTAGGTAGTGGTACTGCACAGCCACAGAGTCAAATTCAACGCACACCCTCCAGTTCATCCGGCATTGAAAGTGGCACCTCCAGCAGGAGACACAAATTAAGCTCCCCAGTGTGGAACTTCTTTACGGTTAGCAAAAAGGAGGAGAACATTCCAATATGCTCCATTTGTCATACCTCTGTTAGTCGTGGTAAGCTTGGTACAAACTATGGTACCGGAGGCCAAATGACCCATCTGAAAAAACACCACGCAATCAACTGGGAGGACCACCTTTGCCGCATAAAAACTGGAACCATTGCTGTTGATGGGGATAAAGAGTAGAAGGCCCGCTCACGGTGGAACAGGAAGAAGAAGAAGAGGGAGACATTCTCTCTGGTAGTGGTACACAAAATAGCCCTGTCCCCAGCACTGCAGTGGTACCGCCCACATCCTCAGCACCAACTCAGTGGCACAAGAGTAAGAGTCAGCCTGAGACACCAAGGAGTACTGCAATGAAAAAAAGTGCGGCGCTGAGCCTAACAGAAAGGAATACCACGCAGCCTACCATTCCTAGCATGTTTACTAGGCCAGAGGGGCAGTACGAACGTAACCACCCAATAGCACGTTTGTACAATGCGAAGCTGGCTAAAATGTTAGCACTGGACCTTCTCCCTTTTTCTTTTGTTGAAGGTGTGGGTTTTCTGGAATTTGTGACAACCATCTGCCCTAAATGGAAGGTTTCCAGCCGCTACTATTTTGCCAGAGTTGCTGTTCCAGCACTACATCACGACGTGCTGGAATTGCTTGGAAAAGCCTTAAAACAGAGTGCTGTTCAGAGTATGCACCTGACAACAGACACGTGGACCAGTTGCCAAGCCACTGATTTCATATGCATCACTGCATACTTGATCTCTTTTTCGGGTGCTAGAGAAAAGATATCTGCAGGTGTTGATCCAAGATTATTGAATGTACCACAGCATTTATGGGCGCAAGGTCCAACTGATGTAGGTTGTATGCATATCACACCCCATTGTGTTACCCTGAAGCCAGGTGTTGTATTACCACGAATCAGACAGTACAAATTGCCACCTGAGGCTGTAGCAGCCTTATCCAAAATTATTGACGAACTTATTGTTCAAGGAGTGGTTGTAGAAACTGACTCCAATGTATGTAATTCTCCTATCATTCCGATTCTGAAACGTACTGATCCCAATGCACCTCCAGTTTATCGATTAGTGATTGACCTTCGAGAACTCAATAAATGTATCATACCCCAGTACCCAGTGGTTCCAGATATTTCTTCCCTATTGACAGCCATTGATTCCGAAGCTACGTTCTTTACAGTTATCGATCTCAAGAACGCATTTTTCAGCGTCCCCATTCATCCAGACAGCCAGTTCCTTTTCGGATTCTGTTTAAATGGAAGAAGCTATAAATTCACACGAGCTCCTCAAGGTTTCACAGAGAGTCCTAGTATTTACAGTCAAGCACTTAAAAGACAACTAGACAATATTCGCATGCCAACTGACACTGCCCTGCTCCAGTATGTCGATGATCTACTGATCACAGCCCGTTCTGAACGTGACTGCGAGCGTGCGTCACTTACAGTTCTGTATTTTCTGGCCGAGATGGGGCACAAGGTGTCCCCTTCCAAATTGCAATTCTGTGTCCAGCAAGTGGTCTACCTAGGACACTTACTGTCCAAGAGGGGTAGGCAGTTGACACCTGACCGTATCCAGTTAATAGCACGTCTTCCACAGCCCAAGACTCAGAAGGAGGTACGAGCTTTCATCGGCCTCACTTCTTACTGTAGACAATGGATTCCTCAGTACGCATTTCTAGCCAAGCCACTGATACAGTTAACGACACAGGAGGCAGCCGTATCGACTGTCCTCCCTTGGACCCAAGAACATACACTTGTTTTCAATGAATTAAAGAAAGCTTTATGTAATGCACCCGTTCTAGCAACACCGAACTACAGTAAGCCTTTTACACTTTTTGTTACTGAACGTGATGGTACTGCATTATCTGTTCTCACACAAGATCAAGCAGGACAATACAAGCCCTGTGCTTATTTTTCAAGCACATTAGATCCAGTAGCCCAGGCTCTGCCTGCGTGCCTCAAGTCAGTTGCAGCCACAGCACTAGCTATCAGACAAAGTGATTCCATAGTGTTAGGACACTCCCTGACAGTACAAGTTCCACACTCCGTGGAAGTTCTTTTAAACCGAACACAGACTCAGCACTTGACAATTGCACGTTTAACAGGTTATGAACTGACACTGTTTCAGCCACACATAGAAATCAGACGCTGCAACATTTTAAATCCAGCTACATTGTTACCGTCAGTTACCTTAAATCCTGCACACATGACTGTGTGGAAGTTGTTAACACCATGACGAAGCCAAGACAAGACTTGACAGACATTGCATTACCTAATCCCGACCTGACACTTTATGTGGATGGTTCATGTGTGAGAACAAGTACAGGAGAACTAGTAGCCGCGTATGCAGTGACTACTGAAACCGAAGTTATAGAAACACATCGTATTGATACCCTGTCTGCTCAAGCAGCAGAACTTGTCGCTCTGACCCAAGCCTGCATACGTGCCAAGAACCTGAAAGTTAACATATACACAGATTCACGTTATGCATTCGGAGTTGTACACGACTTTGGAGTGCTCTGGCAAGAAAGAGGTTTTATGACTTCTCATGGAACCAAGATTCAGCATGGCCCCCTCATTCAAGCTCTGTTAGAAGCAATACATTTACCGACAGCTATCGCCATCATGAAGTGCAAGGCACATACGAAAGTCACTGACATCATTTCCCAGGGTAACGATCTAGCAGATCGAACAGCCAAGCTTACAGCCCAGACTCCAGACATTCCAGTTAACACAACACAGACACACATTCCAGATCAGACTACTTGTATGACAGTTAAGGACCCTACACAAGACGTGATAGATATACAGTTACATGCTACTCCCGATGAAATCAAGAAATGGACTGAACAAGGAGGGGTCCAGACAGATCAAGGATGGTTGACGAAGGGAAAAGCCACATGGTTTCTCCCCGACTCTATGGTTCAAGTCATTATTAACACCGCACATAGTCCAGCACACTTAGGAGAAAAAGCCATGTTAGACAGTATCCAGAACCTCTGGTTCAACAAGCATTTACGAGCAGCAGCCAAGCAGAAAGTACGTACCTGCATGATCTGTTGTCAGTTCAATCCAGGTAAAGGTGTCCCGGTGGAACAAGGTGGATTCCATCCTCCTGACCACCCTTTTGAAGTCCTCCAGATGGATTATATTCAGATGGAGCGATGTCGAGGTTTCAAGTATGTCCTCGTAGTTGTATGCGCTTTGTCCAGGTGGACAGAAGCATATCCAGTTCCAGATTACACAGCCGCGACCACTGCCAGGCAGTTGGTTCGTGAGTTCTTTCCCCGCTATGGATTACCTAGGGTCGTGTATTCAGATAACGGGCAGCCATTCTCATCCGAGCTCATGAAACAAGTTTCCCTTCTGTTAGGGTACCAGTGGAAGTTCCATTGTGTACGCCATCCTGAAGCAGCCGGTCTCGTAGAGAGACATAACCAGACTCTGAAAATCCGCATCGCTAAAGTGTGTGCAGAGAAAGGTGTAGATTGGATAGTAGCACTGCCAGTCGCCCTTTTCTATATGAGAATGGTTGCTCATTCCCGTTCAGGTCTATCTCCGTATGAGATAGTGTTTGGTCGTCCCCCGAATATGTGGGGTACACCTATACCACGTACAATTACCGATGTTGACAGTAATATGCTGACAGATTACCTTGCTTCCTTGATGTCTGCACTACAATCTTGTCGTTCACAGGTCGCCGCTGCATTTCCAGACAACACCGAAGTGAAACCGCACGAGGTCGTTCCAGGTGACTTCGTCCTTGTGAGAAATTTTGATCGTTCAAGTCCGCTGGAACCCCGCTGGAAGGAGCCCCGCCTTGTTCTTCTCACCACCCGGACAGCAGTGAAAGTCGAAAACAGAAAAGGGTGGCTACATGTGAGCCACGTAAAGAAATTCCATGGACTTAAAGCAAAGACTTTTCTCAAAGACTGCCCCGTTCTCAAGGACTGCCCAGACACTGAATCTAAACTTCCCCTGTTAGAGAAAACTCCGCAGCAGGAGTATAAACAGAAACTGAGGTCTAGTAAGTCAGCCAGTTTAATTGTCTAAGTCCCTCTCGGGTGAAACGGTTAGACAGGTTCCTGACATGTATGAGATAGACCCACACAGTGAGAGAGTTAGTCAAAACTCTAAGAGATGTATCATTACTCTGTTCTTTCTATTATTCCTGAGTCTTATGGTTACATGCATAAGTTATGCTGTACATTTATGTTTTCCTATTTCACATGTACATATGTTTTCTAATGTTACAGTAGAGCACACATTTAGTGACCTGCCTCCTCACGAGTTATCATATCGTCTTGCTATGCGTAATAATACTTTTATCCGAATGCTGCACTATTCACACCAGACCAGCAATGCCACTAATTGTTGGGTGTGTGGTCGACTCCCCCCTTTCCAGACATCGAAGGGAGTTCTGCCACTCTTTCCCTATCCGTTTTCACATAATGGTTCGTGTGGAGCATGGTCCACGTTAACGTCATCCTCAACTGATATGTCCCTTCTGAATAGAACATGTTTCCCAGACAAGGAAGGATTTTCCCATAGAACAGGGTTAGATCTAGAATATGAAGTATATGATCTAGGTAATTATTCCTCGAATTTCATGGTTTTGAATGTTCAGTCCGATACTACTCCAGATTTGCCTGCTATTTCAGTTCTACCAGTCAAAGGCGAATTATGTGTCAGAAAGAACGGTTCCGCACATGTAGGACATAGTGATTGTACTACTATGGTCGAGTATAGTGACAGTGGGAAATCTATTTTCAAAGCCTCACGTCATTATTATTTTGTGTGTGGTCAGACCGCATATGTACGTCTGCCCCTAGATTGGGATGGAACATGTTATATTGCCTTCCTACTGCCACCAGTTTTCCTAGCCCCGTCCGATTATCACAGAAATACAAATCTAGTACACGTTAGACATAGAAGGGAGACTGAGTCCCCAATTGTCGATCAAACTGAAACTGCCTTAGAACAATATCAAGACTTCAATAAAGGTTTCTTTTTCTTCATAGGTCCTGTCCAGAATAGTAAGTTAATACGTAGGCTAACCAGAACCCTTGAAGCAGTAGTGAATGAGACTACTTCCGCTCTAGGTAATTTAACTGAAGAACAATCTGCTATTAGATTTGTCGTGCTCCAAAATCGTCTCGTCCTTGACGTCATACTGGCCGATAGAGGAGGAGCTTGTAGAGTCATCGGATCTAGTTGCTGCATTTTCATTCCTAATAACGCGCCGTCTGTTTATTCAGCTATAACCAGACTTCATGAAATTGCCCATCAGTTACACCAGAATCCAGGCACCTGGACATGGTTCGGTTGGCTCTGGAGTATAATATCTGCCTGGGGATGGAAAGTATTGTCATTCCTAGGTATAGCAGTAATGATCATATTCAGTTGCTGCCTCTGTTTACAATGTGGCCCTGCGATTTGCGGCTTGTGTGCTACCTCTTGTATTCCTAGTCCTAAGTCCCGTTCCAAGACAATTCGAGACGAGCAAATGATGCTATATGAACAGATAGATGGTATCATGAATATTGATGTTTCCTGATGGAAACGTAGGGCACAAGGAGGGAATGAGGAAATTTGAATTTTGCCTTGTTATATGTGCCTACGTGTTCCCCATCCTATGTTATATGTGCATGATCGATATGCATTTATCCCCCTATGATCGATTAAAGACGCAATTATAGTTGTGTCCAACTCTAGTATGCCAGTATCCAGTTCTCGTGAAAGCAACGAGTATTAGGCCTATGTTGCCACGTTTTACAGTGTGCACGTTAATTCATTGAATTGTCCCCGTTTCTAGGCCTCCAAAGGGCCCGGACACCAGATTCAAGCTCCAGTCTCCTGAACACACTCCGAGGAGCGATGCAGCCCCCACCTGCATCCCTGACCCTTCACTTACTTCCTGCCAAGCAGCGCGGTGCCCGGCCTGGCTCTGCCTGCCTGTCTGCCAAGAATATGTTATGCTTCTAGTTATCAGTCCAGCCTCTCGTCTTCCACATTCCTAAGCTACTGAACCGCATAAACAGTTTCAGCTATAGTCTAGTCTTTCTGTCTCCATGTAAGAGAAATACTGTATTAATATTCATAGAAGATTCATAGCACACGCAATACATGTAGAATATATGCATGCACCAGCCTTCGTGTCAAGTAGCCTTTGCCCTGATAACTTTTAGATTCTATCAACATGTACTCTAAACACCAGATACCAGATATGCTATAGGTACATGTCGTCCTGACACCGCAGACTTTAGTCTCCTCTTCTAGTGCAGAAGTCATAGCCCCCAGTTTTCCCCGGTAACACGTCATTGCCCGTTTGCGCGCACCACTAGGTTAAAGGTCCCAGCTGCTCAGGTAGCCCCCTCCATGTTTCCGCCCATTCATGACACTTTTGTGACGTTATCATCACATGTCTCAGTGCACGCCTTCTTTTCACGCCCATGTCTTCTTATCTTACGTTTGTCACTAGTTACGCCTACTGTATGTAATGTAATAGAAATGTCTTACTATATATATGTTGAATTGTGATGAAACGGGTGCAGCTGCCTTCCTTCCTATTTTATTTCAGGCTGTCCCGTTCCAGTCCCTTCCCTTTTGCCTGAATAAAGCCTGTTCAACTCGGATACATCGGATCCTGCCTCTTATTTATTGAGCTATCTGTTATTGTTAATATATTCAAAAATAGTACCGGTAATTAATTATTTATTTACCACACTATGGGCCAAGCTATCCCATTGATGTACATGCTAGAGCAACAGATGAAGGAGGTGTCTGAAACGTAGGCAGGTGTGGATGACAAAGTAGACGAATAATATTTGGCGGACACTTTAGCCGTCCGATTATCTGAAAATGCAAGGATTCAAAATAACATTGTGTCACATCAACATTACATTGCTGCCACAATTTTGGATCCACAGTACAAAATATTTCTGAACAGTAATGCAGTAATTCCTTTTTCAGAAGTGGATGTTGCCAAGTACAAAACTTTGATAGCTGAGGAAGCCACTGATTTAAAAAAAGAACGGCTCTTAATTAGAGGCCCGGCACCCCAGAACAGAACAAGTACTACAGGGCATCCAGAGTCCAGTTCTACTTCAGAGCCTGAGAGCAGTGCGTTTGCCTCCCAGCAGTCACCAACACTACCAATAACATCAACAAC
This sequence comes from Lissotriton helveticus, assembly GCF_964261635.1. NCBI lineage: Eukaryota > Metazoa > Chordata > Amphibia > Caudata > Salamandridae > Lissotriton > Lissotriton helveticus. The sequence goes on from NC_136057.1 coordinate 456,158,426, forward strand.
AGCACCAACAGGATCATCAGCCACATAAAAAATAAATGGCAGCTGATTGGTTTCTACGGAAAGGGTTTCGTAAGTCCATTGCTGATGAAAAGGCAAAAGAGGCCAAGAAAATCGGAGCACCCCTGAACCTTGAGCGGATAGTCTAGGCCTATCTGGATGACATAACAGAGGTCTTCATGGAGCAAAGCCCATTGGTGTACTGGTAAGGAAAAAGAAGCCAATGGCCAGTGCTCAGCAGGCTGGCGATAAAGTATTTGGCTTGCCCTGTCGCAAGTGTCTCTTCTGAGCGTGTTTTCAGTGCTGCTGGTGCCATTGTGACTGTGAAAAGGACCAGTCTCTTGCCCAAAAGTGTGGAGAGGTTAACCATGATCAAAATTAATCAGCACTTCATACCAACGGAGTACAAAATACGTGAATCACAGCAGAAGGAGAATGACTTTGATGACATAAGTAGTGGGTTACATGACCTACTTCTGTCCGAACCACCGGAGTTTGAGGATGAGCTCCTCTTCCCTGACAACTAGGCTTTCAAATTGCTACTTTCTTCTTTCCTTTATTTGTGTTTGTATCTGTCTTTCTGGGTCATATCAAATCACAACAAATCCATCACCACTGTCTCCTATTTTTATTTCCCTATTGGAGTTGCAATTCTGTGCATTTAACTGTCCACTCGACTCCTCAGAGTCCTGCTCCATCTTCCTGACTCACCCTAAATATATTTCCATCAAGCCAGACATTGGATGGAGATGGAGAATAGTACAATAAATGTTGCCTATAATAGTCCCTCCATAAGAAGTGAAACGTGACTATAGCTATCTTCCGTTTTGTTTTCGAACCGAAACTCATCACTGACCTAAGGCTACCGCCTCTGTCTGCAGGCATCCACAACTCTTCACTGTCAGAACTTGAGCAGGCATCCAAAAGTAAACTCATCACTGTCAGAAGGCTAGGCATCTGATCTGACAGCCAAAGAGAAGAGCAAGACAGGTAATGATTAATGAATGATGGCATGCATTGCATTGGATGCTTGCTGACTCTGAGCGAATGTGCATGAAGTCAATCTATACTAGTTAATCTACAAAGTAAAAGTGACTCAAGTGACAGTCAATGTTTCCTTGTTGTTTAATAACCACATTGTACTTCTACTACTGCAGGTGCAGACCAACATCCGTTGCAATTTCTTAATTTGGAATATGGACTTAATCGGAGTCACTACCGACTGAGTTGGTGTTGGACAACACGTACACGTACCACACCATGATGATGATCATATTATCTTTGCACGCAGTCAGTCAGTTGGATCGGAGATGGTTGATGGAATAACTGCGTTTTATGAACTGGCATAAGAGGTAAACACAACAATTCAACAAGAACCACAGCAGACCTAGGCTACATGTCCATGTAGTGGTGGAGTCACGTGTAGTGGTATGACTGACAGTGGCGCATTGATTTAGTCACTTGATTTGGAAAATGCTAGGTTGCTGTATATGCCTTTTGTCTGGCTCTGTCAAAATTTAAGGTAAATGGAGGTCGGGTCACGGCCCGGTGCCGTGTGCGTGTTCTGTGATGGCTCCTGTCCTGTTGTTGTTATAGCTTAATGCTGTAAATAGAGTAGACACGATGTATCCAAGCCGCCTCAGTCTAAAAGTGTTCTCTCAAGAGTCTTGTCTTCTTGCACTCCACCGTAATTTATGCTTTTTTTTATTCATTTATTTTTCAATACCCCTTTTGTTTTTCCATCTACACTTACAGGCCGGCCTTTACCCTGTGCTATTATACTGGGAGAAACAACTCACACTTACCTTACCAATCCATATCAGGCAGGCAGTGGCACCCAAGAATGATGTGCAGAGTGTCCATGGAAGGGAGGACCAAGATGAATGACGAGATGCAACTCCACAATTGGACCTGGATAATACAGTAACTTTGGTATCATTCATAATTTGCCTTTTAATTAATTTGATTCCTTTTAGCTCTTCAATAATTACGACTGTGTGTTTTTGTGTTGTTGTTTGCTTGCTAATTGATCCCTACAACTATTTTTTAATTTTCTTTAATAGCTTTAAAAGTAAGCCCGGCACAGCATGTAATGTGGGTCTCTCTGAGGGCATACAGGCAAGGCAAATTTAATATTAATAACACTGCTGCCATGTACTGTCTAATTGTGTAGTAGTAGTTAGTAAGTACTACTCATTAACCATCAAGTTATCTTCGTCATCATGTATGCATTTCCTTTTTCTCCCTTTATAGATTTATTGGATAGTGGATCATGGTCGTCTTCCAAGATTGTGTTTTACTTTTGTTGTGTCCATGCGTACTGTTTTTCTTTGTAAAACCTTTCCCCAAACCCCCCTTTCCATCCATTCATCAAACCCTAATCCTCTTCCACCGGGCTGTGTGATTTATATTGAGGTGTGATGTTGTGACTACATTAAATGTACACCAACAATTGATCACACACTTGCTGGGGCAGATGTGGTAAAAGCAACACTAATTCAATTTTAAGGCAGGGCGAGGATCTTCTTCTGCTTGCCCACCCATGCTCAGTCTATATACAAGCCAATTTTTTTCCAAACGGACCCACCTAATACATCATAATTATTTGCCGGAATTGATTGGATTCATCATCAACATCCTACCACACAGCAGTAAAGTTTACGGATTACGATTATGTTAAGTGCCTCACTCGACACTACTACAGTTTATAACTTCTTGTACTAGACTGTCGCCGCCACCATTATGTTTTATTTCACTTTAGCAGTTGCAATAATGTTTATTTGTCAGTCTTCTTCTGTACTGTACTTTACTTCTTTCTACTACTCCTCCCACATTCTCCCTCAGGCAAGTGACTGTCTCTTTTTTTTGTTTGCAAATGCTAGTGCCAGTGTCTACTACTACCACCACAACCATGGCATCTTCTCTATTTTCTTGGGAAACCAAACCATGCAGCCATCTCTGTGCCGAACTTAATCATCATCAATCACAGGTAAGATAAGTTTGGTGGGAGGTATAATGGACTAGGAGGAGAGGAGGAGAGAGTAGGACAAATAATAGGACAAATAATAACTCAGTGAGGGGTACCGCATTTATCTGTTTGTGTGTTACAAAATTGGCAGATTATTTAAATCCAACCCTGGCTGCTGCCCTGCAGCAGAAGAGAAACCATGTGACGTAAATAAATTTGTAAAACAGTAACCCCCCCCACAAAACATTAACATTGTAAGTGTAAGTTTAAATAAATACAATTCATTACCCTAACAAAAATAAACTATCCCACACCTGACCCACCCCTCTAACCAAACCCCAACCAATGTCCAAAACGAAAAAAGTCCAAACAATGTCCATAAACCCCAACATCCAATTCCCACCCACCAACAAAAGTAATAAAAAAGGGGCAATGCAACGGGGTCCATAGTTCTAGACTTGGCGGGCTTGTCCACCAGGATCTTAACCCGCTCCTCTAGCCATGCCACCCGGAGGAGAATCTTGCGGCGAAATGCCCTGCAGTTTCATCCAGGATGGGGGGCAGCAGTGCTTGCAAAAGTGCGGCGGTGGGCGGCTGCCTCACTGTGGTGCCATACCACTGGAGGTGGGGCCTGGCTGGGGCCAGGGGCATTGGAGGAGGCTGCAGCTGCTGCCGCCTCCACCTCCTCCACCTCCCCCTCTGCTTGAGCCACCAGCCGGCGGTACTCTAGGCAGATGGCCTCCAGTTTCTGGCGCCGGGCTCTGGCTGCCAACTCCTTCCTTGTGGGTTTTTCTTGTGAATGAGGATCTATATCAAGAAAGAAAAAGAATTGTAACCAATACTCATAGCAAAAGAGTAACACAAAATTAATTCAACACATAGTGGCGCAGTATGACTAGCAAGCGCAGTAAATAAAATTAGTGGTAAGTATCTGTCCTCCCACTTCATCGACCTCTAACATTTGTTGGAGTTTTTCAGGCATTATACTAGCACTATGGACTCCAGTACAAAAAACACCAGTCTTTTTCTTATCTCTAGTTTAGCTAAATTGCATAACTTTGTTGTAGCCGACCTGCCAGCTCAGTCAGCTGAGCTTGCACCCAAGACAAACATACGAGTCATGACGCAGACTCCCGTTACATTTATTTACTTCTGTCTGCAGGTGGGGAAGCTCATATTTTTCTATTACAGGTGGCACTGGCAATACTCTCTTTGTTACATGAAGGGCAATTGCTCACTTTTACTTTCACTCTGCCCTGGCTACTACAAAAAGGCTGAATACTATTATATATCTAATCCAATGATCATTACCTATATATGGAACGATGACATCAGGTCAGTACAGTAGCGGTCAGTGGTGGGAGTGCTCGCAGGCAGTGACGTGGGGAGGGCAGGCTGGGGGGTAGTAAACTATGGATTACTGCCAATTACATGTAAGTAAACATATCAATAAATAAAACAAATTTCGTTGCGCGCACTGCATCGCACAATGAAATTTGTATTATTTACTTTTATGTTTACTTACCTGTATTTGGCCGTAATCCACAGATTACTACCCATCACCCTGCCCCTCCCACATCACCGTCCGCCAGCACTCCCACCACTGACCGCTACTGCAAAAGGTACTTTGTTTTCATTGATTGTGTAACCAATAGATAGGCTGGCTGACACACTTGAAAATAAATTAACAGAGGTAGGGAGTGATCCTGGGAGTCGGAGGAAGGCTCTTGATAATATATATATATATATATATATATATATATATATATATATATATATATTCACTGAAAAAACCATAGGTTATAGACCATATATAGTTAGGAATTAGCATTTACAAAACCTTGAAAATTCACTGAAAAAACCATAGGTTATAGACCATATATAGTTAGGAATTAGCATTTAAAAAACCTTATTTTACTCACACAAAACCATTGAAATTCCATATATAGTTAGTTGCACTAACTATATATTGCGCACCCGCAATCCACTGCTGATGATGTCACATATTACATCATTCATGACATGGTCAGTGACATCACTGATGACATCACTGATGACATCTCAAATGACATCACTGATGACATCTCACTTGACATCAATGATCACATCACTGATGATATCATTCATGTGACAATACAATGCATCTCCTCACATTTTAATATAACCTCTGTTTCACCCAGTGTTAAAAACAGAGTATAATTTTTGAAACCATTGACACACCAATACTAGTTACTACATACGTACTCACTGATTCCTACGTCTACACACACATTCACTCATTCACCCATACAATCATTCATACATACAATCACTCATGTTTACAACACAATCATATGCACTCATACACCTATACAGACACTCACACTCTGCCACTCATCCATGGAGTTACTCACACACCTAGTCAGTCCTGTAAAGAATCAATCACACTTCCATTTTCTACTCTATACAGTTAAACATAGAGCACCTTACGTTTTCAACCATATACTAACACATACTTACTCTCTTATACAATCATTGATACAAGTACACATTGATCTGTACAGAGTCACACACCTCCCATCCAGCCACACACACACTCAGTCTCCCATGCAAATACTTGGGCAATCAATCAATAACCCATATAGTTACTCATATAGCTACTGATCAACACATGCAGCAGTTTACAGAACAACAGACATAATGATGCACAAATTAAGACAGTTTAGTCACTAACCCATGCACTCAGTGAGACACATTTAATCACTCACTCATACATTCAGTCATGCACCTACTAAATCCTTCGTCCAGACACTTATACATCCACTCATTCTTCAATATGTAAGACATATTTTAACTTTACAGAAACATAGTCACTGGATGTTGTCATCAGTGATGTCATCAGTGATGTCATTTGAGATGTCATCAGTGATGTCATCAGTGATGTCACTGACCATGTCATGAATGATGTAATATGTGACATCATCAGCAGTGGATTGCGGGTGCGCAATATATAGTTAGTGCAACTAACTATATATGGAATTTCAATGGTTTTGTGTGAGTAAAATAAGGTTTTTTAAATGCTAATTCCTAACTATATATGGTCTATAACCTATGGTTTTTTCAGTGAATTTTCAAGGTTTTGTAAATGCTAATTCCTAACTATATATGGTCTATAACCTATGGTTTTTTCAGTGAATTTCAATGGTTTTTTAATAGCAAATATCATAAGCTGTCGAATGTCAAGTACGTGGTAAGAATTTTTTTTTTCGTGTTTATGCACACTGATCTGCTTTGATTGCTGCCCCCCACCCCTCATTTCTATTAGGAGTACTCTCTCTTTGCAGATAGTGAAGGGTAGTTAACGCAGCCCTTTCCCCCTTTGTAATCCGTCGTGCCTGCTTCTCTCTCCATTTGATTGATTGTTCTCTTTGGTTCATTCTCTATTTACAAACAAGCACAGAGTCGCAATACTCTGTTTAGTCTTTGCAGATAGCGAAAAATCGTGTAAAAAAACAAAAGGAATCGAGCAAAATCAGTAGGCCACTAATGGGATCTCTTTTGACCTCGCTAAAATAGAAACATTAGGAACAACCTGTTGAAAATAGCAATGCGTATGTATATAAGCGGCGTTCATTTGTGTTCACAGTACCCCTTGTTGATTGTTTCAATCGAGCATTGAATTGTTCGAAGTTAATTCTCTTAACGATCTTCTCTACCTGCAAACGAGGAAGAATAGGAATATTCTATCTCCCTTTGCAGATAGTGAAGGGTAGGTAACGCAAGCCTTTAACACGTCGTACCTATTTCATTCCTCATTGATTGATTGATTGTCCGAACATTGACTGTTTGGGAATTAGTTCTTTTTGGAGGTATTCCCTGTTTGCAAATAAACGTAGGAAAATCTTTGCAAGTAGTGAAAGGGTACGTAATGCGGACCGTTCTCCCCCGTTGTAATCTGTCATGCCTATCTACTCCCCACTGATTGATGCACCTTTTTCACCCGGACCATTTACTAGAGATACGTCATCTGGCCCGACCAGAGAGCACCCCTAGTGAAAAGGACATATGCAATAATAACGAAGTGATCACTGTATCCTGTTAACAGAAACTTTACCATGAAACAACCTGGAAAGAAAAAAATAGGAAAACGAAAATCAGTAGGCCACTGATGAACATGAACTTTTATTAAACAACGAACAAAGAAACGATAACATAACGTAATGATAAAACCTATTAATGTCCTAGAAACAAGAAAACGTTAAAATATGCCAGTGGTGAGAGACCAGAAAAACAGTAAGAGAAACCAAATCACCCCTCGCTGTCCCACCGCCTGCCACGCCAAAAAAATCGATAGACTAGGGAAAATGCAAGTCAGTAGAACATCCACCCCCACTCTGGAAACTTCCAAGGTGGGGCAGGGTTCCGGCTACGCCCAGCCGGGAGCAGCCCATATAAGGCAGGTCCTGCTGCCACGCCTCGGCCAGGAGATCCTAACGTAGGGTGTAGCCGGAGGAGAGGCCGAGACCAGCGGGACCCGGCCAGGGGATTGCCTTTACAACGCTGAACAGTTGCAGGGGGGGGGAATGTCTCCTCGACCCTCCCCTCTCTCTCCCAGTCCGGCCGCGGTGGCCCTTGAGAGTTGCAGGTAGTCCCGCCACATGCTCTTCCGGTCCGACCACCAACGGTCGGGGGGCCGAGGCCGACGGGATCCGGCTGCAGCCGATAAACCAAGAAACCCGTTCATGGGGCCAGAGCCAGGGGCGTCCGGCCGACATCCACCGGAAGCCCGGCCCGAAGACGGACGGGACACTTCTTTCTTTTATAATGGCTGCGACAACACTGGAGGGGGATGTCTTGCACATGCCTCCGACCCCCCCCTCTTCCTCATCGCCTGGTCCGGCCATAACAAATCTCAAGCGAGACGCCGTGGGGTGCACTGGGAGGGAGAGACGGTGCGAACAGGCCTCTCCCGCCTCCCCAGGTGGAGGCTTCCCAGCTGCACCCTCAGCGCTCCAGGCGGTGGCATCCTAACAACTACAGTGCTGCACAGTTTCGGAACGACCTAGATAACGGTTCTTCCACTGTGGCCATGCTGCAACGTCTCGCCCGGCAGGGTGGAGCCCGTCCGCTCATGTGACCCCGCGATCGCCGGTAGCTGCCGAACTCTCAAAATGGCGGTCGACCTGGCAAGAGCGGGCCCAACATAAAGAAATGGCCCGGTCACTGGTTGACTCCACCACCGTAGTCCTCCACGACCTTGAAGATTCTAGAGGAGCCGCGGGAGTCTCCGACCCCCGATGGGGAATGACTGCCATGATCGCCCGTGGAGTGACAAAACTGTATCCGCGGGACGTCGGCGCTCCCATGCTGGCGCCAGCCTCACTTTGAATTACTACAATCCTGCAGACCTTACTTCCGGTGAAAGCACAGTGTGACCCGGTAGGAAAAATTATTGCACCCCCTCCCCTTTTTGACTGATAGTTCAAACCACCGATCCTTTCCTTTGCCCTTTTAACGGAACTTTGGACTGCCTCCCCCTCTTTTACATTTTCTAGAGAAAACAAAACATTAACCACTACATTAGCATAGCAGTTGACACCAGAACTGTTTTCAAATTGAAAACCAACAACATCTTCAACAGAATCCTTTTTGTTTCTGCTGTGACCCTGCTACAGCACAGGCATTGTCCCCAGCAGTAATTCTGCAATGCCGGTAAGAATAGCTGTGGTGCCTACTGGACTCACTCACCCCCGCGGCGCCCCACGCCGTTTTTTGCTGGGCGGCAACTTACTAGACATCACTTTCGTGCCATCTAGATTTCAGCGCGTTCTGCTGCCTTGGAACTATTCGCACAACAGACCGCTACTGACAAGAATATTTCATTATTGGTGCTGTCAATTTCAATAAATCTATTGGATAATTAAAAAGAAATTGCCACGGTCTCTTCGTTGTTTAAATGTTTTTACTGTTTTTGTTTTGTTGTATATATTTATATGTTATTAAAGTTTTATATTCCTACTACTTTGTTGGAGTGCTATATATTTTTAATGTGACACATAATTGTAAAAACTTTGATGTACAAAGAGTCATTCCTGGAATCTTCCGCTTCAGGCTCGGTCCCCTCCCCAATCACAATACAGGATGGTTTTCAGATAGTAGGAACGCGTGTGCTGTGACGGATCACATCGGGTGTGGGCCTTGATCTACTATAACTCCTTTGAAGAGGGGTGATTCTTTACAGCTGGGGCCATAAACTACATCTGCAGGGCTAGCTGATAGCCTAGGACCGGCCTGGACATTCGGACACAGAGGAAGAGGAGTGTCAGAGGGTGCGGTAGTGAATAGGGCGAAAGGGAGGTGTCGGGCGGGCACAGAGTGTGATTCTCAGGGAAGAGCAGCGCAGATGGGGGAAGGTTTATTGCCCATGCATAAGACAGAGAGCGGTGGTGACCAGTGCCTGGGGGAGATGCTTACGAGGGTGAGGAGCCATGCTACGAATCGACAGCGTGCAGAGAGTGGGTCTGGTCAAGACATCTAAAATGGCTGCCGTGCACGACAAAAGTGTGGCATTTCAAAAAAGGCAAGATGGCGCAGACAATGTTTTTCAACACTTCCTCATTTCCTTCGAATCGAACGTTAACAGACGTTGGGGCATATTACCAAAGTTAAGCGATATTTATCGCTAACGATGCTTACCAACCAATTTTTTACCACTAAGCATCGTCAGAAATTATCGAAGATAAACCTTACTATTATCAAGGTTTATCGCAAATGCGATAATAAACGGCCGCAATGCATGAATATCGCTAAAAAGTCAGCGATATTCATGCATTACCGAGCTAATACTCTTAGCCATGTTATCCACCTCCCATTGGATAACATGGCTAAGAACTGCTCAGGGCAGGTGTTACTTTTTGGAGATATTCGCGCTTAGCGCGAATATCTCCAAAAGTTGGTAATAGGAGATAGATATCTTGCATGTTGTAATGCAAGTTATTGTGGTATATGGAACTCATACCATAATCTCTCAGGAAAGCAGAAACTGATCCTTTTGGGACCGCCTAAAAAGGCCTAGGGGGTGAGGAGTACTCTACTTTGCCCCCTTTTCACGTTCCGAACTATTTTATTTTACTCTCTTCTGTAATTACACAAAATACCAGCGATAAGATGCATCGGAGACACACAGTGAGAGAAAGGAGGCCGGAGATGAAGAAGACATGTCAAATACACATTGGAGATAATATAGTGGCAGAAGGGAAGTAAATATGAGTAAACTTACCATGTAACATAAAAATGTTGCACTCTATACTATAAGTCTCATTTTATACTACAATCACTTCGCTACAACCTCATAAATTAAAAATAAAAATAAATAATGTCTCAAACAATTTTTGATTTCTAAATATAAATTTATTCTTCAGAATTTTCTAAATTTGAAACAACTAGTAACATGTCCTCATCAGTAATTTCCTCTTCAATCATCTCATCTGGAATCTCCTCATTAAAAGTCTGCAATGATGATTCTTGTAACTCTATGGTCTCCAAACACTCGATAAATTCGCCATCAAGAGATTGATCAAAAAAATCATTCAAGTCATCTCCTCCTTCTGACAATATTTCATTATTGGTGCTGTCCATTTCAATCAATGTAGTGGAATCATTCAAGTCATCTCCTCGTGACAATATTTCATTATTGGTGCTCTCAATTTCAATCAATGTAGTGGAATCATTCAAGTCATCTCCTCCTTGTGACAATATTTCATTATTGGTGCTGTCCATTTCAATCAATCTAATGGAATCATACAAGCCATCTCCTCCTTGTGACAATATTTCATTATTGGTGCTCTCAATTTCAATCAATGTAGTGGAATCATTCAAGTCATCTCCTTGTGACAATATTTCATTCTTGGTGCTGTCCATTTCAATCAATCTAATGGAATCATACAAGTCATGTCCTCCTTGTGACAATATTTCATTATTGGTGCTCTCAATTTCAATCAATGTAGTGGACAATTCAAAAGAAATTGCCACGGTCTCTTCATTGTGAGCCATTTTATTTTGAAATTGCTTGCTGTAAATTGCAGAAAAAAATAATCACTTTCATTTATCGTTTTTAGTAATACATAATATAAAACTAACTTCATCAAGTATTTAGTATAACAGAAGGACTGCAAATAAATAACAGAAAACATTTTTCAAATTATCTTCAAGTGTACAACATAGTTCCCCTTACAAATTAACAACTCACCTTTTTAAAAGTAGCAGAAGTGTTAGTACTGTGTAAATCAAACACCAGAAATTCACCACCAAAAATTCCTCACAAATGTACCTCAGACAGTAGTATCACAAAATGGCTGTGGTTTCCTCTCATTTGACATATATACATAACCAATTAACTTTCATCACACACAAATACAAAACCAAAGTAACATTTTAATTGGTTCTAAATTTCAACACTTTCAAATGTGTTTTCCCCATGCAATTTTCCATAGGACATTTACATACGTCTACAGCCTGAATGGCTGAACGGAATTACACCAAACTTGGCAAAATGGTACATCAAACCTAAGAGGTCAGGAATGATCTACTATGCCCCCTTATGGTCATTTCCCCCTTCGCTTTGGCCTCCTCTTGTCTCTCAATCCTACCGAGGGACAAGATGGCGGCCGCTACGGACTGTTTGGAATGTTGACAGACGCCGGAGAACCAATCAGCTTCGCAAAGCTCCGTAACGTGAAAAGTACGCGAAGCGGAGCGCTGTTACAGATATATATCTTTTTTTCAACGTTAATTTCTCAAAATCCACTGGAGCACATATATTGAGACCTAGCAAAGGCACATCGGGCTACCAGTCCCTAATATTTTGCCAAGTTTCGTGCAAATCCATTCAGCCGTTCGATTATTATTATTTTGTTTTTTTTTTGCCCCGCGGGGCCCTTTTAAAACCTCCACATCAAACCTAGGGGGTCAGCGAGGATCTACTATGCCCCCTTATAGTTATTTCCCCCTTTGTTTTGACCTCCTCTTGTCTCTCGATCCTACCGAGAGACAAGATGGCGGCCGCTACGGACTGTTTGGAATGTTGACAGACGCCGGAGAACCAATCAGCTTCGCTTCACAAAGCTCCGTTGCGCGAAAAGTCCGCGAACCAGAGCGCTAACCGGTCCGCTGTTACAGATATATATCTTTTTTTAAACGTTAATTTCTCAAAATCCACTGGAGCACATATATTGAGACCTACAAAAGGCACATCGGGCTACCAGTCCCTACAATTTTGCCAAGTTTCGTGCAAATCCATTCAGCCGTTCGGGCTAAAAGTGAGGCCAACCGCCCTATGGAAAACTCAATGTTAAAAACACGTTTTGGGACCCCCCTTTTTTCTCGGCCCCCACTGGACGAACCCCCCCCAAATTTTCAAGGGCTGCTCAGAAACAAAATGTGCCATTTTCCTGAAAATTTCAGCCGATTCCGTCCACAAACGCCAAAGTTATTAGACATAGAATTTTCAAAAAACCCATAGAGAAAAAATCCTAACTATATATACCTACTGGCGACCGCCAGTAGGTAATATATATATATATATATATATATATATATATATATATATATATATATATATATATATATATATATATATATATATATATATATATATATATATATATATATATATATATATATATATATATATATATAAATATATATATATATATTATATATATATAATATATATATATTTATATATATATATATATATATATATATAAAACCGCCCCTGCTATCTTGAGGACAGACGCGGTTGAGGTACTTACCTCTCACTGTGGCAATCTGCACTCTGCATATAGCCCACGCATTTTTTACTTTTGGTGACAGAGGCTGTGATGGTATGAGGAGACTTGAGGAGGGGCTGCATGATCTCGGAACAGACTGGCGTTTCATCGCGTCTTGCTCCTTGTGGGTCCCGGGACAGTGAGTCACATCAATCTACTCTCTCCCCCAATTTCCACCAACCGGGATTGCTGGCATACCTGGGCTTTCTGGGAGTTGTAGTTTGGAGTACTTACACGATCTGCAACAGGTGAGCTTCATTGCAGGGGGGAGGAGCGGACCCGTGCTGCCAGCATTATAGGAAGCAGGACACACACTCTCACCGTGGCTGTTATTCTGGTGATGGGTGCTGAAGAAGGCGGAAGCCGAAATGCATTCGCCGCCAATGGATTTGCACTGAGAAAATAAAGCCTCTTCGCAAAGTTTCTCCTCGTGGCTTCTGCTTCTTCTTTGTTGAAGGGAGTTTTCTGTTGACATTATCGCGCTTGCCAGCAGCGCGTTTCAGAAGCCCCTGTCACGTCGAGGGTCTGGACTTCTAACTGGCATGCCTCACGGCTCACTTTGATCTTCCAGGAATGGAATTGGTCCGGACCCGCCCCTGCTATCATGAGGACAGACACGGTTGAGGTACTTACCTCTCCCTGTGATAATCTGCACTGTGCATATAGCCCCCGCATGTTTTACTTTTGGTGGCAGAGGCTGTGATGGTATGAGGAGACTCGAGGAGGGGCTGCATGATCTCGGAACAGACTGGTGTTTCATCGCGTCTTGCTCCTTGTGGGTCCCGGGACAGTGAGTCACATCAATCTACTCTCTCCCTCAATTTCCACCAACCCGGATTGCTGGCATACCTGTGCTTTCTGGGAGTTGTAGTTCGGAGTACTTACACGATCTGCAACAGGTGAGCTTCATTGCAGTGGGGAGGAGCGGACCCATGCTGACAGCATTATGGGAAGCAGGACACACACTCTCACCATGGCTGTTATTCTGGTGATGGGCGCTGAAGAAGGCGGAAGCCGAAATGCATTCGCCGCCACTGGATTTGCACTGAGAAAATAAAGCCTCTTCGCAAAGTTTCTCCTCGTGGCTTCTGCTTCTTGTTTGTTGGAGGGAGGTTTCTGTTGATATATATATATATATATATATATATATATATATATATATATATATATATATATATATTACCTACTGGCGGTCGCCAGTAGGTATATATAGTTAGGATTTTTTCCCTATGGGATTTTTGAAAATTCTATGTCTAATAACTTTGGCGTTTGTGGACGGAATTGGCTGAAATTTTCTGGAAAATGGAACATTTTGTTTCTGAGCAGCCCCTGAAAATTTGGGGGGGGTTCGTCCAGGGGGGCCGAGAAAAAAGGGGGGTCCCAAAACATGTTTTTAACATTGAGTTTTCCATAGGGCGGTTGGCCTCACTTTTAGCCCGAACGGCTGAATGGATTTGCACGAAACTTGGCAAAATTGTAGGGACTGGTAGCCCGATGTGCCTTTTGTAGGTCTCAATATATGTGCTTCAGTGGATTTTGAGAAATTAACGTTTAAAAAAAGATATATATCTGTAACAGCGGACCGGTTAGCGCCCCGGTTCGCGTACTTTTCGCGTAACGGAACTTCGCGTAGCGAAGCTGATTGGCTCTGCGGTGTCTGTCAACATTCTAAACAGTCCGGAGCGGCCGCCATCTTGTCTCTCGGTAGGATTGAGAGACAAGAGGAGGCCAAAACAAAGGTGGAAATAACTATAAGGGGGCATAGTAGATCCTCCCTGACCCCCTAGGTTTAATGTGGAGGCTTTAAAAGGGCCCCGCGGGGCAAAAAAAATAATAATTTATTTTTGTTTTTTTGCGTGGGTAGCGCCCGGTACGCGAACCGGGAAGCGTTCTGGGCAGCGTACTGCAATGAAAAATGAATGAGAGACTTTTCAAATGCAGTATGTTAATTGATTGTTGGTTTTGTTGATTATTTTTTATTTTCTTTATTTTTTAAGCATTTTTTTTTATTGTGATTGTGTTTCATAATTTATTAAACTTTCTAACATTTCATTGTTAGAAATTTCATAATTATCATGGAATATACATTGTAGTCTCTGAGGGTGTAAAATGTCCTCATTTGCAAGGAGGTTATCTACTGCTTGTACACATTGAAGTAGTTCATTGTCCCAAGTTTCATCGAAAAATTCAATGTCAATTTGATCAATTGTATCAATCAATTCTTGGCTGCTCTCTTGCAGGTCCATTTCAAAAGAAACTTGGTTTTCGCCTTCCATTTTGCCTGAAATTTGGATTAAAAAAATATATATTAGTAGAGATAGGGCAATGTTGGGAATAATTTTAGATAGGTATTTTTTATCAGTGAATTTATCTTTGGGCAGTGTATAGTATCAGAGTGGAAGTAGGAATATAAAAAAGTGTATGTGATTTAACGTAAGTAAATTCATAATTATACAAGAGAAGCCTAACTCCATCCATAACTATAATAGAGAAGTCTCTCTAAATCTATAACTACTACAGAGGGATAGTATATATCTATCAGAAAAAGTTTACCATATTAACTTATAGTGTACAATATACTTCAGTTTTAAAAATAAAAACTTACCTTTAGAAAGAAGTTGAAGGAATTAGTGAAAATACTATTGAAATGTACAGCAAGAAGTAGTAGTCAAAATGGCTGTGTTTTCTTCTCTTCCTTTATATATATTCAGGTATATAACCAATGAAATGTCAGGTAAAAAAAGTAGAAAATGAAAGTAACATTTTCATTGGTTGTCAATTCCAACACTTCAGATGTGTTTTGTGAAGTAATTTACCTCAGGGTATTTAGAGAGGTCTACAGGCTAAATGACTAAATGGAATTCCAATCAATTTTGTGAAAATGGTAGGGATTGGTATGTAGTATGAGCTAATCTATATTTGGTGAAATTGTCTCCAGTGGCTTTTCTGTGAACTACTTTCCCACCTTTTTTGATGGTGCGCTTCCCAGGGAGCGACCCGGTACGCGAACCGTTGAGCGCCTCGGTTCGCGGACCTTAAGCGTTCCGGGAGTCCACCATTTTGTGTTTCGGTCGAATTAAGATACAAGATGGAGGGCAAATAATGTTCAGAATGGGTAGAAGGGGGCACGGTAGAGTTATCTTGACCCCCTAGGTTTGCTGAGGGTGGCTGAGGAGGCTTATATGTGCGAAAAAAAACATTTTTTTAAAAAATTTCGCGAGGTTAGCTCCCGGTTCGCGTACCGGGTAGCGCCCCAGGGAGCGTACTTTGTTGAAAATTAGTGAAAAATGTTAGAGTAAAATAATAATTGTGAGTGATTAGATGTAGGGTAGCTCTGAGAAGAGCTTTTGGGTTTATGGTACATTTAGGTACTTATAAGTAGGTACCAATGCACATTCTTAAATTCAGAGTGAAAACTCTGTTGCCCTCATCTGAGAAGTGAACTCCATCTCCTCTGTAGATATCTTGCATGTAGTAACGCAAGTTATTGTTGTACAGGGAGCCCATTCCATGGTCTCTCATGTAAGCTGAAACAGATTTGTTTACATGCTTCCTCGACTTCTCAATTTGTGGACAAAATTGGTTTGACCACCTCCATTTCTGTCTTTGGCATATATTTGAATATACCAAGGCAGTCTGAGGAAAAAGTGCCATTAATTGCTCAAAGGTGTCCTTTAAAAGCATTTCCAGACCTACACCAGTCAAAGTGCCCAAGTCATTACCTCCACAGTGCACAATTAACAGGTCAGGTTTGGGCAAATGCATAAAGGTTTTCACCAATGGTATCAATTGGTGACATTTTAATCCTCTGTGGCCAAACCACTTAATTTCCACATCTTGTAAATTGAGGTTAGGTAAATTCCTGTTTTCAACGTACCTTTGAGCCCAGTGAATATAACTATGTCCAACAATCCAGACAGAAAACATGGTGAGAGAAGGTTCTCCTGCAGTCAGATGAAGTGTGGCAATGAAATGGCAGTTGAAAAAATGAGAGTGTAAAATGAAAAAAAACTGTGGAGTTTCTGTGTTCATGAAGCAGTAACAGTGATTGGTGGATTTTGATTGCTGAAACAGAAAGTTAGGGTGCACGGATGTGTTCTTTGAAAGATGTATTTTGAGTGGTCAATAAAAAATCATTAAATGAAAGAATGCACTGGATATGCAGGTGCACTGAGAGTTCAGAGTTCAATTGCAACATTGTTGTGTGAACTTGCAAACAACAGAGGTCTTCCAAGAGGCGGTTGCCATGCAGAAAAGGCAGAAAGGGGAGAGGGGGGATGGGTTTTCATTTGAAAAAAAATGAGGGAAGAGTTTTGATTGGGTGACATGAGAGATATGTGTGTAGAATTACAGCATTTCTGTGCTTTTGATAGCTGCAGACTCTGGAGTGCATACCTTTTGCTCTGCTGAAGACAAATTGGTGTGTTTCTGAGACTGTTTTCAAACTCAAAGTATTTGCTAAGGTGAGAAAATATTTCTTTAATTTAGATAGAGAATAGTGTGCTTTAAGGAGAAAATTATGAATTATGTGGCGCAAATTGCTTGTAAATATGCTCCCACCTGTGCATGGAAAATTTAGATTTTGAATGTTTGTGTTACATAGCCATGTTAAAAGTGATACAAACATGCTGCAAAGGCAATCAAAAAACGCTTTTATATGTCTTAAGGACATTTTAAGTAATTTTCCCATGTGCAGTGTTTTGAAATTATGATTTGAAAATCGTTTTTGGGGAAAAGGAATTGTTTTTAAATTTATGACAAGGACATAATGGTGTATGCTTCTTTATAAGGCAATTGACTGTCCCTGATGTTATTTTTCCCATTTTAATGTAAGACCTTTCTCTGTGGCGCAAATTGCTTGTAAATATGCTCCCACTTGTGCATGGTAAATTTAGATTTTAAATGTTTGTGTTACATAGCCATGTTAAAAGTGACCCAACCATGCTGGAAAGGCAATCAAAAAACGCTTTCATGTGTCTTAAGGACATTTTAAGTCATTTTCCCATGTGCAGTGTTTTGAAATTATGATTTGAAAATCGTTTTTGGGGAAAAGGAATTGTTTTTAAATTTATGACAAGGACATAATGGTGTATTCTTCTTTATAAGGCAATTGACTGTCCCTGATGTTATTTTTCCCATTTTAATGTAAGACCTTTCTCTGTGGGGCAAATTGCTTGTAAATATGCTCCCACCTGTGCATGGCAAATTTAGATTTTGAATGTTTGTGTTACATAGCCATGTTAAAAGTGATACAAACATGCTGCAAAGGCAATCAAAAAACGCTTTTATGTGTCTTAAGGACATTTTAAGTAATTTTCCCATGTGCAGTGTTTTGAAATTATGATTTGAAAATCGTTTTTGAGGTAAATGAATGTTGTTAAAATTTATGTGCGCCATATGCCCCCAAATTTCTTTTTCAGGGGTGCAGCAGGGTGTTATTGAGACACCCCTGCACCTTTGGAAAAATTCCTAATTTGCGATGAGCAAATTGTTAATCGCAAATTGCACCTTCATTTATATGAGCCTCCTAGCCCATGGAAATGAATGGGTAATTTGCAATTAGCAATTTGCTCATCGCAAATTTGGAATGGTAAAGAATCGCTATTTATTCCTTAAAATTCGCTATTTTGGAAATGCAAAATAGTTATATGATACATATGGCGGTTGATGTCTAACAAGATAAGAAGCTTAGGGATACATTTATGATGACTGGCGCAATGAAGTGGACATCACTTACTTCATTGGTAGAGCTTTACATGTATTATGTCCTCTGTATTCTTCATCAAGCGTAACTTTAATCTGCAATCCTGAGTAGGCCTCACCTTAAACAAACCTCTGGATAGGCCACATCTTATTGTCATCCTGAATTAATCATTTAAAATGCTAGGGACAGATTTATGATAGGTGTATGCCTCTTTTGCGCCACTTAGAAAACACTGTCCATGGGGAAATGACTTAAAATGTCCTTAAGACACATGAATGTGTTTTTTTAAAACGTTTGCAATTTTTTTGGGTCACTTTTAACATGGCTATGTGACTCAAACAGTCAAAATCTAAATTCGCCATGCACAGGTGGGAGCATATTTACAAGGAATGTGCTCCATGGGGAAAGGTCTTATAATGTAATATGGGAAAAATGACATCAGAGACACTGAAATGCCTTATAGAGAAGCATACACCATTATGTCCTTGTCATAAATTTGCAAACCATTACTTTTCCCCAAAAACGATTTTCAAATCATAATTTGAAAACACTGCACATGTGGAAATGACTTAAAATGTCCTTAATTCAAAATTTGCTATTCCTTATTTTGCGATTGCACTGAAGGATTTGCAAATTTTGCGATTCCTTAAATGCAATGTATCAAACAAAAAATATGTAAAAAATGATATTAAGGATTTGGAAACTACCACCAACTTCTAGTTTGTGGTAATTTGCGAATTCTTTTCAAAAAGCATTTTTTTCCAAAAAACAAAAGGTCCCATATGACGCCCATACATGCCCTTAGGGCATGTATGTGTGCCATATGCCCCCAAATTTCTTTTTCAGGGGTGCAGCAGGGTGTTCTTGAGATACCCCTGCACGCTTGAAAAAATTCCTATTTTGTGATGAGCTAATTGCTAATCGCAAATTGCAACCTTCATTCCTATGAGCCTCCTAGCCCATGGAAATGAATGGGTAATTTGCAATTAGCAATTTGCTCATTGCAAATTAGGAATGGTAAAGAATTGCTATTTATTCCTTAAAATTAGCTATTTAGGAAATGCAAAATAGTTTGATGGTACATATGGTGGTTCATCTGTAACAAGATAAGAAGCTTAGGGATACATTTATGATGACTGGCGCAATAAAGTGGACATTACTTACTTCATTGGTAGGCCTTTACATGTATTATCTCCTCTGTATTCTTCATCAAGCGTAACTTTAATCTGCAATCCTGAGTAGGCATCACCTTAAACAAAACTTTGGATAGGCCACACCTTATTGTCATCCTGGATTAATCATTTAAAATGCTAGGGACAGATTTATGATAGGTGTATGCCTCTTTTGTGCCACTGTGCGTCACTTTTATGATGCAGCGGCGGTGCTAATTTGCAATTAGCAATTTGCTCATTGCAAATTAGGAATGGTAAAGAATTGCTATTTATTCCTTAAAATTTGCTATTTAGGAAATGCAAAATAGTTTGATGGTACATATGGTGGTTCATCTGTAACAAGATAAGAAGCTTAGGGATACATTTATGATGACTGGCGCAATAAAGTGCACATTACTTACTTCATTGGTAGGCCTTTACATTTATTATCTCCTCTGTATTCTTCATCAAGCGTAACTTTAATCTGCAATCCTGAGTAGGCCTCACCTTAAACAAACCTCTGGATAGGCCACACTTTATCGTCATCCTGGATTAATCATTTAAAATGCTAGGGACAGATTTATGATAGGTGTATGCCTCTTTTGTGCCACTGTGCGTCACTTTTATGATGCAGCGGCGGTGCAAAAGATTTGCTATGAGGCGACAACATTACAAATTGATGCATTTAGGCAGATATGTCATGGTGTAAAAAAAACGTACCACATGAAACCGATGCAGCAGTGATGCAAAAGATGCACCATGTCGCAAGACAGGCCTCACTTGGGGCCATATGTATCAAGCTAATTAGCATTCGCAAAGATCAAAATTCTACGAATTTCGGCCTTTGCGAATGTTAATTAGACAAATGGTATGTATCAAACAAGTTTGATGCAAAATAAGGAGTAGCAAAATTTGCTATTCCTTATTTTGCAATTGCACTGAAGGATTTGCAAATTTTGTGACTACTTAAATGCAATGTATCAAACAAAAAATATATAAAAAATGACATTAAGGATTTGGAAACTATTGTGGTAAATTGGTGGTAATTTGTGAATTCTTTTCAAAAAGCTTTTTTTCAAAAAAACAAAAGGTCCCATATGACGCCAACACATGCCCTTAGGGCATGTATGTGTGCCATATGCCCCCAAATTTCTTTTTCAGGGGTGCAGCAGGGTGTTCTTGAGACACCCCTGCACCCTTGGAAAAATTCCTAATTTGTGATGAGCAAATTGCTAATCGCAAATTAAACCTTCATTCCTATGAGCCTCCTAGCCCATGGAAATGAATGGGTAACTTGCAATTAGCAATTTGCTCATTGCAAATTAGGAATGGTAAAGAATTGCTATTTATTCCTTAAAATTCGCTATTTAGGAAATGCAAAATAATTTCATGCTACATATGGCGGTTCATCTGTAACAAGATAAGAAGCTTAGGGATAGATTTATGATGACTGGTGCATCACCAGGGATGTGTCAGTCATCCTGCGCCGCTGTTCCGCCACCCATGGTGTGCTGCATTTAGAATGCGGCGCATCATGGGGCAAAAATGGCACAGATGCGTGACGTATCTGTGCTGTAAAGGTAGTGATTGCTGGAGTTGTATCGCAAGTGCGATGCAGCTCAAGCAAGGCTCAGGGGTGCCCCATCTCCACAATGTTGCGTCAAGACCTATGCCTGCTTAAAGCAGGCGCAGGGTTTTGACGAAGCTTTCTCCTATCTGATTGTAAATACGGCACACCATGGGTGGCAGAGTAGTGGTGCACGTTAACTGGTGCATGCCTGGGGATGTACCATTTAACATAAATCTGCCCCTTTACATTTAAGTATGTGCAGGACACACAGAGTCGGTGAGGCTTATCCAAGGTTAAGAAGAGATGAGTCCTGTTCACTGAAAATTTAGACATAGTCTTCACCTGCTCAGCATTGTTGGACATGGCTAAATAATAGCTGCAAAATATTACTCTTGTTAAACAATTTTACTATTATAATCTCTGGGATTTGTCTCTTACTCTGCAACATCTCATTGTTGTTATCTTTCTTTAAAGATAAAGACAACCTCAACATGAGCGACAATCTGCAATCAGTTGATTTTGACCTCATCATTGAACTTGTAATTGAAACATCAGTGGATGTTGATCCCTTGGATGATTTAAATCCTGAGGATGAAGAAGAGCGTGATGAGGATGCAGATTTGTCCGAATTATATGACATAGGATGGGAAGCTGACCTGCTTGAGCCTATGGAAATATAAACATTTATTTTTAAAATTTATAATTAATAAAAAGTAAAAAGGTAAACCGTTTAATTTAAAAATAAAGACACCTTCAAAAGCAGGTTATGTGTAGTGTCTTCAATAAAATATTAAAATATGCTCATAAAATTAGATCAGAATCACATATAAAATAGCATAGGTAACATAAATATAAATGTCATTTCTTTTCTGCTATTTCTGTATTGTAAATTTGCAAGGACTAAAAAATCTTCTATTTAAAATGTCAAGTAGTGTGTTAAGTT
The DNA here is from genome assembly GCF_964261635.1 of Lissotriton helveticus. NCBI lineage: Eukaryota > Metazoa > Chordata > Amphibia > Caudata > Salamandridae > Lissotriton > Lissotriton helveticus. The sequence continues at coordinate 456,180,568 of NC_136057.1, forward strand.
TTTTATCACTGTTATTGTTTTACTGTTTGGTAATAATGGTTAATAACATTTTTTATTATATTTTACCACAGATTCAACTGCAGATCATTTCAAGATTTCACCATGCCAACAATAGAAAGACAGAGAAAGGCTGCAAAACGTCAAAGACAGCAGGTGAAAGAAAATAAGCAGCAGTCCTCTAACAAAAAGATTTGTCAAGTCACGAAGAAAGCACCGGGTAAGAGCACAAAATATTTCATAAGAAATATGTGTAGTACTACAGAAAATGTTTCAGTCCATAAAACGAGAAGGAATTCAAATGGAAAGGAAAGGCCAATCAAAAATGTTACTGCTAGAGCCAGAGATAACTCTGTGCATGATAGTAGAAGGAAACAACAGTTTAGGGAGATTCGTAAACGAATGTTCCGCAACAGGATAATTGGCAATTTGTTAAAAAATATTAAGAAAGGTCAACAGAAATTGGTTTTTTATAAGAGAAAAAAAAAAGTTGAGAAAGTTATTGATCAGGCATTTGAAATTAAACGTAAGTTATTTATTTTGATAATCAATAGAATTAGGAAGCTAAACAAGGAAATTTATGATTTCAAAAGAAATAGTAGATGGAAGAGAATAGTTAATCGTAGTAATTTTTGTGAAGTTTTTTCTGGAGAATGGATGCATAGTTCAAGCTGTGAGGCATTTTTTAATGAGGAGAGTTATTTCCAGGATAATGATTTGGTGCATGCAGTTGACACCAGTGGTCGTGCTTATGAAGTGAAAGATGGTTGTCCAGTTGAAAAAGAAAAACTTGTGACAACAGAGGCAGAAGAGGTGTTAGGTAATGAGGTTTTAGGAAGACGTGCTAAGGGTCCTCTGTACACCTGGAAGTGTAGTAGTATTTGCAGTGTGCGACAGGATTCCATCAATTTGCTTTGTGATTTTGTACGGTCATTTAATAAGAAAAGTTTGAAGCAGAAAATAAGGTTGTTGCAAGAATTAGATCCTTGCAGAGTAAGAGAAGTGACAGGTTTGCATGGTCATTCACTGGCTTGTCTTTCCAGGAGAGTATGCCAGAGTGTTTTTCATCATTTCAGGATGCTAGCAGTGCATCATAATAAAGTGAGGAAATTAGTTAGAATACTGTATTATGCTAAGAGTCCAGCAATTATGCTTAAACAATTATGCGCTGCTCTTTTGCATGGTTCTGAAATAGATGTGAAGAATATATGTGAAGAAATTGAGTTTTGTTACTTTGGAAGTAAAGAGGAGAATGTTGAAATTGAGCAAGAAGAAGAGGGTCATGTGGAAGATAGTGTACAGGTTTCCAGTACAGATAATTTCCAGAGGGAAATTGCGACGTTTGAGGTGAAATCAAGTGAGAGGCCTAATTTCACTTGTGTGTGTTGTCGACGCACTTATTATAAGAATCAGACTAAGTTAGTGGATTTATATGCAAAAAGTGAAAGGGAAAATAATAGTGAATGGAAGGATTTCGCAACATACTTGATGGTAGAAAATTGTTTTGATTTGGGATTGGATCAACGTGTGTGTAGTTATTGTTGTTGCAAATTAAATCAAAACCAGATGCCTGCTAGAGCAGTTCATAATAATCTGGAATTGGTTGAGATTCCTTCTGAATTGAAGGATTTAAATACTTATGAATCTATTTTGATTCAAAGTATCCATCCCTTTCAGGCTATTGTAAGAATGGAGCCAAAGACAGGGAAATTGCCTCCATCAGATTTACAGAGAGGATTAAAGGGAAGAGTTGTTTATTTGCCTCTAGATTTGAAGAAAAACATTAACACAATTGGAGTAGAAAAAGTGGAAGAGGAACCTCTGGTTATCTTAGTTAATGGGGTTCCGACAAAGAATAAGAAAATATGGCAAGATTTAGTAGATGTTAGGAAAGTTAAAAAGGCAACATTGTATTTGAAAAAAAATAATAAATACTATAAGAATGTATATGTTGCAGAAGAGGAAGTAAGTGAGGAAGAGGATAGCGATTTGTGTACTGGTCAAATTGAGAAAGTAGAACCCTCTACTAGTGAAGAAATATATGAACATTATAGTGTTCATCCTTTGCATTCCAAGGAAGTCATGGGGAATGCTATTGAGTTGTTTCAAATGAAACAAGCCAAAGGGAGTCCCATTAGTGTTTGGGAGGAAAGTTTGGAAGCTCGGTGTTTCCCACAGCTTTTTCCAACAGGTCAGGGAGGAAGATATGATGAGCGACCTCATCAAATTCCTGCTTCTGAATACCGGACTTTGCGATTGTATGCAGGAGATGCTAGGTTTCGACAATGCATTCCCTATTTGTTTCATCTCCTGTTTGAAAGCGATCTATCTGGACTGTCATATGCAGTGAACCACATCTTGAAAAGTGGTATACACATGCAAAACATCTCGGCAAGTGACTTTATGGATAAAGTCAATGTCCAAGACAGTATTTTGGATTCTCACCTGATTAATCTCATGGCGTGTCAGCGTGGTACTAATGAGTACTGGTACCGTCGTCATGGTGATTTAAAATGTATGCTGAGGAACTTAGGTACTCCCACATGGTTCCTCACTCTGAGCTGTGCCGAGTATGGCTGGGAAGACTTACTTGAATTTCTACGAGAGGCAAATGCTAACGTAGATAACATCGAATTCAAGACACCCGGAGAACTGTGCTCTTTGGATCCAGTCAATGTATGTAGGTACTTCAATCATAGATTTGAAGCTATGATGTCTTTCATCATGAATAAGAAGAATCCACCTCTTGGAGAGGTGTTGGATTTCTTCTGGAGAAAGGAGTACCAAGCAAGAGGTGCTCCTCATATACATATGTTGCTGTGGATCAAGGATGCACCTAAATTTGGAACGGATCCAGAAGACTCAGTGATGAGTTTCATCCAACAGTATTCTACGTGTGCTGTTCCAAACGCAAAGGAGAAGAAAAGTCTAAGAGAAAAAGTTCTGCGTTTCCAAAGCCATCGATGTGGAAAGTACTGCCGTCGTAAATTCCGAAACAAGGACAAGTTCTACACTAAATGTCGTTTCGGCTTTCCACGACCGGTGATTTCTAAAGGAAGAGTAAACAGTTTGATGTCTTCGCTGCGACACAATGTCATGAAGAAATCACCTAAAAACACTTACAATTTGAAGAGGAACGAAGAGTCCAAGTACATCAACGACTACAACCCGGTGATTTTGTCCATGTGGAATGCTAACATGGATATACAGTTTGTGGCTGATAACTGTATGGCTGTGGCTCGGTATGTGACGTCTTACATCACCAAAAAAGAGAAGACAGAATTGAAGGATATGTGGGAGGACATTTCCCATGAAAAGAGCCTCAGCAAGAAGTTGTACAGTTTCAGTCTGAAGATGTTGTCGCATCGAGAAATCGGAGCGTACGAATGTTCTGACCGGTTGTCTTCAGCAAGTCTCTATGCCAAGTCCAGGAGTATCGTTTGGGCGAGTCTTGGTCTTGCTGCAACGCGTAATCGAGTTCTCAAACCTGTGCGGGAAATTGAGTATTTGGCGGAAAAGGAGCCAAACAGTACCGACATTTTGAAGACCAACATGTTGGATACATATTATCCAAATCGAAGCATTCACCTCGAGAATGTTTGTCTGTATGAGGTTCTTCAAAATTACATATTCAAGAGGAACATCAAAGAAGATACTGAGAAAGGAGTGTATGCTGTAATAGGAAGTGAGGGATGTCTGGTCAAGCAAAGAAAATGCCACTTGGTAAACCATCGAAAATTGAGTGGCGAATCTCCTGAAAAAAAGGAGTTTTTCTATTTAGCACTTTTGCAACTTTTCAAGCCTTGGCGTGCAGAAGAGGAACTGCTTGGAGATTTCCTCTGTTACGAAGACTCTTTCAATGCCGCCAAGGAGACCATAGAATGTCCTGCTTTTCCCAAATATGTAGAAATGTTGAATGCGGAAATTGAGCAGGAAGCAACGATTGCAGCAGAGATTGCCAGAGACAGTTCTCAGGACAGTCAGAGTTCTGCTTCATTGAGTCAGGATCCACTAGGAGGACCTGTTATTGAAAATGAAGCTGCCACTGCTATGAATGAAGTGGAAAGAGCCATGGCACATGCTCAAGAGGATGCGGTTAACTTAGAAGAGTTGGAAAGACAACTCAACGTTGAGCAGAGGAAAATATATGACGAAGTTACCATGCAAATTGATCATGGATAAAGTCATGATAAGAAAGAGTGCTCATGTACGTCGTTGAAGCCTGTCCGACTGTACGTGAGTGGAGAAGCAGGAACTGGAAAAAGTTTCCTCATTAAAGCAATTTCATGCTATTTGCAGGAAAGGACAGAGTCATCGCTGTCTTGTGTTGTCACTGCTCCAACTGGACTGGCAGCACATAATATTAAAGGGATTACTTTACATCGTTTACTGATGCTGCCAGTGGAGCATGACAACAAATTACAATATCACAAGCTATCTGGAGATGCTTGTTTTGAAGTTTCAAGAATCTTGAGGAAAATGAAACTTCTTATCATTGACGAAGTAAGCATGGTTTCCAATGTCATGCTTGCCTTTGTGCATTTGAGGATGCAAGAAGTTCTCAAAACAGAGTATGATGTGTTATTTGGTGGCAAACACATCATTGTTTTCGGAGATCTTCTGCAGCTGACCCCAGTGAAAGGGCAACCTGTGTTCAAAATGCTCACGCATGAAGATACCAGGAAGTGCCTAGGCAGCATTGGCAACGTCAATATATGGTTAAACTTCAATTATGCTGAACTGCATGAAAATATGCGTCAGGCGAAGGATGAAGTTTACAAGACTATTCTACAAGATGTTAGAATTGGAAAAGTGACCGAGCATGGGAAAGAAGCTTTACATGCACGATTACTGTCAAATTTATATCCAGAACAAGATGTTGTGCCTGAGAATATTTTTCAGAAAATTACTGAGAAGAAATCTGGAATATGTTTGATGCCAACTCTTGCAGAATGTGCCAAATTTAACAACAAAATGTTGCATTTAGAAAAGCAAGAGATTGTGAAACTGGAAGCTATTGATAGAGTAGAGCATATGGGATCAACAATTATTTTGTCTGAGAATCTGAAAACAAAATTGGATTCATTAGAGAAGAGTATATCTAAAACTGCAGGTTTTGAAAAGACTCTGAATGTGTGCTTGAACTGCCGTATAATTGTAAGAAGGAATTTACATGTTGAAAGAGGTCTGGTAAATGGATCAATGGGTAATGTTGTTGATTTTGTGAAATACAGAAATAGAGATGGAATTGAATTTTTAAAAATTAAATTTGATGGCATTGAGGAAGTACAGCTAATTGGTCGTTGTTCTGCTAGATTTTTGCTTGTAAAAGACTTATATGTTCGCCGTAAGCAGTTTCCTGTTTGCTTGGCATATGCGGTGACAATTCATAAATCGCAAGGTTTAAGTGTAGACAGTGCATTGGTGAATATTGGCAGTTCTGTGTTCAAGGAGGGTATGGCATATGTGGCATTGTCACGAGTTAGAACTTTATCGGGATTGTACTTGATTGAGTGTGATGTCACAAACATTTGTGCGGATCTAGATTGTGTTAAGGAATACAATAGGTTAAGAAGAGAGTATGCGCCACATTTGCCTCAGTATCCTTTGTTTGAGAAACGTGTGGTAGGCCGGAAACGAAGAAATGAGAACAATACTGGGGAGGTTGTAGCAAAAAGACAAAAAGTCAATGAACCTAAAATTACAAGCAGAAACAAAAAGGATTCTGTTGAAGATGTTGTTGGTTTTCAGTTTGAAAACAGTTCTGGTGTCAACTGCTATGCTAATGTAGTGGTTAATGTTTTGTTTTCTCTAAAAAATGTAAAAGAAGAGATTGTGGTCAATTCTGATCAAAGATTTTGCAGTTTGTTAAATTCTGTGTTAGAGAAATGTAGCACTGATAGAAGAAACATAGAAAGTGTGTCTAAAATTCGAAATCTGTTAGACAGATGTTCAGGCCAAACACAATTCTCTCAAAATATTCAGCAAGATTGTCAGGAGTTTTTAATGTATATGCTTGATGTATTACATGCTGAAGGTGTAGATGTAGATCAGCTGTTTGGGCTTTCTTATCAATGGCAGCATGACTGCGAGAACTGTATGGTATCAAGTACTACTAGTGTAGACTCAGAAAGATTTATATATTTAACTTTGCCAGACAGTAAATCAGTCTCCTTTAATAAGCTAGTAAAAGCAGCTGATCACAACATGGAGTGTAGCCAATGTAAATCTGAAATGATGTCCACATTATTTATACGAACATATGGCCAGTATGTCATTTTAATGTTCCAACGATGTAGGCCTGATGGAACAAAATTGACAACTTTAATTAAAAATTTTGTAGCTTCGCAGTTGTCAATATCAGGAAGGACTTTTGTAACTGCAGCAATTATATATCATGACGGCCCTTCAATAACATCAGGACATTACACAGCTTATTTAAAGTGTAGAAATGGCTGGTCATTCTGTAATGATTCTGTTTTAATTTTCAAAAAAAAATTGCCGTATGACCTTAAAAACTCTTACCTGGTGTTTTTAAAACCAAAATTTTAGGGAAATAATCTCGGGATGTGCTCTGTGGAATTTCAAGACGTTCTAATGGCTCCTACACAATTTGGCCTTGAGGATAAGTGTAGTTCAGAGACATAACTTCTAACCATAGGACTGGACGTCATGGAGAAATACGTGCACTTTGAATGAGTTCAGAAAAACTGTTTCTTTTTATAAGCTAATTGAAGCAGCCAATCAAAACATGGAGTAGAGGGAATGTAAGTCTGCAATGCTGTCTACTGTTTTACATTGCTTTGTGATTAAAAGTGATGTAGAGAATTAAATAATTGTAGTAGTCATAGAGGTAGTGTAAGTCTGCTTCATAGTAAGCAGTATCAGTGTCATAGGAAATGTAGAACATGACTGTGCAAGAAGGGGAAGATATTACTATTCCAGGATTGTGAAAATGATCTTCAACATTTTAATTCTGAAAGTTGCGGAAATGCCAAATGACGGGATTGGCTTACAAGAAATCCAAGAGTTATAAATGGCTCTGACCAGATTTGGCCTTGTGGAAAATTGTGGTAGAGAGCAAGAAGTCATTTATTGCATGTAACGTGTTTTTAAAAACGATGGAGATTTTCTTTCAGAAAGTGGCGGGCTGAAAGTAATAACAGCACAAAAGAGTGTAAGCTGTTCATAGGACATCCTTGGACGTCATGGAAAGTAAGTTAACTTTAAGGAGTTCTGAATTTTGATTTCTGATGTTGTATGGGTTTTTTAAACACAATCATTTTGATTGTGTTTTTTTTTCCCCGCTGTTACATGATGAATACCTTCAAGTCACTGTTTTTAGTGAAATTTGATACATTCTGAGAACAGCAAAAATAAACCATTTAACATGTATAATTAATGTTCTACTTTTTGTACTTATGATATACATTTAGAAATGTGAGGTAGATATGGAGAAACTGAGGCTTCTATAAATGTCAAAGTTAATGCTTACAGTGCTGCACTTCTGGGTACTGTTTTTTTTTGAAAACTGAATAGGCCTCACCTTAAAGAAACCTCTTGAAAGGACACATCTTATTTGTATCCTGAAAGAATCATTTAAAATGTTAGACACAATTTTATGATGGCTTTACATCTTTTTTGCGCTGCTATTGCATCACTATTGTGAGACATCAGCAGTGCAAAAGATGCACCATGTTCCAAAATAGGCCTCACTTCATCAGCATCAAGATACTGTTTGTTTAAAATATATATCTTTAGGATTGTGTAGGGGACGTATAGCAGCAGAGGCTTCTGTAAATCTCAAAGTTTTTGAAAAACTGTTTCTTCTTGAACCTTTTCCCTTGTCTTTTCAAATTTTTAAATACATGTTTTAATATTTTTGAAATGTTTCTTCTCTCTTTTACAGATTGAAAGTATGAAAAAATATTTGAAAAAGTTAACAAGAATTATAAGGTAAATGTTTTCTACTCTTTTAACCCGCAATCCACTGCTGATGATGTCATTGACTATGTCATGAATGATGTAATAAGTGGACATGACTTACTTCATTGGTAGGCCTTCACATGTATTAATGCATACACTGCTGCACTTCTGCGTACTGTTTCATATGCTGAACTACATCTGCACTATGAGATACCTAAGCAAAGGCAACACAGGTGATGTGATTTTGAAATGAGCAAAAGAAACTCCACGTTTTTCAATTACATTACTTGTGTTTTCTAAGTTTACGGATGACATTGTGCAGAGGAACTTTAGGTCTGTCTATGGACACAGAAGAGGTCTGGCCGTTGTTCAAGAGTGAAGTGGACATGTTTTACTTCAATGGTAGGCCTTCACATGTATTATCTCCTCTGTATTCTTCAACAAGCATAAATTTGATATGCAACCCTGAGTAGGCCTCATCTTAAACAAACTTTTGGAGAGGAAACACCTTATCGTCATCCTGAATCAATCATTTAATCTATGACATTTAACATCTATTAGTTCTACTGCTTCATTTCTTTAATCCTTACTTTCCTGCGTTTGCTACTTCTCTCATTCCTTTCTCTATTACTTAATTATTCTACTCCTTCCAGTATTATTCTCAGTCCCTTTCTTCTCATACTTCTTCATTATTATTCACTCATTCTGTCTCTATTAATGTTACTGTTTCTGAATGATCTCAAAAAATTTTTAAAATAAGAACAGTAAGTATAAGGATAGGAAACAGACATTTATGTTACAAGAAAGACAGCTATAGGAAGTAAACAAAAGATACTGTTACTCGCAATCCACTGCTGATGATGTCACTGACCATGTCAAGAATGATATAATATGTGACATGATCAGAAGTGGATTGCGGGTAACAGTATGTTTTCTTTACTCCCTGTAGCTGTCTTTCTTGTAACATAACTGTCTGTTTCCTTCCCTTATACTTACTGTTCTTTTTGAAAAAAAATTTTTTTGGTTCGCTCCTGGTTCGTGTACCGGAGTGCGAACTGGAAGCCAACTAAAAGAAATAGAGGTTGGCAGAATTTCAAAAATTCTACCAATTTTTTTTATAATGGGGAGGTAGTTCTGAAAAGAACTTTTTTTTTTGGTTTTTGTTGTTTTAAATTTTTGTTATTATTTTTCTGAACATTTTTTATATTTTTTTTGTTTTTTCTGAACATTTTGTAATTTTTTTGTTTTTTGGGGGTGAGGGGGGAAACAAAAATGATTCATTGAGAAGGGCTCAACAGGAGCAACGAAAAAAAGAAGAATTTATTTTTTGGGGCGTTTCGGGCAAACATGATTTTTGATAGCTCTCATTATAAGAGTAATGCTACTTTCTCGGTAGCAAAGTGTTTGGCTGCACCACACGCACACTTGCTTTACTTCCCCCATGTCCATTTGAATGTTCGGGATCACCTCCCTCGCCTCTGGTCCCAATACTTCTTTGACAGCAGATCTTGTCACCATTGCCAGGGGATTTTGCTGTTCATCACGAAGCTGGGCAGCACTATAATTATTTGGGTGCCACCTACTCATATGCCTGTGCATCGTATAATTTCCGAAGCTGTATTTCTTGTCAGTGCCCCTTGAAAGTCGATCGTTGCAAATAGGACAAAACACATATCTGGCATTGACTTTTTTTTGCCCTGCTGGAAATTAAAAAAATTGCCAGATGTAGTTTTCTTTTCTATTGTACCTCCTGGGCTCCTCTGGCAAAAACTCAGGCTCTTCCTCCTCTTCTTGATCTTCCTCTTCTTCAAATATTGGTTGAGCAGGTGGTCCTTTCTTCCCTTGAGGAGGTGGGGGTGGTGGTGGGGGAACACTAGCTGAAGCAACAATGGAAGCCATTTCTCTATAATGTAAAAGGGTCTTTCTCTCACCAAGATGAAAGTCAGAGTGAGGAAAGAAGGAGGGGTTTTCATCATTTGGGAAAAGCAAAAGTTCTCAACCAATGAAAAGTGTTATTTTTAGGTCACCTGACCTAGCCTTCCATCATTATGAAACCAAAAGTTAAATGAACCAATGAAAAGTTTTATTACCAAGTCACATGACCTCTCACGCTCATGTTACGCGCTGCGGAACGCTCCCCGGTTAGCTTCCGGGTCGCTCAGCTTCGCGCCTCGGTCCGCGCCCCGGGACACTTCCGGGTGCGCTAACGCGATACGTCACAAGACGCATTACGCGGCAACGCGGATCGCTTCCGGGTCGCTGCGCTTCGCGCCTCGGTCCGCGCCCCGGGACACTTCCGGGTGCGCTAACGCGATACGTCACAAGACGCATTTCGCGGCAACGCGATACCGTCACTGTTGATTTCTTATCGGTTCGCGGACCGGGTCGCGGCATCTATTTGAGCTAACGGAAAGCTTCCCGGTTCGCGGACCGGGAGCGAAACAAAAAAAATATTTAAAAAAAATTATTAATAAACATATAAAATATATTTTTGTATTTAAAGAAGAATACATTTTACAGCTATAGATATTAGCTTTTAAAAAACCAATGAAATTCATTGAAAAAACCATAGACCATATATAGTTAGGAATTTGCATTTACAAAACCTTGAAAATTCACTGATGTCATTTGAGATGTCATCAGTGATGTCATCAGTGATGTCATTTGAGATGTCATCAGTGATGTCATCAGTGATGTCACTGACCATGTCATGAATGATGTCATATGTGACATGATCAGCAGTGGATTGCGGGTGCGTGATATATAGTTAGTACAACTAACTATATATGGAATTTCATTGGTTTTGTGTGAGTAAAATAAGGTTTTTTAAATGCTAATTCCTAACTATATATGGTGTATAACCTATGGTTTTTTCAGTGAATTTTCAAGGTTTTGTAAATGCAAATTCCTAACTATATATGGTCTATAACCTATGGTTTTTTCAATGAATATATATATATATATACATGATGTGCTTGGAAACTACTGTGAGTCAACTGTATTCTGAAAATACTACTTATATTCCCCTCTGCTTTTCTACTCTGGCGCAGTTTCTTTTTACATTCTCTTCAAAGTAAGACTCTGCATCCAATGACAGTCTCCACCTACACTGTCTATGATGAATACATCCAGGCATCTATTCATTAAAAGTAAATGTCTATCATTCTTTCTTATATATCTCTTAACAAACCTTAATTGGTTTCACCAACAACCACCCATGCGTCCGCTCCTTCTTTGCTTGCCTTGGCTATGAGTTTGACGCATAAACCCGGCTGATGATTCTTGCTATCTAGTATCCACCCATACTGTGTCGCCCACCCAGGCAGGCATCTTCTTTCACCTTCCACCCATCCTTCAAAAACCTATGCATTTGATCTGATTCCTATCAGCCAGCTATGCATGCTTCCAACATATCCTTCTTTGCCAGTCATATCACATCTCGCCCATCCTTCCTCCTTCCACCCTTCTTTCCCTTTTTGTTCAACACATCCATCAAGGTCATCTGATCTGGTTTTCAGTTTTCTCCATAAAACTTTCACAGCCGAGTTGGAGTCAGATAGAAGAGGCCATTGGTTACTCAACTCACACTGGTAATGCTATTGGTAATGCATTACTAATGCTAAGTAAAGGGTGTCTTCTTCAACCGTTGTATAATGTTCACTACAACTTCATACTTAATAAGTCTCACAGTACAGTGAGTGAAGTGAACACCCAGCTAGTACTAATGTCAATAAGTAATGAATATAACTTACCACTGCCCGCCACTTCTGCTGGCTCCTCACTGTAGCTCCTGCAGGTGCCGCATCTTCTCCTGCCCCCACTGGAATAGCTGCATCGCCATCGCCGCTGGCCCCGCCGGCACTGGTGGTTGGTAAAACGCCTAGAAAAACATTACACATTTTTAGATGCCTGTACACCTCCCCCTATTTTATTCGTTTTCACTAGAAAGATTAAAAAACAGTTAATACAGCATATACAACATAGATTATCACTAGTCCAAATGGGTCAGTAGACAGACACTAGTAGTGTAATGGTCCCTAGGGTCATCTCTACTCCTACTCTACTCTTTGGAAAGTTATCCTGAGACATGTAACCATTTTAGATTCATGTCTACTCTTATGCACATGTTACCTCGCAGCTTGTTGTGCAGTAAGACGCCTTTGAGGCCACATGAGTGTTGCGTACAAGTGAAGAGGTCGAAAAACAAGCCACTTTATTATGGAGTTTGGTTCGTCCGTATTGCTTAGCCACAACATGTTACACTTTTTGGCATGACTGCGAAATTCTTGCATAATTGCATTATACTGTCTAACGCGTACCATTTTTCTCATAATAGGCGGAAGATTCCCTTCGACAAACTAGATATTTGTAGAGCTTATGATGCATGTAACCAGTATTTCTATGTTCTACAGTGAAGGGTCTCCCAGAATTCACACAGATCTGTTGTCTTCTATCATGCACTTGTAACAAATGTTTACTGTTTTAATCTTATGCATTTTGCTGTTAGAGCTGGCTGTAGTAATTTCAAAGAACAGCGTACAGAGCTTGTTATTTGAAAATAAATAAACCTTTTGAACTTACACATAGACTCTGAGGTATTTGGTGTGGTGGGGTGGACTTACATGAGTGAGTGAGCGAAAGAGTGTTATGTTCTGAGTTGTGTAATCATTGGGTATCTTTGTGTGGGGGTTCGGGACCTAATGAGACACTATAGCTAGTTGGTCAGGGGATTGTGGGTTCTGACTGAAGTGTGAGTATGGTCCAACCTCCCATCACCAACATACTATTTTCTTGTGCATAGTTCTGTATGTGGCTGTGCAGAATCCCCACAACAGTAGTAGTATGTACTATCCTATCAAAAATACTAGTGAAATATCTGGTTGGGCATTTTGTTGGTGGGAATTGTCAAAGCCTCAAGATTAAGAAGACTAGAAGAGGACAACCCAAAGGAGAGGGCCCTATGGCTAGAGCTATTGGTCAATCTGAGTTTTATTCAAAAGAAAACCTTAAATAAAGAATGGCCAACTTGGCAAGCTTAGCTACAGACAGACTAATAGTAGCAGTACAGAGAGTCATAGCAGAGGCAGTTAGAAGGAACTTAGAGGCAGGGATAACCAGAATTTGGAAACAGATAGTCATGGTCAAAGAAGGTTTTGTAAAAAATAGAATTAGGAAGTGGAACCATAATTAATAGTTCGGACAAAATAGGGTGCAGTAAAAGTTAGGGAAATATAATTGTTAATATTAACTACTGGAGGACTTACTGGGGCCAGCAGTAGGGCCCTTGGTAGTGGAGCGGTCCTCTGGTGGTTGTCCCGCCGACTCAGCCCTCGTCTTCTTGCTCTTGGGTGATGCTGATCAAGTAAGATATAATAAAGAAAGAGACAAACATTAATGAGTGAAACAAATAAATCATTTTAAAAAACGCTCCAAAAACATTTTAGGAAACAACAATTGCAATAAAATTTACCTATCTAAATAAATCGACTACTGGCTTGCAGGCTTCACGGACCGTCCACTTATTTATGAACACTAATCCAATGTTCCATAATCATTCTGATTCCAGAATACTAACGAAGCCTAAGTACCTCCTGACCTAGACCACCTATTCCAGACGGGCGAATTATTCACTAAGTCTGCATTTCCATCTTTTTTTGCCTTCAAAAATGCATAGATCAGATGGAGGACACATGCATACATTTGTGCATACACCAAATTGTTGGTTGGTTGCGTCTGATGTTGTTCGGTTACTGACTGACACTGCTAAGCCTACCACTCACTAAACAAACTACAAAAGGTTCTACGGAGGACTGGGGTAAGCAGCATTCAGTGACAGAGGAGGCGTCACGCAGACCATAAAAAAATTATTAATTAATACTAACTAAACCTAGTATCCATCACCCACGATTTCACAGGAGGACAATGGAAGGACTAGAGTCTCTCTAGCCATTGCATCACCTAACTTCAGTTCTCTAAAGTAAACTCTTACATTAATCAGCCCAAGCTAGCGCAAAGTTGTAAACAATTAAGTGTAGCACCGAGCACCTGCGTCCTACAACCACGGAAGATTTTGAAACATAATTTACCTGCAATGTAAGCAGCAGTAATCTTGTTATTTGTCAAAAAATTTATACACAATACTTATACTACTATATATTAGCTACTCACCAAGCCCCACAACCTCGACACCTAGCAGGTCCAACAGGTCCTGCTCCCGGTCCAGGATGTCTGACCACCGGTGGGCCAGCTGGTTATGGGTGCCTGGCCTGCCGCCTGCTGCCAAGGTCAAGGGGAGGTGGCGCTCGATAAAAAAAACAAGGGTGGCCACCTCCGCCTCACCAAAAAGCTGCCGGGCCTGCACCATTGCAGGGTGCATTCTGCCGCAAGGCAGGTGTCTCTTGGGCGCAGGTGCCTTGCCTTTGGAGCCGGTAGTGCTGCTACCCTTGGCCATGGTTCTGGGGTGTGTAGGAGCCGGAAAATACATGTTAGAAGAAAAAATAAAGTTAGGGGGAGGAAGTAGGAGCTTAAAGAAAGAAGTAATATAAAACAGTAGAAAAGTAAAAAAGAAAAAACACAGTAAAAGTAGAAATAAAATGGAAAATATAAACTTAGGGACAGAGGGAGATAGATGATAAATAAAAAAAGTCAGAAAAACAGTGTAAAAAACTAAGGATTGCAAAGATTGAGGGAGGATAGAAAAGCTCATTGCGACCCTGTGGGTAAGTTCACATGAAATTTCCCCACGAGCACGCAATAATCGTCACAAACAAGTAAATCGCGTTCTCGGACATGACATGCGCATTGCGAACAAGCTATACGTGACCCGGAACAGGAAATAAGGCATTGCGAGCGGGCGGGACAATTAAAAAACAAGATGGCCGCGCCCATAGGCGACCGCATGGGTAAGTTTGCGAGAGACTATCCCCGAGCATGCAAACAGCGGTCGAACACGCACAACGCGCTCCCGAACAAGAAAAATGGAAATGCATCACAAACGGGTGCAACAAGCAACTACGCACGCTCGCGTAGCTATGCGTAGTGCAGTAACATCTTCGCGTAGCTTCGCATAGGGCGACTACGCGAACTACGCCCAGGGTTAGTCGTTTCCCACCCCCTTGGACAACACGAAGTACGATATGACGCAGTGTTGTGCTTCTGGTTTCTTCCGTGTTGACTGCATTTCGTCCTCTCAGCTTGCACGGATTCACGCTTTCTTCTCACGATTCCAGCTGCCCGTGGCGGAATCTTGCTGCTGTGTGATGCGACCACCAATACCGCACTTTAAGGTAACATTCACTTTCTCGCTCGGCCCTCCATATTTCATACGAGCATGTGGGTGGGGGTCAAGGGGACATTTTGAAGCCAGGCAGTGTGCTTTGTGCCATAGGCCTGCACCCAGTCTGCCCTGCTTTCATCCATTATGCCCAGGGGTACTCAGTGGTGCATGGACCAATGCTTTCTGTGGGGTCGCTTGAATTTAAACATCATTTAGGGCATGGATGGCATTTGATTTTGGTGATTTTTGTGTTTTTTGATTTTTTGGGGTGGTGTTGGGGCCTGGCCATGTGGGTGGGGGCCATTTGAGGCCTGGTCCAGGCAGGGCCTGGCCATGGGGGTGGGGTTCCAGGGGCCATTTTGAAGCCAGGCAGTGTGCTTTGTCACATTGGCCTGCACCCAGTCTGCCCTGCTTTCATCCATTATGCCCAGGGGTACTCAGTGGTGCATGGAGTGGACCAAGGCTTTCCATGGGGTCACTCTTCTATTAACGTAAACATCCATTTTTGATTAGAAATAATTGCAGTTTTTATTTTTGGTCTTTCCATTTTTGGGTGTGTTGTAATATTAATAAATGCCTAGTTGCAAATATTAATTGAAGCACGACATATGCAACATTTATTTAACTGATGTTCCTCTGCCTTCCTTTGCTTTTAGGTGAAGAGAACCACAAATCATCCTCATCGTTCATCATCAGTGCCAGGAAGAAGTCCTGCTGCGGTGTGTGCAGCACAACGTCACGTGACGTCACGTGTTGCCACAGACAACTCTGCAACTCGTGCGAGTGCCACTGCTAGTAAGAATGAGCACTTTCCAAGGAGAATGGTGTGCCCACAGACACTTTAGGTGGGGAAAAAAACTACTCCTGCAGCAGCGGTGTCCGCCGGGGACCAATCTGGGAACAGCACCTCAGCTTCATTGGTCTCAGTGCCACCACGCCAAGTTAGGCCCAAGGGCATGAGTACCGCAGAGGCAGCCACTTTAATTGCTCAATCACCATCGACCAGTGATGTTGCCGCTGACTCATCGCAAGAAAGTAGCATCCAATCAATGCAGGGTGTGACTCATCTGACGAGTGTTCAACCACAGCTGCAACCACAACCACAGGTGCAAAAAGGAGAGGCGCAAGGAGAGGAGCAAGGAGTGGCGCAAGCAGTGGCGCAAGGAGTGGCGCATGGAGTGGCACAAGGAGTGGCGCAAGGAGTGGCTCAAGGAGTGGCGCAAGGTGTGGCGCAAGTAGAGGCACAAATAGAGGCGCATGGAGAGGCGCATGGAGAGGCGCAATTAGAGGCGCAAGTAGAGGCGCATGGAGAGGCGCATGGAGAGGCACAACTGCCCACAATGCTTGTTCCTCCAGAAGTAGGGGCACATCAGGAAATCGAGATTCAATCGGAAGTATCATCCGAGCAAGCCACTCCGCCTGATGATCCATTGTCTTCCAGATCCTCAGCAAGAAAAAGGTCAATGAGAGCTAGTACAATTTCTTCTCCAAGCCCCCTTCCTTCTGATGATCTAGTGTAGTGTAGTTCCTATCTTCCCAATAGGCTCTGCGCATTGGAATAATACCTACAGCAGTAAAGGCCTAGGCCAGACGTTAACTAGGTCTACTACTGTCGATACTAGACTTAAGTTTTGGGTTTGCCAGCGTAGCTCAGAGTTCGCTAGAAACTTTCTCGAATGTTCAGGAAAGAATTAACTCCCCTGATTAGACAAGAAGGGATTTAGTTTCTGACAACCATAGAACATGACAACTTTGCTCTCCCCTAATCAAGAGTCAATCTCGAGAGTCGTGTGAGCACAAGGCAATTATTTTACTCAGTCAGTACGTGCATTCTTAGTCTCATCAGATTGTAGAGAAAAGGAAGAGACGGGCGTGTTCAATAAAAAGGTGTTATTTATTGATCAGTCTCTTTTCTCGTACAAGAGAAATGGATCGATATTATTGCAATACTTATAGTTAAGTAAAGTGCATACATTAAAAGCAATAGTATAAAATAATACTGTAAAAACATTGATATGGTTTCTGAGCCATATGATGTTTAAAATGATTAAAATATATTTACATACACATATACATTTGACTAAACGTACTCAACTGGTGTTTCTAAATACGCCTACCCCGTGTACCTGACCTAAGTCTAATGCGTGGGCGGGAATAGAAAGTTACAGTTTAAGTTAAGTTTGTTTTTGCCAAGTGAATAACTAAAGAATTCTCTGTGAGGGGTTATTCAGTTCTGTACCTGGAAGTTAGGATGAATGAGGAATGGTATCTCTTTCTCTGCTCTCGATATTCCAGGCTGCCTGCGAGGGCTGCCCAGAAGCGCCGGTGCTGGGTCTCTCGGCTTGAGATAGCAGCGCGTCTCTCAGCGCGTCAGGAAGGCGGGGCTGCTGCCAGCGGGGTCTGCTTCTGCTCTCGGCTTCGGCAAGTATGGCTGCTCCGTCTCGTCACCACGCGTGTGTTTGCATAGGGCAAGATCGGCAATATTTATACCTTAAAGGTGCCGAGATTGACGTAAGGATGGACATAGATACGTCAATAAAGATGTCATACGACTTGCTCGTTAGCACATTCTTTACTAAAGTTCTCTGTGAAATCAAAACAATGGCCGCACGGATTTTCCAGGTTGTCATAGGTTTGATTTGTTATGAGAACGTCGTATGCCTTATCAGGGGCTGGAGGAATGTCGCTTGTCTAATTAGATCTCAAGCGTTATGACCTAATCAGATAACACGTTCCTGTGCCGTAGTGTGACTGCGTCAGATAACGGTATCTGCATCATGGGGGCTTTTCTTGCCTCATGGGCTGACTGTTAGTTAACTTGATAGTTAGTTTAACCAGAATAGGGTCAGGAATAGGGGGATCGATTCAGAACCTATAGGAATACATGACACCCACTCCACGCTAACTATGGTCATATTTACTAATCTATGCATAGTATAACATAGTACAACATACTATAGAGTATAGTGTATACCTTACCACCCCAAAATACATTAATGCATTTTGAAATTTTCAAATATACTGAAAAATTGCAGTCATATATATTGTATGCACTTAAGCTATGAATTAAACGCTAAAGTAAACACGCACTGGTATGCATTATTGCTTATTTGGTATATGAGAAATACACATGAAATGGCTCTTAACATAGCTATACAGAAAGGAAGTGCGAGACCATTTCATCACATAATAAAATATTCGTGAACATCCCAGCGGGCAACTAAAGTTTATAAAGTATCTAAAAATAGAAATCTTAGTTCTCTAGGAATAGTTTCTTACTTTAAGCAGAAGATAAGTGTCCCGAAAATTTTGTAAAAAATAATTTGGGCTGCTAAAAAATTGCTGTCCGTGAACTGGTGGGAAAAATTGTTCATGTGACTTTATTTTTAAAGTTGAAGGCCGAATTCAGGGAACGCCGTGTGCGAGCTTGCTCAAAAGTCTCTATTTCTGTTCTGGAGAGAACATCATATCATTAAGGCTTTCGAAAAAACTGTCAACAGCTTCATGGGAAAGTTCCACTAAGTCGGAAATAGGTGTAACCATGCATTCGTGCGCATGATTGTCTCCATTGACATTCTGATTCGCATTGCTGACAGAAGGTCGTACCTGTTCAATGCTGCTTTCATCTCGAACTTCACTACTCTTCAATCGTAGTGGTGAAGATTCCACGAATGCCGTCATCAGGATTGGCAGCCTTTGAGGGCAGCACAAAGCGTGAACCTTGGTAGGAACTAACAATGTATCTGCATCCACTGGCGCATCCGATTGTAGCGTCAGACAGGTGTCTAACACGCATTCTTCTCCGCATAGCAGACATCTCAATACAGGTAAAACACATCTTTGCCACATTGGTCGAAATGATAGAAACCAAGTCATGTTTAGGTCTCTAAGCCGGGAGAGTCCCAGGATTTTTGATATCCGGTCCCGGTATCCAATGGCTAGGATTGTATCTTCCATTGTCGCGAGAGTTTGATCTGTGACATGGGTTGCCATAACGAAAAATAAGGACTAAAAATAGGATTCCTGCAATTAGTCCCAGGATCAGGGGAAGTCCGCCAAAAATCGAATGGACGAAATCTGGAAAAATACCCAGTATGGCTTTGAATGGTGTTAATGCCATCGAAAATACTGTCTTAAATACCTTTGAGACCCCAGTGGTATCAGAAATATTTAAGATTTCGCTCAGGATTTCCGCGAAATGTACGGGGGAATTAGTTGATAATAATGTATGTATCTCTGCAGTCGTCCTTGCGACTTGTAGATCATACGTTTCTTTTGATGACGTGAGCCTTGTAGGCGTCTGAAGAAGCACTGTTTTCATTCTGCTTAAAGTATCTATTCGAATAGAAGTAATTTTCAAACTGGGCCATTCCCTTGCCTCCCTGTCTGGAAAGGAGCTGGGGAACAAAGAACGTCCACAGCACTTGACCTTCGCAGTCGTAGTGACTAGATAAGGAGTCCCGGGCATAAGACTACAACATTTGCGGTCTACAATAAGAATGTAACTCCCATTATAGAGTCTTTTAAAGAATGGTTCTATTTCAGTTGCAGGTGCGCCTTGCTGGTGACATGAAAGGTTGTATGAATTCCCTTCACAGGCTCCATGCAAACTAATTCCGTTACACAGAAGCGTGCCGCTTAGTGACATGGCACAATTGTTGCCACTAAGAAACACTTTCTGTCCTTTATTACTGACACATGCATGTGAATAGGGCAGGTTCCAAGTTGTTTTAAGGTACCACTTTCCCAATTTCTCGTACATGCCAGCCTGTATATATTTTTGGCAGTATTGAAACCTGAAGGTTGAGATTGGAATATTTATGATTCCGTGGATTATCCATTCACTGACAGGTCGTTCTGACATTGTCATTGGTAATCTTTCTAGTTTTTCAATGCTCAAGATTGTATAATCAGCACCCTTTTGCGCCATACCGATTTGTCTATCAGTAAGGTTAAAGATTTGGAATAGTGACGTTGTGTTGATTAAACGCCAAGGCACATAGCCTGAACGCAGATTTTGTAACGTCCAGCCAAGCTGTACAATAGAACGCAATTGTGACTGACCATGTTGTAATAACAGTAAGTCTTGCGATAATATATCGATTGCTGAAGACACAATGCTGTCCAATGAAAAAATTCTGGAGGACAGAGTCATTAACCCATTTTCCACTACAGAAAGTGATTTTTCCAAATTAATACGGTCAATTTCCCGTATTCTCTCTGCTGTTTCAATTTGATTAACCTTCCAGGCCTCATTGTATGCTGCATATACAGAGGCTGCTATGAAACGCTTTTGACGCTGTTTGCGTGGTCCCATTATGAAATCACGCAAGTCAGCACCATCAGTAAGTAAAGTTAGGTGTTGCTTAATTTCAGGCAGTGTGGAAGTTTGTAGCCATTGAAGGCATAATTTGCCCACACTGTAGGTTGTTATTATCCCTGGGTGATGTCTTTGGGGATATCTAGGGTCTGGCCTGGTCATTTTGAAACCCTGTGTTTTGTTCAGGAATCTATCTTGACAGTTATTTGTATCTGTGGGCCAGATCAACCATTGTTTCCAATCAGGATGTGTTCTGTTTTGGTTTAATATATGGTTTACGTCTATCTCTTCATCTGTATCAGAGTTATTGCTAAACATTGTTGGCTTTGGAATAGACGGTTTATTTAAATCTTTGATTTTGGCTAAGCCAAGACAGGTGGTTTGTTGAACAGTGTCATTTAAAAATATCATTTGTTCTGGGATCATGCAGGCTCTAAACAAAGCTTCTATACCCTGTACTTGCCATTCTTTTGTACCCCAAACACTTTTCAATTCAACATTTTTGTCCCAATAATCAAATCCAAAAGTATTCATTTGTTCAAAAAATGAGTCTGAATATAACAATTTTGTGTTGGTTATCATGGTTTTCATCCCTGTCTTGTTTGACAATTTAAAATAAAATGTTTCAGCATTACTTGTGTTAAAACCTGAAAAATATGAATATTTGTCGTAAAC
Organism: Lissotriton helveticus; assembly: GCF_964261635.1. NCBI lineage: Eukaryota > Metazoa > Chordata > Amphibia > Caudata > Salamandridae > Lissotriton > Lissotriton helveticus. The sequence continues at coordinate 456,201,762 of NC_136057.1, forward strand.
GGTTCTTGAGCTCCCTTTTGGAGGTGTAGCACAATGTTCCCATTGATTATAATTTAAAACATTTCTAGGTTGTGCAGATTTATGTAAAAAATGGTTACCATAGTGGTTATAGCAATACATACTGTCATAATTTGTAGAACCTTGCAAATAATCATGTTTTGTAAATTTAGCAGACATTACTAAGTCAGACATCATGTTATTAATGTTTTCGAAGTCCCAATCATCAGCAAATAAGTTTGGTTTTGCAAAGTCACTCAAGGAGATCTTGATTTGGTGTGGGTATTTCAGGATCTCGACCGGACCATAAATTTCATAGTCAGTGTTGTCCCAGGCTACCCCACCAGGTATCGGATTGGCTGTGAAGTTGGCTGAAGAAAGTTCTCTTTTCTCGACGTGTGAAGATGTGTGTGGTTTGAGGATCAAGTTGATTTTCTGACTTGCTGTGTCCATTTTTGCATATTTTCCCTCAATGAAGCGTCCCAAAGTTAGTATCATGATGAGCCAAAGTATGAGGATAAATGCACCAAAACCCACCCAAAATTCAATCCATGGAGAAATCAGATATGTTTCTTTCAGTTGTCTCAAAAGTTCCTTAGCTTTGTCTTTAAAGGTTTTTGATGATGGCTGTGTCTTTGATTCGCTGAAGCCCTCAGAGGAATCATCGAAGTTAATGAAGTAGCCGGATGCAGTTCTGTCAATTGTTCCAATTGGTTCAGGATTTCTGTTTCTTGCATTTTCACTTGGTACTTCATTATAGATTGGTGTGTCTCTGCTAAATGTTTTTATTTGGGTTTTCAGAGGTCTGAGTTCTATTGCATTGCTGCATAGTCCTTGTTGTTCTTCTGTAGGCGTTTCGAATGTGATGAGCCTCTTCGTTAGGACCTCTGTACTGGTAGCAAACCTTGGTGTTCTGCTACTTATTGGGAGTCCACTTGGCCTACTGTTTGTTATCGGCCACATGATTGTGGTTTTACCAGGGCGATGGATACAACTCGGTTCTCCTTTTTACCAGCAAGTGGCGGTAGTACAACTGATCTTGTCCCGTTGACAGACAAGACAGGAACTGCTTTTCTGTAAGAAGGCCCAAATTCCTTCTTTACCGCGGTCTTTTCCCTGACTAGATCCCCGACTTTTGGAATCCAGACAGGTCTTGCTGGGACAGGTGGTGGTTCTTCAGTGGTTGTTGGCTGTTGTTTCAACTTTATGTTGCTCAGGTCTTTTCTTGTTTTGTTTAAGTCCTGCAAAATAGCCAAACGGTCTTTGATATCAAAGGTTTTTTCTTTCACCACTGAAGTCTGACTATCAATGTCAGAGATCATCATCCTAGTTCCAAATAATAATTCGTACGCACTGAATCCCTTCAGAGAATTTCTTGGCAAGTTATTGAGACTACGTTGGACACTTATTAGATGTTTGACCCACCCAGCTCCCGAACCTAATACCTTTGCCGTTATAGATTGTTTTATGTCACGGTTTTTTCTTTCAACAATTCCGTTCCCCTCAGGGTGAAATGGACAAGAGTACCGCAATTGCACGCCCATGCTGACCATGGCCTCCTTATAAGCCCGAGAGCTAAAAGCAGGACCATTGTCCGAATGCAGCATGCCAATTGCGTATGTGCCGATAAAGACTCGCAAATCTTTTATAACAGTTCTGGCGTCAGCCGTTCGCTGGGGCCACATCCATATGAATCTCGTGCATGAATCCACTGCGACCAAGATATATTTATAGTTACCATCCCTTTGTAAGGGACCGCAGTGGTCTAGATAAACACATGCTAATGGTTTATCCGAGATCAGAAGGGGTGTCTGAGCTGGACGTCTCACCGTTGATACTTTCATTCTTTGACATATTTCACATTCTAGAACATCGTTCCTTGTTTGTCTTCTCATTTGTGGCCACCAGTATCTCTGTTTTAATAATGATACTGTGGCTGAGACGCCAGCGTGTATAGAAGCAAGCCCTTCGTGTGCCGCTATTATTAGTCCTAACCTATGTTCCATGTTTGGAATTACCCTATCCCCCACTCCAGGGATTCGGGCAAAAGGAACATTGTTTGCATCAGTTATGTATGAGTATTTTACTGGAAAGCCTTTAGGGAGTGGTTCTATCGAATCCTTTTCTGAAGCGCTGACAGCTTGTAATATTTCGCTGTCTATTTTTGTTTTTGACCGGGTGACGGCAGCTACGGAAGCCGTTTGCACAGCTGCCTTCGCGGCCTCATCAGCCAATGAATTCCCTGCAACGTGAACGCCATCACGCTGATGACTCAGTGTATGTATCACGTGAGTCCTTGGTAGTTCTTTTTGTAAAAGAACTACTTGTTCCCAGAGCATTTTATGCTTGATTGTGCCACCTTTCGCATCCTTGAAACCATTCTGAAGCCAGATCTGCAAGTATTCATTGTAAGACTAAACGCAATAATACGAATCGCACACTATGAGTGTGGGGAATTCTCGATCGGTATTTTCAAGCGCCATCTTGAACGCCAGTAGTTCAGCTCGCTGAGCTGTACAATCTCCTAAAGATTGTGTTTTAGTGATTCCTGGTTTAAATTTTCCTTCGTGCCAGCGACCTTTAACGATCGCGCACGCAGCACTGTAAGCTTGCTTACCCCCCACTGCGGGTTGTGCTGATCCGTCTGTATATATTATACAGCCGTAGTGGTCTAGAGGCAGAATTTCGGTTGGCAGAGGACATTCAAATTCATATTGGAGAAATTCTTGTGTTTTTAAGTAAGGATCAAATTCGTACACCACGTCTGTTGCAGCAAGAGAATTAGCCCATTGTATCCATCTCGGATGGAGTGCTTTAGCATTTGGAATGCTTGCCTTTGTTACCGCCTCTAGGGCTGGTATTGGTGTCACGATTATTATTCGTTTACCTTGTGCCAGGGCTCGTTCTTTTGCTATAGCTGTCTGTGTTGCTGTAAGAATTTTTTCCGTTGGGCTAAATTTCATTTCAGCCTTAGTGTACAAGTGTGATTTGAATGCAATTGGTACCTTTTCCCCCTCATTAGAGGTCAGGTATGTGAATCCGCATCTCCCTGGGATGACTCGAATCACAAGATTGCGTGTGTTATCACGTGTTTCTAATTTTGTTTTAATTAGCATGTCTGTTTGTAAGGATCTCAGAATTTCTGTGTGTATTTGAGTCCAATTGGATCTTTTAAAATCTGGTTTTATCAGATCATAAAGGGGTTTGACCCTTTCTGCGTAATTTGCAATGTATGGTTTTCCGAAATTTAGGAAGCCTAGAATTGACTGTAGGTTTTTTAGTGTTTTAGGAGCTTGGATTACGGCACATTTCTCTAGGAAATTGTCTGCCAGGCTTTTACCTTCACTTGATAACTCATATCCTAAGAACAGGACTGTCAGATGGGCAATTCTGGATTTTTTAAAGTTGAATTTGTAACCCTCTGCAGCGAACCCAAGTATTATGGTGTTCACTCTTTTCAAGTGAGTATCCAAGTCATCATCTGTTAAGTAAATGTCATCGACATAAGATAATGCTTCATCATCATATAGTTGTAGTAATTCTGTTACTCTCGCTGAGAATACCCCCGGGCTGTTCTTGTACCCCTGGGCTAATCGACAGAATTGCTTTTGAGTGCCATTTACTGAGAATGCAGTTAAATATCTGCTCTCTGGTGCTATGTTTTGACAAAAGAATCCATTGGAGATGTCCAAGGTTGTTTTGTATTTTTTGCGCACTATGTTATTCATTAGTGCAGCACTGTGTGAGTTTTGCACTGCAAAGGTTTTGCAACATGTGTTAAGGTGTCGGTAATCCAAAACTAGACGATATGAGTTGTCTGGTTTGGAGACCGGAAACAAAGGATTGTTCATTTGTGAGGTGCAAGTTTCAATCACCCCCTGGTATTCTAGCTGATCTAGTATTTCATTTACCTGTTTTTTAGCTTCTTGCTTAATTGGGTACTGCCTTTGTGCAGTAGGTTGTGATTTTAACTGGATTTTGTGAGGAGGAGAATCCTCATCCCATCCTACATGATTTTTATATAAAGCAGGTGCTAAGGCCACTGCCCACTTTCTAGCAAGTGTGTATTTTTTATGAATCGGGATTTGATTCGAGAAGGCAGGCATAATTACTTCTTCGCCATGAGGGCACTCCCTGACAAACTCTTGTGGCCAGTCTTTTTCAGCTAGAAGGATATCATAGCCCTTGGAGAGATTATCCCAAAATAGTCCCCTTATTTTCCTAGTCTTATCTCCCTCTATACGTAATGTTATCTCGTATATCTTGTGGGGTTTGCTAACTCTGGTGTCTGCAGTTTCCACTTGAAGATATTCATTCGTGTCCATTGTCTCCAGATGATTCCAAAGGACTTTGCGAGCTATGCTCACCTCTGCTGCGCTGTCTAGCATTGTCTGAGCCCACTCTCCGTTTTTCAGTTGTGTCCTCAGTATTCTCGGCATTGTTAACTACCTTGATACTGGCTACCTTCTTTTTTGGAAATTGTAATTTCTTTTTTAGTTGAGCAGGTTCCTTGTCTTTGGACTTGGCGTGCTCTTCTCTTTGTTCTGATCGTCCTCTTCTTTCCGATTTCTGCGAGGAAGTCTGAAAAGATTGAGAGGGACGCGTATCAATGTCTTGATATCTATCAGGTTTTTTTATATTATCCCTATTTCTAAGGTTATATCTTTTCCCAGAGGGGTCACTCTGGGGTGACCTGTGTCTTTGGTTCGGAGATTTCTCTCTTCGCCTAGGAGACCTTCCTCTGGACTGGAATTTCTTTTCTTTAGGATTGGATTGTTTGTTTCCATCCCAGTTCTTTTTTGGTGAATTATTATTAAAAAATATTTTTTCTGGACTTTCAGTCAGTTGCGGTTTTACTGGTATTCCACCTAAACTATCTCTACCTAGTTCCTCATAGGATTTTTCTATGATTCTGGCAATTTCAGCTGGTTGGTCTGCTATATCTGTCTCTTTTAACCTCTGGTGGATCGCCACGTTGGCTGCTTCACCTTTTATGTTGGCTAATAATATAGCCGAGACCTGCTTGAAGTCTTTTAGTAATTTCATACCAAGAGTTAAAGCGGGTTCAGGACCGTATTCGTCTTGAATTTGTTTTAGCACATCTGGTATCACCGAAATGGATGGAACACCGTGCGTTTTTGTGTAGATGGAAGCAAAGACTGTACCCCAAGTGTCACAGTCCTCTATGTGTGGTGCGATTCCCATTGGGAGACAGATAGTCAGAATCCTATGTTTTTCTAGCGGGGTGGTGTCAGGAAACACCGCCTCTATTTGGGTAATTTTCTGTGCCAACCAGAATGGTATTTGTTCCCGTTTAGCCGGTACTTTACCTAGGCAGGATTGGATGTTCTGTGGTGTAATTTTATTTGTGTTCCCCTGGTGAGGGGTCAGCTGTGGAAGTTTAATCGCTGGCTGAATTGTTGAAGTCCGCATCACATACTGAACTAATTGTCTATGAATTTTTATTAATTGTTTTAGCTGTGTTAACAGCTCTGCTGCAGACATCCCATTGATGTCAGGATGTGGTGTGTATCCGGCTAGGACCGGCCACGTTGCTCCTGGTCTACCTAAAGGACCGAGCCTGGTGATGTGATTATTATGTTTTAGGGCGCCATCAAATAAGAGCAAATGCTCTTGGAATTTGAGTGGTACTTCCACCTCCTCGAAAGGAGTGTACTCATTAGGAGGTTCCTCTATTTTGTAATAGTGGAATTACTTTGTTACAGCATTTGCTGCTGGAAAATGTATCCATGAATAATATACCTCTGTCTGCCGATATTCGTGTGCCTCAATTACGAATATGACTGTGCCACCTCTAGGTGTCAGTCCATTTTCTATAAGTTTCAAGGTTATAGATTTTCTTTTAATGACCGGGATGAGTATTATATCCGGGTCTGCATTTTGTAGTGCAGTATCAGCTTCTGCTATGTCAGCTGCTAATCTAACTGCCTCTCTTTCTTCATCACTGTCTGTCATTTTACTGACAGGATGGTTATTTTGTTTGTTTGCAGATCAGGTTTCTTATGGAAACAAAGATTAGATGCACAATATTTTGGAACTGTTTATCCTTCAACGTTGACTTGTACCAAGAACCATACATAGGAGTTCCCTCCTGCGAGGTCTGGCGGATATAACCTTTCACCCACTCCAGACGTCTTTGGAGTATTTGGGAAAAGGGGTCTGAGTGAGAAAGCACGACTGAGTTACTCTAAATGTCTTACGTTAGTTTTATCGCCCTTTCCAAACGCGTTGGGCGCCATGTAGTGTAGTTCCTATCTTCCCAATAGGCTCTGCGCATTGGAATAATACCTACAGCAGTAAAGGCCTAGGCCAGACGTTAACTAGGTCTACTACTGTCGATACTAGACTTAAGTTTTGGGTTTGCCAGCGTAGCTCAGAGTTCGCTAGAAACTTTCTCGAATGTTCAGGAAAGAATTAACTCCCCTGATTAGACAAGAAGGGATTTAGTTTCTGACAACCATAGAACATGACAACTTTGCTCTCCCCTAATCAAGAGTCAATCTCGAGAGTCGTGTGAGCACAAGGCAATTATTTTACTCAGTCAGTACGTGCATTCTTAGTCTCATCAGATTGTAGAGAAAAGGAAGAGACGGGCGTGTTCAATAAAAAGGTGTTATTTATTGATCTCTTTTCTCGTACAAGAGAAATGGATCGATATTATTGCAATACTTATAGTTAAGTAAAGTGCATACATTAAAAGCAATAGTATAAAATAATACTGTAAAAACATTGATATGGTTTCTGAGCCATATGATGTTTAAAATGATTAAAATATATTTACATACACATATACATTTGACTAAACGTACTCAACTGGTGTTTCTAAATACGCCTACCCCGTGTACCTGACCTAAGTCTAATGCGTGGGTGGGAATAGAAAGTTACAGTTTAAGTTAAGTTTGTTTTTGCCAAGTGAATAACTAAAGAATTCTCTGTGAGGGGTTATTCAGTTCTGTACCTGGAAGTTAGGATGAATGAGGAATGGTATCTCTTTCTCTGCTCTCGATATTCCAGGCTGCCTGCGAGGGCTGCCCAGAAGCGCCGGTGCTGGGTCTCTCGGCTTGAGATAGCAGCGCGTCTCTCAGCGCGTCAGGAAGGCGGGGCTGCTGCCAGCGGGGTCTGCTTCTGCTCTCGGCTTCGGCAAGTATGGCTGCTCCGTCTCGTCACCACGCGTGTGTTTGCATAGGGCAAGATCGGCAATATTTATACCTTAAAGGTGCCGAGATTGACGTAAGGATGGACATAGATACGTCAATAAAGATGTCATACGACTTGCTCGTTAGCACATTCTTTACTAAAGTTCTCTGTGAAATCAAAACAATGGCCGCACGGATTTTCCAGGTTGTCATAGGTTTGATTTGTTATGAGAACGTCGTATGCCTTATCAGGGGCTGGAGGAATGTCGCTTGTCTAATTAGATCTCAAGCGTTATGACCTAATCAGATAACACGTTCCTGTGCCGTAGTGTGACTGCGTCAGATAACGGTATCTGCATCATGGGGGCTTTTCTTGCCTCATGGGCTGACTGTTAGTTAACTTGATAGTTAGTTTAACCAGAATAGGGTCAGGAATAGGGGGATCGATTCAGAACCTATAGGAATACATGACACTAGATGTTGATTGGAACCCACCAATGCAATCTGAGAGGGAGGCACGACATGAGCCGACAAAGGTAGATGAGCCTAAAAGGAAGGTTCCCGCAAGGCTTTCACTTATGGGTGATGACGACGAGCAAGAAGTAGAAGTGGTGTATTCTGCTGCTGATGAACAGTATGACGATGACGACCCAGTTATCACAGTCGTCACTCCAGCCCCAGCGGGCATGCAGCAGACAGACATTTTTACCCTGTCCCGAATTGCTGCTGAGCGGGATGTGGGCGGCGTGGCACTGGTATTACCACCAACTCAGGTAACTACTGCACCAACATGACCTACAGCTTCCATATTTTCTCGTCAGAAGGGCCGGCAGGGACTTCCATCCAGGTCGACCTCCATTACCTCAGGTAGTGGTGCTGTAAGTGCACAACAGAGTCAAATTCAGCCAACACACATCCTCCACTTCATCTGGCATTGAAAGTAGCACCTCCACCACCACCAGAAATCTCCAGTCCCCAGTTTAGAACTTCTTTAGTATTAGCAAAAAGGCGGAAAACCTAGTCATTTGTTCAATTCGTAAATAAGTAGTTAGTGGGGGTAAGTTTGGTACCAACTATGGTACCTGAGGCCAGAGAGGTCATCTAAAAAATCACCACATTATGCAGTGGGAGGCGCAACTAAGTAACATCCGGAAAGCCAAAAGTACAAATCCAAATGTAAACATTGATATTGCATCTGAGGAGCTGATCATGCAGGGGAGAGGTGAACAACAGAGAGGCATTTTTTCTGGTACACACAGTACTCCTGGCAGCAGCACTGCAGTGGTAGTGCCCACACCCTCCTCTACCCCAACAACATCAAGGAGGCACAGTAGTCTGGTAGAGACACCAATGCGAAAAAGTACATCAATGAGCCTAACTGGGTTGAAGAGGTCTGGATCCTCCTCATCACATATGAAAACGGTCCAGACCACCATTAAAAGCAGGTTTTGGTCGGAGACGCCATTTGAACGCAACCACCCTACGGCACGTCTTTATCATGCAATGCTGGCTAAAATGTTAGCACTGGACCTTTTGCCTTTTTCTTTCGTGGAAGGGGTGGGTTTTCTAGAATTTGTGGCAACAGTCCGCGCTAAAGGGAAGGTTCCTAGCCGGTCCTATTTTTCCAGAGTTGCGGTTCCAGCACTAAATCAAGATGTGCTGGAGGTGATTGGGGCAGCTTTGCAGAAGAGTGCTGTTCACACTACAAAAAGGGTATCAGAGGGTCAGAATTCATACAGGTGATTATTGGGGACAATAGTAGTGAGTTATTACCACTAGCCATATAACAAGTGAAAGTCACAAGAGCCAGGTCAGGTCAGTGTCTGGTCTCTGGCACCCATCAGTCACCACTCGGAACCGCCCTTCATCATCTGGGGCTCCGAGGACCAACACAGCACCTGATCTTGTCTTGAGCAGGAAAGGACTGACCTTCCTGCTGGTCAGGGCATGGTCACTTTCAGTTGGAAAGATATGTATAAGTGATGTGACTGACGGGGTGAAAAAATGTGCAGTGCAAGAAACAAAGTGATATCAAAGGATAAGGAAAAAGTGATTAAAATTGGTTTAGGAAGCAAAAAATGTTTTCATTGGATTGTGGAAAAGTAAATTTTGCCATGTTCTGTGTCCCTACGTGTCCCCCATCTTATGTTATATGTGCATGATTAATATGCATATGTATTCCCCATGATCGATTAAAGACGCAATTACAGTTGTGTCCATCTCTAGTATGCCAGTTTCCAGTTCTCGTGACAGCTACGAGTATTAGGCCTATGTAAAGTTATGTTGCCACGTTTTACAGTGTGCACGTTAAATTCATTGAAAAGTCTCAGTTTCTAGGCCTCAAAAGGGCCCGGACTCAGATTCAGCTCCTGTCTCCTGAACCCTCTCCGAGGAGCGATACAGCCCCCACCTGTATCCCTGACCCTTCACTTACTTCCTGCCTCACAGTGCCCGGCTCGGCCTGGCTCTGCCTGCCAGTCTGCCAAGAGTATGTTATGATTCCAGTTATCAGTCCAGCCCTCCTTCTCTGCATTCCTAAGCTACTGAATCGCATCAATAGTTTCAGTCATCGTCTAGCCTTTACGTCTCCATGTAAGAGAAATACTGTATTTATGGTCATTTAATATTCCTCAACACACACTACATGTAGAATAATGCATGCACCAGTCTTAGAGTCTGTTAGCCTTTGCCCTGATAACTTTTGGATTCTATCAACATGTTCTCTAAACATCAGATACTAGATAGTGTTTAGGTACATGTCGCTCTGACTCTCCAGACTTTCGTCTCTCCTTCTAGCTCAGAAGTCATAGCCCCCAGTTTCTCCCTAGTAACACGTCATTGTCAGTTTGCGCGCACCACTAGGTTAGAGGTCCCGGCTCCTTAGGTAGCCCCCTCCATGTTTCCGCCCCATTTATGACATAATCTGTTACGTTTACATCACATGTCTATGTATACGCCCTGTTCATGCCTCTTGTTACACCTCCTTTCTGCCTTATCTCTCGCGACTGTTACAGGCCCCACCCACTGTTACGCCTACTGTATGTACTGTAATGTATTTTGTTTAACTATATATGCTTGTGCACTGTTATTAAAAGCAAAGCTAGCCATCCCAGATCTTGCCCGTGCAGGTTGTCCTGTTCCTGTCCTTTATGCTGTATTAAAACCTGCAAACTCCTACTACCTCGAATCTTGACTCTTATTTATTGAGCTATCTGTTATTGTTATGTCCAGTCAAAAATAGAGGTATTATTTATTTATTTACCACATAATGGCGCCCGAATAGGGACTTGCCCTTTCCCCACGCGCCGGAGAAGCCACGCAAGCCCCCTGATCCTCTGCAGCCGTGACGGAACCATACCGTGCACGTGCAGATATTTCTGCTTCAAGTATCCCTCAGGCCCACGGAGGAGACGGAGGTTGCCGTCCAGCATCCAGACGAGGCGGTGGAGGAACGCGGCGAGTCCCGACCAGAGCCCAAGCCGAGAGTCCAAGGTCCGAGGTATCCGGAGGCCCACCCGTAACAGAAGTCCGAAGTTCGTCCGTCCGGCGTCGTAGCAGTCCAGTCCAGTCCGAGGCCTTCCGTTCTTGCTGCCCGGTGAGTACCATTGCTGGGGTAGTATCTAGACAGGGTCAATTGCATTGTCTCTGGTCCGTGGGTTTGGGTACGCAGATCCAACACGAAGTGTCCACTTAGGTGGATGCGGGTCCTGACGTGTCTCTTTATGAGACCGGTAAGTTTCGTACTGTTTTAGCAGTGCATCTAGTTTCTGTTCTAGTCCGTTCTGTTCTCGAGAAATTCATGTATTCTGTTTTCAGTATTCCAGGTAGTGTTTTGTCCGAACTGTTATCCTAAATGTCATTCATGTATTTCAATGTCATGGTATGAATGTGTTGTTTAGTAATCATCGTGTTCATTGTGTATTGTATTGTGTCTAGACTCCAGCCCAGTCATGCCATTGTTTTCCAAGTTACGTCAGTTAAAAACTAGAAAAGGTCTGTTAGAAGAAGCAGTTCCTGTCCCGCCTAGGGACAGTCCAGGATCATTTTATGTATCAAAAGCATGGCATAAGTGCCATATTGTATCTAGATTTGTGGGTGGAGTACACCAAACAGTTAGAAGAAAAGTATAGATGGCCCGTATCGGGTACATGGGATGCCGAGTGCATCATGCGAGTAGAAGAAGTATTATGGAAAAAGAAAGCCAGACAGTCACAGAAAGATGCCATCGAGTTATGGCGCAAAGAATCACATAAAAGAACCGAAAAAGAAATCAGAAAGTCAGAATTAAGTAGAGAATCCTTGGAAAGAGCCCAAGAAAGGGAATTAATCGAAATAGGTGAACGAGTTAAAACCGAACAGTCAGACAGACAGAGGAATGCCCTCATTAAGGGTATGTATCCTCTTCTTGCCGAGGGCTTGCCAAAAGCAACCCCGGAAGCACCATGTAATTTTCCGCCACCTTTAGTTCCGACCAATCTGCGTCACAAACCGACCGCAGCTGATATTTTTCTCTCGTCCTATTTGGACGACACAGTCCCAGAATATGCAAATCCTGTTCCACCAGCTCCTGTAAATAATGTAATTCATGGTCCTCCAGCCACCGGGGCACCTGTTACAACACCTGTTACGGTACCCCCGGTCCAGCCCGTAGTACAAATTCCCGCCACATCAGTCACTCTGCCAGCACGAAGAGTATCAGTCGACGATTCCAGTATAGGGGCCCCGGGAGGAGGTCCTCCTGGTACCCCGCCGCCAAGTAGACGTCTAGGAGCAGTCGAGTTACATGAACGTGCGTTACAGCGTACGCCTAAATATAAGACTATTGCAGAAATCAGGCGACTTCTTACTGAATGCTGTTATGATCCAGTCCCAGGCGAGGATAGTATGGTTATATATTCCGTACGTATAAGACAGGTGTCCGAGTATTTGGTCACCCTACCGAATATGAAAGAGGATCTAGACAGAATGTATCGTTTCATTCGTACTGGAGACGATCCAGAAAGTATCGGTGAAGTCATGTCTCTCAGGAAATCTGAGATCCAGTTCATGCTATTAAAGTTTCTGATCAATTGTTTAATAAGGGAACAAGATTCCCCGACAAAAGATCCGAACGAAATGAAAATTCTGACAAAGTGGAGTGATAATATAGCCGAGGGTAAGCACAAGACACTCAATAGTATAGAGAGTATGTACAAGAAAATTCGTAAAGAAATAATAAGGTTACACGAACAACGCAAAGAAGCTCTAGGAAGCGAGAAAGAAAATGACTCTCCTACTGAAGAGGTAGACGACGAGAATACCGCCAGAATAGCGTATGTAGGTAAATCTAGATTTCCAGACCGACATTTACGCCTAGAACACAAGAAAGTCTTTCATCTACCAGCACCAGAACAAGGCTCTCTAGAACAAGTATTTCAAGCTACCGATCACATTCTGAAATCACGAATCGGTTATAGTGAGTTAAGTACCATGCATGAACAAGAACTAGCCCGATCAGCAGTCCGGTGGATTACTGATTCTACCACTTTTCCAGACGAAATAGTGGCACAAATGTTCCTGAAACTGCCCCCAGCCGAACAGCGACTGGTGGGTATGTATATGATCCAGCACCTCATTACACTGTATGAGGGTCAACATTCTGATCCAGGTCCGTTACATGATGTCCTGAACGAGTTACTCCAGTATAGATGGAAAGGTTTAGGTACTGATTTAATTAGTGTCATTCTAGAACAGCGCCACAAATACAGAACGTTTTTGAACCCGCATTTTGTTCATGTCTCACCTCCGTTTAACATAGACAGGCAGCATCCGTTACGAGAAGTACACCCAGTTAGGACAACGGGTGGTGAAATGCAACGAGTATTTGTTTACACCCCAGTTACAAAGATGGAACTCTTAGAGATGAAGAAATTAATTCCCTGTCACGACAAAGATCCAGCAGGGTTCCACCGTGAATTAAAAGACATGCTCCGTATGGGAGAATACACGTATCCAGATATTATTAAAATGTTAAAAGTCCTGTTGCCTGCAGGCATATATGAAAAACTCAAGGAAAAGGATTGGGAGGTGGGAGAGAAAAAGATCGATTGGACAGCTCTAGAAGCTGAAGATAAGATACGAGTACCAGGTACCGGTCTTGGAGACAAATGTAAAGAATTACCAGAATTATTAATACAAGTTTTACCTAGATTATTAGCCACTAAAAAGGAAGACTGGGATGCAATCTCAGCCTGTAAACAGAAACAAGACGAAGATACTAGTGATTTTTATTCTAGATTTGAGAAATGTTTTAGCATCAACAGTGGTTTAAAGACGAGTAGTGAGTCATACCCTCATCTTTTTGTTACTAAATTAGTCGAGAATTCAAGTCCACAAGTTAAGAATCGAGTTTTGAAAGTCGAAAGTACCTGGCAAGCTAGTACCCCGTCCCAGATGTTACAGATGCTCCAGTACCACCAGAATAGAATCAGAGAAGAGCAAGAACACGAGAGAAGACGTATGAAAGACACGAAAATGAAAGTACTAGTTGCACAATCTGTTCCACAAGACAGTCAGAAGAGGGGTCCGAATCAAGCCAGTCATCCTGCAGCTCCCGTTAAAGGGACATGCAATTATTGTAAACAGCCAGGTCATTTTATAAACGAGTGTGCAGTTCTGAAACACAACATAGCCACTGGTAAAACTAAAGAAAGACCACGTCCGCCTAGACAAGAACAAGTTTCACAGACTTCTCAGCCACAGAATGCACAACAGACAGTTCCAGCACCGCAGCCTATCGCTGCAACACAGCATGTTACACAGCAGATGTACCAGTATGCACAGACAGAGTATCCAGAGTATCAAGCGTATTCATGAAACAGCCTAGAGAGGGAGGTAGGCTTGCCTCTCATCGAGATTCCTGTAGATCAAGAGGGTCCCTATGTACACAGTCAAGTATTAGGGAAAGACCGAAAGTTTCTGATTGATACAGGGGCAAGTAGGACGACTATTAGTCACGACGAGGTTCCAGGGGCTCCGCTCTCAGGCTCTAGAAATGTTTCCCTTGGATTTTCAGGAAAGCCTATTGTAAACGAGATATCAAAGCCAGTTACTCTAGAAGTAGGTCCATTGTCCCGAACTACTGACCTGTTACTTACGAAATCATGTCCAGAAAATTTGTTAGGCATTAAGACACTGAAAGAATTAGGTGCAGTTATTTGCTGTTCCCCAGAGGGAATACGTTTGTTTTTACGTGACTTCAAGGGTCACTATGTTTTACGAGATTTTGATCCGAGATTGTCTAATGTTCCGCAGCATCTATGGGCGCAAGATCCAACTGATGTTGGCTTCATGCAAATCACACCCCATCGTGTGACTCTCAAGCAAGGTATAGTCTTGCCACGAATCAGACAGTACAGATTGCCACCTGAGGCTGTAGCAGCCTTATCCAAAATTATTGACGAGCTCATTGCTCAAGGAGTAGTTGTAGAAACTGACTCCAATGTATGTAATTCTCCTATCATTCCAGTCATGAAACGTACTGATCCAAATGCACCCCCAGTATATCGATTAGTGATTGACCTTCGAGAAATCAATAAATGTATCATCCCCCAGTATCCAGTTGTTCCAGATATTTCTTCCCTATTGACAGCCATTGATTCTGAAGCTACATTTTTCACAGTCATAGACCTTAAAAACGCATTTTTCAGTGTCCCCATTCATCCAGACAGCCAGTACCTTTTCGGTTTTTGTTTAAATGGAAGGAGCTATAAATTTACACGAGCTCCTCAAGGTTTCACAGAAAGCCCTAGCATTTACAGTCAAGCACTTAAGAGACAACTAGACAATATTCACATGCCATCTGACACTGCCCTGCTCCAGTATGTCGATGATCTACTGATCACAGCCCGTTCTGAACGTGCTTGCGAGCGAGCATCGCTTACAGTCCTGTATTTCCTAGCCGAGATGGGGCACAAGGTGTCTCCTTCAAAGCTTCAATTCTGTGTCCAGCAAGTGATCTACTTAGGCCACTTACTGTCCAAGTGGGGTAGGCAGTTGACACCCGATCGTATCCAGTTAATAGCGAGTCTTCCACAGCCCAAGACACAGAAGGAGGTACGTGCTTTTATCGGCCTTACTTCTTATTGCAGACAATGGATTCCTCAGTATGCATTTCTAGCCAAACCACTGATACAGTTAACGACACAGGAGGCAGCCGTATCGACTGTCCTCCCTTGGACATCTGAACATACACTTAGTTTTAATGAGTTAAAGAAAGCCTTATGCCAAGCTCCCGTTCTAGCTACACCGAACTACAGTAAGTCTTTTACACTTTTTGTCACAGAACGTGATGGTACAGCATTATCTGTTCTCACACAAGATCAAGCCGGACAATACAAGCCCTGTGCTTATTTTTTGAGCACACTAGATCCAGTAGCCCAGGCTCTGCCTGCGTGCCTCAAGTCAGTTGCAGCCCCAGCACTAGCTATCAGACAAAGTGATTCCATAGTATTAGGACACTCCTTGACAGTACAAGTTCCACACTCCGTGGAAGTTCTTTTAAACCGAACACAGACTCAGCACTTGACAATTGCACGTTTAACAGGTTATGAACTGACACTGTTCCAGCCACACATAGAAATCAGACGCTGCAACGTTCTAAATCCTGCTACACTGTTACCGTCAGTTATTTCAAATCCTGCCACACATGACTGTGTGGAAGTTGTTAACATTATGACTAAGCCAAGACAAGATCTGACAGATATTCCATTACCAGATCCCGACCTGACACTTTATGTGGATGGTTCATGTATGAGAACAAGTACAGGAGAACTAGTAGCCGCGTATGCCGTGACTACTGACACTGAAGTTATTGAAACACATCGTATTGACACCCTGTCTGCTCAAGCAGCAGAGCTAGTTGCTCTGACTCAAGCCTGCATACACGCCAAGAACCTGACAGTTAATATTTACACAGATTCACGCTACGCATTCGGAGTCGTACACGACTTTGGAGTGCTCTGGCAGGAGAGAGGTTTCATGACTTCTCATGGAACCAAGATTCAGCATGGTTTCCTTATTCAAGCTCTGTTAGATGCAATACATTTACCGACATCTATCGCTATCATGAAGTGCAAAGCACATACGAAAGTCACTGACATTATTTCCCAAGGTAATGATCTAGCAGATCGAACAGCCAAGCTTACAGCACAGACACCAGACATACCAGTTAACAAGACACCGACATCCACTCTAGAACAGACTACTTGTATGACAGTTAAGGACCCTACTCAAGATGTCATAGATATCCAGTTACATGCTACTCCCGAAGAAATCAAGAAATGGTCCGAACAAGGAGGGGTCCAGACAGATCAGGGATGGTTGACGAAGGGTAAAGCCACATGGTTTCTCCCCGACTCAATGGTTCAAGTCATTATCAATACCGCACATAGTCCTGCACACTTAGGAGAAAAAGCCATGTTAGACAGTATCCAGAACATTTGGTTTAACAAGCATTTACGAGCTGCAGCCAAGCAGAAAGTCCGTACCTGTATGATATGTTGCCAGTTCAATCCAGGTAAAAGTGTCCCGGTGGAACAAGGTGGATTCCAGCCCCCTGACCACCCTTTTGAAGTCCTCCAGATGGATTATATTCAGATGGAGCGATGTCGAGGTCTCAAGTATGTCCTTGTAGTTGTATGCGCTTTGTCCAGGTGGACAGAAGCATATCCAGTCCCAGATTACACAGCCGCGACCACTGCCAAGCAGTTGGTTCGTGAATATTTCCCCCGTTATGGACTCCCAAGGGTCGTATATTCTGATAACGGCCAGCCATTCTCATCTGAACTCATGAAGCATGTTTCCCTTTTACTAGGGTACCAGTGGAAGTTCCATTGTGTACGCCATCCAGAAGCAGCCGGTCTCGTAGAGAGACATAATCAAACCTTGAAAATTCGTATTGCAAAGGTCTGTCAAGAAAAAGGTGTAGACTGGCTAGTAGCTCTGCCAGTCGCCCTATTTTATATGCGCATGATCGCACATTCCAGATCAGGCCTGTCCCCTTATGAGGTCGTATTCGGCCGTCCCCCGAACGTGTGGGGTACACCTAGACCCCGAAGTATTACAGATGTTTCCAGTAATATGCTGACAGATTACCTAGCTTCCTTGATGTCTGCCCTACACTCTTGTCGTTCACAGGTCGCCGCCGCATTTCCAGACAATACCGAGGTGAAACCGCATGAAATCGTTCCAGGAAGTCTAGTGCTTGTCCGGAATTTCGATCGTTCGAGTCCGCTGGAGCCTCGCTGGAAGGAGCCGAAGTTAGTCCTTCTAACCACCCGTACTGCCGTCAAGTTGGAAGGCAGGAAGGGGTGGGTGCACCTGTCACACGTCAAAAAATTTCACGGACTAAAAACTGTTTCCAAGAACATTTCCAAGGATTGTCAAGATTTTAAAGACTGCCAAGATACTATTCTTAAGGACTGTCCCGCAAATGACATTGATATCAAGCCCTCCCTGTTAGAGAAAACTCCGCAGCAGGAGTATAAAAGTAAGCTACGGTCTAGTAAAATAAGTCAGCCAGTTTAATTGTCTAAGTCCCCCTGGGTGAAACGGTTAGACAGGTATCTGACATGTATGAAATAGACCCCCATAGTGAGAGAGTTAGTCAAAACTCAATCCGATGTATCGTTTTTCTAAGTTTTATATTGTTTTTAAGCCTGATGGTTACCTGCACGAGTTATGCATTTCATTTATGTTTTCCAATTTCTCATGTAAATAAGTCTTCTAATGCTACAGTAGAGCACACGTTTAGTGATCTACCTCCTCACGAACTATCCTATCGTCTTGCTATGCGCAACAATTCATTTATCCGTATGTTACATTATTCACACCAGACCAGCAATGCCACAAATTGTTGGGTGTGTGGTCGACTCCCCCCTTTCCAGACACCGAAGGGAGTTCTGCCACTGTTTCCTTATCCGTTCTCACATAATGGCTCATGTGGAGCATGGTCCACGTTAACGTCATCCTCAACTGATATGTCCCTTCTGAACAGTACATGTTTTCCAGACAAGCAAGGTCTTCCCCACAGAACAGGGTTAGATCTAGAAAATGAAGTTTATAATTTTGGTAATTATTCTTCGAATTTTATGGTCCTGAATGTTCAGTCTGATCCTACTCCAGACTTACCTGCTATTTCAGTATTACCAGTCAAAGGCGAATTATGTGTCAGAAATAATGGTTCCGTACATGTAGGACATAGTGATTGTACTACTATTGTCAAGTATAGTGACAGTGGGAAATCTATTTTCAAAGCTTCACGTCATTCTTATTTTGTTTGTGGTCAGACCGCATATGTTCGTCTGCCCCTCGATTGGGAGGGAACCTGTTACATTGCCTTCCTACTGCCACCAGTTTTCCTAGCCCCATCTGATTATCACAGAAACACACATCTAGTACACATTAGACATAGAAGGGAGATCGAGTCCCCGATTGTCGACCAAACTGAAACTGCTCTAGAACAGTATACAGATTTCAATAGAGGATTCTTTTTCTTTATAGGACCTATCCAGAATAGTAAGTTAATCCGTAGATTAACCAGAACCCTTGAGGCAGTAGTGAATGAGACTGCCTCTGCCCTAGGTAACTTAACCGAAGAGCAATCTGCTATGAGATTTGTCGTGCTCCAAAATCGTCTCGTTCTTGACGTCATACTGGCCGATAGAGGAGGAGCATGTAGAGTCATCGGATCTAGTTGCTGCATTTTCATTCCTAATAACGCACCGTCTGTTTATTCAGCTATAACCAGACTTCATAAAATTGCCCATCAGTTACACCAGAATCCAGGCACCTGGACATGGTCCGGTTGGTTTTGGAGTATAATTTCTGCCTGGGGATGGAAAGTATTGTCATTTCTAGGTATTGCAGTAGCGATCATATTCAGTTGCTGCCTCTGTATACAATGTGGCCCTGCGATTTGCGGCATTTGTGCTACCTCTTGTATTCCTAGTCCCAAGTCCCGTCCTAGATCCCGTTCCAAGAAATTTCGAGACGAGCAAATGATACTGTATGAAATGATAGATGGTATCATGAATATTGATGTTTCCTGATGGAAACGTAGTGACAAGGAGGGAATGTGGAAAAGTAAATTTTGCCATGTTCTGTGTCCCTACGTGTCCCCCATCTTATGTTATATGTGCATGATTAATATGCATATGTATTCCCCATGATCGATTAAAGACGCAATTACAGTTGTGTCCATCTCTAGTATGTCAGTTTCCAGTTCTCGTGACAGCTACGAGTATTAGGCCTATGTAAAGTTATGTGGCCACGTTTTACAGTGTGCACGTTAAATTCATTGAAAAGTCTCCGTTTCTAGGCCTCAAAAGGGCCCGGACTCAGATTCAGCTCCTGTCTCCTGAACCCTCTCCGAGGAGCGATACAGCCCCCACCTGTATCCCTGACCCTTCACTTACTTCCTGCCTCACAGTGCCCGGCTCGGCCTGGCTCTGCCTGCCAGTCTGCCAAGAGTATGTTATGATTGCAGTTATCAGTCCAGCCCTCCTTCTCTGCATTCCTAAGCTACTGAATCGCATCAATAGTTTCAGTCATCGTCTAGCCTTTACGTCTCCATGTAAGAGAAATACTGTATTTATG
This sequence comes from Lissotriton helveticus, assembly GCF_964261635.1. Lineage (NCBI taxonomy): Eukaryota > Metazoa > Chordata > Amphibia > Caudata > Salamandridae > Lissotriton > Lissotriton helveticus. The sequence goes on from NC_136057.1 coordinate 456,221,552, forward strand.
GTCATTTAATATTCCTCAACACACACTACATGTAGAATAATGCATGCACCAGTCTTAGAGTCTGTTAGCCTTTGCCCTGATAACTTTTGGATTCTATCAACATGTTCTCTAAACATCAGATACTAGATAGTGTTTAGGTACATGTCGCTCTGACTCTCCAGACTTTCGTCTCTCCTTCTAGCTCAGAAGTCATAGCCCCCAGTTTCTCCCTAGTAACACGTCATTGTCAGTTTGCGCGCACCACTAGGTTAGAGGTCCCGGCTCCTTAGGTAGCCCCCTCCATGTTTCCGCCCCATTTATGACATAATCTGTTACGTTTACATCACATGTCTATGTATACGCCCTGTTCATGCCTCTTGTTACACCTCCTTTCTGCCTTATCTCTCGCGACTGTTACAGGCCCCACCCACTGTTACGCCTACTGTATGTACTGTAATGTATTTTGTTTAACTATATATGCTTGTGCACTGTTATTAAAAGCAGAGCTAGCCATCCCAGATCTTGCCCGTGCAGGTTGTCCTGTTCCTGTCCTTTATGCTGTATTAAAACCTGCAAACTCCTACTACCTCGAATCTTGACTCTTATTTATTGAGCTATCTGTTATTGTTATGTCCAGTCAAAAATAGAGGTATTATTTATTTATTTACCACAGGATATAGCTCCCAATGCCAATATTAAAAAATAGCCAAGACAGGGAAAAATGTATAAACTGTCTAGTGGTGGAACGTGGTCGACATGTTTCAGCAAATAATGGCCATGTGGCCTTGCTTTCTTCAGGACCTTAGAATGACGCTACTGCAAACAACAACAAAAAAACCAAACGTGTAAAGAGGTGTCTTTTTAAAAGAAATTATCGGAACAACTTAGATACTGTTATATGTGTCACCTGGACCTTCTAGGTGTACATGTTCCGTATCTTCTCACAAATTCAGTAGTACACTGAAAAAGAAATGTATGGCATGAGTACATCACTCACCACCTGTCCACAAGAAAACCGTTTTTCTCACCATTGATAAATACCAACATTGGTGAAGCCTAAATCCAAAGAATAAGGCCAAATGCATTGTATATACTAATGCCTTCTAGTACCTATAGAACTTGAAACTTTTCGAATTTCACATGCTACATCTTACCTGATTTGTAAGAAGTAGAGACCTCACCCCACCTGGCTGCGGCTCAGGACATAGGTGAAGCACCGCTCTGTAAAGGTGAATAAATCCAAGCCATTGAATCATTCACCATAAGTATGCCAATAACACACAACACAGATTTAATTATTGCCAAGAAGTTCTGTCATGGTATGAAGCTAGTGCATAAGTGAATTTCGTTCCTTATACTGTCCTAGCATGGTGAGTAGAGCGATATAGATGATATTGTATCAGCTCTGAACCTATTACGTAAATGTGCCCACAAGGATCTATAAGAGTAGAGCGTGATAGCAAACCCGCCCCTCGAACCTTATGGTGGAAAGCGTGTGCCCAAGGGCGGTAATGATGCCATCCTGTTAGCTCTACAGAGCCATTTGTCTTGACCCATTGTGCTCATATACCCAGAAAAGAACTATCTAAGTATAGCGGTATGGCGTGATGGAAACCCCGCCCTTAAAACCAGCAGCGGAGGATATGCACTGCTGCCGGCTGAGTTAAAAGAGAGAAGAAGAAACCGTTGAAAACGTTTTCGGTGACCTTACCTTTCCGTCGGTACTCCAACGCGGCATCTGTGCCGTCTGGGGAGGTACCGGCGGTCTGTTTACTTGCAGTTTTATCACGTTGCTCCCGATTGGCTAAGGCCATCACGTGATGCGCGGACAAGCCGCGTCATGCGGTGGTAATGTTATAAGCGCTAGGATTAGTTGAGCCCAGATGGGATTAGACCAATCGCGCGCACACCGTGCGTAGTCATAGCAATAATTGGTAAATACACGGCGGTCTTGTAAACCTTCAATGTGCGCTAGAGTGTTTACTGAGCTTTTTTTGATGATATGAATAAAGTGAATGCTCAAACTGAGACCCACTCGGTCATAATGCACTAGATAACTAGAGGATGTTAGTCGATCACCTGAGACTGATACCATCTGAAACTGACAGTCCTGTCGGTTATGTTGCATATCAGAATCACCACTCCCAGAAGAATGATCTTATTGGTCATTGGTAAGCATTAATCAGGAGGTGATTTCAGAACGAGGACCAAGGTATGTCATCATTCAGCCCTATCTGGTCAGTACCAAGTTTCAAAACCCATTTTTGTTCTTTCACTAGCAGGAAATTGCCCACATTCGTGATGTGTGATGGAATGAACGGTTTCTCTAGGACCGTCCATTTAAATGAAGTGGGTGAGTGATTCAAGGTGATGAAATGGGTGGTAAGCCTAGTAGCCTGCCTCTCACAGTTGATGGTACTTCTGTGTTCAGACAGCCTCACCTTGATCTTGATCATCCTGAGGTATGAAACCCTTGAAGTCATCCATTATCTGCTTGATACAAACGAGATAGACACCATCACTCCGGTTCATTTAATCATGGCCTGTGCTACTTTAGCAATGAAGAAGAACTTTTTTAAGTTTGAAGACAACACATATTTACAAGTGTCTGGAACCAGCATGGGGAGCGTTTATGCTCCCAGCCTGGCAAATCTTTATGTACACTCCTTCGAACAATGACATGTCCTGACCGAGTCCAATCCATACTTCGAGCAGATAAAAATCTGGAAACGATATATAGACGATATATTGGTGGTATGGCGAGGTTCAAGAGCAAGTTGTCAGGATTTCCTAGGATGGTTGAACAGCAGGAATGCTTTTTTACGCTTCACCATAGAAATTGGCGGCGACAGTTTGGCTTTCCTTGACCTCATGATTAAGGCCACAACTACTGGATTACAGTCAGAACTGTATAGGAAGCCTATGTCCAGAAACTCCCTTCTGTTGTACGACAGCCATCATCCCAAATCTTTACGGGACAATTTGCCCTTTGGGCAATTTTTACGGGTACAAAGAAATTGCTCCACAGGCACAGCTTTCAAAACACATTCTACTGCACTCAAGACTCAGCTTGTCAATAGGAAATACCCTTTCCGTCTGGTACATCGAGCTATGAAGCGGGCTAGCAACAATAATCGGGCAGCATTGTTGGAACCACCTACTCCAAAAGCACCTCTGGAAAGGCTTACTTTTGTTCACACTTTTGGTACATTGTCCAACAGTATCAAGAAAGCGGTGAAGAAACGTTGGTCCATCTTAAATTCAGGACCTCATTCTATCCAACAGCCATTGTTCTCGTTTAAGAGAGGACCCAACTTGAGAGATAGAATGGTCCACACTAGACCACGAGAGGAAACACCTAGAGCAGTGGGTACCCTATGGGACTTGCCTCCAGTTTCCGGCCATCATCCATGTGGCACATGTCAATCATGTGCTCAGACGTCAAAAACCACAGAAATTGACATCGGTACGTCCAGGCCCTGGAGACAAGTGAGATTCACCAACTGCAACAGCGACAAATTAATTTATTTGATCACCTGCCCCTGTGGACTCAGATACATGGGGATGACCACTCGAAAGATCAAGGTGAGGCTGTCTGAACACAGAAGTACCATCAACTGTAAGAGGCAGGCTACTAGGCTTACCACCCATTTCATCACCTTGAATCACTCACCCACTTCATTTAAATGGACGGTCCTAGAGAAACCGTTCATTCCATCACACGTCACGAATGTGGGCAATTTCCTGCTAGTGAAAGAACAAAAATGGGTTTTGAAACTTGGTACTGACCAGATAGGGCTGAATGATGACATACCTTGGTCCTCGTTCTGAAATCACCTCCTGATTAATGTTTACCAATGACCAATAAGATCATTCTTCTGGGAGTGGTGATTCTGATATGCAACATAACCGACAGGACTGTCAGTTTCAGATGGTATCAGTCTCAGGTGATCGACTAACATCCTCTAGTTATCTAGTGCATTATGACCGAGTGGGTCTCAGTATGAGCATTCACTTTATTCATATCATCAAAAAAAGCGCAGTAAACACTCTAGCGCACATTGAAGGTTTACAAGACCGCCGTGTATTTACCAATTATTGCTATGACTACGCACGGTGTGCGCGCGATTGGTCTAATCCCATCTGGGCTCAACCAATCCTAGCGCTTATAACATTACCACCGCATGACGCGGCTTGTCCGCGCATCACGTGATGGCCTTAGCCAATCGGGAGCAACGTGATGAAACTGCAAGTAAACAGACCGCCGGTACCTCCCCAGACGGCACAGATGCCGCGTTGGAGTACCGACGGAAAGGTAAGGTCACCGAAAACGTTTTCAACGGTTTCTTCTTCTCTCTTTTAACTCAGCCGGCAGCAGTGCATATCCTCCGCTGCTGGTTTTAAGGGCGGGGTTTCCTTCACGCCATACCGCTATACTTAGATAGTTCTTTTCTGGGTATATGAGCACAATGGGTCAAGACAAATGGCTCTGTAGAGCTAACAGGATGGCATCATTACCGCCCTTGGGCACACGCTTTCCACCATAAGGTTCGAGGGGCGGGTTTGCTATCACGCTCTACTCTTATAGATCCTTGTGGGCACATTTACGTAATAGGTTCAGAGCTGATACAATATCATCTATATCGCTCTACTCACCATGCTAGGACAGTATAAGGAACGAAATTCACTTATGCACTAGCTTCATACCATGACAGAACTTCTTGGCAATAATTAAATCTGTGTTGTGTGTTATTGGCATACTTATGGTGAATGATTCAATGGCTTGGATTTATTCACCTTTACAGAGCGGTGCTTCACCTATGTCCTGAGCCGCAGCCAGGTGGGGTGAGGTCTCTACTTCTTACAAATCAGGTAAGATGTAGCATGTGAAATTTGAAAAGTTTCAAGTTCTATAGGTACTAGAAGGCATTAGTATATACAATGCATTTGGCCTTATTCTTTGGATTTAGGCTTCACCAATGTTGGTATTTATCAATGGTGAGAAAAACGGTTTTCTTGTGGACAGGTGGTGAGTGATGTACTCATGCCATGCATTTCTTTTTCAGTGTACTACTGAATTTGTGAGAAGATACGGAACATGTACACCTAGAAGGTCCAGGTGACACATATAACAGTATCTAAGTTGTTCCGATAATTTCTTTTAAAAAGACACCTCTTTACACGTTTGGTTTTTTTGTTGTTGTTTGCAGTAGCGTCATTCTAAGGTCCTGAAGAAAGCAAGGCCACATGGCCATTATTTGCTGAAACATGTCGACCACGTTCCACCACTAGACAGTTTATAAATTTTTCCCTGTCTTGGCTATTTTTTAATATTGGCATTGGGAGCTATATCCAATTAAACATTTTTTTGCTTCTTAAACCAATTTTAATCACTTTTTCCTTATCCTTTGATATCACTTTGTTTCTTGCACTGCACATTTTTTCACCCCGTCAGTCACATCACTAATACATATCTTTCCAACTGAAAGTGACCATGCCCTGACCAGCAGGAAGGTCAGTCCTTTCCTGCTCAAGACAAGGTCAGGTGCTGTGTTGGTCCTCGGAGCCCCAGATGATGAAGGGCGATTCCGAGTGGTGACTGATGGGTGCCAGAGACCAGACACTGACCTGACCTGGCTCTTGTGACTTTCACTTGTTATATGGCTAGTGGTAATAACTCACTACTATTGTCCCCAATAATCACCTGTATGAATTCTGACCCTCTGATACCCTTTTTGTGATGAGTATTTGATTGGGCATGTACTCAGAGCTGGTCATTAAATTAGCCCTAGGGTCCCCCATAATTTTATATGTGTTATAAGTGCTGTTCACACTATCCACCTGACAACAGACATGTGGACCAGTTGCCAAGCCCTTGATTACATGTGCATTACTGCACACTGGGTCTCTTTTGCAGGGGTTTGAGACAAGTTATATGCAGGTGTTGACAATGACACATTTTTTAAAGCTAGTCGGAAACATGCAACAGTAGCCATGTTTGCCATGGAGAAATCTCATACTGCAGTAAACATTTTGGAGGAGTTTAACAGTAAGGTCTTTGAATGGCTGCATTTAAGAAAGCGCATGATTGCTTATGTTTCCACGGATAATGGCAGTAATATAGTTAGGTCCATGAATGATGGTGGCTATTTCAGAGTGCCGTGTTTGGCGCACAGTATTAACATTGTTGTTCAAGATTTCTTGAAAAGAGAAAACAAAGTCAGCAAGTTACTGACCACCTGCCGAAGAATCTGCACACATTTCAGCCATTCTTTTAAGGCCCGGAAGCAGCTGAGGAACATTCAAGGTGACCGTAGAGTGCCAGTCAGAGGACTCATCCAGGAGGTGGTAACACGTTAGAACTCAACCTTCTACATGCTTGAGCGTCTGTCTGAGCTGTGCTTGGTAATCGATGAGTATGTCTTTGCACGGGGTTCTACTATGAAAGACATGAGGCTAGAGATGGACGAATGGGACCAACTGAAGGCGGTGTCTTCAACGTTCAAAGGTGATACTGTCAAGCAAGATGCATATCAGTTGGCGGAGAGGTTATTAACCCACCTAGTTGACAATGAAAGGCTTAAAAAAATACATGCAGAACAACATTACATTTGTGCCACTATTCTGGATCCACAGTATAAAAAGGCACTGGCCAGCAAAGCATTCATACCTTTTAATGAAGCAGATATTTCAAAGTACAAACATTGGCTAGCTCTGTCAGCCACTCGGTTCGAAAAAGAGCGGCAGGAAATTGAAGGAACCGGCAGAAGTACTACTGAATCAGCAGGCCATCCGGTGTCAAGGTCCTCCACTTCTGTGGCCCAAGGCAGTCACTTTCCCTCACAGCTGTTACCGACACCAGCAACCGTATCATCATCCTCACCTGCACCAGGCCCAGGCATAATATTGTTGGAAGCGGATTGGATAACTCATCAAGGGTTTGCTCGTTCCAGTGTTGATGCAAAGGCCTCAGATGGTACGCAAAGTTCAGCACCCCTGGATGACCTTGAGTGGATGGTGCAGACCTATCTGGATGACCCAACAGAGGTCTACATTGATCACAACACATTGCTGTATTGGTATGGGAAAAGGGGTCAATGGCCACTGATCACCAAGCTGGCTCTAAATTATTTGTCTTGTCCACTCACAAGCGTGTCTTCTGAACGTGTTTTCAGTGCTGCTGGTGCCATTGTAACTTTAAAAAGGACCCACCTCTCGCCCAAAAATGTGGAGAGGTTAACAATGACCAAGATGAATCAGCACTTCATACCACCAGATTACAAAATACATGAATCCACGCGGGAAGAAGAGGACACTGACTTAGGTGACGGAAGTTCTTCTCTGTTAGCTGACCTACTCCTGTCTCAATTCACAGAGTTTGAGGACGAGCTCTACTTCCCTGACACCTAGGGCTGAAACTGACTTTTTTTTCATCCTGACTTCTTGTTCACTTTTACTTCTGTGTGTCTTTCTTTGTTTTGCAACTTTTACCACAATAATACTCTAATCACAACAAATCCATCAGCTGCACTGTCTTCGTCTTATTTCCTTAATGAAGGTGCCGCTGTCTGCAATCCTGAAGTTCACAACTCAGTCATGCTCCTCTATCCTCCTCCTCCAGACTCCCCCTATCCATTTCCCTCAAGGCAGATGGCTGGATTATGCAGAATGAAGAAACAGTTGCTTCGTAGACGAGTCTCCTTAAAAGAAGTGGGACTGGAATTACTGACTATATGCTGATTGCTGACAATTACTTCTGAATTTGACACAAGAGGCTGCCCTGTGGGCCTTCACTTTAAGAACAAGATGCAGACAAAAAGTGGAACAGGTAATGAATAATGAGATCGCATGCAGTGGACAGCACTGGCTGTCTGGCTCTGATGAAAGCAATTGCTGTTAGTTTGTTGGTCATGAAATGAATCATATGTCTTCTGTTATTATTTAATCTTTTACACACTAAATGTAACTCATGTCTACTCAGTTTTTTTACCTTGTTTAATTCAAATTGTACTTCTACTGCAGGGGGCACCATGTTGCAGTTTTTTATATGCAAAATGTCCTTGGACTCACAGTGTGTTTAGACTGCGACTGCATGAACAACATTGAGTTTGTCAATATACCATGATGATGATGATTCTTGAAGATCAAAGTTACATAATATCTTTTTTCTTTACAGTCACTCACTGGGATGGATGTATCATCATCGTCGGTTTACGGGAGAACTATGGCCATTTTGTGAGTGGCAAACAAGTAAACAACTCAACAACAACTACAGCAGAACTACATTGTGATGTATTCCTATAGGTTCTGAATCGATCCCCCTATTCCTGACCCTATTCTGGTTAAACAAACCAACAAGTTAACTAGCAGTCAGCCCATGAGGCAGAAAACCCCCATGATGCAGATACCGTTATCTGACGCAGTCACACTACGGCACAGGAACGTGTTATCTGATTAGGTCATAACGCTTGCGATCTAATTAGACAAGCGATATTCCTCCAGCCCCTGATAAGGCATACGGAGTTCTCATAACAAATCAAACCTATGACAACCTGGGCAAAACCCTGCGGCCATTGTTTTGATTTCACCGAGAACATCAGCAAAAGAATGTGCTAACGAGCAAGTCGTATGACATCCTTATTGACGTATCTATGTCCATCCTTACGTCAATCTCGGCACCTTAAAGGTATAAATATTACCGATATTGCCCTATGCAAACACACGCGGTGGTGACGAGACGGAGCAGCCATACTTGCCGAAGCCCAGAGCAGAGCAGACCCCGCTGGCGCAGCCCCGCCTTCCTGACGCGCTGAGAACGAGACGCGCTGCTTTCTCCTGCCGAGAAATCCAGCACCGGCGCTTCCGGGTAGCCCTCGCAGGCAGCCTGGAATATCGAGACCAGAGAGAGAGATACCATCCCTCATTCAACCTAGATTCCAGGTACAGAACTGAATAACCCCTCGCAGAGAATTCTTTAGTTATTCACTTGGCAAAACCAAACTTAACTTAAACTGTAACTTTCTATTCCCGCCCACGTATTAGGCTTAGGTCAGGTACACGGGGTAGGCGTATTTAGAAACACCAGTTGAGTACGTTTAGTCAAATGTATATGTGTATGTAATATATTTTATTCATTTTAAAACATCTTATGGCTTAGAAACCATATCAATGTTTTTACAGTATTATTTCATACTATTGCTTTTAATGTATGCACTTTACTTAGCTATAAGTATTGCAATAATATCGATCCATTTCTCTTGTATGAGAAAAGAGACTGATCAATAAATAACACCTTTTTATTGAACACGCCCGTCTCTTCCTTTTCTCTACATTCTGATGAGACTAAGAATGCACGTACTGACTGAGTAAAATAAATTGCCTTTTGTTCACACGACTCTCGAGATACACTCTTGATTAGGGGAGAGCAAAGTTGTCATGTTCTATGGTTGTCAGAAACTAAATCCCTTCTTGTCTAATCAGGGAAGTTAATTCCTTCCTGAACATTCGAGAAAGTTTCTAGTGAACTCTGAGCTAGCTGGCAAACCCAAAACTTTAAGTCTAATATCGTCAGTAGTAGACCTAGTTAACGTCTGGTCTAGGCCTTTACTATTGAAGGTATTATTCCAATGCGCAGAGCCTATTGGGATAATAGGAACTACACTACATGGCGCCCAACGCGTTTGGAAAGGGCGATAAAACTAACGTAAGACATTTAAAGTAACTCAGTCGTGCTTTCTCACTCAGACCCCTTTCTCCCATAATACTCCAAAGACGTCTGGAGTGGGTAAAAGGTTATATCCGCCAGACCTCGCAGGAGGGAAATCCTATGTATGGTTCTTGGTATAGTAAACGTTGAAGGATACACTGTTCCAAAATATTGTGCATCTAATCTTTGTTTCCATAAGAAACCTGATCTGCAAACAAAAGAAATAACCATCCTGTCAGTAAAATGGTAGACAGTGATGAAGAAAGAGAGGCAGTTAGATTAGCAACTGAACTCGCAGCAGCTGATGCTACCATGCAGGAAGCAGACCAGGATATAATACTCATCCCGGTCATTAAAAGGAAATCTATAACCATAAAACTTATAGAAAATGGACTGACACCTAGAGGTGGTACAGTCATATTCGTAATTGAGGCACACGAATATCGGCAGACAGAGGTATACTATTCATGGATAAATTTTCCAGCAGCAAATCCTGTAACAAAGTACTTCCACTATTACAAAATAGAGGAACCTCCTGAAACGTATACTCCTTTCGAGGAGGTGGAAGTATCACTCAAATTTCAAGAGCATTTGCTCTTATTTGATGGCGCCCTAAAACATAATAATCACATCACCAGGCTCGGTCCTTTAGGTAGACCAGGTGCAACGTGGCCGGTCCTAGCCGGATACACACCACATCCAGACATCGACGGGATGTCTGCAGCTAACCTGTTAACACAGCTAAAACAATTAATAAAAATACATAGACAATTAGTCCAGTATGTGATGCGGACTTCAACAATTCAGCCAGCGATTAAACTCCCACAGCTGACCCCTCACCAGGGGAACACAAATAAAATTACACCACAGAACATCCAGTCCTGCCTAGGTAAAGTACCGGCTAAACGGGAACAAATACCATTCTGGCTAGCGCAGAAAATCACCCAAATAGAGGCGTTGTTTCCAGACACCACCCCGCTAGAAAAGCACAGGATTCTGACTATCTGTCTTCCAATGGGAATCGCACCACACATTGAGGACTGTGACACTTGGGGTACAGTCTTTGCTTCCATCTACACAAAAACGCACGGTGTTCCATCCATTTCGGTAATACCAGATGTGCTAAAACAAATTCAAGACGAATACGGTCCAGAACCCGCTTTAACTCTTGGTATGAAATTACTAAAAGACTTCAAGCAGGTCTCGGCTATATTATTAGCCAACATAAAGGGAGAAGCAGCAAACGTGGCGATCCGCCAGAGGTTAAAGGAAACAGATATAGCAGACCAACCAGCTGAAATTGCCAGAATCATAGAAAAATCCTATGAGGAACTAGGTAGAGATAGCTTAGGTGGAATACCAGTAAAACCACAACTGATTGAAAGTCCTGAAAAAATATTTTTTAATAATAATTCAACATCACAGAAAAAGAGCTGGGATGGAAACAAACAATCCAATCCCAAAGAAAAGAAATTCCAGTCCAGAGGAAGGTCTCCTAGGCGAAGAGAGAAATCTCCGAACCAAAGACACAGGTCACCCCAGAGTGACCCCTCTGGGAAAAGATATAACCTTAGAAATAGGGATAATATAAAAAAGCCTGATAGATATCAAGACATTGATACACGTCCCTCTCAATCTTTTCAGACTTCCTCGCAGAAATCGGAAAGAAGAGGACGATCAGAACAAAGAGAAGAGCACGCCAAGTCCAAAGACAAGGAACCTGCTCAGCTAAAAAAGAAAGTACAATTTCCAAAGAAGAAGGTAGCCAGCATTAAAATAGTTAACAATGCCGAGAATTCTGAGGACACAACTGAAAAACGGGGAATGGGCTCAGACAATGCTAGACAGCGCAGCAGAAGTGAGCATAGCTCGCAAAGTCCTTATGAATCATCTGGGGAAACGCCTTGCCTGAATCTGCTGCGGGACGCTCTGGGACTCTGCTGCTCTGTCCGCATTGCTTCTTTGTGGACTCGGACCCGCCGTAGCACCTTGCCTGAAAGTTTGCTGCCTGGATTGCCTGCACAGGCGAGGGGAGAAAGTCATCAGCCTCAGGTGTGTGCGCTGCAGGGACTCGCTTGTCCAGGAGTCCCTGCGTGACCCGAGTCAGCTGGTCTGCGCACCCTGAGAGCCCCGCCCCCAGGCTGGTAACCGGGATAAGTGCCTTCCCTCCGTGGCACTTGTGGGAAACGCCTTGCCTGAATCTGCTGCGGGACGCTCTGGGACTCTGCTGCTCTGTCCGCATTGCTTCTTTGTGGACTCGGACCCGCCGTAGCGCCTTGCCTGAAAGTTTGCTGCCTGGATTGCCTGCACAGGCGAGGGGAGAAAGTCATCAGCCTCAGGTGTGTGCGCTGCAGGGACTCGCTTGTCCAGGAGTCCCTGCGTGACCCGAGTCAGCTGGTCTGCGCACCCTGAGAGCCCCGCCCCCAGGTTGTCACATATTCTACATAACTGACCTAACGTACCGCTGCGCGGGACGCGAGCGGGACGCTGGGCTAAGCCCGGGCAAAGGGCGGGCCGTCTACGCCGTCATCGGCAGGAAGAGGCAGGGGCTGGGCCCGACCCCCTGTCCCTTCAGAGACGTTCCTACAAGTAAGATTCTGTTGTCGTCCCTGTGACGTTTGTTAACTGCATTATATACAGACAATGTCCAAAAAGAAACCTGCTGCTCTGCTCGCAAACACCATGGATAACTATGTTGTGCAAACAGTAAAAAAAATAAATGAACAAAGGAGGGAATCACTTGGGCTAAGCCAGTCACCAGATCTGCGCAGGTTAAGCCCTACTTTACCTCTGTCGACTGACGATAGCCCTTTCGTGCTGGTGGAAACCAGGGTCTCAACAAATGCATCACCTATTATTGGGTCTGGTAGCCAGCCATTGAGCATGTCACCATCCCCTGTTATTCAGGATGTAGACTTTGACAATGTTATAGATTCAGACCCAGAAATAGTAATCGGTCCTGTGGAGGACGATTTACCACCGATTGAGCACACACCCCGGCCTGTGCGCACCTGTGTGAAGAATCAGCGGAAACAGGGCTGTTCAAGGCCAAGAGCGAAAAGGAAAAGAACATTATCCCCAGGCTCCTCGAGAGCTCCCCAAAAGGCTGTAGGGGAAGGGACTTTAAGAAACAGAGGGGATGACGAAATGTTTAGTAAACTGCTTGAGGTTTTAGAGGGCAAACTTAATGAAATTGTAAAACCTCTGATCTCTAAAATTGACAAATTGCAGGCTGAAGTAAAAAGACTTGGAGGTGTGCAAACCAAGTTGAAGGAGGAAAAAGGCTGTCTTAATGTCTTATTAACAACAAGAAATACTACCGAAGGGGTTAACCAAGTTGGAGAAGGGACATCTGGTGTGCTGACTAATCAAGTCCATACGCCGGCCCCAAAAGGTAATCAACACGTAACAACAGCAGAAGGGCGCCCGTTGATAGTACATTTACCACAAGCACAAGTTCACGGTATAGACCCACTGCAGTTTATTGAGGAAGCCTCACCTGCTGTGCTGGTGTTAGCTAATGTTCCCCTTTTGGACGCCGGCACTACCGAGTCATCTAGCTCTCTGACTAGTAAGGCCCTCCACTGGCTCTCAGGTAATATGAGGTTAGCACCTGGAGGGATTCAGCAATTGGCACACGATATTAAAGCAGTTAAACGCGTTCCCTGGATTGGGAATCGCCCCAAAAGATTTAAAGGGGATTGTGTGGCGGTGACCTTTGCACACCCTGGAGTACTCCCAAATGTCCTAACGCATATTCTTCCGCCTCAGCGTAGAAGAGGTACGGTGGTTCCCCTAACATTAAAATTCTTTTATGGGGAACAGCAAAATGTAACCCTACCAAAAACGCCAGCATTAGGATGGGACAACAACTTGAATATGCATAACCGTTGGGCTTCTCCCCTAGTACCAAGCCTGCTATTACAAAACAGGTTTGATGCCCTGTCTGGTCTTAATAACTGCGACTGACAAGAGGTCAGACACGAGATTGCCGAAGCATCCGCAGGAGTAGACCTACATCAATCCCCAAATACTATAGGTAGTATACTGCTTAAGTCTGTGGGTACACCTTGCAATATCTTAGAGGGGGCATCAACATCTTGCCATATTGCTAGTTGGAACATAGCAGGACTAGCTTCTAAATCTGAAGTATTAGGGTGGTTAGAATTGATCAGAACATTTGATATTTTATGTCTGCAAGAGACCTGGTGTCTAAACTTCAAGGGCCTTGATGGTTTTGTAGCATACGAGCTACCAGCAGTGGCAACTACTTCAGGGAGGGCCAAAGGTGGTTTGCTAATTCTGATTTCTGTGAAAATGCGAATTAGGGTGAAGGAGCATATCACCGTGGGCAATAATTCCCAACTGCTGTGGTTAGCTGATGAGGCAGACAAAAACATTCTATTGATTAATATGTATAATAATGTTTTTGATGCTAGCAGACACATGGTTATTTTAGAATTAGACATCGCAATCAAACAATTGATGAAAGCTTCTAATACAGTTGGAGATTTTAATATGTTGGAGATTTTAATATTTCTGTATGCCCTCTCTCTAACCAAAGGTTGTGTGGCACTTTGAACCGTGTTGGAGAGCCAGCTACACATTTCCCACACAATACATATGGAGAAACTTTGAATTCCTTCCTACTCGCCTATGATATGGAGGTTCTAGAGATTGAGCAGGATGGGAAGTGTGATAGCTTGCCAACTTTTGTGGGGAGGGGGGCGAACACTGTAATCGACTTTATTTGTATGTCTTCCGAACTAGCTCATTTTAGTTCTGATGTCAAGGTTGTAGACTATATGGTTAGTGATCATAACTGTCTTGTTATTGAAACTAGGTTTTGGAAAGTTTGTATTATTCCAGATAGTAGCCCTATCACAAACATTGATGTACATAGGCCGAACGGATTTAGAATAAGGTGGGCTGGGGATAAAGCTGAAGTAACTTCTAATTGCATTATCTCATGCTGCTCAAATGACATTACATCAATCATTGATGAGAAGTCAAACTTGGAGGCCTGTATTATTCACTTTACTAAAATCAATGTTTTTATTAGTGGTAAGTTTACTAGGGCTGCTGGAAATATTAACAATAAAGCCAGGGGATGGTTCAATAATGCATGTACTGTGGCCCTGAAGACCTTAAAAAAGGCATTATCCACCAAACCTAGAGACAAAACGGTTGTAGCTAAGCTCAGATCTGACTATAATTTAGCTCTTAAGCAAAGGAAAGCTGAACTACGAGAGGAAGCTTGGGAGAGATTCGATCTAGCGGCTGTTTCGAAAAATTGTACTCTTTTTTGGACAGTTGTAAACAGCCCTTTTTTAAAAGATGATAAATTCCCCGTGTTAACCTCAAACGTAGGTAAGGAGTCGTGGGTACAGCACTTCTCCGGCATTTTTAATTCCAATATGGTAATGTTGACGACAAGTTGCTCTTGGCCAGTACTTAGCCTAGATATCACCTTACAGGAGGTTCTAAGTAGTATCAGGGCTAGTAAGGGCGGAAAGGCCCAGGGACCCGATGGTGTTCCAGTTGATGTGTATAAATCCGCACCTGAGACTTGGGGGCCAGTACTAGTCAAAGTTTTTAATGCTGCTGTTTGCTATACTATCCCGTGTACCTGGTCTGAATCAATAATAGTCCCCATTCACAAGAAAGGGGACCGAGGAAACGTTAAAAACTACCGGCCAATTTCATTGCTGGATTCGTCCGTCAAGATTATGAGCCGTGTACTCCTCGTCCGATTAGAAGAATGGGCAGAGTCCAATCAGATAATGACAGACTGCCAATATGGGTTCAGGAAAGGAAGAGGTTGCATTGAACAATGTTTAAACCTGGAACTCCTGATAGGGAAATATACCCGAGCAAAAAATGGTTCACTCTACCTTTGTTTCGCTGATCTGAGCAGCGCTTTTGACTTGGTTGATCATGCCATACTATGGACTACCTTGCTAGAAATGGGAGCACCTAGGGAAATTATCTATTTTCTGGCCCGTTTGTACGAGAGGCTTAGCTCGAGTGTTCGGTACGGGCTCTCGGGCGAATGTACAGACAAATTCAGGGTCAGGAGAGGTATCAGACAAGGGTGTGTTTTGGCACCCCTGCTTTTCACTCTGTTTATTAATGAAGTAGACTCGATCCTTAAGAAAGCACCAGCGGACGCCCCTAGAGTAAACACAAGTACCATCCCCGTGTTACTCTATGCGGACGACGCTGTGTTGCTTTCTAGGACTCCTCGGGGTCTACAGCTTTTGATGGACAACTTTGTGGCCTTTATTGAAAGAAGAAAGTTGGTCATTAACAAGAGCAAGACATATGTGATGGAGTGTGGAGCTAGAAATGTCAAAACTAAAAAACCCTATAGGTTTCTTATTGATGGCCAGGTGGTGCAGTGTGTGGATAATTTCTGCTACCTGGGGGTTACCTTCTCTAAAAATGGTCGCTGGGATGTCGAGCATAAGGTGGTGCGCGACAAAATGATTAGGAGCGCCAATGGAATATTTGCTTTTGCAAGCAAATTAGGTAGTAGAAGGCCCAAAGAAATGCTTAAGATCTTTGAAGCTAGGTGTCTTTCGGCTGCTCTCTATGGAGCAGGGATATGGGGGGTATCCAGGGTAGAACCTTTACAGGTAGAAGAGAATACATTTCTGAAAAAATTATTGTGTCTCCCGACATCCACTGCGAATAATTTGGTCCATAAAGAACTAGGACTAAATCATCTAAATGACCTACTACTGTTGAGACCTCTGACACTTTGGCGTTCGGTCTGGATGAAAGACGAAACCTCATTTAATAGGGTTATCATTGAGGATTGTTTACGTCTAGACTATTTTCTCAAAATCCCATGGATTAAATACACAATTGAATCTTTCTCTAATGTGTTTGGGTTAAACGTTACATTAGATCATTGTTCTGCTTCGGATCTTTCTAAAGACAGTTTGAAATCAATCTTCTTAAATCACTGTGCTGAAAGACGAGCCACGGATGATCTCAAACTTTCCACCTGTATACGTTACAACCAATTGAACGAATTTGTGGGCCTACACCCTTACCTCTTCCAGGTAACTAAAGGGCAAGATCGGTTTGTCCTTACCAGGATGAGGATGGGTACGGTCCACCTATTGGTTGCATTCCCTGAGATTAAGATGCGCCCTACAGGTCCATGTCGGTGCGATAACATTTCAGAACAAAGCACAGAGCACTTTTTACTTATATGTAACCTGTATAGTGAATATCGTAAATTCTTTTTAAAACCTTTATTTATTAAATTTGGAGCAAGAACCATCAAAGCGGCAATGAAATTACTTTTTAATTTGCATCACCCTGACATCTGTTTTTATACGGCTAGTTATTTACTCAAGGCAATTAGTTCTAGGAAAAGCATGAATTTTTAAATATTTTTTTTTAAATAATTTATCCACTGGAAACTTTTTTAAAGTGCGTTATTTGATTTGTTATATGTATCATACTGTATTTTTTGCGGATTGCGATTGTAAAGTGTATTTTCCTTTAACATGTATTATATGTATGTACTTTTATGGGCATGATTTACATGTCTCCGAATAAAGTTTTGACTTGAATCATCTGGAGACAGTGGACACAAATGAATATCTTCAAGTGGAAACTGCAGACACCAGAGTTAGCAAACCTCACAAAATATACGAAATAACATTGCGTATAGAGGGGGATAAGACTAGAAAAATAAGGGGACTATTTTGGGATAATCTCTCCAAGGGCTATGATATCCTTCTAGCTGAAAAAGACTGGCCACCAGAGTTTGTCAGGGATTGCCCTCATGGCGAAGAAGTAATTATGCCTGCCTTCTCAAATCATATCCCAATTCATAAAAAATACACACTTGCTAGAAAGTGGGCAGTGGCTCTAGCTCCTGCTTTATATAAAAATCACGTGGGATGGGATGAGGACTCTCCTCCTCACAAAATCCAGTTAAAATCACAACCTACTGCACAAAGGCAGTACCCAATTAAGCAAGAAGCAAAAAAACAGGTAAAAGAAATACTAGATCAGCTAGAATACCAGGGGGTGATTGAAACTTGCACCTCACAAATGAACAACCCTTTGTTTCCGGTCTCCAAACCAGACAATTCATATCGTCTAGTTTTGGATTACCGACACCTTAACACATGTTGCAAAACTTTTGCAGTGCAAAATTCGCATAGTGCTGCACTAATGAATAACATAGTGCGCAAAAAATACAAAACAACCTTAGACATCTCTAATGGATTCTTTTGTCAAAACATAGCACCAGAGAGCAGATATTTGTCTGCGTTATCAATAAATGGCACTCAAAAACAATTCTGTCGGTTAGCCCAGGGTTACAAGAACAGCCCGGGAGTATTCTCAGCGAGAGTAACAGAATTACTACAAATATATGATGATGAAGCATTATCTTATGTCGACGACATTTACTTAACAGATGATGACTTGGAGACTCACTTGAAGAGAGTGAACACCATAATACTTGGGTTCGCAGCAGAGGGTTACAAATTCAACTTTAAAAAATCCAGAATTGCCCATCTGACAGTCCTGTTCTTAGGATATGAATTATCAAGTGAAGGCAAAAGCCTGGCTGACAATTTCCTAGAGAAATGTGCCGTAATCCAAGCACCTAGAACACTAAAAAACCTACAGTCGATTCTAGGCTTCCTAAATTTCGGAAGAACATACATTGCAAATTACGCAGAAAGGGTCAAACCCCTTTATGATCTGATAAAACCAGATTTTAAAAGATCCAATTGGACTCAAATACACACAGAAATTTTGAGATCCTTACAAACAGACATGCTAATTAAAACAAAATTAGAAACACGTGATAACACACGCAATCTTGTGATTCGAGTCATCCCAGGGAGATGCGGATTCACATACCTGACCTCTAATGAGGGAGAAAAGGTACCAATTGCATTCAAATCACATTTGTACACAGAAGCTGAACAGAAATTCAGCAACAAAGAAAAAATTGTTCATGCAGTTCAAACCGCAATAGCTAGAGAAAAAGATCAAGCTGACGGTAGACATATCACAGTCAGAACAGCAGAATCAGCCTTTGAGGGGCACTAACAACACCGTGTAATTTACCAACAACAACATTGAATCCGGAATGGATACAATGGGTGAATTCAATCACAACGGACAAAGTATAATATTACTTTGATCCAGAACTAGAAGAATTAAAAAATCTAGAATATGAAAGAACATTCCCTCTGCCAATCGACATTCTGCCTTTACGACATTACGCCTGTGTAATTTATACAGACGGACATGCTCAACCCCCCGTTTGGGGAGAACAGGCATACAACCCCACATGTGGGATTACAAAAGAAGTGTGGCGCGGAGGTAAACTAAAACCTCTATTAACAAAAACACACTCAGTAGAAACTAATTCAGAACAACAAACTGAAATACTAGCATTGAAAATGGCGCTAGATAATGCGGATCACGAATTCCCGACACTTATAGTGTCAGATTCATATTACTGCGTCAAATCATATAATAAGGATTTGCAGACATGGATTCAGAACGGTTACAAAGATGACACAGATGCACCAATAAAGCATAAAATGCTCTGGGAACAAGTAGTTCTTTTGCAAAAAGAACTACCAAAGACTCACGTGATACACACACTGAGTCATCAACGTGATGGCGTTCACGTTGCAGGGAATTCATTGGCTGATGAGGCCGCGAAGGCAGCTGTGCAAACGGCTTCCGTAGCTGCCATCACCCGGTCAAAAACAAAAATAGACAGCGAAATATTACAAGCTGTCAGCGCTTCAGAAAAGGATTCGATAGAAACACTCCCGAAAGGCTTTCCAGTAAAATACTCATACATAACTGATGCAAACAATGTTCCTTTTGCTCGAATCCCTGGAGTGGGGGATAGGGCAATTCCAAACATGGAACATAGGTTAGGACTAATAATAGCGGCACACGAAGGGCTTGCTTCTATCCATGCTGGCGTCTCAGCCACAGTATCATTATTAAAACAGAGATACTGGTGGCCACAAATGAGAAGACAAACAAGGAACTATGTTCTAGAATGTGAAATATGTCAAAGAATGAAAGTATCAACGGTGAGACGTCCAGCTCAGACGCCCCTTCTAATCTCGGATAAACCATTAGCCTGTGTTTATCTAGATCACTGCGGTCCCTTACAAAGGGACGGTAACTATAAATATATCTTGGTCGCAGTGGATTCATGCACGAGATTCATATGGATGTGGCCCCAGCGAACAGCTGACGCCAGAACTGTTATAAAAGATTTGCGAGTCTTTATCGGCACATACGCAATTGGCATGCTGCATTCGGACCACGGTCCTGCTTTTAGCTCTAGAGCTTATAAGGAGGCCATGGTCAGCATGGGTGTGGCATTGCGGTACTCTTGTCCATTTCACCCTGAGGGGAACGGAATTGTTGAAAGAAAAAACCGTGACATAAAGCAATCTATAACGGCAAAGGTATTAGGTTCGGGAGCTGGGTGGGTCAAACATCTAATAAGTGTCCAACGTAGTCTAAATAACTTGCCAAGAAATTCTCTGAAGGGATTCAGTGCGTACAAATTATTATTTGGAACTAGGATGTTGATCTCTGACATTGATAGTCAGACTTCAGTGGTGAAAGAAAAAAGCTTTGATATCAAAGACCGTTTGGCTATTTTGCAGGACTTAACCAAAACAAGAAAAGACCTGAGCAACATAAAGTTGAAACAACAGCCAACCACCACTGAAGAACCACCACCTGTCCCAGCAAGACCTGTCTGGATTCCAAAAGTCGGGGATCTAGTCAGGGAAAAGATCGCGGTAAAGAAGGAATTTGAGCCTTCTTACAGAAAAGCAGTTCCTGTCTTGTCTATCAACGGGACAAGATCAGTTGTACTACCGCCACTTGCTGGTAAAAAGGAGAACCGAGTTGTATCAATCGACCTGGTAAAACCACAATCATGTGGCCGATAACAAACAGTAGGCCAAGTGGACTCCCAATAAGTAGCCGAACACCAAGGTTTGCTACCAGTACAGAGGTCCTAACGAAGAGGCTCATCACATTCGAAACGCCTACAGAAGAACAACAAGGACAATGCAACAATGCAATAGAACTTAGACCTCTGAAAACCCAAATAAAAACTTTTAGCAGAGACACACCAATCTACAATGAAGTACCAAGAGAAAATGCAGGAAACAGTAATCCTGAAGCAATTGGAACAATTGACAGAACTGCATCCAGCTACTTCATAAACTTCGATGATTCCTCTGAAGGCTTCAGTGAATCAAAGACACAGCCATCATCAAAAACTTTTAAAGATAAAGCTAAAGAACTTTTGAAACAACTAAAAGAAACATATCTGATTTCTCCATGGATCGAATTTTGGGTGGGTTTTGGTGCATTTATCCTCATACTTTGGCTCATCATGGTACTTACTTTGGGACGCTTCATTGAGGGAAAATATGCTAAAATGGACACAGCAAGTCAGAAAATCAACTTGATCCTCAAACCACACACATCTTCACACGTCGAGAAAAGAGAACTTTCTTCAGTCAACTTCACAGCCAATCCGATACCGGGTGGGGTAGCCTGGGACAACACTGACTATGAAATTTATGGTCCGGTCGAAATCCTGAAATATCCACACCAAATTAAGATCTCATTGAGTGACTTTGCAAAACCAAGCTCATTTGCTGATGATTGGGACTTCGAAAGCATTAATAATATGATGTCTGACTTAGTAATGTCTGCTAAATTTACCAAACATGATTATTTGCAGGGTTCTACAAATTATGATAGTATGTACTGTTATAACCACTATGGTAACCATTTTCTACATAGATCTGCACAACCTAGAAATGTTTTAAATTATAATCAATGGGAACATTGTGCAACCCCTCCAAAAGGAAGCTCAAGAACCTTCTATGACAAATATTCATACTTTTCAGGTTTTAACACAAGTAATGCTGAAGCATTTTATTTCAAATTGTCAAACAAGACAGGAACTAAGACCATGATAACAAACACAAAATTGATATATTCAGACTCATTCTTTGAAAAAATGAATACTTTTGGTTTTGATTATTGGGACAAAAATGTTGAATTGAAAAGTGTTTGGGGTACAAAAGAATGGCAAGTGCAGGGTATAGAATCTTTGTTTAGAGCCTGCATGATCCCAGAACAAATGATATTTTTAAATGACACTGTTCAACAAACTACCTGTCTTGGCCTAGCCAAAATCAAAGACTTAAATAAACCGTCTATTCCAAAGCCAACAATGAACAGCAATAGCTCTATAGATGAAGAGATAGACGTAAATTATGTATTAAACCAAAACAGAACACATCCAGATTGGAAACAGTGGTTGATCTGGCCCACAGATACTAATAACTGTCAAGACAGATTCCTGAACAAAACACAGGGGTTCAAAATGACCAGGCCAGACCCTAGATATCCTCAAAGACATCACCCAGGGATAATAACCACCTACAGTGTGGGCAAATTATGCCTTCAGTGGCTACAAACTTCCACACTGACAGAAATTAAGCAACACCTAACTTTACTTACTGATGGTGCTGACTTGCGTGATTTCATTATGGGACCGCGCAAACAGCGTCAAAAACGTTTCATAGCAGCCTCTGTATATGCAGCATACAATGAGGCCTGGAAGGTTACTCAAATTGAAACAGCAGAGAGAATACGGGAAATTGACCGTATTAATTTGGAAAAATCACTTTCTGTAGTGGACAATGGGTTAATGACTCTGTCCTCCAGAATTTTTTCTTTGGACAGCATTGTGTCTTCAGCAATCGACATATTATCGCAAGACTTACTGTTATTACAACACGGTCAGTCTCAATTGCGTTCTATTGTACAGCTTGGCTGGACGTTACAAAATCTACGTTCAGGCTATGTGCCTTGGCGTTTAATCAACACAACGTCACTATTCCAAATCTTTAACCTTACTGATAGACAAATCAGTATGGCACAAAAGGGTGCTGATTATACAATCTTGAGCATTGAAAAACTCGAAAGATTACCAGTGACAATGTCAGAACGACCTGTCAGTGAATGGATAATACATGGGATAATAAATATTCCAATCTCAACCTTCAGGTTTCAATACTGCCAAAAATATATACAGGCTGGCATGTACGAGAAATTGGGAAAGGGGTACATTAAAACAACATGGAACCTGCCCTATTCACATGCATGTGTCAGTAATAAAGGACAGAAAGTGTTTCTTAGTGGCAATAATTGTGCGATGTCACTAAGCGGCACGCTTCTGTGTAACGGAATTAGTTTGCATGGAGCCTGTGAAGGGAATTCATACAACCTTTCATGTCACCAGCAAGGCGCACCTGCAACAGAGATAGAACCATTCTTTCAAAGACTCTATAATGGGAGTTACATTCTAATTGTAGATCGCAGATGTTGTAGTCTTATGCCCGGGACTCCTTATCTCGTAACTACGACTGCGAAGGTCAAGTGCTGTGGACGCTCACTGTTCCCCAGCTCCTTTCCAGACAGGGAGGCAAGGGCATGGCCCAATTTGAAAATTACTTCTATTCGAATAGATACTTTGAGCAGAATGAAAACAGTGCTTCTTCAGACGCCTACAAGGCTCACGTCATCAAAAGAAACGTATGATCTACAAGTCGCAAGGACGACTGCAGAGATACATTCATTGTTATCAACTAATTCCCCCATACATTTCGCAGAAATCCTGAATGAAATCTTAAATATTTCTGATACCAATGGGGTCTCAAAGGTATTTAAGACAGTATTTTCGATGGCATTAACACCATTCAAAGCCATACTGGGTATTTTTCCAGATTTCGTCCATTCGATTTTTGGCGGACTTCCCCTGATCTTGGGACTAATTGCGGGAATCCTATTCTTAGTCCTTATTTTTCGTTATGGCAACCCATGTCACAGACCAAACTCTTGCGACAAGGGAAGAAACAATCCTAGCCATTGGATACCGGGACCGGATATCAAAAATCCTGGGACTCTCCCGGCTTAGAGACCTGAACATGACTTGGTTTCTATCATTTCGACCAATGTGGCAAAGATGTGTTTTACCTGTATTAAGGTGTCTGCTATGTGGAGAAGAATGCGTGTTAGACACCTGTCTGACGCTACAATCGGATGCGCCAATGGATGCAGAAACATTGTTGAGCCCGATCAAGGTTCACGCTTTGTGCTGCCCTCAAAGGCTACCAATCCTGATGACGGCATTCGTGGAAGCTTCACCACTACGATTAAGGGGTAGTGAAGTTCAAGATGAAAGCAGCATCGATCAGGTACGACCTTCTGTCAGCAATCCAATTCAGAATGTCAATGGAGACAATCATGCGCACGAATGCATGGTTACACCTTTTTCCGAGTTAGTGGAACTTTCCCAGGAAGCTGTTGACAGTTTTTTCGAAAGCCTAAATGATATGATGTTCTCACCAGAGCAGAAATAGAGACTTTTGAGCAAGCTCGTACACGGCGTTCCCTGAATTCGGCCTTCAACTTTAAAAATAAAGTCACATGAACAATTTTACCTCCAGTTCACGGACAGCAAATTTTCAGCAGCCCCAAAATATTTTTGCATATTTTTCGGGACACTATCTTCTGCTTAAAGTAAGAACTATTCTTAGAGAACTAAGGTTTCTAAATTTTAGATAGTTTATAGACATTAGCTGCCCGCTGGTACGTTCATAAATATTTTATTGTGTGATGGAATGGTCTCGAACTTTTTTTCTGTATTAAGAGCCATTTCATGTGTAAATTCTCATATACCTAATAGCAGTAATGTATACAAATGCGTGATTACTTTGGCATTATTCTACAGCTTGAGTGCATACAATACATATGATTGCAAATTTTTCCGTATATTTGAAAAATTTCAAAATGCATTTATGTATTTTGGGGTGGTAAGGTATACACTATACTCTATAGTATGTTTTACTATGCATAGATTAGTAAATATGTCCATAGTTAGCGTGGAGTGGGTGTGATGTATTCCTATAGGTTCTGAATCGATCCCCCTATTCCTGACCCTATTCTGGTTAAACAAACCAACAAGTAAACTAGCAGTCAGCCCATGAGGCAGAAAACCCCCATGATGCAGATACCGTTATCTGACGCAGTCACACTACGGCACAGGAACGTGTTATCTGATTAGGTCATAACGCTTGCGATCTAATTAGACAAGCGATATTCCTCCAGCCCCTGATAAGGCATACGGAGTTCTCATAACAAATCAAACCTATGACAACCTGGGCAAAACTCTGCGGCCATTGTTATGATTTCACAGAGAACTTCAGCAAAAGAATGTGCTAACGAGCAAGTCGTATGACATCCTTATTGACGTATCTATGTCCATCCTTACGTCAATCTCGGCACCTTAAAGGTATAAATATTACCGATATTGCCCTATGCAAACACACGCGGTGGTGACGAGACGGAGCAGCCATACTTGCCGAAGCCCAGAGCAGAGCAGACCCCGCTGGCGCAGCCCCGCCTTCCTGACGCGCTGAGAACGAGACGCGCTGCTTTCTCCTGCCGAGAAATCCAGCACCGGCGCTTCCGGGTAGCCCTCGCAGGCAGCCTGGAATATCGAGACCAGAGAGAGAGATACCATCCCTCATTCAACCTAGATTCCAGGTACAGAACTGAATAACCCCTCGCAGAGAATTCTTTAGTTATTCACTTGGCAAAACCAAACTTAACTTAAACTGTAACTTTCTATTCCCGCCCACGTATTAGGCTTAGGTCAGGTACACGGGGTAGGTGTATTTAGAAACACCAGTTGAGTACGTTTAGTCAAATGTATATGTGTATGTAATATATTTTATTCATTTTAAAACATCTTATGGCTTAGAAACCATATCAATGTTTTTACAGTATTATTTCATACTATTGCTTTTAATGTATGCACTTTACTTAGCTATAAATATTGCAATAATATCGATCCATTTCTCTTGTATGAGAAAAGAGACTGATCAATAAATAACACCTTTTTATTGAACACGCCCGTCTCTTCCTTTTCTCTACATTCTGATGAGACTAAGAATGCACGTACTGACTGAGTAAAATAAATTGCCTTTTATTCACACGACTCTCGAGATACACTCTTGATTAGGGGAGAGCAAAGTTGTCATGTTCTATGGTTGTCAGAAACTAAATCCCTTCTTGTCTAATCAGGGAAGTTAATTCCTTCCTGAACATTCGAGAAAGTTTCTAGTGAACTCTGAGCTAGCTGGCAAACCCAAAACTTTAAGTCTAATATCGTCAGTAGTAGACCTAGTTAACGTCTGGTCTAGGCCTTTACTATTGAAGGTATTATTCCAATGCGCAGAGCCTATTGGGATAATAGGAACTACACTACATGGCGCCCAACGCGTTTGGAAAGGGCGATAAAACTAATGTAAGACATTTAAAGTAACTCAGTCGTGCTTTCTCACTCAGACCCCTTTCTCCCATAATGGAGAAGTGTGGCTCACTGGTTAGAGGAGGCAGACCTGGAAGCAGAGGTCAGCCCGGGACCAGGGTTCAATTCCCGGCTCGGCGGGGTCTTGAGTCCTAAAATGTCCATGGACTCGACAATTCTCGCTCCGGTGCCTACTCAATTCACGGGTTCACACTCTGCAACTCTGGGCAATAGCTTGCTTAATCTCCACAACGGCCCCTCGCGGTGGGATGCCTGGCTTTCACCTTGCGGATACCCTGCCGGGGTTATCTCACAGGGGAATACCAGGACGGGTTCCCTAAGCAAGCGCTTAGAAACCGCTTGGTGATTTGCGCTATATAAATTCCTTTACATTTACATTTACATTTACATTTACATAATACTCCAAAGACGTCTGGAGTGGGTAAAAGGTTATATCCGCCAGACCTCGCAGGAGGGAACTCCTATGTATGGTTCTTGGTATAGTCAACGTTGAAGGATACACTGTTCCAAAATATTGTGCATCTAATCTTTGTTTCCATAAGAAACCTGATCTGCAAACAAAAGAAATAACCATCCTGTCAGTAAAATGGTAGACAGTGATGAAGAAAGAGAGGCAGTTAGATTAGCAACTGAACTCGCAGCAGCTGATGCTACCATGCAGGAAGCAGACCAGGATATAATACTCATCCCGGTCATTAAAAGGAAATCTATAACCATAAAACTTATAGAAAATGGACTGACACCTAGAGGTGGTACAGTCATATTCGTAATTGAGGCACACGAATATCGGCAGACAGAGGTATACTATTCATGGATAAATTTTCCAGCAGCAAATCCTGTAACAAAGTACTTCCACTATTACAAAATAGAGGAACCTCCTGAAACGTATACTCCTTTCGAGGAGGTGGAAGTACCACTCAAATTTCAAGAGCATTTGCTCTTATTTGATGGCGCCCTAAAACATAATAATCACATCACCAGGCTCGGTCCTTTAGGTAGACCAGGAGCAACGTGGCCGGTCCTAGCCGGATACACACCACATCCAGACATCGACGGGATGTCTGCAGCTAACCTGTTAACACAGCTAAAACAATTAATAAAAATACATAGACAATTAGTCCAGTATGTGATGCGGACTTCAACAATTCAGCCAGCGATTAAACTCCCACAGCTGACCCCTCACCAGGGGAACACAAATAAAATTACACCACAGAACATCCAGTCCTGCCTAGATAAAGTACCGGCTAAACGGGAACAAATACCATTCTGGCTAGCGCAGAAAATCACCCAAATAGAGGCGGTGTTTCCAGACACCACCCCGCTAGAAAAGCACAGGATTCTGACTATCTGTCTTCCAATGGGAATCGCACCACACATTGAGGACTGTGACACTTGGGGTACAGTCTTTGCTTCCATCTACACAAAAACGCACGGTGTTCCATCCATTTCGGTAATACCAGATGCGCTAAAACAAATTCAAGACAAATACGGTCCAGAACCCGCTTTAACTCTTGGTATGAAATTACTAAAAGACTTCAAGCAGGTCTCGGCTATATTATTAGCCAACATAAAGGGAGAAGCAGCAAACGTGGCGATCCGCCAGAGGTTAAAGGAAACAGATATAGCAGACCAACCAGCTGAAATTGCCAGAATCATAGAAAAATCCTATGAGGAACTAGGTAGAGATAGCTTAGGTGGAATACCAGTAAAACCACAACTGATTGAAAGTCCTGAAAAAATATTTTTTAATAATAATTCAACATCACAGAAAAAGAGCTGGGATGGAAACAAACAATCCAATCCCAAAGAAAAGAAATTCCAGTCCAGAGGAAGGTCTCCTAGGCGAAGAGAGAAATCTCCGAACCAAAGACACAGGTCACCCCAGAGTGACCCCTCTGGGAAAAGATATAACCTTAGAAATAGGGATAATATAAAAAAGCCTGATAGATATCAAGACATTGATACACGTCCCTCTCAATCTTTTCAGACTTCCTCGCAGAAATCGGAAAGAAGAGGACGATCAGAACAAAGAGAAGAGCACGCCAAGTCCAAAGACAAGGAACCTGCTCAGCTAAAAAAGAAAGTACAATTTCCAAAGAAGAAGGTAGCCAGCATTAAAATAGTTAACAATGCCGAGAATTCTGAGGACACAACTGAAAAACGGGGAATGGGCTCAGACAATGCTAGACAGCGCAGCAGAAGTGAGCATAGCTCGCAAAGTCCTTATGAATCATCTGGAGACAGTGGACACGAATGAATATCTTCAAGTGGAAACTGCAGACACCAGAGTTAGCAAACCTCACAAAATATACGAAATAACATTGCGTATAGAGGGGGATAAGACTAGAAAAATAAGGGGACTATTTTGGGATAATCTCTCCAAGGGCTATGATATCCTTCTAGCTGAAAAAGACTGGCCACCAGAGTTTGTCAGGGATTGCCCTCATGGCGAAGAAGTAATTATGCCTGCCTTCTCAAATCATATCCCAATTCATAAAAAATACACACTTGCTAGAAAGTGGGCAGTGGCTCTAGCTCCTGCTTTATATAAAAATCACGTGGGATGGGATGAGGACTCTCCTCCTCACAAAATCCAGTTAAAATCACAACCTACTGCACAAAGGCAGTACCCAATTAAGCAAGAAGCAAAAAAACAGGTAAAAGAAATACTAGATCAGCTAGAATACCAGGGGGTGATTGAAACTTGCACCTCACAAATGAACAACCCTTTGTTTCCGGTCTCCAAACCAGACAATTCATATCGTCTAGTTTTGGATTACCGACACCTTAACACATGTTGCAAAACTTTTGCAGTGCAAAATTCGCATAGTGCTGCACTAATGAATAACATAGTGCGCAAAAAATACAAAACAACCTTAGACATCTCTAATGGATTCTTTTGTCAAAACATAGCACCAGAGAGCAGATATTTGTCTGCGTTCTCAATAAATGGCACCCAAAAACAATTCTGTCGGTTAGCCCAGGGTTACAAGAACAGCCCGGGAGTATTCTCAGCGAGAGTAACAGAATTACTACAAATATATGATGATGAAGCATTATCTTATGTCGACGACATTTACTTAACAGATGATGACTTGGAGACTCACTTGAAGAGAGTGAACACCATAATACTTGGGTTCGCAGCAGAGTGTTACAAATTCAACTTTAAAAAATCCAGAATTGCCCATCTGATAGTCCTGTTCTTAGGATATGAATTATCAAGTGAAGGCAAAAGCCTGGCTGACAATTTCCTAGAGAAATGTGCCGTAATCCAAGCACCTAGAACACTAAAAAACCTACAGTCGATTCTGGGCTTCCTAAATTTCGGAAGAACATACATTGCAAATTACGCAGAAAGGGTCAAACCCCTTTATGATCTGATAAAACCAGATTTTAAAAGATCCAATTGGACTCAAATACACACAGAAATTTTGAGATCCTTACAAACAGACATGCTAATTAAAACAAAATTAGAAACACGTGATAACACACGCAATCTTGTGATTCGAGTCATCCCAGGGAGATGCGGATTCACATACCTGACCTCTAATGAGGGAGAAAAGGTACCAATTGCATTCAAATCACATTTGTACACAGAAGCTGAACAGAAATTCAGCAACAAAGAAAAAATTGTTCATGCAGTTCAAACCGCAATAGCTAGAGAAAAAGATCAAGCTGACGGTAGACATATCACAGTCAGAACAGCAGAATCAGCCTTTGAGGCACTAACAACACCGTGTAATTTACCAACAACAACATTGAATCCGGAATGGATACAATGGGTGAATTCAATCACAACGGACAAAGTATACTATTACTTTGATCCAGAACTAGAAGAATTACAAAATCTAGAATATGAAAGAACATTCCCTCTGCCAATCGACATTCTGCCTTTACGACATTACGCCTGTGTAATTTATACAGACGGACATGCTCAACCCCCCGTTTGGGGAGAACAGGCATACAACCCCACATGTGGGATTACAAAAGAAGTGTGGCGCGGAGGTAAACTAAAACCTCTATTAACAAAAACACACTCAGTAGAAACTAATTCAGAACAACAAACTGAAATACTAGCATTGAAAATGGCGCTAGATAATGCGGATCGCGAATTCCCGACACTTATAGTGTCAGATTCATATTACTGCGTCAAATCATATAATAAGGATTTGCAGACATGGATTCAGAACGGTTACAAAGATGACACAGATGCACCAATAAAGCATAAAATGCTCTGGGAACAAGTAGTTCTTTTGCAAAAAGAACTACCAAAGACTCACGTGATACACACACTGAGTCATCAACGTGATGGCGTTCACGTTGCAGGGAATTCATTGGCTGATGAGGCCGCGAAGGCAGCTGTGCAAACGGCTTCCGTAGCTGCCATCACCCGGTCAAAAACAAAAATAGACAGCGAAATATTACAAGCTGTCAGCGCTTCAGAAAAGGATTCGATAGAAACACTCCCGAAAGGCTTTCCAGTAAAATACTCATACATAACTGATGCAAACAATGTTCCTTTTGCTCGAATCCCTGGAGTGGGGGATAGGGCAATTCCAAACATGGAACATAGGTTAGGACTAATAATAGCGGCACACGAAGGGCTTGCTTCTATCCATGCTGGCGTCTCAGCCACAGTATCATTATTAAAACAGAGATACTGGTGGCCACAAATGAGAAGACAAACAAGGAACTATGTTCTAGAATGTGAAATATGTCAAAGAATGAAAGTATCAACGGTGAGACGTCCAGCTCAGACGCCCCTTCTAATCTCGGATAAACCATTAGCCCGTGTTTATCTAGATCACTGCGGTCCCTTACAAAGGGACGGTAACTATAAATATATCTTGGTCGCAGTGGATTCATGCACGAGATTCATATGGATGTGGCCCCAGCGAACGGCTGACGCCAGAACTGTTATAAAAGATTTGCGAGTCTTTATCGGCACATACGCAATTGGCATGCTGCATTCGGACCACGGTCCTGCTTTTAGCTCTAGAGCTTATAAGGAGGCCATGGTCAGCATGGGCGTGGCATTGCGGTACTCTTGTCCATTTCACCCTGAGGGGAACGGAATTGTTGAAAGAAAAAACCGTGACATAAAGCAATCTATAACGGCAAAGGTATTAGGTTCGGGAGCTGGGTGGGTCAAACATCTAATAAGTGTCCAACGTAGTCTAAATAACTTGCCAAGAAATTCTCTGAAGGGATTCAGTGCGTACAAATTATTATTTGGAACTAGGATGTTGATCTCTGACATTGATAGTCAGACTTCAGTGGTGAAAGAAAAAAGCTTTGATATCAAAGACCGTTTGGCTATTTTGCAGGACTTAAACAAAACAAGAAAAGACCTGAGCAACATAAAGTTGAAACAACAGCCAACAACCACTGAAGAACCACCACCTGTCCCAGCAAGACCTGTCTGGATTCCAAAAGTCGGGGATCTAGTCAGGGAAAAGATCGCGGTAAAGAAGGAATTTGGGCCTTCTTACAGAAAAGCAGTTCCTGTCTTGTCTATCAACGGGACAAGATCAGTTGTACTACCGCCACTTGCTGGTAAAAAGGAGAACCGAGTTGTATCAATCGACCTGGTAAAACCACAATCATGTGGCCGATAACAAACAGTAGGCCAAGTGGACTCCCAATAAGTAGCCGAACACCAAGGTTTGCTACCAGTACAGAGGTCCTAACGAAGAGGCTCATCACATTCGAAACGCCTACAGAAGAACAACAAGGACAATGCAACAATGCAATAGAACTTAGACCTCTGAAAACCCAAATAAAAACTTTTAGCAGAGACACACCAATCTACAATGAAGTACCAAGCGAAAATGCAGGAAACAGTAATCCTGAAGCAATTGGAACAATTGACAGAACTGCATCCGGCTACTTCATAAACTTCGATGATTCCTCTGAAGGCTTCAGTGAATCAAAGACACAGCCATCATCAAAAACTTTTAAAGATAAAGCTAAAGAACTTTTGAAACAAATAAAAGAAACATATCTGATTTCTCCATGGATCGAATTTTGGGTGGGTTTTGGTGCATTTATCCTCATACTTTGGCTCATCATGGTACTTACTTTGGGACGCTTCATTGAGGGAAAATATGCTAAAATGGACACAGCAAG
This sequence comes from Lissotriton helveticus, assembly GCF_964261635.1. Lineage (NCBI taxonomy): Eukaryota > Metazoa > Chordata > Amphibia > Caudata > Salamandridae > Lissotriton > Lissotriton helveticus. The sequence goes on from NC_136057.1 coordinate 456,253,816, forward strand.
TCAGAAAATCAACTTGATCCTCAAACCACACACATCTTCACACGTCGAGAAAAGAGAACTTTCTTCAGTCAACTTCACAGCCAATCCGATACCGGGTGGGGTAGCCTGGGACAACACTGACTATGAAATTTATGGTCCGGTCGAAATCCTGAAATATCCACACCAAATTAAGATCTCATTGAGTGACTTTGCAAAACCAAGCTCATTTGCTGATGATTGGGACTTCGAAAGCATTAATAATATGATGTCTGACTTAGTAATGTCTGCTAAATTTACCAAACATGAATATTTGCAGGGTTCTACAAATTATGATAGTATGTACTGTTATAACCACTATGGTAACCATTTTCTACATAGATCTGCACAACCTAGAAATGTTTTAAATTATAATCAATGGGAACATTGTGCAACCCCTCCAAAAGGAAGCTCAAGAACCTTCTATGACAAATATTCATACTTTTCAGGTTTTAACACAAGTAATTCTGAAGCATTTTATTTCAAATTGTCAAACAAGACAGGAACTAAGACCATGATAACAAACACAAAATTGATATATTCAGACTCATTCTTTGAAAAAATGAATACTTTTGGTTTTGATTATTGGGACAAAAATGTTGAATTGAAAAGTGTTTGGGGTACAAAAGAATGGCAAGTGCAGGGTATAGAATCTTTGTTTAGAGCCTGCATGATCCCAGAACAAATGATATTTTTAAATGACACTGTTCAACAAACTACCTGTCTTGGCCTAGCCAAAATCAAAGACTTAAATAAACCGTCTATTCCAAAGCCAACAATGAACAGCAATAGCTCTATAGATGAAGAGATAGACGTAAATTATGTATTAAACCAAAACAGAACACATCCAGATTGGAAACAGTGGTTGATCTGGCCCACAGATACTAATAACTGTCAAGACAGATTCCTGAACAAAACACAGGGGTTCAAAATGACCAGGCCAGACCCTAGATATCCTCAAAGACATCACCCAGGGATAATAACCACCTACAGTGTGGGCAAATTATGCCTTCAGTGGCTACAAACTTCCACACTGACAGAAATTAAGCAACACCTAACTTTACTTACTGATGGTGCTGACTTGCGTGATTTCATTATGGGACCGCGCAAACAGCGTCAAAAACGTTTCATAGCAGCCTCTGTATATGCAGCATACAATGAGGCCTGGAAGGTTACTCAAATTGAAACAGCAGAGAGAATACGGGAAATTGACCGTATTAATTTGGAAAAATCACTTTCTGTAGTGGACAATGGGTTAATGACTCTGTCCTCCAGAATTTTTTCTTTGGACAGCATTGTGTCTTCAGCAATCGACATATTATCGCAAGACTTACTGTTATTACAACACGGTCAGTCTCAATTGCGTTCTATTGTACAGCTTGGCTGGACGTTACAAAATCTACGTTCAGGCTATGTGCCTTGGCGTTTAATCAACACAACGTCACTATTCCAAATCTTTAACCTTACTGATAGACAAATCAGTATGGCACAAAAGGGTGCTGATTATACAATCTTGAGCATTGAAAAACTCGAAAGATTACCAGTGACAATGTCAGAACGACCTGTCAGTGAATGGATAATACATGGGATAATAAATATTCCAATCTCAACCTTCAGGTTTCAATACTACCAAAAATATATACAGGCTGGCATGTACGAGAAATTGGGAAAGGGGTACATTAAAACAACATGGAACCTGCCCTATTCACATGCATGTGTCAGTAATAAAGGACAGAAAGTGTTTCTTAGTGGCAATAATTGTGCGATGTCACTAAGCGGCACGCTTCTGTGTAACGGAATTAGTTTGCATGGAGCCTGTGAAGGGAATTCATACAACCTTTCATGTCACCAGCAAGGCGCACCTGCAACAGAGATAGAACCATTCTTTCAAAGACTCTATAATGGGAGTTACATTCTAATTGTAGATCGCAGATGTTGTAGTCTTATGCCCGGGACTCCTTATCTCGTAATTACGACTGCAAAGGTCAAGTGCTGTGGACGCTCACTGTTCCCCAGCTCCTTTCCAGACAGGGAGGCAAGGGCATGGCCCAATTTGAAAATTACTTCTATTCGAATAGATACTTTGAGCAGAATGAAAACAGTGCTTCTTCAGACGCCTACAAGGCTCACGTCATCAAAAGAAACGTATGATCTACAAGTCGCAGGGACGACTGCAGAGATACATTCATTGTTATCAACTAATTCCCCCATACATTTCGCAGAAATCCTGAATGAAATCTTAAATATTTCTGATACCAATGGGGTCTCAAAGGTATTTAAGACAGTATTTTCGATGGCATTAACACCATTCAAAGCCATACTGGGTATTTTTCCAGATTTCGTCCATTCGATTTTTGGCGGACTTCCCCTGATCTTGGGACTAATTGCGGGAATCCTATTCTTAGTCCTTATTTTTCGTTATGGCAACCCATGTCACAGACCAAACTCTTGCGACAAGGGAAGAAACAATCCTAGCCATTGGATACCGGGACCGGATATCAAAAATCCTGGGACTCTCCCGGCTTAGAGACCTGAACATGACTTGGTTTCTATCATTTCGACCAATGTGGCAAAGATGTGTTTTACCTGTATTAAGGTGTCTGCTATGCGGAGAAGAATGCGTGTTAGACACCTGTCTGACGCTACAATCGGATGCGCCAATGGATGCAGAAACATTGTTGAGCCCGATCAAGGTTCATGCTTTGTGCTGCCCTCAAAGGCTACCAATCCTGATGACGGCATTCGTGGAAGCTTCACCACTACGATTAAGGGGTAGTGAAGTTCAAGATGAAAGCAGCATCGATCAGGTACGACCTTCTGTCAGCAATCCAATTCAGAATGTCAATGGAGACAATCATGCGCACGAATGCATGGTTACACCTTTTTCCGAGTTAGTGGAACTTTCCCAGGAAGCTGTTGACAGTTTTTTCGAAAGCCTAAATGATATGATGTTCTCACCAGAGCAGAAATAGAGACTTTTGAGCAAGCTCGTACACGGCGTTCCCTGAATTCGGCCTTCAACTTTAAAAATAAAGTCACATGAACAATTTTACCTCCAGTTCACGGACAGCAAATTTTCAGCAGCCCCAAAATATTTTTGCATATTTTTCGGGACACTATCTTCTGCTTAAAGTAAGAACTATTCTTAGAGAACTAAGGTTTCTAAATTTTAGATAGCTTATAGACATTAGCTGCCCGCTGGTACGTTCATAAATATTTTATTGTGTGATGGAATGGTCTCGAACTTTTTTTCTGTATTAAGAGCCATTTCATGTGTAAATTCTCATATACCTAATAGCAGTAATGTATACAAATGCGTGATTACTTTGGCATTATTCTACAGCTTGAGTGCATACAATACATATGATTGCAAATTTTTCCGTATATTTGAAAAATTTCAAAATGCATTTATGTATTTTGGGGTGGTAAGGTATACACTATACTCTATAGTATGTTTTACTATGCATAGATTAGTAAATATGTCCATAGTTAGCGTGGAGTGGGTGTGATGTATTCCTATAGGTTCTGAATCGATCCCCCTATTCCTGACCCTATTCTGGTTAAACAAACCAACAAGTTAACTAGCAGTCAGCCCATGAGGCAGAAAACCCCCATGATGCAGATACCGTTATCTGACGCAGTCACACTACGGCACAGGAACGTGTTATCTGATTAGGTCATAACGCTTGCGATCTAATTAGACAAGCGATATTCCTCCAGCCCCTGATAAGGCATACGGAGTTCTCATAACAAATCAAACCTATGACAACCTGGGCAAAACCCTGCGGCCATTGTTTTGATTTCACCGAGAACTTCAGCAAAAGAATGTGCTAACGAGCAAGTCGTATGACATCCTTATTGACGTATCTATGTCCATCCTTACGTCAATCTCGGCACCTTAAAGGTATAAATATTACCGATATTGCCCTATGCAAACACACGCGGTGGTGACGAGACGGAGCAGCCATACTTGCCGAAGCCCAGAGCAGAGCAGACCCCGCTGGCGCAGCCCCGCCTTCCTGACGCGCTGAGAACGAGACGCGCTGCTTTCTCCTGCCGAGAAATCCAGCACCGGCGCTTCCGGGTAGCCCTCGCAGGCAGCCTGGAATATCGAGACCAGAGAGAGAGATACCATCCCTCATTCAACCTAGATTCCAGGTACAGAACTGAATAACCCCTCGCAGAGAATTCTTTTGTTATTCACTTGGCAAAACCAAACTTAACTTAAACTGTAACTTTCTATTCCCGCCCACGTATTAGGCTTAGGTCAGGTACACGGGGTAGGCGTATTTAGAAACACCAGTTGAGTACGTTTAGTCAAATGTATATGTGTATGTAATATATTTTATTCATTTTAAAACATCTTATGGCTTAGAAACCATATCAATGTTTTTACAGTATTATTTCATACTATTGCTTTTAATGTATGCACTTTACTTAGCTATAAGTATTGCAATAATATCGATCCATTTCTCTTGTATGAGAAAAGAGACTGATCAATAAATAACACCTTTTTATTGAACACGCCCGTCTCTTCCTTTTCTCTACATTCTGATGAGACTAAGAATGCACGTACTGACTGAGTAAAATAAATTGCCTTTTGTTCACACGACTCTCGAGATACACTCTTGATTAGGGGAGAGCAAAGTTGTCATGTTCTATGGTTGCCAGAAACTAAATCCCTTCTTGTCTAATCAGGGAAGTTAATTCCTTCCTGAACATTCGAGAAAGTTTCTAGTGAACTCTGAGCTAGCTGGCAAACCCAAAACTTTAAGTCTAATATCGTCAGTAGTAGACCTAGTTAACGTCTGGTCTAGGCCTTTACTATTGAAGGTATTATTCCAATGCGCAGAGCCTATTGGGATAATAGGAACTACACTACAACATGTCTGTCTAGTCGTGGTATGGAGTGGTCGAGCCAGTGTAGTGTTGTTATGCCAGAGTCCAGACAGCAGTTCATGTACATTGCGGCTATGTGGCTTGCTGCATACAATTAGATATGCTCTGTCTGTCTGTGTCAAAGAGGTATGCTACATCAGGTTGCTTCACTCCGTGGTGCCTGCCTTGACCGTCTGCATGGCCCTGGCCTGGTGTGTGCTAATTAGTATCCTTGAAAAGGAGACTCAGAATGCGCACTTTAGAAATGATGCTTGTATGTAATAATGTCGCCTCTGAAACTGAAAGTGTTATTTTTGCACTACACACCGTACCTTATTTTTTTTTCTCTGTGGTGTTTTAATAATATCACTTCCTGTTTTTCCATCAACAATTACAGGTCGGCTTTTACCCTGTGCGATGGGAAAAACGATTAACTCAGGCTTACCATCAGCGATCCGCAATTCCGCATCCGCCAGGCAGGCAGTGGACAGTGTGTCTGTCTGGTCACCAAGATTGATCGACGGAGCGTCAGATGGAATGGAGGAGTACTGCGAATAAGAGGAATGGCTGGATGCATGCAACTTCCCAAATTGAACAGGGCAACTACAACATACAGTTACAGTATCCTCTTCACTTCTCCTTATCTTTTAAATAATGTTATTGTTGTGAACTTCTATGAGTGTGACTCTGTGCGTTTGTTTGCTCTCTGCTTCAAATTCATCCCTCCAGCTATTTGATAAGTTTCTTTGCTATTTTTAAAACTAATTTAATGTACTAATAAGTGTTTATTCTCTCTGAGGGCAGATAGGCAAGTGAAATTGCGTAATTACTGAAGCCCTGTACTGTTAAATTGTTTCTTCATAGTTAGTAAGTTGTAGTAAGTACTACTTTTCAGTAACCTAACCATCCATTTAGCAAACAACTTCATGCATGCAGTAGTACACTTCCTTTATGTCCCTTAAAAGATTTATGGATGTCTTCGTATCCAAAGATTTGTTTTTCTTCATTTGTTGTTTGTCCATGCTGTGTTTTTTTTCCTCTGTCCACAAAAATCTCCCAAAAACCCCCATTCCCATCCAGTTTTCAAACCCTAACCCTCTTCCCCCGGGCTGTGGTGTTTTCATTGAGGTGTGACTAAATGACAACAATAATTCCACACACTTGCTGGGGAGGATAAGGTCAAAGCAACATAAAATCAATTTCAAGGCTGGTGAAGGAATCCGAGGATATATTATTCTTATTCTGCTTGACACACACCCCTGAGTAACTATTTGCAAATCAAATCAGAATTTCATGTGCGCCATCAAGTGGATTGATCATCAACAACATCCTCCTCCTACACGTGACAAATCGAATGCTTACACTGCTGTGTCCTTCACCTTCAGTACTATTTCTTGTAGTAGCCATACTCCACGCAACTAGTACTTATATTTTGAATACTTTAGCATTGCTTAGGCTACAATTTATGGCACTGTTCTTGTTTACTGTACTATCTATCGTACTGTTCTAATGCTACGCTCAGGCCTTTTTCATATGCTGCTACTGCCAGTGTGTACCACTACTACTACCACCAAAACAATGACATTTCATCCATCCAGGATTCCAGAGCCAACCTTAATCGCCATTTGCCATGCAGCCAGCCCTGTGCCTAGCCCTATTCTCAAACACGAATCACAGGTAAGATAAGCATTTTGGAGGAGGAAGAATAATGGAGTAGGAGGAGAGGAGAGACAGTCGGTAGTAGTAGTAAAGTAGTAGGACAATTGAATTCACTAACTCTGTCAGTGGTACTTTTGTACAAATTTGGGCGATTAGACAATTTGAATCAACCAGCCAGTTAAGTTTCAGGAAAACAAACTTACAGTTGAGTTAACCCCCCCTGCCTCCCACACAAAATAGTAAAAACGCGTTTGCTATGTTTAAGTCGAAAATAAATAATTATTTACACCCTAACAAAAATGAACAATCCCACAAGACCCGACTCACCCCCCTCCCTAACCCCAACCAATGTCCATGAAATGTCCCGAAGAAAAGTTCCAAAACCCCAACGCCCAATTCCCACCCCCAAAAGTCTTTAAAAAAAAGGGCAAGGGACAGTCTCTCCTCTACTTCCGTCGGCGGTGTCCTGTGGCCAGGTGGTCACACAGCTCTCTCCAGAGGTCCTTGAGCTGGGATTTCTGCCTCCCCACCTCCTGCTCAAGGTTGGACACTCTGAGGGTCAAGCGGTGCACACAAGCCTTGCACCTGCAGGTACTGTGGGGGGGCAGCTGATTTTTTTGCTGCTTGGCGGCGGCGGGTGGCTTACGGACCACGGCTCTGTACCCCTGAAGGCTTGCGCTGACCGTATGACCCAGGGGCAGCGGAGGAGGATGCAGCTGTCGTGGATGTTGTGGACTGCGACTGTGTGTCCTCCTCCTCCTGGGCCACAATTGCCTCCAGCTTCCGTTGCCGGGCCCGTCTAGCCAACTCCTTCCTTGTTAGTTTGGAAGGAGCATCTATATGAAGAAAGAAAAACATACTGTAACCAATGCTCTTTAAGATTAGCACAAAATAATTCAGCAGAAAGTTGTGTCACAGTAGCATTAGCAACTTGCAAGCACAGTACATAACAATTGTGGCATGTATCTATCTAACCTCCCCCTTCGTGGGCCTCTGCTCTATAAGGACTCACTACATTAGACTCAGACAGTACACCAGTCTTCTTCATCTCTCTTGTTTAGCGAAATTGGTACATAAACTTGTGGAAGCCGGCATAATGCCATCGCAGTCAACTTGCACCCGAGAAAAACAGACGCAAGCCATGATGACACAGACTTGCATTACTGTTACCAGTCCAGTACATGCAGGTGGTGAAGCTACTTTTCTATTATGGATGGCACTGGCCATACTCTTTTACAAGGGCTACTGCTCAATTAACTTAACTTTCACCCTGGCCTGCCCCTGATGACTACAAAAGGAAAATGAAGAAGATAATATGATCATCTATCCCTTTACAGGATATTTGCTTACGTATGGGATGACTTTAGGTGCTTTGTTTTTGATTGACCGATAGGCCACACATCAATGTCAATGACAGAGTTGTAAAAAAAATATTAACAGAGGTAGTGAGTGGTCCCCGACTCCCCATAATTGCTGGATATATGCTGTGCTTGCAAACTACTGTTACTAGTCATGGTAGTATTCTGAAAAATTACAACTTCTTTCCTCGGCTTTGCTACTCTGGCACAGGGGTGCGAAGTTACATGCTCTTCAAAGTAACACTCTTCATCTAGTGACCGTCTACTCTGTCTACATACACCTATGCTATCTATGAGGAAGATACCATCCCGGCATCCATCCATTCAAAGTAAATGTCAATCACTCTTCATAATGTCTCAACTGGACAAACCTTCCTTTTTCTCACCAAAAAACAACCTTTCTATTTTATTTTGTAAACCGGCAGCCATGCATCCGTGCTTGACTTGCATTTGAATTTGAACCAAAGGATACATTGCGCACACATACAGTTTCTGTTTCACGCACCCAGGCAGTCCTCTTTTCTTTCTCCTTGCACCCAGCCTTCAACCGGCCATGCATCAGATTCCCATTTCCCGGCCACCTCGGGCAGCATTCAAAAACACGTATCATTCTTTGCCAGTCATTAATTTTAACTCACTCGTCCATCTTTACACCCTTCTTTCCCTTTTCACTCATCAAGTTCATCTCTGATCTGACTTGGCTTCTCGATAAAACTTTCACAGCTGAGTTGAAGTCAAATTTAGAGGAGGCCATTATTGGTCAACTCCCGCCGCTAATGCTATTGCTAATTAGAAGTCAAGGGTGACTGTCTTCTACCTGGTTGACAAAAACTTAGTTCTCAATTTGTAAGTCTTCTTAATAGTAAAGTGTACTTGAACTTTACAACATATACACCCCTGCAGAAAGACCACTCTGCAATCTCAATACGCAAGGAATATAATAGCTTACCACTGACCGCCACTACCGTGGCATCCCCCACAGCAGTTCCTGGTGGCTGTGGCACCACATCCGACCCTGGAGTGCCCACCTCTGCGCTGGCCCCGGCACTGGTGGATGGCTGTGCCGATGGTGTTACGCCTAGAAAAATTCATTTAATATTTTTAGATGCCATATACACCACTCCCTATTTTGTCTTGGAATAAAACATTTTTACTAGTACTACATAAACAAATTTAATGACTTGTGACTCTCTAGTCTAAACTAAAAATGTCCCTTTCTTCAGGGAAGGGTGTTTTTTATTTATGCTTAGCCATAACATGTGATGCTACACTTTTTGGCACAACTGATGAATGCTTGCTTTTAAACACGCCCCATTTTTCTCATAACAGACAGAAGTTTCCCTTCTACGAACAAGAGCACGATCATCATCATATCTTAGGCGGAGTCGTCAACGATTCATCCCCAACAAGACTTTAAGTTCCAAGTCCAACCAGGTGAGGGCTGTCCTACAATTAATGTGTGAAATCAGCCACTTTTCAGTCGTTCACCGTTTGTTATATGACATTGATTTTAATAAATGTTTTTATATAATGCACAATTTTAATTTTTACAGAGTACACACAGAGCTAGTTGTTTTACTTTTAAGAAAGCTTTAAAACTTACATAGACTCTGTGGTTTTTGGTCATGAGTGAGTGAGCGAAAGGGTTTGCAATTTGCAAACATGAGTACGTGACTCTGAGAGGTCGGGACTCTGACTCCATAGTCTTCTGGGTTGTATAATCATTGAGGATCATTGCTGCATTCAGGAGCTAAATAATGACTCTCTGACACACTAGCTAGTCAGTAAGGAGATTGGGGGTTCAACTTCTGGTATGACTGAGGTATGTGGAAAGTCTAACTGCGCCTATTATAATTTATAACCAATGCCCTATTTCTTGTCCATAGTTCGGTATGTGCAGAATAGTCCCTGCAACAGTAGTAGTATAGGTCCTCATATCCAATCAAAAAGTAAACTAGTATTTTATTCTTGGTGGCCATTGAAATTTTATTGTTGGGAATTGTCAAAGCATAAACATTTAGAAGACTTCAATAGACATTATGGACAACCCAGACGACTGCACTCAGTGCCTAGAGCTATTCCTGAATAGGAGTTTTGTTTAACAGTACACCTTCTGCCAACTGTGCAAGCTTAGCTTGCTACACAGACAGACTAATAATAATCTAGTAGTAGCACAGTGAGTCATAGTAGAGGCAGGATAAGAATTTAGAAACAGTCTACAAGAAGATCAAAGACGATTTAGGAAAAAATAGAATTATGAGGAACGTTTGGAATAAATAGGTGCTGTAAAAGCTAGGGAAGTATAATTAATAATATTAACAGAAAAACGTACTGGGGCCAGCAGAGGAGCCCTCGGCGGACCTATCCTGGCCTTCCTGTTATTGTTCCTGCTCCGCCGGCGCTGCTACCACCTCCTCTGTCCTCTTGCCCCTAGGGGGAGCTGATGTACAACATAAAAGAAAGACACAAACATGGATGATTGTTGTCAACCAAATCAAACATTTCAAATAAACAATAACAAATCATTTCAGGGAAATAGACAACAATTGCACTAAATTTATTGACCTATCTGATGTGGTCTACTAGGATATTACTAGTATTGCTGGATTTGCGGACCGTCTACTTGGAAAGTTATGTAACTCACTAAACCAACCACAAACAGGTGTTACTAGCACTGGCAGGCAGCACTCCGCAGCACGCGAAGTGACAGACACAGTCTGTCATGATTGCAGACCACTAAAAAGTTTCCTACTAAATAACCAGTCATAATATACTCAAACTATCAATCCACCACCACTATCTCTTCTTAGTGGCAGGAGTGCAAAGGAAGGACTGGACTTGAGTCTCTAGTGTCTAGCATTACGCAGTTCTGTAAAGTACACTCATACATAATCACTCAGGCCAAATGAGCACAAAATTGAAAACAAGTAAGCATAGTAGCACCGCCAGTGAGCAGGCGAGCACCTGCAATCACAGAAGCTTTTGAAACATAATTTACCTGCAATGTAATCTCTAGTGTCTAGCTTTACGCACTTCTGTATAGCACACTCATACATAATCACCCAGGTCAAATGAGCACAGAATTGAAAACAAGTAAGCATAGTAAGACCGCCAGTGAGCAGACGAGCACCTGCAATCACAGAAGCTTTTGAAACATAATTTACCTGCAATGTAATCGGCAGCATTCTTGCTTGGAAAAAAGAAATATTTGCAATATCATAACACAGAGCAGAAGACAACAAAGTAGTGATTAAATAGCTACTAGTACTCACCAAGCCCAGGGATCTCCTCGACAAGCAGGTCGAGCAGGTCGTGTTCCCGGTCCTGGATGTCGGACCACCGGTGCACCGCCTGGTTGTAGGTGTGTCGGACCCCAGACTCCCGATACATGGCCCGGCACACCTTCCCCCATAGCTGGCGACGCTCCCGGAACCCGACCCGGTACCGAGCCTGCCGCCTGCCGCGACGGTCTTAGGGAGGTGGCACTGGACGAAGAAAACCAGTGCGGCCACCTCCACCACGCTAAAGATCTCCCAGGCAGTTACTTCCTCCCCCCTTAAGCGCCCGCAAGGGAGCCAGCTACGGGGTGCCGGACGCTTCCCCTTAGACTTGCTGGCTCCCTCTGTCATGGTCCTGGGTGAAAAAAGAAGAAAAGTGTAGGGAAAAAAAAGGAAATAAAAGAAAAGAGAGAGCTAAACAAAAAAAGTTGTTATTAAAGTAACAAAAAGTTGAAAAAAAAACACAAAATATAGATGCAGAAAAATAGAGTGATAGATATTGAGTAAAAAAGATTAAAAAAAAGTTCAAACAAACAAAGGATTGCAAAGATGAAAGCAGGATAGAAAAAGCATGCCCAGAACCATAGCAATTAATGAAAAACAAGATGGCCGCGCCCATTGCGACCGCGTGGGTAAGTTCGCCAAATATTTTCCCCGTGAGCACGTAAAAACGGATGAGAACATGCAATTGCGGCCCGCATGTAGGAAATGCACAATGCGAGCATGCAACTGGTGCCCGGAAATGGAAACACGCAACGCGAACACTGAAAACAAGATGGCCGCACCCATGAATGACCGCATGGGTAACTTCGCGGTCGCTGTGCTGAAAAAAAACCAGCGAACACGCAAAGCGCCCCACGAACATGCAAAAATAAAAAAAATTGCGGATTTTGCGGACCACGAATTCGCTTTCGCGCAAATTCGCGTACCGCAAATTACGCCCATACTTACTTTTTGCGCAGAATAAAATTGTACCGATTTAAGTGATTCCCTGCTGGTCAAGGTTTCATTTGTGAGTGTGTGTTCTTTGGGTGATTGAATTCTATCAATTCTTTTAGGGAAGCAGACAGTTATTATTTGTTGTTGTTTTCGTATACTCAAAATTGAGCCAGATAGTGTGTGGAAAATTGTGAAGGAGGTCGAACTGCTGTGAAGAGTGAGCGTGATGGCTGAGTGTGCTGCACTTGGGTAGGTCAGCTGCTGTAACGCCATGCTGGGATTGATTGTATTTGTCATCTGGTGTCGCATTGTCATTGTCGAGTGCATTGTTACGTAATTTGACACTTATGTGCTCTGGAATTGATTGTAATTGACCCGGTACACAATTTCAAAAAGATTCAAAGCAATAAGGGACATGATGCGAGGTGATGTAGATGTGCCTACTATAGTTAGTGAGGAAGCTCCACAGGAGGATATGCCAGTTTATTATATGGCGATGAACGTAGGGCTTCATGTTATAATCCGGCTTCAGTCAGTCAAATACTCTTTATTCGATTTATAAAATCATAAAACACATAAAAACATTATATATACACATTTAAGATAATTCGATACATTTTCATAATCATTTCATACAAAACAGTGGGTCAAAATATAAAAACACGTAGATGTTATGATTAAAAGTTCATTATATCACAGATCGTGGGGCATTATGTAATTCAATCTTAGAAGCCGCCACTAAACAATTAGCCACGCAAAATGTAATGCGGGTACTACTCAGGGACTGAAGGAAAACTAGTGCCGGCCTCACTTGCGCAAAGCCAGCCTCCCTCAAAATAAGCCGCAGATATCTTTTTCTGATGTCCGAGAATAGCCCGCAGAACATTACAAAGTGCATTGTGTCTTCGGTTGAGAATTGGTCACAAGTGCAAGGGGTGGCTAAATCTGGTTTGACCCAAGTGGGGTAATTGCCCAAATAAAAATGAATCAAATTAAATCTGAACTTTATCAGTAAAAACCTATGTAATGGCTTTGTGACAGTAATGAGGTATTGCTGAAGAGAAAAAGTGCCTAAAAGCAAATAGTGAGAACGCACAGTGGGTTTCAGCATTTCCCTTTCCTCCCTGGCTAGGCTGGCCCTTTCCATAAAAAGTTTTTTGACCAAATTCACATCCGCCTTCCTGATACAGGATGGTGACAGAAAAAGGTCTGGGCGACCCAGATGTTCAAAGGCTTTTCTCAGGTACTCTAACCAGGGCACTTTGTGGGAATGATCTAAAGACATTACGTCCGCTAGGATCGCGTGATTAAGGGTTAGTTCCTTGTTAAGCCAGATCTTAAGCCAGAATATTAACGGTGCCAAGTTGAGCCTGTCGGTGACATAATTCAGGCCCAGCTCCGCATGAGTCGAAAAGGTCGCAGTCGACTGGGGCACGGATAACAAGGAACGCAGAAACCTATTTTCGACCCTCTGGATTGTCTCTACATGTACATATCCCCATAGGGCCGACCCATACATCGCAATCGTGGTGCATTTAGCGTTGTAAACCTTAAGCAAGGCCTCCATAGGCCTCGCGCCTACCCTTTTTGTAAAACCCATGAGGGCCATGGTTGATCTGGCCATAGATAGGCATTTGCCCTTACCTGGGGGCCCCAAGAGCCCCTCTCGTCAAAGAGCACCCCCAGGTATGGGAACGCTGCAACCCTAGTGACCACCTCGCCCTTACATTTAAAAAGTTTGGATTTACCCCTGTTCCTATGAAGACCGACCACCATGGTATGGGATTTATTAGCATTTACCTTTAGGTCCTGCCTGTCCAGAAAAACCCCGAATGCATCAAGTAAGAGCTGCAGGCCATTACCAGTCCGGGCTATAAGGACTGCGTCATCCGCGTATAGGAGAGCAGGGATCTTTGTATCTCCTATACGCGGGACGTCCCCATCCACCTCCTCCAGATGTTGACCCAGACCATTAATATAGATGGTGAAAAGGAGGGGGGCCAGGATACAGCCCTGGCGCACCCCACGCATAGAGTTAAAGCGGGTGGTGCACCTTCCCTCGTTTGTGACCCGAATTTGGGAGAACAGCTCTTGGTGGAGAGATGCCATGAATCTAACTAATGCCCCATCTATGCCAAGCTCCAGGAGGATAGCCCAGAGCTTGGCCCTATTCACCAAGTCGAAGGCCGAGGAGAGGTCCATAAAGGCCAAAAACAACGACCCCTCCTTGGCTACTGTATACTTGGCGATCAACATGTGCAGACTGGAGCACTGCTCCAAGGTACCTCTGTTCTCCCTGAACCCATACTGGATGTTTGAAAGCCCACCGCATCCCTTCATACTATCCCTTAGCTTAACCAGGAGAACTCTGCCTAGAATTTTGATAGCAGAATCTAGGAGGGAAATGGGTCTATAACACCCTGGGTCGTCGCGTCGGCCTTTTTTAAAGATCGGCACTATTATTGAGGTAGCCCAGGATGCAGGTAAGAGATTTCCATTGGCTGCATTAAAAAATTTTGACAATATAATCCGGCTTAAAAATTGGGACACAGTCACAGAGAAAGAGGGTGCATTAACGTTTCCATGCTATGGTACTTTTAATTTGAGAATAATTGTCCATTTGAGCGGAATATTGTTTGCAATAAAACCATTACCTAGACCTACACAGTTTGACGTGCTTAATGCATGGGAACGTGTAGTGCATGTAAAACAAAGAAGCAAATATCTAGGGAGGATGAATAAAGCAATGCATGCATACGCAGATGCGGGGCGTGGCTTGGCAGCCGATGAAGAAAGACGGGTGAGCGCTGAGCTCCGAGGCGGCCTCTCCTATTAATCCTGGCACTATCTACCCTGGCGGCCCTGAAGCCCTGAATTCGCCCGCATCTCCTCCCGCACACCTGGGGGCCTGATCGGTGGTGGAGAGTTCGGGTCCGAAACCGTGTGGGACCCGCACCGCGCCGGTGACCTGGTGGGCGGCGCCGGCCATTTTGCGGCCTAGAAGATCGGCCGCATCCCCGGCCTCGAGTAATCAGGAGGCCGGCCCGCGGTGGTGACCGGCCGGCCACCGGCTGCCGAGAGGGTCGGAGCTCCGGACTTGCGGGCTCACCGCGGCGGCGGGGCCTGAGCTGCCTTGCGGTGGCGCTTCGGCGGGGCCACAGCGGAGGCATCTAGAGGTGAGGAGGCCGGGCGCAACCTTCGGCGCTGGGGGCCTGCTGAGCGCCAGTCACGGAGCGCGAGGTCGAGGGAGGGCCCGATCCTGCGCAGCCTGCCCAGGGAAGGACGGACCGACACAGGCCCTTGGCCGCTTGTCACCAGGGGGCCCTGCTGACACTGGAAGGCCCGGCGGGGCGGCGCTGAGGACCCCGAGACTGTCCGACCTATTGGGACTCTGCTGACTGCGGCAGCTGTGGGCGGCTGGAGCCCAGCCTGGGGCCCTACGGACGTGGCGGGGCCCGCTTCCCGGGACCTGCCCTTGCCGGGTGTGTTTCTCCCTACCCCCACGTGGTTGGGGCCTTGGAAGGCTGTCCCTGACGCCGTATTGTGCTGGCTGCATTTGCTGTCGCTCCTGGACTCAGAGGAACGGCTCACCCGGGGGGCTCCTCGTGGTCGGTATCCTGTGCAGCGGAGAGTGGTGACCCGGCGCAGACAGGGAGTTGCTGGCTTCGGGGGCCTGTGGAGCCGGCGGGTGTACGACGCGGGGAGTGACCCCAGGACACGCGGCCTTGAGAGTTGGACTTGGGGGCGGACGTTACTCCTGATATTGCGGAGTGGAGAACCTGGTTGCCTCCATGGGGAAACGCCTGAAGCCTCCTCCGGATGCTGCTGGGGAGGTGGCGGATGGCCAGGGCTCCACTCAGGACGCTGGTTCGGCGACAGGTCTGCCGCAAAGCCAGCTGGAACAAATCCTGAAGGCCATCGCCGATACCAGGGAGGCCCTGCACCATGACATCGGGCAGGTATCCACGAGTCTGGGCCTATTACGTGAGGACCACGGCAAGTTGGCAGATCGGGTCAAGCAGACCGAGAACCGGCTGGATGCACTGGAGCCCGCGACAAAAACGGCGGAAACCCTGATGGGGGAGCTGCAGCAACGGGTGCAACTCTTGGAGCAGAGGGCGGAGGATGCCGAAGGACGCAACCGCCGCAATAACATTCGCGTGGTGGGCCTGCCGGAGAAGATTGAGGGGACAGACATGCTGGGCTACCTGGAGGCCTGGCTCCGAGACGTGGTGGTTCCGGAGGGTCTGTCGCCGTTCTACACTCTGGAACGTGCTCACCGGGTGCCGGCTCGGCCCCCGGCCGAGGGTCGGCCTCCTCGCCCGGTGGTGGGGCGCTTGCTGCACTACAGGGATCGAGACCTCATTCTACAAAAGGCGCGAGCACTGGGGCCCTATAAGATGGACAACGCCCAGGTCTCCATTTACCCGGACTATTCCTTGGAAGTTCAGAGGCAGTGGTCGACTTTTCTGGCGGTCAAGAAGGCTCTTCGGGAGGAGGGTATCCGCTACTCCCTCCTGTTCCCAGCCCGCTTGCGGATCATGATGGACGGCCAATCTTCCTTCTACGATTCTCCCGCTGACGTGTGGGACTGGCTGGAGTTGTACAAGACCAGCGCAGATGCGCATCAGCCGACCGGGGAAAGACGGAGGGTACCACCGAGACCTAAGCGGAGCAGGAGACCCAAGAGGTGACCGCCGAGCGCTCGGACACCTTCGATCTCACAGACGGAGCTGGAACGCAGAGATGCCCTCCGGGCGGTCTCTACTATCTCCCGAACAATGGGTTCGGCGTCGGCTGTGGAGTCCGGCTCTCGCGGGGGCACGGACGAGGTGGCATCGGAGGAATCAGGGACTGGTGGCCCCGAGCCGCCCCATGTCACACCTGGGACTGCGGATGATTTGTTGGACGAATGATGCTAATGCTTCCCTGATGTGGTATTGTATAAGCTGCTGTGTTCCTGAATTGGGTTTGGGATGGAGGTAGTGTCACCCGGATGGGCCTGGGGTTGGTGTTGGGCGGCTAACTTCTGCAGTGGTTCCTGCCATAACTAGGGAGGAGATGCGGGCGCATAGGGCATGTTGGGGAGGGCTGGCTGGGAGGAGTGCGCTGCTTGCGGTCTGTTGAAAATGGCGACGGGCCACCCCCTCCTATCTCACACCTATTGTGGGACTCTGGTAGTTACCAGGGACTGTTCTTTTTGGGAGTTAATCATTTGGATGGGTTTCTACTGTTTGGGACCTATTCTGGGGAGGGGTGGGGTATGGGACTGTTGGGAGGTATCAAGGTTCTGGTTTTGGGGTGTAGTCAGTGTGCATACGATATTTGCTTTCATTGGAACTGTATTCGTTGTTATGAATGGGGACCCTCCCTGAACTGAAGTGTGTGACCTGGAATGTGAGGGGACTGAATTCCATGCTGAAACGTCATAAGGTACATGCCTATCTTGTTTGCAGGGGGGTTCAGGTTGCCTTCTTGCAGGAAACCCACATTGATCGCACTGAGGGGCGGGCTCTGCAGCGCAGATGGCGGGGACAAATGTTTTACACAACCTTCTCGGCCTTTGCTAGGGGGGCTTTGATTTGGGTATGGGCGGGGATTCCCTTCCAGCCTTTGGTAACAGTGGTTGACCCTGAGGGGAGGTTTGTGGCTGTACAGGGCCGCCTAGATGGGAGAGACGTGACACTTTGCAGCGTTTACGCCCCGAATGTGGACCAGCCTGCCTTCTTTGCGCGATTGTCTGGGAAACTGGCAACGGTCCTGGCCGGCACGGTCCTGCTTGGGGGGGATTTTAACTCTGTACTAAATGTGGAATTAGATAGATCTCACCCACCACTGGCGCAGGCGATAGCTCACAGACTGGCGAAGAGTAGGAGAGAGTGGCAAAGTAGCTGGGGCCTGGTCGATGCATGGCGGACTCAACACCCCACAGAAAGGGACTTCTCCTTTTACTCCCCCCCACACGATCTGCATGTTCGCCTTGACAGCATTCTGTGTTCGCCGGACGCTCAGAGCCTGGTCCGCCACAGCGAATACTTGGCCAAGACGATATCCGACCATAACCCTTGCTTAGTAATGGTCCAATGGATGAGGCAACGCCAGGCTATCCCGACGTGGCGGTTGAACCCACTGACATTGGAAGACCCGACGTTTAAGGCCGAGGTGCGCACTGGGGTGGAAGGTTATTTCGACGCTAATGTGGGCACGGCTTCCAGTAGGGCGCTGGTGTGGGACGCCTTTAAGGCGGTGATTCGGGGCGTCTGTATCTCGGTTACCGCGGGAGTCCGTAAGACCCTCCTGCAGCATGTAGAGCGCAGCGAGGGCCGCTTGCGCGAAGAGGAACGACGCAGCCACTCGACGCCTGAGGCTCAAGGAGCGGTTTCGACTGCAAGAGAGGAAGTGGCGACAACAATGGAAAAACTGCGCTGCTTTGACTATAAAGAGTTTCTTGTCCGGGCTCACGCCGAGCGTGACAAAGTGGGCTCACTGTTGGCGTGGTTGGCCAACCCTGGGACCCGTGGCTCCCCGATAGTGGAGCTAGCCACTCCAGAGGGGCGTATGGTTTACACGCAATCGGACGTCAACGACCAGTTCTTCATGTATTATACGCACCTTTACAGGAGCAGGATGCCGGATCCCCCGGTGGAGCTGGAGGAGTTCCTGCTGGCGGCGCAGCTGCCCCGGCTTGACCCGGAACATGCGGACCATCTGGGCGGGGACATCTCCGAGGGAGAGATCAGAGTGGCCATCAGGCACATGGCCCGCCGCAAGACCCCTGGCACGGATGGGCTGCCGATTGAATTTTATACAGCCTATGCAGATGTGCTGGTTCCGCGATTGCAGGCGGTTTACCGAGAGGCCTGGGACACCGGGTACTTACCGGCGTCTACTCGCGAAGCTTTGGTGATACCATTGCTAAAGCGGGAGGGAGACGCGAGCTGCCGTTCGGCGTACCGCCCACTCTCGATGCTCACAACGGATTACAAGATCCTGAGCAAGGTCCTTGCGACGCGGCTGCTGACCCACATGCGCACCTTGGTACACAGTGACCAGGCGGGCTTTATCCCCCAGCGCACCACCGCCACCTGTGTGCGCCGGTTGATCCGGATCATGGGGGGCGAAGCCGCTACTCGCCCGGGTGCTGCTGTCCTCTCGATTGACATCGAGAAGGCATTTGATAGTGTCGAATGGCCATACTTGCTCCGTGTACTAGAGGCCTTCGGACTGGGCGAGCGCTTCGTGAAGTGGACCGCCTTGCTCTATGCCGCGGCCACGGCCCGTGTCAAAACAGGGGCCACCATCTCAGCCCCTTATGCGGTAGGTCGGGGGACCCGACAGGGGTGTTCTCTGTCCCCCCTGTTATTTGCGCTTGCTATTAAGCCACTGACTGCGCACGCCCGTATGGGTCGAGCGTATGCGGGTCTTCCTCTACGAGCCGACACCCACTACATCTCTCTCTATGCGGATGACTGTTTGCTGTTTTTGGCAGACACGAGCGATTCCCTGCGGGGGGCCGAGCGACTGCTGTCGGAATTTGGCCATCTTTCGGGACTAAGAGTCAACTGGGGGAAGTCTTGCCTCTTCCCGCTGACGCCAGGGGCTGATGACTCCCAACCGGAGGGCGAATTACAATGGGAATACCATTGCCTCCCCTACCTGGGCACGCACATCTACCACTCGCCGTTGGCCCTCTTAGACGGTAACATCAACAGGGCTATCCGGAGTTTGCAGGGCTGCATGGGCTTCTGGCGGACGCTACCGCTTTCAGTCGCGGGACGAGTGACATTATTGAAAATGGTGGCACTTCCCCGGTTGTTATATCTGTTCCGCACCCTGCCGATCTGGATCCCTGCGTCCGTTTTTAACAGACTCCGCTCCCTCACATCTGGGTTCATTTGGGGGTCGGGTAGACGACGAGTGGCGTTGGCCACGATGATGCGCCCCAGGGCGGACGGGGGACTTGCGGCCCCGGATTTCGAGTGGTACTATTTGGCGACACAGCTGCACTGGCTCACCCAGGCGGTGGCTTTGGAATTCCGAGGCCCAGAGGGAGTAGCGGGCAGACTGTTCCCGAGGCACGTCATCTCCTTTATAATCTTGGGCCAGAAATTGGACCTCGCCCAGCTCACGCTGGGGGAACGCACGATTCGCAGTTGCTGGCTTCGGTGCCACAGGCGCTCCGGTACTGCTTGCCCTTATGCCCCTGAAATCCCGCTAGGGATGTGCACGGCCTTTCCACACGGTGGCGACTGGTCAGCACTGGCGATCTGGGAGGAGCTTGGCTTGCAGATGCTCGGCGATCTCTACAAGGATGGATCGCTGCTCACGTTTCAAGAGCTGCGGGACTCTTATGATCTACCGAGGGGAGGCTATCTGCTGCATGCCTCGTTAGTGGCCGGTATTCGCCGTTATTGGAAGAATGGGCTCGCTGAACCACCGACCTCGGAGTGCTGTCAATACGTGGTCATGGCTGCTGGCACTTACAAGGCTGTCACATGCCTTTACCGGAGGTTGTCGACTGCTACCCTGCGACCCCTAGATGAGCTGCGAACCAAGTGGGAAGGGGACATTGGGCGACCAATTCCCGAGTCGACGTGGCCGCAGCTATTGCGACGGGCATGGAAGGGCACTAGGAACGCCAGGTTCCAATTGGTCCAGTTTTTCACCCTACACCGTGCATACCTAACACCAATTAAAATCTCGCAATATTTCGAGGGTGCATCATCGCTCTGTCCTAGATGTAAAACAGCGGACGCGGACTTCGCTCACATGTTTTGGACCTGCAGTACGCTGGCGGGTTACTGGGAGGCGGTGATGTCCTGCCTGAATGCTGTCACGGACCGGCAGATTGATCCTGAAATGGGCACCTGCCTATTATTGTGGTTCCCCCACACCCCCCGCACTCGAGTTACCAGTAAATTTTATGACTTGGGTTTGATATTAGCCAAACGAGAGCTCACCATGCACTGGAAATCTAGCCAAGGACCCAACTACTTGCGTTGGAGGACCACTCTGGAGCGCTGGGCGAAGGTGGAGAGTGCCTTGCGGCTGCGACAGGCCAGGAGCCTGGATAATGACAGGGCATTAGAGGTGGCTAGGGCATGGGAGGCCCTAGTTGGGGCGCTTCAGCAGCCAGAGGATGACTTGGGCGAGGACGAGGGGGGAACATCAGGATAGGGACACTGCCTTAAGGGATACCTCACACTCCACGAGGCACACACACTACCTACAAATAATGATAACAGATCTGAGAGTCCTGGTTCCCTGTTGATGAGCGTTACTTACCTTTTACTACGGCTCCTCAAGGAAGTGAATAGGCTAACACTTAAATGATTGTGGGAGAGGAGCATAGCACACTGACTGCGGGGGTGGGATAAAGGGTGGGACAGCTCGGCTGGGGGATTGTTCTATATAAAAGGCGTCTTGTTGGAACTGTAAAGTTATCCTGACCTGTCAACTAATGCCATGATTGCTTTTCCTTGTAATGTACTCTATGAACTTGACTGCCAATAAAAATTGTTTTTACAAAAAAAAAATGCATACGCAGATGCAAGATGGGATGATCAGCAAAGGAGATGGAGGGTAAATATGATTGAGGGAGCAAGATTATACCCTGCCATAATAAGCGAGGGAAATGATGCTGAGAGAAGGAGAAAGGAAAAGAAAAATGAGGGAGATAGGCATGAGGACAGTGACAGTGTTGCAAGTGACTGCCCTTAGCATGGACTGTCAAATCTGGATCCTTCCGACCTGGCAAACTTCAGGCCCATCTCCCTGCTGCCGGGACTCGGTAAAATTACCGAAAGGTTAGTGAATCAACAACTGTCAGGTTTCTTGGAAACCATTGGCTTGCTTCGAGATTCACAAACCGGATTTCGGCCAGGCCAGGGCACCGACACCGCCAGCGGCGTCACTAGGGAGGTGCGGGGGGTGCGGACCGCACCGGGTGACACCATCATGTGGGGTGACACCGTGAGCGTCTCGAAGGCTTGGAGGACTAAGACTTCTGTATTAGAACTCCTTAAATCCTGAGGATCAGCGCACGTCCGTTCGGCTCATGAACAGTCCTTGGATATAAACACAGAGTTTGGAAACCCAGGGCCAGCTCCAGGGTCAACGCAATAAACATATTTTCTCTTTCGAGCCAGGTGAGAGAAAAGACTTTAATTATCTTTATGAAAATGTGCTGTTGCCAACTTTTGTAACTGGGGAACTGTGGTCGAGTCCTGACACCGGCTGAACATCCTGTGACTCTCGGCAAATTAATTAATTTCTTTATACTTAAAAAGGGCAAGGACCTTGTGAAATTTAACTAGTGTCCTTGCAGAGTGTTCCGGTCCAATTTCATTGGGCTGAGTTTGCAACATGTATATACAAAACATAGTAAACACTGAGACTAAACTATAAAGCACATAAGCATGACAGTGGCAGAAGAAATCTGCTGTGGAGCCAAGGCCAGGAAAGGCTGGTATTTTTCAGAGCCAAGGGTGCAACACAGCATCATGCCAGAAGACATTCTTACACATTTTCCTTGAGGCAACCGGAAGCTAAACACACATTAACTTGTTGCCCACAAGGAAATGGTATTTTTGGGCATGCAGTTATCGGGTTTAGGACAAGTGTCTAGCATCCCAGAGAGAAACATTTGGAGTTTAAAATTAAGGATGTTCATGGACTGGTCTAGAAATTATCCATAATAAGTTGGATGATATAAGAAGTACCCTAACTTTGTTGATGGTTTGTGCGAAGATTACCATGTTCCTCTGAATTTTGGTCATGCTAAGATAGGTTGGGATCGGCAAAGTGCATGAGTTGCAAATCCTACATATTCAAGAGTTACATTTATTGTGTATTTGGAGGAGCCTTAGTTTTACCCAAGTTTGTTTGCTCTACTTCCCTAACTGTCCTCTATGCAAAACTTTTCTAATGGTTTTTGAATAGTATGACCTCCTATTAAGAAGATGCGTTTAAAATCCCTATCTTCCATAAATAAATAAAAATAAATAAATGCATGCATGCTCGCTTTTTTAACTTTGGAAACTGTTTTTTATGCCCTGCCACTTTCAAATCTCATCAGCCACCACTGAGGCACGTGCTGCCGTCCAGCCAATTACAAAGCTAACGGAAGTGGGCATTCAAAATCCGGGCTTCACCAGCACAGTACAGCAGCCCAGAACTCAAACCCAACTGAAATTAGTTAATAAAAACATGAACGAAATATCACGAGGGACAACATACCAATGGTGGTTTCCTGGACACGTTTGCCTTCTATGAAAGGTGTTAAGTCTCGGGACTTTTTCCTTCTTTGTGCCATGCCATGCTTTGTGCTAGACTAGCGTTATTTGTCACTGTCGGAATTGGAGCAGGTCCATCATGGGGTAAGTCGTGAGGGGGTGACACCATGAGTTACAGCACTGGGTGACACCAACCCTAGTGACGCCACTGGACACCGCCCTTCTGGCAGTCGTCGATGAAGCCAGATGCATTTTGGATTCAGGAGGGTCAGTGGCAGTGATCCTCCTGGACCTCAGTGCGGCTTTCGACACTGTGAACCATCAGGTGTTGATTCAACGACTGTCAGAGGTGGGAGTGTCAGGGGTCGCGTTGAAGTGGCTTAGGTCATTCCTCAACGGTCAATCATACCAGGTTTGGGAAGGTAGTGATCGGTCAACATCTATCCCCCTCCAGTGTGGAGTGCCACAGGGCTCCTCCCTCAGCCCTACATTGTTTAATGTATATATGGCCCCCCTGGAGGATGTGGTGGCCCCTTTTGACAGTCAGTTACGCGGACGATATGCACTTGGTGGTCGCCTTATCCCAACTGGTGGTGAACCCCGATCTACTGCACTCCTGCCTGTCGGAAGTCCACACTTGGATGTGTGAGTCAGCTCTTAAGCTGAATGGTTCGAAGACAGATATTATGCTGTTAGGGAGTAAGACTCCTTCACTCCCTTTGACCAGCTGGCCGAGCTGTATGGGAGAGCTTCCGAGCTCGAAAGAGGAGATCAAGAGTTTAGGGGTCTGGTTAGAGCAAGATCTGTCGTTTAGGACCCAAGCGAAAAAAACTGCAGGAACCTGTTTTGCCTTGCTTCGGTCAGCTCGCAAATTTTTCCCTCTTCTGCCTTTAACATCAAGGAAGCTGCTGATTCAGGGGTTGATTACATCGAGACTTGATTATAGTAATGCTATTTTCTTGGACGCCCCGGAAGCCACTTTTAATAAACTCCAACAGGTTCAAAATGCTGCGGCAAGGCTGCTCATGGGCGTACCTAGGATGCAGTCAGCTAAACCTGCCCTAAAGGCTCTGCATTGGCTTCCAGTGCGGAAAAGGGTAAAATTTAAGGCTCTCTGCACAGCCCATAAAATCCTTCAGGGGAAAGGCCCCCCCATATTGAGGAATTTAGTGGTGCCTAATAAAGCTAATAGAACACTGCGTTCTGATCTGAAACATCTTCTCCTAATCCCTAAAGTAAAAAGGACCCGTACTGGCGGGAGAAGATTTTCGGTCAACATAGCTAAGCTGTGGAACGCTCTCCCTTTAAAATTGCGATCCGAGACCTGCACCTTGCGATTTCGTAAATGTCTTAAAACTTATTTGTTTCCTGCTTGATTGCACTAAACCAGCCTTTGGTTAACTGTTGGCGTCTGGACAAGCGCTGGGATGCCCGAGGGTAACTGCGCGCTATATAACATTTTAAATAAATAAATATTTTTTAATAAGTTGAACGTCCACCCCCATAAAATCAAATACACTTTACTGGTGGGTGAAATATGACTGCTACTGGTAGTTCTGAAAGTTCTTTAGCGCCGGTTGCTTCTAATACTGGTGTTATCGGGGTAATATCAACTGGCACAACACAAACTATTGCAGGAGGAAATATAGGAGCACGTGTCCCAAGCTCTTCAGGAAATTGTAACCCCAATTTGGCTTCAAAACTTCCAGATACTCCTACAGTGCTAGTTACTATTGGTTCTATCGTCCCTATGTACCATCCTAGTCCTACTGGGAACTAAAGTCAGGGAGTGCCTGCTTCCACAGAAGCAAAGATATCAGAATAAGGATCAGATAGCCAGAGAATGCAATTCGTCCCGTTGGTTCCAATGAATGCGAGCTTACTGTTTGCAGCCAGTGCATTTCCTTCTCTAGTATAGAATGGATTCAGACCTATAATGTCTTTTCCTGGATTGGCAGGTATGGATTCACCTGTATGGGAAACTTCCATGCATTTATGCAATAATACGCCCCAAGAAAACACCACATAAGAAAGTGCACAGGCGAGCATAGAACTAGAAAATCAGCTGTAAAGGTAAATTTGATTGATGTTGTTTAAATTAAAAACTAAATTAAATTAAATGATATGTGGGAGCTTAGAGCTTAATCAAATAGATACCTACCAACAAAATGAATTGTTATTCATGAGTATAGATGGCACTCGGAGTGCGAGACAGGCTCATGAGAAATTATCTGAATTGGCTCATAGATATGATGTTGATATGGAACGAACAAAGGCTTTACCGAAAAATCATATATTTACATAAATATTCGGATTTGGCTTACATTAGACAAATGGGAAGAAAGATGGGCAAAAGGAAACCTCCTTCTTTGTGGGAAATGGAAACGGGTGTTAAGGCTTTCCTCTTGCAGGAAGTATCGAGTGCAGGTTATGTGCATGTACCCTGGAATAGAGGTGAACTTGCAGCATTTACCAATGATTTTTTTTAGATTGAGAAAGAAGCCTGTAGAGTGGTACAAGCAGGTTGATTGATTTGTGAAAATCTTGAAGGTGTTGTGGATCGATCTGAATACATTGTTCAAGATTGTAGTCAGCATGTAAAATTGCTACAGAATGGCCTGAAGGTGACCCTGCGAGAGATCCAATCATGCCTGATCCGCCATCTATAGTGATGAAGAAATATGAGCAGATGGTTACTTTCTTGAAAGATAAAGTTCCACTGCAGGGTATTGATTGGATAAAGATTGATACAATGACTCAAGAACTAAAGGAGGTGATTCATGCAGTTTATGAAAGGTCGTTGCAGGCTTTCAAACAGTACAGTGGGATGGACACCCCAGGACCCAAGGGTATGGGACACTTTGAGTCCTGATTTGTGACTGGACTGAGACCTATAACTAGTATGAGGATACAACATTTGATTTGTTGGCAGAATAAGTCAGTTGTCGAAATTCTGTGTTATGCTAAATATTGTTGTGATGAGATTGAGGTGAAACACAAGAAGCCGAAGGCAAAGTTGATGGTAGCGCAGATGAAGCCTGCTCTGAGAGTAGGTCAAATGTAGCCTTATGCATGGAATACTGTTGTTATGCAGGGGGTCTACCAGCCTGGGGCTCCAATGCAACAAGGTGGAGGATTTCCGGGACAAGGAAAGGGAACTGGTAGAAAACCTGTGTCACACTCCTGTATTGAGAATGCCAGATTACAACAAAGCATTTTTGCTTTTTGTGGTGAAAGAGAAGGTTATGCTCGCTCAGTATTAACTCAGAATCATGAAGGTGCCCACAGACCAGTTGCCTACTTCTCATCTACTTTGGATCGAGAAGCATCAGTGTTGCCCAGATGTCTCAAATCCATTGCTGCAACAGGTGTCAGCATAGAGAGATGTGAGAGCATTGCAATGGTTCACCCTTTGACTGTCTATGCGCTCCACTCTGTTGAAATATTGTTGACTTGAACTCGTACTCAGCACCTAACCAATAGTAGTCTCAGTAGGTATGAGCAGGCTACTTTGGCTTTCTGAGAACATTCCCTTGAAAAGAGATTGAGTTCTGAACACTGCTACTTTACTCTACCTGATTGTGATGTGGATGAGATCAAAGTAGAGCATGACTTTCTCAATGTCACTGAACTGTGCACTAAGCACCATCCTGACATTACTGACAAACCAGTGTCCGAATCTGATTACACTCTGTTTGTGGATGGCTCTTGCCTCAGAGTCAATGAGGAAAACCTGAGGTCTGCTTAACTGTCTATACTATTATGGGAGTGGTGGAAGCTGCCTGGCTTCAAGGAGTATTCTCGGTGCAGGTGCCAGAACTGAATGGTCTTACTAGAGCATGCTGTGTTGCAGACTAGCTGAAAGTGAAAAAATTCACCAATAGCCAGTATGGATTCCTTGTCGTTCATGACTTTGGACAGTTATGGTCTCAACAGGGATTTATGACCTCATCAGGGTCTTAGATCCGCAATCGAAAACATGTGAGAAAACTGTTAGAGGCCCTACAAATGCAAGCCCAAGTTACTTTTATTAAATGTTTTGCCCATTGAAAGGAAACGGTTTTGTGACAGTTGGGAATCTCTATGCAGATGAAGTTGCACATTATTGTGAATTTAACATTTGCACTTTCAATGGTGAATATACAAATGAGGGAGCTGATGAAACTAATTTCCACCTTTTGATGAGAAATCCTGATACATGGGAAGAAGTAAAGAGATTGCAAGAGGAAGTTACTGTGGAGGAACAGCTACGTTGGACCAGAGCAGGATGTGTGAAAGGAGATAATGGTAATTGGGTATTAGGAGATGGAAGACCCTTATGGCCTAATAGTTTGTTGTCACTGATAGCAAAATATTATCATGAGTCGATACATGTAGTAAGGAATGCTATGGTGAAGTTCTTTAGGAAAAATTTTGAGCAATGGCTGAGACGTTGTGTTGCAGAAGTGTTATTTGTCAGCAAATGAATGTGGGAAAATTAACTGCTGTTACACTGAGTCACATATGACAATCTGGAGGTCCTTTCAATAGGATGCAGCTAGATTTCATTGAAATGCCAGTATCCAATGGATTGAGGTACTTTCTAGTAGTGATGTGCATCTTTTCATGTCAGATAAATACCTACCTGACTAAGAAATGTGATAGCCTCACAGTGGCTAAACTGTTGTTGAGGGAACTGAATCCGAGATTCAGATTTCCAACCTCTTTGGAATCAGACCGAGGAACTCATTTCAATAATGAGGCTCTGAGAATGCTATGTGCAAAGTTGCAGGTGGAACAGAGATTACATTGCAGTTATTGACCAGAAGCTTCAGGCTTCGTGGAACAGGTCAACAGCACTTTGAAATCTAGGTTGGCTAAAGTGTGTGGTTCAACGTCCCTGAAGTAGCTTGATGCTTTGCCCCTTGTGCTGATGAGTCTTCACAGTGTCCCAGATCGAATAATAGGATTGCACCTCATGAGATAATCATGCTATGCAATTGCCTGCTGAGCCTGTGAATATGCTTATAAACATCTGGTGCTTGATATCTTTAGCTGCTGATCGCATGACAGAACTTTCTGGCTTGTGGTACTGATTCTGGTGCATGACTTTTTAAGGGTTTAATTCACCTATGGTCAATACGCCTTGGAAGTCTTGGGATTGGACCTATTGTATTGGGACCACCCATCAATATCCTTCTCTTCAACAGACATGAGGACGTTTATATTGGATTGGGATGCAGCATTTGAATTATTCAGAACATATCCAAGAAACTTACAGCTGGATGGGGATTGCACTGGCTCCCCTTTTAATTGGATTCTCGCCTTGAAGAAGTCCAGTGTTTTAGACGAAACGCGTTGACTGTTGTTGGCTGTATTTACAGTTTTACTATCAATTTGACTGAACAATAAAAGAAGATTTGAACACACCAGCGAAAATCATAGTGAATTAATTGGTCACCTTGACTTTGTGATTTCATTTTTAAATATTATGTCGTGCACCTCCGTATTTTGTTAGAATTTGTTTAGTCCATTTTGGACCGCATCTTGGCAGTGGGTGCTAGGAGTGTGTGACCACTGCCAGATATGTGGCACTTACCTTGCTATAGGTGAAGAATTTTGGGGGACTACAGGATAGGTGCAATCCTCTGTTTTTGGGTTCCACTGTCTTGTTCAGTTTATAAGCTTTAAAAGACTGGCTGACATGGTTTGTTCTGTTCCTCACCAGGTTGAAGCGGCGACAACACTGACACATCAGGAGATAAGTGCCATGACATTAGTCCTGGTGACTGGGTCATGGTGAAGAAACACATAGGAAAGAACTGTCTTGAGCCCCGTTGGTGTGGTCCGTACCAAGTGATTTTGTTCACTACAACTGCTGTGAAGTATGGTGGTCTTCCTAATTGGGTGCAGGTGTGCCACACTCATAGAGTCTCATGTCCCCTTAAACGATTAACAGCATCACTTTCAGAAGAGACGCCATCAGTGGTCAAAAGGCCCAGGAAGAGGTCAGGTAAGCTGTAGGGGACCAGGCAGAGTCTGAGACAGCACTTGACTGATCGGAGGCGGTCTCGATGAATCTGAAGCTGAATCTGAATTAGAAGATGCTGATGCTGTTGCGGTGAATGAATCAGATTCTGACCCCAATGAAGGAACTAGTGCTGTGGGACCACAAGAAGTGGCAGAAGAAAGCTGGTCAAAGAGTAAAGAAAGAAGAAGGTTAAAGTTATCCTCTGAAAGAACTCTTGCACTCATATCCGAAGAATCTGGTGAATTTGAGCAGAGAGGAAAAGAAAGTGAAGGATCAGATCTCAGAAGGTCTAAAAGATCGAGGGTGCCTATTTGGAGGAACTCTTCTCCTGAGTTGACTTATCTTGCTACTGCAACAACCAGAGCAACTTTTGGAAGTTCTGGAATATTAGCGATGATTCAGCTGAGACATTTGCACTTTCTTACCCAACAAGACTGAGTGCTTAGAGAAACTTAAAGCTGAATTAGAGCTAATTTTCCTATCTAAATCCAGAAGAGTCTCCTGTGCGTGTTGATGGATTGAGAGGAATAATATTGGAGATTCTAATTAATGAGGTTGATCCTCATATTATTAGAGATGACAAATGAACTTTGTTGAGTTACTTAAATAAGGATATCTAGGGCCGATTTGAAGAAGAATAAACTTAGGGTTGACATCTAGAAGAACACTGATTAGGGCTAGGAAAGCCTCACGAAGATTATACATATTTTTTATAAATAAAGATGAGCACAAATAAAGACTGTTTTGCTGTTTGCACAGGTGGACAGAGAAGATTCTGTTGCTGCTATTTCTCTACCCACTTGGTCTGAGTCTAAATAGTATGGAAATGAATAATACTAGTCATAAACGTAGGTACATAGTTGGCACATTATTAATATTTGTAGCCTTAGGTTTGATAGTGTTAATTGTAGGATTAAATTCTGGTTTGACTAATGTCAAAGAAGAGAAACTTACATCTGAGCAGAAATCACCAAACAAAGTAGATGGAGGGTTCTATTCATTAGGAGGGAAGAATATACATGTAGATTTATCCCGAGGAGATAATACATTAAATGGTTATACTAATTTGCTTTACGAGTATGTTAACACAGTGGAAGCAAGGGATGGTTATGTTTGCGTGCAGTTACCTGCTTCAGTAGCTGAGGACATCACATACCATCACATACCATTGACATATGGCATCACATGTAGTTTATATTGTTGGGTATTTTCTATGGAAAGGGTCATTTTCAGTATTATTATTCTAATTATGATTTGTTTTTTTCCGAAGTCCCGCTGTTCAGACATATAAATAGACATTCATATGCTCAAATTGCTACAACTGCTAGTAGATATTTTGTCCCAACTAAAATGTTAGAGACTGCCAATGCACATAGACATAATTTGACCTAGGTTCTTACTGACATTGAAAAGAAATTCTAAAATCAATTAGAAGATAGATATTGAGCAGTAAAGACTAATGCAGCTAGAGGAATGTATGTTGCAAGTTGGTCACAGGAGAGATAATCAAACAGCTGGAACATTGACATTAGATTGGCAACACCAAGAAAAATTGTTCATACACAATGGTAAAAATGAATGGGATACTATTTTTGTAGGGGTAAGTGAGTGTGATCTTACGTTTTAGGTTCAAGGATCTTGTAAATTGGTCTTGGATGGAACTCATTCTGTGATTCCCAGGGTTTATTTTATTTCTGTCAAAAATGCTTATTTTAAGTTCCTGAACAAATGGTATGGAATATGTTATTTAGGAGTTGTGTTTACAAAGATGTTTCATGTGGAGAATTGTGATCATCCTGTTTATAAGGCGAAATCTAGGTCCAAATGACGTACCAGTGCTGGAGAGATTGTGAGAGATATTTTTGGCGCTATAATTCCAAACGTAGGGGTGAAATTAAAAGACATTTGGATTAGAAAACTTTCCAGTGTAGTTGATACTTTGTCTACTAGTACAGCTGGAGCTTTGTTGCTTGCAAATACTGAGATGGTTACTATTAGGGCTATGGTTTTCCAGAACTATCTTGCGTACTTACATCCCAGACAAAAGTAAGGACTTGCAGAAGTGCATAAAGAATACCACTGACTTACATAATGAATTGGGTGGATTGGCAACAGAAGGTATTTGGGATTCAG
This sequence comes from Lissotriton helveticus, assembly GCF_964261635.1. Lineage (NCBI taxonomy): Eukaryota > Metazoa > Chordata > Amphibia > Caudata > Salamandridae > Lissotriton > Lissotriton helveticus. The sequence goes on from NC_136057.1 coordinate 456,285,320, forward strand.
CTGGACATGGATTTGGTGCTATGGCAGTGAGACTGCCATGAAAACTGTGATGATGAGGAAACAAAGGAGCCCTACATGGCCCCATGTTGCCTCAGGGCCAAGGGGTGCCTGCGGGGAGGCACATTTTGAGCACCCCATGTGAGTTACCCAGTTTCCTGCATGGCATGGACTGCTGTGCAGGAACAGGTTTCGGTGCTCCCATTGTGGTGTCTTTTGAGAACCGCCCACTAGACCACAAGATTACTTGTAATCTGGCGGGTGGCCGAGTTTGACAGTCTTGGAGCCGGGTGCTGGCGTGGCGGCCTGCTCCAAGACTGCCGAACTCATAATCAGGCCCTAAGAGATTATGTGAAGGCTTGATACGACACCAGAGGGGGATTGGAGCAGCATAATTTTTATTCCATCCTAAAATACCATAGGAGTCCATCCTAATCATGCGTAGTCAGCACTTACAGATATTCAGTGTGAGTAATGTTACCAAGGGAAGATGGGGTAATGCATAATTAAAATAAATCACGAGAAAATTAATGAGACTTACAATTGTCTACATAAAATGTGACTAATAAAGGACTTTGTAATATTTGCTCAATATTTCAGGAAAGGTTAACGTTTAGATGTGTCTCATTGTAAAGTTAAAAAGTGTGTACGTGTAGATTACTTTTTAAGCATTTATAACTGTAAAAAGAGATTATATCCATGTTGGTACTTTTGAAATGACATTTTTGTAATTCTTTGCAATTTATTCATGGATTAAGACATTGCATTTGTTATATGTGTAGAAATGTTTATGCATTTGTAATCCAGAACACTGTTAAATTGACTTAATTTTGAGACCCGTGTATAAATTCAGTGTAAATTTGTGTTGCAGTTAACATTTTATTTGTGTTTAACCTTCCATGTGGAATGTTTTCATTCACATTTTTGTTTTCAGTGTAAGTGTTCACAAAGCCTCATTGGTTAGTATAGAAGGGTTTTGTTTTCATTAGATAGCAACGTATGGGAAGACAAAATTTGGCAAAGACAAGCGTGGTAACGAACAAGGAAGTGAGTTCTCATGGAGGAGGAAAAGAATGATCAAGGACGAATGAAGATGCAACTTATCAATGTGGGAAAGGTGGTGCAAATATCCAATTTGGGCCGGAATCATGGAAAAATACAGGAGAAAGTCACGTGGGACTGTCTACATAGAAGGCAACCAATATCTAATGCTATATCCTACTAATTGCGGCTCCTCCATTAGGGCGGAGGAGTGTCACCCTACTGCTTTCTCGCAGTGCGAGAAGCGGAAAGATAAAATTGTAAAACTACCATTTTATGTTTCTGCTTCTTACACTATGAGAAAGCAAAAGTGCCTGGTTGGGGGTGGGCGGGTGATCGGGTATGCTGAAAGGCAGGCACTGATTGGTTTGCTCCGCCCACAGGGGCCACCCAAACCAGTCATGCGCACTCTCCCTTTCCTCTATGTAGGCTGCATGCAGCATACATAGAGAAATGGCCTCTACATAGGCGCCCACCAATCACAACGCTGCTTTTGCAGCATTGTGATTGGCTTAGGGGAGGGGAAGGAGGCTGCTTGCTTCCTGTTCAGCAGGAGAGCAAGAAAACGGAACCTGGCCAGGAGCCCCAAGGTCCTGGGACCCGGGTAGGTAATTAAATTTTTTTTAATTAAAACCGTCCCACCTCCCCTCGCAAACATGTGCAACCCCCTACTACCCGCCCATCATGCCGGCCGCGTCTTATTAATCTACATGTAATGCTTGCCAAATGTAAGTAATGTACTCTGTGATGTAAATACTTAAAAGCCATTATTACAATTAAAAACACTGTCTAATAAATATTTTAACACCGCTTTCCTTTAGGTCAAGTGGCCTCTTCTTTGCAATGGCAGTAGTTGGTATTGATGGACCATTGATAGTTCATTTGGGATCATAGAAATAGAACAGCAGGAAGTGAAAACCAAGGGCAGTGATTCTGTAATAACGTAAACAATTGTTTAAATGTAAAATCAGAATGCCTAGAATTACACTTAAGAGTCGCTGTTTACACACAAATATCTACATCAGGTAATTAAATCACTGAACTGTCTTGGGGCTCTGGCATTTTTGCATATACAGCAGCTGCAGTTAAGTTCCGGTGATTCGGCTGCCGCATGTGAATCACATGTCTAAGCTCTTTCATGTCCCAGTGCTTCCCTCTAGCCTAGCCGCCCCCTAGTCTTCCCATTTCTGTGCACATCTCCCTGTGTGTTCCAATGTGATTGACTGCTGATTCAAACATGGATATCTTTATTTTGGTGCCTGCCAATCTTGCAGACATGGTAAAAGGGTGCAGTGGCGTTTATCTGTGCCTGTGTGGGTGTCACGGTGGAGCTGGTGGTCAGTAGAGGCCTATGTAGCAGAAGTGCCGAATGATACAGGTTAAAGTTAAGTGAAGGTCTTGTGCACTAGCCAGTTGGTACAGGTGCCAATGGGTGTTCATATAATGCAGGTATGTTATGTTATGTTAGACTCTTTTATATAGCGCTCGAATCACCGGGGGGCATCTCGGCGCTTTATCCACGGTGCAGGTATCAAAGGGGGTGGTGCACGTGTTACTGTATTTCAGTGCTGTGCAGGCACCATTGAGTACAGGAGCACTGCCAGTACAATATACATGCGGCCGCCTAGAAGGTTTGGTCGGGAGCTCCATGGTCGTCTCCAGATTTACCCCCGTAATCTATCCCTAATGAACATCACAGCTGCTGAGATGCAATAGCGGTATATAGTGAATAACTAAACTCTAAGAAAAAGAAGTCTACATACCTGGTGTACCCCCACAAGACCGACGAACCTCACTGATCGACTGGCAAAGCTCAGATAGAGCGGGTCTCCAGGGGATTCAGGGGCTGTTACGCTAGCGGCACCTCTGTGGTGTCTCCTAGTCTCTGAGCAGTGGCGTTGGGTGCACGGAAGGAATGCCGGAGAGCCCTCGGCAGAATCGACTTCCTCCTCCGGGGGAAGAGCAGCAGCAGCAGCGGCTGCACAGAGCAGAGGCCCTAGCAGACTCGGCAGATGCGAGATCATTTCCGGGGCAAACAAGGCAGTGCTACCGGACACAGAGACGCCGGCACTCGAGAGGGGAAGACGATACCCACTGCTAACTTCAATATTGGCCAGGCTTACCAACTGGGGAAAAGGCAATTTGAGCCCAGTACAGAGGAATTCAATACCACAAAGCTCCTGTATGGAGGGGGAGAAGAGGGGGTGTAGAATCGAGGAGTCGGTTTCAAGCACACCCTGCACACCCTGCAGACAAAGAAAGGAGGACTGCCTTCAGCTTCAGGTGCAACCTCATGAACAAGGTACGAGGGGAGAAAAAAGGTCAGGGGGCATTGCTCTGGACTTGATTGTAGGGTGCAAGGGGGTCAATCAGGGGGTTTCATCGAGAACGGAAGGAGTAAAGGAGGGTGCAGAAGGTGCGGGAAGAGCAGGGTGCAGAGGAGGGGCTGAATCAGCGGCGCAGATTTCACTGATAGAGACAAGAGAAAAGGGGGAGAAAAGGGACCCACAAGCCAGACTAGAGCTTGAAGAAGGGATTGGGATAAGATCGAGCTATTGCCTTAGGAATAGGCAGTTCCCTAAACAAAGTTTCCTCCCCCCAACTAAACAAGAGATATTGCCACTATTAACAAAAAGGAAAAGGAGATGCTCCGCTAACCGTGATCACCAGCCCAAGCCTAGATCTGATAAAGGAGGGACCCAACCAGACCAAAAAAATCAGAATCACCCCCTCGCTGAGATCCTTCTTTAAAGTTCAGCAGCCGACACAAACTCCAGAAAGTAGCTCCCTCCTAAAAGCACCGCCCCAAACCAAAGAACAAAGAGACAACAGTCCCAGAATGAGTACTGAAATGACCACCCACATAGGCTCACAAATAGAAATATCAGAGGCGCCAGAAGATCAAATACTATCAGCCACAAACGAGCCCAGTACAAGCAACCCAGACTGTTCTCCCCCAAACACCTTCCTAGAACAAACGGGAAAACTCATGGAAAATCTCATGGAGAAGGTACTGGGAGAGATGAGAGAAAAATTGACAGTGTCCGAGTCCAACCAAGCCAAGATTCAAGAAGTCTGTGAGACTCTAGACCAAAAACTGAATGCACTGGGTGATAGGGTGTCAGCAGTTGAGTCTGTGGTGGAGACCCTTAGCAAAAAAGTGGACACCAATCAAAAGGAGATCAGGAAACTAAGGGACTCTGACAGATTCATTAAACAAAAACTAGAATCGCTAGAAAATCAAGCGAGGAAAAATAACCTGAGAATTTCAAAATGTACCAGAGAATCTGGAAGGGCCTGATATCAAGAAATTCACCATCTCTTTACTTGAAGAATACTTCCCCTGGACTAAAGAGGCAAATCTGAGCGATGACATACAGAGGGTACGCCGAGACCCTTTCGGGAAGAGCAAAGATAGAAAGACGCCAAGGAAAATTTGAATAAACTTTAAAACATACACACTAAAGGAAAGACTTTTAAGTGAAGGTTTAAAGAGCAGCTCCCTAAATAAAGACAACTGGTCCTTCAGGATTCCCTCTGACATGTCTAAAGCCACCCAGGATAGACAGTGGGAGCCAGGAAAATTTATGCAAGAACTAAAATCTCTAGGAGCCACGGTTCAGATGAAATTTCCCGCTGCACTGAGGATCATGTGGCGAAATAAAATGCACAACATTAGAGAACCCAGCGAAGTAAAGATCCTCTTAGAACAAATAAAGGAGCAGCTACGGACCACGACACTAAATTGAGATAGGGAGACTTGCAAATAAGGCGAACCATGGAGCTCAAAAGGGCAAACAATACCGCCCAAAGAGAAGATAGGAGGCTTCCTCGGGGTGGGTACTAACGAATGTCACAAAAAAATACAAAAACAATCAAAAAAGACACCACGGGTGGGGAGCAAAATAGGGAGAAAAAAGAAAAAAACATTCTCATCAGCCAAAATAGAAGGAGTTCACCGGGACGACAAAAAGAAAATGGAAATTGAACCAAAGAACCCACAAAAGGAAAAGAAAGCATGACGACAACATCAAAAGAAATCAAAATTCTCTCTTGGAACGTTAACGGACTTAGCACACCAAAGCAGGCGAAGAAGGATCCTCGAATACTTAAAGGAGATAGACAACAAAGTGATTATTCTCCAAGAGACTCATCTCCTAAAGGCTGAATGGGAACAAATAGTAAAAACCCTTAGCTGGGTGGACACATACGTATGTACCAACCAAGACTGCAATGTCAAGGGCATCGCAATACTTTTCAAAAAATCACTTAATGTAAAAGTCGAACATAAAGTAGTGGACAGCAAAGGCAGATGGGCCTTAGCCAAAGTTAAAATACATGATAACAGCCTTATTATAGCGGGATATTATGGACCAAATACCGATGATCCAAACCCCCTCCAAAGATTATACACAGAATTATTACCAACAACTGCTCCAATATTACTGGAAGGTGACTACAACATTATTTTGGATCCTAAATTGGATAGATTCCCTCCAGGTAGACAAGCCAATCTACCAAAAATGAGAGAATGGCTAGGTATTTATAAAAATGACCTAGACTTGATTGACATGTGGAAAGAGAAGGGTAACAAGCAGTGTCCTTTTACTCTCCACAATAAAAAAACTAGGCCACAGGTCCAGAATAGACTATTTTCTGAAAAGTAAAAACCTGCACAGTAACGTTAAAGCAATAGACCATCTGCCAGAGCATCTGTCTGACCACTCGGCAGTACAACTAACATTGCAAACCACAATAAATAAATCACAACCCAGATGGACAGTCGACCGCACTTTATTATTGGACCCTAAGATTCGGGAAGAACTGGGTTTAACCTCAGCCAATTTCTTTGAAGATAATAGAGCAGGCACTTCAGACCAAATTACTTGGGACGCATATAAGGCAGTTATCAGAGGTAAATTCATCAGCTTGGGAGCCCACAGATCGAAACTCGTTAAACATGAGATTAAAGACATGGAGAAAAACATAAACTCAATTGATGTACAGATAACTGCAGAAAATGACATAGGAAAAAGAGATACAATGGAGAAGAGAAGGAAAGGAGAGAATTAAAAAAAAATTGGCGGACTACCTAGAAAATAGAGTGAAGATGAAGTAGGAAGCTAGCAAACTCGCCAATCATGAGTATGGTGAGGGATGGGGAAAATTGTTGGCATGAAAAACTAAAACTGACCAAACCAGAAACAAAATAGCCAGCATACAACAGAGCAATCAAAACGGCCTAACTTCCGAAGAAACTGTAATTAAGCAGGAATTCGAAAATTTCTTCTCCAACTTATACAAGGAAGACTCCATCTCATCAGAAGAACACATAGTAAAATACCTAGACCCCCTACTTCTACCTAAACTGTCGGAAGAAGAAAAATAGGAGTTAAACTCAGAAATAACGATTGAAAAAGTAAAAGCCTCACTAAAAGCTCTGAAAAGAGGGAATTGCAAACACAACAATGATGGACAGAATGTGGATCAATGTCACACATTCACCCCAGTCCAAAGATCTCGGCCCAAATCCATCGTTTTTCCACTCCACACCACCCTGGGTTAGACAATGGCGATATGCAAATCAGTGCTGACCCTGTGCCCCATGGGAACAGTCCAGTCCGAACTACAAAAGCCATGTCCTTCCCAGAACGGAAACAAGCATCCGAGGACCGGCCCGGTTTCGAGGTAACACCTCTCATCAGCCCGGCTAGCTTGATTCCAGTGGTGTGGAGTGCCTGGGACTCACGTCTGAGCATCCCCAGTACACTTAGAGCGGTAATTGCAAACACAACAATGATGGACAGAATGTGGATCAATGTCACACATTCACCCCAGTCCAAAGATCTGGGCCCAAATCCATCGTTTTTCCACTCCACACCACCCTGGGTTAGACAATGGCGATATGCAAATCAGCGCTGACCCTGTGCCCCATGGGAACAGTCCAGTCCGAACTACAAAAGCCATGTCCTTCCCAGAACGGAAACAAGCATCCGAGGACCGGCCCGGTTTCGAGGTAACACCTCTCATCAGCCCGGCTAGCTTGATTCCAGTGGTGTGGAGTGCCTGGGACTCACGTCTGAGCATCCCCAGTACACTTAGAGCGGTAATTGCAAACACAACAATGATGGACAGAATGTGGATCAATGTCACACATTCACCCCAGTCCAAAGATCTGGGCCCAAATCCATCGTTTTTCCACTCCACACCACCCTGGGTTAGACAATGGCGATATGCAAATCAGCGCTGACCCTGTGCCCCATGGGAACAGTCCAGTCCGAACTACAAAAGCCATGTCCTTCCCAGAACGGAAACAAGCATCCGAGGACCGGCCCGGTTTCGAGGTAACACCTCTCATCAGCCCGGCTAGCTTGATTCCAGTGGTGTGGAGTGCCTGGGACTCACGTCTGAGCATCCCCAGTACACTTAGAGCGGTAATTGCAAACACAACAATGATGGACAGAATGTGGATCAATGTCACACATTCACCCCAGTCCAAAGATCTGGGCCCAAATCCATCGTTTTTCCACTCCACGCCACCCTGGGTTAGACAATGGCGATATGCAAATCAGCGCTGACCCTGTGCCCCATGGGAACAGTCCAGTCCGAACTACAAAAGCCATGTCCTTCCCAGAACGGAAACAAGCATCCGAGGACCGGCCCGGTTTCGAGGTAACACCTCTCATCAGCCCGGCTAGCTTGATTCCAGTGGTGTGGAGTGCCTGGGACTCACGTCTGAGCATCCCCAGTACACTTAGAGCGGTAATTGCAAACACAACAATGATGGACAGAATGTGGATCAATGTCACACATTCACCCCAGTCCAAAGATCTGGGCCCAAATCCATCGTTTTTCCACTCCACACCACCCTGGGTTAGACAATGGCGATATGCAAATCAGCGCTGACCCTGTGCCCCATGGGAACAGTCCAGTCCGAACTACAAAAGCCATGTCCTTCCCAGAACGGAAACAAGCATCCGAGGACCGGCCCGGTTTCGAGGTAACACCTCTCATCAGCCCGGCTAGCTTGATTCCAGTGGTGTGGAGTGCCTGGGACTCACGTCTGAGCATCCCCAGTACACTTAGAGCGGTAATTGCAAACACAACAATGATGGACAGAATGTGGATCAATGTCACACATTCACCCCAGTCCAAAGATCTGGACACTCCACACCACTGGAATCAAGCTAGCCGGGCTGATGAGAGGTGTTACCTCGAAACCGGGCCGGTCCTCGGATGCTTTTTTCCGTTCTGGGAAGGACATGGCTTTTGTAGTTCGGACTGGACTGTTCCCATGGGGCACAGGGTCAGCGCTGATTTGCATATCGCCATTGTCTAACCCAGGGTGGTGTGGAGTGGAAAAACGATGGATTTGGGCCCAGATCTTTGGACTGGGGTGAATGTGTGACATTGATCCACATTCTGTCCATCATTGTTGTGTTTGCAGGTACCGCTCTAAGTGTACTGGGGATGCTCAGACGTGAGTCCCAGGCACTCCACACCACTGGAATCAAGCTAGCCGGGCTGATGAGAGGTGTTACCTCGAAACCGGGCCGGTCCTCGGATGCTTTTTTCCGTTCTGGGAAGGACATGGCTTTTGTAGTTCGGACTGGATTGTTCCCATGGGGCACAGGGTCAGCGCTGATTTGCATATCGCCATTGTCTAACCCAGGGTGGTGTGGAGTGGAAAAACGATGGATTTGGGCCCAGATCTTTGGACTGGGGTGAATGTGTGACATTGATCCACATTCTGTCCATCATTGTTGTGTTTGCAGGTACCGCTCTAAGTGTACTGGGGATGCTCAGACGTGAGTCCCAGGCACTCCACACCACTGGAATCAAGCTAGCCGGGCTGATGAGAGGTGTTATCTCGAAACCGGGCCGGTCCTCGGATGCTTTTTTCCGTTCTGGGAAGGACATGGCTTTTGTAGTTCGGACTGGACTGTTCCCATGGGGCACAGGGTCAGCGCTGATTTGCATATCGCCATTGTCTAACCCAGGGTGGTGTGGAGTGGAAAAACGATGGATTTGGGCCCAGATCTTTGGACTGGGGTGAATGTGTGACATTGATCCACATTCTGTCCATCATTGTTGTGTTTGCAGGTACCGCTCTAAGTGTACTGGGTATGCTCAGACGTGAGTCCCAGGCACTCCACACCACTGGAATCAAGCTAGCCGGGCTGATGAGAGGTGTTATCTCGAAACCGGGCCGGTCCTCGGATGCTTTTTTCCGTTCTGGGAAGGACATGGCTTTTGTAGTTCGGACTGGACTGTTCCCATGGGGCACAGGGTCAGCGCTGATTTGCATATCGCCATTGTCTAACCCAGGGTGGTGTGGAGTGGAAAAACGATGGATTTGGGCCCAGATCTTTGGACTGGGGTGAATGTGTGACATTGATCCACATTCTGTCCATCATTGTTGTGTTTGCAGGTACCGCTCTAAGTGTACTGGGGATGCTCAGACGTGAGTCCCAGGCACTCCACACCACTGGAATCAAGCTAGCCGGGCTGATGAGAGGTGTTACCTCGAAACCGGGCTGGTCCTCGGATGCTTTTTTCCGTTCTGGGAAGGACATGGCTTTTGTAGTTCGGACTGGACTGTTCCCATGGGGCACAGGGTCAGCGCTGATTTGCATATCGCCATTGTCTAACCCAGGGTGGTGTGGAGTGGAAAAACGATGGATTTGGGCCCAGATCTTTGGACTGGGGTGAATGTGTGACATTGATCCACATTCTGTCCATCATTGTTGTGTTTGCAGGTACCGCTCTAATTGTACTGGGGATGCTCAGACGTGAGTCCCAGGCACTCCCCACCACTGGAATCAAGCTAGCCGGGCTGATGAGAGGTGTTACCTCGAAACCGGGCCGGTCCTCGGATGCTTTTTTCCGTTCTGGGAAGGACATGGCTTTTGTAGTTCGGACTGGACTATTCCCATGGGGCACAGGGTCAGCGCTGATTTGCATATCGCCATTGTCTAACCCAGGGTGGTGTGGAGTGGAAAAACGATGGATTTGGGCCCAGATCTTTGGACTGGGGTGAATGTGTGACATTGATCCACATTCTGTCCATCATTGTTGTGTTTGCAGGTACCGCTCTAAGTGTACTGGGGATGCTCAGACGTGAGTCCCAGGCACTCCACACCACTGGAATCAAGCTAGTCGGGCTGATGAGAGGTGTTACCTCGAAACCGGGCCGGTCCTCGGATGCTTTTTTCCGTTCTGGGAAGGACATGGCTTTTGTAGTTCGGACTGGACTGTTCCCATGGGGCACAGGGTCAGCGCTGATTTGCATATCGCCATTGTCTAACCCAGGGTGGTGTGGAGTGGAAAAACGATGGATTTGGGCCCAGATCTTTGGACTGGGGTGAATGTGTGACATTGATCCACATTCTGTCCATCATTGTTGTGTTTGCAGGTACCGCTCTAAGTGTACTGGGGATGCTCAGACGTGAGTCCCAGGCACTCCACACCACTGGAATCAAGCTAGCCGGGCTGATGAGAGGTGTTACCTCGAAACCGGGCTGGTCCTCGGATGCTTTTTTCCGTTCTGGGAAGGACATGGCTTTTGTAGTTCGGACTGGACTGTTCCCATGGGGCACAGGGTCAGCGCTGATTTGCATATCGCCATTGTCTAACCCAGGGTGGTGTGGAGTGGAAAAACGATGGATTTGGGCCCAGATCTTTGGACTGGGGTGAATGTGTGACATTGATCCACATTCTGTCCATCATTGTTGTGTTTGCAGGTACCGCTCTAAGTGTACTGGGGATGCTCAGACATGAGTCCCAGGCACTCCACACCACTGGAATCAAGCTACCTGGGCTGATGAGAGGTGTTACCTCGAAACCGGGCCGGTCCTCAGATGCTTTTTTCCGTTCTGGGAAGGACATGGCTTTTGTATTTCGGACTGGACTGTTCCCATGGGGCACAGGGTCAGCGCTGATTTGCATATCGCCATTGTCTAACCCAGGGTGGTGTGGAGTGGAAAAACGATGGATTTGGGCCCAGATCTTTGGACTGGGGTGAATGTGTGACATTGATCCACATTCTGTCCATCATTGTTGTGTTTGCTGAAAAGAGGGAAAGCAGCCGGACCTGATGCCCTACCAAACGAACTTTACTCAGATTTGAGAGAAATCTTGGCCCCAACGAAAACAAGGTTATTGAACACAATATATAATGAAAAGGGTAAAATCCCAGACTCATGGAACAACGCAACTGTCAGCATAATTTTAAAGCCAGGGAAAAACCCCGCAAACTGTGAGTTTTACAGACCCATCTCGCTACTAAACTGCGACTATAAAATCTTTATGCAAATTGTAGCGAGGAGTCTGGCCCAGGTAATGCCAAATTCCTGACCAAAAGGGATTCATAAAGGGAAGGCAAATATGTGAGCTCACGCATGAGCTCTTTGCTGCGATTGATGTAGCAACTTGCGAAAAAATCCCCCTGACTATAGTTACCTTCGATGCTGCTAAAGCATTTGACCTGGTCAACTGGTCTTTTCTAAACAAAGTCATCGCTAAATATAACCTTGGACAGTGCTTTAGTCATCTGGTAGCTGAGATTTATAAAAAAAACAAGAGCAAAGATCCTAATCAATGGGGGCCTCACCAATAACATCGAGATACAAAGAGGAACGAGGCAAGGATGCCCACTGTCCCCATTGTTATTCAATCTCTACATTGAACCACTTGCAAACACTATCAGGAACAATGGGTCAATAACCCCCTTTAAATATCATGAGTGGGCCAAAAAGGTGGCGTTATACGCGGACGATCTAATGATTTTTACAGATAATTTCCATAGTTCCTCCCCAGCAATAAACAAAGCAATTGCGGAATTTGGCAAAGTGTCTGGATACTTGACCAATGAAGCAAAAACCGAATCTATGAGCTGGAATGTACACCAGAATACCCCATACTCTAAAGACAAAATAAAATATCTGGGTATAACGTTGGTCAAAGATCTAGGAAAAGCCCCCCAGTTAAACCTCAATAGAATTGCACTTGAGACCAAAAAACTTCTCAAAGTATCGGATAGGTTACCACTAAGCTTTATAGGATGATCAAACATGGTACAAATGTCGATTCTTCCCAAATTAACTTACCTTTTCAACGTAATACCACTGGAATTTAAGAGAGATTACCTGAAGAAGATCCAGGGAGAAATAGCGAATTTCATATGGGCATCAAAAGGATCAAGGATTGCCTGGAACAAAATAAGGAAGAAAAAAGAACAAGGAGGAATAGCCAGTCCAGATCTTGTTGAATACTGCAGGGCCTTTCAGTTCAAGAACGCGAGACCCCTTGTAAGAAAATACGAGTCCTATCCTCAATTTCTCCAAATATTGACAAACAAAACTGACTATTTTTTGTTTAAATTCGGACACCCGAAATTCTTCAAAAAGATAAAGTTAAAGACACTAAATAACACAGCGAAACTTTGGTATCAAGTCATAAGTACCCTGAACATTCCTTACTACAGTTCCATGGCCCCCATTTGGGATTCCCCTGGTACTCCAGAGTGCCTAAAAGATGCCCTGGCATTACCATTAAAAACGGCAGGAATTAACGAATGGGGCCAACTGATGACGGAGAACTCAATGGAACCGTGGGAATATCTAACAGAAATCACTAACGCATCAGTGTCAAAATTCAAATACTACCAACTTACAAGCTGGGCAAGCTCACTAAAGGATAAAAGAACAGGGAATGTAGATCTGGAGAAGGAAATGACTAAGACCTCCACAATAAAGAAGGAAATATCAAGATGGTATTGGGCTCTAATCGCTGCAGGAGAAGAGAATTTCTTAATCCCAGACTTAGTTTGGAGTAAAGACATTATAGAGACGGACCTACAAAACTTATGGCAGAAGTCAATTGGAAAATGCTGGTCAATCATTAAACCAGCACGTCTGAAGAGACACCACCTATTTACAATGCATAGGGCATACTGGACTCCCAAAAGATTGTCAAAATTCAAAGGAGCCAGCGTAAAGTCCTGCCCCAAATGTGGGCTAGAAAAGGCGGATGATTTGCATATGTTCCAAGGCTTTCCCCTCTTGGACCCCTTCTGGCAGGAAGTTGGTAAGACGATATGCCCGGTACTGGGAAAAAATCTAGAAGTAAGTACAACTCTAATTATTTTTAGGATTAACACTAAGGTTGATATAAGTGAGGAGAGGTTAACCAGAAAACAGGAAAATCTATTATTTGTATTAATACTTCTTGCAAGAAGAGAGACATGCCTGAACTGGGTTAAACCAGTACCACCATTACACGGGGACTGGCTAAACTCTATAATAACAACACACAAAATGGATAGGAAAGGAAAGCCCACCAAAAAATCTAATTTCTGGGAAATCTGGGAAAATCACCATGTGCTTAATACGTGAGGCAATGAAGGAACCCAACGAAATACAATATGTCCAATGATTAAAGCGATGACAATAATTCAGACGGGAATCATTCCCGCCGAGTAGCCAGGAGGCTAGCTCTCCCCCCCAGATACAAAGAATTATTGATTATGGTAAAGGATATCGGAGGACTAAATCTGACAGATCCAACAAAGGGATACTCTCTGTTGCGGGAACAGTAAAGCGGAGAGAGTGAAGGCAAAATAACTGGATGTCACAAGTTCCCGTCATACTCCTTATACATTCATGAGCAAAATGAGGATAAAAATATATATACATGCAAATGAGTGCGGATACATTGTATGTGCAGGGCACCTGCTGGTTGGTGCAAAGGACTGGTGCCAGGTGGTGCAGGTGTAATTGAATACTAGTTCTAGAAGGATTGCTTCTGGGCACGTTGCGAAGGGTGCCAGTCCGAAGTGCACACTAGTGGAGGCAGGTGCTTGCATTGCTGGTCAGTGGTTGCCCCACCAAATATTTAGGCTGCCAGCCACCACTGTATCCTAGTGAGGGTTAGGACTTCATGGAGAGCAAACCTATGCGTCTGCTTTTTGTGACTTTATGCTTCGCGACCTATGATTGGAGTGCCTTCTACTGAAGACTCTGACAGCGGACACCTTTCTCTTATATTCCCAAATCTCTGATGCTTTTAGTGGAGGTGGTCCTGTTGGGGTATCGTAGGGAAAAATAGGGTTAACTAATGCTTACTTTTGAAAATCAAGTGATGCCATTTATTTCTCAGTTCTTTTTTCTCATTGCTTACATAATTATAATTGCACTAGTGATACTCTTTCTGTTGTATAGGGTAAATCTCTTTTGGAGATTTGGACACACTTTGTTTTTTTCTGTATTTCTTTACCATAATACTAAGGTTGGTTTATGAAACCTATTTTTGAACTTATAATAAAACCTTACTAATCTCACATTCAGTTGTGGACTGAATTATTGATTGATCAAATTTGCTTGATATATATTGAAAATATATTGTGATTGAGTTGCCTCTCTTACCTCTCATGCAGCAACAAAGACCATCTGGTTGTGGATTAATTTTTAAGTGGGCCCAAGCTTTCTCAAATGTTCCACTAAATGGTTACTAAAAAGTGAAAGTGTAATGCAGAAATAGAAAATATTTCCGAAAGGAATGATGAAGTTGATTAAAGCATTTCATGACAAACAATAAATCAGCAATTTAAAAAGCATAATGGACACTCAATCCTATGATAGTGATCATTTTTTGAAGTACAGTGTGGCTAGCAATAAATAACAAATGAGATTTAGGGGCATATTATCAAGGGGGTTTATCTCCGCTTTTTTGGCTTTAAAAGCCAAGAAAGCGGAGATAAAATTATCTCCCTATTACCTAGCTGTCGCTAACACCAGTTAGCGACAGCTAGTAGGAGATAGCGACCATCTTGGGCCCCGTTTGCATGTCAGTGAAATTTATCACTAATGACATGCAAAGTGGCGTGCCAAGATGTTAGCGACTGGAAACAGTCGCTAACATCGCTATCTCCTATTACCAACTTTTGGAGATATTCGCGCTAAGCGCGAATATCTCCAAAAGCTAAAGCTAAAGCTAATTGAATACTAGTTCTAGAAAAGCTAACACCTGCCCCTGAGCAGTTCTTAGCCATGTTATCCAATGGTAGGTGGATAACATGGCTAAGAGCATTATCTCAGTAATGCATGAATATCGCTGACTTTTCAGCGATATTCATGCATTTCGGCCGATTTTTATCGCTTAGGAGATAAACCTTGATAATAGCAAGGTTCCTAAGTGATAAAAATCGCCGCAGCTCGGCGATAAAAATATTGCCGCTAAGCCAACATAGCGATAATTATCGCTAGTTGTTGGTAATATGCCCCTTAGTTCCTACATATATTTATGATATCACCAATCATGGTGCATTGAGAGAGAAGGCTAAGGCATCATGGTACATGCTAGTGAGTCTCCTTCATTGGTGATGGTTTTGCAGCTATAAAGGATAATGAGTTCAATATATAGACCCAAGATATTGTCCAACTATTGGCCTGATTTATATCACGGCAGTGCTAATTTATAAATGACTGCCAAGCAGGCAGTCATTTATAAAAGTATTGACAGGAACCGCCATTAAAGCAATTACTGTCAGTGCATTTTAATCTGTGCTACCGCACAAAGTATTTTCTTTTTCTTTACAACAAAAAACATCCCCAAATGGCAGTTTCTTTTTGTAAAGAAATAAAATAATGCTTCCTTTGCCATGGTAGGTGGATGGGGAAGAAGGGGGGAGCATTATAGCAAGTTTACTGCCCCTTACCTCTAGGTTATGCCTGGTGGTAAGGGACAGTAAAAAATGGCAACATGACCCACCATCTAAATTGTGGTCATTTCTCCGACGGCCCTTAGTCCC
Source organism: Lissotriton helveticus (assembly GCF_964261635.1). Classification (NCBI taxonomy): domain Eukaryota; kingdom Metazoa; phylum Chordata; class Amphibia; order Caudata; family Salamandridae; genus Lissotriton; species Lissotriton helveticus. Next base: position 456,301,167 of record NC_136057.1, read on the forward strand.
TAAGGCCATCAGAGAAGTTTGGCCACGGCGAAGACAGATTAGTCTCTGCTGTGAACAAACTTAATGTCCACCTGAAATTAAATTAGTGGACCACTATGTTGATGGGGAGGGAACTCCATCATTGCCACAATCAAGATTCCTTCTTTCCAACATATAAATTAGGCCCTGAGTCTCAGAAACCACAGAATGCAAGTGTTGCAGTTGGTTAATGGTAATGTTATGAGAGCTGATGTATTTTTTAACAGATCTGGTGTTGTGGCAAACCAGGAGGGTCTAGTTGGTTGGAATGTATAGGATAGACATTGACATAGAATGGTGGGGAACTTTACGATGTTGATAGTTGCTTTAAGGGTGAAACCAGGGTAATTTTTGGGGGCATGTTTAGGGTGTCTGTTTTAACTACCGAATCGTAGTGGTATGTATTAATGTTTTATGATCTCGTTTTGGTTGAAAAACATTTCTCTTTTACCACCTCCTCAAAGGAGTGGTAAGCCATTCACAAATGGGAAGGGGTTCCCAAAGACCACATCTGCTTGTGAATGTTGACCAAAACATTTTAAGAGTAGGCAGTGGTCCTATGGACATGGCCTTATAACAATGAAACTTCACTTTTCATTTTTTTAAACACATCCTGTTCTCCTTTAAGCATTGCATTTAAAGAAAAAGATTGCTTTATTTAAAAGCAGTCACAAAAATGGTGGTCTGTTGACCTCAGCAGGCCACCATCTCTGTGATGGCTGTCCTTCGTAATGGTTCATAAATTGCAACCTACCTCATTCATATTCATGACATAGATCGATTTGGGACCCACTAGGACTCGCTAATTAAAAATAAGTTTCAAACATTAGGAATAAAACATTTCTAGGTACGATTCAGAGGAAATCACTACTTGGAATTGAGTATGTCTGTCCCCAGAATTGCGTTTTCATACAGTGGCTTTTTCATCTCTTTGAAGAGAAGTATAACTTTCTAGTCACCTAATGAGCCATTTCTCAATCAGCTTGATATGAATTACTTTCACGCTAGTATTTATGTCTCCTTGGTTCTGATGTCTGCCAGCTCCATCCTGCGTCCGAGGTAATTCATCTTTTACAAATTTAACAAATGTGTTTCACAGAATCAAACACTGCAATTTCCCTCTTTCACAAACTGGAAGCATTGGATCATATGAACACATATGGAGTCAGCTTTGGGATCCATCAAGTGTAGAAACACTTCAAATGATTTTAGGCAGGGTGTTTTGAATAAATACATTGACCCTTAAGCTATTTTATTATTGCTAAAACATAAATACTTCCAATTTCCTTTTTTTTCCTTTTTTACTAAGAAAATGCAATAGCAGATGTTTTCCCTAGTTCAAGAAGCATGAACTAAGAGTATGTGCTGTTTGCCTACACTATGTACAGCTGGATTTGATGAAGCAAAGCTTCGCATATTTTGCGGCTTGCCGAAGTCATGAACCTCGTTTATGTGTAATAAGGTAACATAAGTATGTTCTACTAACGTTTATTTTTGTTTAGGCGAAGTTTATGAAGCTTGCCTACGTGTATTTCTAATACACTTACCCCGTGTACTTTAACATGGCCGCCGCTTGTATTTTAGTTACTGCGCATGCGTCAGCCACACTCACGTGTCCTGACGCGTCTGCAGAAGTGGAGGGAAATTTATGCGCATGCGTAATTCATAGCTGTGCTTATCATGTGGTACTGCTCGTGCCACTGCTCTTGTGCCGTATCAATATAGCTAACATTTAGAACGCATAAGTTTATTTCTTTTTGATGAGTTAAAAGTACAAACCCTGTGATGTGTTTTCATGATGACATTATTATGTATTAATTTGTTTTCGCTTACTTTTCATGTACCGCGGGGAATGGGGGTCTGTCTGTACTGAAAGCCATCTTGGAGGTCCCTTCTGCGCAGATGCGACTTTCCGGGGACCTGACAACCTTGGCTGATGGAACTTAGCCAGCTGGCAGTAGTGGGCAAGATGCTCCTGAGAACTGACCTGCAAGCTCGGCTGAACGGAGTCACATGACCCTACTACGTTACAATGTTAAATTGTCATTGTGTTTCTGCACAGTTTCTCCTGGGAACCCCAAACCTGCTAGGCGGTACCCAAGTATGCTAAGGAAGGCTTAAAATCTTGTATTGTGATTGGTGTGTTACCCAAATCCTACCTTAGGACCAATCGAAATTGAGGGATTCTGACACTTTGCAACATTGGGGGGTGGTACACTGTCCCCAAACTGTATATCTACCCTGGGTTCACCTAGGGAGCCGTCCGACTTGTCTGGTTTAGCTGACCTGTCACTGACCCATCGTACTCAATAGGTGACTGAAGATACAGAGCGCAGCAGAGCACTCTGTCCGAATTTGACCATAGACTAAGGTTCTACTGAATCTTAAAGTGCTGGCGAAGCACTTTGCTGGGAGTTCGCTGACCCAATCGGGGTCTTGATCGATAACTGCAGAGCGGGTGGAGCGCAGGCGTTGCTTCCAAACTGTGGGTTCCGGTCCTGTCCTGAGCGGTCCTGTCCTGAGGGTTTGCTGTCCTGTCCTGAGGTCTTGTCCTGATTCCTAATCCGAGGGTATCCTGTCCTATCCGGGGTGTCCATTCTGCACCTGCTGTCCTTTGAGGGGTATCCTTCCTTGAGGGTTTCCTGTCCTTAACTAACCCGTGGCCAGGGTTTGGTTATCACACCTTTCTAGGTAAATATTGCTCCGAACCTCTTAAATCTTGCACCTTCTGAATTTCTAACTTTTGCTTTAATAAAGTTCATCATTGCATATGTTATATTTTTCCATGTCTTTCCGCAACTACTGAAAGTCAATTTCATATTTCCATAAGTTTGTTCCTATGTCTTCGCACATGTTAGAAATTATATTTTGCATTGCAGTTTGTCATTTCCTGATATGGTCTAGAACTTCATTGCCTAGACTGTTTAAAGGCCCCTTTACTTTAAGCGAAGCGTGTTACTCTTTATAGGCCCTCCTATAGTTACACATGCATAAATTGTCCATGCTTAAACATTTCTGAGACTATATAGTATTTTTCCATTTTGCATTCCATATTACATTTGAATGATTACCTTGACTTTATTTCTTTATAGCTATATAATTTACGTTATCTTGGTTATTGATTGCCTTATTTTACTGTACCTCATGCACGAAACAAATGAACTTTAGATAAACATTTTAAAACTTTCAGTTGTCCGTGGTCATTTCAACAGATTTTTGAATGTTATTGGTTGGGTTTGTATTTTGCTGCCTTTCCTTTACAGCTAGCTCCCTGATTCATTGTGGTCATTAGGTACCCGCATCGGTGGATGGTAAGTCGGGTGCACTGAAAATTAATAGTAGGGAACACACACACAAATTGGTAGAGCTCGTGAAGTCACCTGATCGATGTATATGGTGATTTGAAAGTATATGGGCCCTGAAGCCGGAAACGGCGAAAACTATTGGTCGGGTGGCCTCGCGCGCTCTATCAGTTTTACTGGTAGCCAGAGGATGGTTAGGGACTAGTTGAGCGTAAGGCAGGGATTAGTTGGACTAGTTGAGTCGGAAGCTGCTAATATATTGATGCTGCTAGAAGAGCGGCTGTTCTAAGAGACCTGATCATTCTCTTGTGAATACGCTGTTTTGGAATTCATGAATTGCTGTATTGTTATTATTCTTGTTCTTATATTGTTATATGTACTAATCCATGCATTTGTCAATCGTTTAGTTTCTTGTTGTCCGAACTCCCCGGGGAATTGAAAGGGCAAGTGGTGAATAGAATCCATTGTCCTGAGGTCATAGGCTCGAGGAAAGTTAGGTGCAGGTTAAGATAACCGGGAAGCACTAACTAGGGTTTTCTGAATACATGTGTGAATAAATGTCAGTAACGGGGTTCATTGGCAAAATTCCCATAGTGGCGTAACCTGGTAAGGGTCACATCGGAAGAGTAGCAGGTTCCTCGGAGCTAGCGTGAAAGCAAAGGGGTCCGCTGGGAAACCTTAAACTCGGAATATATCCCGGAAAGAAGTGGATGAGTTTAGGGGAATAACAGGTTCACCGATGCTAAAGTGAAGGGTAGGCGGAAGAGATCTACTCGCAGCGAGTGAAAAGTAAATGGAAGTAGTTTACTTGCAGTAAAATAATTCTTTCTCTATCTAGACACTTGAGCACTGTGGCGAATGTGTATTTGTTGTAAAATAACCAAGCACTGAGCACTTTAAAAGAAAGAAAGTTTCCGTTACCTTGTGAAGGGAGGGAGTCAGTCGCGAAGCGCCTCTGACGTCACTCTGTGCCGCGCTGGGATTGGTAGAAGCAGCGGGCGGGTAGCGGAGCTGGAATTGTAAAGGAGGGGTGAGAGCCAGAGCGTGGGAACTGTCTCACGAAGGGGTCGCGCACCCATTGGCGGAGAATATTCAGAGTCGCGCACCCATTGGTCGCACGGATTTCCGAAGCGCGTTCTGATTGGAGGTAATTTGTAAACAAAGTTTAGCGTAGAAGTCGTATGTGGCACTCGCAGACTACAGGAACTCGACCTGATCCAAGGCACCTAGGGTTTGAAAGGGATCAGTGGAAAACTAATAGATACGATATTATGTACGGAACAAAGAGAAAATTGTCCCTTGTAAGTAAGGTGAAAAATTATTTTAAAACGGACAAACCAATTAAATCTAGGGAAGGTGTTCTTGTCCCACCACCTAATACTCCTGCCTCATTCATGATGTTTGACCGAGGGTACAATACCTGTGTGTGGTTGGAGAATTGGGTGAAGTACACAAAAGATGATGGAGTATTGGCATTTCCATTAGATGGGACTTTCAATGGTAGGATCCTATTTAATTTAAGGACTCGGATGAACGAATTGCATCCCAGACCGAGACTAACGCAGTATGAAGCATTAGAGGAATGGGAGATTGAGGCTTTTGAAAGAGAAAGACCCCGAATGGACAAGGGTTTGACCAAGTGGTACCCCAGGCTGAAACAGAAATCCAGGGATAAAAGGATGAAACAGTGGAGGCAGAGCATGATTGTTGAGGGTTTGTTTCCCATGATGCCGGCATGTCATAACCCTGTAGCGGGTGAGAAAAGTACTGAAAAATGTAAACATTGGGGGGCCCCGGGGGAATCAGATGATGAATTGATAGATGACATCTGTACCAGGAGTCCGCCACCTTATAATGAGGGAACCCGACCTTCCAGTGTAGGAGATGCTCCCCGACGCCACTTCCTCAAGGAAGAAGACAGGTCCCTAGGACTGGGAGGGGGTGGTCAAGGGTTACCCTATTTTGAGAAACCCGAACCGACGGAAACAAGGGATATATATCCCAAAGTGCCCGCAAGTCAGGAAGAAAATTACTCACGTACAAAAATGTTCCTTCCCAGACCCTTGTATGAAAAAGAAGAGAAACCATCGAATTCAGGACTGCCTTTTGTTCAACCTCCATATGAGGAAGAACGCAGGTCCTTTAACACTGGAACTTTATTCCCGAAACCAAATTATGGTGGGGGACCAAGTGAAACGCATCCTACTGCCCCGAGTTTTACTCCTGCTTTGACCCCACAGATATTACATGACACGACTTTAAGAAGGATACTAGTGGAAAAGGAGCAAGAGGCTCTAGCTAGACAAAGGACAGAAATAATTCAGAAAATCTCCCAGTTAAATACCAGCCCTGAGGCATTGACTATTCCAGTAACTATTGGACCAGTGGTCCCGTTATACGGAAATGGTCAGGGAAATCCGATTACTCCAGTTATGACCCCAGTCATGGCACCCCCGAGACAGGAACCGATAATCATAGATGATCAGTCCAGTGAGTGCGAGTCTGAAGTTGCGTTCTTGGACTTGCCAAACAAACCGACCGGAAAGGGAATGCAGCAGAGGCATAACCCTTTTAATGCGAAAGAGATTAAATTAGAATCAGCAACAGGCACTAGGAATGTCTCTCTGGTAACTCCAGATGAAATTGAGAGTTGGAGTCGTGAATTAGAGAAACAGACTCCGCAAACGAAACCTTTAGACCTCTACAAGCTGAGGGTAGAAATAGAAGAATTAATGGCAGGAAATGTGGGGTTGGATCGATTGAATACCTACTCTGAAGAAGAATTGTCGTTTATATGTAAAAGCTTTACAAGGAACACCAGAGTGCTCCACGAAAAACTGACCGAAACAGCAGTTAGTATCCAAGCCCTTACAGAAACCGTACAGAGCAGACTTCTCAGACAAAGATATAGAGCACTTGAATGTGGCAGGAAAAAAGCTGCAGATTAAAGAATTATTGGGAGTACTGCAGAAATGGGGAGATGTGGAAAGATGGAGAAGCAGGTGGGCGAAAAAGAGGGAAGAGGCTCGCTCCCGACAAGTGACTCCTGAATTTGCTTTAAGGGAGGTGGAGAAACCTGAACAGTTATGCCCCATGCGCGAAGTACCTGGAGGGAAATATGTGCATGTCCCCTGGTCTAGACAGGATATTGTGTCCTTTACGAACGATTTTCCAAAATTACGAGAGAAACCAGTAGACTGGTACAGGCAGGTGGAAAGGTTCGTGAAGGTACAGAAATGTCTGTGGAAAGACCTGGATGGGTTTTTCGACATTGTGGTTCCGGTAGATTTATGGACCCAGTGTAAAATAGCCATAGACTGGCCCAGTGAGGAGTACCCAAGAAATAAGGAAACAGGGGAGCCATCAAAGGATGTCATGCGAAAATATGAGCAGGTAATTCAGCATTTGAAAGAAAAGGTGCCCGCAAAGGAAACTGATTGGACAAAAATAGATAGAACAACACAGGAAAGGGACGAGACAGTGCACTCCTTCTATGAGAGGTTATTGCAGGTATTTAAAACATACAGTGGTATTGATAACATCGATTTGAAGGACATGACGCATTTTATTTACAGGTTTGTAAATGGTTTAAGACCTGAAATTTGTCAGTGGATAAAAGATAATAAAATCTGCTGGCATACAAAGAAAATGGATGAGGTCCTGCGGTACGCTAAGTACTGCGAGGACGAGATGGCAGAAAAGAAAAAGGCCCTTAAGGAAAAAGTGATGTGGGCTCAGGTGAAGCTCGCAGAACAGCAGGAAAAACAATTGAGTAACATGGTTAAAAATGCTGAGAACAAAAGTCCTGGGGGAGGGGGTGGAGGAAAGCCCGGGCCAAAATTTAGCAGGGAAGAGGCTATGAAGAAATTTCCCTGCCATCAGTGCGGCGAAATTGGACACTGGCGAAACGAGTGTCCTCAATTAATAGATGATAATGCAAAAACTCCTGATTTAACTCCACAGACGCAGAAAGAAAGACCAAGAAAGACTCAACCCCAGGTAAAAACAGTTCAGGTGCCTCGAGCACCCAAGCAGGTATACAGGGGAAAGCAAGCAGAGGGTGAGGAAATAGAAGTTTGGGAAAGCGGTGAGAACAGAAATACAGCAACTTCGCAGTATCTGCTAAATGATACCTTCCTTTGTAATGATCAGGACTGACGGGGCCTGAGAGGGGAGGACGAGGAGTGCGTACTTGGCGCTTCCTTGCCGGTAGACCAGTCTGGACCATATATTGAAGGAAAGGTTGACGGAAATGATGTCACCTTTCTGTTGGACACTGGCGCTACCCGTTCTACTGTAAGAACAGTGGACGTTCCAAACCTACCCCTCTCGGGAGAAAATATCCAAGTAGTGGGTGTATCTAATCAATTGATTAGTACTCCTGTTACCGAACCAATGGAGATTTCAATTGGAAATTTTAAACAAATGCATAGGTTTGTCGTCTGTGACACCAGTCCAGTGAATCTACTGGGTCGTGATTTGCTGTGCAAAATGAACTGTACCATCTTTTGCACACCAAAAGGTGTTGAAATACAGACCCCGGATGAAGATGGCATTTATAAATTGTTGTTACTTAGACCTGACTCAGAAATTAAAAGATTGACCCTGCAGGATTTGCCCCAAGAACTCCAGGAAGCGGTAAAGCCAGAGGTGTGGGATTTCACTGGAAAAGATGTGGGATTAATGAAAGATGTGGACCCCATACAGATAGCCATCAAGGACAATGCAGTATATCCTAACACTAAGCCCTACCGAATGAATGCTGAAGTGAAAGCAGGTGTCACTCTGGAAATACAAAAATTATTAGAAGGAGACATCATACAGGAAGTGATGAGCAGCCCATGCAACTCACCGATTATGGGCATCAAGAAGCCTAGTGGCAAGTATAGGGTAGTGCAAGACCTAAGAAAGGTAAACAAAATTGTAGTTCCTTGCTGCCCTATTGTCCCGAACCCAGCAGTGATATTGTACCAGATTCCTTGGGATGCTGAGTGGTTCACTGTGATTGATTTATGTCATGCATTCTTTTCGATACCCCTGCACCCCGACAGCAAATTTCTTTTCTCATTTGCCTTCGAAGGTCACGTGTATTGCTGGAACCGGGTCCCTCAGGGGTATACAGAGAGCCCTTCTATCTTTAATCAGATCTTGAAAAAATGTCTAGAGACTTTGATCTTACCTGGGAACTCTGTCTTAGTGCAGTACATAGACGACCTTCTATTGGCGTCTAAAAGTCATAGGGACTGTGTAGTTGACACCATTGCCCTACTAAATCATCTGTGTGAGAAAGGGCATAAAGTGGCCCCTGACAAACTACAGTTCTGTGCAAAATCAGTGAAATATCTAGGACACCAGATAGAAAAGGGTGTCAGAAAAGTCACATCAGAAAGAGTGAGAATAATTCAAAAGATGCAGTTGCCCCGTACTCAAAAAGACGTCAGAATGTTCCTGGGAGTACTAGGATACTGCAGGCAGTGGATTCTGGGATTTGCAGTCTTAGCCAGGCCTTTGATAAAAATGACCACGAGAGGAATGCCAGACATTGTAGAATGGGACGATGAAAGCCTAATGGCTTTCGCAAGACTGAAAAACTGTCTGTGTACAGCCCCTGTGCTGGGAATGCCAGATTATTCCAAAGAGTTTGCCCTATTCTGTGACACTCGCGATAATTGCGCATTGTCAGTCCTGACTCAAGAACATGGCACGACCAGAAGGCCTGTGGCCTATTTCTCTGCCACCTTGGACCCAGTAGCTGCTGGGTTACCAGGCTGTCTGAAAGCAGTAGCTGCTACCTGTGCAAGTTTGGAACAGAGTGAGTCCATAGTCATGGGACATCCTGTGACTGTGTATGTTTCACATGGAGTGGTAATTCTATTGACCAGAACTAAAACGCAGTATCTCACCCCTAGTCGGCTGACTAAATACGAGAGGATTCTTGTGGGTGCAGCAAATGTAAGCATTGTTAGGTGCGGTATTCTGAATCCTGCCACTTTACTCCCCGACTCCCTGGAAATGGAAGGTGGGGATGATGATGAACATGATTGCATTGATCTGACAGAGTTCAGCACAAAACCACGCCCAGACATAAAAGAAACGCCATTGCCTGAGCATGATAAAGAGCTGTTTGTAGATGGTTCCTGTCTAAGACATGAACTAGGAGGCCTGAGTGCTGCTTATGCAGTAGTCTCTTTAACAAAAATTGAAGAAGCAGGTTACCTATATAACATCAAGTCTGCACAAGTAGCCGAATTGATTGCTATGATAAAAGCTTGCAAAATTGGGAAGAACATACGCATAACAGTGTATACTGACAGTCAGTACTGTTATGGAGTTGTGCATGACTTTGGCCAATTGTGGCTACAGAGGGAATTCCTGACTTCCTCAGGTACTCCCATTCGGAATGCAAAAGTTGTGCATGACCTTTTAGAGGCCATCCAGTTACCCAAGGAACTGGCAGTGGTAAAATGCGGTGCTCATAAGAAGAGCATGGACAAGGTATCACTGGGAAACGATTATGCTGACCGAGTGGCCCAATGGTGCGCCAGAGATCGGTATATCGTAAATCCAAAACGAGGGGGGCCAGGAACCAGCTGCCAACTTCAGGTGTTTGAGGAAGTGCCTACTTGGGATGAAGTGAGAGAGTGGCAGGAGTCGGCTCCTTGGCAAGAAAGAGAGAAATGGAAGGAGGATGGGTGTAGACCGAGACGTGTGGATGGTGTCATCTTGGGCCCAACTGGTATGCCTGTATTACCCCGACACTTGCTTGGCACAATGGCAAGATTAATACATGAAGGATCACACATTGGTAAGGATGCCATGATTCTGGTATTTCAACAGACTTGGTATAGTAAGAATTTCAGGAAAGTAGCAGAGTCCCTCTGCCAGAGGTGCCTGTCATGTCAACAGATGAACCCAGGCAAGAGGACAATGGTTGAACTGAGCAAAATTGGGAGATCAGGGGGTCCCTTTGTAAGGATACAGATTGATTTCATCACCATGCCCCGTTGTGAAGGGAAGCGATATGTCCTTGTCATTGTTTGCGTATTTTCCAAATGGGTAGAAGCTTACCCTACTCCCCAAAGTGACGCACTGACAGTAGCGAAGTGTTTACTAAAAGAACTGATACCTAGATTCGGGGTGCCATTCATTATTGAATCAGATAAGGGTGGACATTTCCAGAATGAAATACTGGCTGAACTCTGTAAGGCCTTTGGAATAAGGCAAAAACTTCATTGTGCATACCACCCAGAGGCTTCTGGAATAGTGGAACAAGTAAATGGAACTATCAAAAACAGACTAGCAAAGCTGACAGATGCTACTGGCATGACCTGGGTGAAGGCCCTGCCCCTGGTCCTGATGGGACTGAGAAGTGTTCCTGACCGCAAGACAGGCCTAAGTCCCCATGAAATCATTATGGGAAGAATGATGAGACAAGCATGGGTGCCAGGAAGCAAACTGTTGAGTATTACTGATGATTTGGTGCTTGAATACTGCAGAAGATTGGGTGACCAAGTGCGTTCTATCTCTCGCCAGATTGGAGACGACGGCATCCTCAATCCAACGACTCCTCTCCACAGCTTGGTTCCAGGAGACTGGGTCAAAATAAAGAAGCACACTCGATCAAACTGTCTGGCACCAAGGTGGGGAAAGAAACGCCAAGTAATCCTGGTAACAACCACTGCAGTGAAGGTCGCAGGTATTCCCCAGTGGATCCACGCTGGACATACCCAGAAGGTATTACCAGACAAAGAATTTGCAGAAGAAGGGCAACCAGCAGAGGACTCTGCAGGAGCCAGACCAGAAGCAGCTGACACCGAGCAGCCCAGCACCAGTCAGGCTGCAGGAACAGCAGACGTTGGCCCAGGAGTAGTTGACTACGAACTGCCAAGAATCCAGCCTGCTGAAGAGGTCCAGGAAGCTGAGCCAGGAGTAGCTGATGACGAGCTGCCAAGCATATGGCCAGAAGAATGGATACCGATGATTGATCTGACTGAAGATCCTATCAGAACAAGAGAGCGACTTAGTGAAGGTAGAGAGTGGACTAGTCAGGAAAAGCAAGGCACAGGCGAAGAACCTCAGCCGCCTGAGATTCACATCAAAACTGAGGAAGGAGAAGGTCAGACAGGGACAGAACAGGTGTTCGATACACCTCCACTAACTCCTGATGCGGATAAGGGACAGCTTAGACATAGAGTGATAGTTCGAGCAGAAGAAAATCAAGAGATCGAAGTGCTTGAACAGGATCAGATAGGGTTAGAAGAACGGGTTCAGGAAACAGAAACAGAAACAGAAACAGAGACAATCGAAAGCCAAAAACAAAATATTCCTGAACTAGGCCAGATTAGTAACCAGGCAGAAGAAATTGATGATAGCCCTGGAACTAGCGAGATAAGGGAAGAAGAAGAAGAAAGTGAAGCAGAATTGCCACAAGCTAAAGAGAATAAGAGGATAAGAGAAGAAAGTGAAGTCCAAGTACCAACTAAGAGACTAAAGAAAAGAAACAACCTTGAGCCTAGGTTCGTAAAGAGACTAAGGCTAAGGATAAAGACGGTGGAAGAAAAACGTGCAGAAGCAAGGAGAAGTGCACGGATAGCAGAGCAAGAAGAAAACTCTTCCAAAAGAAGGAGTGAACGAATAAAAAGACAAAACAAGAAATACAAGTCTCCTGAATGGACACTCGTTTTGGAAGAACTTGAAGATCTTGATATAACTGACGTAAGCGACGGAGAGCCCGTCCCTGAGTACTCTGCTGAAGAAGAAGACGAACCACCGTGAATTTGCACAAAGTAAGCTAGCTGTGTAAAGACACAAAGAGGGGTCAAGAAACTTCTTCTGAGCCGAAATGTCTGATTCAACTGTGAATGGTAGACCAAATTGCAGTCGTTGCAAGACGTGCTGCAAGGTGTGTATATGTAGTATAGTAGTACTGATAGTAATATGGATAGGACTAACAATCTTTATACCCTTTACTGTAAGTAAAGATACTAACATTGTCCCTACTGAAATTGTAAATACCGACAGTGAGGAGTTGACAACACAGAGTGTAGCAAGACATGAGAGAGCACTGAGACAAACAAAACGAGACTTAGAAGCATCAGATGAGGGAGGACTACAATATCATGGAATTAAGAACAGGACACACTTAAATGTTTTTGCAAACTTGTTAATACACTATGTAGAGACTATGGAAATTGAAGATTGCTATGTCTGCATGAAGCTACCTACTTCTGTGGCTGAAGGCGTGACATACCATCACTTGCCATTAACATATGGAATCTCCTGTAGCATTTTAGCTAGTTTATTTTACAAAAGAGGACCGTTACAGTACTATTACTCTAATAATGACGTAATCTTTTCTGAACTTCCTATACGTGGGAACTTGAATCCTGTACATACCAAAAGCGACACCATAAGATATATGGGAGACTACTTCTTGACTATAGGTAACATTGACATAGCAGATGCACACAGAGATAACTTGACTTGTTCTTTGCGTGAACAGGAAAAGATGTTCCTGAACATGGCAGAGAAAAGAAGAATTAAAATACAAAAGAAGGCTAATGACGAAAGTCAGAAAAAGCCAAAGTGGGCAGAGAACATGGAAGGCACCTCAAATGGTGGGGCGGGACCTGCTCTGTTGCTGGATTTTGAAAAGAAAGGCAAGCTATGTCTTCACCGCGAGAAGACTAGCTATTATAATAATGTTTTCATTGGTTCCAGTGAATGCGAACATAATTACAAGGTAATTGGAGGTTGGGGTTTCAAAAATGGGTCAGAGCCTGTGTTTCCTGGAATTTATTATATTTGTGGGGACAAGGCTTATTTCAAATTGCCGGATCACTGGTATGGAAGCTGCTATTTTGGCATTGTTTTCCCGAAAATATACCATGTGAATGGAAAAGCTGGAAGCAATGAAGATACTAATGGCTTAGTGCGTAGTAAAAGAGAAAGTATAGGTGAAATTATGGGTAGTATTTTCAGTGCACTGATACCTGGAGTGGGAGTGGTTCTGAACACTCACAGAATTTGCAAATTATCTACTATAGTGGATGTGCTGTCTACTGAAACAGCTCATGGATTTCTGCTGGTCAATACCGAAATGGTTGCGATCAGATCAATGGTTTTGCAGAATCGACTTGCTCTTGACACCTTATTAGCGAAAGAGGGCGGAGTCTGCCGGATGTTGAAGTCGCAACATTGTTGCACTTATATTCCGGATAAAAGTGTACAGATCAAAAGATATGTGAAAAACATTACTAATTTGACAAAGGAACTCAAACCACTCGAGGTTGATAGTGCCTGGAAAAGACTGGTAGATGGTCTCTCCAATGTAGGTCATTGGCTTGCTAGTGTAGGTAGAAGCTTATTGTTCAAGATACTGATGCCAATTGGTATTATAGGTCTTATTATATTTCTCATTTTTATCTGTTGTAAATGCCGCAAGCGCACCAAGAAGCACGAGGTAAATGCAAGAGGGTTGAAACGGAGTGTGGATGAGATTGAATTAGAGGAAGTGAATGATCAGATATACAAAAAGGTGAAGACTTCTCACCCTACTAGAACTGAGAGAGAAAAGTTAGAACGATTGCTGGAAGAGATAGAACTTTATAAAGTGTGAAAGAAAGTTGGCATCTGGTTCCATTTTTTGTGATGATAGTAAATATCATCAAAGAGGGGATTGATGAAGCAAAGCTTCGCATATTTTGCGGCTTGCCGAAGTCATGAACCTCGTTTATGTGTAATAAGGTAACATAAGTATGTTCTACTAACGTTTATTTTTGTTTAGGCAAAGTTTATGAAGCTTGCCTACGTGTATTTCTAATACACTTACCCCGTGTACTTTAACATGGCCGCCGCTTGTATTTTAGTTACTGCGCATGCGTCAGCCACACTCACGTGTCCTGACGCGTCTGCAGAAGTGGAGGGAAATTTATGCGCATGCGTAATTCATAGCTGTGCTTATCATGTGGTACTGCTCGTGCCACTGCTCTTGTGCCGTATCAATATAGCTAACATTTAGAACGCATAAGTTTATTTCTTGATGATGAGTTAAAAGTACAAACCCTGTGATGTGTTTTCATGATGACATTATTATGTATTAATTTGTTTTCGCTTACTTTTCATGTACCGCGGGGAATGGGGGTCTGTCTGTACTGAAAGCCATCTTGGAGGTCCCTTCTGCGCAGATGCGACTTTCCGGGGACCTGACAACCTTGGCTGATGGAACTTAGCCAGCTGGCAGTAGTGGGCAAGATGCTCCTGAGAACTGACCTGCAAGCTCGGCTGAACGGAGTCACATGACCCTACTACGTTACAATGTTAAATTGTCATTGTGTTTCTGCACTGTTTCTCCTGGGAACCCCAAACCTGCTAGGCGGTACCCAAGTATGCTAAGGAAGGCTTAAAATCTTGTATTGTGATTGGTGTGTTACCCAAATCCTACCTTAGGACCAATCGAAATTGAGGGATTCTGACACTTTGCAACATTGGGGGGTGGTACACTGTCCCCAAACTGTATATCTTCCCTGGGTTCACCTAGGGAGCCGTCCGACTTGTCTGGTTTAGCTGACCTGTCACTGACCCATCGTACTCAATAGGTGACTGAAGATACAGAGCGCAGCAGAGCACTCTGTCCGAATTTGACCATAGACTAAGGTTCTACTGAATCTTAAAGTGCTGGCGAAGCACTTTGCTGGGAGTTCGCTGACCCAATCGGGGTCTTGATCGATAACTGCAGAGCGGGTGGAGCGCAGGCGTTGCTTCCAAACTGTGGGTTCCGGTCCTGTCCTGAGCGGTCCTGTCCTGAGGGTTTGCTCTCCTGTCCTGAGGTCTTGTCCTGATTCCTAATCCGAGGGTATCCTGTCCTATCCGGGGTGTCCATTCTGCACCTGCTGTCCTTTGAGGGGTATCCTTCCTTGAGGGTTTCCTGTCCTTAACTAACCCGTGGCCAGGGTTTGGTTATCACACCTTTCTAGGTAAATATTGCTCCGAACCTCTTAAATCTTGCACCTTCTGAATTTCTAACTTTTGCTTTAATAAAGTTCATCATTGCATATGTTATATTTTTCCATGTCTTTCCGCAACTACTGAAAGTCAATTTCATATTTCCATAAGTTTGTTCCTATGTCTTCGCACATGTTAGAAATTATATTTTGCATTGCAGTTTGTCATTTCCTGATATGGTCTAGAACTTCATTGCCTAGACTGTTTAAAGGCCCCTTTACTTTAAGCGAAGCGTGTTACTCTTTATAGGCCCTCCTATAGTTACACATGCATAAATTGTCCATGCTTAAACATTTCTGAGACTATATAGTATTTTTCCATTTTGCATTCCATATTACATTTGAATGATTACCTTGACTTTATTTCTTTATAGCTATATAATTTACGTTATCTTGGTTATTGATTGCCTTATTTTACTGTACCTCATGCACGAAACAAATGAACTTTAGATAAACATTTTAAAACTTTCAGTTGTCCGTGGTCATTTCAACAGAATTTTGAATGTTATTGGTTGGGTTTGTATTTTGCTGCCTTTCCTTTACAGCTAGCTCCCTGATTCATTGTGGTCATTAGGTACCCGCATCGGTGGATGGTAAGTCGGGTGCACTGAAAATTAATAGTAGGGAACACACACACAAATTGGTAGAGCTCGTGAAGTCACCTGATCGATGTATATGGTGATTTGAAAGTATATGGGCCCTGAAGCCGGAAACGGCGAAAACTATTGGTCGGGTGGCCTCGCGCGCTCTATCAGATTTACCTAGTGAAACAGTGCGGGGGAAAAACAGCAGGATGTTAGAAGTGCTCGTGTTATAATTCTAGTTTTTCAATTATAAACACTATGCGTTTTTACTTTTGTGTTCTGTACGGTAGCTATTTGATATAACAAAGTAAATGCCGGTGTTTTAAATAAATAGCAGGCTTCGGCCTATTAGCTCGTTGTACAACCTGAAATGAAATTCAAACTCTCCCTCTTTTCCACTAGCCTACAGCACCACAAGGTGGTGAGGTGGGGAGACAAAACATGTAGTTTGGTTCGTCATAGTGACTTCTATTCTCCTATGTGTGCATCTTCATTACCATTTGTACCTTTAAAGTACTTTTTGGGAAGCCTTAGGAATCTGTGTGTATCCTTTCCAGGCCACACCAGCCTTCTTTAACCACATATCATATAAGCCTATTCAACGTCTGTTTAGCCTTTACACTTTACACTCACATTATGTGGGCAGTTTTAGATAGCGCTAACTAGACTCCAAGGTATCAGCGCGCTTTACACCAGCACTAGTTATGTTACATACACATACATTGATTTTTGTTAGCCACAGGGAGATTAATAGATTTGCCCAAAATCACAGAAACTTGGGCGTCCCTGCCGAACCTCGAACCTAGTTCCCCAGCTCCTAGGTCAGCCGCCATAGCCGTTAGACTACATTCTCTCCACGCTGTGCCTTAGCTTACTCTCTCGGCTATTCAAGTTTCTGGCGTGCCCTTTAAACTATATATGCAACTTTTTTGCCTCCTAAATTGTAGTTATATTGCATGGCCTTTTCTCACCTTGTTCGGATTTTTTACTTTTGCGTTTGAGGCATGCCCTTTAAAGTTTATATGTAGCTTTTATTATCGCGTACATTTTAGTTACATTGCACAGCGTTTTCCCACCTCCTGTGGTTTTTAATGCTTATGTCTTCTACAGTGCACCCGTACCTCCCATCTGTGCATGCGATGTAGTCTCCTTAAGTACCCTTCTAGTACATTTATATGCAGCCCTGCTCTGAACCGACACTGAATCTATCAGTGCAAGTACTGATCTATCCAGGCAGCCCGTGCGGCAACTGCGCAACAATAGCCTGCAGTGCATACTCCTGCAACATGATCGTCGTGATGATCATCATCAAACACAAACCTCATCCGCATGATACCCAAGATATTTAGGCAGTGCCACCAGGATGCTGAGATAGTATGCAAATGCGTGACAATGCATTTCAGTGCGGTGATGCGGATCACCACACTGAAATGCGTTAGTGTCACGGCCGATGCATGATACTTGGCAGGACTGCAACGGTACCACGGGCTCAAAGTCGTCCATGGTGCGAGTATGCTGGGGTAGGCTGCTGAGGCAAAATTAAAGCAGTGAATGTGGGCGCATTCAAATCTGCGCACGCGTCGCTGCCTCTGCCGCGCACAGCCCCAATCCCCGCAGAGGAAGACCCAGCCCAGGCAAAGCACAACAACTACTACAGTGTCCCGCCCACTGGGCCGGTAACACTGATCCGCGGCCGGAAGTCTTGAAGACAGAGTGAGGAGGAGAAATTGAGTCACTCACGTCACGTCAACATTTAGACAGTAAGTGTTTAGTCAACAACCAGTATGACGGGGTAACTAAAACTAATTGACTGCAGGCAGCGCACAGCATGTACAGTACGGTATACTACTACAGCAGCAGTACAGCACATGCGCTCTGTGCCAGAACCACACACGAGTCATTATACATAAATCAATTACTGACGGATGGCAGGTGCACTTAATGCAGCATGACTGTATAGACCCGGCCCTGATAATTAGGTGCCGGTGCTAAGCACCGGCAAGCTCCCGCTCAAATTAAGCCCTGATACTTCATTCGTCATATCTTGTGAAGGCTTCCATCTATAGACTTGAGTACTTTCCCCAAACTGGATGCAGGAAAATGCCTGTTTTACATGAACACACACATATTTGTTTGGGATTGATGCTGCTGATTTGTTTTTAATTTGTGCACTTCGAACTCTGGTAATCAGGCCCCAGTGCATGTGCTGTGACCGCTAAAACATATTGAAACTGACTATACTTCAAATTGGCACATTTAACCTACCTATAAGTCCCTAGTATATAGCAAAACATGTACCCAGGGGTTGTAAATTAAATGTCACTAGTAGACTGCAGCACATATTGTACCACCACTAAATTGACAGTGCAAATCATGACGGCAGAGTGGACACCAGTAACCTGGCTCCCTTTTAACATTACCAAGTCACCCCCGAGTAGGTCTTAAATGGCCATAAGGCATGGTCATGATATTTAAAGGTAGAACATGTAAAGAAATAATGTTAACCATGTCCTTATAGTGGTAATGCCATAAAAAGCTATAGTTACTGTAGTAGGGTTATCAATTCCATAGGAAAGAATGGGGGTGCCTCTTAAAAGGTAATAAAGTTATCTACGCCTAGGAACCGGATAAAAAGTTCATTTGTTGAACTCTTAAAATATTTATTACAACCCCAACTCATTGATAAATTTGGATCTGTACAAATATTTTACAAAAGGTATTTTTTTAAAGTTACCTTTTTCCCACCTAAAGCCTCTAGAAGCCCATTGGCATGAGCTTCCATCTGTCAGTCTGGACCTGAACAGCTCCTTGATTAGGTGTGAACAGGCTCCAAAAGCTGAGACAAATACCGTGGGGAGGTGTTTTGTTTCTCTGACAGGAAGACCACCTGGACGGTGTGCAGGAACTTAATTAACCTTAAAGGATGCCTAATCTGTCACTGGCAGCTGTAGCTCACACCTAGGCCAGCCTCTCTATTGTCTTCTTAGCCTACCAGGCTCCAATCCCAGTGGGAGAGGTGCTGACCCTAGAACTGGTTTTGAGAGACCACAGAGGAAAGGTTGGTCATTTCCCAGTCCACCCCTCTAGAGTGGGCACAGCAGCTCTGCGCAGGGAAAGAACGATTCTGCCATGTTGGAGTTAAATAAAGAAGGGCACTGTGGGATTGTGCACAGTAGGGCACACAGGAACTGCTACAAAATGGGTAGGTTTACCACTGGCAACTTTTTCCCTATTGGTTAGGAAGGGGTCATGAGTCTGCTCCTACCCGCAGGCCAGTGCCTGGTATAAAAGTGACACCACTGGGTACCCTCTTCAGAACACTCTGGGCCTCCAAAAAACAGCAAAGGAACTGCACCGGCTGTTGAGATTTATGGGGAGAACCACAAGGGATGGACCTACTCCCACTCGTAGCCAGGTCAAAGAAGTGGACTCCAGAACAAGCCCACTTTCCTGCAAAAGCCCAGCTGACAAGTTTCAACTGTAACATCCTTAGACCTTGCTGATGGCTTCTGTCTATTGGAATTAGTCCTGATCCCCAAGTGTGTCCTGAGGTCCTGGAAACCTTGGCTGGTGTCACGGTGTGCCAACCCCACAAAGCTGGGACTTCAAAACATTCTGCAAAATTTCTGCCTGGTACCCGGACCAACGTACCAGCTGATCCACAGAGGTTGCATCGCAAGTGGGCATGACTTTGTCTCAACTCCTACTACTTTTTTCTCCACAGCAGCAAATCTGATTCAGTGGGCCAGACAGTGACCAGCATGCAAGGAATTTTCACCCTCTTCGGCCACAGCCTGCAGTCTTGCCTCACTGAAGGAATCTGACTTCCAGAACAGAGTCATATCGGAAGGTAGAAAGCCTCACCAAGCCTTTTTTCTCCTTTATCCATAACTTCACAAATACCTCATCTTTTGTCAACCTGTTTTTGATGAGCCCATCTTCGTATCTAGACTGAAGCATTGTCCCACTGAAGACTATCTTCATGACACTTTTTTAAGTCCAAATGTAACTCTATGACCAGGACTAACCTGGACCACAAATCCGACGTGCGCTCTATTGCGGTCAACCTCAAACCATACCCTTGTCCCAGTCTAGCACCACCATTTGCCTAAAGTCTGCACTTTCCACTCTTTTGCACTATTTTTATTTTAAATTTTAAACATTCTTATCCCTGGTTTCTCCTATTGAATTGTTGTAATTTTGGTGTCATTTTGTTAATTACAATAGTGTCTATTTTTTAAAATTAAAGTGTGATTTGTAATGTTTTTTTCCCCACTTTTAACTGTTTTGGTACTTCTAATGCTTTACACATTT
Organism: Lissotriton helveticus; assembly: GCF_964261635.1. Taxonomy (NCBI): domain Eukaryota; kingdom Metazoa; phylum Chordata; class Amphibia; order Caudata; family Salamandridae; genus Lissotriton; species Lissotriton helveticus. The sequence goes on from NC_136057.1 coordinate 456,321,387, forward strand.
TCTTATATTATGGCAGTCTGTATCATAACTATCAGGGACTGAGCTCAGGTTCAAATTGTTTAAAACTTTACTGGACCTAGCAAGGACAGTGACATTATTATTTGTGGAGGACTAACATCCACCTCAACTAATAATCAATTTCTCACACTGGTCTTCTCAAGGTGGATCATCCTCAGAGTCATGTGACAGGGTAATGATTAAGCACTGATTCCATTTAAAACTAATGACCACGGAAGAGCCAACTATGTTACACATGTGTTATTGCAATTCATAATATAGGTTCAAACAGCTATGAAATTTGCACTTGTAAAGTGGTAGATTACATTAATGGAATATTTCTGTGTTGTCTTTTGCAATTGCTTTATTGAATGTTGTCTTCTTATGTAAAAGAGTCCTTGGTGTGGCCATTATAGTCGATACTTTATCTTTCACTCCTTTCTGTAAATGTAGCTGGCATAACCCTGCTTCTGCCTCCAGGCATTCTATCTTCTACTACTATGGTTCTTCATGGTAGCAAAATGACCAGTGACAGCATTAGAAAAATCATTTTTGCCAGTAATAGTTGCCAGCATAGTAATAATGCACGATCAGTAGTGGTAGCTCTTATTGTGAAATCAGTAATAGTTCTTATACTAGTTGAACTCTGTTAGAACCTTGTTCAGAGTGCCACAGTGCACGTAGGAGCTACTAGGCCAAACCATGGTGGTGGAGGCCTTTTACTCCAGATGTCCCAGGGCCCGGCCAATTATGGCATCTGAGAAATTGGGACAAGTAGCCCTTCTGCACTTGAGTGGTAGCGTGGATTGAGCAGTCAATGGCTTCTCAGGGATGAGGTAGGTGGAGGGTGAGCACAGGCTCACAATTCATAATAAATGCAGCATCCCCAATAAATGACTGTCAAGTCAAATATGTAGTTTTATGTAAAACTTAATATTTATATATGAACACAAAGTATAATAAAGCACACCACAGATAGTATACAGAGTCTTCATATGGCAGGCACTCTCAACTTCCCTGTCTAAGGACTGTGGTGATTCTCCATAAATGTGTCCCAGTTGGGCCCCGCTAGTGAGTACAATTCTTAGAAGTTCCACGATGGCCTTGAGAAAGTCAGAAATTCTATGCCCCGTAGCATGTTAGCAAGAGCAAGTTTCCCCTGAAGCCTGGCATTTAGTCTTATCTCACTGTCAAGGCCACAGATGTCCGTGGCTCTTTTCCTGTCATGCAGAAAGTCTCCTTGAGTCCGGTGGCTGGTCTTGAGTACACCTCAATTTGTGTAGTTGAATCGCTGCTCAGCCTCCGTGAGTTCCAACGCCCTTCTTCACAGTCACATGCTGTTCCAGGGTGATGGCTCTTTCACTACACCACAAACCCTCTATCAGATGGGGAATCATAAACAGTGGCACACAGGGAGACAGCCCATTCAGGTCACAGTGCTGCACAGCCCGTGTCTGATATTTTATCATTGTGTATATATATTAATGCCTTTTTTTAATATGTCTGTTTATACTACTAAAACATAAAATGAAAATGCAAAAAATAAAATTCTAATAAATAGATTTGACAATACATGTTTGGTTTCCTTAGAGGCATCCACTCACGGTTCAGAGTACAATATAAAATGGTTGGGACCTCTTGTAGGCCCTCTTTTTCTAAAATTACAGGGTAGGTGCCCTTTCTTGTTTGATTCACAGTGCTGCACAGGACAGCAGCCCTTTACTCATTGCAGCTATGCACCAGAGCGACGGCCTCAATCTTCACGTCCCTACCTGGCATACTGAGGTTGTGAGCTGCACCAATAATATAGCCCTCTTCAGGTCACGGCCCTGCACAGGGCAACGGTCTTTCTTCCATCACAGCATAGCACCAGGGTGATGACCCTTGTTCAACTCCTTCGATCCACTTGGCAGGATCCCTACTGGACCTCACTCCCTCCAATCTCCTCCTCACAGAGTCCTCTAGTCTTGGGTCAGGCTGAAGCTGGTGAAAGCAGAGAGAGACTGGCAGATCCTCAATCTGCAGTCCTGGTCACACCAGGCAGAAGTGGTTTTAAGCTTCTCCACGTTAATATACAGCTTCTGTTTGACAATTTGGAAGTCTTAAACTCCGCTATTTATAATCTGCTACCAGACACCAATGTGATTTAGTGTCTCAGTCTTTGAAATTTGTGGTCCGGGTGTTCTTCCTTTGTCCATAAAGAAGGTAATCACACTAGGAGCGACTCCAAGTTTGATAGCCCCAGAACAAAGGCCCTGCAAGGGGATGGAGGTTCACAGCTGGATGTCAGCCTCACTTATAAATGCTCATCAAAATGTTGTCAAAGGGCACAGTACTACTCTTTATGATTATCTTATCAGCCCCAAATCCTTCCTGAGATGTGCCCAGGCACCTTTGACTAGAATCAAAGAGGCCATTTGAAGTGCACAAAGTGCATGGTTCTCCCTTCCTTAAGTGTGAGTGTCCCAGCTACCCTTTAGAAAAGTAGCAATCCACAAACCCTTAGGCACTGCACGTAGACACACATGGAGGCTTCCGTGCACAACTCTCAGACACACATACATACAAGCGTGCTGTATACCAACACATAGCGGTACAAAAGGGGGTGGTGATGGACGGAGCATCTGAACATTTCAAACACTCACACCCAGTCAAAAGATCTGGGTATAGTCCATCACCATTCTTTAGCCCGCTCTGCCACCCCAGTTCAGACATGGCCATATGCAAATCAGTCTGACCCTGTGCCTCATGGGAACAGTCCAGCCCGAACTGCCAAGCCATGGCTTCCTTGGACCGGAAACAAGCTTCCTATGACCAGTTTCTGGCATTTCAGCCGTCTTCAGCCAGGCTTGCTTGAATCCAGTGGCAAAGTGAGCAAGGGACTCACGTCTGAGCATACCCTGCCAACTTATGGCGAACAAAGCGGTACCAAAGGGGGTGGTGATGGAAGGAGCATCTGAACCAATCAAACACTCACACCCAGTCAAAAGATCTGGGTATAGTCCATCACCGTTCTTTAGCCCACTCTGCCACCCCAGTTCAGACATGGCCATATGCAAATCAGTCTGACCCTGTGCCTCATGGGAACAGTCCAGCCCGAACTGCCAAGCCATGCCTTCCTTGGACCGGAAACAAGCTTCCTAGGACCGATTTCTGGCATTTCAGCTGTCTTCAGCCAGGCTTGCTTGAATCCAGTGGCAAAGTGAGCAAGGGACTCACATCTGAGCATACCCTGCCAACTTATGGTGAACAAAGCGGTACCAAAGGGGGTGGTGATGGACGGAGCATCTGAACCAATCAAACACTCACACCCAGTCAAAAGATCTGGGTTTAATCCATCCCCGTTCTTTAGCCCACTCTGCCACCCCAGTTCAGACATGGCCATATGCAAATCAGTCTAACCCTTTTCCTCATGGGAACAGTCCAGCCCGAACTGCCAAGCCATGCCTTCCCTGGACAGGAAACAAGCTTCCTAGGACCGGTTTCTGGCATTTCAGCCATCTTCAGCCAGGCTTGCTTGAATCCAGTGGCAAAGTGAGCAATGACTCACGTCTGAGCATACCCTGCCAACTTATGGCGAACAAAGCGGTACAAAAGGGGGTGGTGATGGACGGAGCATCTGAACCAATCAAACACTCACACCCAGTCAAAAGATCTGGGTTTAATCCATCACCGTTCTTTAGCCCACTCTGCCACCCCAGTTCAGACATGGCCATATGCAAATCAGTCTGACCCTGTGCCTCATGGGAACAGTCCAGCCCGAACTGCCAAGCCATGCCTTCCTTGGCCCGGAAACAAGCTTCCTAGGACCGGTTTCTGGCATTTCAGCCGTCTTCAGCCAGGCTTGCTTGAATCTAGTGGCAAAGTGAGCAAGGGACTCACGTCTGAGCATACCCTGCCAACTTATGGCGAAAAGAGGTACTGTGACTGGGGGTGAATGGTTTGCCATTGTGCAACATTCCGTCCATCATCTTGTGTGTTTTGCTGTTCAAGATCTGTGACTGGGGGTGAATGGTTTGCCATTGTGCAACATTCCGTCCATCATCTTGTGTGTTTTGCTGTTCACCCTATGTGGGAAGGGAAGGGTATACCTAGACGTGAGTCCCTTGCTCACTTTGCCACTAGATTCAAGCAAGCCTGGCTGAAGACGGCTGAAATGCCAGAAACCGGTCCTAGGAAGCTTGTTTCCGGGCCAGGGAAGGCATGGCTTGGCAGTTCCGGCTGGACTGTTCCCATGAGGCACAGGGTCAGACTGATTTGCATATGGCCATGTCTGAACTGGGGTGGCAGAGTGGGCTAAAGAACGGTGATGGATTAAACCCAGATCTTTTGACTGGGTGTGAGTGTTTGATTGGTTCAGATGCTCCGTCCATCACCACCCCCTTTTGTATCGCTTTGTTCGCCATAAGTTGGCAGGGTATGCTCAGACGTGAGTCCCTTGCTCACTTTGCCACTGGATTCAAGCAAGCCTGGCTGAAGACGGCTGAAATGCCAGAAACCGGTCCTAGGAAGCTTGTTTCCTGTCCAGGGAAGGCATGGCTTGGCAGTTCGGGCTGGACTGTTCCCATGAGGAAAAGGGTTAGACTGATTTGCATATGGCCATGTCTGAACTGGGGTGGCAGAGTGGGCTAAAGAACGGGGATGGATTAAACCCAGATCTTTTGACTGGGTGTGAGTGTTTGATTGGTTCAGATGCTCCGTCCATCACCACCCCCTTTGGTACCGCTTTGTTCACCATAAGTTGGCAGGGTATGCTCAGATGTGAGTCCCTTGCTCACTTTGCCACTGGATTCAAGCAAGCCTGGCTGAAGACAGCTGAAATGCCAGAAATCGGTCCTAGGAAGCTTGTTTCCGGTCCAAGGAAGGCATGGCTTGGCAGTTCGGGCTGGACTGTTCCCATGAGGCACAGGGTCAGACTGATTTGCGTATGGCCATGCCTGAACCGGGGTGGCTTGGTGGATTAAACCCAGATCTGTGACTGGGGCTGAATGATTTGCCATTGTGCAACATTCCGTTCATCATCTTGTGTGTTTTGCTGTATACCAACACATAAGCAGGCCTCCAATTACTGCATGCACAGGCACACTTACATGCCAGCGTGATGCACCGAAAGATGCATGCACTGACAGTGCTGCATTCATCCTGATGTAGACTAAGAGTGAGCTAAGGACATAGCAGCTGAACCTTACGTGAGTGGGCCAGTAGGCCCCACTTCCATGACAGAGGTAGAAAAGGCTGGCCATATTACTGATAACATTACAAAACGGTATGTTGCCACTACCTTGCTCGTGTTACTTTGCTTTTGGTAAGCGTAGTAGCTATTTGCTACATCTGGACTGGAGGGAGGGTCACTCTACACACGGGCACCACCCTGGAGAGCTCGTTCTCAGTTTGACTGTTCATCTTTGGAATCCCTGCATCTCTCCATCACTCGGGACCGATTCTGCTCGCTGAAGCAGCATCCAATATTGATACCAACCCGCGGATTCCCACGGGCAGAGAGCAAGAGCCACTGATGAAAAAATCTGGTGTTTCAGCGAGGACCAAGATGGCAGCCGGAGCCCGCCCGTGATGAGAGACGGCCCAACCCCTCTGAGCAACGTTGCGGCTACAGACTCTACGGACACATCGGCACCCTGAGGATCGCAGTGGTGAGCCCAGCGAAGTGCGCTCGGGGTTTCTGGAGGCGATGGAGTCTGCGGCGCTTTACATCCTTAATGCCTGACTTTAACATGGCGGCCGCAATTGCCCTCAAATGCGCCTGGAGCTGAAGTTCCATGTCGACCCTGCTCTCCAGGCTACAGAGGTGATCTTTGCAGCACTCCACTCCGGAATAGAGAGCGGGTTCCAACGCAGGGATTTGGTTGGAGGCGCTTGGGCATAAAATCGCTTCCCTAACTTGTGTACCTGGCCCCGAAATTAGATTTTTCGGTTGCGAGCACCGATGAGCAAGATGGCGCCTGCCCCAAACGGACCGGTTGCGGATTACCCTAAATTACAATTTATGACATTGCCAGCGGCTGGTTGCTGAATATACCTGTGACTCATAAAAGACAATGTCTAAAATGACGGCTGACACAAACCCTCCTGCGTCTCTCCTGACCTTATTTCCCTCATCCCCCTACCACTCTCCGCTCTACTCTTCTCCACTTTTCTGATACCGACCTTTGCCCTCACCTGTCCTGGCCCTTAATCCCCACCCTGTTTATCTGTGAATTTTCCCACGTCAATTGAGATCTAGCTATTTTGTCTGATGCCCAATGGAGCAACTTGGTTTAGTTATAGGGGAGACAGGCCAGGGATTCCCTCCTTGGACGTCACCTACCCAGTCCGTCTTTAGATAAACTTCCTATCATCTCTCCTGTCGTCTTCCCGCATCCTCCCTCTATTTATGTCTCTCCTCTCCCAATGTACTGAGACTGAACTATTTTGTCTGATGCCCGATGGAGCTACCTGGTTTAGCTATAGGCAAGATGGGCCGTGGATTCCCTCCTTGGTCGTCACCTACCCAGTCCGTCTTTAGACAGACTTCCTTTAGTCTCTCCTTGTTGTTTCTTCCCTTATCCTCCATTTCTAACCTCCCCTGCACCCTCCACTACTTTTCTCTCCCCTTTCTCTCGTCTCCCAATGTATTGCCTATTGTTTGACGTATTGTGTAATTGTTGATCTTTTCTGTTACATTGTTGATTCTCATGTAAAGCGCTCTGATACCTTCGGGTCTAGCCAGCGCTATATAAAGCTCTTTAAATAAAATGAATAAATAAAAATAAATAAAAGGGTGGTGCTTTGTGCGCCTCTCCCTGTCTACCCAGACCACAATCCATGAGACAGCCTAACTCATGGCACACACACATGATCCGTGATCGCCCATGACCAAAATTGTTTCCAAGAATCCAGATATTAGCTCAGCTGGGCCACCCCGGGCAGGGGTTCATACTTATTGCCATGCATATTACACATCCATGGTAGATATATGTGTAGTGGAACTGCTGCTGGCAATAGTAGCACCAGAAGTAAGGCAACTAGTAATGGTATTACAAGGAATATTTGTGATGCTAGTACAAGTAGTAGTAATGCTACTTACTAGAAGAAGTTTGAGTTGCAGGGTTTTAGTACTAGCAGTAAAAACACAGCAACTAGTAGTTAGAGTAGTATTAGTAGTATCAACAGTAGTGGTGGTATTCATAATGCTAGTAATATTAGTAGAAGTACTAAAACAATGAAAAAGTTCACTGCCATGGGCACCATCCAATAAATAGAAAAAAAGACAGGATGCTGTATGTTGTATTAGTTGAAATACATAATTTTCGTGATGCCTACTAATTTAGTTTGCAATCAACATTTATAAATCTTTGCACCACGTTTCACAACATTAGTCTCTATTGTGAGGCTGTGGGCAGACATACAAAAACTAAAAAAGTAAAAATCGATTTGAACTTGCAAATTTAAAAAGCAAAAATTCTCGTTTTTTCAACAGTGATTCTTGTTTACCTCCATAGGTAAAGAAATTCATAAAAAAGCACTTACTAAATAGATAGGCCTTCCTCTTAGTATTGTGCATTTTGAAAGCTCAATCAAGTAGACGGTATTCCTATTTCATGCTTACTCAGTTTGTTTCTCAAAAGTCAATCATCAATCTAGCCACTTACAAATGCACTGCCCAAAATAGCTTGGCTTTAATCTAATTTTTGAGCGCTGCGTATTCGGTATTATCAGTATTATCTAGCATGAATCCCAGAAATGTCTTATCTATAATGACTTTTTTAGCTCTTCTAGCGTCCTCCCCAGCCTGGGTCCTGCCATAGACAACACCACACACGGAGCTTAGTCTAACACGTCCTAATTCTTGTGCATGTAACCACACACACATTATTCTGAACCTGCATTCACTTCACTATGCTCGAACGCTTAAATCACAATTCTATGGAGTCCATCAGGAGCCAAAAACACACAACACTACAGCTCCTCCTCTGTTAAAAATATATATTTTTTACAAATATAGATAACTATAACTCTTCAGTGAGTCTTTGTGGCACTCTGATCACATGTCCCGACTGTGTCTTCGGATACTGAGGACAGGCAGCCAAAGTGTCCATGACCTGCATTGGCGATATAGGAGCACCTGCAGTCCAGGGGTCTCCAACTGTCCTTTCAAACCCAGTCTCTACATTAACATCGGCACCTGACGAGTGATGAGCCACATGTTTGTAATGCAAGGAGTCTTGCTTGATAAACTTCCAAGGACGTTGGAAAGTCACCATGTGTCCATTTCTGGTCACAACATGAAAGGGCTAAGCATTTAAGGGAGCATCAGATTTCCGTTTTCTAGGCTGATGGACAAGCACTCGATCTCAGGCAAACGCAATGTCTTTTGAATACCATCGCTTTTCTGCATTTGCCTTCATTTTCTTTTGATGATCCAAGTCCCTTATATGGATTTTTTCCTCAGCACTTGATCTTCTGTTGGTCCATTGAGGTAACTTGGTCCTCACGGCTCTCCTGAACATGTAGGGCATTCACCTGTGGTCAAGTGAGAGGTCAAACAGTAAGGTTGTAGATTATAATTTTAGATAGATTTAAGGTTGAGCTTTTCCAATACAGCACACTAAACAGCTTTTTTGAGAGAACTTATGAAACCTTCGACGAGGCCATTGGACTGTGGCCTAAGAGGTGTGCTCCTCTGATGCTTCCCATTAAGATGACTGAGAAAGTCTCTGAATTCTAAATTGTTGAAAGATGGGCTGTTGTCAGATTTTAGGATCACAGGAACACCACATGTCGTGAAGATAATAGCTACTCTCTTGATGACTCTTTCTTGAGTGGTGGAGGCAAGATATTCTATCCTTGGAAAGCATGAGTATTCATCAACAATCACCATCATGTGATGCCCATTGTCAAGACGACCAAGAAGACAATGGCAATTAGTTCCCGTGCATGCTTTGGCAACTCTGACATTGTTGAGGTGTTTTGAGTGATTTCTGTTGAAAGGCAGTTGCATAGATGATAGGCCTTCAATTGTCTTTCAACTCTCTCATCCAGATGAGGAAAACGGACTGGGTCTAGGAGAGCTTGTTTTGTGGCACGTATGCCACAATGTCTTTCATGGACCACTCCAATTATCTGTTGATGCAGACTCTCCGAAATAACAATTCTCGAACCTCTTAGAATAATGCCTACTTACGTAATGGACAATTCATCTTTGATAGTTTTAAACTTCTGGTAGTCACTGTCACTGTTAAAATGTTGAGTACGCTGGTTCCAAGACCACTGAATAATAATGTCTTTCAGTTTCAACATGTCGCCCTCTTGACTTGTGGCAGTGACATTTTGTTTCAATGAAATGGTAGCTGGTGTGCTGTATTTTGCAATAAAAATTTTGGAAGCTTCAGCGGTCTTAAAAAGGGTACCAGTGCACTGTAGAGGCACTTCTCACAAGCAGGGTTTTGATCTTTCCCTGTACGGTGTATAATTGTGTAGTCGTATTCTTGTAATCGTAGACCCCAACGTTCAATGCGAGAAGGGATATTGGCCTTTGTATTGCCAAAGATGGTCAACAACCCTTGATGATCTGTCACAAGCATGAAAGGTTTTCCAAATAGGAATATGTTGAAATGTTCATAATACCACATCACTGTTAAATTTTCTTTTTCAGGTTGAGAATAAGAAAGTTCAGTTTAGGCCAAACTTCTGCTTGCATATGCCACAATATGCCTTCGAGCATTTGGATGTTCACTGTGCTGTGCAAGGATTGCACCTAACCCGACTGGACTAACGTCAACAACAACCTCCGAATGAAGCTTTGGATCAAAGTATGCCATTTCAGAAGCGTTCTCGATAGCTTGTTTGATTCTCTTGAAACTTTGCTCTCATCCATGCGACCAATGAAATGAAACATTTTGTTTCTTCAATTCGCTCAGAGGGGCACTTATAGTGGCAAAGTCTATTACATATCTAAAACAATAACTAGCCATGCCAAAAATGAACTTAACCTGTAAACGTGCTGTTGGGGATTGGCAGGTCTTAGCACTTGCACTTTAGCTGGATCAGGTGACCCACCCCCCCATCATTAAAGATAATGCTAAAGTATTTTAACTTTGTCATAACGAAACTCACATTTGTCGGCATTCAAAGTCAAACGTGCCTCCATAAGTAAACAATACACTTGCATGAGAGCTTCATCATGCTCCTTCTGTGTTCCTCCAAAAACCAGTATGTCATCACTATAATTAAACGCATTCATGACAGGCTGTATGACACGTCGAATGACATCTTGAAACAGCTCTGCAGCTATGACACACCAAAACATAGTCTTTTGTTTCAGAACAGACCAATATGTGTAGAAAAGTTTGTAACGTACCCTCAATTCACCTTGAGTTGCAACTGTTGATATTTTTTATTCAAACCAAGGTGAGAGAATATACTTGCACCATTTAATTGAGTTATCATGTAAGCGATGTGCGGACCTAGATGTCATTCTCGTTCAATTGCTTGACGCATGTCAGTGCAGATGCATACAGATTCTTCACTGTCCTTTTTGGCACTGTCACTATGAGAGTAACCCAGGGCATTGGACCAGTGGATTTTCTCAATGATATCATGTTTGAGCAATGGTTGAAGGTCTTTTTCAACAGCTTCCTGAAAATGAAATGTGTCTCTGTGAAATAGGACGGACGTCCTCATTAATGTGTAATTGCACTTTTATAGTCTTCAGTTTTCCAAACCCATGAAACAAGGAAGGGAACTGGCTTACTATTTTGTGATGAGCACTCATGGTATAGCCATGCTGTACCTAGAAGTACATGAATGGGTGCTTGAATTTTCGTTTTCTTGTGTTTCATCGCTGCTTTAAATGAACCTTGCCTTTTCAATGGTGCAGATGCAGCCCATGTATACACCTTAGCTTTTGACGGCTCAATTTGTGGCAATGGAGATAGTTCATTGTATTTCTCCTCAGGCTTTATGTTTATCAACGCACCACTGTGGATGATAAAAGGTATTAAGCAACCGTTTACCTTTAGGGTAATCTTCAGACAATGCCTGAATTAATTTGGTGCTTTTTCATTTCAACTTTTCTTGGACCTGTATTTTTCTTCCCAAGCGGCCAGTCCAACATGCGCACATTGTTCTGACGTAAACATTGACATGGCACAACCATCATCTTCACTTTCACTTGATGTAGATATGGAAGAACTCTTGATTTAGATGTCGATCAACTTAGTTTGGTGCTGATTTGTGTAAATTGGTGTGGTCTTGTGGGCATGCATTGAGCGTCACTTTTGAAGCATTCGGGCAGCCATTTTGTCTTTGCACTATGACTGGCTTCTTTTCTCCAATGCCTAGCAAACCATCACAAATGGTTCTCCTTCCCACAACATTTGCACATCTGTCCATTGGTGAGACATCTACCTTCATGTGGAAATGGAAATCCACACCCAAAGCGCAATTTCTTCTTCTTTGGAGTCATCATCTTTTGTCCATCTGTCTTATACTTTGGTTTACATTGTATGTTCATGACTGATCTACTCTGGGCACTTCCAGCCTCTATGTTAGCACCTTATCAATCAGCACACTCTTCAACTCGGGCAGATATGAAAAATTGCTTCCAACTAAGAGTTTCTCTCAGCATTAAGTAAGGGCGAATTTTGCGAATTCGCGGTTCCCCGAAATCGCACGAATTCGCAAAGAAATCCGCGAATTCGTGGATTTCCCACCGAAATCATGAATTTTTTTGCAATTGCACTATACTCAACTGTAGTACTTTCTAATGGCTAATCAGTAAGTGCTACCTCGTTGGGTAAATGTATCATGCTTTTCCTACACTACAGCTGCGTAAAGGCCCAGAAGAGTTGTCCAGTCACCATGTGTGTCTGTAACTTTGCCACCGCGCCCATAGGCGCCGAGGTCCCTCGAGTGAGCTGTCCATCACAGTGGGGGAAAGGGCGGGAAAAGGTTGCATAGCCTAGTGTGTGTGGGGCTGGGCTTCTGTGCGAGTTCACATGCCTCTTGTTTATAAAGGGTCAGAGACCGATGAGAGCAGCAGATGAGGAGAAAGCAGTAAGTGCTACCTCGTTGGGTAAATGTATCGTGCTTTTCCTACACTACAGCTGCGTAAAGGCCCAGAAGTGTTGTCCAGTCACCGAGTGTGTCTGTAACTTTGCCACCGTGCAAATAAGCGCCAAGGTCCCTCGAGTGGGCTGTCCATCACAGTGGGGGAAAGGGCGGGAAGAGGTTGCATAGCCTAGTGTGTGTGGGGCCGGGCTTCTGTGCGAGTTCACATGCCTCTTTTTTATAAAGGGTCAGAGACCGATCAGAGCAGCAGATGAGAGATAGCAGCCTCCTGGTCACTGGAAGTACAGGGGGATTGCGCTCGAGAAACTCGTGGATGCCTAGACCTCCATCACGGATTACAGCTATTTGTAGATGGTAGATTTGGGGAGAAAGCACACCTGCCTAGCATCGACCGTGCTCACTAGATTCTTGGGCTGATTATAATGCGCTGCTGAATTTGTAACGCTTCAACTCGGACACCTGCTTCATTTATATCTGTAAGTGCTTTCTGCTGAGGTTTAATTTTTGTGACAGGAGCCTCATTACCTAATTGTAACTATTCTCTGACCCTGCTTCGAGGGTTAGAGCAGGGTCAGAGAATAGTTGCAAGTAGGCAACGAGGCACCGCTCAGGAAGCACTTATAGGGTTACAGCAGGTGCCCAAGTTGAAATTAATTTCTTTGTAACCCTTTTGTAAATGGTTACAAAGAAATTAGCTTCAACTTGGGCACCTGCTGCTGTAACCCTGTAAGTGCTTCATGGAAAATTTGTCCTGCTCGCGGATTCGCAGATTTTTCTGCGATTTCGTGAGATTCGCGGATCGCGAAATTGCAGAAAATCCGCAGATTCCGCGAGCGGAACAAATTTTCGGCCCACACTTACTCAGCATTCATCTCTGAATGAGTCTGACAGGCATCTGTCAATATCTCTGAGGCATGTAGCTTCCTCATCATTGCATTCATTGAACTTACAGTGTTTGATGAGCGTACGCAGTCTGTCAACAAATGAGTTGATGGTTTCACCATCTTGCTGTTGTTCTTGAATACAAATGTATTTTTCATAATCTACATTCGCATTGCATTAAATTTGAGTTTAAAGGCTTCTTTAATTTGACAATACGTAATCTCGTCAACTTGCAGCATTTTCTTCAGGACTTCTTTTACACCTTAACCAGCTAGATTCTTAAGGTATTTGATTATCTTTTTCTTATCTGTTTCTTCTAGTACATCAATGAAATTATCAAATGTCTCTATTCAAGCATTCCATCTGTCGCCAATATTCACCTTTTTGGCAGTATCGAATGGTGATGGTGGTTTCAGGAAGGTGACTGCTTTATAACCATTGATGTGATTGGCTGACACTGAGAATGGAGGTTTTGCTGACATTGTCTGCTGTCCACTAGGGCCTGCTTCATTTATACCATCTCTAAGGCCTTGTGCTGTTCTGGCTTAGGTGTCATCCTGGCCTGTTGATGGAACTGTGATCTCTCTCTGGGTCACCACTTTTCTGGAGACTTCTGGAGTTGTTCTGAGTCGGAACCCAGTAGTTTTGATGGTGTCCCTCTTCGGGTATGGACAGTTCCACCGACCGGCGTGAGTGGTGGCCAGCGGACATGTGTCCTTCGCTCTGTCATCTATGGTTGCCAAAAATTTGGGAGTCCGGTTTGATAATAACCTTTCGTTCAAATCGCACATTCTCAGCCTGACAGGCACCTGCTTCGGCATCCTAAAGATGCTCCGGAAGTTCTTACCACTACTTACGGAGGAGCATAGAAAGATCACTGTCCAAGCTCTAATAGGATCTAGATTGGACTATGCTAATGCCCTCTATCTAGGGCTTCCGGACTACCTGATCCAGCGGTTGCAAGTGGTGCAGAACTCCGCGGCCCGCGCCATTTTTGGCCTTCATAGGCGGGCTAGAACAACCGGGTTATTGCAGTCACTTCATTGGCTGCCCATCCGAAAGCAGATTATGTTTAAAGCGCTGACTCTGGTGCATAAAGCACTCTATGGCCAGGGAGCAAAGTATCTGCAGCGCAGGCTGGCTTTCTATCGCCCGGCACGCTCATTGCGCTCGGAAACTTTGTTCATGGCCGTGGTCCCACGAGTGAGGAAGGCTCGCACCGGAGGTCGCTCTTTTAGCCTCAGGGCACCCCAGTTGTGGAATTCCTTGCCCCTTGCCCTATGCAGCACTCCCAGTCTGCTGCTGTTCAGAAAAAACCTTAAGACCTGGCTTTTTAATCTGTAGGATGTTTTGTTTTCTCCTTTTTTTTTTGTTTCTATCACTGTTATGTTTTTTTAATTGCTGAGCTGCCAACATAAAGCGCCGGAACACTCTTCCTGAGTAGCCGTGCGCTATATAAATAAACTTATAACATAACATAACATAACATAACAACCCTGGGCACTTCTTCTGAGGCCACTCCACTCGGCTTTCTTCCCTTACGGGTGATTGTGCGCTTTACAAATGTGGACTTGACTTGACTTGACTCAGTTCTGGTAAGCAGAAAACTGATTATTGTATTTGAATGGCTTTGTTTGAAAGCGCCTCTTTGTACTGCCTGACACCTGGTTGATCTCTGCCTCACAGCACGTCCGATAGCATCTTTATCTGCCAATTTGCTTTCGCTTTTTGCTGCTCTTTCAAAACCAGGTTGCAACCACCATTAGCATTATAATTCAGTATAATGTATGGCTTTAGGTTGCGTAGTAGCACGGCACCAGTCTTTGCAGCCTTCCCAGCATATTCTTGGCCAACGATGTGTATATTTTTCAGTATATCTCTCATTTACTTCAAATGCTTTACACAGTCTGGAGTGACACTTTTACGCCAGAGATGCCTAACCTCGATTTTGGCACTTCAACTGAGGCACACGTGGCACACACAAGCAGTTTGCTGGGCAAACTCTCTGGACAGCACTGTTGGTCTTCGGGTTAGTTATCCCATCCTCGTCTCCAGTTGTAGCATTCTCCCCAGCCTAGGTACACGCTAATGACATCACCACAAAGAGAGCTTAGTATAACCCGCCTTTATTCTTCTGTTTATACCCGCAACCTCAACATTATGCTCCAAAGCTCATGTCACAGTTCTAAGGAGTCCATCAGGAGCCAAAAGGATTCTGTCATTGCTAACAGCTGAAAAAGATTTACTGCTCCTCAGAAGAACATAGCGGGAGCAGCTGCAAAGTCAATCCAACTGGCAATGCAGCTCAGGCATACAGGCGAGCAGGTTGGTCCCGGTCTTTTTCTGATTCTCAGAGCACTTTGGGCCAAAATGTGTCCTTGGTTTTGGCTTTTGGCAGGGCTGGCCTGTGAGGGTACAAGGGAGGCTCCAGGCATCAAAGCAGTCCTCCCAGGTACAAGAGCAGTCTGGCAGAGTGCACAGAAGGTCACAGCAGCAGGCAGTCCTCTGAGAGTCCTTAAACACGTCTAGTAGTGAACTGGAAAGTAGGTCTGTAGATTTTTATTACCCAGTGACCTTCTTCTGGAAGGCAGGAGAAGCTCCTGGCAAGTTTACTTGAAGTGCATGGAATTTACTGACTCCCCTGCCCTTTGTATGTATGCAGAGCACAGGCTTTCAACTTGTAAGTAGGGCTGTGCTCAGCTTCGTCCCCATCCTGCTAGGAGATCGTCCATTAAGGAACACCTAATCCATCTACTATGTGCCTGGAGGAATTCACAAGGTGTTACTGTCAGCCACACTCAGTCATGTTACTCAAGACAGGCTGCAGGCACTGAGGGCTAAGAGCAGGAAAATGACAACTTTCTTAAAGGGGAATTGTCAAAATTGTACGGTAAAATTCGACTTTACCATTAAAGAGGGTTTATGATCTCAGTTTCATAGGTACCAAACATGAGATATCCACTTGCTCCCAATCAGAAATTACAGCTTAATAAATGTAATAAGGAAGCCCCAGTGTTGTCCTGTGGAATGAGAAGGCCTCACAGTAGTGAAAAACAAATGTAGGAGTTTTACACTACCAGGACATGTAATTCACAAAAGTACATGTCAAACTTTTTAATTACAGAGCGCCCTGGCTTATGGGCTACCTAGGACTTTCCTTAGGGGTGACTTATGTGTAAGAAAAGAGAGTTTAAGGCTTGGCGAGGGAGTTTAAATGCCATGTCGACATGGCTGTTTAACACTGTATTCAGGTTGCAATGACAGGCCTGGGACAGGTGCTTCTTAGGTGTTTTTTTTTTTTTTTTTTTTTTTTTTAGGTGGCACAATCAGTGATGAAGGCCCACTGGCAGCAATTCATTTTCGGTCCCTGAGTATAAGGTATACCACTCTACAAGTGACTTATAAGTAAATTAAATATTCCAATTAGGAATGTGCCAATCTAACCATGTCTAGGGGAATGAGCACAGGCACTTTAGCACTGGTAAGGGACGACCACCCTAAGGCTGCCACGTCTAACAACTACTCACCAATACCCCTTACAAACCCAGCAACTAATCCCTAAAAATATTGATGGTAATAAACTTAAAAAGACTAAATCTAAAATAGCCAGACACCCTGAACTGAAAACAACTTGTCCAAAAAGCACCTACTACCCATATGCCCAATAAATTCTTTATCACATCACTTAAAACGTATTCAGTTTAATAGCTAAAAATAACATCGTCACAAAAAGGAACACATTTCCCTGCCATATCCCTACAAATCCTGAAACATGTCCCTATAAACGTATTACACTTCATAAACTTATAAAACCATCCAAAAAATAACAAGACATCCTATACCCCTAAAACACTTGACCTGGGAGAAATTTTAAATGAATCCTGTGCAATTTTTGTAATTCCAGGGATTTTTTGTTACATTTGTTAAGTGAAATTCACAGAATTATACCTTTACACCATCTCACATATTTAAACTACTATTTGCAGTAAAATGATAGTGCGGGAGGCCAGGAACATTGTGAACAATGAGAAAGCGAGCAGCGGTTGTTTGCACCACTTATCTTTTTTTGCGCTATTTTGTGACACAAGGATAGTCTCCATGTTAAAATATTGCAGTAAACGACGGATTTGCATTTTTATTACTTTTTCCTGAATTTGACAAAATTAAGCAAAAGCAAAATACCATATTTCACAGACCCTCACAAAAATACCATGAATCCCAGAAGCCTAAATCTATTTAATACACCTATGTGCCACTCATTGCTAAGCACTAAAACATCTTGCTACCCCTATGCTTCGTCATTCCCTGAACCCTAAAACTCCATATTATCCATATTCAAAACCCATCCATATGCTTTTAAAACCCTACTACCACTAAGCACCATTAATCACTAAGCCCTAAAACTCCTTTATACCACTAAGCAACACCCATCCTATAACCTTAAAAACCCTTACTATCCCTACCTACCATCTATTCATGTAGTCTGCAAATTCCTTGCTACCCCTATGTTACACCCATCATAAGCCCTCAAAACTGCTTACTACCCTTTGGCTACACCCATCCACATTGAATTGTAAATGTAATGCATTGTGACATACCTTGTTATGCTTTGCCTCATAGTTGTAAATGCATTACAAGAACGTTGTTGTTGTTGTTGTTGTAATGTGTTATGCTAGATGACCTGTATAGGTAAATTACAGTGTATTGGTTTCTAATGCTCTATAGTACTGCCTAAGGGTGCCTTCTCTAGTGTGGGTGGATTGGATGTAAACTCCCCAATCTACATCACAAGGGGAGAGAGAGACTGAGCTGGCCACTGGAGTGAAGGAGTGTGACCTAATGCTAATATGGGCCAGTTACTCTCCAGGCATAATAAAAGAAAAAAGAATATCTGGTGCCTGCTGATGTTCTCTACTGGGCCAGGGCAAAATGTAAATAAACTTTATGTTAAATTGCCAATATATGCAAATTTCGATGTGAGATGAATCATTTTGGTCATTTCAGAATGCAAACAGCATCTAAGGCAGATTTTTTACCCGAGTTAGCCTTTTATGTGATTCTTGCAAATGCGAACGGCGATGTTTGTAATGCTAATACTACTTAGTTTACTTTGGGCGATCAACAAGCATTTCAGGTAGGTTTTTGACCATAGTGGACTGGTTGGGTAATGCAAAACTACAAATCCTAAGGCGTGCAACACAGTTTTGAACACAAGCGACTGGAAATCAACTCGAAAATACATTTTGAGTTGAATTTCTACCCAAACTGACTATTCGAGTACTTTTTTGAATGCAAGACGCATTTTGTGTAATTACTCATAATTTTGCATATTCTTGCAGTCATTTTGTGAAAATACATTACAGCAAATTATGCAAGTTTTGCATACTCCTATTACCCCTGCGGTGGGCTGATTAGAGGTAAACTCTTCAATCTGCCCAGCAAAAGGGTAAACGCTATGTGGGCCACTGGGTTCTCGAGGTGTGACCTGAAACCAAAGGGCCCAGTAACCCAGGGACCTGGGCTGGACAATATTTTGGGAGGAATGCTCCTTGTCAAAATAAACTGTTAATAAAAATAACTGCAAACAGGCGATTTTGAAACACATTTGATATATTCCTTGGTGACACATGCACCTTTAAAAGCCCAAGTCTTATCTCCGATGGGCTCACATGAAAGATTCAAGATACTTTGAGGATTAATACCTCCTTGACTGTGGGACCAGTTGCCCCTATCAATTGGTGTCTCCCATGTATTTTTCGTCCTGATGATGACCCCGTTTTGAATGATACATACTTATGGGGTTGAAACATCAACAAAATAACCTATGTGGATTGTGTTGTAATATATTGATAGTGGATAGCAACACTCGCTACACGGGTGGCAACTCAAATATCCTACTATCCCTATTAGCCACATATGTATATGTTTCTGTACATAGCATGTATGCACTTTTTGCACCAATAGTCACTTTAACTGCACCACCACTCTCTAAGAGCACCTCACAATTGTTTTAATCTAATTAATTGAATTGCAGATCTCAAAGAATACATTTAATAAAATGAATATGTAACTGTGAGCTAATTGTGTTAGAGGTGTTTGTACCCCGATCCTAGCCCTCCGCCATGGAAGTCAAGGACTACACTTCCCCCATAGGACCACTTTTTTGTGAAATACTGAAACCAATAGGGGCCTGGTTCGAACCCCATACATGCTAAAACAAAAGGCGTTTAATTGCTGCCCCCGGGTGGGCAGATCTGGTATCGACTCTGAAATATACATCCCAAGAGGGAGGAAAGACTGCATGAGCCACTGGAATTGAGGGGTGTGACCTGTAACCAAGTTAGTCCGTCTTTTCCCATACTTAAAAAAAAGGAATCCCTGGTGTCTAATGGTGTTTTCTAGTAAACCACTGTGATTGAGAAGTGCACCCAATGCTAATATAGGCCAGCCCACAACCCTGTATATAATATAATAAAAAATATTCCCTAGTGTCTAATGGTGCTTTCTGTCACTGCCACCTCCTGGGGTGGATAAAGAATGTGCAAACTCACAATCTGCATCCCAAGGGGAAGAAAGACTGGGGCTCATTACCCGCCATAGCCCGCAATGCATAAGGCAGTCCCGCACATGCAATTAGGATGCGCCCGCCACACTGGTGGGCGCATCCTGCATTATTATCATTGCGGCGGGCGGTGCTGAAAGCACCACCAGTCGCAATGTTAAAAATGCAAGTTGTGCATTTGAATGCACAACGTGACAGGCACCGCGCGGTGACTGCCACGTTGTACATGCAAATGCAGGGCGGTACCAGGTACCCCCCATGTGCACCCCCCACCCCCAGAATCGCTGGGGGCCCGCTACGGGCTCCCAATATTAAAAACCGCATGCCTTTCCGTGGCAGAAAGGCAAATCCCCGCATGCATCCTGATATGGATGGCGGTGTCTAACAGACACTGCCACCATATTAAAAGCTTTTCCACCCGGTCGACGCATCGACCGGGCGGAAAAATCATCCGACGGTCTTTCCACCCGCCGGGGTCCCCCCCACCTTAGTAATATGGTGGAGGGAATTTGCATGCGGGCGGGACAGAATGTCGGGCAGATCGCCACCGCCATGCAGGCGATGGCGATCCGCCCATCATTCTAATGGGCCCTTTAGTTTGCCACTGGAGTGGAGGTGTGCGCCCAATACCATTGTGTGCCAGTTCCATACCCATACATAATAAAACAAAAAGGAATCCCTGGTGTCTAATGAAGTTTTCTTCTTAACCCCTCTATCTATTTCCCAATGATGCAAAAAAGTTCAATGGGCTACTGGAGTTGAGGGGTGAAACCAGATTCCTCGAGAGGAATGGATCCCTCGACCCCTCACAGTCTGGCTTCCGAGCCAACCACAGCACCGAGACCGCCCTCATCGCTGCCACCGATGACATCCGAGCCCTGATGGACAACGGAGAAACAGCGGCCCTCATCCTCCTAGACCTCTCAGCGGCATTCGACACGGTCTGCCACCGCACCCTAGTACAGCGCCTCAGCAACGTCGGAATCCAGGAGAAGGCTCTGGAATGGATCATCTCCTTCCTCGCTGGTAGAACACAGAGAGTCCGCCTACCACCGTACAAGTCAGAGGCCACCGAAGTCATCTGCGGCGTCCCTCAAGGATCGTCGCTGAGCCCCACCCTCTTCAACGTCTACATGAGCCCCCTCGCGGCCATCGCACGCCAACACAACCTCAACATCATCTCCTACGCTGACGACACCCAGCTGATCCTCTCCCTGACCAACGACCCCGCCGCCGCCAGAGCCAACCTTCTCGAAGGGATAAAAGACGTAGCCGAGTGGATGACGACCAGCCGCCTGAAGCTGAACTCAGACAAGACGGAAGTCCTCATCCTGGGTTCCTCGCCCTCCGCCTGGGATGACTCCTGGTGGCCCCCCGCCCTGGGCACCGCACCCAAACCGACAGACCACGCACGCAACCTGGGCTTCATGCTGGACTCCTCCCTCTCCATGACCAGACAAGTCAACACCGTCTCCTCGTCCTGTTTCAACATCCTGCGCATGCTACGGAAGATCTTCCGGTGGATCCCCACCGAGACCAGAAAGACGGTCACCCAGGCCCTCGTCACCAGCCGACTGGACTACGGCAACGCCCTCTACGCCGGAACCACCGCGAAGCTCCAGAAGAGACTCCAGCGGATCCAGAACGCCTCAGCCAGACTCATCCTCGACATCCCACGACACAGCCACATCTCCGGACATCTGAGAGACCTGCATTGGCTCCCCGTCAACAAAAGAATCACCTTCCGTCTCCTCACCCACGCACACAAAGCCCTACACGATCAAGGCCCGAGCTACCTCAACAGTCGCGTCAACTTCTACGCTCCCAAACGCCAGCTCCGATCAGCCAGTCACGCCCTCGCCGCCGTCCCCCGCATCCGAAGAACGACAACAGGAGGAAGGTCCTTCTCCTACCTGGCCGCCAAGACCTGGAACTCCCTCCCGACCGACCTGCGCCTGACCCAAGACCACCTCTCCTTCAGGAGGAAGCTCAAGACCTGGCTCTTCGAGCAGTAGCAGCACAACCCCCCCCCCTCAAGCGCCTTGAGACCCTCCGGGTAAGTAGTGCGCTTTATAAATAATTGATTGATTGAATAAGTGCCAGCTCTCAACACTATACATTATAAAACCAAAGGTATTCTCTGGCGTATAATGATGTTGTCTGCCCATCTAGGTGGGCATAGCAGGCATATTAGAGGTAATCTCTCCTATCTGCTTTTCACGGGGTAGAAAGCCAATGTGGGCCACTTGAGTGCATTGAAAGAGCACAACAAAAAGGTGGTGCACTCTCAATGCACCTCCTAAAGGCAGCCCTTTTGAGGGGAAAAGAGGGTGACCTGGACACCCAGATATCCCCTTGCAGGCCTGCAAGGGGATCTCGTTTCCCTCTTGAAAGTGCAGGCAGGGTGCCATCTGCACAGAAAAACACGGAGCAGCTTTCATACAGCTGCTCTTTATTTTTCTTGAAATCACTGCCCTGGCGGCAGAGTGAGTTTGCAGCTGCCCGAGGGTTGCCCATTCTTCCTAATAGAATGCACTTTCCCTGTTTGTATCTGGCACACCTGAAATAAGGTGCTCCATGGCGCAAACAGGAAAAGTGTGCTCGATCTTTAACAAGGCTCATGGTGTCTACTGATATTTTCTACTGGGTCAGGGTGGAATTTGTATTATACTGCGAAATTTTGGTAATTTTGTATCACAGAATGTGTGTGAAATTACCATTATTACACCGTAATCTCAATTTCAAGGATAAATGTTCATGCAAGATGTTCCATTCGGGTATTTTTTAATGCAGACAGCACTTAAGGCAAATTTTTCACCCAAGCATGCCTTTCTTAACCTAGCCGACTGGTCGGGTAATTTTTGAGTGCAAAAAAGCAAATCCAAAGACGGGCAACTGTTTTGAACAGAAGTGACTGGAAATCAACTTGAAATTTCATTTTGCTGAATTTTTCTTCAAAAGGATTACATGGGAAATGTTTCGAGTGCAAGATGCATTTTGCATCATCACTGATAATTTCGCTTAATCTTGCAGTGATTTTGTGTAATTACGCTACAGCAAATTACGCATGTTTTGCATACTCCTGTTTTATTATCCCCTGGTTTGGCAGCTTAGAGGTAAACTCCCCAATCAGCCTGCAAGGGGGTAAAAGTGCTGTCTGGGCCACTTGGTTGAAGAGTGTGACCTGACCTGAAACCAATAAGGGCTGGTCTGAACCACATGCATGCTAAAACAACCAGTGTTTAATTCCTTATATCTGTCCCCCAGTTTAGCAGATCTGGTGTACACTTCAATATGCATGCAAAGAAGAAAGAAAGACTGCATAAGCCGCTGGAGTGGGGGGGTGTGGCCCGTAACCAATATGGCCTGGTTCCTCCCTCAATACATATTAGAAACAAAAAGAAATTCCTAGTGTCTAATGGTGTTTTCTAGTAAACTCCCTAGTCTGTCTTCCAAGGGGACAAAATGGCTACCTGGGCGACTGGTATTGAGAGGTGCAACCAATGCTAATTTGGGCCGGGGTATTCAGACAGAGGATCAAGTTAGAAATGTCGACTTACACAAATATCGAGTTGGAAATATTGTGACACAGAAATATCGACAGCAAGAATATCGTGGTCAAGAACATAGAATTTAAGGTAAGAAATATCATTTTCAAAAATACAGAAGTCATTAATATCATTTGCAAAAATATAGTTGTTTAAGATATAGATTTTTTGATTAGTGTTATGTATATTAATTTATATTTAAAATGTAAGTGATGTATGTTTTTGTATAAGTATTGTTTATGTTTTTTAAAATATGTGTTTCATTTTTAGTAGTTATTAATTTTATTTTAATTAGATTGTTAGTTCTGTAGCAGGTTGTGGGGTTATAGGAGAATAGGGTGGGTAGTAAATTAATTATAATAAATTCATGATTACTTTTTATTTATTAATATTGATTTAATTAAGGAGGAGCTTCGCACGCACCCAAGATGGTCGCGTGAGCACAGGGCTCCCGGACCCTCGCCACCTCCATCGACTATCCTGTCCTTTATCCTGGTTCAGACGACGGGTGTTTATTGGCACAGTTCTACTGCTTATTTATTTGTTTCAACAAACTTTTTTGGACTTCGGGGTCCAGAGCTACAGACTGTCGCAGTTTTCAGGCCTGCTCCATGGCGACGCCCCGCGCTCTCTTGTCTCGCTTGCCGTTCAGTAAGTGAACAACAACGGACTGCCAGACTTGCGTGGGCTGGCGATTGCTTTCGGTTTCGATTTCTGTCCGGAGCTTAACCTGACTTTGTCGGCTCCGTGGGCGGCCGGACACTCCTGCATCCTTGGTCTCTCCGTTCCTACTGCCGATCTGTAGCGGTTTCCAGATCTGAGACTGGCACCACCTTCGCCCTTTTGGTCCTACATTTGCCACCGCAGTCACCATTTTTACCCGTCAACGGGCGACCCGTGCGGGTCCAGGATCCAAGATGGCCACCAAGCCTGAGGGTGGGAAGCGCGGGCCTAAACCAGGCGTTCGAGGGAGTGCTCTGCAAACGAACATTATGGACCGGTACACCCAAGCTAAGGGATCGCCGGGAGCAGCAGCTAAAACCTCGACGACAATGCCGGAGGACTCATCGATTGAGGACGAGCCCTCGCTGCGAGATCTCATGGGCGCCATCACTGGTATGAAGGCCTCATTGGGGCAACAATATGAGGCCTTGACTCTCAAACTGGATACGGTGGCGATTGACGTCAATCTGATCAGGGCGGACTTGGCGAAGACAAACGAAGAGGTCAAATCCTTGGATCTTATGACCTCTAGCCTGGTCACCGACGTCTCTGATTTGCAGGCTGAAGTTGGGAATCTGAGGAAAGCCAATGATTACTACTCTGGGCGCCTAGAGGACTATGAAAGCCGTGCCAGGCGCAATAACATTCGCCTGATTGGGGTCCCGGAATCATCGACTGCTGCCTCGACGGACCTATTGGTGGAAGACCTGGTGCTGAACCACCTGGCGCCCAAGGGTCTCAGCAAGTTTTTCGCTGTCGAACGTGCACATAGGATCCCCGGCGGCACTCCTAAATCGGGTGCTAACCCTCGACCTATCATTGCGAGGATTTTTCATTTCCGGGACAGAGACGCTATCCTGCAGGCTTCGCGGCAGTCAGGTCCCATTGCCTTTGAGAACTCTACTGTCAGCTTCTATCCGGACTTTACACAACAGGTCCAGAAACAGAGGCTGGGGTTTCAGGGGGTCAAGAAGAGACTCCGGGAAAGGTCAATGAAGTATGCCATGCTCTTTCCGGCCCGTCTGCGGGTGGTACATAAGGATCGTACTTTTTTCTTCGACCATCCTGGGGTTGTGAGTGACTGGCTTGACTCGCTGCCTATGGATCATGAACCTTTTGAGGACTCTGGCAAGTCGGATCGGGCGGAAGGTGGCCCGACGGAGCAAGAGTACTTGTTGACTTTGACCCCGTACCCTTCCCGTTGGCTTTGAACTGTGCTGTGCTGTGTTCTTAATGTTTGCAAGTGATAGTCTCTTTTTTTGGGGGTGGGTGGGGGGTGGACGGGTCCTTTCTCCTCCTGGGTTTTCTTTTCGTAGATTAGTTGGGTGGTTGGGCGACAGGCACACTGCGAGTTTATGGGGTTCTTTGGTCTTCAGCAAGGGTGCGGGGTGGGGGGTATAGTTGTTTTGACATTGTTGGGGGGGCTGGGTTGTTTGTTTGAATTTTCTTGTTACTTGCAAGGCGAAGGAAAGGCGCTCTCCTGTTTTTTGCAGTTGCTCTGGGTGTGGGGCCGGGGAGGGGCTGGGCACGGGGATGGGGGGTAGGGGACTTAGGTTATTGTGTTGGAACGTGAACGGGTTGGGGGATGGGATTAAGAGGAGGGTGGTGTTACAATTGCTGAAACGTTTGACTCCAGATGTTGTCTTACTGCAGGAGACTCATTTGCTCGGCAACAAGTGCTACGCCTTGAATAGGCGTGGTTATCGCCTTGTGGCGCACTCGGGTTTCACTTTGGGCTCTAGGGGGGCGGGCATTCTGGTTCGGGCCTCCCTCCCCTTGGCCATTGATGATGTCATATTGGATGATAAGGGACGATATGCCGCCATTGTGGGGCGCTGGGAGGGGAAGGTTCTTATTCTGATTTCTGTCTACGTGCCCCCGGGCCTCCAGGCCACCACCTTTGCTGATCTGAGTGGACTTATCCTGGGCCTCCCCGAGGGTTTGCTTTTGGTTGGGGGTGACTTTAATGCGGTGGTCTCGGGAATGCTTGATCGTCACCCTCCCAGGGAACTGCCGAGGGCCCAGACTTGGTTGAGCGACTTCCTGGAGACGTTAGGGCTCATTGATTGCTGGCGGTTGCTTCACCCGGGACAGTTGCAATATACCTATCATTCTGGTGCTCATGGTAGTCTCTCGAGGCTAGATCACGTTTTACTGCCCTCGGCCCATGCATCCCTCATACGGGAAGTCAAACATCTGGCACGGGGTATCTCGGACCATTCTCCGCTTTGGCTGGTGGTTGATGCACGGCAGGGTTCGGCGGGCCGAGTGGCCCCGATCAACCCCTGGTATTTGAAGGACCCCAGGGTCAGGGATGAGCTGGTTAAAGCACACGATTGTTATTTTGAGGAAAATGTGGGCTCTGTTTCCTCCCCTAGTGTACTTTGGGAAGCTTACAAGACTGTCATTCGTGGCCAGGCCCTCTCATTGATTGGTAGCGTGAAGTTGGCCAACCGTGCTGAGACGGTTCGACTTGAGGGGGAGGTCACGGCCCTGGAGGAGGGCTTGGAATCTGGGGTTACCGCTGAGGGGCTACATCTGCTGGAGTTGAAACAACATGAATACAGAGCTCTGGTCACTGAAGCTGCTAAGGAAATGGGGCGGGAACAGCAGGGACGCCTGTATGATGTGGGTGACAAGGCTGGGAAACTGCTTGCTTGGTTGGATAAGAGGGAAAGTGCGAGTCGTGTCGTCCCTGTGATTGTTGCGGAGAATGGAGAGTGTTGTACGGACCCTGTTGATATTGTCGCATGTTTTGCTGATTATTTCCGCGAGGTGTACTCCCAGGTGTCTGATCGATCGGAGCAGGACTCCCACCTGTTATTGCGTGATATTGCACTTCCCCGATTGTCTGATATTGATAGGGATGCTCTGGATGCTCCGCCTACTGTGGACGAGATTGCCGCTGCTGTCCGTTCGGTCCGATCCGGCAAGGCCTCGGGCCCTAACGGGCTCCCCATTGAGCTATATAAATTGCGCCCGGATTCGCTAGCTCCTCATTTGCGCTCTATGTTTCTTGAGTCTTTGGAGGTGGGGTTTCTCCCGCCAGACCAGAGGCTGGCCACTATTGTTGTCATCCACAAGGATGGTAAACCTCGGGATCGCTGCGCCTCTTTTCGGCCCATTTCGTTGATTAACGCGGAACCTAAAATCCTGGCCAAGCTGCTGGCGACACGTTTGGCGTCCGTTATTGGGGACCTGGTTCACCCTGATCAATCCGGCTTTATACCGCATCGTAACACGGCGCTTAACCTCCGAAGGTTGCATGGAGTTCTGGCACGGGCTGAGACGCTGCGTGAGCCCGCCATCTTGGCGTCCTTGGACGCTACGATGGCGTTTGATACAATAGAATGGCCGTATTTGTGGGCGGTTCTTGCTAAGTTTGGTTTCGGTTCGGACTTTGTTCGATGGGTCAAATTGCTCTACGCCGGTCCCATGGCCCAGGTGGTGGTCAATGGTCGGGTCTCTGCGCCCTTTGCACTGAGCAGAGGGACGCGACAGGGCTGTCCCCTGTCCCCCTTGTTGTTTGCTCTTGCCTTGGAACTGCTGGCGGCCTGGTTGCGGTGGGAACCGTCCCTGAAGGGCATTAGATGGAATTCGGAGTTTGAGGACCGTGTATCTCTCTACGCTGATGATATTCTGCTTTATCTTACATCACCCCGTAAATCCCTCATTGTGCTGTTTGATGTCTTGACGTCCTTCCGCAAAAACTCAGGTCTTGTCATCAACTGGTCGAAGTCCTGTGTATACGTCCTGTCGGGTACCGCCCCCCTTCTGCCAAGCGGCTGTCCTATCGCGATTGTAGAAGATGGATTTAAATATCTGGGCATTTTTATCTCGCTGAGCCCTGCACTGCGGTTCGACCGTAATTTACTGCCCCCTTTTCAGCGCCTTTGGGCGGATGTGGTCGCCTGGGGGAAACTTCCTCTCTCTCCCCTGGGTAGAGCGGCCTTGTTTAAGATGATGTCACTGCCCCGATTCCTCTACGCATTGCAAAACACGTTTGACGTTGTCCCGGCTACATATTTCCGTGAGGTCGAGAGTTTACAGAGACGACTGGTGTGGGGGGGTAGGCCCCGGATTGCCATTGCTAAATTGTCGCTCCCGTGGTACGACGGTGGAATTGCTTTGCCTGATATTCGTCGCTATTATTGGGCGTCTCAACTGGGGGCAATAAATCATTGCATGTATGGCCCTTTGCCGAATCCGGCCTTCGCGATGGACAAATGGTTGCTACCGGGGGGCGACTACAATAGAGCCCTCTACTCGAAACTCACCCCTCGCAACGTGACGGGCCCCACTAGGACGGCCGTCCAGGTATGGCGACATGCTTCCATGGCGCTTGGGTGGACTGATAAATTGACTCGTGCCACCCCCCTGTACGCCTCAGATAGACTTGGCTCACTTTGGCAGTCCCGGGGGTTTGATAGGTGGGACTTGATTGGTATCAGCAGGATTGATGATGTTTGGACTAAGGGGAGAATGAAGACGTTTGAGGAATTGAAAACCGAGTACGCTTTGAGCGATCGCGAATTCTTTCGCTATGCACAGATCCGCCATGCGGTGCTCTCGGTCTTCCCTTCGGGTGTGGAGATTCCGGAGTCGTCCCCGCTTGAGGACAGGGTACTGGACGGACATGTTCCTGATAGTACGATTTCGCTTATTTATCAAAAGTTAATCAACTCCAGGTCTGACCTCCTGTCTCGACTTAGAGAGGTTTGGACTGGTGATGGGCTGTAACTGGACGATGAGGACTGGCAGGCGGCGATCTCCTCCCCTAAAGAGGTGGCCATCCAGGCGCGCCTTAGATTTGTGCAACTTAAAATCCTACATAGAGTGTATGTCACTGGTCCCCGTTTGGTGCATATGGGCTTCTCTGTGGATGGTTTGTGTCGGCGTGGCTGTGGTCTCCTGGGCACCTTTCTACATATCATCTGGGAGTGCCCTGAGATAGTGCGATTCTGGACCCGTGTGCACGAGGTGATGAGTGAGGTTACCGGGGTGCGATCGATGCCGGAAGCTAGGAGCTGCCTGCTGAACGTATGGGAACCGAATGATTCCTCCGTGTCGCAGCTTCGGTGGGTGACCTTGGGCAACATGATTGCTAAAAGAGACATTGCGCAATTGTGGGGCGCTCAGGGCCCGCCCAGACTTCAGAAATGGAAACAAAACATGGACTGGTGCATGTTCAGAGAAAAAACTGTGTATATTTCTCGTGGTACCCCCCGGAAATGGGGAAAGATATGGACTCAGTGGAACACTTATCGTGGTGATATATGTGCCTCTCCTCTCCCTGACCCTGATGTTGCACCTATGTCCCCGTAACCCGAAGGTTCCTCCACACACTATTGTATACTGATTGCAATTTGTTTCTTCTGCCCCCCCCCCTACTGTGTAACTCTTTCTCGATAGAACGAACGCTCATTGGATTGTCCTTCCCGCCCCAACACCATGTAATGCAACGTTGTGTATATTGATGTCTCTTTTTCTTCTTCCTTGCAAGTTGTTTGTGTTTGTGTTATAAAATCAATAAAAAGTTTTCACAAAAAAAATAAATATTGATTTAATTGATATTTTATAGTGTTACCTGTGGGAAGTAATTTATTTGTAATTATCAATTGATTGTTAATTAATATTAATTAATTTTTTGGTAATTCATTATGATCATTGTATAATTTTGTTTAGGTGTGGGTTGTGAGGTATATAGGGGTAAAGGGTGGGAAGTAATTTATGTTTAATTAATTAATAACTCATTGTTAATTAATATTAATTAATGAATAAAAAATTAAATATGGAAATGTAATTAATTTTAGGTGTGGAAGTAATTTATGTTTGATTAATTAATAATTAGTTGATCATTGATATTAATTAATTAATTGATATTTAATTAGGGTAATTGTTTAATTTTTTGTGTGTTGGTTTTACCTTTATAAGGGTAAAAGGTGGGAAGTAAATTGATTTTACTTACTTTATAATTAGTTTTTAAATACGATTAGTTTTTTAATTAAAAATAAGTTTTAATTGTGTAATTAATTTTACAGTTTAATTTTAGCTGTATGTTATGGGGATTATACGGGCAAAGTGTGGGAAGTGAATGAATTTTTATGAGTTTTAATTTGATTTTAAATAATAATATTTCCTTTGTTGGCAATTAATTACGTTAGTTATGGAAGTATATCTTTTTTTAATTTAGATATGGGTTGTGAATTGTGTGGTGCTATAGGGTAGGAAATAAAAAAAAGTTAATTTATGTAATAATTAATGTTTTTTTTAAATTCTAATTAAAAATATTTATTTGTTTGAAATGTTTTTATTTTTTATTTAATATAATATTTATAGGTATTTTCATATGCATTTAACATTATAATATGTTTTTTAATTTGTAATATTAAATAGATTTGTATTTTAATCTTTAACATATTTATATATACTTTATTTATTTTGATTTTTAAATATGTTTGTTGTCCATATTTTTATGTTTATTTTTCATAACAAATTGTTTTGTTGACAGCCACAATAGGCCCTGGTGGCACCACAACAGCATCTGTATACGTATCATAGCGATGGTAAATATGTCAACCATTAGAATATAAAATTGTCGCAGAAGGGAATATGCAAAAAACTGAATTAAACGCCTATAAACATTATTAACTAGAATCATCAGTGTCACAGAGTCCATATGTATATTGTCGTACAAAGTCTCCAATCGTAACATGTGAGTACAGATATAGTTATTCTCAAAATAAATACCCAACATTTGATCTCTATGGCAGATCTTCATTGTGTAGCGCAGGGGCGATAGGCTCAAGATATAGACCCCAATAATTAGCCCACCGCTTCCATATCTTAGGGTGTTTCTAGGGACATCCCCATGCCAGAAAATTGGTATTTCTTACTCCAAGGAAAAATCAAGGCCCTGTTTCCAGGCCCCTACAGACAGCGGTGAAGTCGCCTTCCAAGCATTAGCAATGTCACGCTTAGCAAGTGTAAGCCCCAGGAATAGCAGATGTCTTTTGTACCTGTTTCCCCAGTGCACATAGTGGGGGTATGTAATCATCCCAGAGCACCAGAGTCTGTAGCAAGTGAAATACACATGTGAAGATATTTAAATTGTATAAGACGAAGGTGCACAGCAATGGCCGCCCCACGCGGGGACTCCAGAACCTCAACCCAGTTGTCTTCATCAAGTGGACCTTAATGTTTGTGCCAGGCATCTCTGGTCTCATTGAATGTACTGTGGCTGTTAGTGACCAATGTGCGATATAGAGCTGTGGTTTTGTGCAGGCCCATCTAGCCAAGGAACACCTTGACCTCAATGGGATTAAAGTCAGGAATATTGTCTTGTTGAGCAAGGTACTGGGAGAATGCGTGGCAAAACTTTTTATATTTATAAAATTGAGACTGAGGCATTTGAAATTCGGTTTGTAACTGCTGGAATGACTTTAGGGTCTGACCATGGAGAACAGCACCAACTGTTGAAATTCCAATAGAATCCCATCCCACAAAGCCCTGTAGTTCAGCCAAATGATGTAGGAGGCCATTGTGCCAAAGAGGAGTGTCGTTTGTTTGCCCCACCATGTCGCCATATCACAGGCGGTGATGTCGGTGTATAGGAAGCAAATATATTTAAGAAGTCGAGGGCCAATGTTAAGGCGGTTCAGGAGAGCAAAGAGGTAGGTCCAACTAAGGGAATCAAAAGCCTTGTCGATATCTGCATGAAGGAGCGCTGCCGGCTCATTCAGTCAGTCTACAGAGGCAACAGGGTTGTGCGCACAACGGATGTTATGTCGGGTGGCACCGCAGGGCATAAAGCCCGCTTGATCTGGGTGAACTAATGTTGGTATGTGTGGGACGATGCAGTTTGCAATGATTTTGACCTGGGGCCCGGCCTGGTTTTAAGAAAATCTCTATTTTGGCATGACGCCAGTCAGTCAGAAGCCAGTCGTCTTCCACTGCCGCGTAGAGTGCTGGCAAATAATGTGCTGATATTTGAGATGAGTATTTCTTAAAGAACTCACAGGGAATTACGTTCATGCCCGGTGCTTTACACGAGCTCATGTCCACAAGGGCACCCTGAACCTCCTCAGTTGAGATTGGGGCATCTAGGTTATCCCACACGGTGTCTAGCAGAGACCTCGGGGCAGATTAGCCAGGAATCGGTCAATCGTGGCCTCCGGGAGAATCTCCCATGGGGTGTATAGGTCAATGAAATAATCAGCAAAGCTGGTAGAAATTTGAGCGGGGTCTGTAAGCACCTTGTCCGCCAGACCACGGACTTCTGGAAGAATCTTGTCGGCGCGTCTACTGGCATAGACAATGTAAAAGAGCAGTAGATGTGTTCCCCCACTGATAATCCGGCTACGCATAGCAAGCCAATACATCTTGGTTTCGTCCAACAGGTACTAGCATCCATTTGTTGTGTTATGGAGAGCTGACGGCGAATCACGTCACCATCTGCAGCCCTACTTCTTCGTTCAATGTCGATGATTGGGGCCTCAGTGCTGGCTAGTTTTTCCCAGCACTGCCGAGGCTGTGTGGTACAAAAGGCAATGTCCACCCTCTTAGTGTTGGTTTCATAGCCTCCCAGAGAGACCCGGTGGAGTTGACGGTGCCGATATTGCATCAAAAATATTCAGTAATGGCGGTATACATCTGGTGGTGATAGTGATCATCCGGTAGGAGCTATAACGAGAGGCGCCAATGGGCTGGGGAGCGCCCGATGCCCAAGTGCAGTAGTAGTGTAACTGGAGAATGATCTGACAACTATAAACCTGCCCTGGAGATCAGACCAGGTACGATCATGCACAAATGGCACCCTGCGATGGATTAACATTGCAACACCCCGAGATCCCCTAGTGAATCCAGAGTGGTAGGTCTGGACAAAGCCAAAGCGCGTAAGGCAGGGTGTCTTGTTGCCCAGTAGGTGGGTCTCTTGTACCATGAGAATATCTGTATTGCAGCACTTGGCCTGGTGGAGTATGGCCCCTCTTTTAATCTTGTCCAGCAGCCTAGGGACATTCCAACTAACAATGTTTAGTCGCCGCAGCTGGGTTTCAGTCATATTGGGTATCTGATATACAAAATGACAAATATGTGGGTATTATGATACGACCGGACTCTTTCCATGAAATAGAATATTGGGACATTAGGAAACAGTGTAAATGTCCCATGAATCCTACCCCTTCACCCCCATACCTCAAGAATTTTGAAGCATCTGTCGCGGTATGGCGGGCGTCCCGCCCCCAACCAATGGGAAGATCCACTCCCAACCAATGGATCCCCAATAAACATGTTGCACAATAAAGCGTCTACAAATCCAACACAATGTACAAGTTTGTGTAGCCCGAATTTACCCAGCCATCAAGATTAATGTGTCTTTACAAACAATTCGTCCAGTGTTTGCTATGAAGGTGTAGGAGATTGTTGAACCTCACAAGAGTTACTGCGATTTTGGGATCTCCTCCTGGAGCGTGATCAGCGTTGCTGGTTCCCGCTGGTCCTGGATGAGGTGTCCGAGTCGACTCCAGAGGGAACATGGGATTCAATTTAATCGATTCATCCGTCCAACTGATCTCTTCTTCAGGTGACTTAAAGAAACATGCCAGAGATTTGTAGGAGAGACACAGGCGGGCTGGAAATAGTAGAGAATATAGAATTTTCAGGTTGCGCAGACAGGCTTTTGCCTCAGCTAATGATTGTTTGCGCTGTTGGACCACTTTAGTATAGTCTGGGAAAATTATGATGGGTTGGGAGGCATACGTAAGAACCCCTTTCAGCCTTGCGTGTTGGACAATCACATCTCGGTCCTTGTAATTAAGGAACTGGGCAATTATTGGCCGGAGACGTGCCCCAGGAGGTGGCTTCTGCTGCAGGGCATGATGTGCCCAATTGATTATGAGGTATGTAGACAAGGAATCGGGAGGGAGCCATTCCACGAGCCATTTAGTTGGGAATTCCACCGTATTATTGTTTTTGCAGCCCTCGGGAAACCCCGCAAAGCAAATATTAGTCCTTCATTCTAGGCCCTCTGCATCCTCCACTCTCGCAGCTAGGCCGCACGCCAGCGACTCTAGGTTGGACATCTTCTTTTGAAGGGTGATAACTGCATCCTCTGCCATGGAGATTCATGATTCAGTTTTGGTTATCCGCTGGAGGGCGTTACGGAGGTCCTGGTGAAGGAGCAAGACGTCTGATCCAACTGTGCCGATTTTGGCCTCCAACGGGTCCCTGGACTGCCTGATACCTGGCAATAATGCAGCATTGTCAGGAATAGCAGTCGCCACACTCTCTGGGGCAGATGACTGGGCACCAGCACCGCTGTACTTGTCCATTGTAGATAGCTTAGATGCGGCCCCAGAGAGTTTATCTCTAGCCATTTTACTCTGGTTCCAGGAGATGCAACACAAGATAAATGTCTACAGTAAGCTGAAGGCCGGTAGGTCACTGACACGCGGCAACACCCAGTCACACCACACCACACCACCGAGTATTCAGGGGTGACTACGGGGGGAAGGCTGCACACCCACAAGCCGCACCAGGACCTAGCCTGGCTGCCTCTGCAGGTGGCAATGCCCCACCCCATCCTAATGGGTATCTACAGCCCCCGATACCTCAACAGTACCTGGCCCGATGCCACCTCTGTAAGTATCTCCGGCATCCCTTGTGATGTATTCCTATAGGTTCTGTATCGAAGTTAACTAGCAGCCATCCCATGAGGCAGAAAACCCCCATGATGCAGGAACCGTTATCTGATAAAGCCACACTACGGCACAGGAACGTGTTATCTGATTAGGTCATAGCGCTTGCCATCTAATTAGACAAGCGATATTCCTCCAGCCCCTGATAAGGCATATGGAGTTCTCAAAACAAATCAAACCTATGACAGACCTGGGAAAAACCCTGCGGCCATTGTTTTGATTTCACCGAGAACTTCAGCAAAAGAATGTGCTAACGACCAGGTCGTATGACATCCTTATTGACGTATCTATGTCCATCCTTACGTCAATCTCGGCACCTTAAAGGTATAAATATTACCGATATTGCCCTATGCAAACACACGCGGTGGTGACGAGATCGGAGCAGCCAGACTTGCCGAAGCCCAGAGCAGAGCAGACCCCGCTGGCGCAGCCCCGCCTTCCTGACGCGCTGAGAACGAGAAGCTGTCTTTTCTCCTGCCGAGAAATCCAGCTCCGGCGCTTCCGGGTAGCCCTCGCAGGCAGCCTGGGATATCGAGACCAGAGACGAGAGATACCATCCCTCATCCATCCTAGATTCCAGGTACAGAACTGAATAACCCCTTGCAGAGAATTCTCTAGTCAGTCACTTGGCAAAAAAAACTTAACTTAAACTGTAACTTTCTATTCCCGCCCACGTATTAGGCTTAGGTCAGGTACACGGGGTAGGCGTAGTTAGAAACACCAGTTGAGTACGATTAGTCAAATGTAAATGTGTATGTATTCATTTTATTCATTTTAAACCATCATATGGCTTAGAAACCATATCAATGTTTTTACAGTATTATTTTATACTTCTGCTTTTATTGTATGCACTTTACTTAACCATAAGTATTGCAATAATATCGATCCATTTCTCTTGTATGAGAAAAGAGACTGATCAATAAATAACATCATTTATTGAACACGCCCGTCTCTTACTTTTCTCTACAATCTGGTGAGACTAAGAATGCACGTACTGACTGAGTAAAATAGGTCGTCTTTTGTTTTCACACGACTCTAGAGATACACTCTTGATTAGGGGAGAGCAAAGTTGTCATGTTCTATGGTTGTCAGAAACTAAATCCCTTCTTGTCTATCCAGGGAGGTTCAACTCCTCCTTGCCTATTCGAGAAAGTTTCTAGTGAACTCTGAGCTAGCTGGCAAACCCAAAACTTTAAGTCTAATATCGACAGTAGTAGACCTAGTTAACGTCTGGTCTAGGCCTATACTATTGAAGGTATTATTCCAATGCGCAGAGCCTATTGGGATAATAGGAACTACACTACATGGCGCCCAACGCGTTTGGAAGGGCGATAAAACTAACGTAAGACATTTAGAGTAACTCAGTCGTGCTTTTTCACTCAGACCCCCTTTTCCCATAATACTCCAAAGACGTCTGGAGTGGGTAAAAGGTAATATCCGCCAGAGCTCGCAGGAGGAAACTCCTATGTATGGTTCTTGGTTAGTCAACGTTGAAGGATACACTGTTCCAAAATATTGTGCATCTAATCTTTGTTTCCATAAGAAACCTGATCTGCAAACAAAAGAAATAACCTTCCTGTCGGTAAAATGGTAGACAGTGATGATGAAAGAGAGACAGTTAGGATAGCAACTGAACTCGCAGCAGCTGATAATGCACTGCAAGACGCTGACCAGGATATAATACTCATCCCGGTCATCAAGAGGAAATCTATAACTTTAAAACTTATAGAAAATGGACTGACACCTAGAGGTGGCACAGTCATATTCGTGATTGAGGCACACGAATATCAGCAGACAGAGGTATACTATTCATGGATACATTTTCCAGCAGCAAATGCTGTAACAAAGTACTTCCACTATTACAAAACAGAGGACCCTCCTAATGAGTACACTCCTTTCGAGGAGGTGGAAGTACCACTTAAATTTCAAGAGCATCTGCTCTTATTTAATGGCGCCCTAAAACATAATAATCACATCACCAGGCTCGGTCCCTTAGGTAGACCAGGAGCAACGTGGCCGGTCCTAGCCGGATACACACCACATCCAGACATCGAAGGAATGCCTGCACCAGAGCTTTTGACACAGCTAAAACAATTAATAAAATTACATAGACAATTAGTCCAATATGTGATGCGGACTTCAACAATTCAACCAGCAATTAAAATTCCACAGCTGACCCCTCACCAGGGGAACACAAATAAAATTACACCACAAAACATACAGTCCTGCCTAGGTAAAGTACCGGCTAAACGGGAACAAATACCATTCTGGCTAGCACAAAAAATCACCCAAATAGAGGCGGCGTTTCCAGACACCACCCCGTTAGAAAAACACAGGATTCTGACTATCTGTCTTCCAATGGGAATCGCACCACACGTGGAGGACTGTGACACTTGGGGTACAGTCTTTGCTTCCATCTACACAAAAACGCACGGTGTTCCATCCATTTCGGTAATACCAGATGTGCTAAAACAAATTCAAGATGAATACGGTCCAGAACCCGCTTTAACTCTTGGTATGAAATTACTAAAAGACTTCAAGCAGGTCTCGGCTATATTATTAGCCAACATAAAGGGAGAAGCAGCAAACGTGGCGATCCGCCAGAGGTTAAAGGAGACAGATATAGCAGACCAACCAGCTGAAATTGCCAGAATTATAGAAAAGTCCTATGAGGAACTAGGTAGAGATAGTTTAGGTGGAATACCAGTAAAACCACAACTGATTGAAAGTCCTGAAAAAATATTTTTTAATAATAATTCAACATCACAAAAAAAGAGCTGGGATGGAAACAAACAATCCAATCCTAAAGAAAAGAAATTCCAGTCCAGAGGAAGGTCTCCTCGGCGGAGAGAAAAGTCTCCGAACCAAAGACACAGGTCACCCCAAAGTGACCCCTCTGGGAAAAGATATAACCTTAGAAATAGGGATAATATAAAGAAGCCTGATAGATATCAAGACATTGATACACGTCCCTCTCAATCTTTTCAGACTTCCTCGCAGAAATCGGAAAGAAGAGGACGATCAGAACAAAGAGAAGAGCACGCCAAGTCCAAAGACAAGGAACCTGCTCATCTAAAAAAGAAACTACAATTTCCAAAAAAGAAGGTAGCCAGTATCAAGGTAGTTAACAATGCCGAGAATACTGAGGACACAACTGAAAAACGGAGAATGGGCTCAGACAATGCTAGACAGCGCAGCAGAAGTGAGCATAGCTCGCAAAGTCCTTATGAATCATCTGGAGACAGTGGACACGAATGAATATCTTCAAGTGGAAACTGCAGACACCAGAGTTAGCAAACCTCACAAAATATATGAAATAACTTTACGTATAGAAGGGGATAAGACTAGAAAAATAAGGGGACTATTTTGGGATAATCTCTCCAAGGGCTATGACATCCTTCTAGCTGAAAAAGACTGGCCACCAGAGTTTGTCAGGGAGTGCCCTCATGGCGAAGAAATAATTATGCCTGCCTTCTCAAATCATATCCCAATTCATAAAAAATACACACTTGCCAGAAAGTGGGCAGTAGCTCAAGCTCCTGCTTTATATAAAAATCATGTAGGATGGGATGAGGACTCTCCTCCTCACAAAATCCAGTTAAAATCACAACCTACTGCACAAAGACAGTACCCAATTAAGCAAGAAGCTAAAAAACAGGTAAAAGAAATCCTAGATCAATTAGAATACCAGGGGGTGATTGAAACTTGCACCTCACAAATGAACAACCCTTTGTTTCCGGTCTCCAAACCAGACAATTCATATCGTCTAGTTTTGGATTACCGACACCTTAACTCATGTTGCAAAACTTTTGCAGTACAAAACTCGCATAGTGCTGCACTAATGAATAACATAGTGCGCAAAAAATACAAAACAACATTAGACATCTCTAATGGATTCTTTTGTCAAAACATAGCACCAGAGAGCAGATATTTGTCTGCGTTCTCAATAAATGGCACTCAAAAACAATTCTGTCGGTTAGCCCAGGGGTACAAGAATAGCCCAGGGGTATTCTCAGCGAGAGTAACAGAGTTACTACAAACATATGATGACGAAGCATTATCTTATGTCGACAACATATACCTAACAGATGATGACTTGGATACTCACTTGAAGAGAGTGAACACCATAATACTTGGGTTCGCAGCAGAGGGTTACAAATTCAACTTTAAAAAATCCAGAATTGCCCATCTAACAGTCCTGTTCTTAGGATATGAATTATCAAGTGAAGGCAAAAGCCTGGCTGATAATTTCCTAGAGAAATGTGCCGTACTCCAAGCACCTAGAACACTAAAAAACCTACAGTCAATTTTAGGCTTCCTAAATTTCGGAAGAACATACATTGCAAATTACGCAGAAAGGGTGAAACCCCTTTATGATCTAATAAAACCAGATTTTAAAAGAACCAATTGGTCTCAAATACACACAGAAATTTTTAGATCCTTACAAACAGACATGTTAATTAAAACAAAATTAGAAACACGTGATAACACACGCAATCTTGTGATTCGAGTCATCCCAGGAAGATGCGGATTCACATACCTGACCTCTAATGAGGGAGAAAAGGTACCAATTGCATTCAAATCACACTTGTACACAGAAGCTGAAAAGGAATTCAGCATTAAGGAAAACATTGTTCATGCAGTTCAAACCGCAATAGCTAGAGAAAAAGATCAAGCGGACGGTAGACACATCACAGTCAGAACAGCAGAATCAGCCTTTGAGGCATTAACAACACCGTGTAATTTACCAACAACAACATTGAATCCGGAATGGATACAATGGGTGAATTCAATTACAACGGACAAAGTATACTACTACTTTGATCCAGAACTAAAGGATTTGAAAAATCTAGAATATGAAAGAATATTCCCTCTGCCTATCGACATTCTGCCCTTACGACAATACGCTTGTGTAATCTATACAGACGGACATGCTCAACCATCCGTTTGGGGAGAACAAGCATACAACCCCACATGTGAGATTACAAAAGAAGTGTGGCGCGGAGGTAAATTAAGACCTCTATTAACAAAAACACACTCAGTAGAAACTAATTCAGAACAACAGACTGAAATAATAGCATTGAAAATGGCGCTAGATAATGCGGATCGCGAATTCCCGACACTTATAGTGTCCGATTCATATTACTGCGTCAAATCATATAACAAGGATTTGCAGACATGGAATCAAAACGGTTACAAAGATGACACAGATGCAACAATAAAGCAGAAACTGCTTTTGGAACAAATAGCTCTTTTACAAAAAGAACTACCAAAGACTCACGTGATACACTCACTGAGTCATCAGCGTGATGGCGTTCACGTTGCAGGGAATTCATTGGCTGAGACAGCCACAGCGGTAGCAACTAAATCGGCTTCCGTAGCTCGAAAAAAGCGTACAGTGAAGTATATTGACGGTGAAACAGTGCTGGCGGTAAAAACGTCATAAAAAGGCGACTGCTCAGCGCTACCGATCAACTATCCACTCAATCATACATACATAATCGATGCAAACTCCGTCCCTTTTGCTCGAATCCCTGGAGTGGGGGATAGAGTGATTCCAAACACGGACAGGAGAGGCTTGTTAATAGCAGACGCACATATGGGCGAGGGTCTCAGACACCTCAAACTAAAAGATTCTCTGGAAGAATTACAATCAAGGTACTGGTGGCCAGGCATGAGCCTGCATCATACCATTTTTGTAAAGAACTGCCCAAACTGTAACAGAAATCGCAGTGGTGAGAGAAACGGTGTAATACCGTGT
Source organism: Lissotriton helveticus (assembly GCF_964261635.1). Taxonomy (NCBI): domain Eukaryota; kingdom Metazoa; phylum Chordata; class Amphibia; order Caudata; family Salamandridae; genus Lissotriton; species Lissotriton helveticus. The sequence continues at coordinate 456,361,626 of NC_136057.1, forward strand.
CGTTTCACTCCAGAAAAGATCAACAGTAAAAAGCAAAGCGTCCGATTAACATATACAGGCTAGTTTCCACTTATAATGTAGATCACCAGCACTCGGCTGACGTCTGGACTGTTATACAAAGATTTGCGAGTCTAAATGGCATATACGCTAAGAGCATGCTACGTTTGACCATTGTTTTCAATCTGGCCCTCCAGCCTGAGGGGAAACATGGCCAAATGAGCATAGCACAGCGGGACTCTTCTCACTTCCTTCCTGAGGGATACGGGATGGTGTAAAGAAAAAACCAAGGCATAAAGCTATCTATAACAGAAAGGATATTAGGTTCGGGAGCTGGGTGGGTCAAACATCTAATAAGTGTCCAACGTAGTCTAAATAACTTGCCAAGAAATTCTCTGAAGGGATTCAGTCCGTACGAATTATTGTTTGGAACTAGGATGTTAGTCTTAGATCTCGACAGTCAGACTTCAGTGGTGAAGGAAAAAAGCTTTGATATCAAAGATCGTTTGGCTGTTTTGCAGGACTTAAACGAAACAAGAAAAGACCTGAGCAACATAAAGTTGAAACAGCAGCCAACAACCACTGAAGAACCACCACCTGTCCCAGCAAGACCTGTCTGGATTCCAAAAGTCGGGGATCTAGTCAGGGAAAAGATCGCGGTAAAGAAGGAATTTGGGCCTTCTTACAGAAAAGCAGTTCCTGTCTTGTCTATCAACGGGACAAGATCAGTAGTACTACCGCCCCTTGCTGGTAAAAAGGAGAACCGAGTTGTATCTATCGACCTGGTAAAACCACAACATGTGGCCAATAACAAATAGTAGGCCAAGTGGACTCCCGAGAAGTAGTAGAACACCAAGATTTGCTACTAACACAGAGGTTCAATCTAAGAGGCTAATCACATTCGAAACGCCTACAGAACTACAACAAGGACTATGCAACAATGCAATGGATCTTAGACCTCTGAAAACCCAAATAAAAACATTTAGCAGAGACACACCAATCTATAATGAAGTAACAAACGACTATGCAAGAAACAGTAATCCTGAGGCAATTGGAACAATTGACAGAACTGCATCCGGCTACTTCATAAACTTCGATGATTCCTCTGAAGGCTTCACTGAATCAAAAACACAGCCATCAACAAAAACCTTTAAAGATAAAGTTAAAGTACTTTTGAAACAACTGAAAGAAACATATCTAATTTCTCCATGGATTGAATTTTGGGTGGGTTTTGGTGCATTTATCCTCATACTTTGGCTCATCATGGTACTAACTTTGGGACGCTTCATTGAGGGAAAATATGCTAAAATGGACACAGCAAGTCAGAAAATCAACTTGATCCTCAAACCACACACATCTTCACACATCGAGAAAAGAGAACTTTCTTCAGTCAACTTCACAGCCAGTCCTATACCGGGTGGGGTAGCATGGGACAAAACTGACTACGAACTTTATGGTCCGGTTGAAATCCTGAAATATCCACACCAAATTAAGATCTCGTTGAGTGACTTTGTAAAACCAAGCTCATTTGCTGATGATTGGGACTTTGAAAGTATAAATAACATGATGTCTGACTTAGTGATGTCTGCTAAATTTACCAAACATGATTATTTGCAGGGTTCGACAAATTATGATAGTATGTACTGTTATAACCACTATGGTAACCATTTTCTACATAGATCTGCACAACCTAGAAATGTTTTAAATTATAATCAATGGGAACATTGTGCAACCCCTCCAAAAGGAAGCTCAAGAACCGTTTATGACAAATATTCATACTTTTCAGGTTTTAACACAAGTAATGCTGACACATTTTATTTCAAATTGTCAAATAAGACAGGGACAAAGACCATGATAACAAACACGAAATTGATATATTCAGACTCATTCTTTGAACAAATGAATACTTTTGGTTTTGATTATTGGGACAAAAATGTTGAAGTAAAAAGTGTTTGGGGTACAAAAGAATGGCAAGTACAGGGTATAGAATCTTTGTTTAGAGCCTGCATGATCCCAGAACAAATTATATTTTTAAATGACACTGTTCAACAAACTACCTGTCTTGGCTTGGCCAAAATCAAAGACTTAAATAAACCGTCTATTCCAAAACCAACAATGAACAGCAATAGCTCCACAGATGAAGAGATAGACGTAAATTATGTATTAAACCAAAACAGAACACATCCTGATTGGAAACAGTGGTTGATCTGGCCCACAGATACTAATAACTGTCAAAACAGATTCCTGAACAAAACACAGGGGTTCAAAATGACCAGGCCAGACCCTAGATATTCCCAAAGACAACACCCAGGAATAATAACCACCTACAGTGTGGGCAAATTATGCCTTCAGTGGCTACAAACTTCCACACTGGCAGAAATTAAGCAACATCTAACTTTACTTACTGATGGTGCTGACTTGCGTGATTTCATTATGGGACCGCGCAAACAGCGTCTGAAACGTTTCATAGCAGCCTCTGTATATGCAGCATACAACGAGGCCTGGAAGGTGACTCAAATTGAGACAGCAGAAAGAATACGGGAAATTGACCGTATTAATTTGGAAAAATCACTTTCTGTAGTGGACAATGGGTTAATGACTCTGTCCTCCAGAATTTTTTCTCTGGACAGCATTGTGTCTTCAGCAATCGACATAATATCGCAAGACTTACTGTTGTTACAACACGGTCAGTCCCAATTGCGTTCTATTGTAAAGCTTGGCTGGACGTTACAAAATCTGCGTTAAGGCTATGTGCCTTGGCGTTTAATCAACACAACGTCACTATTCAATATCTTTAACCTTACTGATAAACAAATCAGTATGGCACAAAAGGGTGCTGATTATACAATCCTGAGCATTGAGAAACTCGAGAGATTACCAGTGACAATGTCAGAACGACCTGTCAGTGAATGGATAATACATGGGATAATTAATATTCCAATATCAACCTTCAGGTTTCAATACTGCCAAAAATATATACAGGCTGGCATGTACGAAAAATTGGGAAAGGGGTACATTAAAACAACATGGAACCTGCCCTATTCACATGCATGTGTCAGTAATAAAGGACAGAAAGTGTTTCTTAGTGGCAATAATTGTGCAATGTCACTGAGCGGTACACTTCTGTGTAATGGAATTAGTTTGCATGGAGCCTGTGAAGGGAACTCAAATAACCTTTCATGTCACCAGCTAGGCGCACCTGCAACAGAGATAGAACCATTCTTTCAAAGACTCTATAATGGGAGTTACATTCTAATTGTAGATCGCAGATGCTGTAGTCTTATGCCCGGGACTCCTTATCTCGTAACCACGACTGCGAAGGTCAAGTGCTGTGGACGCTGATTGTTCCCCAGCTCCCTTCCAGACAGGGAGGCAAGGGCATGGGCCAACTTGAAAATTACTTCTATTCGAATAGATACTTTAAGCAGAATGAAAATAGTGCTTCTTCAGATGCCGACCAGACTCACGTCATCAAAAGAAACGTATGATCTCCTAGTCGCAAGGACGACTGCAGAGATTCACTCCTTATTATCAACTAATTCCCCCATACATTTCGCAGAAATCCTGAATGAAATCTTAAATATTTCTGATACCAGTGGAGTCTCAAAAGTATTTAAGACAGTATTTTCGATGGCATTAACACCATTCAAAGCCATACTGGGTATTTTTCCAGATTTCGTCCATTCGATTTTTGGCGGACTTCCCCTCATTTTGGGACTAATTGCAGGAATCCTATTCTTAGTCCTTATATTTCGCTATGGCAAACCATGTCACAGACAAAACACCTGCGACAAGGGAAGAAACAATCCTGGCCATTGGATACCGGGACCGGATATCAAAAATCCTCGGACTAACCCGGCTTAGAGACCTGAACATGACTTGGTTTCTTTCATTTCGACCAATGTGGCATCGATGTGTTTTACCTGTATTAAGGTGCTTGCTATGCGGAGAAGAATGCGTGTTAGACACCTGTCTGACTCTACAATCAGAGGCGCCAATGGATGCAGAAACATTGTTGAGTCCAATAAAGGCTCATGCTTTGTGCTGCCCTCAACGGCTACCAATCCTGATGACGGCATTCGTGGAAGTTTCACCACTACGATTAAGGGGTAGTGAAGTTCAAGATGAAAGCAGCATTGATCAGGTACGACCTTCTGTCAGCAATACTGATCAAAACGTCAATGGAGACAATCATGCGCACGAATGCATGGTTACATCTTTTTCCGAGTTAGTGGAACTCTCCCAGGAAGCTGTTGACAACTTTTTCGAGAGTCTAAATGATATGATGTTCTCACCAGAGCAGAAATAGAAACTTTTGAGAAAGCTCGTACACGGCGTTCCCTGAATTTGGCCTTCAACTAGAATAGCAAAATACCACGAACAATTTTCCCTCCAGTTCACGGACAGCAATTTTTTTTCAGCAGCCCCAAAATATTTTTACGAAATTTTCGGGACACTTATCTTCTGCTTAAAGTAAGGACTATTCTTAGAGAACTAAGGTTTCTATTTTTAAGATACTTTATAGACATTAGCTGCCCGCTGATATGTTCATAATTATTTTACTCTGTGATGGAATGGTCTCAAACCTTTTTTCTGTATTAAGAGCCATTTCATGTGTAAATTCTCATATACAAATTAGTGATGATGTATAGATATGCGTGATTACTTTAGCATTATTCTACAGCTTGAGTGCATATATTACATGTGACTGTTTTTTCCGTATATTTGATAATTTCAAAATGCATTTATGTATTTTGGGGTGGTAAGGTATACACGATACCCTACAGTATGTTTTACTATGCATAGATTCGTGAATATGTCCATAGATAGCGTGGAGTGGGTGTGATGTATTCCTATAGGTTCTGTATCGATCCCCCTATTCCTGACCCTATTCTGGTTAACAAGTTAACTAGCAGCCATCCCATGAGGCAGAAAACCCCCATGATGCAGGAACCGTTATCTGATAAAGCCACACTACGGCACAGGAACGTGTTATCTGATTAGGTCATAACGCTTGCCATCTAATTAGACAAGCGGTATTCCTCCAGCCCCTGATAAGGCATACGGAGTTCTCAAAACAAATCAAACCTATGACAGACCTGGGAAAAACCCTGCGGCCATTGTTTTGATTTCACCGAGAACTTCAGCAAAAGAATGTGCTAACGACCAGGTCGTATGACATCCTTATTGACGTATCTATGTCCATCCTTACGTCAATCTCGGCACCTTAAAGGTATAAATATTACCGATATTGCCCTATGCAAACACACGCGGTGGTGACGAGATCGGAGCAGCCAGACTTGCCGAAGCCCAGAGCAGAGCAGACCCCGCTGGCGCAGCCCCGCCTTCCTGACGCGCTGAGAACGAGAAGCTGTCTTTTCTCCTGCCGAGAAATCCAGCTCCGGCGCTTCCGGGTAGCCCTCGCAGGCAGCCTGGGATATCGAGACCAGAGACGAGAGATACCATCCCTCATCCATCCTAGATTCCAGGTACAGAACTGAATAACCCCTTGCAGAGAATTCTCTAGTCAGTCAGTTGGCAAAACAAACTTAACTTAAACTGTAACTTTCTATTCCCGCCCACGTATTAGGCTTAGGTCAGGTACACGGGGTAGGCGTAGTTAGAAACACCAGTTGAGTACGATTAGTCAAATGTAAATGTGTATGTATTCATTTTATTCATTTTAAACCATCATATGGCTTAGAAACCATATCAATGTTTTTACAGTATTATTTTATACTTCTGCTTTTATTGTATGCACTTTACTTAACCATAAGTATTGCAATAATATCGATCCATTTCTCTTGTATGAGAAAAGAGACTGATCAATAAATAACATCTTTTATTGAACACGCCCGTCTCTTACTTTTCTCTACAATCTGGTGAGACTAAGAATGCACGTACTGACTGAGTAAAATAGGTCGTCTTTTGTTTTCACACGACTCTAGAGATACACTCTTGATTAGGGGAGAGCAAAGTTGTCATGTTCTATGGTTGTCAGAAACTAAATCCCTTCTTGTCTATCCAGGGAGGTTCAACTCCTCCTTGCCTATTCGAGAAAGTTTCTAGTGAACTCTGAGCTAGCTGGCAAACCCAAAACTTTAAGTCTAATATCGACAGTAGTAGACCTAGTTAACGTCTGGTCTAGGCCTATACTATTGAAGGTATTATTCCAATGTGCAGAGCCTATTGGGATAATAGGAACTACACTACACCCTCAGGATCAAATAAGAATCACGGTGGAGCTAGGCAACAGCCACACCAACTCCATATGACGGCCCGCTCTATGGATGTGGAGTGATGTCAACGGCAGCACAACAGCAGGAGAGGTGCACCAGGCCCCGGATTCGGGAGTGGCAAGGAGACGAAACAGCCGGGGAACCAATACACTAGGCTCCTGGGTCCTAGTCAGGTTCCACTGAGTTTACCGGTACTCCTCCTCTCAGGCTGGCGTCATAGTTTGACAACAAAGGCCATAGCAGGATCTGGGGCACACCGGAATCTTCAGGCAGGCACAGCTCAAGCGGGTGATCAAGTCAGTAGCTGGGCAGCCTAATTGAGGGGTGTCTCTAGGCCCCCGCAAGCCACAATCACACCCTGTCCGGTGGCAGCCTAAGCCCCAGCATCAGCCAATCATGAAACCCCCCCGCTGCCCCACACCTCACTCGGGCACATAGTGGGCGAAAGGGGAAGGGGCGTCTGCACACCAGGGCCACAGCACGACCCTAGAGGTAGCACTCCATGTCACCCCTGAACAGCGCTGCCTCAATGTTCGAACCTCAGGAGCACCTCGGTCTGATCCAACTGCCCGATCGCATGATGTGTCAGCGGGGGCCACAACTCCTGAATTTCCCCGGCAGTCCCTGCATCGACCAGACTAAGGTTTTGGTGATCAGGCCCAGGGGTGCACACCGCTCCCAGGCAGCGGGCTCTCCAGGCTGGAGGTCAGGTACACCGAGGCCGACTCCCGGGCTCGAATCCGGCCGCAGGAGTCTCGGGCAGTGCTTGGGGCTTAACAAAGGTGCTGAGGGTGCTACACAGTCTCACGGAGTCCAACGGAGGGTCAGAGTAGCTGCAGCTGTGGCATGATGGCAGGATTAATTCAGGATTGTCAAGGAACTATGGGAGCTATTCTAAGACACATCCACCACGTCGGACCACCTGGCCACACCCCTACTTTGTTTGTTTTTAATTTTGAACTGACTGGAGTGGGAATATTAATTGTTGAACTCCCACGCATTCCTTACTGTTGCACTGATTGGAGTGGAAATAGTACATTTTATCCCTCCGCTATCCAACACTTTCCTTACTGTTGCACTTATTGGAGTGGGAATAGTACATTTTATCCCTCCGCTATCCAACACTTTCCCTACTGTTGCACTGATTGGAGTGGGAATAGTAAATGTTATCCCGCCACTATCCAACACTTTCCCTACTGTTGCACTCAAGTAGGAATAGTATATTTTACCCCTCCGCTATCCAACCCTTTCCTTACTGTTGCACTGACTGATGTGGGAATAGTACTTTTGACTCCTACGCTATCAAACACTTTCCGTACTGTTGCATTCACTGGAGTGGGAATAGTAATTTTTATCCTTCCGCTACCCATCATTTTCCCTACTGTAGCCTTAACTGGAGTGGGAATAGTAATTTGTACCCCTCCGATGTCCAACACTTTTCCTACTGTTGCACTCACTGGAGTGGGAATAGTAATTTCATTACAAGACCGGAGGCTACCATTATGCATATGTCTTTTAATGTAAATCCAAACAGCCACTTGAAAGCATTACATCACAAAGTGAAAACAGTTCTAGAACAGAATCTTCAATCTGTACAATAACCATGAGTACAGAACAGTCTGCCTCTTTTAAAAGCGGCTCCAAGCAGATTAGTAAAAATTTGTACTACTCTCTAGATTTTAGTAACCTTGCTAAATGTCATTAACTTTGCTAACATTACTTATTAATATTGCTTACAATTCCCTAATCAAGGGACTACTCCCTTTTGTATCTATATTAGTCACTACTGATTTCCAATTTAAAGAGATCAGCTTCTTTCACCCAGCCCAATCCCCTCCCTCCCCAATCCCTCACCGGAACTTAACCCGGGTTCGCTCTTGACGAATCTTCAATCAATCAATCAATCAATCAGGTCATTTGTAGAGCGCACTACTCACCCGTAGGGTCTCAAGGCGCTGGGAGGGGGGGGGGTGCCGCTACTGCTCGAACAGCCAGGTCTTGAGCTTCTTCCTGAAGGAGAGGTGGTCTTGGGTCAGGCGCAGATTGGTCGGAAGTGAGTTCCAGGTCTTGGCGGCCAGGTAGGAGAATGATCTTCCTCCTGTTGTCGCTCTTCGGATGCGGGGGACGGCGGCGAGGGCGTGGTTGGTTGATCTGAGGAGGCGCTTGGGAGTGTAGAAGTTGATCCGGTTGTTGAGGTAGCTCGGGCCTTGGTCGTGTAGGGCTTTGTGCGCGTGGGTGAGGAGCCGGAAGGTGATTCTCTTGTTGACCGGGAGCCAGTGCAGATCTCTCAGGTGTCCGGAGATGTGGCTGCGTCGGGGGATGTCGAGGATGAGTCTCGCCGAGGCGTTCTGGATCCGCTGGAGTCTCTTCTGGAGTTTGGCGGTGGTTCCGGCGTAGAGGGCGTTGCCGTAGTCCAGTCGGCTGGTGACGAGGGCTTGGGTGACCGTCTTCCTCGTCTCGGTGGGGATCCACCGGAAGATCTTACGTAGCATGCGCAGGATGTTGAAGCATGACGAGGAGACGGCGTTGACTTGTCTGGTCATGGAGAGGGAGGAGTCCAGGATGAAGCCCAGGTTGCGTGCGTGGTCCGTCGGTTTGGGTGCGGTGCCCAGGGCGGGGGGCCACCAGGAGTCGTCCCAGGCGGAGGGCGTGGAGCCCAGGATGAGGACCTCCGTCTTGTCTGAGTTCAGTTTCAGGCGGCTGGTCGTCATCCATTCGGCTACGTCTCTCATCCCTTCGTGCAGGTTGGCTCTGGCGGTGTCGGGGTCGTTGGTCAGGGAGAGGATCAGCTGGGTGTCGTCAGCGTAGGAGATGATGTTGAGGTTGTGTTGGCGTGCGATGGTCGCGAGGGGGCTCATGTAGACGTTGAATCTTCCTCAACCTTTCGCATTCTCAACCGCTTACAACTCTTCAACAGATTCCTCCCTTTGGGCATATTCCCCCAAGAACTCCAGGAGAGAGCCTCACCGAGTGCAGGCGTCTCTCTCTCCACATTGCTTAACAGGGACATGCCGGGGCAAAGACGCGATCTGTGGATTGGGCTCCCTCTCCGATTTTGGAGTAGAGGAAGCTTTTAGAGGAAAATGCCTTGGCAACGAGGACGTCATGTCATCCGGTTGCCAAGGCTCAGACCTCACCACAAAAAAGAGAAAGGAAGACAATCGCTCTCTACGGGGCAAAGCCTTGGTATCCATAGAAATCAGCAGCAGCTGATCGCACAAGCAAATTGCACTGGCAATTGCTCCACTTTGTCGATCAGCTGCTGCCAAACACGCAAGAACTTGTTTTTTTTTTTAAAAAAGAAAAAGGATATTTAACCAAATTAACAGATATCTAACTAAATGTACAAATAATGATCAAGATCACTTTAACAAGCGGAATTTACATTTAAGCTTAAATGGTTCATTTTGAAATGCTGATTTGAGAAGTGAGCTTAACTGGATTTATGGGTTTAACTACTCTTATTACTTTTAATTAAATTACCTATAAGCTCTAATTGGCTTTCTTACTTACAAATAAGCCAAAATAAATCTAAATTATTTACCAGCTTTGTTAAATTCCAGACTAAGCCATTTATTATTACATCATAACCTATTAAAAATGTCTGACATTGACTCTGATGATGCAGTAGCCCCCATCCCTAACATGAATGAGGCTTTCAAGAAAATCATTCATAGAGAAATGAGATCTTGTATGTTGGAGACTCTAAACCACGTTAGGTCATCCAAAACATCCCCCCCTACAGAGGAGGATGACTTTACAGACAGCGCAAACCTACAAGTCAATGACGATAACTCTGAAAATAGGGGGAAAAGACTAAAGAAAATGAAAAATATCAGATACCCAAACCCCTCGCACCTCAAATTCTTCAGGTGTCCTTAGTGGCACAAACTCTACTGGCGTCCACAGCGGCACAACACATATGGGTGTCTAAAGCGGCACATACTATCAAAGTGCTCACTACAATATTACAGATAACGAAATGGAGGATGATGAGGCAACTAACATCTTTGATGAATATGTCCTCGATCTAGATGAAGACAATCATGAATTTAATAGTCAGCCTACAGAAGACAAACCTCCGTCTTCCTGCATGGATAATATAATTAACCCTCTGGGTGAACAAATGTTCTCACCCTACAATATCAAACATCCAAGAAGCTCGGAATGGTGGCCGCAAGATCATGTGGCCAAATTTATTACAAAATGACTCGGGAATCTACTAGAAAGATACCCGTAACATTCTCAGAGCTGAATGCTCAAGACCCTCTATTCAGGAGAAAGTCTGTCAGACTCCCAACCTCGACCCTGAATTAATTAAATTCCTCTTCAAACTCAGGAGAGACCCCAGGAAGGGGATGGAGAGATCTCTTAAAGCTTGTCAAGACCGTCTTCTCGACGTTCTCGGGCCTCTGGCCAGGATTATAGACACTGTTGCAGAAAGCCATATTAATGGAGCGGCTCTCGATACGGAGCTTATCAGAGGGTGGAGTCAGAGAACAATAATCCTTCCAGGAAATGCCTGAACGCCAAAAGAAGAAGGCTAGTTCTTACCAAAATAAATCCAAAACTGAGCAATAGGGCACACAAGGAACCTTCCCAAAACCCTAAAGGTTTACTCTTCGGTAAAGATATGATCAAAACACTTGGCAAATACATGTCAACCTTCATGGCACTAGACAAAGCACACCTCAATATGAGACGTGTTCATCCCAACCCTTTTTGGACGGGCCCGAAGAAGGTGCCTTTCCTGCGGCCGCTTCAACCCAAGGCCTTATTCGAGGTTCAGAGGTTTCGGAAGAGGCTTCCAACCATCCAACCCTCCCCAATTCTACCTGCAGAGAAAGAGAGCTTCATGTACCAGAAAGTTCAGATCTCGTGGACAACCCAACAACAACTTCCAGAGTGAGTACCTTATCTCTTCTTCCTTCTTCTTCCCCTCAAAAGGTGGGAGGCAGACTCAGATTCTTCTATCAAAGTGGAAAAAAATCGCTCAAGATCTTTGGGTATTGGAAACTGTCAAAGGTTTCAAGATAGATTTCGTAGCAATATCTTCACAAACATTACACACGAGAGACATACCACTGACAAGGGAACAACAAAAAATAGTAGAGGTGGAAATAGCCTCCATGCTTCAACAAGGAGCTATCATAGAAGTACCATGGGAATTGAAGAGATTTGTAAGTACTCTCTTCCTCGTCCAGAAAAAGGACATTGGGTGGAGTCCTGTATATACCTCAGGGAACTAAACACATTTCTAGTGTCAAAATGGAGGGCATCCACCTCCGAGGGATTTGTTATTGGAGGGAGACTGGTTAGTTAAACTAGATTTAAAGGATGCCTACTTTAGCATCCTGATGGTGAAAGAACATCAACCTTTTCTCCATCTGTTCCAATTTCAATCTCTACCTTTCGGGTTATCATCTGCCCCCTGGTGCTTCACCAAAGTTATGAGAACTATCCCCTCAATACTGAGGGAAAGAGGAATTCGACTAATTATATGTCTGGACGACATCCTCATCATGTCCCAACACCACACACAAATCATACAAGACCTGAAGGTAGTTATGGATCTCATTGAAAGCTTAGGATTCATTATAAACAAAGAGAAATTGATACCAACTCCCTCCAGATCCCTGGAGGTCTTGGGGTTTAGCGTAGACACAACAAAATGTCTCCTATCACTACCCACAAAGAAAATAACCAAAATGTGCAAGGAAATCAGGCTTGTTTTGAAACAACAAAGCATAACACTAAGGGAATTAGCCAGGCTTCTGGGCCTCCTTTCCCCATCTATTCAAGCTATCTTGCTGAGTCCTCTGAATTACTGAGCTCTTCAAAGGGTAAAAGCGAGAGCTCCAAGGTCTGGCCTTTCGTAGGGAGATCAGATCAGCCTAGATCAGGAAGCCCAATCAGAACTGTCTTGGTGGTTATATAATTTAGATGTCTGGAATGGCAAAGCCATCTTTGGGACTGCGCCAGAATTCATTCTGGAATCATATGCAAGCCTTCATGGTTGGGGAGCTTATCATCTCTATCAGAACACAGGTGGCATGTGGTCACAAGCAGAGAGTTCTCACCCCATAAACTATCTAGAACTGACTGCAGGTGTATATGCACTGATGAGCTTCACACATTCCCTTCAAGGGAGATCAGTCATTCTGAAGATTGACAATATATCAGCTGTGGCCTATATAAATTGTCTAGTGGGACCAAATCAGAAGATCTATCGAACTCAGCTACTAAACTCTGGGGGGCTTATTTACAAGGCCCTTGTGCCACTTTGCGTCACTTTTCCCATGTTTAAAGTGATGCAAAAGTGGCACAAAGGGGCTTGTAAATCTGCCTTTGGATGTTTGCTTAGAGCACATGATTGCACTAAAAGCAGAATACCTCCCAGGGAAGATAAAAGTATCAGCAGATTGGAACTCGAGATTCCTCTTAGATCACAGCGATTGGAAACTCAACGAAAATGCCCTCAATCAAATATGGGCCCCTTAGAAGTAGACCTGTTCGCAAGCAGACTAACCTTCCAGTTAGAAAACTATTTAAGTTAGATGCCAGACCCGGGTGCTCTTGCAGTAAATGCTTTTTTCCAATGCTGGAAAGAAATCCAAGCATACGCCTTTCCACCCTTCGCCATGATTCAGAGAGTCCTACAGAAAGTGAGACAGGAATAATGCTCTCTATTGCTAATAAATCCTTTTTGGCCATCTCATACCTGGTTCCACATGACGCTGGAATTAGCTTGCAACATTCCCTTTTTAATTCCAGCCAAGAGGAGGTTTCTAACAGATGTAGATGTAAGTGATCACCCACTAGTGCACACCAGGAGTTTGAACCTTCTTGCCTGGAAAGTATCAGGAAATCAAATGAAGTGTCTGGACTTCCATCAACAGCTGCAACTCTCCTGAGTCATGGGCCCCTGGCACGCACTATAGGTATAACAATATTTGGAGAAAATGTGTACATTTGTGCCTGGAGAGGAACCTGGATTCCCTGGAGGCTCCTATCGTACACATAGTAAACTTTCTTGTAGAACAATTTGAAAGTAGTCTCAGTTATAGAATGCTTAATTGCTATAGATCAGCTATTTCTGCAGGTCACGCTCTAGTCATTGGCAAAGCGGTAGGTAAGAATGTCATAGTTTGTCGAGTCTTAAAAAGTATTAGACTAAGGAGACCCCCTACACCTAAATACGAGACACTGTTGGATGTTGAAGTAATTTTAGACCTATTCAAAAATTGGCCGAATAACAGACAACTAGATAGGAAAAATCTTTCCAATAAACTTGCATCCTTTTTGTGCCTAATCTCACTCCGAAGGGTTTCAGATGTCAAAGCTGATGAAGTCACTAATAGATTTTACAATATGTTTGGTGTTAAATTTGAGATAATTAGAAGAACTAAAACTACGCTGGATTAAATTTTTTATCCACGTTTTGACTTATTCAAGAAACTCTGTGTTGTAGACTGCATGAAAAAGTATGAAAGTAGAATGAAAGGTCTTCGTGCGCATGATGTGAATCAATTACTTATATCCTTCGTCAAACCTTTTAAAGCAATAACTTCTGCTTCTATAGCCAGATGGGTCAAATCCGTAATGAAATTAGCTGGCATTGATTTAAAGAAATTCCAAGCAATCTCCCTCAGAGGTGGTATGGCCAGTAAATCTTTCTGGAGGGGAAGTAAGTATGACGTCATTCTCAACGCGGCCAATTGGTCTAATGCAAACACATTTGCTCAGCACTACTGCAAACCAATTGAACATATGTCTGATGTAGTCTTACAAAGCTACCAACATGCATGATGGTAGCCTCTGGTCTTGTAATGAAATTGCAATTCTCCTATTACCATGACAAGAGAATCTGGATTTCATTAACCCCATGCGCGCTGCGGGTTTTCCCGCTGTGCGCTGACTTTTGCGAAAAGCCGCGGTTCATGACGAGCTCAGCTCGTCATGAGCATACGACAGACGTAACTCATGACGAGCTCAGCTCGTCATGAGCATGGAAGGGGTTAAATACACAGAGGCTATCTTTATCCCATCCATCCCTTCCCATAGGTGGTTAACATTTAATTAGTTTATTAGACGGAATATTTTGTATAATATAATGTCTGAAAATGTTTTATTTACAATAATAAATTTGACGTATATATTTCTACTGCATGTCTCTATCGCCTTTTTTACGAATCATTCCAAACAACGGAGTACTTATACTTCTCTTTATTTCAGGTAACTCTTCATAATTCACTCTCCATCTGAAGTTTGGATATTCTGAATTTCCTTTATTCAAGTTCATGTTGGATTTAAAGAAGAGGAACACAAAATAAAAATAAAATACATTTAAACTATTTCTTATTTTCACCACATTTAGGGGCCGATTCCGATCTCAGTCGGAAGGGCTCCGAATCGGGTTCGGCATTAGCGGGTCGGGTTCGGAGGCTGAATTTGCGTCCGGTTCGTACACGATGCAAACAAGCGCGAAATCTCCGTCCGAATCGTTTCCGTGTCCCAACCGCTCCGTACGTCTCGGCCGTAAGCTAACCGTGGCGCGCAATGGAGGCGAATTCCGACCGAGCCAGTACAATGCTCGATTCGGACAGCTGGATCGAGTCGGAAATTCCGGCTCACAATAGCTCCCGGAGATGGACTTTGGGGTTCAGCATCTGACCCCCTGTTACCCGTAGCCTTATGGCTTGGACACAGGGGGAGACCCCAACACAGGCATGTACGGTGCGATGGCACTGAGGCGTACCCACTGTAGGAGGCACACTTGTCTGGAACGTACCCATTCAGTCAATGGGAGCCCATGTACGCTTTGTATGACCGGCTCCCATTGACTTCAATGGGAGTCCGACCGAAACTAGTCCGACAGCATACGGCTACATCAAACTCCCTCGGTCGGACTGCAAGAGTCCGGATCGGTCGGAAAACACCCAGGGTGTACATAGTCATATGTTACAGTTAGCTTACATAACCACCTTAATAAACCATTATTCGTGCTTGCAGTAATCTGACTGATTGCAGTTGAAACTTCAGACAATCTACTTAGTACATTCCTAATACATATCTTATAACTCATCATCAGAGCTTTCTTCATCACAATCTGGTAGTGGCTCACATATATTCCCCCGGTATGTATTCCACAGTTCCCATCTTTTGCTCCATTTCCGGGGGCACCTCCAATTTATGAAAACCGTTCTTTCGGCCATCATAGCCAGGTCCATGTCTTTACACCAGGCCGCCAATGACAGCAATTCCTCAGCCCCCCATTTTTGCGCTATATTGCACTTTGCCATCATTAGCCCCAGAGTGACCCATGTTTGCGCTGGACGTTTATGGTCATTGGGCACGTTTAGTAAGCATCTGCGCGGCTCTGGAACTAGCGATACTCCTTCCGTCTGCGACATCGTTCTTAGTACCTTTCTCCAGTAGTCAACTATTTTGGAGCAGTCCCGAAATATGTGAAAGAAGGATCCCTCCTCCCCGCATCCTCTAAGACAGTATGTTTGCTGTGCCGTGCCCATTTTGTATAAGGTGCATCTAGTATGATATGTGCAGTGTAATATCTTGAGCTGCACAAGTCTGAGCCGCGATGGTATACCCACCTCCCTGGGCGAAGCCAATGCCTCCTGCCATTCCGTATCATCTATGTCTCCCACATCCACCACCCATTTTTCTCTTAAAGATGTTGTAGGGTCCGGCAGGTTATTAATTAACTTACGGTAAGTGAAAGATGTGGCTTGCTTTTGCATGTAGTCTGTGAGTAGTCTGTCCTCCAGCAGGAAGGCTTCAGGTAACTCAGTATCCTGCGGTAGCGCCGCCAATAGTGCGTGCCTAATCTGCGTATATTGAAAAGCCTCATATGGAGCAAGGTTGTACTGTTGTCTGAGCTGGTCAAATGGAATCACATTCCCCTTATCCCACATGTCGCCCACCGTGGAGATACCTATGTTGTCCCATTGGTCAAAGTCCTTGCTGTTTCTCAATTGCCCTAATCGCTTAGTGTCCCAAAGTGGGGTAAGCCGGGTGATGACTCCCCTGCATCCCAGCCGTGTCTGCGCTGTGTGCCATATCACGACTGTGTGTTTTGTGGGTCCTGTTAGGTTCACAACCTGGCCTTTGTTATAAAGGGCCGCAAGTGCATTCCCTGTACCCAGCTGAGACCTGTCTGCCCTGTATGCTGGGTCGGCCTGGGAGGCATGTATCCATTTATTAATAACTTTGAGATGCACCGCCCAATAATATAACTGGATGTTAGGGAGTGCCACTCCTCCGTCGTACCATCCTCGATTCAGCTTCGCTTGCGCCATTCGTGCCGGTTTATTGCCCCATAGCAGCGTGGACACCTGTGCCGCTATTTGTTTAAAATATTTTAGGGGCACTGTAAATGGCGTGTTCTCAAGGGCGTACAGAAATCGGGGCAAGGCCATAATTTTGAACAACGCCGCCTTCCCCAACAACGTTAAAGGAAGTGACTCCCAATACGCCACATCTCTCTTCAAGCGCTCCAGTGGGGGCGTCAAATTTTTAGAGAAAAAATCCGCAGGACCAGTCGTGATGTGAATACCTAAATATTTAAATGAATCACGCGAGATTAGGAGCGGGCAATTCGCTGGGAGACGCGGTGTGGGGCCATGTAGCATGTACATAACAGACTTGGCCCAGTTGATAGTGTACCTAGATACCTTTCCAAAGCTATCACAGATCTCAAGGAGCACTTGTATGGAGTATTCGGGGTTTGTCAAATACACCAGAATGTCATCTGCGTAGAGGGAAATGCGGTCTTCCCACCCCTCCACCCACCGAATGCCTCGCAGCAATGGTTCTCCTCTGATCCATGTCGCCAGGGGCTCCAACACTAACGCAAAAAGGAGCGGCGACAGGGGGCAACCCTGGCGCGTCCCTCTTGCCAGCGGTTTAGTGTCTGAAAAGTGCCCTTTGGCCGTAACGTACGTCAGCGGTCTGGTATAAAAGAGGGGGCCCATGTACAAAATTTGGGGCCAAATCCCAAATGACGAAGGACCGCAAAAAGGAAACTCCACTCAACCATATAGAAAGCCATCCTTGCATCTAGGGAGATTACAACAGCCGGTTCCTGCAGGGTTGGAGCCTTAGCCAGCACCCCATGCAAGCGTCTAAGACTCAATGCAGTGTTTCTGTTCGGCATAAAGCCTGACTGGTCTGTATGGATTAAATGTGGAGGTGTGCCATCAGCCTGTTCGCCAACACCTTAGCAAGTATTTTAGCCTCCACATTAATTATTGAGATTGGACGATAAGAAGTGCATTCAGTCGGAGGTTTCCCCTGTTTCAGGATCGCCACTATCGTGGCCAGTCGCTGATCAAGCGGCAGTTCTCCTCTTTCCAAGCTTTCAATGTACATTCGCAGTAGATGCGGACTGATAATTTCCGCCATCTGTTTATATAATTCAACCGGGACCCCGTTGGGTCCCAGGGCTTTGCCTGACTGCAGCGAGCGGATTGCGGTTTGCAATTCTTCCTCCATGAGATCTGCTTCCAGGACCAAGAAAGCCTCCGGAGTGAGTTTGGGCATTACTATATCCTTTTTGGAGGCCGCAGCTTCATCCTCTGTTATGACCGATGCTGACATGTAAATTTCCCGGAAATGCCCTGCCAGTGTGCGTACTAATGCCCCTGGATCTGCTGTCAGCTGCCCCTCTACTGTCCGTATTTGCGCTATTCCTTTAGTACCCCGTTCTCGTTTATCCAGCCATGCCAGGAGCTTTCCTGCCTTGTCCCCTACATCGTATATCTTATGTCTGGTGGCTGTAATGTTGGATATCGTCTCTCTTTGTAAATGGTCCATATACTTTTGTTGTTTGAGGTGTAGTGCATGTGATGAGGCTGGCATGGGGTCTGCAGAGTGGCGTGTTTTGGTCGAATGCAATTCCAGCTCCAGATCTAGTAGTTCTTTCTGCTTTTCTCGTTTGTACCCTATAATCGAGATTATAGCTTGCCCCCTAATGACGGTATTATAAACCTCCCATAAAATTGACGGGGAACTAACAGACGGAGTGTTCTCCACGAAGAAGTGTTTTGTGGCTTTATGGATCTCTTTTCGGACTTTCGGGATGTGCATGTAGCCGGGGTAGATAGGATAGAGCCGTCTACGGGTCCCATGGTGATATGAAAAAGTCAACATTATTGGTGAATGGTCTGAGATGCCTCTGGGTTTTATCGTTATGTCATCGACACTCTGTAAACTGTTAGCTGAAGTCAAGAAATAATCTATTCTAGATAGGCTGTTATGCGTGTTTGAGTGAAACGTGTATTGTTGTGTTGTGTGATGGTGGTGCCTCCAAACATCAGTATGCCCAAGCGCCTCTGCAGGCGAGAAACTCCAGGTACCTGTGCTCTCACTGGATATCTGTCTAGGTTAGCATCCATCGTAGCATTAAAATCCCCCCCAATTATAAGGTCGCCCTCCGGCAGAGTAAGTAGGAACTCACCAAAAGCTGGGAGTGCCACCGCGTGCAGCGCCGGGGGGATATACACTGATACCACATTAACAGGTTTTCCCTCCCATTGGCCCTGAAGAGCTGCAAACCTCCCCTGATCATCTCTTTTTGTTTGATGTATTATGAAGGTGGAGTGTTTCCGCACCAGTATAACTACTCCGTTGATCTTGGTCGTCTGCGTCTCCAGTCTCGCCCCGGCGGCGCTGGCCTCTGTTCCCGAGTCTTGACCAACCTACTTGTCGGTGTAGGAAGGTGGATATCTGACTATGGTTACCCCCAAACTTTTTGCCTGGTGTTTAGCTGGTTTTTGACTTTAGTTGGCCTGGGAACCTGCTATCCAGGGCCCCAGGCTAATTGCTCTCTCCTTAAAATGGACTCCATGTACCTTAGGCACATACACAATTGGAATTGGCACACCTTATTGGCCCCTGTAACAGTGTACCCAGGTACCCAGGGCATAGGTGCTTCCAAGGCCTACCAGGGGCTGCAGCATGTATTGTGCCACCCCTGGCCTGGCCTCCATATTTGACACAACTGGCTGATCACTCAGCTGGGGTAAGTCGGTGTAACCACCCCTTACTTAGGTGTAGTATGCCTATACCTAACCTAAAATGGACACATATGTTCCTATCAGCCACTCCTAGGGAAGGCCTCATCAATACTGGAGGCAGAGTGCTTGGAAATATGTGAGATGGTGCTCTGGCATGAGCTGAGCCTGTCTGCAGCTTTCGGAACCATGTCCTTTAGCTGTTTCATGATATTGCCATACCATATACTCTTAAGTGCATTATGAACCTCGCGGTTAAATGCTATCTTAGGTTTGGCTTTATCAAAACATGTCGAGTAAGGTGTCATACGAATTGGAATACTACCCCCTCGCCAGTTCTGGCGACGGGGGTAGCATTCCACCCTTCTAGAGGGACACGACATGTACCTAGCCTGAACCCCGGTTAAAGTTAAACAGAGCCTTAGCATCTCAAAATGGATGCTGCCACCACAGACACAAGTCTGACCTCCTGCTGCTGGGAGTCCTTCCAGCGAGGGCAGCTTCGACAAAGGGTTTCCTGCCTGGGGAGGTGCTAGCACCACTCCAGACAGGATTTTGTGTATTGGGTAGGACAGGGCTGAATAGAATCAGACATGCCTGGGGCACACAAGGTGTCCCTGTGCATAGGCCAGTTCAAACCGGTGCTGGGGCTTTCCAGCCCCAGTCCTGGCGCGAAACTGGACAAAGGAAAGGGGGTGTAACCACCCCCCTTCCTGGTTCCACCCAGAGGAGGGACCTAGTAGGTGATCCGGCCCCCCAGATTCGAATAAGAGTGGAAGCTGTGTCCTGAGACTTCAGATCATCCTGAATCAACTTGAAATAAAGAAGAAGACTGGACTTCGACATTCTGCTGCACAGAAGACGGAAGAGAATCTCCCTTGTGGCCAAGGAGTGACCACCCTGTGAACACAGGCACCAACCAGCAACTCGACGTCTGCTTTGCCGCCGCCTCCCGCCGGAGCCCGAGCCCAGAGCCTGACAAGACCCAGACTCCCAGACTTCTCTCCGCCCGATCCACAGTCCCTGCAAAGAAGGGACCCGTGGAGGCACCGAGAGACGTGGGACCGGACATCTTGGAAGACCCCCGAAACGCTGACTGCGCAGCATCAGAGGAACCCTCGATGCTGTGCTTTGGGGTTTGAGAAGCCCCAACCTCGAGCAGTCCTTGCACCGAAGATCAGCCCTCCAGCATCTCCACGATCTGCGTGGGGCCCTTTTGCATCGTGCCACTCGACGTGCCTAACCATCCACTTGCCACGCGGCTAGTGGCCATCTTGGCGACGAAACCTACAACTTTCACTGCGGGTCTGGTTGCTCCAGACTTGCCCTGACTCCTGTAAAAAGGAGCCCCTGCTCTGACCTTGCTGGTCCGAGTAACAAGCCTTTTTCGATTCCTGCGTGGCTTGCATTAGCCAAGGCCTGTTTGCTTCTATCAAGTCACCGACACCGCCAACAGCGAGAAGCCTGCGTGGGACAGCTCGTGACCAACTCCTGGACGTCTTCGACCCCTCGTGTCCACGTGGCTGCAGAGAGAAGCTACACCTCGACGCCTGTTTGCACCCGACATCGCCTGGTTCCACTCTGGTTCCACGGTAGTCACTGGCTAGTGACTTTGAACATTGTCCCCTCTGCTTTCAGGTCTTCACCTCTTCAGATCCACCCTTGGATCCACTGGAACTCTTCACATCGAGCCGCCTGCAGCATCTCCAGCTCCAAGCACCATCGACCTGCGTGACGAAACCCGACACTACTTCGACCCTATGCACCCGCTTCCTGTGGGTGAGGTAACTCAGCTCCGCCGGTGTTCCCACACTGGTACACACCTCTAGTGTCTGTGTCTCAAGTTTCAGCTTTCTAGGTCACTCGGAAGGTTCCTTTCTAACTAACTTTGTACTTTTTACGCACCATTGACATTGCATTGGTAAAGCGTGCACTTTCCGCACTGCTCCCGAGTCCCGCGGGCCTTTCCCGACTTCTTCACTGTTAGTCCCGAACAGCTCCAGCGATTCCCCAGGCCCTAGGCCTCTTCACTTCCCCATAGTGGTTCTTATACCACTATTTTAGTATATGGTTTAGGTGGCCCCTAGGGCTCATCCATATTGTGCAACTTTTGTGTATTTAAACTGTGTTTTGTTTTAACGCATTTGCTTCTGTGCTCATAAAGAGTATCAGGGATATTTGTAGTAATAAATCTATATATATTTTCAATATATATCTGTGTGGTGTCCTTTCATTTGGTATTCAAGGGATTGTGTATGGTAAAACAGCTTGCTTCACATGCCTTTACAGAGTTTAGCCTAAGACTGCTTAGTCCATGCTACCCCTAGGAAAGCTTGTCTATAAGGTTGACTTTACAACCTGCACCATAAGGGTTGCTTGGCATGGTATAAGGTGATCACTAGAACTAGTGAGCATCATATACCAGGCCAACTTCTCACATTGGTGAGCAGCGGATTGGGATTTGAGCTTGCTGTTGTTTTACCATTACAATCTTTGAAAATATCATTTGAAAGATCATACAGGTACCTGATAGGTACACTAAAACAAGACTAGATATACTTAAGTTCTACTGAACTTAGTTGTTGTAGAGGATAGGGAGTAGTACACCCTGACTACAACTACTAGATAGGTTTTGTAGGAAAACACCAGTGTAGGTAGATTGCAACACATCCACCACACTAGAGCAATGTCTGGAGCAGAGGGATCCACTGGACCCATCTCTGTTGAGAGTGACCCTCCAAGGGCACCATCCAAATTTGCTACCTTTCCGGGTGCCGCTCGAAGGCTTGAGTGACAGCGGACCATTTGCTCGATCCAGGAGGCTATAGTGGGGAGTTCGTGTGACCAGAGGAAGGACTTGGACGCTTCCCATCGGCGCAGCGGGACTGCGAGTCCCAGGTAGCCCAGCGGCAGCTCAGACGCCGCACCTGGGACTCTTCCCGGCTGGCCGCGCCTCTCCTCAGAGCCCTTAAAACCGCGCCTCGCGGCCCCCGCTTCGCGGGAGCCGCTCGAAGGCTTGAGTGACAGCGGACCATTTGCTCGATCCAGGAGGCTATAGTGGGGAGTTCGTGTGACCAGAGGAAGGACTTGGACGCTTCCCATCGGCGCAGCGGGACTGCGAGTCCCAGGTAGCCCAGCGGCAGCTCAGACGCCGCACCTGGGACTCTTCCCGGCTGGCCACGCCTCGTAACCCCAAACATCCATAACTTCATTTCCCACACGCGCATCGCGGGACGCGCGCGGGCTAAGCCCGGGCAAAGGGCGGGCCATTTTAGGCCGTTAGAGGCCGGTAGTGACCGGACCGGGCCACCCCTCTGACGCCTGCTTTCTACGGCCCCTTTGTGTCCAACTGCAATATGGCAACTAGGGTTTCCAGGAGTAAAGCTGCACAACAGTGTACCAGTACATTGGAAAAATTCTTCCCCAAGGCCAGTGCTCTAGCCAATAAATGTAATTCTGTGCTGGACACTCACCCCGAGATGGGATTAGAAAATGTGTCATTGGACTCCACGGACTCTTCTATTGATGATAGTACCCCATTACTTTTGGACGCCACTCATCTGTCACTCTTGGACAGCATCGACCAGACTATTGAGTCAGTCCTGCAGCAACTAAGAACCCCGTCAAACCACCAGAGGGATAGAGATTCACCACGGCCATCTGGGATCGCTGATCCCTCTCCTAATGCGGATTGCGTGGGATTTGAGTCGCAGGAAGTGGGCCAGGCTGTTGCTCACACAGTTCCAGCAAGTAGTGGAGTGGAACAACCATCGAAAAGGAAAAGGTCGAGGAAATTAAAAAGGGCAAAGAGGGCCAAAGTTGACACAATCAGGCAAAACTTGGATGTTAGCACAGACACCTCGGCTTCGCCTGAGGTCACTTCCCCAGGGCCTGGGCCGGACCATTCAGGCCCTTCTTCAGCTATGGCCTTACCAGTGTGTTCAGGCCCATTTATATTTGGTGGGGCACCCCCTAATAACACAGACATGCTCATTAGTTCACTTACAGACATCATTAAGAACTTGTTGAATCCTCTGTCTGTAAAACTGGACGCCATAGAGGCTAGACTGTTGGCCATAGAAAATACTCATAAAAGGAACAGTCCTGGTCTGGGCCCAAATGATCTAAGAGCCCCCCGGGAGTCCATTGGGAATAGACCTCCGACTCCTGCAACGACCTCCCAGGCTTCACACGTGGTACCAGTTCAGTCAGGGGCCCTGCATAGCAATAACGGCGCTTCTGCCCCACAAACGTCAAGGCCCCCTGTTCCTGCTCCTAGGAGATCTAAGCAACCTGCATCCTCCCAACCGATGAGAGATGAGAACTTGGCCAATGGCCCTACCGGCCACACTTCTAGCCCCAATGCTAGGCGTAGGGTGGTCAATTTGCCCCCCGAAGCAATACCTTACACGGCGATCATGGTGGGAGAGCCTGAGCTCATCGGTGATACAAGGGAGCCGCAAGATTCGCTACGCAACAAGGTAATAAGCTGGCTCAATATTAACAGGCCCCTCCCTCCGAACTTGAAAGGTGAGGTTTTGATGGTCAGGAGAATTCCATGGATTGGTTTCACCCCAAAGAATAGGGCGGGGGATTGCATTATTGTCAGTTTTAAAAGTCCACAGGTCGCCACCTATATTTGTAACTGGCTTGTAAGGCCTGATAAGTCCACCATTGAATTAGTGTCTCTCTCACACTTCTACCCAAATGTCTGTAATGTTGAGGTGGGGAGGGAGCAGGAGTGGACTAGAGTGGGCTTTGCTGTAGATGGCTCACGTTACAGGCCCAAGCATTATGTACCTCCCGTTCCTGGTAACTTTATCCACCACAATAGATTTTCCGGTCTTGATCAGGTGGACTGACCACAAAAGGGGGATACTCATCCGAGTCCTGGAAACTCAGCCTGTGGGGCCTTAGGTAGCGGGGAAGGGAGTGTTGTACATGTAACTGATCTCAGGCCACAGGACATCGCCAAAGATCGAAGGGTTACCCTGGAAGGCATCCCGGGTCAAGAAGGGTCACTACTAAGTGTCCGGACTGGTCACAGTTCGCAGTCAACGGAGGTGGATGTATCATCTATCACTCCGGCTACTACTAATGGCCCGCAAGTTCCTGACCCCCCTATAGCCACCGCATCATTTCCCCCTGGAGGGCCAGGATCACTACCACAAGGTCCAGGGTTGAGAATTCTCTCCTGGGATGTGGCAGGGATCACAAATATGGAAGGCACACCAGATTGGGATCTCCTGCTAAGTGGTGGCGATATCTTCCTTTTTCAGGAGACATGGGCGAGGGAACCACAGACCAGAAGGGGGTTCGAAATTTTTGAAATCCCAGCAAAATGGAGTGGGAGGGGGAGGCCGTCGGGAGGCCTGGCAATCTGGATAGCGTGTCACATTGGGTGCCAGGCAGAAAAGATGCACACGTCGTCGCAGGACATCCAGTGCGTGTTGCTTACATGGCCTGGTAAAACAACATGGGCCATTGTTAATGTTTACTCGCGACCAGTTGCCGCACCAAACGAATCCCCCTCACTAAATGAATTGTACTCCTTCCTAGGCCAATTGCCAGGTGATCAAAAGATAGTGCTGGGAGGGGACTTTAACTGTCACTTCGAACCCCTAGAAGGACTAAAGGAGGGTGCCCTCACTGCTGAGGATGATTACTGGGGGGTCCCACCCTCGTCTTCGCCTCACCCTAAAGCCTGGTCCCCACTAGCAGTGCAACTCATGTCCCTTACCTTGAACTTTGCTCTGAGGGCATGTAATGGCCGTACCCCGTCCGATACCCCCTCATTGTGCACTTTTAACAGAAAGGGCCATGAGTCAAGGCTGGATTATATAATGTTAGATATTACATTGTGGCCAAAAGTCCTTGATTTTAGGGTGCTACCAAGGTCGGATAGCGATCACAATGCTCTCTGTCTGGAGATCCAGCATCCCCTGCCCCCAGCGGGCACGTCTACTAATGTCTGCAGAGAGGATCAGGGGGATATGCTCCTCACCACAAATGGGCGTCGGGTTAAATGGGGAAAGTTCCTCAGTACAGAAGATGCCATAAATAAGTTATACGGTCTGGCACTCCCCAGGTTCAAGGAGGTGGATGCGCTCATAAATGAACCAAGACCCTCGGATTATAATGAGAAATTAGCCAGCATTCACCAGGGACTAGTAAGGGACCTTGCAGAGGTGTTCCATCCGGTGGCACAAATCCGAAGGAAAAAGACTTGTGCCCCCACTTGGTACACCTCCTCCTGTAGGGCAATTAAATCCGAGCTAATTGCTACAATTAAGGAGGGCTCTAATAAGGGTAAGGTTCGAGATCTCAGGAGGGAGTACAAAGCAGCAATGGCCAATGCTAGGGCAGAGTGGGACTGGAATCACTGGCATGACCTGTCTGAAGCACTAAAAGCTAGAGACTCCAGGAAATTCTGGGCCCTGGTAAACAATGGGACGGGGAACTCCAAACAGCAGTTGAACCTAACATCGCCCCCTCGCTTTGGGAGGCCCATTTTGGGGCACTCTACCAAGACACTACCTCATGGCCAGACGGAGATGTGGCAGTGCCCATAAGTACGTCGGATACGGCCTTGGAATTCTCTTTAGGGGAGGTGGTGTCTGCTCTGGAGCGCTTAGCGCTGGGAAAGGCGCCGGGGCTGGATAAACTACCGGGGGATCTCTTTAGGCATCACCCAGACATCTGGGGTCCGTACCTCCTTATTCTTTTTAACGCCATCTTAGGAGGTATGGCGGTCCCCGGCTCTTGGCTGGGGGCAGAGATTGTGCCGATCTATAAGAAAGGGTCTCCTCTGCTCCCGGCCAATTACAGGCCGATTAGCCTGATAGATGTACCCCAAAAGCTCTTTGCACGCCTCATTCTCAACCATCTGTTGGATTGGGCGGAGGACAACGATATTATGAGCCCCCTGCAGGCTGGCTTTAGGAAGAACACGTCGACCATGGACCAGATTTTCCGCCTCGTCCTCCTTTATTGGAAGACGGTGAGGTTAGAGGGGGGAAGGCTGTACATGGTCTTCGTGGATCTGAGGTCAGCCTTTGACCTAGTCCCGCGCAGGAAATTGTGGGAGGTCTTGGAAAAGTTAGGAGTACCCCCCCAGCTACTCAGCATTATAACCAGGCTGCATGAGAACAACTATGCGCAGGTGAGGTGTGGGAGGGATGGTAAGCTTTCGTCCAGGTTTCCAGTCCATCGAGGGGTCAGGCAGGGCTGTGTCCTGGCACCGACCCTGTTTTGTCTTTTCATTAATAGCGTTATACTACACCTAGATAACGTTAAGGACAATGACGCCCCGCTTCTGGCAGGCAGGAGGGTCCCGGCAATCATGTTTGCTGATGACACCCTCCTGCTTTCCAAATCTCCTATGGGGATTCAGAGGATCCTGAACGGATTTGGTCTCTTCTGTCGCCAACACGGGTTGGAGGTGAACACAGAGAAGACCAAGTTTATGATTTTTAATCCTCCTAACAAAGCCAGACCCAACCCCACCCTGGGTACCGTTAGCCTTGAGAGGGTTTCTACTTTCATATATCTGGGGGTAACACTTCAGGAAAATCTATCATGGGACCGCCAGATAGCTAGATCAAGGGTTAAACTGTCCCAGCTATCGGGTGCAATCTTGAAGGTGGCAAATATTTCCACCTTTAAGCCCCTAAGCCCAGCCCTTGAAACATATAGGACCCAAGCTAAGGCAGCGGCCATGTACGGCAGTGAGCTATGGGGGCATAAAGCAGGCAAAGACTTGGCAGGGGTGGAAAACAGCTTTTTAAGGCGCCTACTAGCTCTCCCGCAAGCCACGCCACTTTCGCCACTAAGATTAGATATGGGTCTGCCTTCTATTGCTGAAGAGCTTGTGGCAAAGCCAGTGAAGTTCTGGCACCGGCTATGGTCCACTGATGAACTACACCATTACAGACAGGACCTCATCCATGTCATGAGTTTGAACCGCAACAGCAAAATCCCCTGGCTCGCTTTCGTAAAGAATGAACTGATCAGTATGAACTTGTCAGAGCTATGGGACGATCCTGTTCGAGGCTGCCAAGGGATCTCACGCAAAGCGTTGACTCAAATTTATAAGGACAAGAGCCTTTCACTTATGGCAAATGTTCACAACAGCGGCACCCTCACTGCGCGATTCATGGAATCCAAAAAATTTTATGCCTTTGAACCTTTTATGGATTTTATTTTTCCAGTACTGGCGAGGAAATTGTTTGTGCAATGGAGGCTTGGCACACTCCCTACCAAAACTTTTACCTGTAAATGGACTAAAGGGGGTGACAAATTGTGTCCATGCTGTAACACCCATGAGGAAGATGACCTCCATATCATGTTTGTATGCCCGGCCTATCACAGACCCAGGAAATATTGGATAGCGCCGCTCTGTAGAAACCTGGGGTTCAGGAAGTACACACAGGCATACAGAGTTATGAAAACCAGTACTCTGGGTCACATTGTGTTTGCTGTATCCAAATTCCTAATGGCAGTATGGATAATTAGAAAGAAAATAGTCCCCTGAATCATGGTACTGTGCTGCACCCTCTATCCCTCGCTGGTCGAGAAGAGATTTTTCTATAATGTATTTTATACTGTATTTTAAATGTATGTATTGTATTTTATTGCATCTTTTATGGTCTATACGGCTGAAATAAAGATTTTTGGATTGGATTGGATTGGATTAAGGAACTGAGGCAACTGTGTTCCATGAGAGGAATCAAAACAGGTCCTTCTCCTACAGCAGGACACCTCAGAGAGCTTTTAGACCAGTCTGAAGCTCTAAGGGACTCCAAACCAGGCCCCTCAGGGACTGGAGATGGAGGATCCCCCACTGAAGATGATAACTCTGATGCCCCTGCCCCTGTCGTCCAGATAGATGAGGAAAACCAGACCACTGGGAATACTCAGCCTGAGGAAGAAGAAGAGTAGGAGGTGGAAGAAAGTGATTCTGATGATGGAAATAGCCAGGTGTTAGTCAGCAGGCTTAACCAGGCTAACTTAAGCTTATTTGGGACTGAAGGTGGGTCCAACCCATTCAGACCCCCAAATGGACTTAACCAGGAGCATAGGAGGAGGAGGAATCACTCAGGTGAATCCAATACTTCCCATGTTTCTAGAGGTTCTCATGGCAACTCCAGAAGGGAGTTGACTAGCCCTCAGAGAAGGGAACATGAGGCCAAAATGAGAGAGGCTGAACTTAGGATCCAGAGACAAGAATTAGAAGTTGCCCTGGCCAAAGAGAAACTTGCTGGAGCAAGGCAGCCTAGAGAGAGTGGATTAGAATCCACTGGTGGCAGCACTATCCCTAAGGATAAAGACAGGTCCTATGACAATAGAAACCTGAGTAAGATTGTGCCCCCCTACAAAGTTGGCGATGATATCCACAAATGGATGACTGCACTTGAGAGAGCTTGCAAAGTACAGCAGGTCCCTCAGGAGCAGTGGGCAGCAATCTTGTGGCTCTCCTTTGAAGGTAGAGGCAGAGACAGACTCCTCACAGTTAGTGATGGGGATTCTAGAAACTACCTGGTCCTGAAGAGTGCTCTGATTGATGGGTTAGGCTTAACCACTGAACAGTACAGGTTAATGTTCAGAGACACCCAGAAGACACAGACTCAGGACTGGTCTGAATTTGTTGAATGTGCCACTAAGGCTCTGGAGGGCTGGTTGCTGGGAAGTAAGGTTACTGACTATACAGGATTGTATAATTTAATTATGAGAGAGCAAATCTTAAGTAATTGTCAAAATCAGCTTCTACATCAGCACCTGGTTGACTCTGATCTGACCTCCCCACAAGAATTGGGTAGGAGGGCAGACAAATGGGTCAGAACCAGGATCAGGCCTAAGAACCAGGGTGGTGACCAAACGAAAGAGACTACCAAGCCTCGAGAGAAGGGTGGGGATAAAAGTAAGGAAAAGACTTCCCCAGGGCCCCAAAACTCCAAAGATGGGGGTGGGTCCCAAGACACTTCTTCAACCCAGAAAAAGCCTTATTGTCATGTCTGTAAACAGGTTGGGCATTACAAAACAGACAGCTGTTGTCCCAAGAATGGCAATAAAGAGAATATACCTCCAAAGCCAGCTCCAACACCTCCTGTTACTGTCAGCAGTAATCCCCCAGGAAGTGGGAGCACACCCAGGAATCTGGGTGGGTTTACTTTTGGAGGGCAGGTGGATTCTGGCCTAACCAGGTCCCCTACCTCAGATACTCTTGTCTATGAGACTGGCATGGGGTTTGCCAATTTCACTACCTGCCCAAACACTTTGAGCAAGTATAGACAAGAACCCCTCATCAATGGCTTGAAAGTTGAGGCCTTTAGAGACACAGGGGCTAGCATCACCATGGTGGCTGAATGTCTAGTCCCCTCAAGGCAACTTTTACCTGATGCCAGATATCAGGTGACAAACATTGATGGAGTTCAGAAAAATCATCCCATGGCAGTGGTAAATCTCAGCTGGGGAGGAGTCACTGGCCCAAAGAGAGTGGCAGTGTCCCCAAACTTGCCTGTAGATTGTCTACTGGGGAATGATTTAGAAATCTCAGCCTGGGCTGAGGTTGAACAACAAACCCATTCTAGAATGGTAAATCTCCATGGAAAGGTTAGTGGGGCTGTGATGGCTACAGCCCCAATCCAAGATGTCCTTCCTGAAAAGGTTGGTAGGGCTGAGCAAACCTCAGCCCCATCTTTAGCTAACTTCCCTCCTGAAAAGATTAGCAGGGCTGTGATGGTAACAGCCCATACCCAAACTGAGTCTCCTCCTGAAAAGGTTGGTGGGGCTGTGATGGCCACAGCCCAAACTCAAACTGATGCATGTGTTGTGAAGCCTAAAAAGATGGATCACTCCACACAAACAGAGAGCATTGAGGAGGAAGAGAAATCTCCCTCCCACCAGACTTTAGGAAAGGATCAGCCTTCTCAGGGAACTGATCTTACCCCTGATGAAGGAACTGTCCCAGAGGTTGTTAGGCCTGGCCTGACAGAGCCTCTGATGACAGTGGACCCTTCTCAGGTGGGACCCAGTCTGGAGCAGGTAACCTGCCCCTCTCTACCTTGCCTCAGTCAGCCCAGGGCTGCAGAGGACAAGAAGGACAGTGAGCCCCAAAGGGCCCCCTGTCAAATAAAGCACCCCCATCAACAGATTGGGGGCACCGAAACTAGTAGCCCTAGTGAGGTAAAAACTTTACAAACTCCTGAGGGAGCCCCCTTAAAAGTAGTTAGGGACCTCCCACAGATGGATTCTGTTGGGCACAGCCAAACCTGGGACCCCAAGGCCCCAAACCTGACCTGTCCCTCCAGTAAGCCAACAAGAGGGACCCAGCCTCCAGCTTTAGGTAGCCAGAGGTTGACCCTGAGAGCACAGTGCAACTCAGTCAAAGAAAGAAAGGCACACATGGTGGAGAGTGATTGGAGGAAGTTGAATCCTACAGAGGAATCTCACTTCAGTCCTCCATCCCAACACCAGCCTTTAACTTTGCAAAGACACACCACAGGTAGAGATTCCCTATGGTGGAGACCCTCAGATACCCTTAGGGTGAGGGATTGCTTAGTGGACCATGAGACAGGGGGTAACCAAGCCAGAGCTGGTACTTCCTTATATGGCCACTTAGGCAATATAGGCTTACCTGGTCAAGGATAGCCTTATCTCCTTTCGTTTGGGGGGGGTTGTGTAGGAAGGTGGATATCTGACTATGGTTAGCCTGGGATCCTGCTATCCAGGGCCCCAGGCTAATTGCTCTCTCCTTAAAATGGACTCCATGTACCTTAGGTACATACACAATTGGAATTGGCACACCTTATTGGCCCCTGTAACAGTGTACCCAGGTACCCAGGGCATAGGTGCTTCCAAGGCCTACCAGGGGCTGCAGCATGTATTGTGCCACCCCTGGCCTGGCCTCCATATTTGACACAACTGGCTGATTACTCAGCTGGGGTAAGTCGGTGTAACCACCCCTTACTTAGGTGTAGTATGCCTATACCTAACCTAAAATGGACACATATGTTCCTATCAGCCACTCCTAGAGAAGGCCTCATCAATCCTGGAGGCAGAGTGCTTGGAAATATGTGAGATGGTGCTCTGGCATGAGCTGAGCCTGTCTGCAGCTTTTGGAACCATGTCCTTTAGCTGTTTCATGATATTGCCATACCATATACTCTTAAGTGCATTATGAACCTCGCGGTTAAATGCTATCTTAGGTTTGGCTTTATCAAAACATGTCGAGTAAGGTGTCATACGAATTGGAATACTACCCCCTCGCCAGTTCTGGCGACGGGGGTAGCATTCCACCCTTCTAGAGGGACACGACATGTACCTAGCCTGAACCCCGGTTAAAGTTAAACAGAGCCTTCGCATCTCAAAATGGATGCTGCCACCACAGACACAAGTCTGACCTCCTGCTGCTGGGAGTCCTTCCAGCGAGGGCAGCTTGGACAAAGGGTTTCCTGCCTGGGGACTCCAGACAGGATTTTGTGTATTGGGTAGGACAGGGCTGAATAGAATCAGACATGCCTGGGGCACACAAGGTGTCCCTGTGCATAGGCCAGTTCAAACCGGCGCTGGGGCTTTCCAGCCCCAGTCCTGGCGCGAAACTGGACAAAGGAAAGGGGGTGTAACCACCCCCCTTCCTGGTTCCACCCAGAGGAGGGACCTAGTAGGTGATCCGGCCCCCCAGATTCAAATAAGAGTGGGAGCTGTGTCCTGAGACTTCAGATCATCCTGAATCAACTTGAAATACAGAAGAAGACTGGACTTCGACATTCTGCTGCACAGAAGACGGAAGAGAATCTCCCTTGTGGCCAAGGAGTGACCACCCTGTGAACACAGGCACCAACCAGCAACTCGACATCTGCTTTGCCGCCGCTTCCCGCCGGAGCCTGAGCCCAGAGCCTGACAAGACCCAGACTCCCAGATTTCTCACCGCTCGATCCACAGTCCCTGCAAAGAAGGGACCCGTGGAGGTACCGAGAGACGTGGGACCGGACATCTTGGAAGACCCCCAAAATGCTGACTGCGCAGCATCAGAGGCACCCTCGATGCTGTGCTTTGGGGTTTGAGAAGCCCCAACCTCGAGCAGCCTTTGCACCGAAGATCAGTCCCCCAGCATCTCCACGATCTGCGTGGGGCCCTTTTGCATCGTGCCACTTGACGCGCCTAACCGTCCACTTGCCACGTGGCTAGTGGCCATCTTGGCGACGAAACCTACAACTTTCACTGCAGGTCTGGTTGCTCCAGACTTGCCCTTGCTCCTGTAAAAAGGAGCCCCTGCTCTGACCTTGCTGGTCCGAGTAACAAGCCTTTTTCGATTCCTGCGTGGCTTGCATTAGCCAAGGCCTGTTTGCTTCTATCAAGTCGCCGACACCGCCAACAGCGAGAAGCCTGCGTGGGACAGCTCGTGACCGACTCCTGGACGTCTTCGACCCCTCGTGTCCACGTGGCTGCAGAGAGAAGCTACACCTCGACGCCTGTTTGCACCCGACATCGCCTGGTTCCACTCTGGTTCCACGGTAGTCACTGGCTAGTGACTTTGAACATTGTCCCCTCTGCTTTCAGGTCTTCACCTCTTCAGATCCACCCTTGGATCCACCGGAACTCTTCACATCGAGCCGCCTGCAGCATCTCCAGCTCCAAGCACCATCGACCTGCGTGACGAAACCCGACACTACTTCGACCCTATGCACCCGCTTCCTGTGGGTGAGGTAACTCAGCTCCGCCGGTGTTCCCACACTGGTACACACCTCTAGTGTCTGTGTCTCAAGTTTCAGCTTTCTAGGTCACTCGGAAGGTTCCTTTCTAACTAACTTTGTACTTTTTACGCACCATTGACATTTATTGGTAAAGCGGGCACTTTACGCACTGCTCCCGAGTCCCGCGGGCCTTTCCCGACTTCTTCACTGTTAGTCCCGAACAGCTCCAGCGATTTCCCAGGCCCTAGGCCTCTTCACTTCCCCATAGTGTTTCTTATACCACTATTTTAGTATATGGTTTAGGTGGCCCCTAGGGCTCATCCATATTGTGCAACTTTTGTGTATTTAAACTGTGTTTTGTTTTAACGCATTTGCTTCTGTGCTCATAAAGAGTATCAGGGATATTTGTAGTAATAAATCTATATATATTTTCAATATATATCTGTGTGGTGTCCTTTCATTTGGTATTCAAGGGATTGTGTATGGTAAAACAGCTTGCTTCACATGCCTTTACAGAGTTTAGCCTAAGACTGCTTAGTCCATGCTACCCCTAGGATAGCTTGTCTATAACGTTGACTTTACAACCTGCACCATAAGGGTTGCTTGGCATGGTACAAGGTGATCACTAGAACTAGTGAGCATCATATACCAGGCCAACTTCTCACAGTCGGCAGCCCTCGAGCCAGTCATGTGCCTCCTCTGGTGTTTCAAAAAACCATGTCTTACCATCCGCCACAACTCTAAGTTTTGCCGGGAACAGCATTGAGTAAGGCAGGTCCTTGGCTCTCAGTTCTTTTTTTACCTCCATGAAGCTACGGCGGCGCCTTGAGACCGTTGTTGTTAAATCTGGAAAGAAAGACACCGTTGAGTTCTGAATTCAGATCGGTGGGGCCACTCTGACGGTTTATAGTATTGTGTCCCTATCACGGAAGTTGAACAGACGGACGAGTACAGGTCTAGTGGGTGCCCCAGGCTTGGGCCTTACGCCCGGGGCTCCTTGGGTTCTTTCGACTGAGAAAAAAGTGGATAGTCCCTTTGGTTGTAGCCGAGTCTTTCTAAGTTCCTCCACGTAGAGGTCCATCACCAGGCTCCCTTCACTTTCCAGAATTCCGAGAATTCGTACGTTGTTTCTGCGGGAGCGTCCTTCCTTTTCGTCCATCTTAGCCGCGATTAATTTATTGTCAGTCTCCAGCCGGGATACCGTTTTCTGCAGGGCGGCAGTATCTGTTACCAGAGTTTTGGTGACTTGTTTGACCTCCGTGACCCTGGCCGTCATTTTTTGAATAGAGATACATCTGTTGAGATTGAACCCACTGTGGCCTGGACATTAGTAAGGGCTGCCATTGTGTCTTCTAATGTTACTTTTTTGGAGCCTTCTTCCCCAGGGGCCTTATCTGAGGGATCCCTTCGTTCTGGGAGTGGCAGAAATTCCTTTCCGTATGTGTATTTTTCCAGTTTAGACTGCGTGGCCTGAGTCCGTGGGCCCCTGCCCGCCATTTATCCTTGAAGGTTGTCGGAGTACCTCGATATTGGTCGCTGCTTTTCGTCGAGCTTATGGGTCCCCACGGTCCAGTGACGCACTCAGGTTCCCCCTCCTGGTATGATATCTCCCCCGGTGGCTTAGCAAGTGGGGGGGTCATTGTTCACCCAGATCCCCCGCAGTCCAGCACGGTTATCCGCCACAAGTCCCAAAATTGTTTTCCTGATTGGTTGTATACCAATTCACCCTCAGTACGTGGGCACTTTCATGTGGGTTACCGGAACTCTCCACCCCTGCATTCTTGCCAGGATCTTACACCATGTGTATAAGGGGGGGGTCGTTGTGCCGGGTCCCCCCGCTGGTGCAAACGTCTTCATATCCCGTTTCCGCTGTTGCTCGAGCCTCTGCGACTCCGGCTCCACTGGGAGCCTGGGGCTCCCAAGTAATCCAGTCCCTGGCTTTGCCCCTGCTGGTAGGCCTCACCTCGCGGTCGTCCTCTCTGGGGCCGAATGCACAGGCCTCCGATCTGTAGCGTCTGTTCAGCGTTCTCCTCAGCCACGCTCAGGGGTGGCTCCAGCCCGCTCACAGCAGTCTGCACACTGCCTCCGCCACCATGTCTTGCGCCAGGCGTGCCCTGCAATCCAGTCCCCGGCCGCAGTTTGGTCCATAGGCCGCCGCAGTCCACCCTCAGATGTTGCACGATCCCGGTATCGAATTTCGACCGGAGTTATGTCTGCAGACGCCGCTCGGTCCCAGGCATCAGCGAGAGTCCCTGGAGCATTAATTTTGTTCGGATAATTGGTCAGATCATTGTGGAAGGCTACTGCTTCCCCGGAGCTCCTCTATGTAGCAGCCATCTTACTCGGCTGCTAGCCACGCCCCCCAACTTACCTCATATTTAAATTAAATTCGTGTCCGCTCATTTATAGACCATATGCCAATCCGGAATACTCTTTAATCCCAATTTCACATATAAAAACATTAAAAACATTAAACATGATATCAGGGAGAATGGTGCAGATTTTCTCAGCCTCCATATGAATCATAGAAATGCATTCTGACAACAGTCTTACTCACTCATCCTGTATTTGTACACCTTAATTGCACATGTTCACAAACAACAAGTTCAGGTCTCTTTATCCAAGCTAACCACGGAAGCAAGACTATTTTAATACCTCTGATGGAATATGAGGGTTTCCTGTCCTTTTTACGGACTATTAAATAGGGATCTCTATCGGACCACTCCCTCTGGCCAGGCTGGAGCTTTTGGACATTGACTTGCTCCAAGTGGTGTTGGACCTGCTTAACAGTTCAATCAAAGAGGGCCATATGCCACAAACATGGAGACATGCCATGGTTCTTCCATTTAAAAAAAAAAACTAATCTTGATCCACTCATTTGGGCTAACTACAGGCCCA
Source organism: Lissotriton helveticus (assembly GCF_964261635.1). Classification (NCBI taxonomy): domain Eukaryota; kingdom Metazoa; phylum Chordata; class Amphibia; order Caudata; family Salamandridae; genus Lissotriton; species Lissotriton helveticus. Next base: position 456,397,485 of record NC_136057.1, read on the forward strand.
TCTCCCTTGGGCCAATCTTAGCTAAGATTTTAGAAAAGGATGTCAATTCTAATCTGACCACCTATATGGAAACTCATCAATTGCTACACCCGAACACATAAAACATCGGCTGGGCGAGGGGAACACTGTAGTTTTGATATTGCCGGACTTGAGTGCAGCATTTGATACGGTGTCCCATACCATTCTCCTAGATAGACTGACATCTGTTGTACTTTACATATGAAGACACTGGTAGCCAGGTTGTAATTTCTTGAAGTCTTCTTTATTTATCCATGTCTTGTAATATCAAACAGGGATTATCCAAGTACAGCTCTAATAACTCCTATGCCAGCCCCACCAGGAACAGCCTGCCCAGCTGCTCAGCCCATCTCCAACTGTCACACACTCATCCACACAGTCACCCAGGCATTCCATTCATCACAGGCACACCAACATTCCGTCACCATCTCTCACTCTGGCTGAATGTAAGAATGTAAATCTTAGGATACAACATTATCCCTTTCCTTTAAAAATGAAAACATGACTTACAATCTTTAAGGAAAAGAGCTATACACAAAAAGAGATAATGTTCATAACTAAGGGATGAAAACAAATCTAAAACATCACCAAAGAGAGAACAAAGCAAACAAGAAAAGATGGGCATAATACAACATATTAAAGAAACATGCATAAAAATCCCCCATCCTCCCTCATGAAAATTATAGAGGTACTTTAGATTTGAACCATCAAACATTATCATAATTGGGGAGGAAAAAACAGCAATATTACATTTCAAACTAGAAAAAAACCCATCCTTTCCCAATTACACAAAAGAGATGCAGAGAAGGATGCACACACCCCACAACAAACACCCGAGGCCAGAAACAGACAACAAGGGTGAACCAACACTACAAATACACGTGTACCACAATATGGACCACATAGAGGGAACACACAGTGAGGCGCAGGGCGACTTACACACAACAACATCTGAAGCGCTTGGCGACTTACACAGGACAACATGTGATGCGCAGGACGACTTACACAGGACAACACCTGAAGTGCAGAACGACTTACACAGGACAACACGTGAGGCGCAGGGCGACTTACACACCACATCTGAAGCGCAGGGCGACTTACACAGGACAACATGTGAGGTGCAGGGGGACTTACACAACAACATCTGAAGCACAGGGCGACTTACACAGGACAACATGTGACGCGCAGGGCGACTTACACACATACAAACAAGAACAAGGAAACCACCCCCAAATACCAGAACCACCCTCAACTAAGGGAGAACCTGTGATGTCCACCCACCAGGAGACCAGGACATTCCAAGCTATAAATAGCGTAAAACTGTGGAATCACAACAAATGAAACTGTAGCAGAGCATTAACACTAACACAAATCCGATAACATAATTAATACTGACACACATCTAGCAACACTAGAGCAAGTAAACTGTGCCCCACGCCGGTGAGCGATTTCTCACCCGAGATCTATAACACTGTGCACACTGAGATACAGTGCAGGCAACCCAAAACTAGTTGTAAAACAGCAAGTTTTAACTTTTGATTACCACCCACTAGGACACATGGAACACCCATCTATAGGGAGACATAACTTGTGGCAACACTACTCACGAACCATTTCTACCATAAATATGCAAAACAGCTCAGAAATATAAACTCCGAGAACCTGAATTATGTTGCTCTGTTCACACAAGTATAGTACGTCAACATAAACATGTAAATGAGGCAACACGGAAACAAGACATGTTGAAAATAAGAAGAGATGTCTCTGAGTGGCTCCAAAAGAATCTTCTTTAAACAAATCTTCAACTTACTCGTAGAAAAGTCTCATCCACAGCAGCAAAGAATCCCACATAGACGAAACTTCGACTAACTCGTGACAAAAGAACACCACGGCATCTCCATGGAAGCAATATAAAGTCCAGCACTGAAACGAAGATTACCCCACTGCACGATCCATCACCGTCAATGCAGCCTTGAAAAACAAAATCCGTGTTTACTCCTGCCACCATCTGGCCTTGCTGAACTTTATTGCGACAAGCAGAGACATAAAAAAAACGTGGTTGGCAAAATAGCAATAGTAAGTTTGACATCAGCGCTTCATCGTGAGAGAAAAGAGAAGTTCCCCAAACACAAAATGGTGGCACGTATTGTTACGTGATTGGCGAGTGGTCTAAGGTGCGTTCATGCACCAAAACGAAGAACGGAGCCGAGGCAGCCCTGCACGTCAGAGTGAAGATAACGCAGGCCACACAGCAGGGGAGGCTACACGCGACGAACGAACAGAAACAAGATAGACACGCAAGATGCTTGACGCGTGCCAGATTTGAATTTGTTTTTAAACTCGAACAGCGATCCAACAGTCAATGTCCAGGTGAGAGCAAAAAGTTGAATATAATTTGACAGGAAAAACCCATAGTCAAAGTCTTGTACTTATTTTTTCCCTTCTTTTTATTTCTTGTCAAATTAAATGCGAGGCAGTTATCAGACCAAGAAGACAAGTCTCTAAGCTCTCGACAGAAAAGCTTATTACCTTTTCTCCCCCACAAATAGCACCTCGAGTTTGTAACAGTTTGAAGATCCTGGACAAACCAAATGTAGTATATACAACTTGAAGACTGGATTGCTGAATGTGATGATGTGGAAAATACTCCAAAGTCACACTACAATCTGTCTTGGACACACTCACATTGGCAATATGAATTGTGCATGTGCAAACCATGCACAGACTTTATAACATCTTGATCCATGACAGACAAAATGGTCTTTAAAAATCAAAAATACACTTTGAGATGCAAACTCCCATTGAGATTATGGAAATCTTATTAATCACATCAATGACGTCTTTAAGAACTCTCTTTAGAAGCGCAATCCTTGATGACAAAGCACTAGACTCAGCAACACTACACCATTCTTCTGTTGCACTTGTGAATTTCTTTCACTGAGTTGGGTTACAACTCACATCTTGGAAAGCCACAGTTCCTTTAACCAGTAGATACATCCATACTGCAGATACTAAAGGAAGTGGTAGGGTGAATCTTAAACCATTCATACCCTAACATACAGACCATACCTGAGGTCAAGTTCATGGAGTAAGATCAGGCAGGACACAGGTTGGGGCCGTTCGATGACAGGACACTGGTGGGGCTGACTTGCCTTTTACTCCATACTGCTTCATGGATTTTTCTTTCTTTTTTTCCTTGGTAGTTGCGCTAGTTACACCGTTTTCTTAGTAGTCTCTGAGTTACTGTTCAGTCCATAAGTACGCTTGGGTTCAGGTCCTCGTCGCCAAAAATATGTTGTACTTTAGATATGAAGACACTGGTAGCCAGGTTGTAATTTCTTGAACTCTTCTTTATTAATCCATGTCTTGTAATATCAAACAGGGATTATCCAAGTACAGCTCTAATAACTCCTATGATAGCCCCACCAGTAGCAGCCAGCCCAGCTGCTCAGCCCATCTCCAACTGTCACACACTCATCCATACAGTCGCCCAGGCATTCCATTCATCACAGGCACACCAACATTCCGTCACCATCTCTCACTCTGGCTGAGCAGGTAGGAAGACCTAGGCAGATTCACATAAGAATGTAAATCTTAGGATACAACAACATCCATTGGTCTGAAGGACACCGCTTGTGAATGGATAACTTCTTTCTTAAAAACAAGGTCTTTCCAGGTATTTTCAGTAGATTCTCGGTCAGAGATGCAGACCCTCACTTCAGGAGTCCCCCGGGGTTCTGCATTAAGTCCTTTGTTATTTAACCTGTATGTCTGTCCATTGGCAGATGTAGTAGAGAAGTGTGGTCTTCCATTGTATTCAGATGCCGATGACACTCAAATCATTTTCACATTGACTTCCCATCAGAAACACTACGCTGGGTCAATCAATTATGGTCTAAAGCAGATTGCAACATGGATGAACAGCAATCTGCTCAAATTGAACGGGGATAAAACTGAGTTTTGATCTTGGGAAAAAATCCTCAACTGTGGGGTCCACAATTTTGGCCAGCTTCATTAGGCACTGCTCCCACTCCCTCTCAAAAAGTTAAAAGCTTGGGTGTTTGACTAGATGAAGATCTGTCTATGCGTCCCCAAACAGCCATAGTGGCACCAACCTGCTTCGCAGTCATGAAGTGGATAAAAAACCATTGTTGAATTATTCCACATCAAGCTATGAAGGTGCTAATTCAGGCTTTCATTCTTGCTATGGTGGATTATGGCAATGTCCTGTACCTTGGGGCAGACAAGGTAGCCAACTGTCTACTCCAGGTAGTACAGAATGCTGTGGCTAGGCTTCTCACTTGTTCTTCAAGAAGGACTGTGGCCTCCCCTATTCTGAGGGAATTATGGGGCATGTTATCAAGGAACGGCATTAAAATTATCGCCGCTTTAGAGGCAGGAAATTGCTGCTAAAGTGGCGATAATGAGCTTGATAATATGCCCTTGAGAATTCCAATAGAAGCCCATGTTCTGGTGTTAACATGGGCTTCTACTGGAATTCTCTACGGCATATTATCAAGCCCATTATCACCGAAAAGCGGCGATAAATTTAACGCCGTTCCTTGATAATATGCCCCTACATTGGTTACCCATCGAAAAAAGAATCATTTTAAATCCCTTTGCTAAATGCTTAAAGCCAAGTCTGGGCTAGGCCCTGAATACATTCAAGAGTTAGTCTTCTTGTATATTCCCTCACGTAATTTGTAATCTGCAGACCAGTAACAATATTCTGTACCTAGAATACATTGGGCACGTTCAGGCCAGCACTTTCTCCTACCTGGGTCCAAAAATATGGGATGCTTAACCTAAGTATATGAGGAACTGCACCTCCTTACTACAGTTCCTTAAACTCTTAAAAAATGGCTGTTTGGATGTATGACATTACAACACATGCCTTTACCACGCATGCCTTTACAACGCTGTTTTTACAATGCATGCCTTTACAACGCATAGTGCTTTGGGGCGCTGGATAGTGAATAGTTTAATTTACTATTCCAACTCCAGTCCCCGTGGATAGTAGGGAAGGTGTTGGATAGTAAATTAAACCTATTCCCTATCCTAGAGCGCCCCCCCCAGCGCAATGCATTGTAATGGTTTGCGTTGTAAAAGTTGCGTCGTAAAGGCACTGCGTGGTAAAAGTTGCGTTGTTAAGGATGTTTCCCTTTACAAATGGCAAAAAAAAAATATGGGGCTACATCGTTTGAAACATGAACATAGCCACACCATTGTTTGTTCACTCCTTTCATATCCACGCTTCACCATGCTTACCAAACTAGACTAGGCTTCAGTGATTGGGAAGGGCACATCTTAAACATTGATTACAGAATTAAAGGTAAATACTTACTGTACCCTCTGTGAAAATGTAGCACATGCATTTTATAATAACATTCATCTTCTCTTTAATTTGCACATATTTGCACAATATATTAGTCGTGATAAAATTCAAACAGTTGACCTCCATAGCTGCATATTAAATTCAAATTTAAAATAAATAAATAGTATTTCCACATTTCGGTTTTCATGTGATTCTGAGTGAATATTCTAAAACAATGTAAACCTTTTCTCCATCTCTGCCTCTCCTTTGCAAATCTGTTTGAATTGGTTGTTTTCAATATGAATTATATTCTGAATATATATTGTTATTTTAGCCAGTTGCCTTTCTAGGAATTCACTCATGTATGATTGCATCATTACTCATCATTTATTTACTGTATGGCACAGCTAGATTGAAGAAATTACGTTTGATACCAATGACTACAACGTATACTTATGAATTTTTCATTTTCATAACTCATTTGTCTTTCTTTGCTCATGTCAGTCTTTGAGTATTAATTTTCAATTTATTTCTATTTTATCTTATGCAATACATTTTTCTAACATGCTTTATATGGATAGCCACAATGTTTCTATTTTTTATCAAAGCTCACAAGGACAGAATACTGGCCATACATGCAGATTTAGCATTTGACTCTGATCTATGAAAAAAGTGTTTGTATATTTATCACTTGTTTTAGTTACATGAATAAGATGGAAATGCTTTGGTACCTATCTAAGGAAGGAAGACGCTGTATACCTGTCCCCACCTTTGGATGTGATTGAACATGTTACTCTGCTTCTGTCAGGTCAGACAACACCACGTCCTCTCGTTCGCCACAGTGAATGGCACCCACCTCCTACCTCTTCCTCTTCTCAAGGGCCCCTGTACCTTACATATAGGAACAGCGTCCCCAGTATCCTGCAAATTCAGGGTGTCCTGGCAATCGCCTCTTACAGTTCTTTTCTGTGGGAGCTGACTGCCAAAGATGCCGTCTAAGGACAAATGAAAACTGACAATTACCTTCCTCTGGGAAAGTACCCTTTACATTCTAAGAATACCATGGCCAAGGGGTGGATAGATTCCGACCCATGGGAATTCCTGACCCTGCAACCTGCTTACATAATGGCTTCACCTCAGTTAAGAAATGCGAGGACCTCTTCTGGGTAATCCTCCCCTAAAGCAACATTAGTCACCCCTGTAGTGCCCACAAGTTTCAGCCTTCCTCTTGGAGCATGAGGAATCTCCCCTTTTGTGCCCTGTCTGCAAGCAGCCAGAGAACCTACCCAACTCAAAGGGTTTCTTTTCATGTGTGCTCTTACTTCCCTACTTTTCAAAAGTTTGGGGCTCTTTACCTTTGCCAAATGTTTGAGGCCCTCAAGCGTTTTTTGTGTGTGAGTTGTTCCTGCCCTCCATTCCTTGGTGCAGTCTGGTCCGCCCAAACTGGCAATCGCCCACCTGGGATATTTTGAACACCATTGCGCATACCCACCCTACAGCTAACCTTCCATGCTTCCTGCGATCAGGTAATTTGGAGTCTACTAGATGCACATGCAACTCTGAAGAACGATGTGCCTCAATGACTCAACATTTGCTCCTGGAAAACCACATTATACAGTCCATCATAAGTCGCCACTGTATTGCCTTTCACCCAGCCTTCCAATTGTTTCAATGAGATATCTACAACAACAACCCAAATTTATTGTAGCCCCTTGTGTGTGCCTCAGAACTTCTTGGGGTACTTCTTGGGGTTCAGATCAAATATCTGGTGCAATGCATCCTTCATGTATATGCATGAATAAGCTACATCCTCTCCCTCTAGAGTCAGCAGTGTACCCTTTCCCTGTGTATGTACCAACTTCCACAATAATTCTCCCTAGTACTCATTGTCTAACTTGCATTCTTAATGCTCTCCCATATGAGGTGAACCATTTGCCAATGTCACCTCTCACCATAAAGCTACACATCACTCTTTTGGGCAAATGATGGGTGCATGGCCTACCGTAGACACCTCACCATTGCTGCCACCACCTTTATGGGGCTGGACAGGTTCAGCCTTGCCTTCCTCTCCACAAGTACTCGCATCTTTTCTTCTTGCCCCAGTCTTTTCTTCTCCAAAGCACAAAGTGATTGCTTCTACTCACTTTACTTTTTTTACTTTAAATACTTTGGGGGGTCATTATGATGTCGTGCGGTGCCTGCCAGGGTGCAACATGGCAGGCACCGCGCGGTGCCTGTCATGTTGCGCTTTGAAATGTAAAAGATGCATTTTTACCATTGCGGCGGGCGGAGATTTCAGCTCCGCCCGCCGCAATGGTAAATATACAGAACGCGCCCGCTTGTGTGTCGGGCGCATCCTAATCCTCAATTCGGACCCCCGTCCTTTAGGCGGGCGGTCCCGTTTACCACTAGGGTGGCGGGCGGGCTTTCCTAATGTGCCCCTTTATTCGGTATTCTTTGTTAGAAACCATAAAAGTTACACTTTAAAATACAACACATACATTATAAAACCGTGATACAGTAAATGAGGTCAGGTGATATACGGTAGCAGCAATGATGGCACACAAGACGGATGAAGCTAAAAACAACATCAACGGCGCCCAGGTAAAATGGTATGATGTTAAAAGTCCAAACATTTTCTATATTTCATTGCACATTTAAGAAACCCGGCCACATAAGGAATATAGTCAATATTAAGCAATTGCAAGTGTAAAAGAGCGGGACGTACTTGAATAAAATTAAGTCTTTTTAAAAGAGGTAATAAATAGACAATCCTGGGCATTACATTGTAGTGTAGTTCCTATATTCCCAATAGGCTCTGCGCATTGGAATAATATATACAGCAGTCTAGACGTAGGACTGAGGTCAACTAGGTCTCTACTGACTATATTAGACTTAAGTTTTTGCCAGCTAGCTCAGAGGTCACTAGAAACGTTCTTGAATAAACGAGGAGGAGTTTAACCTCCCTGGATAGACAAGAAGGGATTAGCTTCTGGCAACCATATAACATGACAACGTTGCTCCCTCAGAATAAGAGTGTATCTCTAGAGTCGTGTGAAAACAATAGACAGCTATTTCACTCAGTCAAGTGTGCGTACTTAGTTTCACCAGAATGCAGAGAAAAGAGAGACGGGCGTTTTCAATAAAAGGTGTAATTTATTGAGCAGTCTTCTTCCTCATACAAGAGAAATGAATTGCCACGATTGCAATACTCATAGTAAAGTAAAGTGCGTACAGTAAAAGGAGGATTATAAAATAATACTGTGAAAGCATTGATATGGTTTCTTAGCCATAAGATACTTTAAAATAGTTAAAACATATATGCATATATACATTGACTAACGTACTCAACTGGTGCTTCTAAATACGCCTACCCCGGCGTACCTGACCTAAGCCTAATACGTGGGAAGGAGTAAGTAAGTAGCAGTTTAAGTTAAGTTTGTTTTGCCAAGAATCTGACTCAAGAATTCTCTTTAAGGGTTTAGTCAGCTCCGTACCTGGGTATTAGAAAGCAGGAGGTCTTGTATCTCTCTCTCAGGACTCGATATCCCAGTAACCCGCGAAGGTATCTGGAAACACCGGAGCTGGATTTCTCGGCAGGAGAAAAGACAGCGTCTCTCTCAGTGCGTCAACAGGGAGGGGCAGCGTCCGTGGGCTCTCGCATCAGCTGGGCTCTCGGGCAAGTAGATAGCTGCTCCCAATACCACCACCGTGTGTTTGCTTAAGGCAACGTTGGTATATTTATACCTGAAAGATGCCGGGTTTGACGTAAGGTTGGACATAAGACGTCAATAAAGATGTCACTAAGAACTGGCCGTTCTTACAGTGCTTTACAGGAGTTCTAGGATGAAATCAAAACAAAGCAAGGGGGATTTCCCAGGTTGCTGGATGTTTGGATTGTTTAGAGAACTCGTTGTACTTTCTAGGGGGCTGGGGAAGTAGCCTTGCTTAATGCAACAGCATGTGCTACGACTGAATATGGATATGATTATTATGCTGTTGTATGGATATTATTTATTATAACCGGACAAGGGCATAAAATAGGAATATCGATTTAGGCTCCCAGATAAAAACACAATACCCACTCCACGATCTAATGTCCATCATTACTAAAACTAAGCAATAGTAAACATTTAAAGGTGCATGTGTATTCCAACCCACCCCAAAATACATTTTTGCATTTGAAATGGTGTATGCGAAATACATGAAAATGATTATAGGTACTGTACGCTATTCAAGCAGTGTAATTATTCATTAGAAAGGATGCATATATATATCGGCATGAATGATTTGCGAAATTTACACATGAAATGGCTCTTAATACAGAAAAAAAGGTCGAGACCATTCCATCACATATAAATACAGTTGCTGTAAATGTGCTAGAGGCTGACGTGATATATTGTCTTTAGAGTTCCTAAAATAGAAGCTCTGTTCTCTAAGAATAGTTCTACTTCAAGCAGAGTACATGTGCCAGAAAAAAAGGTAAATATTTTGGAATCGGGAAAAAAAATAATTTCGCTTTCAGGGGAGAGAGAAAAAAATATAGTTCCAAATATGTTCAGTAGCTTTTGTTTATCAAAGCCGAAAGCCGAATTCAGAGTTCAGGGAACGCTGTGTACTAGTTTGCCTAAAAGTTATTCTTTTTGTTCGGGGGAAAACATCATTTCAGACAGACTCTCAAAAAAGTGGTTTTCCGCTTCAGGTGAAAGTTCGACCAAGTTGGAAAATGCCGCAACTGTGCAGTCGTGAGAATGATTGCTATCATCGATGTCAGGATCAGCAATGCTCACAGAAGGTCGTACCTGGGTGATGTGGCTCTCATCTCGTACTTCACTACTCTTTAATCGCAGTGGTGAAGTCTCAACAAATGCCGTCATCAGAATGGGTAGCCGCTGGGGACAACACGATGCATGAGCCGTTACAGGACTTAGCAAAGTATCTGTATCCAATGGTACTGCTGATGGTAGTGTAAGACAGACGTCCAACACGCATTCTTCTCCGCATAGTATACATCGAAGCACAGGTAAGATGCAATTCTGCCAGATGGGTCCGAATGAAAGAAACCAGGTCATATTCAGATCTCTTAGCCGGGCTAATCCAAGGACTTTAGTTATGCGGTCCCGATAGCGTATAGCTAGGATCGTTTCTTCCATTGTTGCTGGAGTTTTGTCTGCGACTTGGCTTGCCATATCGAAGCAGAAATATCAAAAATAAAAATGCCTGCTACGAGTCCCAACAGAAGTGGTAGGCCGCCAAAGACAGAATGGACAAAATTAGGAAAAATGCCCAGAACTGTTTGGAAGGGTGTTAACAGTCTCGAAAAAATTGTCTTAAATATATGTGGGATACCGCTGGTATCAGACATATTTAGGATTTGGCTTAGCATTTCTGCAAAATGCAGGGGGCAATTTGTTGATAAAAGTGTATGTATCTCTGCCGTTGTCCTTGCAACTTGAAGATCATACGTTTCTTTTGATGACGTCAAGGGCACAGTTGTCTGTAAAAGAACAGACTTCATTCTGCTTAAAGTATCAATTCGAATAGAAGAGATATTAAAAAAAGGCCAAATCTTCGCCTCCGTGTCTGGAGTGCTGTTTGGATACAATACTTGCATACAGCAAGTGACCATGGAACTAACGCTCACGAGATTAGCTTTTCCTGGCACCATGCCACAACATCTGTGGTCCACTATTAGAATATAGCTCCCGTTAGAAAGCCGTCTAAAGAATGGCTCTATTCGAGTTGCAGGTGTGCCATGCTGGTGACATGAAAGGTTATTTGAAGTCCCCTCACAGGCCCCATGCAAGTTAATACCTTGACAAAGAAGTATACCACTTAGTGATCGTTTACAATTGTTACCACTAAGAAATACATTCTGTTCCTTTGCACTATAACATGTGTGTGTGTAAGGTAATTTCCATGATGACTTAATGTACCCTTTACCCAACCTTTCATACTGGCCTGCTGGTATATACTCTTGACAGAATTTAAATTGGAAAGTTGTTATCGGAATTGTTATTATTCCATGTATTATCCATTCAATGAAAGGTCTTTCTGACATTGTCAATGGTAATCTCTCAAGTTTTTCAATGCTCAGAATTGTATACTCTGCTCCTTTTTGTGCCAAGCTGATTTGTGTATCAGTAAGGTTAAAGATAGAGAATAATGACGTTGTGTTGATTAAACCCCAGGGCACGTAGCCTGAACGCAGATTTTGCAACGTCCAGCCAAGCTGTACAATAGAACGTAATTGGGACTGACCGTGTTGTAACATTAGTAAGTCTTGTGCTATTATATCAATAGCAGATGATACAATACTGTCCAGTGAATATATTCTGGAAGACAGAGTCATTAACCCAATGTCCACAACAGAAAGTGATTTTTCCAAATTGATACGATCAATTTCTCGTATTTTTTCTGCTGTTTCAATTTGCATTATTTTCCAAGCTTCGTTGTATGCTGCGTATACACCGGCCGCTATGAAACATTTTTGACGCTGTTTCCATGGTCCCATTATGAAATCACGCAAGTCAGCACCGTCTTTAAGTAAAGTCAAGTGTTGCTTAATTTCTGCCAGTGTGGATGTGTGTAGCCATTCGAGGAAGAGTTTTCCTACACAGTATGTTGTAACTATCCCTGGATGTTGTCTCTGGGAGTATCTAGGGTCTGGCCTGGTCAATTTGAACCCCTGTATTTTGTTCAGGAATCTATCATGACAGCTATTTGTGTCTGTGAGCCAGATCAACCATTTTTTCCAGTCAGGATGTGTTCTGTTTTGATTACAAATATGGGATATGTCAATTTCAACATCTGTAGTGCTATTACTGTCAGGTGTTGGCTTTGGAATAGACGGTTTGTTTAAGTCTTTAATTTTGGCTAGGCCAAGACAAGTTGTCTGTTGAATGGTGTCATTCAAGAATATAATTTGTTCTGGGATCATGCAGGCTCTAAATAATGCTTCTAAACCTTGGACCTGCCAATCTTTGGTACCCCAGATGGTTTTTGTTTCAACGTTGTTTTTCCAGAAATCAAAACCAAATGTAGTCATTTTTTCATAAAATGCTTCCGAATAGATTAATTTAGTGTTTGTCAGCATTGTTTTCATTCCTGTCTTATTTAATATTTTAAAATAAAACGTTTCTGCATCACTTGTGTTAAACCCTGAGAAGTATGGGAATTTCTCGTAAAATGTTTTCGAACTGCCTTTTGGTGGAGTTGCACAATGTTCCCATTGATTATAATTAAAAACATTTCTAGGTTGAGCAGATTTATGCAAATAATGATGTGCAAAGTGGTTGTAGCAGTACATTTCTTCATAATTCGATGAACCCTGTAAATAATCATGTTCTTTAAATTTTGCTGACATAACTAAATCTGACATCATATCATTAATACTTTCAAAGTCCCATTCATCAGAGAATGTGATCGGTTTTACAAAGTCACTTAATGAAACCTTAAACTGGTGTGGATACTTCAAGAGCTCGACCGGGCCATAGATTTCGTAAACTGTTTTGTCCCAAGCTACCCCACCGGGTATTGGATTGGCTGTGACATTCACGGATGATAGTTCTCTTTTCTCGATGTGAGATGACTTGTGTGGCTTTAGGACCAAGTTGATGTTCTGACTTGCTGGGTCCATTGTACTGTATTTTCCCTCAATGAATTTTCCCAAAAAAAGAACCATGATGAGCCAAAGCAGGAGGAAAAGTACACATAACACAATCCAAAATTCAATCCATGGAGAAATCAGATAGGTTTCTTTGAGTTGATGAAAGAGTTCTGTTACTTTGTCTTTAAAAGTTTTTGTTGTTGGCTGTTCTTCAGGCTCGCATGGATCCTCAGAGAAGTCATCAAAATTGATGAAGTAGCCTGATGCAGTTCTGTCAATTGTTGGAATTGCTTCCGGATTTTTATTTGCTTTTGCATCTTTTGTTTCATTAGCATAGTCCGAGGCTACATCGTTGTAGACTGGTGTTTCTTGCCGAACTGTTGCAATTTGGGTTTCAAGAGGCACAAGTTCCATGGCATTGTTGCATAGTCCTTTTTTATTCACTGCAGGTTTTCCAAATTTGATTAGTGTCTGAATTTGAACCTCTTGTATTGTAGCAAGTTTTGGTGTTCTGCTACATCTTGGGAGTCCACTGGGCCTACTACTTATTATTGGCCACATGATTGTGGTTTTACCAGGTCGATGGATACAACTCGGTTCTCCTTTTTACCAGCAAGGGGCGGTAGTACTACTGATCTTGTTCCGCTGACAGCTAAGACAGGTACTGCTTTTCTGTAAGAAGGCCCACATTTCTTCTTCACCGCTATTTTCTCTCTGACTAGATCCCCAATATTTAGAATCCAGACAGGCCTTGCTGGAACAGGTGGTTTCTCTTCAGTGGCTGTTGGCTGCTGTTTTAGCTTTATGTTGCTCAGGTCTTTTCTTGTTTCATTTAAATCCTGTAAAATAGCCAAACGATCTTTAATATCAAAGCATTTTTCTTCTACCACTGAAGTCTGACTATCTAAGTCCTGAATATGCATTCTAGTTCCGAACAATAGTTCGTACGGGCTGAAACCTTTCAGAGAATTTCTTGGCAGATTATTAAGACTATGTTGGACACTTGTTAAATGTTGGACCCACCCATCACCCGAACCTAATACCCTCGCCGTTATAGATTGCTTTATGTCTCGGTTTTTTCTTTCCACAATCCCATTTCCCTCAGGATGGAAGGGACAAGAGTACCGCAATGCAATGCCCATGCTGGTCATGGCCTCCTTATAAGATCGAGAGCTAAAAGCAGGACCCTGGTCAGAATGTAGCATGCCAATTGCGTATGTGCCGATATAGACTCGCAAATCTTTTATAACAGTTCTGGCGTCAGCCGAGCGCTGGTGTCTACATTTTAAGTCAATCTAGTCTTAAATAATATACACTGGGACGCATTTTTCCTGTTTGATTTTGCGTATAGATCACCTTATGCTGTCTATTAGGTGTTCTGGCACTACCTCGGCCGGTTCGCCACTGCGATCTCTGTTGCAGTTTTGACAGTTTATTGCAAATTTGTGATTATGCACGCTCATTCCCGGCCACCAGTATTCTGATTGTAATTCTGTCAGAGATTCTTTGATCATCTGATGCCTTAGACCTAGTCCCATATGTGCTTCTTTTATTAAGAAGATTCTCCTGTTCGTGTTTGGAATGACTCTATCCCTCACTCCAGGGATTCGAGCAAAAGCAACGGAGTTTGCATCGATTATGTATGTATAATTGAGTGGATAGTTCACGGGTAATGTTGCACAGTCGCCTTTTGAAGGCGTTTTTACCGCCAGCATGGTTTCCCCGTCTATGTATTTTTCTGAACGCTTTTTTGTGGCTACGGAAGCCGGTTTAGTTGCTTCCGCTGTGGCTGTGTCAGCCAATGAATTCCCTGCAGCGTGAACGCCATCACGCTGATGACTCAGTGTATGTATCACGTGAGTCTTTTGTAGTTCATTCTGCAAAAGAACTATCTGTTCCCAAAGCTTTTTATGCTTTATTGTGGCACCTGTGTTATCTTTGTAACCGTTTTGAACCCAGTTCTGCCAATCATTATTGTAAGATTTGACGCAGTAATGCGAATCGTACACTATTAGTGTGGGGAATTTGCGATCAGCAATATCGAGCGCCATTTTTAAAGCTAATAAATCAGTTCGTTGACCTGAATTGTCTTTTACGGATTGAGACATAGTTACCAATGGTCTCAATTTACCTCCGTGCCACAGGTTTTTAACAACCGAGCACGTAGCATTGTAAGCTTGCTTTCCCCAAACTGAGGGTTGAGCAGATCCGTCTGTATATATTACACAGGCGTAAAGTCGTAGAGGCAGAATCTCGATTGGCAGAGGATATTCTTTTTCATATGTTAGATCTTTCAGTTTTTTCATTTCCGGTTCAAAATAATATTTTACTTTTTCTGTTGCAAGAGAATTTTCCCATTGTATCCATTTTGGATCTAATGCCACGGTAGTTAAATTACTTGGGCTTGTTAATGCCTCGTAGGCTGATTCTGCTGTTAAAACAGTAATCTGTCTGCCTTGGGCCTGGGCTCTTTCTTTTGCTACAGCTGTTTGAACCGTATTTACAACATTTTCTGCAAGACTGAATTTTTCTCAGCTTGTGTGTACAAGTGTGATTTGTAAGCTATTGGTACCTTTTCTCCCTCATTAGAGGTCAGGTACGTGAATCCGCATCTTCCTGGGATGACTCGGATTACAAGGTTGCGTGCGTTATCGCGAGTTTGCAATTTTACATGTCTGTTTGTAATGATCTCAAAATTTCTGTGTGTTTTTGAGTCCAATTGATTGGTTTAAAATCAGGTTTTATTAATTCATAGAGAGGTTTAACCCTCTCTGCATAATTTAGAATGTAAGTTCTTCCGAAATTCAGGAAACCTAGTATTGATTGTAAGTTCTTCAGCGTGTTTGGTGCTTGGAGTACAGAACACTTCTCTAAGAAATTGTCTGCTAGGCTTTTGCCTTCACTTGATAATTCATATCCTAAAAACAGGACAGTTAGATGGGCAATTCGTGACTTTTTAAAGTTGAATTTGTAACCCTCTGCTGCGAACCCAAGTATTATGGTGTTCACTCTTTTCAAGTGAGTATCCAAGTCATTATCTGTGAGATAGATGTCATCGACATAAGATAATGCCTCATCATCATACATTTGTAGTAACTCTGTTACTCTTGCTGAGAATAATCCTGGGCTATTCTTGAATCCCTGTGGGAGTCGACAGAATTTTTTTTGTGACCCCATTATTGAGAAAGCGGTCAAGTACCTGCTTTCAGGTGCTATGTTCTGACAAAAGAATCCATTAGAGATGTCTAATGTTGTTTTGTATTTTTTGCGCACGATGTTATTCATTAGTGCTTCACTGTGTGAATTGTGTACTGCAAATGTTTTGCAACACGAGTTAAGGTGTCTGTAGTCCAAAACTAGACGATATGAATCGTCTGGCTTGGAGACAGGAAACAAAGGATTGTTCATTTGTGAGGTGCATGTTTCAATCACCCCCTGGTATTCAAGTTGATCTAAGATCTCCCTGACCTGTTTTTAGCTTCTTGCTTAATTGGGTACTGCCTTTGTGCAGTTGGTTGACATTTTAACTGGATTTTGTGAGGAGGAGAGTCCTCATCCCATCCTACATGATTTTTATACAATGCAGGAGCTTGGGCTACTGCCCATTTTCTTGCTTATATATATTTTTTATGAATTGGAATATGATTTGAGAAGGCAGGCATAATCATTTCTTCGCCATGAGGGCAATACCTGACAAACTCCGGTGGCCAGTCTTTCTCAGCTAACAGGATGTCATAGCCTTTGGAAAGGTTATCCCAAAATAGACCCCTTACTTTCCTAGTCTTATCTCCCTCTATACGTAATGTTATCTCGTATATTTTATGAGGTTTGCTAACTCTGGTATCTGCAGTTTCCACCTGAATGTATTCATTCGTGTCCACTGTCTCCAGATGATTCATCAGGATCCTGCGAGCTATGGTCACTTCTGCTGAGCTGTCTATCATTGTCTGGGCCCACTCTCCTTTTTTCAGTTGTGTCCTCAGTATCCTCGGCATGTTTAATTATTTTAATACTGGCTACCTTCTTTCTTGGAAATTGTAATTTTTTACTTTGATGAGCAGGTTCCTTGTCTTTGGACTTGACGTGCTCTTCCCTGTGCTCTGACCATCCTCTTCTTTCCGATTTCTGCGAGGAAGTCTGAAAAGATCGAGAGGGACGTGTATCAATATCTTGATATCTATCAGGTTTCTTCAGATTATCCCTATTTCTAAGGTTGTATCTTTTCTCAGAGGGCTCCCTCTGGGGAGACTTGTGTCCTTGGTCCGGAGATCTTTCTCTCCGCCGAGGAGACCTTCCTCTGGACTGGAATCTTTTTTCTTTGGGAGTGGATTGTTAATTTCCATCCCAGCTCTTTTTTGGAGTATTTAGATTATTTTTAATAAATATTTTTTCAGGATTTTCAGTTAGTTGGGGTTTTACTGGTTTCCCACCCAAACTATCTCTACCTAGTTCTTCATAGGATTTTTCTATGATTCTGGCAAGTTCAATTGGTTGGTCTGCTATATCTGTTTCTTTCAATTTCTGAAGGTATGTTATGTCCTCCGTCGCCAATTGAACTAATTCTCTATATGCCTTTGTTAATTCTTTTATTTTAACTAAAAGTTCTTCACTTGACATTTTTTCAATGTCGGGATGTGGTGTGTAGCTGGCTAGAACTGGCCACGTTGCTCCTGGTCTACCTAGTGGACCGAGCCTGGTGATGTTATTATTATGTTTTAGGGCGCCTTTAAACCAGAGCAGGTGCTCTTGGTATTTTAATGGGATTTCCACCTCTTTGAAAGGGGTGTACTCATCCGGAGGTTCCTCTATTTTGTAATAGTGGAAGTCGTGTGTTACAGCGTTTGCTGCTGGAAAGTTTATCCATGAGTAGAATACCTTTGTCTGCCGATATTCATGGGCCTCCATTACGAATACGACTATTCCACCTCTTGGTGTTAGTCCATTTTCTATAAGTTTAAGAGTTATAGTTTTTCTTATGTTGACCGGAATGAGTATAACACTCGGGTCATTTTCTTGGAGACTTGTGTCATCCGCTAGAAGTCGAGTTGCTATTCTAGCTGCCTCCCTCTCTTCTTCACTTTCTGACATTTTTACTGACAGAAAGGTTTTTGTTGCAGATCAAGTTTCAAGGAAACAAAGATAAGGTGCACAATATTTTGGAACACTGTATCCTTCAACGTTGACTATACCAAAAACTATACATAGGAATCTCTTCCTACTAAGTTCCGGCGGATTTTAACCTTTTACCCACTCCAGACGTCTTTTGGAGTATTTACGGGAAAAAGGGTCTGTGTGAAAAAGCACGACTGAGTTACTCTAACGTCTTGCGTTAGATTTATCGCCTTACCAAACTTGGGCGCCATGTAGTGTAGTTCCTATATTCCCAATAGGCTCTGCGCATTGGAATAATATATTCAGCAGTCTAGACGTAGGACTGAGGTCAACTAGGTCTCTACTGACTATATTAGACTTAAATTTTTGCCAGCTAGCTCAGAGGTCACTAGAAATGTTCTCGAATAAACGAGGAGGAGTTTAACCTCCCCGGATAGACAAGAAGGGATTAGCTTCTGACAACCATATAACATGACAACTTTGCTCCCTCAGAATAAAAGTGTATCTCTAGAGTCGTGTGAAAACAATAGACAGCTATTTCACTCAGTCAAGTGTGCGTACTTAGTTTCACCAGAATGCAGAGAAAAGAGAGACGGGCGTTTTCAATAAAAGGTGTAATTTATTGAGCAGTGTTTTTCCTCATACAAGAGAAATGAATTGCCACGATTGCAATACTCATAGTAAAGTAAAGTGCGTACAGTAAAAGGAGGATTATAAAATAATACTGTGAAAGCATTGATATGGTTTCTTAGCCATAAGATACTTTAAAATAGATAAAACATATATGCATATATACATTGACTAACGTACTCAACTGGTGCTTCTAAATATGCCTACCCCGGTGTACCTGACCTAAGCCTAATACGTGGGAAGGAGTAAGTAAGTAGCAGTTTAAGTTAAGTTTGTTTTGCCAAGAATCTGACTCAAGAATTCTCTTTAAGGGTTTAGTCAGCTCCGTACCTGGGTATTAGAAAGCAGGAGGTCTTGTATCTCTCTCTCAGGACTCGATATCCCAGTAACCCGCGAAGGTATCTGGAAACACCGGAGCTGGATTTCTCGGCAGGAGAAAAGACAGCATCTCTCTCAGTGCGTCAAAAGGGATGGGCAGCGTCCGTGGGCTCTCGCATCAGCTAGGCTCTCGGGCAAGTAGATAGCTGCTCCCAATACCACCACCGTGTGTTTGCTTAAGGCAACGTTGGTATATTTATACCTGAAAGGTGCCGGGTTTGACGTAAGGTTGGACATAAGACGTCAATAAAGATGTCACTAAGAACTGGCCATTCTTACAGTGCTTTACAGGAGTTCTAGGATGAAATCAAAATAAAGCAAGGGGGATTTCCCAGGTTGCTGGAGGTTTGGATTGTTTAGAGAACTCGTTGTGCTTTCTAGGGGGCCGGGCAAGTAGCCTTGCTTAATGTGACAGCATGTGCTACGACTGAATATGGATATGATTATTATGCCGTTGCATGGATATTATTGATTATAACCGGACAAGGGCATAAAATAAGGAATATCGATTTAGGCTCCTAGATAAAAACACAATAACATAGTATTTGCAGAAAAATAGAAAGTGGAGCAAGTCCTGTGGAGACAAATTGTCGCAGCCACAGGGTGCTAACACCATCCCATTATTACTGCCCCTTGGGACTGCTAGTAAAAAGTGAAAAAGGTTAAATCTAAACCTTATTAATAAAAAGCGCTCATAGGCTGGCAATGGAAAAGATAAATACTGCTCTATATCTATTGAGGTTTTCAGCATTAGATGTTTCCTCACACTAGGTTTCAGCAATTCCTTCTCCTCTCTATCCATTTCTTTTGATTGTAAGAAGGATTGCTTTGTAAACATAACAATCCTGCCCGGTAATACAATCAGGGTTAAGAAATAAATCAGGACGTCCCAACTCTGTAAAACTTGCTTTTAAATATTTTAACCAAGGGATATTCATCTTGTTATCCAGGTTTAGAGCTTCTCTTAGTATACTGTGTGTAAGGCCTAAGTTCTTGTTGAGCCAACACTGTAGCCAAAAGGTTAAGGGGCGAAGGGCCAAGGTATTACTTATGTATGGCATACCTGTTTCCTCGTGAACTGACAGATTTGCTGTTCCCTTTGGGACACTCAGCAGCTGCTTCAAGAAATTATTTTCAGTCACCTGAAGGGCCTGCACCCCGCAGTATCCCCACAGATCACTGCCATAACTTGCTATTGACACACTCTTGGCCTTATAGATTTTAAGCATTGCTGCAACTGGACGATTACCCATTCTAGCTGCGAATCCGAACAGTGCTGCATTTGCCCTAGTAACCTCGCCCCTTTTTTTATTTAAAAGTGCTACCCAATTGAGCCGATGGTCCAGCAAGACACCCAAATAAGAAAATGTTTTACAATGTGGCACCCTCATACCGTTCACCTTAAAAGGGTACTGTTTTTTTGAGCAAGACCCCACCTGCATCACGTAAGATTTAGTATTATTTATGGACAGATCACTCTTGTCCATAAATTTGTGAAATGCATCTAGCAGGGTTTGAACCCCCTTTGGGGTGCGTGCCAGGAGGACAGCGTCGTCCGCATACAAGAGGACGGGCAGACCTCTCCTTCCCACATACGGGTAATCAGACCCTGTTTCCAGCAACACCACTTCCAGGTCGTTAATATATAAGTTAAAAAGGAACGGGGCCAATATGCATCCCTGCCTGAACCCCCTTGAAATGTCAAAAAGTTTTTATACCTTTCAGTCGTTGGAATACCTGACATTTGCCTTGGTGTCCCTGTGTAGGTCCACCAGGCTCCGCTCCACCCCCATTGCCTCCATGGACCCCCACTGAGCCCCTCGATTCACACAATAAAATGCGGATGAGAGGTCCATGAAGGCCATAAAAATGGAGCCCCTACGAGCCTTGGTGTACTTCCCTATGATCATATAGAGGTTTAAACACTGGGCCATGGTGGAGTGACCTGGGCGAAAACCGTACTGTATGTCAGAGATAATCTTATTCTCCTCTGCCCAGGTACGCAGTCTTTTAAGGATTACCCCACCAATGACCTTGACAACAGAATCAATCAGCGAGATTGGCCTGTAGTTCTTTGTACAGTTTCGATCCCCTTTTTTATGTACCGGACAATCGTGGAAACACCCCATGACACCGGGCATCCTCCTCTAGCGGCCGCGTTACCCACGGCAGTCAGGATCCCTGCCAAGAAGGTAGGTTCGGATTTGAAAAGATCCGGGGGGATGCCATCTGGGCCTGGCGCCTTCTTGTTAGTCAAATTTGCGATGCCCTCCCAGATCTCATGTTCTGCAAAAACCACCAATTCATTTCCCGTTTGCCCTGACAGTATATAAGACCTACCGGATGTATTTTTGAAGATACCTTCAAAATAAGACACCCATTCATCCTCAGTAATATTGGAGCACACCTCGCCAACCCCTTCCGCTAAAAAAGGTGATCGGTTTATTGTGCTCCAAAATCTGGAACTATTGGCCAGAGTTCCGGGGTCTAGGAGTTCCCTCCACAATGCTTCCTTTATTTCCGACTTGCGCTTGGCTAGGGTAATTTTATAATTTTTCCTAAGGGTGCAAATCAAGGCCCTATCCCTTGGTATCTTTTTTAGCCCAGCTTTGAGGTCTCTTGCTGCCTTGGAACAGGTATGACAGAACCACTTAGGTCCACTAGGCAAACTCTTTCTACCTTGTGTGAGTAACATGCCCCCTATTGTGGCCGAGATTCCTTCAAAATATTTTAAAATGTACAGGGGAGTTGATTCCTGATTAAGACAACAGGAAAATTCTGCCTCACATTCCAATTTGAGTGACTCTTGAAAAATGGACGGGATGATCTGTTTCCATTCAATCCGCCGCCCACCGTCGGTAGATTGGAGGTTATTACTACCTATCACTTTATCTTTATTTTTCAGCGTACTCCCACCTATGGTCACACAGACCGGGTTGTGATCACTATGTGAACTTGGGATAATGGAAAAGCCCTTCAGAAGAGGTACTATAGAGCTGGATAGTACTATGTGGTCTATAAAGGTTCCAATACCACTCCCCTTGAATGTGGGATCCCTTAATTTACAGTCAGGGGAGACATAATTCATCGCCAGGGCTAGATCCTGCTCAGCGAGCATGTCATTCAATTTTCCTCCCTGCATGGTGTGCTCAAAATGGAGGCCCAAAATTAAAGGGCAACCCAAGAGCCCCATGGTATGTGTCATGGGGTCACCACATAGGTGGATATTAAAATCTCCTAATATAAGTAGGTTATTCTTGTGGGAGCCCCCTACCTGATTAACAAAACTATTCAAATCTGAGATCCCACTTCCTTTTTCTCTATGAATGGAGTTATATAAGTTTAGCACCAGGAAGGAGCCAGCCTTGTTACCCAAGGAGATAGCCTGGATATTGCTGTTAATAGTTGGAATATTCCTAATGCTGCATCGGAGAGCCAACTAGCTCTTCCACTAGTGCCTCTGGTTGCTGGTACATAAAAAGCTCTGTACCCTTCCAACGAGATGTCACAATTTACTAGCCACGTTTCTTGGAGGCAGATAAGCATAAATTTGCTGAAGAATTGTACCCATAAAGGGTCCATAACATTACGCGATAACCCTGCCACGTTCCATGAGAGAACATTGTGGGGTGAATAATTCTTGTGTACCCCCTGCGGGACATCTCCCAAAGAAACGGGCAAAGCTATTTCAGGGCAGATATCAACACCGGACCCCTCCGCAGTAATATAATCAGGTGTATCCAATTCAGCCATCGGGGATGCGGGATCAGACACGGGGATGGCTGCTAAAAGTTGGTAAGGGATTTTTGATATTACAGAGATTATCTTGTTGGACCCCACCCAGTCAATCACTGTTATTGAGCCCGGAAAGTGCCGCATAGCGGTTTTGGGCCTCTAATGGCAACGGAGGTCCAAAACTGCCCCAAATAGGCTCCCTTGATAAAATTGACCGGGGCAAGTCCAGCCTCTTTTGCCCTCTACGACAATGTGTCCAATCACTACATTCCCCAATTCTACCGTCTAATCTATTTTTTTCATTTCCCCTATAGAAGAAACCCAAGGGCAAGATCTCTATTTCCTGTCCTCTATGCTCCCCGCCTTCCCTCTTGTCTCTAAGAACCCTTTCTGCTATTGCTGGATCGTTAAAATTAACCACAATGCATTCTCCATTTCTTGTTTTCCGTGTACTGCCTATCCAGGAAACACGGCGGGACATAATGACATTAGGCCCCGCCATGTAACCCATCCTCGTGTTCCTTTGTAACCAATGGGTAACCTTATTCCTTAGCTGATAATATTCCTCCTTGGTTCCCTCAGGCAAGGGTGGTACGTTAGCAAGAACCAACACCAATGGTGTCGATTCCGGAGGTAAATCAATAACCGGGAATTTTTCCATGGAGGGTGCAACTAAGGGTCTTGTTCCCACAGGCTGAGGGGTTGGCCAAATTTTTCTCACTGGCTGTTCTAGGTTCCCTTCCGATACAATAGATCTGCCAGGGCCCCCCTGTTTCGTAGATCTACCATTGCTTTTTTCGGGCTCCTTTTCTGAGTTAACCCCTTGCTCTACAGCTAAAATATTCGATTCCTGATTTAATGCTGGGAGAGGAGTTATGGTCTGGGTAGGAGAAGATGGCGTAATGCCATCTTTGTGTGAATTAGCAGTAAGACTTCCCAACATCTGGGTATTTTCACTAGGCACCAATTGTAGCTTCCCTAAATCCTGATTTATTACCGTCAACCTCTCAATGACAGGGAGAATAAAAGATTTAAGCAGCTGTTCAATTTGGGACATAAGACCTGGTACTTCACTGGGACCCGATGCAGTACACACAGAAGGGACTAATGTGGCTTTGGAAGTTGCCTTAAGGGAAACTTGCCTCAGAGCATGGGAAGTGTTAATAGTCTTACTATTGGGGGCGGGATTATCTTTCACTGGTTTATTTATTATTTTGGGGATTTTAGATCTTTTCCCTATTTGTCTACCATCTCCCCTTTTCCTTTTCCCTGATTGAGTAATATTTGGGGCCATTAAGTTCTGGTTCGCCGTAACAGGCATTTTCTTGGTGGTTAAATTTATTGAATGGTGTTCCTCGGGAGATGAAATGCTAACAGAAGAGTCATTTATAATAAGGTTTCCCTTGAGCTGGGCCCGCTTGTTCCACATTTTCTGGTGTCCTGGCATTTTGAATATTCCCCAAAGAGGACCGTTTTTTCCCCAAGAGTTCCAAGGATACCCTTTTTTTTTAGGGCAATTTCGCGCTCCAATACTACAGCCGCTCTCGTAATGAAATTGTCCAGAGTCCCTGTTACACTGCCTCCGGTTATACTATGCATTGACTTCCTACCCTTCCCTGGCAAATGGGCCATATTCACGATACAAGATGGCAATATTATCACTCAGGACAGATGCAAATACGTAAAACACAATATAGTCCCTGTCACCTGAAAATCACGATACTGGTCTACATATGTTAGTAGGGTGGCCCAGCCCGGCCTTGTACGGCCTGTGATGGCCTAGGACTGTCCCGCCCTTGTCCCGGGCTTCTCCCGGCATCCGCGCGCGCGACCCACGATGCGGGAGCCCTGTAATGTTTTTAAACGCCTCCTGGCGCTAGCTGTGCGTGGTTGCGGCATGCGCGCCGCAGGTGCAGCCGGGAGTTGTGGTCCCGGGTCAGGAGGGAACAGCTTCGGTAGACCACGGGACTCTTGGCTGTGGCGGCGAAGTCTCCAGCAGGTAAGTGAAATAGTGCCCCCAAAGAGAAACAAGGCTCCCGCTCCACCGGAGCCCTGTAATGTTTTTAAACGCCTCCTGGCGCTAGCTGTGCGTGGTTGCGGCGTGCGCACCGCAGGTGTAGCCGGGAGTTGTGGTCCCGGGTCCCGGGTCTCGAAGGAACAGCGTCGGTAAACCACGGGACTCTTGGCTGTGGCGGCGAAGTCTCCAGCACGTAAGTAAAATAGTGACCCCAAAGAGAAACAAGACTCCCGCTCCACCGGAGCCCTGTAATGTTTTTAAATGCCTCCTGGCGCTAGCTGTGCGTGGTTGCG
Organism: Lissotriton helveticus; assembly: GCF_964261635.1. Taxonomy (NCBI): domain Eukaryota; kingdom Metazoa; phylum Chordata; class Amphibia; order Caudata; family Salamandridae; genus Lissotriton; species Lissotriton helveticus. Next base: position 456,422,591 of record NC_136057.1, read on the forward strand.
GCGTGCGCGCTGCAGGTGCAGCCGGGAGTTGTGGTCCCGGGTCTGGAGGGAACAGCGTCGGTAGACCACGGGACTCTTGGCTGTGGAGGCGAAGTCTCCAGCAGGTAAGTGAAATAGTGCCCCCAAAGAGAAACAAGGCTCCCCAGCACTACAAAAGACACGTACTGCCAAAAGAAGCTTCCTGAATAATTATACCACTGAAGAATGCAGAACACAATGAGAAAAAATGAGTACCAGCCGGGACTTAAGTCAGAAAATAGAGGGCAGCTCAATCCTCGCACAGCAACTCCTGTGTCACCTCTTTAAGACTGCAGAGGTAATTCCGTTGGTTACAAGGTAAGCGGAGAGCCCTAGAACACAGGCAGAACCGCTGCGCTGCAGAGCAAAGTTACGGTAACAACATAATTAACTCGAGAGGAGAGCGCCTTTATGCGCAGTCTCCGACTCTCGGAAATGCGGAAAAATTCAGTGCAGTAGGACAGCAGCAAGAGCTCAACAAAGCAAAACCGCGCTTCTACTCAAGATCCAGGGTGGCCAGCTGCAATCTCATCTTTCTCTCAGCCTTCTTGTCAATCAACTGCAGCTGTGAGCTTCCATCCCTGATGGGGGCAGGCTGTAAGAGGACACACTGCTTCCAGCCCTGGACAACACAGGTGATGGTGCACCTGAGGGAACATCCTCCCTCTGCACTGGTGCCTCCTCAACTTCATCATTCTCTTCTACGTTCAGCAGTAGCTGACGGACCTCTTTCAAGGCCCTGCCCATTTCGTGGGAATCCTCCTTCTTAGATTCCCTGGTCAACTTCACCTCCCTCTGCAGTGGATCTCAGCTTCTCAATGGAATGGTGAGGTTCTCCAGTGCAGACAGATCCAGCTCCGTGTTCCCGAAAGATTTAAGGTGCAAACTCTGGACTCAAAAAGTAATTTAATAAAACAAAAGTGACACGATCAAGAGAGTATATCAATTAAAAATCCAAAATAATGATTTGCTGTCAATTTAGTTTAGGAATTTTTAATTTGGTAATCCACCCCAAGTAATAAAGTCATTAACCTGTTAGGTCAAGGCAACAGTTTCAGTACTTTAAACCTGAGCTCAACCACTGGGTGCATGGGAAACATCACTTACAACGATACTTTTACAACGCACTACCGTTACAACGCAACCATTACAACGCAAACTATTACAATGCATTGCTCTGGGGGGCGCTATAGGATAGGGAATAGGTTAATTTACTATCCAATAACCTTCCCTAGTGTCCACGGGGACTGGAGTTGGAATAGTAAATTAAACTGTTCACTATCCAGCACCCAGAAGCACTATGCGTTGTAATGGTATGCGATGTAAAAACCGCGTTGTAACAGCATGCGTGGTAAAAGCATGCGTTTTAACGTCATACATCCTGGGTGCATTGGTGCAGATCAGACAGGCCTAACTTGGAGAAAATAGTAAATAATTTAGAAATATCATAAAGTTTAAAAAGTCAAAAACCCAAATATCCAATTAGGAGAACCAGAGATATGTTTTTTCAAAAAATTAAGCTACAAAACGTCAAGGAAAAGTAAAATGCCAATCACAAGTCACTGTTCACACTTGACAGGGACCAGGATGACTGAGATGCAGGTACACCAAGCAGGTTTATCCCAGTCAATGAAGATATCCTCGTACTTAGTCTCTGAAATGGAATTCAAAATCCTCTTGGGGGCAAGGCTGCAGAGGGCATCTGTCGAAGACTTTCTGAAGGTTTCTTGCAGCCATTGGTTTTGGCCTAGAAAGTCTCCTTATCGGGCTGTCACTTTTGTAATGCCTTCGGCCAAATTAAAGTTTCTACCTTCAGGCTTAGGCCCTGATTCAGAGTTTGGCAGTCTGACCGCCGGACAACCACTGTAGCAATCGGGAGGACGCCAGCAAGTCTGCAGCCCCTTACCACCACATTACAAGTAAATCACCAGGCTGGCAGTGGTGCCTTGGTGGCGGCATGCTTTGGCCCATGGTTAGCCCGCAGCACATGCCACCCCTGTAGCCCCACCTCTTGCATGTTGGTGCACTGTGTACCATGCATCATGTCGTACATGGCACACCTTGTATGTAAGGAGAGGTGGGCACAACATGTGCCCCAATGCACACCCACCCATGGGCTATAATGCCCTTGGGCCTTGTTAGGGACCCATTCCTTGTCTTTCTGCCGACCTTTTCATGAGCGATCCCCGCCATCAACAAGTAAACGGAAAGGCAGGTCATAATCGTCACAGCGTTGCCAGCATCGGTACCACCTCACTAGCCCACCACTTTCCCGACCAATTCTGCAGTGGAATCTAAGATCCTGGCAGTTGCGGCACTCTAGTGGTAGTCCAAACCCCCTTCTCGTAATAGGGCGGCCAGACTGACAAGGAGGTGGTGGTCGGAACGCCACAAACAGCGCAGCGGTCTCAAGGCCAGTATACTTGTAATAAGGCCCTTAGTCTTTTGCATGGAACTCAAACTCCTCCAGAGGAGCAACCCTGAAGCTGCAGCTAACTAATTTGCATTGAAATCATACACCCTTGTCATGAGTTACATGTAACATTTTGGTGGTCTTAAAAGTCAAAATTTATTTTAATCTCGCTTTTCAGAGTTTCTGGAGCAGTTTCTCTTGGTTACTTCTAAGGCTGTCAGGACCTCATGGACAGCGTTTAGGGGCCAGTACTCACTACAGCACAGGTCACCAGTAGGACCCATTCCAGTTCAAGTTGCCATTGGTCAGCTAGGCATTTCAGGAAAAAGGCATCTTGCAGCTTGTTGTGTCTCTGAAGCCACACAAGAGCTCAGTCAACTAAGCCTTTTAGGCCTCGTCTTTATCCTGGGTATAAGTGGGAGCAGGTCAAGCCCTTGAGATCTCCTCACAGGTTTCAAATAGTGGATTCAGGTATCTTCTGTTCTTACACATGTCCAGAAATTATAATAGGGGATAATGATGTGGTCCAATATTGATACAGTTTAGTAACCAGCGGGTGAAGGTGTTGCCCGGACACTTTCTAAATAATGGGAAAATCGTTCTCGTAGTCAACCACACCCACTTTTACAGCACAAACCATTTGCAAACTATTCCAAAGATTATCCCCAGAGTATACTATTGTAAGGGAAATTTAAAACAGCACAGTCATTCTGCTGCTGCGGGGAGTCTATGGGCCAGCCAGGAATGTTTTTAGGGAAAGGGCAGCCCCCTCCTCATCAGCTGCATCAATTCTGTTCTGGGACCAACTCCTCCTCCAACTGAGCCAGTACCCAATTGGACCCAAATAATAAAGGTCTTCCTTTCTTCAGATTTCCCCTTACACGTAACTAGAAATTAGGGGTGAAGTTTCACTCCAAGGAATCCCACAGTTCCATAAAAACTCAGCGAGATTAAGCAGAGTTCTGGGAGCCGGTGGAATTTGACCCTAATGCTACTCACACTGATTTTAGGCGCAGGAAGCTTGTTCCACACTGTAAAATCAGTGCAAACTGCACCATGTGTCAGGTTAGAGGATGCTGCTTCGTTCTGCCGCTCGGGTAGATTTTGTACTCGAGCAGCAGCTTTCTCATCACGAATGGTCAAGACCTGCCGTGACCACCAGTGTTGGGAAATCTTGCCGGGAGGCATTCAAGCTCCCCAAAATCATGTTAGGGGATGCACATTCTCACTCACACTTGTCAATTTAATGTTGGTAAGCTGTGCATGAGAAAAAAAATCTGCCACACGGTCGGTGACGGGGTGTCTCCAAGCGGGATATGGAGTGGGCAGAACTCTGCAAACTCCTCCAGCGGCGAAGAATTGTTCCCCCACCTCTACTATGAATGGGCAGGCCTAACCCTTGCCTCTTTAAAAAAAATAATCCTGAACCCTCCCAGTTGCTCTTCTTAGGCTGAGAGGTGTCACATATGTCAACCCCAGCCCATCCTGTCACCAGGCCTAAGCCACTGTCTCTGCTCAGAGACCAGTTTTTAGACATATTTATAGTCAAGCACTGGCGGAGCAACTCTGGCAGGCTTATGCAAATTATCCTTCAAGACTTTCAGGAAGGGAAAAGGTAACTTTCTAACAGTTACTTTTCCTAAGTGTCCACTAAAATCTTATTCCACCACTGAATTGAATGTTTAATAAATATTAACAAATAGTAGTTGAACCATTGCTATAGTTTGCCCCCAATCTGATATTGCAGAATTTATATTTTAACCTGTAGTTTACTTTTCCTTATTAGGCAGCCATCGCCTACCACAGTGAAAATAGTGTTTGGGGGCATTTCCCTATAAGAACCCTCCAACATTGAATTTTTAAGTGTCACACTATTAAATACTGGGCACACTACCTTGTGGGCAACATGGCCTATTTAGTGATGACTTAAATATACTGAAAGTGGAGGTTTTCCTCTGACTAAAGGGTCATTTTGTTAGACTGCACCGCAGAATTATACTGCAGCAGTTAGACTACATTGGTAGGCCTGCCACCACATTTTCCTTGTTGTACTAGTGAATGGCACAATAAGTGATGCAGCTTACAGGTAAGATATAACTTCCTATTCCCTTGGTGTAGTTTCTAAAATATATACTATGACATTACAGGAAAGTTAATCATGCAATTCTGGGATTATCCCATTTTACATGCCAATTTTACATGCTTTAGGGGTCAGATCACATTCTTTGGGCATTATACAGTGGTGCCCCAGACTACACAGTCTGAAAATAGCTATAGAATTCAGCATAAAATGAGGGTCACCATGTAAAAAAGGGAATTTTCTCATACCTTTCCATCCTACCGAGGTTGTAGAGTCAATAGCATAAATATTCGGGTAACAGTAGCATCTATTGTTTAGAGGACTTGGGATGAGAAAGCATGCACATTTATCTATATTTATGTATTGTTCTTTATATTTACAGCCTTGAGAAAGTCTTGGTACGGAGTTTGTACCGACAAAACAGGTGTCAGCTGTTTCTCTGACATTTTTTAATAAAAATAAAACCACCTTGATCATCTTGTCTCAAGACGAATATCTTTGTTGAAACACGTATACATTGTAACTATATTGGTGAAATTATTGTTGTGACCAATAAGTCATGTTTTTCCTTTAATGATAGTGCTGAATAGACCCTCCTTGTAATTATGATGCGCTATATCAACATATTTAGAAAGTGAATTATCAATGTGGGTGAATGATAGTTCACCACAAGGAATAAGGAATAAGGCCACTATCTTGATATGTCCAGTTGAAGGTTACAGAAATATATACCTGAGCCTATCCCTGGTAGCTATGGCACAGAGCAGACAGGCTTTACTTAAGAAAATGTGTAATGTATTTAGAAGTACCACAACAGTTAAAAATAAAAAACAAAGCTTAGTAAACATCCCACTCCAATCTAGAAAACTGAATGACATGTAATGAACATAATGACACAAAAAATCCAAAGATGGGAACTGGAGATATGAATTTCTCAAGCTAATGTAATAGAAGCACCAAAAAGTGGCAAGCACCAATGGTAGTAAATGGTCATGGTAGTCTGCGACCTAAGCACAATTTCAGGCTGACTGCAATGTGTACAAGTAAAATACACCAGCTAGGTTCACTCCAGTTGGAGGTTACTGTGGTTCTTTCCAGAGCTCAAACCTTTCAGCAAGGCAAACCAGAAGACTGTATATTTGAAGAGGGTTGCATGACAGGAGATAGGCATTGAATGAGGTTCCTGTGAAGCCATTGGTTTTGGCGGGAAAATCGTGTGTGGGAGAATTCTAATTTTGCGGCACAGGCAACTTGTTTTGCTAGTCGAGTACTTTTTGCTCCTGATTTTTGCTTGACAAGGTGAAATGTAAAAAAAAAAATGTAAAATCAATGTTAGTTCCAAAGTTTAATCAATAAATATATTTATCATATGGTTGTCCATGTACTCTGGCTGTTGGACCAATTGTGAATTAATGAAAAATACAAATTGTAGATGTCTGAATTATACATCAAATTTTTTTGAAGCTAAAACCTGAAGCATAAAAGTAATTAGCAAACAATTATGATGATTGTACCTTTCAGTGGTATTATAATTGGTTACACAAACAATTTGAATGAAACACAAAACTACCTCAAAAAGCAGGTGAAAAGATGTCCTAAAAATGCAAAAAGATGATTAGAAAGTATACATAAAGTATACAAAACATTTAACACACCACAGTAGAGAGGGGAAATGTGAAATAAACCATTCCAAGCCCTAGCAGCTCATAATCCGACATAGACACAACTCGGAAAGCTATATAGCAGCAGTCTTCCAATAAACATTGCAGAGTACATTTTCACCCAAATTACCATTCATGTTCAACATACAAAATCACATACCTTAATTTGTTTTTAAATTCACTTTGATTTTTGAAACAAATAACATCAAGTTATTCAGATAACAGGGATAGGACAACATAAAAAATTACACACAAAAACATTTCAAAACAGCATGAAACAGAGATTGATAAATACATACCACGTTTACATATGTGAAATGTGATAGGAAAGAGAGAAAGAGAAAGCTAACATTGCAATATTATTTTCTAAAACTAAACACAAGGCATCATGGTAGTTGTAGTAATTTCAATCAAACATTAGCAACACTTGCACATGTGTAAGTTAAACTTACCTTGTGAATTCATGCTGTAAAAACAGAACAGACATTTGCAATGTAAAAAACATGTATACAATATGTTATTTGATGCAAAAGCACTTACAAGCAAAATTACATCATGTGAAACGTTATGGAGATACAAACCTGTATTCTTGTATACAACAAAATACATTCAAAGGAACAAGACCACAAAAAATTTATAAAAATACATATATGTTTCCAAAAGGTGAAAAACACATTAGCAACAGCTAATTGAAAATCTAAAACAACATTGAGGTTTAGTGACTCATTCAAAAGTGTAACTTACCAGTCTCCACTCCACCAGGGATTGCTGTCAAGCCTTAAGGATGTAGAAACAGCAAGACCTTCTCCTCCCCGGGAAAAAGTTGTAAGGAGTTGCTGGAAGAACCACCTCCAGGTATCCAGGTGATACTTGGAAGCCAGGTAACGCACTCTCCCCCGCAGGTCATGCCACCTCTTCCTCATATTTTCCTGTGTGCGCAGGTTGTTTGCTACAGCATTCACTCTGTCAACTATTCTGGCCCACATTTACCTTTTCTGAGATATGGTTGTAATTTGTACTTGGGCTCCAAACAATTATGGCTCTACTCTAATAATTTCATCGACCATTACTGACAATGCTCACTTTGTAAAATAGGGATTTCTTCTCCCTGCCATTATCAATAAAATGAAAATGAAAGAAATGTTATGTCACACAAAAATATGAATGAAAGAATAAATAAGGGACAAGAAACAGAGCAAGCTGAAAAGTAAACCCGATGTTACTGGCATAAGTTCTGCTTGAAAATGTTGTGGTGCAGTGGAATGACAAAGGATCATGGTCTGAAATGGAGTGTGTCTTATAGTGCGGTGAACACAATTAGGTAAAACCCATCAGGTGTCTGATGCTAGCATCCATCCAAAAGCCAAAGGAATATCCAGTGTTGAAAGCATCCCGCAACTGTATCACTCTGTCTGCAATATGCTGCTAGAATACCGCTAACACAACTGTGAAATCTAAATAGGCTTGGCGCAATCCCGCCACCCTCACAGCGACAGAGTAATATTAGTCCACCGCATCGACAGTGGTGAACTGTTTATGCGACAGAAAACACTCTGTCAACGAGAATGACCGTTCAGCCAGTAAACATCTAACTATGGCAGGTGGGATTCCGGCAGCTTGGCTGAGTACTTCTAAACTCTGCCGAGGAGGGTTGACAGGAGTCCCACCAAGATCAAAATCAGGTCCTTAGTCTCTTTTTCGGAGTTCGGAGCCCTCCAGCAGAGCAAGGCTGCGGGCTCTATGCAGTGAGAGCTCCACATGGACCCACTGCAGTGGATTTGCTGCTGTGGAGAAACTCCGAATGGGAGAAATCTGCTTCTTCAGCTCAGCTGACATGCACCTTAGGCGGATTGGTTTGGCAGGTTTCTCCAGGTCATCAGTATGTCTTGAAGTCCAAGAATGTTTTAAGTCTCAGGTTTTCAAGGATGTTAGGATAAATCCAATTAGACACAACTAAGGATACCATGACCACTGCAACAGCACTTGGAATTAAGACTCTCTTCAGCAGAGGCCATCAACAGTCCAGGTCAGGTCTAGTTGATACTGGTCACCTGGGCACTTCAGGAAAAGGCCTCCTGTATCTCACACAGGAGGTCAGCCAACTGGCCTTTGGTGTCTACTTCTTTATCCTGGTGCAGGAGGGAGCAAGTCCGGCCCTTCAGGTCTCCTCGCAGGTTTCAACAGCAGGTCCGGCCCTATGGAAAACCTTAATCCATTTTTCCACAGGTCCAGTAGTGCTCTAAATAATGTGTTTTGGGGTGCCACATTTATGCCTAATAATAGCTTGTGGGTGGGGTTGACTCTTGCGACCCCAAAACCAACACTGTAAAAGTTTCCAGGGGTCACCTTGCCCACTTTGGCAGTAGTTCCTGTATGCCGTTCCTGTATGCCCTACTGCAAACAAACCCACAGTGGCACAAGAATACCACGACTGCACTGAACCAATATGGGCTTCTGACACTGGCGTGGGTAAAACATCAAACCCCCCACCCGATCACACGCAGGGGCTTACCTCATTTGAGGAAATGTCTGAAGATAGAGTTGTCAAAACACTGACGAAAGGGAGACAAGACGGAGCACCAGGCCCTAATGGCCTGCCCCAAAAGCTATTCAAGTCCGACGTCCCCTTTTGGTCTAAGGTCCTATCGAATCTCTTTAATTACTCCCTGCACTATCAAACCATTCCTGATTCTTGGAGAAGTGCCATTATCCATCCCATCTACAAAGCTGGATCACGAGGCAACCCGAACAACTACAGATTAATCGCCTTGCTGGATATAGAGGCAAAGCACTTTGCAGGCCTCATTTTGGAGGATCTCAGGAAATGGGTAAAGGACAAAAATCTGATTCCCCTGAATCAGACAGGGTTCACCGCCAAATCAGGAACAATGACAAACTTATTGGCAATCTCTACCATCATTGACAAAGCCCTCACAAACTCCAAGTTGATTTTCTGCTGCTTTGTCGACTTCAAAGCAGCATTCGACAGGGTGCCTAGGACTGCTCTGTGGCAAAAACTGAGGGCGTGGGGAATCCCAGACAACATCCTGAATCCCATCATCATGCTGTACTCCAACACATGGATCCGAGTGAAGTTAGGGGCTGGCTCACATCTCTCCCGTAAAATCAGGACCTTTTGTGGTGTCAAACAGGGATGCGTGTTGGCCCCCCTTCTCTTCAATCTATTTATTGCTGATCTATCAAGCACGTTGGAGAAAGTAATTAGCCATCCACCAAAAGTAGGAGGCAGGGCATTAAGCAATCTCTTGTATGCCGATGACCTGGCACTGTTCAGTCTCACTAGAGTGGGGCTCCAGAGACTCCTTGATGCCCTAATGCATTACACGGTCAACAACCAGTTAGAAATTAACATGAAAAAACCGAAGGTTGTTCCGTTCGGCAAAAAACGTTATAGCGGTGGAGGCTGGACAATTAACAAAGAAAGCATCACAATTGGCCAGTCGTACAAGTACTTAGGGGTCCATTTGGATTCCAGGGGCAGTTTCACCAAGCAGAGCACTGTGATTGCAGCCAAGGCCTGTCACGACGTCAATGGTATTTACCACTAACCTCTGAGAGATGTCAGCAGGAACGATGGATAGATGAATATTCCCCCTCCTCTCCAGAACGTACAATACACAGTGTAAGGGTAACACAACTATGTATAAATGCCTCCCGGGGAAAAAGGGAAGTGGATAAAATAATAAAGGTTGTCCAGAGGGGCTTCCGAAGAAATGTCTGTAGGCCGTCCACCCACTCTCTCGCCAGTCTCTAAGAACCCCCGGTTGTTACTGCAGGTAAGGAAGGAACAAGAACCAACAATTAGAAACCCAGCACTGCACAGGAATCAAAGAAACATAACATCTCTATAAGGATAGGTACTAACTGTTGAGGTGGACTGGAGCGCCTGAAAAACCCTCAGGAAAATAAACCATGAAACAGCAGATAGTCGAGTGGAAACAAGCCTCCTCAGGAGCAGCCTGACAAATGGCGGCAGTACCGTTTCAGCAAAGGCTTCGAATGTCGACAAAATCAGAAAGGAATGATAAACAAAGAATAAACAAAATCATCAAGGTGTTTCTTCGTGTAGCACGTACCGGTACCGGCACGCCAGGATTCACAAAAGGTAATTTCCCATGAAGAACACCAGTGACGGAGACGACAACGCGCTCCTGCGCGGGTCTCACAAACGCCACTCAAAATAGCGAGGCCGCCCGTCTTATAGATGCGGGGACTCGCTAACGTGACTAGAATACAGAAAACAGTCTCGAGAAATGCTGAGAAGCAGAATTCGTTCTGCTCAAGGCAAACAAAGTACCTGGTATTCCGCTTCGACTTAACAGGCAAGGCTCCGTCCCGTCCTCACTCAAGGTCCTGATTGACAAGCCCCGAGCCGTTACCTCGGAAGGCTTTTGTCAATACAACGCTTCCGTTTCCGTGTCTGCTGGGCCTCTGGGGAATGTAGTTCCGCAACCGCCAGGCTCCCTCCAGTGGCGATATGCGGTAACCACATCGTCTGACCAACGCTATTTGTCCCTTTCTGAACCTAGCACCCCTGGTAAGCGCTACAGAGCCCCCTCTCGAGGACCGACGTCCCGGCGGTCGACCAGGCTTGCCAGGATGAGCTGCATGAAACCGTTCCACCAACAGAGGGCAATGCATGTTGGCTGAAGGTTCCCAGGTCCTGTCCTCTACTCCAAACCCCTTCCACGATACCAGGTACTGCAACCTCCCACGGGACTGACGGGAATCCAAAATCTCCTCCACCTCGTACTCATCATCCCCGTCAAGATCAATGGGGCCAGGGCGTGAGGGAAGACGCACACCCACCCGACAGGGTCGAAGCAGGGACACATGGAACACGGGGTGGATTCGCCAAGAAAGGGGGAGTGACAAACGGACAGCTACAGGGTTGACTAGCCCCTCAATCCCATAGGGCCCTATGTACTTAGGAGCCAACTTACCCCTCCCTTTCAGACGCAGGTTCTTAGTGGATAACCAAACCTTATCCCCCACCTTGTACTCGGGTTCAGGGACCCGCTTCCGATCTGCACATCGTTTTTGGGCTGCTTAAGACAGAGCCAATTGGTTCCTAGCGTCAATCAATACAGCCCTGAGGTGAGCATGATGCTCCTGAATGGAAGGGTGAGTGGAGGTGACTGGCCATTCGAAAGGGAGCATATCAGGATGGAACCCATAGGAACAAAAGAAAGGTGAGCACCCTAATGTGGAGTGTTCTGCGTTATTGTAGGCGAATTCCGCCATCCATACCAGAGGAAACCAGTCACCCGAGTTCTGCAGTGTGAAGCACCGTAAGTATTGTTCCAGGGACTGGTTAAGCCGCTCGGTTTTACCATCTGTCTGGGGATGGAAACTGGTCGATAACCGAGCTTCCATATGCAATGCATGACAGAGAGCTTTCCAAAAGCGAGAGGTAAATTGAGATCCTCTGTCAGTGATTAGGACTCTAGGTATACGATGAGCTCTCACTACATGCTGGAGAAACACCAAGGCCAATTCGGAAGAGGTAGGCAGCTTTTTCAGGGGAATGAAATGACCCATTTTCGTCAAATGATCAATTAAGACTAGAATCGTGGTATAGGTCTCACAAGGGGGCAATTCAACTATAAAATCCATTGATACTGTATGCCAAGGAGAAGGAGGAATTGGGATGGGGCGTAGCAACCCCACAGGCTTGGAATGGCTGGATTTACTCTGAGCACAAACAGCACATTTCTGTACATAGTCTTTGACATCTTTTCGCAGCGAGGGCCACCAAAAGGAACGTTCAATATTAGCGATGGTCTTGTATTCTCCCAGATGACCTCCCAACGTAGAATCATGACACCAAAGCATAATCTGTTCCTGGAGTGTGCTCAAGGGAACGTATAAAGCATGATAATGGTACAGCAGATCATCCTTGGAGCTTCTATGTTCCGGTTCTTCCTGTATCCATGAAGCGCCATCAATTCCAGACACAGCTACTTTAATATCTTCCAAGAAATCATGTGATATCACAAAGGCCAGCGTCGACTCCGGAAAAGCCGAGGGAGAAAGGATGGTAGGAGGCACTGTATCGTCATTCTGAGGGGGTCCTGTGAGGTCTACCCTACGGGATAGAGCGTCCGCCTTACCATTCTGGGGTCCAGGTCTATACTTTATGATAAAATCATAGTCCGAGAAAAAGAGCGACTACCTTAGCTGCCTGGGCGTCAGTGCTCTTGCAGTTTTCAGAAATAACAGATTCCGATGATCCGTATACATCTCGACTGTATGTAGAGCCCCTAACAAATAATGCCTCCATTCCTCACATGCCCGTTTAATGGCCAGCAGTTCTTTGTCTGTGATAGAATAATTCACCTCACAGGGTGTGAGTTTGCTGGAATAAAAGGCCACCGGATGTAATTGTCCCGTATCTGGATGTCGCTGGGACAACACCCCACCCAATGCATACCGTGAGGCGTCCGTTTCAACCACAAACGGCAGATTGGGATCCGGATGCCGCAGGATAGGAGCTTGAGTGAATCGCCTTTTCAACGTTTCAAATGCTTGATCTGCTTCTGGAGTCCACTCAAAGGGTACATTCTTTCTCAGTAGTCTGGACATTGGAGTGATAATGCGAGAGAAATCCTTGATAAACCGTCTGTAATAATTAGCAAACCCAAGGAAACTCTGTACAGACTTAACATGAGAAGGAGCTGCCCACTGGGTTATCGCTTCTACCTTGCTCATATCCATTTGGAACCCCTGGGCGTTAATGACATATCTCAAGAAGGCCACCTCATCAACATGAAAGAGGCACTTGTCCAGCTTGGCGAACAGGGAATGGACACGAAGGCGATCTAGTACTGTTTTCACGTGGCATATGTGTTCTGTGATGTTACGAGAATAGACCAAAATATCATCGATATATACGATGCAGATTGTTTCCAACAGTCCTCTTAATACTTCATCCATGAAGTACTGAAAAGCGGCAGGGGCGTTGCATAGCCCAAAAGGCATCACTTGGTACTTGAATAAACCAAACTTCGTACGAAAGGCGGTTTTCCATTCATCACCGGGCTTCACACGTACCAAGTGATAAGCACCACGGATGTCCAGTTTGGTAAACACCTGAGCCCCTCGAAGCTGGTCCAAAAGGACGGGTATGAGGGGCAACGGGTATCTATTTTTTATGGTGACTTTGTTGATAGACCTATAGTCTATACACGTTCGGAGTTCATCACAGTCTTTTTTCGATATGAAGAAGAGAGGAGAAGAAGCAGGGGAGGTAGAATGGCGAATAAACCCCGAAGCAAGGTGTTCCTCCAAATATGTCTTCAAGTAACGCGTTTCAGGCTCAGTGAGGGCATACACTCGACTGCAGGGTATATCCGCCCCCGGAACAAGATCTATACGACAATCGTAAGGTCTGTGTGGTGGTAGCCTTTTTGCTTTCCTTTTGTCGAAGACATCTAGATAAGTCGAGTACTCTCTTGGAAGAGAGGTAGCACAGCAGTACTTTCCTTCTATGCATCCCTGGGCAAGAAGAGTGGTACCTGCAAACACAACAATGATGGACAGAATGTGGATCAATGTCACACATTCACCCCAGTCCAAAGATCTGGGCCCAAATCCATCGTTTTTCCACTCCACACCACCCTGGGTTAGACAATGGCGATATGCAAATCAGCGCTGACCCTGTGCCCCATGGGAACAGTCCAGTCCGAACTACAAAAGCCATGTCCTTCCCAGAACGGAAACAAGCATCCGAGGACCGGCCCGGTTTCGAGGTAACACATTGTTGTGTTTGCAGTTACCGCTCTAAGTGTACTGGGGATGCTCATACGTGAGTCCCAGGCACTCCACACCACTGGAATCAAGCTAGCCGGGCTGAAGAGAGGTGTTACCTCGAAACCGGGCCGGTCCTCGGATGCTTGTTTCCGTTCTGGGAAGGACATGGCTTGTGTAGTTCGGACTGGACTGTTCCCATGGGGCACAGGGTCAGTGCTGATTTGCATATCGCCATTGTCTAACCCAGGGTGGTGTGGAGTGGAAAAACGATGGATTTGGGCCCAGATCTTTGGACTGGGGTGAATGTGTGACATTGATCCACATTCTGTCCATCATTGTTGTGTTTGCAGTTACCGCTCTAAGTGTACTGGGGATGCTCAGACGTGAGTCCCAGGCACTCCACACCACTGGAATCAAGCTAGCCGGGCTGAAGAGAGGTGTTACCTCGAAACCGGGCCGGTCCTCGGATGCTTGTTTCCGTTCTGGGAAGGACATGGCTTGTGTAGTTCGGACTGGACTGTTCCCATGGGGCACAGGGTCAGTGCTGATTTGCATATCGCCATTGTCTAACCCAGGGTGGTGTGGAGTGGAAAAACGATGGATTTGGGCCCAGATCTTTGGACTGGGGTGAATGTGTGACATTGATCCACATTCTGTCCATCATTGTTGTGTTTGCAGTTACCGCTCTAAGTGTACTGGGGATGCTCAGACGTGAGTCCCAGGCACTCCACACCACTGGAATCAAGCTAGCCGGGCTGAAGAGAGGTGTTACCTCGAAACCGGGCCGGTCCTCGGATGCTTGTTTCCGTTCTGGGAAGGACATGGCTTGTGTAGTTCGGACTGGACTGTTCCCATGGGGCACAGGGTCAGTGCTGATTTGCATATCGCCATTGTCTAACCCAGGGTGGTGTGGAGTGGAAAAACGATGGATTTGGGCCCAGATCTTTGGACTGGGGTGAATGTGTGACATTGATCCACATTCTGTCCATCATTGTTGTGTTTGCTATTGGGCAAGAAGAGTAGCCTGTGTTTAAATGATTTCACCGGATACCACTGGAGGGCAGCAATGTTCTCGACAGTACTGGGATGTCAAAGACACCGAACGTGCAGCCCATTTCACAACTGGATCATGTAAAGTCAACCAGGGCATGCCGAGGATCAGGCGGAACTGGGGAGCGTCAATGATGTCGAAATGTATGATCTCCTGATGATTCGCACCTACGTACATTACAAGGGGTACTGTGTGAAAGCGAACAGGGCCAGAGGTCAGTGCCTTTCCATCCACGGCTTTCACCATTTCAGGGATCTTTTTCTTCTCATAAGGAATGCCCATCCTCCAGGCATACTGTTGATCAATAAAATTCCCTGTGGCCCCTGAATCCAATAGGGCAGACACTGTAAGCGAATTACCCTCAGTTATTCTCAAAGAAATAGTAATGTTCATATGAGCCACTGAAGGTTGCATGGTATTTGCAAGGTATATCGGGATCCTTTCCTCTTCTTCCAAACCCAAGACGGAGACCCCGTCCGTACTTGGGCTCTTCAGTTTTCCGACTCCTGTGTTACTGCAACTTGTTTCCGGGGACCCAGACTAGGATTTGACGTTTTTCCTCTAGCCCGACATTCTCTGATGAAATGGCCACTTTTCCCACAATAGTGACACAGCTTTTGCAGGCGTCTTTTCTCTCTTTCTTCAGGAGTCAAAGGACCCCTCCGATTTGCATGGGTTCTACTCCCATCCCAGGTTTGGAATAATCCTCTGGAGGAGGGCGAGACTTCGGAAAATACGAACGTATTTCCCCTCTGTTCTTATCCCCTTTTCTATCTTGCACTCTGTGGTCAAGCTGAACAGCAAGATCTATCATTTCATCACATGTCTTGGGTAATTGTACAACTTGGGAGAGCACGTCTTTTAACTCCCCACGTAATCCTTGATAAAACAAAGAGGTGCGTTTCTCAGGGGGCCATTCTGTTTCCACTATTAGCCGATTAAAGGTGGTAATGTAGGTCAACAAATCCTGTGATCCTTGACGAAGCGTCATCAGTTCACGATCTAGAGACAGCATGTGTGTTTTCCTATCAAACAACTTCCTCATCTCACTACAAAAATCCTGGAAGTTGTGTAGCACTGGGTCATTCCTTTCCATCAACGGAATAGTCCAACTGGCAGCATTGCCCCCCATGTATGACATTATGAACAATGTTTTTGATGCATCATCCACGAAAATGGTTGGTTTACAGAGGAAATGGAGCCTACACTGATTTAAAAATGTTTCAAACTTCTTGGTGTCCCCATAGAATCGCTCAGGAGGTGCTAATGGTATACCTGGATTTTGAATGACATGGACTGTGGGACCGGGACCTAAAGGAGAGGGAGTAGAGGGTTGAGAAGCAAAGAACCCACCCCCCATAGACGCCCCATCCGGATTTTGAGTAGGGGGGGGAAGTGTTCCCTCTCTGATATAACTCCTCCCTTTCCGAGCAATGCCAGCCACCTCACGTCTTAGTGAACTCACTTCCGTTCGGAGATCCACATTCTCCTGTCGTGTGGCATGTACCTCCTGTTGGAGAGCAGATAAACTCTCCAACAAGGAAGCCAACACAGTATTAGTATCCATCGCTCGGGCTGACGAATTTCGTGGGCTTGTCAATCTGTCACGACGTCAATGGTATTTACCACTAACCTCTGAGAGATGTCAGCAGGAACGATGGATAGATGAATATTCCCCCTCCTCTCCAGAACGCACAATACACAGTGTAAGGGTAACACAACTATGTATAAATGCCTCCCGGGGAAAAAGGGAAGTGGATAAAATAATAAAGGTTGTCCAGAGGGGCTTCCGAAGAAATGTCTGTAGGCCGTCCACCCACTCTCTCGCCAGTCTCTAAGAACCCCCGGTTGTTACTGCAGGTAAGGAAGGAACAAGAACCAACAATTAGAAACCCAGCACTGCACAGGAATCAAAGAAACATAACATCTCTATAAGGATAGGTACTAACTGTTGAGGTGGACTGGAGCGCCTGAAAAACCCTCAGGAAAATAAACCATGAAACAGCAGATAGTCGAGTGGAAACAAGCCTCCTCAGGAGCAGCCTGACAAATGGCGGCAGTACCGTTTCAGCAAAGGCTTCGAATGTCGACAAAATCAGCAAAGAATGATAAACAAAGAATAAACAAAATCATCAAGGCGTTTCTTCGTGTAGCACGTACCGGTACCGGCACGCCAGGATTCACAAAAGGTAATTTCCCATGAAGAACACCAGTGACGGAGACGACAACGCGCTCCTGCGCGGGTCTCACAAACGCCACTCAAAATAGCGAGGCCCCCCGTCTTATAGATGCGGGGACTCGCTAACGTGACTAGAATACAGAAAACAGTCTCGAGAAATGCTGAGAAGCAGAATTCGTTCTGCTCAAGGCAAACAAAGTACCTGGAAATCCGCTCCGACTTAACAGGCAAGGCTCCGTCCCGTCCTCACTCAAGGTCCTGATTGACAAGCCCCGAGCCGTTACCTCGGAAGGCTTTTGTCAATACAACGCTTCCGTTTCCGTGTCTGCTGGGCCTCTGGGGAATGTAGTTCCGCAACCGCCAGGCTCCCTCCAGTGGCGATATGTGGTAACCACATCGTCTGACCAACGCTATTTGTCCCTTTCTGAACCTAGCACCCCTGGTAAGCGCTACAAGGCCACAGCGCTAAGGGTATCCCTGGCTAAGCTATCGAGGAGACTCTCAGGCCCCACGCTCTTGCCTTTACTGGATGTGCTCAGAGCAAAGATCGGGCCCACACTTTCGTATGGCATTGAGATCTTTAAGGGTAAAATGAACAATTCCTCAAACAAACTGACAATCAAACTCTATAAGAAACTGCTCCATCTGCCGAGTTCCTCCTCGCCAGCCCAGGTCAGACTAGAGTTGGGCTTAATTAACTACGAATTCTCTAACGCTGGCTCATATCTTAACCTGATTCACAAACTAAGACAGGCAGAAGAAGGCACCCTGGAACTCTTGGTTTGGAACGAAATCAGTGTGAGCAATCCGGGGGGGTCATTTGGTCACCTTCTAAATGACTACACCCAACAAATGTCTGCTGCGGACCTCTGGGCCCTTAATCCAAGTCAGACTGCCTTCAAAATCACAATCAAAAAAGCCACACGACTTAAATCTCTGATTACGGACAAAGCTCTCCTTGTGAAACGTAGCCATGCATGGGCAGTAGTCAACTCCTACAAACGATTATCCCCGGCTAACTACCTTTCGACTACTTTTTCTTATCTGTCAAAGCGATGTCTGATGGCCCTAAGACTGGGAGACTGGCGCTTCCTTCAAAACCTTCCTGTATGGCGTCGAAAAAGGGATGATCAAACGTGCAGAGCGTGTAGGTCAGCAAATGAAACTTTTTTGCACGTGCTTTGTACATGCCCTTTTTTTATTCTCCAACGTAGACGCCTTCTCAGGCCAGAATGGATCAGGCTGGGAGTTCGGACTTGTAGACATGCCACTATTGCCGCTCTGTCCCCAGAGAACACTGTGTTAAACATAAAATTGGCCAAATTTATTCAGCAAGTGTATAGTCTTTTAGAAAAATTGGACAACTGTGCAGAAAAACATGTACTTTAACCACACCTGCACAGTGCGGGAATGCTAATTTCTAAATTGAGACGCTGCAGTAACCACTGAAAAGAAGGCCAAATTTTACTCTGTTTTTACATTTTCTTTTTTCTTAATCTCTTTTAATCTATAAAATTGTGTTAATGTGCTCGAGGAATCTTTTAAAGATATGTTTTATATATCTAAATAAAGAATGTATTATTACATAGCAAACCCACAGTGGCCCGCATTCACAAAATTCAAGATGGAGAAGCACTTCTCTCCTTGGGCCGAGCCTGTGTGCCCACCCAGAGGTGCGGCCAGGGTAATGAGTAGTCCCTCCTCCTTGGTCACCCGAAAGCAGTTCTGGGCCAGCTCCAAGCCCACTGAGTTGTGTATCTGTCTGATTGGTAGGACAAAAAAAGTGGTCTGTGGAGGTGTCATCTGGCATCTGCTAGTGACTGGGGAAGTGCTTTGAAGTACATTAAGTGACTGGGCACTGCCCAACTGGTCTTCCTGCCAGAGGAACAAAAATCCTCCCCTCTTCAAAGCCATTATCTCTCCACTGGGAGCAGTTTTCACACCACATAAGACCATGTACCAGCTGGGTGACAATTGGAGGCTAATGAAAAATAGCCTCCAGGAGCTTCAGGCAGGGTAAGGTAATGTCTAAAAGTCCAATTTTCTTAATATTTATTAACAACCAGACATCACTATTGAGTTGGACTTTTAATAAATATTATAAACAGTCCTTTTTATTTTTCTAGCTGGTCCCTAGTGTTAGATAGCATTAATAATATTTAATATTTATTCCCAGCCTTCCTAAAGTAAAAATAGCTTTTGGGGGCAATTCAGAGTATGAGCATGTTAACTATACATTTCTAATGCAAAAAGAACTATTGATGGACAGAATGCAGAACAATGTCATTCATTCACCCCAGTACAGAGATCTGGGCCTAAATCCATCTTTTTTTGGTCACCATGCCATTCCAGTTTGGACCCAGCCATATGCAAATCAGTCTTGATCCTGCGCCCAATGGGAACAGTCCAGCCCGAACTGCCAGGCCAGGTCCTCCCTGGACTGGAAACAAGCATCCTAGGACCGGTTTCGGGAGTTCAGCCCTCATCAGCCGGGATAGCTTGACTCCAGTGGCATGGAGAGCATGGGACCCACGTACATTTCTACAGATCCTAATTTTAAATACCAGGCAACCTGTCTTGTGTGCTTCAAGGCGTACATAGGAGTGAAGTATCATTATTTTAAAGGGAGGCTTTCTTTTTTATTTTGACAGGTTGAGTTGCAGTTTTAAAACTGCAGCAGAAAGGCTATAATTGTAGGCCTGGAGTCATGTTTGCCTTGTCACGCTAGTGAACGGCACAGTTGTTCTGTAGTCCATAAGTGCCATTTAACTTTCCATGCAGTATAGGCATCATATACTATGATTTTATAGCAAATGTAAATATGCCATTTGGGTTTTAGCCAATTTAAACATGTTTTTGGGATCAATGCACATGCATGGGGGGCTTATTAATTTTGTCGCAGTTCCCAGAGTCGAAAACCAGCAGCATCAGTCTACAAACAAATGGGGGGGGGCATGCAAAAAGAGGTAATTTCTCACAAAAATAATTTAGCATTGTTACCCAGTTTATTTCAACATCCAGCAGTAATTTTATACTATAATCAGAATAAAGCTGTGCGGAAATATCAAACTTCCAGTACATCCATTAGTGGTGAAAAATAGATAACTGTAGTTACAAATGTATTTTTCATTTTCTTCCAGAAGCAAAATCCATTAGGCTCAATAATCTAATTAACAGTGTTTCTCTGGCTTTATCATCAGTTCCTAGTATGGCCATTAACTCAATTCGACCAACATAAAGGCTTTGAGAGCAGATGAGAGCAGCTAGTGTGAGCAGATCATCAACCATTTGTAAAACCAGGATTGAACATTCCTTCCTTAGATGCTGGCTTTCCAGTATCATGTACAGCATATGCTGTGCAATTGGCCCACAGTAGAACATGGGCTGCGAGACTGAAATGGCCAGTCTGAATTTGACAACAAAACACACAAGATGGCAGCCCCAGCTTCTTTACATTTAAAAGAGGTTACACTCATTCGAAAATCGACTATGTATTGATCACCTTTGCTACTTGGGTAAAATAGATAGCAGGGAAGATACTGATAACTTTTATTATGTTTAGTGCTAACAGGGAATCTTTCTGAGATGCGGTCCCTTAATAATGGCAAGATATGAATTTAATGGACCTTGCGAAGCAACCATAGGTCAGTCAAGTGGCTGTTAATAGCAGACAAATTAGATAGTATGACGTAGATCTGTAATGTATTTTTTTACATCATGTCTCAATTTATTGAATATCCACCTTCGATATCCCCATTATAGCTATCCATGGCTCTTTTGTTGAGAATTTAAAACCATATCTAATCAAGTGGTCTCCACATAATGTTAAAAGAGGAATGTCTAAGTGACTCTTGTGTAACCCTTGGGACACAAAGGGTTGCAAAGTGGCTAAGAGGCAGTTAGTTAAGGCTCTAAAGACTAAAAGTGCTAAAGTTGTGCTAGAGGCCAGGACTGAATATAAGAAAGTATTATCTCTAGCCGAAAGGAGAGGGGTTGAGGCTAATTGGAACAATTTGATCCACATAGCTAAAATTAAATTCTGCACAACCTTCTGAAAAATAGTAGCACATGGCAGCAAAGATACATATACTTGCATGGAGCATTATTTAGACCCTGAAACTGGGAGCCATCATTTCACTCACCTTTATTCTGAGACCCTTGAATATTCTCAGACCCAATAAGGATTATCCAATGGACAATCAAATTATAGTACACAATATAAATATATCTTACTTTAGTCTAGAAGAGACAAGGGGGACTATTGATGCTATTAGTCTAGGCAAAGCTCCAGGCCGCGGCAAAATACCATGGGACCTGCTGAGGCATGATAAGGATGTCTGGGTACCTTATATGGCAATTAATTCACTGTCTCCTCTTAAGCCGATAACAACTTTCAGGGCTTCACCCGCAGCCTCCTGGTATTCGGACGAACTACGACAACAGAAATCTGCGTGTAAAGTTCTGGAAAGACGCTGGAAATCTGGGTATTCTATGGAGAGTAAACTAGTTTACCGTAAAGCCCTTAAGGAGTACCGGAATCTGATTGTCAAGTACAAAAGAGGTTTCCTAGCTGAGCAGATTGACAAAGCTAGTAATGCCCCGCGTGAAATCTTTTCAATTGTTAGATCATTTACAGAACCCCAGGCTCTGATTAGACAGCAGCCTGTTTCCCAAGAACTCTGCACTCAGCTCTCTGAATTATTTGAGGATAAGATTGCTCAGATTTACGCCTCTTTCCCTATTAGTGACAGTATTTACTCCCCTGTGGTACAGTTGGACCTTAACAATCAAGGTCCAGTTCTCTCAGAATTCATAGAAATATCTGAGGATTCTTCTCTTCGGGAATTACTTAAATGTAGGTCAGGATCCCCTGGAGACCCCTGGCCTGCAAAACAATATAAAGCGTTAGCATCTTTCCTGAAATCCACTTCTCAACCCTATATGGAATTCTTCTTTAAGCACAGGCGTCTATCCAGAAGTATGGAAACATGCCTTTTTAGTCCCGATCCTAAAAAAGTCCAAAGCAGACCCAGAAAATCCGGCCAACTATAGGCCGACATCACTCCTTCCAGCTCCAGCCAAGATTTTGGAGAAACTAGCTCACCAGCAAATTGCCGGTTTCATTGAGAACCATGGTCTCTTTCACGACTCCCAACATGGCTTTCGTAGAGGCTATAGCACAGAGTCAGCCCTCATTGAGATGGCGGATTCAGTCCGCTGGACACTGGATCGGGGCTCAAGGGCGGTGTTGGTGCTGCTGGATTTATCAGCGGCATTCAACACCGTCTCTCATTCCATACTGCTGGAAAGATTGAGGGCTATAGGAATCCAGGGTAGGGTCCTCAAATGGATCAGTTCGTTCTTGTCAAATCGAAGGCAACAGGTCCACACCCCCCATTGGCTTCTACAGCTAGGCCATTGAATGGGGTGTCCCCCAAGGCTCGTCATTAAGCCCTCTTCTATTTAATGTGTACTTCTCTCCTCTAGCTGATATGATTTCTCGGTCAGGCATCAAAACAATGTCTTATGCCGACGATATTCAGCTGCTTTACTTTTGAGGAGCCTTCACTTTTTACCTTTGATCCCCTTAAATCCTGCCTCAGAGATATCGGCAAATGGATGGATCTTAATTTTCTAAAACTGAACGCAGGTAATACTGAAGTGCTCTTCTTTAACCAGCCTTCCCCACTAAATTCGAATTTATGGTGGCCGGAAGATCTGAGCCAAGCCCCTGTCCCCAAGGACTCCGTTAGAAATCTCGGAGTCCGCTGGGATCATCAGCTATGATTTGGGTGTCAGGTCAAATCAGTCTGGGCAGCATGTTTTTCTAAGATCAAAATCTTGAAAAAACTCATAAACTATCTGCCCTGTGCTAACAGGAAAACGATAGTCCATGCGTTAATAATCTCTCAGCTGGACTATGCTAATGGATTTTACCTGGGATTATCCACTGGCCTCTGCCACAAACTTCAAAGGGTACAAAATGCTGCTGCTCACCTGATTGTCTTCCACGTAGGCAGCAAATTTCCCCATATCTGCGTGAATTGCATTGGCTACCCGTGAGCAAACGAATTGAGTTCAAAGCCATGACATTAGCGTATCGAACCACGCAGGGCAATGGGTCTGCCCATCTTAGATCCATTCTTCACCCCTACTGCAATGCGAGAGCCCTTCGCTCTAACACCAAATTTTTACTGGCAACCCCCAGATTCAAAAAAGTTCGCTCAGGAGGCAAAACGTTTGAACTATGTGCCGCCCAAAGATGGAACAAACTGCCGCTTGATTTGCGTATGAGTAAAACAGAATCTGAATTCCGTCGTGCTCTGAAAACTTTCCTATTTCGCCTGTAACTCTCTGCTCTGAGGGATCTTTTTTGTTAATCAATTAGCGCCGGGACACCCCGTTGGGGTAGCTGCGCGCTTTATAAAAGGCACAATAATAATAATAATAATAATATTAATAATAAATGCAGGGTCTTCAGGTGCAGCAGTCCCCGATACGTGACAAGGAGTAGAAATAGTCCTCATTTTCACAAAAAGGAAACAGGCAGTTAAGTCTAATAGATGCCATGCACACAATATATGCTGAACAGGTCTTGAACAAGCTTGGCAATTGGAGAGATGAAAATAACCTCTTGTCACCATAATCATATCACGCGTCAGTACGACAGATCAGGTGTTCAGGCTCTGCATTGCTTGGAAGTACATATAGTTGAAGGGAGGCCATCTGTACGTCGCATTTGTTGACCTAAAAGCAGCATTTGACCTTGTCAAAGAGGCCCACAAGATGCCTCTCATGGACTTCGTTAAAAAGCAAGGTATACCTGACAAACTCCTATCACAGATAACTAGACTACATCAAGATAATTATGCCATTGTTTGCTGGGGTCCATGTGGCGAACACACTGAAGCTATTCCTGTATAAAGGGGAGTGAGACAGGAATGTGTGTAGACACCCACTCTTATCTCCCTATATAAAGCATCTGCAGGAGTGTAACCATGTCTCCCGAAGCTCGGTGGGGCCCCTGTCCTTGCATTAATGTTTGCAGATGATACTATCTTGCTATTTCAAAGTCGAAAGGCATGCAAAGGCTACTTGTTGGTTTAAATAATTACTGCTGTATTATCAAGGGTCTTGAGATTAATTCAAGTAAAACAATATACATGTCCATAAGCCCACATAAGATCTTCAGAACAAATATCATCCTACAGCAGCAACAATTGGAGCATGTAACCAGTTTTAGTTATCTGGGTATAATACTGAATTCTACACTATCATGGTGCCCCTCATAAACAAATATAAAACGGTACTTGCCCATAGTTTCATGGCTATTATTAAAAAACACCAAACCACTATATCTTAAGCGATCTCTACTACTGTAGCAGTCTATAAGCACAAGGCCCAAGTAGCAGCACTTTGTGGAACAGAACTGTGGAGAGTGACCAATCTAGACAGGCTTACCCTGAGTGAGAACAAGATTATAAGGATGTTACTACATCTTTCTAGGTGTACCCCCTTGATCCCAGTGTACCATGATATTGATTTTAAAGAATGGAGCATTTAGCTGCTCTGAGACCTTTGCTCCTTTGGATAAGGCTGTGGGACATGCAGGAAGTTGTGTATTACAGGGAGGGACAAAGGGAACTGTTGGATCTTAATAACTCCACCACTTTTCCCCTGGTTCCACTATATGTACACATAGTTTGTCAAACTAGGCGCAAGTTCTTTTTGGATTGACCTTTGCTTTTTGACGGTTCATTCCAAAATGCTTTTGAAGTGGACTGATTGGGAGTTCCTTTTAAATTATCTTCATCAAAGCCTCGTTTGGGAAGGTTGTCTGAAATGTTCGCACAGTTTTAAATAGTTAAACCAAGCCCAGGTTTTGATCCGTATCTAGACGTTGTTTAAAACCAATTAGCAAAAACGCTGTATATGAAATCGATTTGAAACTCTTCAAACCAACTCATTTACAGCGAGTTGGAATCCTGATAATTTTGCTGTTGAGGGAATTAATTGCACTTTATGTACGTGACATGAGAAAATTCCTAACAAAAGCAATAGAGCTGTGAGTGTCAGAAAGCAAACATGTTACCCGAGGCAGGTATTATTTGTGCAAAGGAATATTGGCATGGCCAGCGGTTGGGAGTCTGAATAATTAACCCATATAAAAAAAAAAGACGTTGCAAAAATCGAGAAACCTGAAAATAGAATGTTACCCTTGTCAAGAAATACTCGATGAGCTGGAGAATAGGTCAAGGAGAAAGAACATGTCATTAATGAACCTACTTGAGCTTGAAGTGAGAGAATGATCTAACAATCCCTTGAAGGCTGCAGCTGTGAAACGCTGTGATTGACCAGACAGATAACTCCCAAAGTACATATAAAATGCAATTAGGAATGTCAAAAACCTCCTCCATGTGCATGAAGGCCAAATGTTAGGGTTACATATTTTGGCAAAAGGGTGTAATCAATCACAGTAAATATTTTGCAATGTATATTGCAGCTTCATAATCATAAGATATACTCAGTACATTAAATTAAATTGCAAAATAGTAAAATATAACGCGTTAAAAATGGAAAAAGTCAGCGTTTTAAATGGTTAAAAGGTGAATTTGGAATGGAATACTCTACCATTCCCATTGCACCAGGAAAACAACATACCTGTTTGAGAGAGATTTATTACCATGGCAACTATAATCAACATTAAGTTTTAGTACAGTGAAGGTTATGAAAAAATAAAATTTTGTCCAGTGTTTGTGGATTAACTTGTGCTCAGTGAAGTGTAAAAAATTGTTAACACGCATTTTCTAACATGTACTATTAATTTACTTTCTAGATTACACTTCACAAACAAAGAGATTTATTAGGAATTCTATTTTAGAATTTGGTGATTAGCCAGCCTGGAGGGAGCATTTTTAATGCCCCAATCCGCTGGGAGCAGACTTGTCTGTTTGCTCCTGTTTGGTCGGAGATTTAAAAATGCTCCCGCCAGACGGGAGCAAGCATATATTCCCCTGCCCATGGTAGTGCTGAAAGTTAAGCCACTGTGTCCCGGGGGTGGGCTACCTGTAACCCAGTTAGTGAGCAAGCCCCGGGGGATAGAGTCCCCGGAGCCTTTAAAAACTCAAGAGGGTGGGCCACTCAACCCCCCTCCCTTTTAAATAGTTCAACTGGGCCCCTGGGAATGGGGTCCCTGTCACCTTTTAAAAGCTTGGGGAGGGGGGGCGTGCAGCATCCCTCCCCTTTTATTTGCATTTTGGCCCTAAGTCATTGGGTCTGCGGGCCTAATTAGATTCTGGGAGGGAGGATGTACGTCTCCCTCCCTCTATTTTATCAACTACGCCCCTCGGCAACTGGGGTCCCTGCAACATATTTGGGCCCTCTCTTCTTTATTTAATGGTGATCCCATGGGATGGAGTCCTCAGAGTCTCTCAGAATAATGAGGAGGGAAGGCATGTGTTCCCCTCCCCCAAAAGTATAAAGTTTATGTTGCCTCTGGGACCTTGCACACCAGGGGATATTTTTTTTTTATGACATGCAGGTCCTACACAAATAAGTTCCAACATTTTTTAAAACAGAGGTTTTTGCCTTAGGCGTGGTCCCTCTGGGACCGCACCAGCATGCCTTGAGGGTCAAGGTATCCTATCCTGCCCCCTACATCTTTTTTGAACTTTTTTCTTAGGACTCAAGACTGAGTCCCCAGTCCTAATTAGGGATGGATGGAACTCATGGATTTTCACCCCGCGAAGAGCACTGCTCATGCTGCAATTTAGTGCCTGTAGCACGAGCAGCACTGACAAATCAGCACAAACGTTACCATACGTGAACAAAAGAGTGCAGCCATTCAAGCTGATTTTGCTGCTGCTCGAATGGAAAATCTACTCGAGCAGCAGCAATTCTATTCCATAGCAGCCCACTGACTGTGTCTGCCCGCAACCGCCCATGTTAGAAAATAGTTCTAGGGAATGCCAAATATCACTCACCAGTATTCCACATTATATAGTCAAAAATTATGTAGGCAACACGTCCTCATTAATGTGGTGGCAGCCAATCAGATTTCAGCTTGAGGCTCCGTGTCCCTACATATACAATTTGTTTAGCATTAATTACTCAAAAACTACTAAACAGATTGTCACAAAAAAGCACTCTTTCTGGACCAAGATCTAGAGTTCTGCCTAATTTGGTGTAAATCCATTCTGTGGTTTAGGCTGTTGCTGTGTCTAAAGATCTGAAGAAAAAATGAATATGGAAAACGTGTTTTGTGACCACCCCTTTTTCTCTGTCCCGTTTGATGCATCACCCTGAAACCTTCCATGCACACACTAGTAAATAAGTAGCACTTCTTTGGAAACGTTCATGGAGATTCCTTAAACAGCACCAAAGTTATTAGCAACACAAAAAGGCATTTCCTACGGAAACACGTTCCTAGCTAAAACTACCTAGTGGTGACTGCCACTGGGTAACATATATATATTTACAAAGGGCAAAGTGTCAAAGTGTAGACATAAAGAATCTCACACACCACAAAGATTTTTTTGGCAACAAGTTTCAACCAAACGGTCTTTCACACGGCCTAACAAACACATTGTGCACAATCACCTTATGAAACATACTTTAAACTATAGACATAAAAACATATGTGCTTTGTTGATGCCTGTCGTTCAAAATATTTCCAAGTCATGTCGCCATCACTGAAGTGAGAGCAGACATAAAAGTACATGCTAAATATTAAACATATTTAAACATTAATGCCAAAATTATCCAATGTTTATTGTCCTGCAATATTTATAATTGTAACCATGACAAGTGCTAGTGTGCACCACAGATTCACATGTAAAACGGAGAGGGAAGGGGAAGACAGATTGGACGCATGTGCGTTACAGACAAAGTATCGCTGTGTGCCCAGACGTGGGCCCCGTGCTCACTAAGCCACTGGAGTCAAGCTATCCTGGCTGAAGACGGCTGATAGCCACAAACCGGTCCTAGGATGCTTGATTCCGGTCCAGGGAAGACATGGCTTGGCAGTTTTGGCTGGACTGTTCCCATGAGGCACAGGGTCAAGACTGATTTGCATGATCAGTGCATAAGTAAAGTGACACCACATCCACTGTTACTAGTTTGTAATAAAAATGCCATGGTATTCCACCCACCTTGGTTATAACATCGATGCTGTCCCTGCAATAATAGGGTAGATTAAGCCCATGTGGTAACAGGAAGAAATCACGATAGATTGATGTGTGCTCCAGGAGAGTATTATTGGTAGAAATATTGGGTCTCCCTAATGGCTCTTCCCTATTCTTGTGAACCTTCAGCAGCATGTAACAGCAGGGTGCTGCCGGTTTGCTCATATGAAGGAAAGGGTACTCCTCTGTGCTCAGTAAGCTATGCTCTTTCCAATAATCTAGAAGAATGCAGTACTTATTGATAGTCAACCTGTAAGCATCAAAAGTGGTTGTCTCGTAGCTCTTGATCATGTTGAGGTTTCTGTTTCTTAAGGTATTTGTTAATGTCCCAGAGGACCACATTGCCATCCTTGTCTGTGGGCTTGATAATGAAGTTGTGGTCTCTTGTTAAGGTGTTTAAGGCTGTTCTCTG
Organism: Lissotriton helveticus; assembly: GCF_964261635.1. Lineage (NCBI taxonomy): Eukaryota > Metazoa > Chordata > Amphibia > Caudata > Salamandridae > Lissotriton > Lissotriton helveticus. The sequence continues at coordinate 456,451,361 of NC_136057.1, forward strand.
CCCTTTTGTCAAACTTAAAGCATAACTCTTCTTAGATTTGTGCCAGATTTTCATGAGGTCATGCATGACTACTTTGTGAAAAGTGTCTACATTGTTGTGTGGTGTTGTAGGATTACACTTGGAATTTAAGTTTCAACTAATTTGTACTGGTCCTGTCTACCTCTAAATTAAGGGAGCATAAGAAATCCCTCTCTGATGCCCAAATGGTGCAGCCTCCCTCCAGATTCATTAGGTTTGCTAAGCCCTCAATGTCACCTAGACACAAATTGTCATAGGTGGTGTCACAAACTGAGACAGTTGCAGAAGCAGCCATAATGCCTCGCTTTTAGTTTTGTTGCATAAAAATCTTTACATGTTTAAAATTTCCCATAAACAAAAACAAATCTCCTCGTGTTCTGGAATAGTCAAAGCTTGTTATAGGGCCAAAGGACAAACCAAGTTCTAAAAGTGGTTGGTACTCCCTTGTCAAAGTGTGTGATGAAAGATTTATGCTTGTCAATTGGTCCTCACCCATTATTTCCTCTTGGTTTGCCTTCTAGTTTTCCCATGGGGGCATATTGTCCTTGGCTGTGTCCCCCACCTCTTCTGGTTTTCTTCCTTTCGCGTTGTCTCCTTCTTTTCCTGTTGGTGGTCTTTTACATGTCCCTGGGTCATTTGTGAAAAATTATATTTGTCCGGTGAGGTGAAGGGGAGAGCATCTATGCTGGATGTACCTAGTTGTTCCTCCAAATCTGAGGAACCGTTTCCAGAGTCTGACTCTAAAGTGACCAATTCTTGCTGTTTCAAACACCCCACCTTTCTGAATTGCCTAATTGCGCCATTACATTTTTACCAAAGGTCAGTATACGCCCATAGGCGTAATCTTATTTGTCTCAGGAAATTGCGCCTTTTCTTTAGCTTGATTTCCTCCTCGTATTTTTCCAACCTGGCCCCCATATGTGGAAGAAAGTTGCGGATCTCATCTTGATCCAAATGCTTATCCATTAAACCCTGTCCCTTGTATCTGATGGCCTTGACTTTAAGCTGGTCTAGCACCACAAGTTACTCGTAGTTGGGGCCTTGTGCTTTTTTGGCTCTATTTTTTGTTGAAAATTTGAGAATCCATATCTATGGTTCAACTTATTGGATTATTGCTGCTTTTCTGTCTTTTGATTTATTTTAATATTCTCTATTTTTCTAATTTGGTTTGGGAATTTGTGTTCAATTTTTGCTTTATTACTTTTCACACATTGCATTTAAGAAATAACTTGCCTGCTTTGTGCAAAGCTACAATATGGTTTATCCAGGTCTATTCAGAGGCATCAGTGTTTCAACTTGATAAGGACTGTGATCGGTATTTAACGTCAGTTCTCACTCCATCCAACTAATTTTTCAGAAATGTCCGCAAACGTACGTGTAGGTATGTGAAATATGAATACGTCATTACTTACTAAATTTGAGTGCAAAATTTCTGGTGCAAGGGCACATTTAAGCAAAAGCACAATGATCAAGAGTCACTTGTATCTGTTCCTGTGCATTTGCAGTAACAAGCATAACACAAAATTCCTGTAATTATGTGAATTAAAACAGTGAAATTTAATTTTCAGCCGGGGTTAGAAAAAAGCTCACCTATCAAATCCAATTTCTTTTTTTTATTTGGATCTTCAGATGCTGTGTGAACCTGGGTTTGTGCACCATGTGAGGACTAACGGTCCATAGTAAATGACCATCCCCAGATATTGCCCTATATTTTTCTGGTGGCTGAAAACCCCTGTGCACTTTTCCATTGCTAACTAGTTATACAGTGCCTGGGTTACCCTTTTTAACATGTTTGCATAACACAAACTAACATACATTACTTACCTATATGTTCCTAGTATATAGTACAAGGTGTACTCAGGGTTTTATAAGTTAAATTTCACTATTGGACTGCAACACCTATCATGCCATCCCCATTATTGTCAGTGCACAAATGACTGAAGTCTGACTGGAGCAGATTAAAAACTGAAACTCACCTGTCAAAATAAACCCTTTTGACTGGTCTAAACCTTCCTTTTAAATATCAATAAAGTCACCCCGAAGTAGTCCTTATATCCCACAAGGCAGGGTGTATGGTATTTAAAAGCAGAACATGTAGAAATGTAATGTTAAACATTTCCAAATAGTGAGTATCACCTAAAAGCTTTTTTCACTGTAACAAGGCAGGCTGTTCCATAGAGAAACACTGGGATGCACTATAAAATTTGATAATGCCATATTTAGTCAGGAAACCTATAGAAATATAATTCAGGAAACACATAGAAATATCATTCTTTGACTCATTGTCACTGTATTAAAAGCCCAATTTACTTGTGAAGTCAGATTTCTAATAAATTTTAAGGAAATATACTTTTAGAAAGTTATCTTTTCACTGCTTAAAATCTCTAAAGGCTAATTTGCATTAGCCTCCAGCTGCCGCCCTCTAAGGGCGCAAGCCTTCAATTAGATGTAAAAACTGATTCCAGAGCAAAGACCTTGTTGTTGTAAGGTGTTTCTGTTCCTCTGGCAGGATGACCACTTGTGCAGTGCTCAGAAACTTAACTCAAATGGGCCACCCCTTTCATGGATATAGGTGGCAGGAAATGGCAGAGTTTGATTCCTTGGAACTTTGCCGAATTACATTACAATTCCGCAACAGGGCGAAGTGGACCTTTAGGGCTATTATCTTTGCACAATTTACTACATCGCATCCAAAAATAGTGTGAGGAAGGATGCATTTTGTGCTAGGAAAATAGCACAGTCAAACACCACTCAGTACCCTTAGATGCTTTGCAGTGATTATACTGTAGAGTACATAAGTGTGCCACTGCCGAGTGGTATACAGTGGTTTCTAAACTTTAGAAACCACTGCATATCACTGAAGTGCATACCCCTCAGCACCCTTACATTCTGCGCAGTTGTACTGCACAGTATGAAGGGCACTGAGGGGTATGCACTGCTGTGCTCTCCAAACAGAACGGGAAGTTGGAGCCGTCCCTCTATGTTTAAAAACAACTGCAGTGGTTTTTAAGCATAGGGGCACTGCTTCATTTTCCCATCCTGTTTAGAGATCACTGCTGTGCATGCAACTCTGCACCCTTACATACTCTGCAGTAATCTGCAGAGTATATAAGGGCACCGAGTGGTATGTCTTGCAGTGCTTACCCCTCAGTGCCCTTACATACTCTTCAATGATTATTGCAGAGTGTTTAACGGTGCTAAGGGGTATGCAATTGCACTGCAGTGATTTGGTTTCTAAAATTGGCTGCAAGAGGGAGCAGTCCCGGTATGTTTAAAAAGCACTACATATTATAATTTAATCTGCAGTGATGTTTCAATTTGAGGGACTGCTCCTTCTTCCAGCCCTGTTTTAAAAACAACAACCACTGCAAATTAATTCTGCCAGCGGAGCGGTGGTATTTAACAGTAATTACGTGTTACAAGAGTACCGCAGAAGCTTACTCACAGGCAGATATCAGATGACACCTAGATAGACCCTTTACTTTGTTCCCACAGTCAGGCAGGCACCAAACTCAGTGGGGAAGGAGCTCCCACCAGAACTAGTTTAAAGTGAGCAGGTAGTAAGTTTACTCATTTGCCTGGCCACTCTTCGGAAGTGGAAAACTTGATCTGCACAAGGGGATAAGGGTTTTAACATGTTGGATTCAGGGATGGGCACTGTGGGATTGCTTGCAGTAGTGCGCACAGAAAATACTTCAAAGTGGGTAGGGTAGTCTCAGGGAACTTATAACTCATTGGTTAAGAGAGAGCCAGTAGTCAACCCCACACGCAGGCTGGTGCCAGGCATAATTAAGGCATCCCCAATACCCTCCTCAGAACACTGGATCTGAAGAGGATTAGAAGAAGACAGAACCTGCTATCTGAGACCTGATGGGAGTCCTGAAGGACTAGACTTGCAACCTCTTCTGCCCAAGGCAAAGAAGTGGACTCCAAAGATCCCACGGATAACCTCCTGTTGAAGCAACTGGGACACATCAATCTACAAGATGCCTTTCCTGAAGATTTCCAGCTGACTAATTCCAACTGGAACTGCCTTGGACCCTGCTGGTGGCCTCTGCTGGAGGGAGTCCTGACTCCAAAGTGCTGCTCCTGAGGTGTTGGAATCCTTGGCTGTGTTTGGCTTGATTTCTCCTACCAACCCTGAAAATCTGCGGTTTAGAAACATTTTGGCTACAGAGACCTCTGGAGGACTGGAACAAACCTGCTAACCCGAAGTTGCTATTATCCCCCACTTTGAGCTTATTTGCCATTGTTAATCCTCTGCAGTAGGCATGGTAACTGACTCATGAATCCCCATTTAGCTCCAGTTTACAGCCTTGCCCCACTGACAGAATCCAAACTCCAAAAAAGTGACTAAGTGCAAATGAAGAAATCATGACTGGATGCAGGCACCAAATGTATCCCACTAGAGAATTTTCTCCTGTTCAGTGCTTCACCAGGACCTCATCTGATGGATACCTGGCCTCATGGATCCCTCTTTGGCTTCAGCCTGTGCCTTGCACCAATAAAAACTTTAGACTTCCATTTTTTAGACTAAGGCCTGATTTAGAGTTTAGCATACGGGTTACCCCGCCTCAGGCTTGACAGATATCCCGTCTGCCATACTAAAAGTGCATTATATCCAATAGCACTTGTAATACAGCAGACAGGATATCTGTCATGTTTGTGAAGGAGAAACCTGTTAGCTGAACTCTGAACCAGGCCCAAAGTCCCAACGTAGTCCTCCAATTGGGTTGAACCTGAACCCGATGTTTACGACATCACCATCTGCCTCTAATCATGCCTAGGTCCCGGTCTACCATTTGGCGCTGAATGCTCTTTGAACTTTAAAAATTCTTCTTTCCTGTTCCCCTTATTGAATTTTTATTTTTATTTTGTGTAATTAACTCATTAAAATGTGCTATATCTTTCTATTTCAATTTGGGGTTTTTACTATGTTATGTATTGACTTTATAACTTTTTAGGTTCTTTGTAAGTGCTTTACATATTCCCTCTAAGTTTAAGCTTGTCTGCTCTGCGACATAGTGGCCAGGGCGTTGAGCTCAAGTTTATTTAGGGACTTCACTAGTTCACCCTGACAAGGATTATGTTTGTTTCTTGAGGTGGATAGTCATCACATTCAACAATACTTTTGTGATGTCAATTTCTTTAAAGTTGCTGAGCGGATTCTTTGAACAGTGTCACAGTTATTCCAAAGATGTTCACTGGAAAGTCAGAACTAACCATGCAATGTTAATTTATCGATATGCCACCAGATGCTCTAGACACTAAGCTAAATAACGGTGATGGATCAAGCCCTGATCTTTGGACTGGGTAAGAGTGGTCTGCTTAATTCAGACACTCTGTTCATCACCACCCCCTTTTCTGAATCATTTTGTCCACCATAAGCGTGGAAGGGTATACTCAGACATGAGTCCCTTGCTCACTGCTCCATCAGGATTCAAGCAAGCCGGGCCGACGACGCCTGAAATGGCAGAAACCGGTCCCCGGAAGCTTGACTCCTTTCTGGTGAAGAATTGGCTTGGTAGTTTGGTCTGCCCTGTTCCCATGATGCACTGGGCCAGGGACAGACTAATTTGCATATAGCCAGGTTCTGAGCTGGGATGGGGCAGTGAGCTAAATAACGGTGATGGATCAAGCCCTGATTTTTGGACTGGGTAAGAGTGGTCTGCTTAATTCAGACACTCTGTTCATCACCACCCCCTTTTCTGAATCATTTTGTCCACCATAAGCGTGGAAGGGTATACTCAGACATGAGTCCCTTGCTCACTGCTCCATCAGGATTCAAGCAAGCCGGGCCGACGACGCCTGAAATGGCAGAAACCGGTCACCGGAAGCTTGACTCCTTTCTGGTGAAGAATTGGCTTGGTAGTTTGGTCTGCCCTGTTCCCATGATGCACTGGGCCAGGGACAGACTAATTTGCATATAGCCAGGTTCTGAGCTGGGATGGGGCAGTGAGCTAAATAACGGTGATGGATCAAGCCCTGATCTTTGGACTGGGTAAGAGTGGTCTGCTTAATTCAGACACTCTGTTCATCACCACCCCCTTTTCTGAATCATTTTGTCCACCATAAGCGTGGAAGGGTATACTCAGACATGAGTCCCTTGCTCACTGCTCCATCAGGATTCAAGCAAGCCGGGCCGACGACGCCTGAAATGGCAGAAACCGGTCCCCGGAAGCTTGACTCCTTTCTGGTGAAGAATTGGCTTGGTAGTTTGGTCTGCCCTGTTCCCATGATGCACTGGGCCAGGGACAGACTAATTTGCATATAGCCAGGTTCTGAGCTGGGATGGGGCAGTGAGCTAAATAACGGTGATGGATCAAGCCCTGATCTTTGGACTGGGTAAGAGTGGTCTGCTTAATTCAGACACTCTGTTCATCACCAACCCCTTTTCTGAATCATTTTGTCCACCATAAGCGTGGAAGGGTATACTCAGACATGAGTCCCTTGCTCACTGCTCCATCAGGATTCAAGCAAGCCGGGCCGACGACGCCTGAAATGGCAGAAACCGGTCCCCGGAAGCTTGACTCCTTTCTGGTGAAGAATTGGCTTGGTAGTTTGGTCTGCCCTGTTCCCATGATGTACTGGGCCAGGGACAGACTAATTTGCATATAGCCAGGTTCTGAGCTGGGATGGGGCAGTGAGCTAAATAACGGTGATGGATCAAGCCCTGATCTTTGGACTGGGTAAGAGTGGTCTGCTTAATTCAGACACTCTGTTCATCACCACCCCCTTTTCTGAATCATTTTGTCCACCATAAGCGTGGAAGGGTATACTCAGACATGAGTCCCTTGCTCACTGCTCCATCAGGATTCAAGCAAGCCGGGCCGACGACGCCTGAAATGGCAGAAACCGGTCCCCGGAAGCTTGACTCCTTTCTGGTGAAGAATTGGCTTGGTAGTTTGGTCTGCCCTGTTCCCATGATGCACTGGGCCAGGGACAGACTAATTTGCATATAGCCAGGTTCTGAGCTGGGATGGGGCAGTGAGCTAAATAACGGTGATGGATCAAGCCCTGATCTTTGGACTGGGTAAGAGTGGTCTGCTTAATTCAGACACTCTGTTCATCACCACCCCCTTTTCTGAATCATTTTGTCCACCATAAGCGTGGAAGGGTATACTCAGACATGAGTCCCTTGCTCACTGCTCCATCAGGATTCAAGCAAGCCGGGCCGACGACGCCTGAAATGGCAGAAACCGGTCCCCGGAAGCTTGACTCCTTTCTGGTGAAGAATTGGCTTGGTAGTTTGGTCTGCCCTGTTCCCATGATGCACTGGGCCAGGGACAGACTAATTTGCATATAGCCAGGTTCTGAGCTGGGATGGGGCAGTGAGCTAAATAACGGTGATGGATCAAGCCCTGATCTTTGGACTGGGTAAGAGTGGTCTGCTTAATTCAGACACTCTGTTCATCACCACCCCCTTTTCTGAATCATTTTGTCCACCATAAGCGTGGAAGGGTATACTCAGACATGAGTCCCTTGCTCACTGCTCCATCAGGATTCAAGCAAGCCGGGCCGACGACGCCTGAAATGGCAGAAACCGGTCCCCGGAAGCTTGACTCCTTTCTGGTGAAGAATTGGCTTGGTAGTTTGGTCTGCCCTGTTCCCATGATGCACTGGGCCAGGGACAGACTAATTTGCATATAGCCAGGTTCTGAGCTGGGATGGGGCAGTGAGCTAAATAACGGTGATGGATCAAGCCCTGATCTTTGGACTGGGTAAGAGTGGTCTGCTTAATTCAGACACTCTGTTCATCACCACCCCCTTTTCTGAATCTAGACACTAAGCAGCATAACCTAGCAGCAGCAGATTTTAAATAATGTAAAATGAAGACGGTGGAGATGTTTTGTTGGGGCAGACAGAAAAATGGCATTGGTATAGATTATGACACGTTACAACGTGTACTAATACCATGCGTGTTATTACAACGCTGGTATTACTGCACGTTGTCATTTACCACGACCTACCAATACATCTCATACTTTTACCACGAATATGCCTTTACCACGCATGCCATTACAACGCCAAGGCATGCATGGTAAAGCTATACTCTTGGTAAAAGTGTCTAAGGTAAGTGACACTACCCTGCCCTACACTAAACCCTAATTTAGTATCCCTGCACGACCCTCCCCCGACCCTGTGTCCTTTCCCTACTCCAAAACACTACCCTGCATGAACCCCAACACTACCCTAAACCCTAAAACACTACCCCTGCAGGACCCTCCCCCTCCCCGTCCTTCCCTACACTAAAATATTATCCCCTGCATGACCCTCCCCCGACCCCAGTCCTCTCCCTACCCTAAAACACTACCCTGCATGACCCCACTGACACTACCCTAAACCCTACAACACTACCCCTGCACGACCCTCTCCTCACCCCGTCCTCTTCCTACACTAAAACACTGTCCTGCACAACCCTCGACAGTACCCTAAAGCCTAAAACACTACATCCTGCATGACCCTCCCCCAACCCCCAGTCCTGTCCCTACCCTAAAACACTATCCTGCACAGCCCCCGACACTACCCTAAATGCTAAAACACTACCCCCTGCACGACAATCCCCGACCACCAGTCCTCCCCTTACCCTAAAACACTACCCTGCACGACCCCATACCCTACCCTAAAACCGTACTCTGCACTACACACACACACCCCGACCTGACCCCCTTTTACCTTAAAATAGTAACCCCCACCCCAAGCCCAATCCCCCTTAACTCTCTCTCCTCGTGTTTCCTCTCTCTCCTCCTGGTTTCTGCTGCACATCGGGTCTGCGGGGTGGTGCACATTATTGTGAGCAAACAGAAGAGCCTCTGTTTCCTCACAACGAGGTGGATGTCCTATATTTTTTTACATCGCATGTGCTTTTACCACTCATGCCTTCACAACGAAAGTTGTTGTAAAGGCATACATGGTAAAAGCATATGAGATGTAAAAAAACACGCAGTAATTGTAGTGATGGAGCCACCCGGTCCGCACTATTCATAATTGCTAAAACAGGCACCCGGAGGGCAGGCACGCCCAATGGTATAAATAAAAGTGACCGCTTGGGTCTTGGCCCATACTATAACAGTGAGTGTTGGTGTCACATTATTAACCCCTTGCATGCTGGTGACTAACCCCAACCGTCACGCTACGCGGTGCTCGTGTGCTGATGACGGCTGGGGTTCGTCACGGCCCCGCCCTGTTTATTTGTTTACCGCACAGCGGCGGAAACGGGCCAGCAGCGAAGGGGTTAATGTCTAGTAATTAAGGCCTACCTTGTATTCCTGAGTGTCGGCTTTGCCAAGGCTGATCACCACAGTAATGACTATGCGTTGTTACATTGCATGCGTGGTAATGCTTGTGATGTAATGGTATGCTGGGAAACAGCTGTGTTGTAATGGCTGTTTCCCGTTGGTATATAGTCTAAGAAAGACTGGAACAATGTGTTGACCTCTGGAAAATAGAGTTGTGAAGGGTTATTTGGCAGAAACTTTTTTCAGGATTTGCAAATAAAAATACAGGTTTGTAAGATTTTGACAACCTCAGTGTATGAGGTTAAGGCATTGTCCGAAAATAAAACAAATAAGACTGCAAACTGTCTTAGCAGGGGGAAACCAGGTGGCCCAAAAAATCGGGCCACTAGAAAGGGTTGTCCACAGGAGGGAGAAGCAGGGACCATTAGAATCTTTTTTTTTCTAAGTTAAGCCATAAGCAAAGTTGCCTGACGTCTGCCAAGGGTATCGAGGTCATTGAGCAAAGTATTTCCTTTTGGGTGGGAATGAGTGGCTGCAACAGGGAATGTCAACTGGTGTCATTGGCATGGAAACAGAATGTGACCCCAAGCTGGTGCAAGAGTGCATCAAGGGGGGCAGGTTAGGTAATGGGTAAACAGGAATTGAGATAGGACTGGGCTCAGAGGAACACCACAGGAGCACCACAGGTAAGAGATCTGGAGTCAAAGAAGAATGGACAGATCGTAACCTGTTGAGAATAGTCAGTAAGAAACGACTTATGCACTGACTGACTTAATGGACCTTGAAATTCAGCTTTAGTCAGCGAGGACTGCAGTATATTATGAACTATGATGTCAAATGTGGCGAAATCTAACAGCTTCAAAAAGCCAGAATTGTCTGAGTCGACAGGTTTCCTCAAATTGTCTAGAGAAGATGCAACCACTTAATTGATATTATGGCGAGAGAAAAAGCCTACCTAAAATCGCCAAATATGGTATTCTGTTTGGTCAACATCTGTAACTGAAGAAGTGCTACCTTGTCAAAATAAGGAAGGAGGGAAATTGGTTGAAAACTGTTAGGTTCAGCCAGTAAGGATGGTTTCTTGAGAAGCGATTACCAACTGCACATTACCATTTAAGGGGCAAAATATCCCCTGCGAAACAGAGCAGGTGAAAAGATTCACTAGTAACTCCGGTTTGCCCAGGAGAAACGATTTCATAATTCTTGTTGGGATAATAAGTAAAGGGGAGCTGGAGGGCCGATTGGGTTTTATGAGCAATAGCATTTGTTCATAACTGATAGCCAAAAATAAGTTCACGTAAAAACTGTCAACAGACTGTAAAGGAATAGGTGATGTGAATTCAGATGTGGGTATAATCTCATAACGATTTATTAATGTTGAAAATGTTGTTTGTTAGATAGAAAGCCATATTATTGCATATTTGGGGAAATTGCAAAATATTATGTGCTCGGGTTTTGGAGTCTTGTAGTTCTCAATATTATGAATGTGTTATTTGGTTAGTTTAGAAGCCAGACAGAAAGAAGCAGCAATTGTATAGGTTGCATACAGATTAGGACCATAGTTCTTGCGCCTCTGTCTTTCTGTTATGCGAACATTCAGTTTAAGAGGTTTTAGCCAAGTTAGTTTAGCTTCTTATGAAAGGACTTGTTTCATATATGGAGAGATATCAGTATATCTAATACGAGTGTTAAAACAGAGTCGACGTTAGCTGTAATTGCATCAGGGTTTTAAACTTTTTTTATTACTTCGTTTATTGAGTTTTTACAACAAACATTGCAACAGTACAATTTGCATTACAAATAATACTGCACATACAGCTAGATTAATCAAAGACCCGTTTTGCGAGTCTTTAATAGCGATTCATAAGGAATCGCGATTACAGACTCGCAAAACGGGATTCATGTAGGAATCGCAATATTTATTGCGATTCCTACAGCTTCCTTATTTGCGATTAGCTAATTGCTGGGTGCCAGGGGTGTCCAAAGGACACCCTGTAGCACCCCTGAAATGCAAGTTTACACAGGTGTTGCGCACACACATGTCCAAAGGACATGTGTGTGTGTAACATGCAAATAAAGTGCTTTTTTCTATTTTTTCGCTATTTACCACAAAGTCAGACTTCGTTGTAAATAGCGACCAAAAATTGCGAATTCGCAATTAAAAAATGGTTAATGAATTGCATTTAAGGAATCTCAAATAGAGATTCCTTAAATGCAATTCCTCGCAAATAGGCGATTTCGCTATTAGCAATTTTTGCATTTGGGATGATGAATCCCAAATGCAAAAATTGCGCTCGCAAAGGGCCAGATTCGCAGAATCTGGCCCTTTGCGAGCCGAATTGTCTTTCATGAATCTGGCTGATTGTCCACCAGAGGATAATATCATTCAAATAATGCAAGATGAATCAGGGGAGGGAGAGAGGCTGTAGGCGGGAGTGGACTAAGGGAGATGAGGAAAAGAAAGTGGGGGGTGGGTGGTAAACAGGGGGTTAACTAGTAATTTCACTCAGAAGTTACACACCTTACAAGATAGTTATTAGGACTAGAAAAAGCACATACGTTCAGGGCACATTGTTAAGGCACCAGTCGGACTCAGTGGGGTGTGCGGGCAAGTCGGCCCCAAGTGGGAGGGGCGCAGGCTGGGACGCCGTTCCCGACCGGAAAACTACAATGGCAAGCCATATCTTCTGTAGAGTTGCTAAGTCTCCTAAGATAGTTTGTCAGGGGAATCCAAATGTCCTCAGGGTGAGAGCGGACGGGCATCAGCTCCCAGTGCCCGTCTAGCAACTCCTGGCAAAGAGTTACATCATGCATCCATGCTTTTCTCGTGGGAGCCTGACACCTGCCCCAGTGGATTACCACCCTAAGCTTGGCCAGTAGAAGCAGCATCGCCATCAGCCTACAAACCCCAGGGGGAATCGCATGACGTACCCCAAAAGAGCAACTAGGGGCGCATTAGCCAGTCCGTAGCCAGTGATGCAAGTAATATCTTTAAACACTGTTGGACAAAAGTCGCAGACCTCAGGATAACCTCATATCAAATGAAGGATATTCACACATGGCACAGTGCATCGCAGGCAGCTTAGGACCTCCACCAACCTCATCCGCTGCAGTCGAACCGGTGTATGATATAGTCTGTGTAGGAATTTAAAGTGAATCAGCCACAGCCTGTAGTTTGTGGAGAATGCTCTAGATAGCGTGCAGCAATCTAGGACCAATATTCCTCACTTATTTCAATGTTGAGATCCTCTGTCCTAAGCTGTCGTGCATGGGCAACCCTAAGCGGGGCTGTTCTCAGCATGCCAGTATAAATGCGGGTTATCAATCTACGTGGTGAGGGGTTACTGAGCAGTTTCTTCCATACCATGAACACATGAGGAGCCAGGGGGAAAGTGTCATGGAGGTGGAGTATAGCTTCTCGTAGCTGGCAATACCTCCTGGCATCCAGAAGCAGTGCCGGATAGTACTGGATGACGTCTTGATATGTAACAAAGGAATTGTCAGGGTATATCAGCCCAAAGTAAGCTTTAGACATTGGAGTTGTGCCTTTACTCCAGCCTCCCAAGCCACGGGGATCAGAGGATGTCCCAGGATAGGGACAGAGGGGATATACAGATGGGATAGGTGTGCTCATTTCCGCAGCTTACTCCACGGCCAGGTCGTACAAGCCACCTTATCTGCCTGTTGCCCTTCTCTGCGAGGAGGTCCATAAAGTACAGTCTGCACTGGACTAAAAGCCATATGGTCCACCTCAGGGTTTGTGTGAGGCTGCAACTTGATCGAGTGTAGCCAGAAAAGGGCAAAGTGCGCTTGCGCATTGAGAAAATGGAGTTCCATATCTGACCCCCCAAGGCCACCATGTTCAAAAGGAAGGGAGAACAACTCCCAAGCTGCGATTGGATATCCACCAGCCCAGGCCAAGGAAATGAAATGAGATCGAAGTTGTCAACTTCAACAGGCCGTGAGAGGAAGAGATAGTTTGATAAAAAGAAAAAGGAATTGGAATTTGGGCTATTGATAGCCTACTGGTCAGAGACAGCGGGAGCCTCGACCATGTAGGCACGTGGTCTTCAAGCCATGGCTTTAGCTTGCCGTAGTTTTTCCTCCACAGTACAGACCGTGTCTGCAGCCCATGTCAGAGGAAAGTTAGGATCAAAGATCTATGTAGTGTCAGTGAATAAAAATAATATAGATTCCGTCCAATTAATATTAATGCCTGTAACGCCCCCTGAACGGATGAACTCCTAAGGAAGTGGATGCAAGTTGTAAGACAGGTTCCGCATATATAGATTAACTTCATCTGCAAACATGGAGACAACCATGACAGCGAAGGGAATGGGAGACACTGGGCATCCCTGCCACATACCCCGGGCAACCTGAAAAGGAGTGCTATCAATTCAGTAATTCTAAGGCGGGTGACTGTCAAGGTATATAACAAACGGATTAAATGAATAAACTTGTGGCTCACACCAAGGTGCGGTCTTGGAGGAGTCGAGGAATGCAGCTTCAGAGGTCAAGAGTTTGGAGAGTGGCAAAAAAGGTGCAAAGATTATGGGCTGCAGAGCGCCCAGGAACAAATCTGGAGTGGTCTGGGCGAACCATGTGCGCAAGGAGATCCAAGAGGAATGTAGCAATAAGTTTTGATAGGATCTTGTTGATATTTATTGTGGAACACAGGTGGTAGGAATCACACTTTTTAGGATCCTTATCAGGCTTGAGGATGGTGTCGATGGGGGCCTCTTCTAAGGAAGGATGCCTGTTTGCACTGATTCCTTGTACATGTTGAGAAGATGGGTGCCAACAGAGTGCAAATGCCTTATAGAAAGATGCTGTGAGGCCGTCAAGGCCAGGGGCCTTGTCACCAGGCAGGTCCACTATGTTATCTCCTCCACTGTTAAGAACTCATCCAGAAGAAGTCCGATACCTCTCTCCAGCTAAATAAGTCCAAGGATTCCAAATAAGAGCCCAAGTCAGGGGGTGAGGCATAGGAGGTAGAATACAGGTCAGTGTAGACCTGTGTAGCCTCCTCAAAAGGCAGACATCTTGCGGCTGGACTAGCTCCGTCCCAGCAAATGCGTCAGGGTTGGTGTTAATGTTAGACAGTACTGAAGTAGGGAACTATACCCGGCTGCTAGGATCTCAGCATTGCACTTCGTCCAATTCTGTTTGTGCTTATTGTAGTGGACTGATTAGGCTTTACATTCGGAGAACCCATTTATAGTGATAGGAATAGATAAATGGTCTGTCCATGGAATAGGAGATTAATGCATATTGAAACTGAGGCAATGGTGGGGGGGGATATGAACAGCAGATGCCTAAGCAATATGATAAGGGCCATACTTCAACAGCTCTAAATTCAGTGACCAAAGTTTGTGCAGGAACAGTTGTCAAACCATGAATTGAGGTCCCATAACAGTGTACGATTTTTTTTTCAGAAGGGCACGCATAGCCAATTTTTCACTTAAGATCGGGATGAGAATAGTGAGGGAGTCTGTCGGTCTATTTACCATAACAAAAAATAACTGAGACTGAACGACTTTTAGCTCTATGATTCAAGCTTTACAGCCAGAGCTGGGTTTACCTAACTAGAGAGGCCAGAAATGGCTGTTATCACAGTTCCTCTGCATGTTCCTAGAAGGTCTAGCGTGTGGGCTTGGTGTACGAGTTACAGTTTGTTGCCTGTTTGCGAGTAATAAATTGCAGAGTTAACAATATCTGATGAATCGCGGTGTTTTGTTTAGGTTTTGTTATATTCACTTAAAATATATATTGAATAAAGTCAGTAACAAAAAACCGCACATCAGCCATGCAAACCATAAGTTGCTCACCCTGAACAACACTTACAGCATCACCTGTAATGAAACAGATACCGAGGAGGGTAGAAAGCCCATCTGACACCAGGAATTTTGCATTTGGCCCAAAAGAAAGTGGTGCAGGTGCTACTGAGGGGTGGGCGGAATTTGCATAATCGCGTTACGCACATCACCGTGAAACGTTAAAAAATCTCAGCGAACATGCAGAAATTCCGCAAACATGCGGGATTGCTTGTTCGAGATTTTTTTTTACAGTTCGCAATCATTGTTTGTGTGCTCGGGGGGAAATATTTCGCAAACACGCATTTGAGAATGCGAACAACCAAAACATTTTGTGACGCCACGGAACGCAGGATTTTGGGCAATTTCGCATTCTCTGCGGAATACGAAATTACCCAAATTCCGCAAATTCCGCGAGCGGAACGGAATTTACAGGCCAGACCTAGTGCTAACATCTGGTTTGTCTTCTTTGGAGTTGAGTTGTGGGCAGTGCCAGATTGAAGCACACGCACCACTATCTTTTAACCCACAAGCAAAATCCCTGGTGTCAGGTGGACTTTCTGGCTCCTCAGGCTGCACTTTTTGGGCTTGAGTAGGCTGACATCTGGGAAAACCTTCCAGACCCTGACAGTTCTGAAAACTAGATATCCGCGGGAGACCAGGGTTGTGTGCTTCGCATGGGTCCCAAAACATTGTCTTACTCACAATCCCCTGAACACCTCAAACTTTGACTAAAAACACGCATTGCCTCACATTTCTGTGAGAAAAATGACTGGAATAAATGGGGAGTCACAAATTTCCTACCACCTTGAGGTCCCACATGTCCTCTGATAAGAACAGTACCACCCTTTAGTGGGTGAACCCAGATACCATTTAACAAAATGGCCCTAAAGCTCTACATTGATAGATAGGCGATAGGGGTAGCTGGGGTGTAAAGGGACGAGCTGTGACGCCACCCAGGCAAACCTACGCACCACAAACTTTTCTTTAAACTAGACAATCAAAGGAATCCAGGGAGGTATACCTTGCATGGAGTTTTTCTTACCTACAATGCCCTGCAAACCTCAGACTTTGCCTGAAATCACACATTTGCCTTACATTTTTAGGATACAAACTTCTGGAATCCACAGCAATCCACCAAATTCCAAGCACCCACCATTACCCCACTTGTGCCGATGAAAACGCAGGGCCACTTGTGTGGCTGAGCGTAGTGACCGTGACAGGAATTTATCAAACCAAGATCAATGCAAGCCCATATTTTTATGTGTTAAAAGCAACAATAACCATTACTTTTAAGTATGTAATAATGTTGACCTCACCTTTGATCTGACAGATGCAATTACAAATGTTGTAAATAATCTAACAGATGAACTTACTTGTCATATTATCCTTAACATTATGAATTAGACATCTATGAATGTGATATTATTTATGGGTCGTCATATATATTGCTATATCATTTTGTTGTATTTTTATGTGTTGTTACATATTACGATAAATATTGTGTGGTCGTAAGCATTGTATTTGATCTGCAAATTGCAGTTTCATTCACGCATTCAGTGCTGACCACATTCCGGTGTTGGTAGCCAACCCCAGCTGCACATTGCCTTTGGCTGTTTGGAGCAGGTTTGGCCTGCAGGCACTGGACTTCGCCAAAGCACTGCTGCCTACCAGACTTGAGCAGCAAACCCTCACATGTGGCAAATGATCAAGCTCAGCCATAGGGAACTGAATACTTTTCTCTTCATTGCTTTCAGAGTTTCAACTTATGCGCCAGATTTGTGAATCCTGAGACCACAAGAGGCACTGATGGAACCAGTGTAGAAGTCACAAATCCTGCAACAAAAAAAATGATTTTGTATTTATTTTATTTGGCTGGTGTAAGGTAGGTTTAAGCCATGCCCTTGCATTGCAGTTATTAATACATGGAGGGCTCTGGCCCTCTGTCCCATTTTGGGAGACCCAAGGCTGACTGGAGGAGCATGAAGAGAAAGAGAAATTCCCCTAGACAGATTTTTGGATTGCTGCATTCTTGTGAGCTTGGTGGGACACACACTGGGGGATGTAGGAGCCAGGCTTTTCAATACATGTCAAATGGTACTCTTTGATTTAGGGAGAGGTCACAGGAAAGGGGCTGGGCGCATCTCAGGAAGGAGACGGGGCTGATAAGAGAATCATAAAGAGTAGGACTGGGTCTCTGGGGTAACCTTTAGGTGCACAAAGCACTATGACTGACATCCAGGGGTGACTCTCTAGTCACTCCCATGGTGTATGTTGTGGGGCTATCAGGTTTAGAGTCGCTCCTGCTGTGACAGACTGCTTTATAGAGGAAGGTCAATACAAAGGAATGGGCTACTGCCTTTCTCAGGAGTTGCACAAGCTTGGTGGTGGCAGCATACCATGTAGTGATCACTAGAAATGAGCAGGCCTTTTTACCTGTATCACTGCATGCTTAAGTCCTGCTATGACAGACTCCTTTCTCAGAGGAGTGAACACTTCAAATGGAAGCAGACCTCTATCACAAACCTCAAAGATTCAGACCCTAATCACATTTGCTGCCTGGAAATGGACAATAAGAAGGGGAGCTGGAGGCCCCCCAAATTGTCAACTGTCAAGCAGCCAGTCGGGCTGTGTAAGGAGGAGAAGCTCTGGATTACTTCTGCCCGTGACCAGGACTGTAGGTTAAGACCTGTCAATTCCCCAGCTGGGTGAGGGGACATCACTCAGGGAAATGCAAGACCTACTGCCCCTGGAACTTGGAGCACCAGTGCTGTGGATTCCGAGCTGCTGCCACTGTAGAGCTTTGAGCGCTACTCACTGTCAGCAGCCACTGCAGCCCTCCGCGACATCCAAGAGAGAAGCGTTTGTAAGAACTCTGGTAGCACAACTCTTGCATGAGTGGGTAGAACCGATTGTATGGCCGGAGGGCCCTGGGGAAACTTGTTCTGCCACATTGCAGATTGGGCAGTAGAACATGTTCGACTTTTGGAAGACCCGGAGTGGGACTCCTGAGACTTGGAATACTAGTAGGGCTTAACCTGAATGTTTCCTACAGTGAATGGGGAATACCTCAACCAGTAGTGAAAGGGAAGTTGGACTCAGGGACGTGACTATCAAACGCTTAGAGCTCTGACCTCAGGGGACTGTGTGTATCATTTGTTGATGCTCTATTTTACTTTGTGTTTGTATACAAACACTCTCATTTCATAAGAGTAAGTATTTGACTGGACAGTCATTCATTGCTGCTATTGAGTGTATTTTGGGTTGTGAGCCTTTATCTATCGTTCTCCGACAAGGCTGGGCTGCTTGACCAAAGTTACTACTGAAAGTCAAATGCTGAAGGATTAGTTGGCCCATTTGCTTGGGACCCATAGTAAGTTGGGTCCGGGACATCAGGAGTAAAAGGTCTAAATCCCACAATTGGGCCAAGTAGCTCCTGCCTGCCCCTGGCACTCTGAAAGAACAAGAATATTTTGGTAATGTTTACCTTTCATGAATCAATTGTTAAGAATACAATAGCCTATAGTGAGGGCCTTTGGAAGTACTATCCTATGGCTGCACCATTTATGGCATAATTATGGATTTACCTTGCGGCCGGGGCGGAAAACGAGTAACATGGAGGCGGTGTCTGTTAGACCCCGCCCGCCATATTATGATGGACTTTTTCCAATGCTTTTCGCCGCCACGGAAAGGCATGTGGTGTTCACTCTGGGGGCCCACTGTGGGCCCCCAGAGTGAAGGCCAAAGGGGGTGGCACACGGGGGGGTACCTGTGGTACCCCCCTGCCTTTGCATAATCGAAGAGGCAGGCACCGCGCGGTGCCTGCCGCTTCGATTGTGCAAAGGCGTGCTTTTGTTTTTTACATTGAGGCGGGCAGTGCAGTGAGCACCGCCCGCCACAATGTTAAATTGAGGAATGCGCCCGCAACTGTGGCGGGCGCATCCTAATGGCAATGTCGGGACCCCCGCCCTTTCGGTGGGCGGTCCGACTTCCGCTAGGGTGGCGGGCGGGCAAAGCCTGCCCGCCATCCTAATGAGGCCCTTAGTCTCCCAGGGGTCCTGACAGGACTATAGCTCTGCAGCTAGGTTTGGGGGCTGTCACTGTAATTACAAAACCCATATTGCACAGGGAACCAAGAAATATTTTCTATTTTTAACAGCTAACAGCTGACTGCGAAATATGGAGTTTAAAAACTATTTCGTGAAATCAAATCACCCAAACATGTAATATACGCAGCATATGAATGTACACATGCTTCCCATATGCACTCACATCATCCTACGTTTATAAAAGTTTCAATGTAGGGTGTGTGTGTTGATGTGTTGCATCCACAAGGTCAAAGAGGCAATAGGCGAACTTGTCTTTATTTAACTTTGTAAACCTGTGTGTGTGCTCTGATCCATAACACACAAACACAGCACAAATGACGAGTTCATTTAGGCGATGATATGAAGAGTAGTTTTTCAATCACACTGACTCTCGAGCTGGTGGTAGAGAGGCTCGTCCCCTGGGGTCCCATTTAACCTCTATGCCTGTGACAATGACTCGCGACTGCGCCTGTGACGTGAGCTGAATTGTAGAGTGGCACATCAAGACTGAAATATTGCCAGCAGAGTAGGGAAGCATTTTTAGCCCTGGTGGTAACCTAAAAAAGATCAATTAAATAGAACTGCTTTAGATCCTGGCACTAATCACTCATCATCATGAAAACTGATGCACACCTGTTTTACGGATATCACAAATGACGTAATAGAGGTACAGAGTGGCCTATAGTGGTATTTTCTATGTAAATGACTCTTTGCGTTTGTGATATATTTATTCATGGAAGACTCGCATACAGTGCAGTATAATGAACTAGCTGTGATACCAACCTGTACTAAACGACAGTGTGGTATTGCTGGCAGAAACATGGATAATACCCAGACAATATAAGAGTAAGTCAAGAACAACAATACTGGGAGGTTGGGACTGCTGTTCCCCCAGATATAGAATCAGAGTGCCAGAGAGCGCTTCTGCCCCAGCAGAGGCGGGGAAAGAATGTGCCAAGAATTCCCTTCGGCAGTGGCGAATAGTAGCTTTTGAAAGTGGTGAGGCGTAAAGGTCACTTTTGACTGTGACCGAGTGAGCAAAGCGAGTGACACCAATGGACTCAAGAGGGTTAGGACTAAACGTCACTTTCTCCACATTCATCAGGCAGGCACATAGTACACAGGTGGGCTTTACATTAACATAAACCTAAAACATGATGCTGAAGGGGTAAGAAGGCAAAATGTAATCACTATGTTAAACAACTTAAGTAACTGATGGATAAATATTTGAGGACAGATTTACCAGCCCCATGCGCCGCCGGTGCGTCACGTTGCGTGATACACTGGCGGCGCAACATGCTGAGTGATATTTACACGCATAGGTAAAGCCACCCTGCATGACTTTACTGTGCTTGTAAATATTACCCCTTATCACACAACACTTTGCGTGTTGGGGGAGTGACATTGTTGTTGATGTGGGTGTTCCCATGCAACACCTATGTTCACTGATGCATGTCCAGATTCACGAGCAATCGTAAATCTGGAAATATGTCAGAATGCTACACCACCCAAGGGTGGCGTAGCGAGGTGACACGAGGAGAAATGTTTTCATTTCTCCTTGGTTTTTTTCCCTCTTCAATGTGTGCTGCATTCTACAGCACACATTGGAAGAGGAAATCACTTCAATTGATTGTTTTTGTGCAGGAAGGATACTCTTCCTGCACAAAAACAATCGCCCCATGACACAGGCATCCTTGCACCATGGTGCAAGTGTGCCTGCGCCGGCAAATGGCAGCAGTTTGTGCGCCAGCGCGGGGAGAGGTACAGAGATGCAACATAGTGTAAATATGCTGCGTTCCTGTGCTTCAAAACTAGCACGGCGCAGCAAAATGACTTGCGGCACCGCGCTGAGTTAGTTTCTTGTATTTTGCCATCATTTACCAAATTACTAGTGCATACAGCTACTTAGCTAGACTCCTCTGTGCTTTTCTTACCCAATCTGTTGTTATTGTTATATTTTCACTTTTGTTTGCTGAGCTGCAGTGCAAAAGGCTGAAAATTCACTGTACCCAATGTCACTGCATCACTGGAGTGTGCATGTGTTTACCTCTAGCAGGCAGGGACAGCCAGTGACACGCCACCTTTCTGCTCCCGGCACACATCTGCTTTTTTTTTTAAATGCAAAAGGGAAAGTTTAGAGGAAAAACATGTGAAAAGAGATTTGTTGCCGGACACTTTTTTTCTTTTAGCCCCTCCTTTAAGAAACGTATTTTATTGCTTAAAAGAGCTACTGTGAGAAAGCACTCCGCTCACACCCCCCGGGAAAGGCGGGGCCGGCATCGGCCACGCCACAAGTATGGCGGGCACACCGGCCCCCCCTCCCGATCACGGAGGCGAGCCTTGTCGCGACATAATGACGCAACAGGCGCGCCTCAACGCTGGTTGGTCCCCGGTCCGGAGCGTGACCCGAAAGTGATAGAATCACTTCTGGGTCACACGAGGGAGAAAGGTCAGGCTAGTTAGAACTGGCCTGGCGGGTAAGGTGTTAAAGGCTGAGGAGCGCAGGAGTGTGTCTTTTGACTCACCGCTTCACAGCCTGCCGCACCAGCCTCGCTGGGAGGCTGTAATTGTTTTTGTTTTTTCTTGCAGGTGGCCTGGATTGTATTGTTAAAGGAATTTGCATTCCAGAGGCGGTGGAGGAAAGAGTTGCGGTGTCGTGGGAGAACCGTCGTTGTTTTCTCCTTTTTTCTTTTGTTGTTCCTCTGCAGGCGCGTCAGTGAGCAGCGGACCGGCGGTGTCTTCACCTGTTTTTATTGTCCCTCTGCAGGTAGCGGCAGGGAAGATACGTGCAGCAGTGGTGAGGCGTCGTGGGATACCGGCGTGTTTGTTTCCTGTCCGGACGCGGCAGACAAGGAGCGGCTACACCTTGATGCGGTCGGCGAGAGTGGGGAAAGCACTTCGACGCTGCTGGGACCCGACCCGCGCCCATCCCCGCTTCATGAGCTGCGTGTAAGAGAAGCACATACAGCGCTTCTCACAGGTACCGCGGGAAACTGTACAGGAAGGAGCTTGTCAGGCAACGCACATAAATATCCCCAGGCGGTGAATTTTTGCACACAGGCACATCGCTGAAACCAGGGGGTAAAAGTGCTTGATTTGAGCTACACGTTGGGCAAAAAACTGGTAATTTTTAACGGAAAGGCTGAGGAGCCCCTCACAGGCCATGGTTCGAATCCGGGCAATGCTTACAAAAAGAGCCCCAGGGTGTAATGCTTTGAGCACAGTGAATGTTTAAAAATGTTGGGGTAGAATAGCCCGTTTTTTGTGGGGAAAGTGGAACTTGCTACAAGACTGTTTTAAGTGTGAGGCACAGTATAACAAAAAACATAGTTTGAGAGTGGTCTGTGACTTGGGCAAGTGCATTTACATGAATTGTGTACTACTCTGGGGCCAAGTTTTGTATTTTGCCCGGGTGCATTATCTGCTGGCACGTGTTTTTTTTTTACTGGGTGTGGGTCTCATTTCAAGTAAATTTATACATCTGTGTGTAACATGTGCTGAGCTCTGAACAAAAGATACAGCTAATATCGCAGGAGGGGGGCTGACCTTTGTGGTAGTGTACAATAATTGCAGTGGTAGAATACAGATTGATGTGTTGTCAGTGAACTAATCTTCTGCTTGTCCCGATTATAGAGTCCAAATACAAAGAGACTCACCACGGTAGCGCATCTGAGGCAAAATGAGGGACATCGCTTAAAGAGGGCACAGACAGGCCTGCATTTTCACCGCTTCTGTGGGCCGCACAGGCTTGAGATTACTCGCCTAACCCCCAGGTTCCAGATTAGCTGGTGTGGCGTGGCTCCAGTTGCATGGGTGCTTACGGCCAGTTTGTGTACCTCCAACAGTAATAAGGTAAGGACCTGGACAAGGAACCAGGCCTGTGAAATATTGTGGGGTCTCTCTCAGTAAGAGTAAATACTTAAGTGCAGATAGCATTGTGTACGCGGTGTTATTGTTTAGCATTTTTATAAGCGACCCTGCAAGTTGGTTAGAAGCTATGGCCAGTAAGGCAAAGCGTGGCAAGAAGTGTGCCCGCATGGAGCACATGAAGGAGACAATGATGCGCAAGATGGTGACTAGGATAGAAGATGGAAAAAGGTTGATAAAATAGGGCAGAGCCTTGCAGATCTCAGAGAGAGAGTTGAGGGTCAGGGTGAGGCATTTGAGAGGCCTAAGCGAACCATAGTACCCCCCAAACCCACGGGGGAATTGGATCCACTCCCAAGGCGGACTAGGCCCAAGAAAGGGAAGAGTCTGTCAAAAGCCCCCTTGCCAGTCCCCCATCTCGGCCCCACTCCATCAGCCTGGGACGACTCCTGGTGGCCAACAGTGCTAGGAACAGACCCAGAACCCACCGACCACGCACGCAAACTGGGGATCATCCTCGACTCCACCCTCTCCATGACCAAACAAGTCAACGCTGTCTCCGCATCCTGCTTCAACACCCTCCGAATGCTCCGCAGAATCTTCAAATGTATCCCCTCCGACACGAGGAAAACCATCACCCAGGCACTCGTCACCAGCAGACTGGACTACGGGAATGCCCTCTACGCAGGAACAACAACCAAGCTCCTGAGAAGGCTGCAACACATCCAGAACGCCTCGGCACGACTAATCCTTGACGTCCTCCGACGCAGCCATCTCACACCCCACCTGAGAGGCCTGCACTGGCTCCCCGTCAACAAGAGGATCACCTTCAAACTCCTCATCCACGCACACAAAGCCCTACACAACGTCGGACCAGCATACCTCAACGACCGACTCAGCTTCTACACCCCCACCCGCATCCTCCGCTCTGCCAGCCTTGCCCTCGCCACAGTCCCTCGCATCTGGAAAACAACCGCCGGCGGCAGATCATTCTCTTACCTCGCCGCCAAAACCTGGAACACCCTCCCTACCAATCTACGACAGACCCAAGACCTGCTGGCTTTCAGAAGACTTCTCAAGACCTGGATCTTTGATCAGTAGCAGCCCCCTCTCTCCCAGCGCCTTGAGACCCTCACGGGTAAGTAGCGCGCTTTACAAGTGTACTGATTGATTGATTGATTGATCTCGGCGGGGACGGGGAAATGCCTGGTCCATCGGGTGTGGTTCCTCTAGGGGGTCCTTCTGGGGTCCCAGTCCCTGTGGTCCCTGTGGGGGGGTTCCGCAGGGGGGTTGCACCTGTCCCAGTGGTCCCTGCACCTGACCCAGTGGTCCCTGTGTGGGGGGACCACAGGGTGGGGTCCCATTAGGTACCCCTACTGGGACAGTTCCGGCAGGTAGCAGCACCCATGATTCATTAGCCATGGGGTACGGGGATCCAAAGGGTGTTCCTGCAGGCGCCTATCAGGTCCCACAGGATTTAGTGGCAACATTAGCTGCATTTCTCCCTTGGTTAGGGAGGGCGGGATGTTGTCAACATCAGTTGGGACAAAAGAAATAGGGGAAGACCCTTTGGCTGAGGCAAAAAAGATGGTGGCACAGTTTATTGCAACACCGGGGAGGTGCGCCAGGTGAAGGGTCAGGTACTCCATCTCTTCCCCAACCAACAGGTGGGGTTCCCCCACTTGGAACCAACAAAGAAGTGCCAGTGAGCAGCCTGGCGAAGGAGAAGTTGACGTAGCCAGCTGGAGTGGCTTCAATAGGTAAGGAAGTGACATTGCCATTGTTGGGCGTGGGTGAGTCATGCACAGGGATGGAACATTTGGCCAGGCATGTAGCACGAGAAGTGAAAGAAATTATGTTGTCTGGTAGTTACGTTAACATGTTCTCTCTGCTCCTGGATGAAAGGGAAAGGGAGGAAGTAATGAAACAGAAGGATTGGATGCTTCCTAGGGAATGGCATAGTGAATTGTTAAAATTCAGGATAGAGGAGAACTTGAATAACTGGATTAGAGGTTTCTCAGTATTCATGCAGTAACAGCTGGGCATTTCCCTAACATACAAGCAGAGATGGCTTATTACCAGAGTAGGATTACTAAGGCTCACAACAAATATGTGGGCATAGGGTGGAAGCAGTATGATAGAAATTTCAGGAAGGCTAGGGCATCTGACCCATCTCTTTCCTGGGACCGCGTCAACAAAATCTCATGGTTAGATCAATTTGGGCCAGGACAGCCTGCTAACACAGCGCAGTCTTTCAACAGTGGTCATGCATTCAACTCTTGTCAGCCATTTCGGCCACCCGAAACCATGGGCCCTACCCCTAGTCCAGGTAGCGGGGGAGGATGAAAGGGGACATGCTGGGACTTCAATAGGCGGATATGCACCAGGACCCCAGGCATGTGCAAATTCAGGCATGCATGCTCTATCTGCGCTAACCCATCTCACCCAGAGACCAAATGCCTCAAGAAATCAGGATTTAGGGGACGGAAGAAACAGGAGTGAAGTGAGGACACAACATATAACACACTCACCCATTGATGTAACAGCTATGATTCCCTGGCTGAACAAGTTCCCAGATCATTCCATGGCTATGACATTGCAGGAAGGTTTTCTGTATGGTTTTAGGATCGCTGGACTTGATTACAAAGGGACACCAGATTGCAAAAACCTGCTCTCTGTTAGGACAAATTCAGGGGTGGCAGCAACAAAAATTGCAAAGGAATTACGCTTGGGAAGAATAGCTGGGCCTTTTGATTACGTCCCTGTGCACAATTCTGTCTGCTCCCCTTTGGGAGTGGTTCCTAAGAAAAATGAAGGGGAGTTCAGGTTGATTCATAATCTATATCGGCCCCTAAAGGCAATTCATTGAATGAAGCCATCAGTGAAGAAATCTGTAGTGTGAAATATACTTCCTTTGACCAGGCGGTTGATACGCTAAGGGGATTGGGCCCCGGGGCCTGCTAGCAAAATCTGATATTGAGTGTGCTTTCCGTCTGCTCCCAGGTCACGCATTAGATTTTCACCTCCTGGGTTTTAAATTTCAAGACAAATTCTACATGGATATGTGCATGCTCATGGGGTGTTATGTCTCCTGCGCATACTTTGAGAAATTCAGTTCATTTCTGGAATGGGTTTTTAGGCAGGCGACGGGGCATCAATGGGTCATGCATTATTTGGATGATTTTCTATTTCTGGGGTCAGCGGGCTCCCGGTAGTGTGTGTGGGCACTGCAGGAATTTTGCGTGCTCATGCAGGCTTTTGGGGTTCACCTGGCACCTGGAAAGACAGTAGGTCCAACAATGACAATAGAATTCCTGGGCATAGATGTAGACTCAGTACAAGGGTGTTTCCGATTACCTGCTGACAAAATTGAGAAATTCAAGACAGCATTGCAGCAATGTCTGCCAAAAGATAAGGTGACCTTGCATCAGCTATAATGGACGGTAAGACAGTTGAACTGTGCACTGAGAGTTATACCAATGGCACGACCATTCTCCCGCTCCATCTCACAGGCCATGGCAGGTCTGCAAGAAAAACACCACCAGACAAGACTGATGTCTGAGCTTTGGCAGGACATGTGTATTTGGATGGCATTCCTGCAGAACTTCAATGGCAGTGTAGTGTCGCCCGCTCCACCCACTACTTCTGTGGAGTTAGGTTTATGGACTGACGCTGCGGGTAGTTTGGGATTTGGTGCCTTACTCGGTAATGAGTGGGTGGCTCAACATTGGCCAGCATGGTGGGCAGAGAATGGTGTGACAGCCAACATTGGTTTCCTTGAACTATTTCCCATCTGGGTGGCACTAACTGTTTGGCCGGAACGTCTGCGCAATCAATCAGTGGTGTTCTGGTCGGACAATATGACTGTAGTTGAATGCATCAACCAACAAGCAGCATGGTGTAAAATGATCCTCCGCCTGTTGAAGGAGATAGTGTTGTTATGTATGAAATTGAACATACAGTTTAAAGCTAAATATGTGCCGGGGTCTTGAATAATGCTGCTGATGCACTCTCTCTCTTGCAGATGTAGGTTTTCAGGGAACACCTACCTTCTGCAGAAGCGACCCCAACATCCTTCCCAGAAGTACTTTGGCAGATTGGTGCCCCCAACTACAGAACCTCGTGGCAGCTAGCCTAGATCCCAAGACCAGGAAAGCTTATGAAGGGGCGTTTTGGGCATACTGCATGTTTTTGGGGAAGCATTGGACTGAAAGTTGGCATGACACAGGGGCACTCCTGCTTTACTTAGATGCTTTGAATGAAGAGGGGCGCTCAGTGGCGGCAGCCAAGCGACATGTGGCAGCAATCTCCTTCTTCGCGCAAACTAGGGGCAGGAGAGACCCTACCAACAGTTTCATTGTTAGGAAGGCCTTGAAATGGTGGCAGCGTCTCCATGGGTCAGCACCAGACACGAGACGTCCTATTGGGGTAGAGTTGCTGACATCTCTACTGGTGGCTCTGGACGACATATGCAGCACTACAGGGGAAGCTTTGCTGTTCTGAGCTGCTTTTTCACTGGCTTTTTATGGGGCTTTTAGGATAGGGGAGTTGGTGGCGCCGAATAAGCAGGATGTGCAAGGGGGTCTACAGTTTGAATGCAAAAGTGCAAGGCGACACCTTACTGATATCTGTTAAAAAATCCAGAACAGATCAGGAAGCCTGTGGCGAGAGGATAGTACTGCACCGGGCACATGGGAATCCTTGCTGCCTTGTGACTCAGTTAGAAGCATTCCTACAACAGAGAGCTGGTACAATGGGGGGGGGGCGTTGTTAATGCACAGTCAAGCCTGTCACGCAGGGGGCAAATTGGCGAGGGGACATCAGCATCTACACGCAATACAAGGACGGCCACATCCACAGGAATCAGGGCCACATGTTGTTTGGATTCTTGGCCATTCATAAGTAAGACGTTTGAAGGCATTTTTCTTTTCAGAAAATTACAAACACAGGGTTGAACAGGCTGGTTTTAGGGTGTCATTGCATGGAAAAGGGGGTCTCTGCCTTAGTCAGTTCAGGGGTTGTCTCATGGATCTTTTGGGTAAGGGTGGGGCTCCACTAAGTATCCACTAAGTATCATCATCTTACACTTGGGTGGGAACGATCTGGTAAATCTGGGATAGAAGGGGGCCACTGGAAGCTATAATCACAGATGTGGGCTGGTTAGCTAAGACATGCCAAGGGTGCACCGTAGTATGGTCTCAGATGGTACCCAGATTTAAATGGAGGGGGGGAGACTCTGTCAAAGCGTTGAATCAATCAGTAAAGAGGATCAACAATAAGATAGAAAAGTTGTTTATGTCTCCTCAATTACAGACGATCGCCCACGAGTGTATCAGGGGGGAGCCGTGCTTCTTAAAAGACGGTGTCCACTTGACTAAGATAGGGAATTAAATCCTATTAGAGAATCTATTGGCTTGGTTAGGGGGTTTCAGAGGCAGGGCATGACCTTTCAGTGAGCAAGTTGGGGGGGCCAGATAGTCGGTAAACTATGCTGGACTGTGGCGGTAAGGTCATGATTGGTGAGCCGTAAATTGAAGGTCCTTAGAGGGCGGTGCCATTCTCGAATGGGGTCGCCTAAGGGGAGGGACAAGTGGTCTCTCCAAGAACTCCAGGGGCAATTACAGCCAGTTGGCTGGATGGGTGCAGGGGAGGGGGGAGTCATGCTTTCTCTAGGCTGGTTGGCCACCCCGCACGTGCACAATGACACCAGTAAACGGCGCAGAAATGCAAGGCCCCCCTTTATGTTGTTAATAGAGCAAACAGGAGTAACCAGGGGGGAAGTACCCTCACTGTAAACGGACCCTCTGCGCATGCACACTCCGGCAGGAGGGCGTGGTTAATTGATAAGGATCTGACACCAGTTAGTGACCTTGCCATAGGCCCAAATAGGATACACAGAAAAGTAAATGCTGTATGATTATGGATGATGTGTTAGATTCGGATAGAAAATACCTTCGTACTAGAATTATGTTAAGGTTATCCATCTGACACCTGTACTTATCAATTGTAATCAATGTAATGCAAATGTTTTTCAGCATAATCATGTAAATATTTGTTTATCTCAACATTTTTGTTTAATTTTTTATGTTTAATAAATACGGCCGGGGGTTGTACGACCCCCGCTTCCAAAGAATTCTTCTCATGTCATTAAATAAGGTTTGATAAGGGAGGAGGAGTTATTGGTAGTCCTTGGCCATATTTACCCAGAGATGAGGACCCCCTTCATTCCAATTTCCGAACAGCCTCCCGAGCAGCTTAAAAAAAGAACAGAATATTTAGGCTTTTCCTGGATTGAAAAAGTTTAAAAATGAAAAGCGAAAACATTCCTTCCATCCTACGTTGGGGGTTGATTTAGATTCCTCACAGTTGTAGGAGTAACTTTAGACTGTAGCTGTGTGAAGTGAATAGTTATCATGAGGCATTCGTTTTAAGACTGGGAATAGGAAAACGGTTTAACCTTGAATCATCACTGCATGATAAATCAGATTCGACATGTGCATTCTGTGGTCAGGGGTCTTCTCATAGAGGCCGAACACGGTGGACGCAGCGATGGCACGGAGTCTGCGGCTAGTTCATCATCATTCGCTAAAGGCGAACTGCAAACTCAGATGTTAGGAGACCCAGAAGCAGTTTCGGAAGGGAGAATTACACGAGTGTGGCTCCCAGCCGCTTCCAATCATCTGCAAAACACCCCAATTGCTCAACCCGTGCCGTGCATCAGCGGGTTGTCCGCAGTAATGCCAGTCTATCACTGCAGACAGGTGGCCCGTGGCATGCACAAAGGCCCGGGTCATGCCATTGCGTGCAGGGCTCGCATCATGTGCAAGGGAAGAGGCCCATGTCAACCCAGCGGCCACCTTTGAGAGGATCCTACGCGTGCGGCCTAAGGTTCACCGACCTTTGAATGAGGCAACTTCAGAGCATGGCGTATGTCTGACTAGGCAACTTCAGAGTGGGGCATATACCTCTGAACACATGTAGCCATCCATATTGATTCACACCTCGTCCAAGGAGCTCTCCTGACCTCGTACAAAGAAGTAAGGTCTAGCCACGAGCAAACCCTGCGCCAATGTAGAGAACAAGCCTCCTCCCACCCCGCACTTCCCCAGTCACGTGCACAGTCTGCACCAGAGCAGAGGCCCAGCCTGGGAGAGCACCTCTAAGCCAATTCAGACACTGCTCCTGTTGTTACAACAGTGCCTGGATTGGCTGGGACACTGAGACCGGGGGCTGTGGTTTTGAGTCACACCGCCTCATTAAAGCACAGGTGGAGCAGCCTCCCGTGCACATTTCTGGTTGGCTGGAGAAAGGCTGCCGACCAATCCAACGTGTGCAATTGGGCCTGCAAGCAGCGGCACGCTGCAGCTAGTGTATACAGTAAATATTATCTGTCAGTATAAGCCCCACACCCTCAGCCCAGCCCACACTGGCTTCACCAGGACCTGCCTCAGACGCTCTTCCATGCTGAACGACTTAATAGTTTTTTAATAAAGTATGAGAAACACATTTTGAGTTGTCTGCCATGTGTGTGTTGTTGATGGGCAGGCTCTTTTGCTTTACTTTCGTTTCCCCTTCTCCCATTATGTATTGCTCATGTGAGTGTTATTATGTGATGTTGTATGGTTGTGTGTGTTTGGTGTGCATTCTGTTTTTACAAAATTGTAATTATTTCATGCAATTTGCAAGACATAGGAATGTACTTACCTATATCTTTGTGACCTGTGAGATAACAATTCCTTTTATTTATGTTTCATCAGGTGATTAACCCTAATTTATTGTGTATTTTGAATTTAATTTGTGAGAACTGTATTGTCTATTATTTTTTGTTATGATTGAATATGTTATATTTACAGAATTTGATAAATTATGATTGTACAAAAGTAAGCACCTTATGTATTGTTTTTGTGGAAATGTCATCTCTTTTCACCTGATCAACCCCATTTTTTGGACTGATACTTATAGTACCTGAGTCTGGCTGTGCCCTGGGTCCTGCTAACCAGGCTCAGGGACAGTACTCTGATTAAAAGGTATATGGTAATTAGTTGTAAGTCTCTCGTATATGGTAGAGAACGTAGGTTTATAGGCCCAGCATATTTATGCATTTAAGTGTGCACTGCTGTGTTGTCTGCTGTCATTTTAAAAGTCAGCCCTGCTTTGCAAGCCACTTTACATTGGGCTCTGAATGATTGCACCTGCTGCACGCTAAGGAACTACAGCCT
This sequence comes from Lissotriton helveticus, assembly GCF_964261635.1. Lineage (NCBI taxonomy): Eukaryota > Metazoa > Chordata > Amphibia > Caudata > Salamandridae > Lissotriton > Lissotriton helveticus. The sequence goes on from NC_136057.1 coordinate 456,482,605, forward strand.
TAAGGACTTTGCCTTGCTTCAAAAAGACAAGGAGTGGACTCCCTGAAAGCAGCAGGTTAAAAGAGCGCCACCTACATCATCTCCAGCAAGAAGAACCCAACTAACCACCTTCAGCTGGACTTTAAAGGATTTGGCCAGGTCCACTGTGAGAACTGTAGTCCAAACTTCCAAGGACCCTCTCAGAACTTCTAGGCCCTTGGAATTTGATTTTGGACACTTTGAACCCTCAAAAGGAACTTCAGGAAGACGTTCTATAAGTTTCGAGAAGTTTGGAGCAAGTTTTGGAAAAAGCTCCATAAGGTTACCGACCCGACATCGAGAGTCAAGCCACCTACGTTAAATCATGACTCAGCTTGGATTTCAGGTTCGTCCTGCTGACACCTCCAGAGTGCAAACATCCAGGTGTTGACCAGGGGCTCCCGGTGACCAAAGCCGATGAAGCCACTGAGAATCCGGCCTGCTGGAGAGGAATCCTTCAGAAAAGTTACTAAGTGCGAAGGTGTCGAGAACCGATTCCTCAGGAGCAGTACCCTCCAATGCCCACCAGCAGTACCTGGTGGGCTAGTTGGCCCCCAGGGGACCTCTGGATTGAAGATTAATTAATTCCCCAATTTAAAACGCGCCACAGGGCATGTTTGCACACATATCACCTCAGGCCCCGCCCCCTACCTTCACCACTGTGTAAACGCGCCCCGTGGCGCATTTTAAGTTGGGGGATATAGCCCCCTTGAATCCTGAGGTCCCCTGGTGGCCAAATAGCCCACCAGGTAGCTCCAGTAAGCTCCACAGAGCTGCATTGCAGAGAGGTTCAAAAAAGGGCGTGGCCTCAGAACACCTCTCTGCAACACAGCCCCCTGGTGCATACTGGAGGTTCCTGGTGGGCTAGTTGGCCCCCAGTGACCTCCAGAATTCAAGGGGAGTTTGTTCCCCCTCTGCAAACGCGCCAGGGCGCGTTTGCAGAGTGGTGCAAGGAGGAGGCGGGGCTTAGGGAAGATCACATCTTTAAAAAAAAAAAAAAAAACTTTGGCCCTGGGGGTCCTTGTGGGACCCCCGGACCAGGCCTAGCAGGTCAGGGTGTGTCTCTGGATTGAAAATGAATTTATTCCCCAACTTAAAACGGCCACAGGGCGTGTTTGCACACATATCACCTCAGGCCCCACCCCCTACCTTCACCACTGTGCAAACGCGCCCCGTGGCGCGTTTTAAGTTGGGGGATTAAGTCCCCTTGAATCCTGAGGTCCCCTGGTGGCCAACTAGCACACCAGGTACCTCCAGTAAGGGCCACAGAGCTTCATTGGAGAGAGGTGTAAAAAGGGGAGTGGCCCCAAAACACCTCTCTGCAACGCAGCTCCCTGGCACATAATGGTGGTACCTGGTGTACTAGTTGGCCACCAGGGGACAGCAGGATTCAAGGGGACTTCATTCCCCAACTTAAAATGTGCCACGGGGCGCGTTTGCACAGTGGTGAAGGTAGGGGGCGGGGCCTGAGGTGATATGTGTGCAAACACGCCCTGTGGTGCGCTTTAAGTTGGGGAATTAATTCCTCTTCAATCCAGAGGCCCCCTGGAAGCCAACTAGCCCCCCAGGTATCTCCACTAAGTGCCAAGGTGCTGTGTTGCAGAGTGTTGTAAAAAGGGGTGTGGCCTCTGAACACACCTCTCTGCAACGCAGCTCCCTGGCGCATACTGGAGGTACCTGGTGGGCTTGTTGGCCCCTAGGGGACCTCTGGATTAAAGATGAATTAATTCCCCAACTTAAAACGTGCCATAGAGTGTGTTTGCACATATATCACCTCAGGCCCCACCCCCTACCTTCACCACAGTGCAAACGCGCCCTGTGGCCTGTTTTAAGTTGGGGCATTAAGTCCCCTTGAATCCTGAGGTCCCCTGGCGGCCAACTAGCCCACCAGGTACCTCCAGTAAGCGCCACAGAGCTGCATTGCAGAGAGGTGTAAAAACGGGCATGGCCTCAGACCACCTCTCTGCAACGCAGCTCCCTGGTGCATAATGGAGGAACCTGGTGGGCTAGTTGGCCGCCAGGGGACCACAGTATTCAAGGGGACTTAATCCCCAACTTAAAACACGCCACGGGGTGCGTTTGCACAGTGGTGAAGGTAGGGGGCGGGCCTAAGCTGATATGTGTGCAAACACACCCTGTGGCGTATTTTAATGTTGGAAAATTAATTCCTCCTTAATCCAGAGGTCCCATAGGAGTCAAGTAGCCCACCAGGTAACTCCAGTAAGCGCCACGGAGCTGTGTTGCAGAGTGTTGTAAAAAGGGGCGTGGTCTCTGAATACCTCTCTGCAACGCAGCTCCCTGGCGCATACTGGAGGTACCTGGTGGGCTAGTTGGCCCCCAGGGGAGTGCAGCATTGAAGAGGAATTAATTCCCCAACTTAAAACGAGCCACAGGGCGTGTTTGCACACATGTCACCGCAGGCCCTGCCCCCTTCTTTCACCATTGTACAAATATTCCTCTAAAATCAGTCGAACTACGAATTCTGATTTACTCACCTGTTATCTGGAGAGAACTCAGTGCTGCATTTTTTAGCCCAGCACTGACCCTGAAAAGTAATTCTCAGCGTACTTACCAGTAATTTGTATTTCCTTCCATAGGAATCCATTGTGTGGTTTTCAGCAGAAAAGTTTCTAAGTTTTGATTTTTGAAACATACAAATATTCCTCTAAAATCAGATGAAGTACGAATTCCGATTTACTCACCTGTTATCAGGAGAGACGTCAGTGCTGCATCTTTGAGCCCAGCACTGACCCTGAAAAGTAACTCTAAGCGTACTTACCAGTAACTTGTATTTCCTTCCATATGAATCCATATTGTGGTTTTCAGAAGAAAAGTTTCTAAGTGTTGATTTTTGAAACGTACAAATATTCCTCTTAAATCAGCTGAAGTACGAATTCCGATTTACTCACCTGTTATCAGGAGAGACGTCAGTGCTGCATCTTTGAGCCCAGCACTGACCCTGAAAAGTAATTCTAAGAGTACTTACCAGTTATTTTTATTTCCTTTCATAGGAATCCATTGTGTGGTTTTCACCAGAAAAGTTTCTAAGTGACGATTTTTGAAACGTACAAAAATTCCTATAAAATCAGCAGAACTACGAATTCCTATTTACTCACCTGTTATGAGGAGTGACCTCGGTGCTGCTTCTTTGAGCCCAGTACTGATCCTGAAAAGTAATTCTATCCATACTTACCAGTAACTTGTATTTCCTTCCATAGAAATCCATTGTTTGGTTTTCACCCAAAAAGTTTCTACGTGTCTATTTTCACAAACTAAAAATATCCCTTAAAAATTGCCTGTATGACTTAAATGCATTCTTTCAACTGTTTACAGGAGATGCACCCATGCTGGATCTAGGATCCACCACTGAGTAAGAAAAAGTAACGTTAACACTACTTACCTGATAAGTGAATTTCCTCCTATTGGATAACATTGGTGATTCTATGTGAAAAAGTTTCTAAGTGTCAGCTTTTAAAATACAATATATTCCTTAAAAATCACTACTGTAACCAAAACGTTTTTACTTAACTGTTTACAGGAGATATCCCAGGACTGAATCTAGGATCCAGTCTTGTGGTTAGAAAAGTAATCCAAAAAGTAACTAATTGCATTTAACTAACAATTCACATTGAGCTCAATGTTGCATTGTGTCTGAAATTGTGTTGCGCATTACAACAACTGTAACCTCTATACTTAAAAGTCTATTGCCTATTTGCAAAGTATTTAAACTAAAGTAATTCATTCTGAGAAAGTATATTTTGTAATGTAGTGTATACTGTAATTATAATGTAATTAAAAAAATTAAATCTCTAAAAATAAATAGTTTAAAAAAATTTAGTTAATCAGTATCAAAAAAATAAATATAAGATTTAACACATTTAAAAATTGTCATTTACAAAACCTTCGAAATTCACTGAAAAAACAATAGGTCTCTGACATGTTATCGTTAGGAAATAGCATTTAAAAAACCTTTGAAATTCACTGAAAAAGACCATAGGTTTCAGACATGTTGTACTGAGGAAGTAACATTTAAAAAACCCTAGAAATTCACTGAAAAAACCATAGGTTTTAGGGGTGTTATAGTTAGTTGGACATTTCACTCGTACAAAACCATTGAAATTCCCCCGTTATAGTTAGTTGTACTAACTATAACTCGCGCGCCCGCAATCCACTGCTGATGATGTCACATATTACATCATTCATGACATGGTCATTGACATCACTGATGTTATCACTGTTGACATCATCCACGTGACAATCTGATACATCTTATCATACACTAGTATAACCTTTCAACACTCATTATGATATATGGAGTACCATATTTGAAACCATTGACACACCAATACAAGTTTCTAAAAACCCACTCAGTGATTCCTACATCTACACACACATCTAAACACTTACCTATAGATTCACTCATACAAGCTAACAAAGATCAATAGAACACTATTAAATATACTTATACACCTACATCAACATTACACACCAGCACACATCCTATTCACTTATGCATTCATTCTACTCACTTATGAAAACAGTTGATCATACTTATATTTACTAAGCTACACTCTTACACAAACACCACTTTATTTATTGATTTAGATACTAACTCATACTTAGTATGTTATAAAATCACTATTACAAGTATACAGTTATCCATACGTCACTCATACAATCACTGAGTCTTATGTATAATTATTCATATACAACAACTATCACATACACTGCTTTTTATATTTCTAGTTTCTTGGACATGTATCATTGAGAAATATATTTACTCATCACCACACCCATAAATCGATTCACTCACCCAAACAACTGTTTTCACATACAGTCTTAACCTTATATACCTACTAAATCAACTATTTACACATCTTTGGACAGTCACACAGCTCCCATCCAACCACACACATATTAATTCACTATCCCATACAAATACTCACTTAACTAATTAATAACTAATATAGACTTTCGCATAGCTAGTAACCAACTTATGTAGTAGTTTACACAACAAGAGATAGAGTGATAGAGGTATTCACAAAGTTTAATCACTATCCCATATATTTAGTGAGACACTTTAAATTCGTCACTTAGACAGTCAATCACATTGCTACTAAATCCTCCATTTAGACACTTATACATGCACTTAGTCTTCAAGGCAGATTGCTATATATATATATATATACACATATATATATATATATATTACCTACTGGCGGTCGCCAGTAGGTAGTTATAGTTAGGATTGATTTCCATAGGGAAATCGCAACATTCTATTGGGAATAACTTTGGCGCCGGTTGAGGAATCTGCCTGAAATTTTCCTCAACTTTGCCTCGCGGCGTTCCGGTACTTCCCTGAAAGTTTGGGGGGCATTCGTCAAGCCGGGGCCGAGATAAAAGGGGGGTCCCAAAACGTGTTTTCCCCATGGTAATTTCCATAGGGCGGTCGAACTCACTTTCAGCTCGAACGGCTGAATGGATTTTCACCAAACTTGGAAAATTATAGGGACTGGTAGCCCGATGTGCCTTTGCTATGTCTCAAGATATGTGCTCCAGAGGATTTTGAGTAATTTAGGTTCAAAAAAATGTATATATCTATAGCCGCGCCCCGGTACGCGCACCGGGGAGCGCTCTGGGCGCGCCACGCGACTTGCGCACGGAAAGCTGATAGGCTCTGGGGTGTCTGTAAACATTCCAAACAGTCCGGATCGGCCGCCATCTTGTGTCTCGGTAGGATCGAGACACAAGAGGTGGCAAAAACAAAGGTGGAAATGACCAAAAGGGGGCAGGGTACACCCCCCCTGACCCCCTAGGTTTGATGTGGGGGCCATAAAAGGGCCCCCCGGGGCAAAAAAAAATGTTTCTTTTTTTTTCGATCTACGCGGGGGGAGCGCCTGGTACGCGCACCTGGGAGCGTACCGGGGAGCCTACCATGGAGAAAAAAGAATGACAGAGTTTCCAAAAAATGTAGCATTTTTTTATAAATTGGAGGTAGTTCTTAAAAGAACTGTTTTTTTATTGTTTTATATATTTTTGTTTTTTTTTGAGTATTTTTTACTTTTTTTGACTTTTCTGAACAGTTTTATATTTTTTTTGTATTTTTTAAGGGGAGAAACAAAAAACAATGAATTCGAAAGGGCTCAACAGGAGCAAAAAAAAAGCGGAAAAAATTAATGTTTTCTTGGGCACTTGTGGTTATCCCAAGCACGGTTAATAAGTGTGATGCTTTGCTCTCCATAGCATATCGTTTGTCCACAAAAAATACAAACCATTTTAAAATTGGAAAATTTTGGTTGTATGGTGGAGCATATCTCCCTAACTTCGGTCCCGATGGGGTGGGAACATTAGTTTGGGAGGTGCTGGCAGAAGATTGGACAGGGTTTCTGGCCAGTTCCCTGAGCTCTGCTCTTGCATAGTTATTTGGATGCCTGCGTCGCATATGCCTGATCATCGTGTGGTTGCCAAAGGAGTTTTTTTTGTTGGGATTCCCCCTTGACAGCTCCTGATGACATATTAAGCAGGTTGCCTTAGGCGCATTTACTTTTTTCTTGTCCTTGGGGATTGAAAAAAACTGCCAGATGATGTGCTCTTTAGGTTTGTATATAATATTGTCCTCTCGGATGAATCTCCTCTCCTCCTCCTCCTCATCTTCCTCCTCTTCTTCATCTCCACCACTGTGAAGTTGTGGTGGTCCTTGTGGTGGTGGTGGTGGTCCAGAAGCTCCAGTAGCTGCAGCTAATGTAGCCATTTTCTACTAAAATAACTGCAGGTCTACCGCTCTCAAAGCACAAAAGTAGAATGAGGAAAAAAGGTGGGGTCTTTCATCATTTAGAAAAGAAAACTGTTCTGAACCAATGAAAAGTGTTATTTTTAGGTCACATGACCTGGCCTTACATCATTAGGAAACCGAAAGTAAAATGACCCAATAAAAAGTTTTATTTTCAGGTCACATGACCCTACGCGCTTACGCCACGTGCCCCGGGGGGCGCTCCGGGGCGCGCCCATAGTCACGCCCCGGGGTGTGCCCGGGGGCACATAGTGTAAGCGCGTCAGGACGTTGCGCGATCGTATGCGCTCGCGTGCTTCCGGGTGCGCTTACGCAGTGCGTCATATGACGCATCACGCGTTTATGCGAAACGTCACGATGTTGTTTTTGTTCGCGAGAATAGCGCTAACGGGACGCTCACCGGTACGTGCCCCGTGGCGCGCCGCAACATTGCGATTACCCGTGCGTTCACCGGTACGCGCCCCGTGAGCGCTCCAGGGGAAATTTTTTTTTTACATATTTATACAATATAAAATTCATTATAAATTTTTTTACTTTTTATACCTATAGAGATTTGCTATTAAAAAACCTATGAAATTCACTGAAAAAACCATAGGTTTCAAACCAGTCATAGTTAGGAATTAGCATTTAAAAAAACCTATGAAATTCACTGAAAAACCATAGGTTTCACACCAGTCATAGTTAGGAATTAGCATTTAAAAAAACCTATTAAATTCACTGAAAAAACCATAGGTTTCACACCAGTTATAGTTAGCTGGAAGTTTTACTCGCATAAAACCATTGAAATTCCCACGTTATAGTTAGTTGGACTCACTATAACTTGCGCGTGCAATGCACTGCTGATGACGTCACATATTACATCACTCATGACATGGTCAGTGACATCACTCATGACATCACTGATGACACCATCCTTGTGACAAAGTGACAGACCTCCTTTCACTGTAATGTAAACTTTGAAACACATATTCAAAAATAGAAACTAAAATTCTTTAAAAAATGGAGATACCCATACTAGTTACAACAACCAATTCAGTAATTCCACCATCTATATACACATCCACTCATTCACTAACAGTTCTATGTAGTCACTCATACATATACTCACTCATCATATATAGTGATACACCTATATATCCTGTTACACAACGACAGTCATCCAAAAGATACTCTCACACATATTCACACATGCAAATAAACTATTAAACATCCATTTATTTGCATATACAGCTATACACACACTACCATTTTACTTCTAAGGAAACTTACACATACTTACTCTCTTAAACAATCACTTATAGAAACATATACTTATTTAAACAGGAACTCTTACAATCCCTCACTCTCACATATACTCACTGATATACATCAATATTCACATATACTAGATTAAAACATATGTAGTTACTGATAAAGACACTAGTGAGACAGTCATTCACTCAGTAACATACACATATACACACTCATCCACCCATACAGTCCTGCACATATGCTGTCTTCAAAACACATACAAACAGAGAGTCAGTCATTCATGCATCTATGTGCTAAGTAACACCCCCACCAAACATATAGACACTCATATTGATATTAAAAAAAAATCTAATAACCCATATACCTACACATGTAGCTACTCACCAACCCATGCAGTCACTTATACACAAAGTGAAACATTAATACATATATTTAAATATTTAAACATTACTCACTAATATTTATTTTTCAGAAAGACACACATTCACTGGATGGTGTAATCAGTGATGTCATGAGTGATGTGACTGACCATGTCATGAGTGATGTAATATGTGACGTCATCAGCAGTGCATTGCACGCGCAAGTTATAGTGAGTCCAACTAACTATAACGTGGGAATTTCAATGGTTTTATGCGAGTAAAACTTCCAACTAACTATAACTGGTGTGAAACCTATGGTTTTTTCAGTGAATTTAATAGGTTTTTTAAATGCTAATTCCTAACTATAACTGGTGTGAAACCTATGGTTTTTTCAGTGAATATATATATATATATATATATATATATATATATATATATATATATATATATATATATATAATACTTATTTAAATATCGAACCAAACCGCATTCACTGGATGTTGTCATCAGTGATGTTATCAGTGATGTCATTTGAGATGTCATCAGTGATGTCATCAGTGATGTCACTGATCATGTCATGAATGATGTAATATGTGACATCATCAGCAGTGGATTGCGGGCGCGCGAGTTATAGTTAGTACAACTAACTATAACGGGGGAATTTCAATGGTTTTGTATGAGTGAAATGTCCAACTAACTATAACAGCCCTAAAACCTATGGTTTTTTCAGTGAATTTCTAAGGTTTTTTAAATGCTAATTCCTAAGTATAACATGTCTGAAACCTATGGTTTTTTCAGTGAAAAATAAATAAAAAAATAAATATATATATATATATATATATATATATATATTATATATATATATATACACACACATATGTTACCTACTGGTGGTCACCAGTAGGTAGTTATACTTAGGACCTATTTTCCATAGGAAATCTGCAACATTCTATTTGGAATAACTTTGGCGCCGGTTGATGAATCTTTGCAAAGTTTTCAAAAGTGGTGTGGCGGTCTGGTCCGCTTCTATCCTGAAAGTCTTGGGTTGATTTGTGAAGCGGGCCTGAGAAAAAAGGGGGGTCCCAAAACTTATTTTCCCCATGCAATTTTCCATAGGTACCGTTCATCACGGCTACAGCCCGAACAGCTGAACAGAATTACACCAAATTTGGCAAAGCTGTAGTCATTGGTTCAAACCCATGCCTTTTGCTTATATGGTGTAAATTTGTTCAGTAGTTCCTGAGAAAATGAGAATTAAAAGTACATATATATCTATGGCCTGGGTGGATGCGCGCATCTAGCACGGACTATAAGCGCACCATCCCGATCACGCGCTGAATGCTAATTGTCTGTCAAGTGGTTTCAACATTCGAAACCATGAAGTGTTGGCAGCCATTTTGTGCCTCTGTATAAGCGTGGGTCTAGAAATTAGTGGAACAAGTGTTCAAAATGTATAACGGGGGCAGGGAAGAAATATTTTGACCTTCTAAACCAACTCAGAGGGTCCCACAGGGATCCCTAGTGCCCTCCAATTTGTTTTTGAAAAAACTGAGAAATGTGCGCTGGGTGCATGGATCCGCCGTAAAAAAAATAAAAACGATGCGTGGGCTCCTGTGCTTGTTTCAAAATGAGTTACCTGGGATGGTCAAATCCAGGGGTCTAAAATATTACATTTGATGGTGGTCCAGAGGGGCCCTGTTGCCCAGGGACCATCATTCCTTGGTGCTACAAAATAACTGGGTGAGGGAGCTCAAAGGTTCATCTAAGTCCTGGGGATTACCACCCTCTGGGGCTTTTTATATTTTGGGAGGGGGGCCGCGTGGTCTCCATTCTGGAACAGTCGAAAGCCTTGGGGAACACCACCTCCCAGGATTGGCTCCTGCTGTGTCTTGGGGTGCTTACCCTCAGGACACTGCTGTTTACCATGGCAGGGTGGGAGTCGAGGTTCCCGCTGTGTCATAGCAAACTTGAAGGCATATTAACAAGTGCTATTTCACCGCCATTTTTTGAAAAAAGCCAAAACTGCGGTGAAAATTATATTGCCCTATTTACTAGGAAACGCTAAAATGCATTAATGCATGTTAGCAGCCGGTTTGCTAAGGGCTCGCCTCGAATCTCCAATGAGTTGCAATGTAGGCGCTCCCTGAGGCAAGGTAGGTGTTCCTATCACAATATAACATGGAAGAGGGAGGTAGGACAACAGCGTTGTATTTACAAAGGGGCCCTGGATTTGAGGACCGATAGCAAAACTCTTGCTAATTGCAGTTTATGTCGGATCCTAACATCTGTTCTGAAGTAGACTTAAACATGTTTAATATGCAAGGTGGATTGATATGTTACGTGCTCAGTCTTATTTTAACAAGGTTTTCACTTGCGAACATGAATTTTCGCTGTGTTTCTCACGATATTGGGGGCATATTTACAAGGACAGCATTAAAATTATTGTTGCTTTCGCGTTAGGAAAGTGTTGTTAAATTTGTTGTGGTTTCCTGGAAGCGGAAGCGGAGTGGACTGGACTGACGTATGCCAGTGCTGCGCGAGGCTATGAACCATGATTCCGGAGCTATGGGCGTGGTTCCGTCGTGAGCTATGTGAGAAATCAACTGATTCGGGTGTCCGGGTTGTAGTGCTGACGTCATCCGGGTCTTAAATGCAAATGTGGCATTATATCTGTAAAGTACCACAGCATGACCAACATGGAAGGTACAGGGTATCACTGACCCTATATTCATCCAGAGTTGCACACATAAAAGATCGTGGACATGACGTATTTCTGCGAATATGAATGTTTGTTTTACATTCAGTGGAGTGTTGTAGCTGTAGTAATACAGGGCTATGAAAGCTTTAGGATGCAGTTTTTGGCACATGAAGGGCAGCTAATATATATACGTATGTGGTCATCCAGGTACACAGTCGAATTTGGTGCTGGAAATCAGTGTTCGAGGCTCTGAGTCGCGTCCACATCCTGTTATTAAAGAAAAATGACGTAATCTACGCCTGCCTGAAAATGTACTGTAAATACGGTACTCATGTAAATTGCTGATGTGGTTTTGGGTCGACTACGCGCTATATAAATATGCACACACTCCCTTTTTTATCCGGAAACACTATTTCCCATTCAAATCTTTTTGAACACTAAACAGTCAGTGATGTCATTGGAGATGTCATCAGTGATGTCATCAGTGATGTCACTGACCATGTCATGAATGATATAATATGTGACATCATCAGCAGTGGATTGCGGGCGCTCGAGTTATAGTTAGCAGAACTAACTATAACGAAGGAATTTCAATGGTTTTGTACGAGTGAAATGTCCAGCTAACTATAAAACCCCTAAAACTTATTGTTTTTTGAGTGAATTTCTAAGGTTTTTTAAATGCTAACTCCTAACTATAACATGTCTGAAACCTATGGTTTTTCAGTGAATTTATATATATATATATATATATATATATATATATATATTTTTTTTTTCGAAATTCAGCCCACTGGGGGCAAGGCATGCAATTAAGATGATTGGATCCATCTGCGCAGCGCAATGCCTATGATTAAGAGGGTGTTCCTCGAAACGCGTCAGGCTGTAAATTGCACCGTATGTCTTGCTGGTTTGCCACAAAAATAAACCGGATGGTATCTGAAGCAGAGAGTGCGTCCTTGCTCGATGGGCACATTGTTTAAAAATATATATATATATATGATATTTTTTTGATATGGCGGGGTACCAAGCTGGAGGCTGTTGATTTCATTGAAACTCCTAATGTGAACTCGTTCAATCTAGATTTCACATACAACATGAGCCAAGATCGTATCTGCTTTTTGAATGTGGAGGTTTTGGTTGTAGATAACAGGTTGGAGACTAGGCTCTATAGAAAGCCTACCGCTGGCAACACCGTGCTGCATGCGAAAAGTCATCATCCTGCGCATCTGATCCGCAGTGTCCCCTATGGGGAGATGCTGCGGATCAGATGCATTTGCAGCACTGAGCTGCTATGCAAGGCAGCACAGGAAGACAGTAAGGCACGGTTCCTAGCAAGAGGCTACACAGGGACTGCTATAGATATAGCAATTAGGAAGGTGAATGCCATCCCTAGAAGTGAGGTCCTCTTACATAGGAGAGTTTTGCCAGCGGAAGCGGCAATGGCTCAACAACCGATGAGACTGGTTGTTACTTGCAATCGGCAGTAGCAAGCACTTCGTAAAATCATCACGAAAAATTGGAATCTAGTCTGTAATGATCTGGTGATTGGTAACTTACTGTCTCCCAGACCTGATATCTCCTGTAGAAAGGCACGCTCATTGAGTGACACTTTGGTCAAATCCAGCCCGGGAGTACTTACCAACACTTCTTGGCTTCAAGCCAGTAAGGGCTTTAGGAAATGTGCTAGTTGTAAGGCATGCAAGCACGTGGTGAGTAGGACAGAATATCTAACTCCTTTTTCCAACATCCCCAGGTTGATTAAAAAACAACTCACGTGTAAAACGGAGTTTGCAGTCTATGTGCTGGAGTGTCCCTGTGGTGGGTAGCACTAAGCTGCAGGTCCACAAACGGATACTCCAGCACATAAGGGCCATCAACACAAGTGACGCAACATATCCTGTTGCACGTCATTTTAAGGAGCAGCACGAGAACCAAAGCCATCTGCTTAAATATTTTGTGATCGATGCGGTGCCACCCCTCCGTAGGGGAGGGAACCGCGAGGCAATCCTAAGGGCACTCGAGACCAGGTACATACTGGACCTGGATTGTAAGTCTCCATTAGGCCTCAATATGAGTGTTGATTTCTACACTTGTCTGTAACAGCATACAGCACGCTTCCTTCCAAACCTCCCCTACCTTTTTAACCAACAGTTACTCTAAAGTTTCTCCCTACCAAGGCAAAATGATGAATTTACAACCGCCTGGAGATACTCCTCTGGGAAGTTCCGTTGGTTCATGGTCTCCCTTCTGTACTTAATTCAGTGATACAAAACACACTATGCACAGCACATTATAATTTTAAAACACTCTATGTTTTTTAGTATATTTACAGAAACAGAGACAAAGAAAACAAGGAAAAAATATGTATATAGATTCTCTGCACAGGTCTTTCTCGCACTCTTTTCACTATATCCTTGTTACATGGGTTAGCGATACAAAGTCGGTCAGTTCTTTAGGAATTCTTTGTAATTTGCAAAGCATGCTAATTAAGTGTACCCAGTGGGGTTATACAATGTTTCAACATTTAAGATCAAAATCTATCTTTACTACCGTTTTTATTGTATTACAATTGCACTTCACAACCAATTGTGAGAAGTACTAAGGCTCTTTTTTCCTCAGGATTCACAAACATCACCCACTTGGGTTGTAGTCCTTTGAAATTCTCTGTGGATTTCATGCTGTTCAAGGGCATGCCTATGAATTCTTTGCTACGAGGGGCTATTTAGCATACAATGAAATTTTAATGTTGAGGATTTCGACTTTATTATTAATATCGTTTTTTAAAGTACACCTCAGCACTTTGCTACATATGTATATAAAATCGTTCTGCTGGTTGTTAGGATTCATCCCCACATTTTCTTGTATGTATACTTTGAAACCGGTACAGCTTTCCTTGTTCTAATATAGCATTAAGTTCTAAGTGCCCAGTATCTCCTCTATGTCTAGTAATCTCGGTTGTGATAATAGCCAGTCATGTAACAGGATGCTGCACTCTTGCACTTTAAAAAGTAACTGCTGCCTCATTTACGTTATGTGACCAAGGCCTCTGGGCAGGCCGAAACGTTATGCTGTTGGCGAAAACTGAATAAGAAATAATTCAAGGGTCAGCTCTCGCTCCTTATTTCCGGTGGTCTCCTTTTCCGGGGGCGTACTCCTGGAGGTTTTAGTTCGAGGTCTTTTGAAATATATATATATATATATATATATATATATATATATATATTCTTAGTTCGTAAAACACTAGAAACCACAACAATACTAGACTTATATGTGCAGCTCGTATAACCAATCAGCATAAATTGTTCCATTATCAAAATATCTTTATTAAGTGTTCGTGAAATAACTTTGTATTTCTGAGGCTGAGTGTGTCGATCATTTGCGCCGGTCAATTGCGCCCATGTGATTCCAAATCACAGTGTTTGTTAGTCTGTATCATATAGTAAAAACCATTTACCTTCTTTTACGTAACTAGAGTTCAACAATAACCGGGACAAGTCAAAAAGAAACTGGAGTTGTCAACCATGATTCCGGATTGTGACCGCGATGTTGCTGGTGCCAGAGAAGACCCGTATCACAAGCATTCTGAAAAGGGTGCATTCCAGTTTTATAGAGTTTACTGGCCTCACCCAACATGCAGGTCAAAGTTTCCAAGTCTTACATAACTACTCGACTGGAATCTACTGGAGGATTGTGGTGTGGTAAGACTCATTTGGAAGGAGCAGTGTGAATGCCGTTTTGAGCCGCGCCCCACTAACGGAAATTGCTGCCGTCTGCTCGGACGTGTCGTCGGCGAGGCGTGGTGAGGCAAGGTGGGCGGGGTCGGACAGCGATCGAGTTGCGAGGTGTGTGACCTGCTGCTGTGTCCGGGAGCCGGGAGCCAGGAGCCGCGGAGCCGCGAAGGTTCTGCCGCGGAGTGCCTTAGTGCACTATCGGCATCAGGGATCGAGACCAGGAACCGGGAGCGGTTGTGTACCGGTAAGCCGGCAAGTCGGCAATTAAATCTGTGTGAGAGGGTGCGGGGTGGAGAGGCGCAAGGGCCGTCTGCTGCCCCCTCTGCTGCTGTGGGCAGGGCATTCGGCTGGGTGAGAACGCTCTTCGCCCCTGGCTATTCCACCCCCCCTGTACTACACGTTGTCGCATGGTGCCGCTCGTTGTGAATTCCTCCCCCGTGTTTCCTGGTTTCCCCGGTGCTGCTCTCAAGGGCCCCACGGGCAGCTCCCACTTGCACTTGTCTATGTCCATCCCCTTGCTGCCTTTGCCCGCCAGCCCAGTCGGTCGGCCCTTTCTAGCTCTGGGGCTGCTCCCCCGCCTTCCCTCCCTGAACCTGCCCTGAACAAGCCCAGCGACGGCCGGCCTTGCTGCCTCCTCGGCCCTTTCTGGTTGAGCCACTCCTGTCCTCCCGCACTATCATTTGCGTGGCATCTTGTCTTGACTTCCAGTCTGGGCTTAAGGGGTGCGGCGTGAGCCGGTGGCTGCGGATCAGCGATTTGGGCAGGTGGGAATCTAGTGTAGTTCCTATATTCCCAATAGGCTCTGCACATTGGAATAATATAAACAGCAGTGTAGACGTAGGACTGAGGTCGACTAGGTCTCTACTGACTATATTAGACTTAATTAGTTTTGCCAGCTAGCTCAGAGGTCACTAGAAACTTTCTCGAATAAACAAGGAGGAGTTTAACTTCCCTGGATAGACAAGAAGGGATTAGCTACTGACAAAGAAAAACCAAAGGTGGTGATGGACGGAGCGTTGACAATACAAACACTCACCCCCAGTCAACTGATCTGGGTTTAATCCATCACCGTTCTTTAGCTCACTCCGCCACCCCAGTTCAGACATGGGCATATGCAAATCAGTCTGACCCTGTGCCTCATGGGAACAGCCCAGCCCGAACTGCCAAGCCATGTCTTCCCTGGACCGGAATCAAGCTTCCCAGGAATCAAGCTTCCCAGGACCGGTTTCTGGCATTGCAGCCGTCTTCAGCCGGGCTTGCTTGACTCCAGTGGCAAAGTGAGCAAGGGACTCACGTCTGAGCATACCCTGCCAACTTAGGGCGAACAAAGAAAAACCAAAGGTGGTGATGGACGGAGCGTTGACAATACAAACACTCACCCCCAGTCAACTGATCTGGGTTTAATCCATCACCGTTCTTTAGCTCACTCCGCCACCCCAGTTCAGACATGGGCATATGCAAATCAGTCTGACCCTGTGCCTCATGGGAACAGTCCAGCCCGAACTGCCAAGCCATGTCTTCCCTGGACCGGAATCAAGCTTCCCAGGACCGGTTTCTGGCATTGCAGCCGTCTTCAGCCGGGCTTGCTTGACTCCAGTGGCAAAGTGAGCAAGGGACTCACGTCTGAGCATACCCTGCCAACTTAGGGCGAACAAAGAAAAACCAAAGGTGGTGATGGACGGAGCGTTGACAATACAAACACTCACCCCCAGTCAACTGATCTGGGTTTAATCCATCACCGTTCTTTAGCTCACTCCGCCACCCCAGTTCAGACATGGCCATATGCAAATCAGTCTGACCCTGTGCCTCATGGGAACAGTCCAGCCCGAACTGCCAAGCCATGTCTTCCCTGGACCGGAATCAAGCTTCCCGGCTGAAGACGGCTGCAATGCCAGAAACCGGTCCTGGGAAGCTTGATTCCGGTCCAGGGAAGACATGGCTTGGCAGTTCGGGCTGGACTGTTCCCATGAGGCACAGGGTCAGACTGATTTGCATATGGCCATGTCTGAACTGGGGTGGCGGAGTGAGCTAAAGAACGGTGATGGATTAAACCCAGATCAGTTGACTGGGGTTGAGTGTTTGTATTGTCAACGCTCCGTCCATCACCACCTTTGGTTTTTTCTTTGTTCGCCCTAAGTTGGCAGGGTATGCTCAGACGTGAGTCCCTTGCTCACTTTGCCACTGGAGTCAAGCAAGCCCGGCTGAAGACGGCTGTAATGCCAGAAACCGGTCCTGGGAAGCTTGATTCCGGTCCAGGGAAGACATGGCTTGGCAGTTCGGGCTGGACTGTTCCCATGTGGCACAGGGTCAGACTGATTTGCTGCTAAAATTCCTGCTACGAGTCCCAAAAGAAGAGGCAGACCACCAAAAATGGAATGCACATAATTCGGTATAAAGCCCAGAACTGTTTCAAAGGGTGCTAACAGTCCCGAAAAAATTGTCTTAAATACATGTGCGATGCCACTGGTATCTGACATGTTTAAGATTTGGCTTAACATTTCTACGAAATGCACGGGGCAATTTGTTGATAATAGGGAATGTATCTCTGCTGTTGTCCTTGCGACTTGCAGATCATACGTTTCTTTGGACGAGGTCAAAGGCACAGTTGTCTGTAAAAGATTAGACTTCATTCTGCTTAAAGTATCAATTCGAATAGAAGAGATATTCAAATAACGCCATATTGCCGCCTCCATGTCTGGATTGCTGTTAGGATACAATACTTGCATACAGCAAGTGACCATGGAACTAACGCTCACGAGATAGGCTTTTCCTGGCACCATGCCACAACAGCTGTGGTCACTTATTAGAACATAACTGCCGTTGGAAAGTTGTCTAAAGAATGGCTCTATCTGAGTCGTAGGAGTGCCGTGCAGGTGACATGAAAGGTTATTCGAAGACCCTTCGCAGGCTCCATGCAAGTTAATACCTTGACACAGAAGTGTACCACTAGTGATTTTTTACAATTATTCCCACTAAGAAATACCTCCTTTTTCTTTTCACTATAACATTTGTATGTATAAGGTAATTTCCATGTTGACTTGATGTATCCTTTACCCAACCTTTCATACTAGCCCGCTGGTATATACTCTTGGCAATATTTAAACTGGAAAGTTGTTATCGGAATTGTGATTATTCCGTGTATTATCCATTCAATGACAGGTCTTTCTGACATTGTCAATGGTAATCTCTCAAATTTTTCAATGCTCAGAATCGTATAGTCTGCTCCTTTTTGTGCCAAACTGATTTGTTTATCAGTAAGGTTAAAGATAGAGAATAATGACGTTGTGTTGATTAACCCCCATGGTACGTAGCCTGAACGCAGATTTTGCAATGTCCAGCCAATTTGTACAATAGAGCGCAATTGGGACTGACCGTGTTGTAACATTAGTAAGTCCTGCTCTATTATATCAATAGCAGATGATACGATACTGTCCAATGAATATATTCTGGAGGACAGAGTCGTTAACCCATTGTCCACAACAGAAAGTGATTTTTCCAAATTAATACGATCAAGTTCTCGTATTTTTTCTGCTGTTTCAATTTGTGTTACTTTCCAAGCCTCGTTGTAAGCAGCGTATATACAAGCCGCTATGAAACGTTTTTGACGCTGTTTGCGTGGTCACAGTATGAAATCACGCAAGTCAGCACCGTCTTTAAGTAAAGTCAAGTGTTGCTTAATTTCAGCCAGTGTGGATTTCTGTAGCCATTCGAGGCATAATTTCCCTACACTGTATGTTGTAACTATCCCTGGATGTTGTGTCTGGGAGTATCTAGGGTCTGGCCTGTTCAGTTTTAACCCCTGTATTTTGTTCAGGAATCTATCGTGACAGTTATTTGTGTCTGTTGGCCAGATCAACCATTTTTTCCGATCAGGATGTGTTCTGTTTTGGTATAAAATATGGGATACGTCTATCTCCACATCTGTAGTGCTATTACTATCAGGTATGGGCTTCGGAATAGATGGTTTGTTTAAGTCTTTAATCTTGGCTAGGCCAAGACAGGTTGTCTGTTGAATGGTGTCATTCAAGAATATTATTTGTTCTGGGATCATGCAGGCTCTAAATAATGCTTCTAGATCTTGACCTGCCATTCTTTTGTACCCTAGATGGTTTTTGTTTCAATGTTATTTTTCTAAAATTCAAAACCAAATGTAGTCATTTTTTCATAAAATGTTTCAGAGTAAATCAATTTAGTATTTGTCAACATTGTTTTCATTCCTGTCTTATTTAACATTTTAAAATAAAACGTTTCTGCATCACTTGTGTTAAACCCTGAGAAGTATGGGAATTTCTCATAAAATGTTTTCGAGCTGCCTTTAGGCGGTGTTGCACAATGTTCCCATTGGTTATAATTTAAAACATTTCTAGGCTGTGCAGATTTATGCAAATAGTGATGACCAAAGTGAGTATAGCAGTACATTTCTTCATAATTTGATGAACCCTGTAAATAATCATGTTCTGTACATTTTGCTGACATTACTAAATCTGATATCATATTATTTATATGTTCAAAGTCCCAATCATCAGAGAAAGTACTTGGTTTTACAAAGTCACTTAATGAAACTTTAAACTGGTGTGGATATTTCAAGAGCTCAATCGGGCCATAAATTTCATAATCCGTTTTGTCCCATGCTAACCCACCGGGTATTGGATTGGCTGTGATGTTCACTGATGATAGTTCTCTTTTCTCGATGTGAGATGACTTGTGAGGCTTTAGGACCAAGTTGATGTTCTGACTTGCTGTGTCCATTGTACTGTATTTTCCTTTAATGAATTTTCCAGAACAAAGAACCATAATGAGCCAAAGCAGGAGGAAAAGTACACCTAACACAATCCAAAATTCAATCCATGTAGAAATCAGATAGGTTTCTTTGAGTTGATGAAAGAGTTCAGTTACTTTGTCTTTGAAAGTTTTTGTTGCTGGCGTTTCTTCATGTTCACTTGGATCATCAGAAAAGTCATCGAAATTGATGAAGTAGCCAGATGCAGTTCTGTCAATTGTTGGAATTGCTTCCGGATTTTCATTTGCTTTTGGATTTTTCTTTGTTTCACTAGCATTGTCTGAGGCTACATCGTTGTAGACTGGTGTTTCTTGACGAACTGTTGCAATTTGGGTTTCAAGAGGCACAAGTTCCATGGCTTTGTTGCATAGTCCTTTTTTATTCACTGCAGCTTTATCAAATGTGATTAGTCTCGCAGTTTGAACCTCTTGGATTGTAGCAAATTTTGGTATTCTGCTATTTCTTGGGAGTCCACTGGGCCTACTACTTATTATTGGCCACATGATTGTGGTTTTACCAGGTCGATGGATACAACTCGGTTCTCCTTTTTACCAGCAAGGGGCGGTAGTACTACTTATCTTGTTCCACTGACAGCTAAGACAGGTACTGCTTTTCTGTAAGAAGGCCCAAATTCCTTCTTCACCACGATCTTCTCTCTGACCAGATCCCCATTCTTTGGAATCCAGACAAGTCTTGCTGGGACAGGTGGTTTTTCTTCAGTGGGTGTTGGCTGTTGCTTTAATTTTATGTTACTCAGGTTTCTTATTGTTTCATTTAAGTCCTGTAAAACAGCCAAACGGTCTTTGATATCAAAGCATTTTTCTTCTACCACTGAAGTGTGACTATCAAGATCCTGAATATACATTCTAGTACCGAACATTAGTTCGTACGGAGTGAGACCTTTTAGAGAATTTCTTGGCAGATTATTAAGACTAGGTTGGACACTTGTTAAATGTTTGACCCACCCATCACCTGAACCTAATACCCTCGCCGTTATAGATTGCTTTATGTCACTTTTTTTCTTTCCACTACCGTATTTCCCTCAGGATGGAATGGAGAAGAGTACCGCAATGCAATGCCCATGATGTTTATGGCCTCTTTGTAAGCTCGAGAGCTAAACGCAGGACACTGGTCAGAATGTAGAATGCCAGTTGCGTATATGCCGATAAAGACTCGCAAATCTTTGTATAACAGTTCTGGCGTCAGCCGAGTGCTGGTGTCTGCATTTTAAGTGAATCTAGTCTTAAATATTATGGGGACGCATTTCTCCGGCTGGATTTCTGCGTATAGATAGCTTGATGCTTTCTAAAAATGCCGCGAGGGCTGATTCTGCTGTTAAAACAGTTATTCTTCTGCCTTGGGCTTGGGCTCTTTCTTTTGCTACAGAAGTTTGAACCGCTATTGGGATTTTTTCAGTAGAACTGAATTTCATTTCAGCTTGTGTGTACAAGTGTGATTTGTAAGCTATTGGTACAGTTTCTCCCTCATTAAAGGTCAGGTACGTGAATCCGCATTTTCCTGAGATGACTTGGATTACAAGGTTGCGTATGTTTTCGCGAGTTTGCAATTTTGTTTTATCTAACATGTCTATTTGTAAAGATCTTAAATTTCTGTGTGTTTCTGAGTCCAATTTATTGGTTTGAAATCAGGTTTTATTAATTCATAGAGAGGTTTAACCCTCTCTGCATAATTTAGAATGTATGTTCTTCCGAAATTCAGGAAACCTAGTATTGATTGTAAGTTCTTCAGCATTTTTGGTGCTTGGAGTATCTGCTAGGCTTTTTCCTTCACTTGATAATTCATATCCTAAAAATAGGACAGTTAGATGGGCAATTCGTGACTTTTTAAAGTTGAATTTGTAACCCTGAGCTGCAAACCCAAGTATTATGGTGTTTACTCTTTTCAAGTGTGTCTCCAGATCATCATCTGTGAGATAGATGTCATCGACATAAGATAATGCTTCATCATCATATATTTGTGGTAACTCTGTTACTCTTGCTGAGAATAATCCTGGGCTATTCTTGAATCCCTGTGGGAGTCTACAGAAGTGTTTTTGCGACCCCATTATTGAGAAAGCGGTCAAATACCTGCTTTCAGGTGCAATGTTTTGACAAAAGAATCTATTAGAGATATCTAATGTCGTTTTATACTTATTACGCACAATGTTATTCATTAGTGCTGCACTGTGTGAGTTTTGTACTGCAAATGTTTTGCAGCAGGAGTTTAGGTGTCTGTAGTCCAAAACTAGACGATATGAATCGTCTGGCTTGGAGGCAGGAAACAAAGGATTGCTCATTTGTGAGGTGCATGTTTCAATCGCCTCCTGATATTCAAGTTGATCTAAGATCTCCCTGACTTGCTTTTTAGCTTCTTGTTTAACAGGATACTGCCTTTGTGAAGTGGGTTGACTTTTTAACTGGATTTTGTGAGGAGGAGAATCCTCATCCCATCCTACATGATTTTTATATAATGCCACTGCCCATTTTCTTGCTAATGTGTATTTTTTATGAATTGGAATATGATTTGAGAAGGCAGGTATAATCATTGCCATGAGGGCACTCCCTGACAAACTCTGGTGGCCAGTCTTTCTCAGCTAACAGAATGTCGTAGCCTTTCGAAAGGTTAACCCAAAAGAGACCCCTTACTTTCCTAGTCTTGTCCCCCTCTATACGTAATGTTATTTCGTATATTTTATGAGGTTTACTAACTCTGGTATCTGCAGTTTCCACCTGAATGTATTCATTCGTGTCCACTGTCTCCAGAAGATTCATCAAGATCTTGCAAGCTATTGTCACTTCTGCTGCGCTGTCTAGCATTGTCTGAGCCCACTCTCCGTTTTTCAGTTGTGTCCTCAGTATCCTTGGCATGTTTTATTATTTTAATACTGGCTACCTTCTTTCTTGGAAATTGTAATTTTTTACTTTGATGAGCAGGTTCTTTGTCTTTGGACTTGACGTGCTCTTCCTTGTGTTCTGACCGTCCTCTTCTTTCCGATTTCTGTGAGGAAGTCTGGAAAGATCGAGAGGGACGTGTATCAATATCTTGATATCTATCAGGTTTTCTCAATTTATCCCTATCTCTAAGGTTGTATCTTTTCTCAGAGCGCTCCCTCTGGGGAGACTTGTGTCCTTGGTCCGGAGATCTTTCTCTCCATTGAGGAGACCTTCCTCTGGACTAGAATCGTTTTTCTTTGGGAGTGGATTGTTTATTACCATCCCAACTCTTTTTTGGAGTGTTCAGATTATTTTTAATAAAGGTTTTTTCAGGATTTTCAGTTAGTTGGGGTTTTACTGGTTTCCCACCCAAACTATCTCTACCTAGTTCTTCAAATGATTTTTCTATGATTCTGGCCAGTTCAAAAGGTTGTTCTGCCATATCTGTTTCTTTCAATTTCTGGAGGTATGTTATGTCCTCCATTGCCAATTGAACTAATTCTCTATATGCCTTTGTTAATTCTTTTATTTTATCTAAAAGTTCTTCACTTGACATTTTTTCAATGTCAGTATGTGGTGTGTAGCTGGCTAGAACTAAGGGTGGGCGGCCAGCTACGCTCCGTGCATGGAGTGCGTGTAGTGCCGTCTCCTACGCATTTTGCGTAGCGGGCGGCACTACGCGCGCTCCGCAGACGGGGCGTAGCCGGCCGCCACCCGCCTCCCTCCCGCCCTCCCTAAATACTTAAATAAAAGGATAGAAAGCTTTTAAAAACACTTACCTTGTCCGACGCGTCCCCGGGGCTCCCTCTCGCCGTCCCTGGATTCGCGCCGCCATTTCGGATACTAATGCGCATGCGCAGGCACCCGCGCATTTCTCATGAGAAATGCGCATGCGCGGGCACCCCCGCATGCGCATTAGTATCTGAATCGGTGGCGGCGCGAATTCCGGGACGGCGAGAGGGAGCCCCGGGGACGCGGCGGACAAGGTAAGTGTTTTTAAAAGCTTTCTATCCTTTTATTTAAGTATTTAGGGAGGGCGGGAGGAAGGCGGGTGGCGCGTAGTGGGGCTACGCGGAGTGCGCGGGTGGGCGTAGTTTTGCGCCCACTTCGCGTAGCTCCGCGGAGCCCCACTCCGCACACTACGCCCAGGGTTAGCTAGAACCGGCCACGTGGCTCCTGGTCTACCTAGTGGACCGAGCCTGGTGATGTGATTTTTATGTTTTAGCGCGCCTTTAAACCAGAACAGGTGCTCTTGGTAATTTAGTGGGATTTCAACCTCCTCGAAAGGAGTGTATTCATCCGGAGGTTCCTCTATTTGGAATAGTGGAATTCTTTTGTTACACCGTTTGCTGCTGGAAAGTGTATCCATGAATAGAATACCTCTGTCTGCCGATATTCATGGGCCTCTACCCCGAATATGACTGTACCACCTAGTGATGATAGTCCATTTTCTATAAGTTTAATAGTGATAGTTCTTCTTATATTTGCCGGAATGATAATTGCATTCGGGTCATTCTGTTGGATAGTTGTGTCATCTAACAACAGTTGAGACGCTGTAGCATCTCTTTCTTCGTCACCTTCCGGCATTTTACTGACAGAAAGTTTTTTGTTGCAGAGCAAGTTTCAAGGAAACAAAGATTAGGTACACAATATTTTTTGGAACACTGTATCCTTCAACGTTGACTACACCAAAAACTAAAAATGGTAATCCTTCCTACTAAGTTCCGGCGGATTTTAACCTTTTACCCACTCCAGATGTCTTTTGGAGTATTTACGGGAAAAAGAGTCTGTGTGAAAAAGCACGACTGAGTTACTCTAGTGTATTGCGTTAGATTATCGCCTTACCAAACGTTGGGAGCCATGTAGTGTAGTTCCTATATTCCCAATAGGCTCTGCGCATTGGAATAATATAAACAGCAGTGTAGACGTAGGACTGTGGTCGACTAGGTCTCTACTGACTATATTAGACTTAATTAGTTTTGCCAGCTAGCTCAGAGGTCACTAGAAACTTTCTCGAATAAACAAGGGGGAGTTTAACTTCCCTGGATAGACAAGAAGGGATTAGCTTCTGACAACCATAAACATGACAACTTTGCTCCCTCAGAATAAGAGTGTATCTCTAGAGTCGTGTGAAAACACTAGACAGCTGTTTTACTCAGATCGTGCATACTTAGTTTCACCAGAGTGCAGAGAAATAGAGAGACGGGTATTTTCAATAAAGGTGTTATTTATTGAGCAGTCTTCTTTCTCATGCAAGAGAAATGAATTGCCACAATTGCAATACTTAACATAAAGTAAAGTGCATACAGTAAAAGGAGTATTATGAAATAATTCTGTAAAAGCATTGATATGGTTTCTTAGCCATATGATACTTTAAAATGGATAAAATGTATACATACATAAAAACATTGACTAACGTACTCAACTGGTGCTTCTAATCTATGCCTACCCCGGTGTACCTGACCTAAGCCTAATATGTGGGAAGGAGTAAGTAAGTAGCAGTTTAAGTTAAGTTGATTTTTGCCAAGGATCTGAATCAAGAATTCTCTTAAGGGTTTAGTCAGCTCCGTACCTGGGTAATAGAAAGCAGGAGGTCTGGTATCTCTCTCTCAGGACTCGATATCCCAGAAACCCGGAAGGGCGGCTGGAAACACCGGAGCTGGATTTTCTCAGCTGGAGAAAAAGACAGCGTCTTTCTCAGTGCGTCAAAAGGGAGGGGCGGCGTTCGTGGGCTCTCGCATCAGCTGGGCTCTCGGGCAAGTAGATAGCCGCTCTGCTCCAAACCACCGTGTGTTTGCTTAAGGCAACTGTTGGTATATTTATACCTGAAAGGTGCCGGGTTTGACGTAAGGTTGGACATAAGACGTCAATAAAAGATGTCACTAAGAACTGGCGTTCTTTCAGTGCTCGCAGGAGTTCTAGGACAAATCAAAACAGAAGCATGGGGATTTCCCAGGTTGCTGGAGGTTTGGTTTGTTTAAAGAACGCGTTGTACTTTCTAGGAGTCTAGGGAAGTAGCCTTGCCGTATTTGGACTGCATGGACTATTACTAAATATGGATATGATTCTTATGCCTTTATAAGGATATTATTTATTATAGCCACATAAGGGCATAAATCAGGAATATCGAATTAGGGTCCTAGATAGAAACACAACAGGAACAAATGAGCGGGGGGTGCCATCTCTTACGGCATATGTGATCATTGTGGCACTCAGATAAAGCCACGGTGCATGCCATAGAAGTGCCAAAAGTACTTCTCTCCAAAAAAAGCCAGCTACCGATCAACCTGACAGTTCCCCGCAGCTCTCCAGACACAGGACAAGCTAAAATCCTGGAAAAGAACGGTTCAACACTGTCCTGTTAGAATCGGTCAGAATTGTCAGCGCTGGTAGAGCCCCCAGAGTGTCTGGAGCCATTGGAGCCATCAGAGCCACCTGAGCCATCGGAGATTCAAGGACTCAAGGATAACGAATCGCCTTCTGGCTCCAAGTCTTCAAATTATCCAGGGAGAGCCACTGTAGTTCCATCGGAGCCCTCAGGACCTGCAATCCCCCCAAGACCTCTACTTGCTCTGGCAGAGCTCCGCACCAGAAAGAGCGCGTTGCCTCAGCCCTAATCTAACAATTGAAACTTTGAGATCTGGGAAAGTAAGAAAGTCCACAGTGGCACCTAAACAGAGGAAGTCAAAACAGCTCGCCTCTGAAGAAGAGCCCCACTTGGGTAGTCATAAATCCTCTCGGACCTGTCAAGAAATAGCAATTGTGGCAAAATCGCCGCCGATCTATGGTAATTCCATACACAAAGGCAACACTACGGATATGCCAAAAGCCCTAAAGCCTTCAAGTATGCTGGATTATTAAAAAAAAACAACAACTACGAATGATTCTTTATCGCAGTCCCAGCCCCCGGAGGCAACAAGGCTCAGAGCCTCGGACCAATCGGTTGAAATAAGTGCCCTCCCTCGACAACCGCTATCTCCACAACAGTGGTCAATTGAAACCAAAAAGACGGCTCAACCCTCAGGAGTTTATAACTTTGGATCAACACTCAACGATCAGTCCAAGGATTAGCCGGGGGATTCAAGCTTTAATCAAAATCTTAAAGCTAATCACCAAGTCCAGCTGCAACTTGGCCAGCTACCCCCACCCACAATAGCGGACAAAGAAGCACCATGCCTACTGCAAACCCTGCTGGTGGGCCCATCGCTCAAACCATGTATTTCCTTAGACTCAATACAGTTACCAGAAACTCAAGTAATACCCTCTGAACAAAATTTGGTTGCGCCAAAGGATCCTATAATGGTTCCTCCTTGTCAATTATCCCTTGCACAAATCCATGTGCAAAATACTCACATGCGCACAAATAGTAGCCAATTGTCTAACTTACCTCAAAGCATAAGCACACCAAAGGAGTTATTAGTTGCGCAAAGTCACATTCTATTTTCACCACCTGGAGCAATAACGGCATCACCTCAAAAACAGTTCAAACCATCTCATCCAAACGACCAGCTTCTAGCGGATCTGCCATTCTTCTTCAAAAGCACTCAAAATTCCCCCAAGCACACGCCAAACACAAAGCCCAACAAAGAAGAGCACACAGCAACCAGTGTTTGGCCACAACTTCTTCAGACCTTCCAACAAACAGTCAATGCATTAAATTATCATTCGGACAAACTGGAGGCGCAGGTCGACCTTCTAAATACCCTAGCGCTATTCACGTCAGGGATCGACAGCAAACTCGACAAATTGAACACCTTAATACTAGGGGCGCAAGCCTCCACAAAGCTCATACAGTCGGTTTGTTGCTGCTCCCCAATCATTGACTCTCTTTCCTTGACTTGACTTGACTTGACTTCCTCATTCCCAGAGTTTCTATCTAGCGTTATAAAGGAAGTCAAGTTGATGAATGGAGGTAATCATAACTCCCTGTCTGCAACAGCAAAATCAGTCAGCCCTGACTCAAGACCCTGCCAAACTGTGGACCAC
This sequence comes from Lissotriton helveticus, assembly GCF_964261635.1. Classification (NCBI taxonomy): domain Eukaryota; kingdom Metazoa; phylum Chordata; class Amphibia; order Caudata; family Salamandridae; genus Lissotriton; species Lissotriton helveticus. Next base: position 456,510,151 of record NC_136057.1, read on the forward strand.
CACGAAAGAAGGCACAAAGTCAAACGTTGGAACAGCTTCATGCAAACGGCAGGTGAACCTCGGCCAACTTCAAACAACGCCGACAAGTTCTGTTTCGAATAAAGTGATGACTGAAAACGGCGGGGCTTTAAGTGGGCCCATAATTAGCCCGGATCATCTAGCGATAGGGCCAACGGCTAGCTTAGTGCCTTTGGCTCCCCCAACATTGGAAGTGCTGCCAGCCCTCCCTCCACCCTGCAGCAAGAGAGAGCGCAAATGCCAGCGCAAAAATAGAAATAAAATAAGGGCAAACGTAAATGCTGTTCACCAGGAATTTTTCCCTCTTTTTGTGAAAGCAGCCAACAAAAAACCCTTAAGTGAGACCGGCGCATCATCACTTTTAACGAACCTCAATGAAGAAACACCTGTGACCGCCACCCAACCACCCTTGACGAGAGCACCTGATTCAAGCGAGATAACTGCGGAAACAGCAACAGAGGAGCCCAGCACAGCCACAGAAAACCTAAGGACGAAAACCAACGAGGCAAGCTTAACTGGGTCTATGATGACACTAGGAAAATTTAACTCAGCGCCGGCCCCAACCACACCCCGAGTGGACAAGGTAACATCAAGAACGAACCTCACAAAACAATTTACAACAAACATGTAACCCTGTCTACTCATAGTCAACCGACGCTGAAGGCTCCCTATTGTCCGACACAACAGAAGCATGAATCTGATGCAGGCCCGTTATCCAACAAAATGAATAAGTCGACCCCTAGTTTACCCGGCCACGTGAACGAAAACGACTCGCCACATTATCATATCTTACTGGCACCCGAATATAAATCAAAGGGTCGGCAAGACATCCTCAACAGATCGAACATAATAAAACTAGTGCATGGCATCTCGGGGCTTGCAGGGTTGGCCTCGGACGACATTGAATCTATTGAGTTCCTCCCGCCCAGAGGCAAGCAACCGTCTGAGGTAACCCTGGTGTCATTCAAGTCGGCCAGTTGGGCAGGAGCTTTCTTGGATCACAAGGCCACCCTGCGGAACTGGGGCATCAGAGTGTATCCATATTTCACCCCAGGCTACCCTATTTCCCTGTTAACCCAACCGACACCACCTCGACAAGCTGCAATCATTAGACCGGCGGCCCACTGTAGACCATACTCGATTGTAAAAAATGCGTCAGGACCCGAAGATCATTATAAAACCTCCCCAATAGAGGTCCTCGACGCTGACTCAAGTCAAGGCTGGGGGTGGCTCCCAGCAATCTTGTCAACCAAAAGCTTAGAATGACCTCTTGAGGCAGAGCTTTCGGTCTCCAATCATAAATCCCTGGGAAAGTCAAACCCCTTAGCAGCCTCACACTCAACTGCAGCTAACTACCAAGGGCATACCACCTTCTTAATGTGTTCCTGGAACATCAGTGGCCTTCAACAAACAAATGCGAATCATGACACTTTCTCTTTTCTATGCGAGCATGCAGCAATAGCTCTGCAGGAAACCTGGGCAACAGATGGTCGCCCCATTATAGGGTACATTGAATTTTGGAAACCAGCACTTAGGGATAGCCGCTACGGCCATCCTAAAGGTGGCCTGTCAACATATATATCCAACAACTTAAAAGGCTCCATTAAACGACTACTCATCGAAGAAGACTGGATACTTGGGGTCAAAATCAACTCGTGGCGGAAACAGCGCTCACTTTTCCTCTTAAACGTGTACATTAACCCCAGTACTCGTTCCAAAAAAGATCATCTGGCCTGTCTAACAGAAATTATGAGCAACATAGCCGCAGAGCACCCTAACTCAAATTGTATTGTCACTGGGGATTTTAACACCAACCTATTTCAGGGAAAAACAGCAGACACTGAAGGGCCCTTCCTGTTTAACATCATCGAGGCCGTGACACAAGCCAAACCGCCCAACCAAGTCCATAGCCAATTGGGTGAGCTCTGCGTGATGAGATTCTATAGCGCAGGTTACCTGGTAATGAACAGTAGGTCTGTAGGTGACACTCCGCCGAACTGGTCTTGGTCAAATGGTAGCAAACACTCCTACCTGGATTATACCATCTGCAACTCAGACCTACTCCACTATCTGGACAGCTTCTGTATCCACCCACGACCGAAAGTGACCGTAGGCCCCAGGTTATCTCCTTTAACACAAAGCCAGGGACTCACAAACCAGCACTCCCAACCTCTCAGGGAACATACACTGAAAATCTAAAGCGTCTCAAGTGGAGCGATGACATCAGCTCGACTATTTTACATGTAAGTTCAAGTTCAAGTTCGGGCATTTATATAGCGCACTACTCACCCAGAGGGTCTCAAGGCGCTTGGGAAGGGGTTGAAAAATGAAGGGGTTCATTATTTGTCGAATAGCCAGGTTTTAAGTTCTTTTCTGAAGGAGATGTGGTTTTGAGTAAGGCGGAGGCGAGTGGGGAGAGAGTTCCAGGTCTTGGCCGCCAGGAAGGAGAAGGATCTTCCTCCCATGGTGGATTTTCGGATGCGCTGGACTGCGGCGAGGGCTTGATTGGACGATCTTAGTTGGCGGGTGGGTTTGTAGAAGGACAGTCGAGTGTTGAGGCATTCGGGTCCTAGATTGTAGAGGGCCTTGTGTGCGTGGGTGAGAAGACGGAATGTAATTCTTTTGTTGATGGGAAGCCAGTGGAGGTCTTTTAGGTGTCCGGTGATGTGATCTTGGCGAGGGATGTCCAATATGAGTCGCGCTGATGCGTTTTGGATGCGTTGGAGTTTTTTCTGTAATTTTGCTGTGATTCCGGCGTATAGTGTGTTACCATAATCCAGTCGACTCGTGACCAGTGCGTGGGTGACAGTCTTTCTTGTCTCGAGGGGGATCCAGCGGAAGATCTTTTTGAGAATGCGAAGAACGTTGAAGCAGGAGGATGAGACTGCGTTGACTTGTCTGGACATCGAGAGAGAGGAGTCTAGGATGAAGCCAAGGTTACGTGCATGGTCTGTGGGTGTGGGTGCTGTGCCCAGAGCGGAAGGCCACCAAGAGTCGTCCCAGGCAGAGGGGGAGGATCCTAGGATGAGCACCTCCGTTTTGTCTGAGTTGAGTTTTAGGCGGTTATGTTTCATCCATTCGGCTACTTCTTTCATGCCTTCTTGAAGATTGGTTTTGGCGGTGTTGGGGTCTTTGGTGAGGGAAAGGATTAATTGGGTGTCGTCGGCGTAAGAGATGATGTTGAGGTTGTGTTGGCGCGCGATGGATGCGAGTGGGCTCATGTAAACTTTGAAGAGGGTGGGACTGAGTGATGATCCTTGTGGTACTCCGCAGATGACTTCAGTGGCCTCTGAGATGAATGGGGGAAGTCGGACTCTCTGAGTTCTCCCAGCTAGGAACGAGGTGATCCAGTCCAAGGCTTTTCCTTGTATGCCGATGTTGCCGAGGCGCTGTGTGAGGGTGCTGTGGCAGACTGTGTCGAAAGCGGCGGAGAGGTCGAGTAGAATGAGGGCCACTGTTTCTCCGTTATCCAGTAATGTTCGGATGTCGTCTGTTGCTGCAATGAGGGCGGTTTTGGTGCTGTGTTTGGCTCGAAATCCAGACTGAGAGGGATCGAGGGAGTTGTTGGATTCAAGGAAGGCGGCGAGCTGGCTGTTGACGGCTTTCTCAATGACTTTGGCCGGGAATGGGAGGAGGGAGATGGGTCGGTAGTTTTTAAGTTCAGAGGGGTCTGCTGTGGGTTTCTTCAAAAGGGCGCTGAGTTCGGCGTGTTTCCAGCTTTCTGGGAAGGTGGCAGAGTTGAACGAGCAGTTGATGACATCCCGGAGATGGGGAGCGATGATGGAGTCGGCTTTGTTGAAGATGTGGTGGGGGCAAGGGTCGGTTGGCGAGCCAGAGTGGATTGAGTTCATTAGGCGGATGGTGTCTTCAGTGGTGATTGGGTTCCAGGCACTTAAGTTGTTAATAGGCGGAGTAGGATCTGAGGGGGGTGGGGAGGGTTGATCGCTGGGAGTATTCTCGAAGCTGTTGCGGATGTCGGCAATTTTGTAGTAGAAGAAGGAGGATAACGCCTCGCAGAGGTCTTGGGAGGGAGTGATGTCGTTGGATGCTGCGGTGGGGTTGGTGAATTCTTTGACGATGTTGAAAAGTTCTTTGGTGTTATGAGTGTTGTTGTCGAGACAATCCTTTAAAGCTGATTTCTTGGCGCATCGAATCAGTTGGTGGTGTTTGCGGGTGGCTGCCTTAAAGGTGGCCATGTTGACGGTGGTTGGGTTTTTTCTCCATGTTTTCTCCAGGATGCGGCATAGCTTCTTGGATTTTTTAAGGTCATCATTGAACCAGGGAGCCTTTTTGCTGGCTGATTTGATCTGGTGCTTTTTTACGGGTGCTATTTCGTCAGCACTGTGGGTGATCCATTGCTTGAGATGGTTGGCCGCTTGGTTTGGGTCCAGTGAGAGGGTGGGAGGGTTTTGGTTGAGTGATGTGAGTAGTTGGTCGGAGGTGATTTTGTTCCAGTATCTCCGGGGAATAGGTTGTGGGCGGTTGTGGGTCAGGGTGGTTTTGTAGCTAAAGTGAACACAGCTGTGGTCCGTCCAGTGGAGAGCTGTGGTGCGGTCGAAGGAGATGTGCTTGCTGGAGGTGAAGATAGGGTCGAGTGTGTGTCCGGCTACGTGGGTGGGGGTGTCAACAAGTTGTTTGAGTCCGAGATTGGCTAGGTTGTCCAGAAGGGTGGAGGTGTTGCTGTCGAGTTTGTTTTCAAGGTGGTAGTTGAGGTCTCCTAATAGAATGTAGATCTCGGAGGCGAGGGCATGTGGGCTGACAAAGTCCGTGATGTCATCGCTGAATTGAGTGCGGGAACCTGGGGGTCTGTAAATGAGGGAGCCTCTAAGTGTGGTCCTAGGGTCAGTGTGGATCTGAAAGTGTAGATGTTCTGCGTTTGTAAGATTATCGTCAGAGCTGGTCGTGATTTTGATGGTGTTCCTGTGGATGATGGCGATGCCTCCTCCTGTTTGATTGATGCGGTCTTTTCGGATAATCTTGTAAGCGTCCGGTATGGCTACGGCGATGTCGGGTGATGATGATGTGTTCATCCATGTTTCTGTAAGGAAGGCGATGTCCGGTGACGCAGTGTCGAGTAGGTCCCAGAGTTCAATTGCGTGTCTGTGGACCGAGCGGGTGTTCAGCAGGATGCACTTCAGGCGGTTAGAGTCATGTATGCATGGACTTTTTAAAAGGCAGAATCAACCAAGATGCCTCTCCGATTGCGACATGGACGACGCTCTGTTCCCATTTGACCAGTTGTTTTCCAGCAAAAACGGAGGCCCAAAGTCGAACTCAGTCTCGCAAGTTCGCAGTCTCCCTACAAACAAAATTACTAGAGAAAGCAAGAAACAATGCATTGCGGTTACTCTCACAATTTCCGGGGAATAGCGAACACCTAAACACTTACCATACAGCACAAAAGTCATTCAGGCGGGCGATCATCAAAGACAAACAGATACATGAAAAACAATTTTGGTGTAAATTGGTGTGGGAGAGCAAGAGTAAAAACTCAAGGAAATTCTGGGCCCTTATCAATCATTCGAACCCGAGTTCTTCAAGCTTCGGATCAGCAAACATCTAAGAAGTAGAATGTGCAACATACCTCACTGACCACTTTAGGTCACATGAACATCTAGGACCCACAGGACATGGACCACCAAGAGAAACGGACATCGGCCCCTGTATCAACCGGAGCTTACCCACTGAGTTGCCACACCTGATTGATGAGGATTATCAGGTGCCCGAAGATAGGGTCATTACAGCAGTGACAAAAGCAAGACAAGATGGAGCACCCGGCCCTAATGGCCTCCCACAGAGCCTGTTTAAATCTGATATAGCTTTCTGGTCTGGAATGCTAACAAATCTCTTTAACTATGCATTGAGAACTGCAACAATCCCAGACTCATGGCGGGGTGCAATAATTCTCCCTATTTACAAATCAGGATCACGCGCTGCCCCTAATAACTATAGACTTATTGCCCTTTTGGATATCGAGGCCAAACATTATGCAGGGCTCCTCCTGGAGGACCTGAGGCAATGGGCAAAGGATCATAATCGGATACCGATGAACCAAACAGGGTTTGTTGCCAATTCAGGGACCATGACCAACCTACTAGCAGTGTCATCTATTGTCGACAAAGCCCTTTTAACATCTAGGTTAGTGTTCTGCTGCTTTGTCGACTTCAAAGCTGCATTTGATAGGGTCCCCAGGGTGGCTCTCTGGGAAAAGCTGAGGAAGTGGGGAATTCCCGACAAATTATTGAATGCAATCATCCAACTGCACTCATGCACTTGGGTTCGAGTGAAGCATCTCTCGCGAAAAATTATGACAACTAGAGGCGTTAAGCAGGGATGCGTGCTGGCCCCTCATCTTTTTAATCTGTTCATAGCAGACCTATCAAGGACCTTGGATGATATAAATAGTCACCCGCCAAAGGTAGGAGGCACGGCATTAAGTAACCTTTTATATGCCGACGATCTGGTCCTGTTTAGCCTCACCAGGGTCGAGCTGCAAAGGCTTCTTGATACACTGTTTCGATACACGACCATGAACCAACTAGAAGTCAACTTGAAGAAAACCCAAGTTGTCCCGTTTGGGAAGAAACGATATGCCGGTGGCGGATGGTCATTTAACAACACAAGCCTCGCCATAGGTCAGTCGTACAAATATCTAGGTGTCCATCTGGACTCTAGGGGCAACCTTATAAAACAGCATAACGAGATTGCAGTAAAAACCACGACACTTGCGGTGTCACTAGCCAAGCTCTCGAAAAACCTCTCAGGTCCAACTCTTTCGCCCCTTTTGGAAGTCCTGAGAGCAAAAATCTGCCCCACCCTATCGTATGGCATAGGTATATTCAAGGGCAAATTGAACACTGCTTTAAACCAGCATACAAACAAAATTTATAAAAAGGTTCTTCAGCTGCCAAGTTCCGCAACCCCAGCACAGATGAGATTAGAGATGGGGTTACCAAATTATGAAGCTTCCAGTATCGGTGTATACCTAAATCTTTGTCACAAACTAAGACAGGCCGATCCAGGCACATTAGAATCCCTAGTCTGGCAAGAAATTATTGAGAAAAACCCAGGAAAAACATTTGGTTGCCTTTTTAAGGACTATATCCAACAAATGTCAGCAACCAACCTCTGGGCCCTCACCCCTAGTCAGTCTGTATTTAAAATCGCAATCAAAAAATGTGTGAGAATGAGATCACTCATCATAGATAAAGCACTCTTTTCGAAACGCAGTCACTCCTGGGCAGTTGTTAATTCCTATAGTCGGCTAACCCCTGCCACTTATTTCTCCAGCACATATTCACTGTATCTAAAACGCAGCCTTATATCTATTAGAATGGGTGACTGGCGATTTTTACAAAATGTACCCCCTTGGCGACACACGGTGGAGGACACAACTTGTAGAGGGTGCGCCAAAGCAGCAGAAACGCTGCTGCATGTGGTTTGCATCTGCCCGGCCTTCAACCTCCAACGTAGGTGCAAGCTCAGGGCCGAATGGAATAGGCTGGGTGTTTGGACTTGTAGGCAAGCCATCATTGTGGCTCTGAGCCCTGAAAACACAGATTTAAATATAAGACTGACAAACTTTATCCAGCAAGTGTATCGTAATTTTACGCAAAAGAGGTCTGCTACCGCTTCTCTCCTATCTTTTTAATTATATAATGCACTTTAAAACAAATTGCAAACCGCTAGGTAGTCTGCAATAAAAAGAAAATGCGCAGTACCCCTTGAACATGGTTTGTTTTTATATGTATGAAATTATAGTTAATGGGAGTAACATGAAAGGGGCTAAGACATTTGCACACTATGTTTTAATCTTCCATGTTCTTCTCGTTCCTCTTGTGTTTTTACTTTTCTTTTAAAAAGACATGTAATTTGGAGGCTTAGGTCGTGTAAGATGACTATTTATATTATGGCTGTTCAATTGATCGTTTGTATTGCTCTTACTTTTAAGTTTGTACATAACGTGAACTTGAAATCCTCTTTTAAAGATATTTGTTTTATATCTAAATAAAGATTTTTTTATTTTTTTATTTGATTTACTCGACCGGAACATGACCTGGAAAGAAAGGCAGAGTGAGCAAAAGCTTGTACTCCCTTTTATTGCTGTAATAACATGTATATTACAAGCAAAGCTGCGCGTTAAGGTAAAGTCTTCTGTTTAATGCACAGGCACTAATCTTGCTTTGGGATGAAGTCTGTACTATGTCATCAGAAGTCTTTACAATATCTTGCTAAACTTGCTATAATAGTACAGGAGAATTGTATTTTTACATACTTTATAGATATACATGAGGATGGAAGAACTACTACTATGTGGGTGAAGATCTTGATGAGCTTCAATGACTAACATGGCTATCACGACCGAGAGATGGACAGATGCAACGGCGCAAAGACACGTAGCGCATGACAGAAGGTAAAAGTTTGATAGTGTATCAGACCAAGGCTCCATTGCGGTCAGCCTTAAACTTTGACTATGTCCCAGTGAAGCGTGACCAGATGTCCCAATTTGGCGCTGTTGGTGTTTAATCACTAGAAAGTGTTTATTCTTTCAAAATGTATATATCCGGTTCCCTACATTGGGTTTTTGTTGTTTTGGTATAATCTTAAAGATAAAAATATGTCCTATAGTTATACATTGGTGTTGGAGTTTTATTGTGCTGTGTATTGGTGTTTAAATACACACCTGTCTCCAAAGTTAAGTGTGCCTGCTCACCGCCAGATGCCTATAGTTGTGCAAGGGAATCATTTGAGACCTTGACTGGGTCTTTTATTGTGTTGGTGGCCTTATTGCTAATGGTAGGTGCAACCTTACCCCTACTAATAAACCACCTTCCAATATTTTAAACAAAAATAAATGTAATTCTTTTCAGAAAGTATATGGTTGAATTTTGGTGTAACTGTCTCCTCAGTACTAGCTGTAGGAGTCTCGATTGGCCAGAAACGTGGTTTGCCAGGATGCCCCTTTCTGATAAAGGTGACAGTTGGATATGATGGTTTCCAGCAGATGCTGTGTTCTTCCCTTTCACGTGTCGGTGCAGAGCTGTGACTGCGCAGATAGGGCTGTAATCCTACCTGTCAGAGCTGGATAATAACACCCCTTCTTTAAATCCTATTTTGGAAGCTACAAATGTCACTGAGGCTAACAAGCAACACTCATTTCTGTTCCTTGACAGGCAGGAGATTGTTCATATTGCCGGGACCCAAGATCACTCTTTGTGACCAGCAGCTAAAATCTAACTGCGCTCAATGTCAACATTTGTCCTTGGTTCAACAACAAAGAAATGCTTCCCTGGAGAAAAGTTTAAAAACATTGAAAAAACATCTATAAACAAAGAAACACAATCTGGAAGCGCTTTGAAAATCGGAAAGGAGTAAAGCACCTCAAGTTAGTCAATAGCAAATTGTCTGAAATGTATCGCTCACTATCACACATCGAATTCAACGATTACGAGTAATCAGAATTTGATGAGAAATTGAAAGCAATTGGGTACCAGACCTTCATAAAAACAAGAAAAGCTGCAGGTGAAAAAGGAAGTATGCCTCACTAGTAAATCTATTCATTATTTTGTTCGCAGTAGCGTCATGGAGATACGGGGGCTATATTTATCTTTTTTCATGTAACACAACGCAGCAAGACACCTTGCTGTGTTGAGCTGCGTGAAATGGAGAGGGCAGGAATGTGTCATAAATATCAAGATATGATGCATTCCTGCTCTCTCCTTGCGCAGGCGCACTTTTGGCTACCTAACGGCAGGATTGACTTTGTGCAGGAAGGCAAATCTCCTGCGCAAAAACAAATTCTTTGAGGCTATATCCTCTTTCTAAGTGTGCTTCAGAATGCAACACATAGAGAAACAGCAACAAATGAGAAAAATAAAGATATTTCTCCTTGTTACACCTCTCCTAGGAAGGTGTAGCATTTTGACACATTGGCCGGTCAACTCATGGTTAAGAGAATGTGCCAAAATACATGGGTGGATGCTCCACCCATGGAACGCCTTGACTTGCACTGCTTTGGCTACTCCAGATTTGCCAAGCACCGCAGGGCCACGCAAGATGGACATGCGTGGCTTTGTAAATCTCATCTAGGTTTTGTGTCAACCATGCGTTACCTTTCGTGGTCCAAGGGTGACACAAAACTTTGATAACTATGTCCCTAGATATGCAGATGTAGTCTGAGTTGCCTGAGGGCATGATTGTCAGTTTATGTATCACTGCATAAAATAATACCACACATCGTAACACAAATGTTCCATCTAAAATTGTGGACACGAGGTACACAATGACACATTTTTGCATCCCAGAGTCATTGCTACTAGTACAACAGCATGCAGAATTTGATGCGGTGTTACTGGGTACGATATTCCCACATCTGGTTGTACAACTAAATATTAACATAGCATATGCCTAACAGGAAATGTGTTATCCCATGAGCCCATAAGAGGAAGAGAAAGACAATAGAGCCCACCTGCATGCATGGCTACTGCAGACCATCCCTCTGAAGTAAAAAGAGTAAACTCCTCCAAGCATTTATTGAGTCTCATCTCAGGCCAAATACGAGCACAAGCTCATTCTGAATCCATCCTCTGCTTTAGACAAATAGCAGCCCACAGAAAACACCTGAAAAAGATGACATGAGCTCTGTGTGAAAGTGCAAACATCTTTTGAAAGGGAGCTGAAGATGTAGGACAAGGAGTTAGTTAATGAGAACCACAGACATAGTCAATACAGCATTGAAGGGGTGCATCTGCATATGACAAACTGTCACAAGAAAGTCAGTGTAGTCTGCTCACAGTCCGAACTGTGGAGGACTGCAATAAGTGGTTGCACAACCCTCATTGGAGGATGCTGAACCTTTTTTCAAGCAAAGGGGTGTAGAAGGGAGAGTCTGGTCACTGGCGGGAGCCTTATTCCACTCTTCTAACCTGTCCCGCTGAAATTGGGATTCAAGGCCTTGCTTTGGCCTTGCTAAAATAGCATCTCCATGATCAATCTCAAGTGATTTTCATGCCACCTTTTCTATCTGAACTCACACTGCTTACACATGGAGTTCCTCATGGCTCTTTCATGATCCTCACTCTTGTCAAATGTCCATGTCGCCCTCTGGCACAACTCATTCAATGATTTGGTCTGCGACGTTTGAGCTATGCTGATAATAGCCAGATACTATTTCCTCTTGATGACAGAATCCAGGATGGTTCTCCCAAAGACAGAAATAATGGTTATTTCAACTCATAGCTCCTCGGATCTTCTAGCACTAAAACTCTGGCCATCTCTTCTGGGCCTTGCCCCAATGCCTGCCACCTTTGTCCGAAATCTTGGCTTTTTAATTGATCATGAGCACTTCTTAACCGCACAGATTAATAAACTGGCCTCGATCAGCTTCCTGCAAGATTCTCCCAATCCTTCTAATCTCTTTTTGCCCAATAGTTGCAAAATATACTTTTCTTAGCAGGCCTACACTACTGCAATCCTATTTTCTTTGGTGCTCCTCATATTCTTCAGTGCATACAGCAGCAACTGGTGACTGCTGTGTGACATGAGCTAGCACTTCCCACTTGCTCTGCTGCTTCCAAGGCCTTGAGCTCCTTTCACATGATTTCCATTTCCAAGAGAGGTGTGTTTAAGTCTGCCTGTTTGGTGTTCAAGGCCATACACTTTCTAGGGTCTGAACATCTTTCAAAAAAGTTTAAAGATTACATTACTTCGCAGACACTGAGATCTTCTACAGCCAGACTGCTAACAGGTGGACAGGATACGGATGGGACATCCACCATGTTTGTAATGCAGTATGCCATCTGCTAAATTACCCTTGGGATGTGTGAATTTAACCTCAAAGAATGTTCTCATGCAGAACTATGGAGCAAATCGCAGTCTACCCTGTGGAAACCATCCATGAAGTACACTATAACGTTGTTGCCATCAGATGCTGAAGTGTGAGTAGATCATTCAGGGCCAGATGTAGGTAGGCTTTTACCGGGTGGTAACGGCCGAATTCGGCCGTTACCACCCGGTAAAAGCAATTTGACATGTAGGTCCCTGTAATTTACAGACTCGGTATATTTACCGATAGGTAAATTTACCGAGTATGTAAAATACCGAGTCGGTATCATTACTGATTCCGGAAAATTGGTATGTAGGTGGGACTCTTCTGAGTCCCACAAGCAGTACAAAATCGGTATTTTACCATCAAATACTACTTGATGGTAAAATACCGTTTCTGGTGTGCATGCACATGTGTGCATGCACACCTATGCCATATGACAGGCAGACCTGCCCTTAGGGCAGGTATGCCTGCCACATGGCACCCGAGCCTCTTTTGGGGGTGCCAGAGGGTGTCAAAGTGACACCCCCTGCACCCTTGTGACAGTCGGTATTTTCCGATGTGGTAAATACCGACCAGTATATGCCCAATCAATCCTATGGGCTTCAAAGCCCATAGGAATGCATGGGCATTAACTGGTCGGTATTTACCACATCGGAAATTACCGACTGTTTCCGATTCGGTAATTGCACATCTGCAATTACCTACATCTCGGTATTTTTATTTTCCGACCTCTGAAATACCGAGTCGGTATGACTCGGTATTTAAGAGGTCGGTAAATACAATTTACCTACATCTGGCCCTCAGTGTTGAAGCTGATGGGATCTCAAATAAAGACTAATAGCCCCAAAGAATAGACATACTCTTGAGAGTGGTAAAATTGCTTGGAAGAGAGGATCCAGGCAGTCAAGACCTTTTGTCAGGTGATCTGCAAGATGTGATTAAACCCTATCTAGGAAATCTGGTGTCTTAGAGCCAGAAAGAAACCACGCATCTGGGAGTGATAGAAGCGAGTGATGCTACTTTCAACAACATAGCTATTTCCTTATCATCAGCTTCAAAATGACTGGTCAGATATGAAGATCCTATAAGACTAATTCCAACTCTGCTGACACAGCCATACCTCACTTGCAGCCAGGCATCACAAAAGCAAAAGGATGGAAAAATCAGCATCTAACTTAATACTGCTTGATTCCAATGTTGCATTTCTAATGCAGTCATCTCTCAGGTCTTCCAACTGAGAAGAGAGGGTTTGACAACGTGTACCTGGAAGAGGAACAACTGCATTTTCTGGAAATGTAGCTGTATAGCACGTACAATACATTTCACCTAATAAATCAAAATGTATAAACTGCTGCATGTGGTGGATTGTCATCCACCTTAAACAAAACATTTATCAAAATTACTATTGACTAAAGCGAGCATAGATGCGTGGTTTAACAAGGTTACATTTCGGTTACAACTCATCTTCCCCCAGGATAGTAATTTTGAATAACTTAAAATAATTGCACAACACTCTCCCAAGGCAAGACCTGACATTAATGAACAAAAATCTCCTTCTGTGCCCCTGCCCACGCACATAACAAAATCACATGCTATTTGCAAAGAATTCCCTCTGACTGTAGTGACTCTACAACTCTACAAGTTAGTATCCAAATTACAGATCACTGACAGAATTTCAGAACCAAACATTTTGTCTGGACAGAATATTGTGTCAAAAATATCTAGGATCAAAATATAGAGGAGGTAAGTGCAATTAGATAAGTATAGAGATATTATTCTTAACTCCATATCTAAGTACCTTGAAGAAATATATTGTAAATGTACATATACATGAAGATATATATAGTAAAACTTTGCTTACCTATAGAAACTTACCTTCACAATATTTTTGCATTCGTTATTCTTGACATGATATTTTGTCCAACTATATTGTTGGTTCCAATATTCTGTCTAAACACTGTGAATTACAGACTGTACAGCTCAAAACATGAAGAAGGCTCCTTTGAATTTCTGAGCTGTGCAGTCTGCAACACATGCACTAACTCAGAGAGTTTCCAAGTTAAAATATGTGCTTTAGACCACGATTTAGCTGAAAATGAAAGGATGGACTCAGCTTGCAGCTTTGCGGATGAGCAGAATAGGATATTGGTACAGCTTAATGAAATTTTTCTGTACAGTGGACAAAGACATAGGGCAAGATTAACTAGGGAAGGCTGTAGTGTTTGAGTAACGTTAAATTATGGAAAGTGTTGAGAAGCATTGTAAATTGCTATAAGCAGCAGCGACGGATCAATTTTCACATTCAAGAGCTATTTTGCACTCACAATTGATCCGTGTGCTGCACCTAAACCCCTTTGCCCGACTCCACTACTAATATATACATGGGGTGTGTCTGGGGAGGACTGGGTCAAAAGCAATAGATTTTGGTGCAGCATCAGATTTACTAAAATAGTGTGATCTGGCTTTGCCCCTGATCCTTATACTTAAGAAAATAATTCACAAGCAAGGGGTCAAGCATAGACATCGATTCATCAAATTCCAGGGGTAGCTGAAGTGACATCAAATGCCTTGTGACCGCTGCCTGATGTCACAGGAAGTGACATCAACAAATGTTGACCTGGTGACATCACAGGAAGTGACATCACCTGCCCTTTGACCCACCCTGATGATGTCACAGGAAGTTACATTGCAAGGCATTTGACCGGACGACATCACAGGAAGTGATTGAACCTTTGGGCCCTATGAAATCAAAAAAAGTGACATTACATGAATTTTGGCTTGGTGCAATCACAGGAAGTGATGCATCTAACTTTTGGTTAATTACATCACACACAGAGGCTGTCAAATCTCTACTGATACAAAAAAGTACAGTGTAAACAAACTTACTTCAAATCCTATAGAAAATTCAGCTACATGCATTGTTGCAGGTAGGATCTTCAGATATAAAATTAAGATACTGTAGCATTGATTAAGAACCTATCAAATAGTGTACACCAATGAAAAAAGCACTCGTCAAGTTTAAATCAGCCATTATCAATATCAAATAACTTATAAAATGGGAAGGTTGATGGATCTATACTGTTCAAAACAAGTTCACTTTATAATTTGTTTTAGAAACTAAGAGTACCATGTAATTAAATCTCTTGAAACATAGGTAACAGTGCTATTTAATCCAGGTCAAGTTCCCCAAGCAAACTCCCCTTCAATGACATAGTATACATACTTCTAAACCTGGGGAGCTTTGAAACTTTTCAGGTTTACTATCATTAATTTCTTCTACAGAAAACATGCTCATGACTAGTAAAGTACTTGTGTTGATTAATAATATGCTTGTTCTGCTTTAGTACACCTTACCAGAAATAAACATGTTATCTAACACCCAGAAATCCCAAAGACATAAATGCTTGTTTACAAATGCAGATGTTAGAGACTCCATTTTCAATATCTATCACGTACACATACAGAGACATTGAATCATATGTGTGTAAATCAGTGTATAGTGCTTGGTCTGAAGAAGCACAAAATCAGGATTCAGAACATAACACAGTGGTTAGGGTTGACTTTAATAATAAAAATGTATTTGTACTCAAACAGCCTCCAGCTTCCAGCCTCCTGGGGAAATGCCTACCTGTCGCTTGATGTCCGCTACAGCCATTCCAGCCTCGGTGGTGTTCAAAACAGACAATGTCTTGTTGGCCAGTCCACCAGTACTCATTGACCAGCATGCGCATGCTGTGGTTACAAGGATGCAGTGTTTGACATAAAACAATGGCATATATTGTGTTATTCATATTACCTAAATGATGGGTAGACCACTAGAATGGTTTAACCTGAAATGTGAGCGCTTCAACAATCATTTCTGATGCTTTACAGCAGGGCATTTGAAAATCTTGTGTCAAATCCCAAAATAGATAATCTTATCTTACTTTACTTGTTACTTCTGTTCGAGGTTTGCCCAGGGCCCACAGCTCTCAGGAGTCACAATGACTGGCACCACCAGAGAGGGAAATGGGAAGTCGAGGCTCTAGTTGAGCCAATTTGATGACTCAGTCAGTCTCACTCTCACATGACCTCACCTGCCCCACGGCGCACCTGAGGTCTGACCGTTTGAATAAGTGAAGCAAGTCACACATTGCCCAGTCCCGAACTTGCTTTGAACCTAGTCGGCCACTCTAGAATCTTGACACCTAACACTCATGCAGCAGGCATGAGTCCTATTCGACTCGAGGCCATGCCGTGTCAGCGCGGCTTTTACTGCTGCGCGGGGGCTGGCCCATAATTTTTGCCAGGGCTCTCATCATTGGTAGGGCTTTCGAGCTAACAGATTAATGGCCCAGGGAACCGGTCAATGGTCCCAAACATTGAACATACTGCACCATGACTAACGACCTCAGCTAGTGTAGGGTGCAGAAGGTGTGCGCTTGCACTTACACACACATGCTGCTAGCTGCAGCACATGTAGTTAGTCACTGTCCAATCATGCTCAGCCATGCTGAGCGCTCCTTGTGCTCATTCACTTGGTTTCCTGGGCCAGGCTCACAGCAGATACATATAATGTATCAAATCAGGGACTGCGCCGACCAGCCTGGCCCAGTGTCACCATAGCAACGAGTGAGATTAGTCCTTTCCCTCACCCAAGCCCAGCTTGCAGCCCATCATGATCTCTCTGCAGGCAGAGCTTCAGCATAGCAGTGCAATAAAGCGTTGGTCACACTGTGGCTGATTTTATACAACAAGAGTGCTTGCCAAAGCTGACAAACAGCCAGGGGTCACAAGAAAGATGGCAGGGGTCACAAGGGGTGGCTTAGGGGTCGCAGTTGCGACCCCTATTGACATCCATGGTATCAAGCATCTATCGGCCTTATATATCTAAATGTAACATGCTTAAAACTCATATCTCGTATGTCTGACCTTTGTTCTGGTGTTTACACTTAGAATCTTTTACTAGTTCACAGCCTATGCTATGCAGTGCAGAAACACATGTGCGCGACTGCATGATGCTTTACGGGATGCAGATCAGTGAGATTTTAGTATGAGCATCTCCGGTGAGGCTACCCCTACTAAACTGGGTAGTCTGCTATTTTCTGTCCTATGGCCAATGTAGTGCTGTGCTTTGTCACACAATGCTCCCTTGCATCACGGGAGATTAGTGCCAGCGGGACGCCGATCCATTGACAGCTGCGGAGCACGAATTCGAGGCTGTTTCCTAAAACAAGTGTGTTGGACTTTTTCATTAAACTACCGTTCCATTGACAACTGCGGGACGCCGATCCATTGACAACTGCGGAGCCCGATTTCGAGGCTGTTTCCTAAAACAAGTGTGTTGGACTTTTCCATTAAACCACCGTCCCTGTCCAAGGACGTACTGTGGCAAGACCATCTGGCTCCCCACTCCATTTCTACTTGAACACGCTTGAACACGCAACGCTTATAGACATTATCAAGGCTCTCCCTTTCTTCGGATATTCACGCACATTTTACAATTTGGCACATTCTAAATAGAATAAGATGTCACAGACTGCGACGCATGTGGCCAGTCCAGTATGCCGATGTCACATATATGAATCATATGATGTTGTGTTTTATGTATCCAAAATACAGGGAAATGAATCTGTGAGTACTTAAACACATGAATACTGCACAAGTTGTGTAAGTACTTTTTGCTTTGTTTTTGTCCTGACGAAAGCTCCACAGACCCGGCTGGGCCATAAGGAGCTGAAACATGTCGACTTTTAACTACCAATTGTATATGGTAATCTAGTCACTCGATTACCGAATATACCCTATTCTTTTAGTCAACAGTTCTCACCTTCCCGAATAAATTGCTTGAGGTGTGCTAACTGTTTTTAATATTTCTCTCATAGTTCGACCTTGTGTTCCCTTCCATTTGGAGGTACAATTGTTGGTCTCTGGACACTTCTACACTGTTCCAGAGGTGCCTCGGGTGAGGCCGGCATACCAAACCTTTTGACTACCCAATGACTATGCCATGACGCTTGATGAGGGGCGGAAGAAACAAATATACCGCAACTTCTAAATCTTCAGCGTCTATGAGGGTTGTCAATTTGAACCAATGGTTCGTGTAGATACAAGTGTCTCCTTCTCTTTGATTAATCTAAACTCTATCCCTGGGGAATCGAATGGGACAAGTTTCCTCATCCCTCCTTTTTTGATGAATGTCTTTAAGCAGCGTACAGCTGTGGGATATAACCTATCCGCGCTATAATTACAGATAGCAGCACGATAGTTCCTTTTGCTAACCTTGAGTGGTGAATGATGGAGGGAAATAATGGTCTGAGTTTCACCGGAAACGACATCGACGAGATCCTAGCAGCGCAACCTCTGCTTCAAAATGCTGATCTTTCTGAAGCGATTGCACAAACAGACGATTGGGAGACACTGTCTAGTAAAAAGAGAGAACAGATACGGACTGCCATTCATGGTATTATCATGACCGAGTACCTACGGGTTAAGACTGCTCCTAGAGGCTTATGGATATCAAATGCCCCGAGAATTTTTCTACACGATTTAGCATTTCGTCGTGATTGGTCATCTATTTCATGGAAATGTACACTTGACTACCTAGTTCTGATTATAAAAACAGCCAAAAGACTCTCAGAGGCTTTATTAGCTGAAATACAAACTTGTGAACAAGAACTAAAAAAGAACATTAACCCTGTCATCTACAAAAAAAGACTAGATGAGATTACAAAAGAAATGGATGAAAACCAAGAGTTTCTGATGCAAAACAAACTACAAAAGTTAGCCAAAGACATCAAAAAATTCAGCCAGGAACGA
This sequence comes from Lissotriton helveticus, assembly GCF_964261635.1. Classification (NCBI taxonomy): domain Eukaryota; kingdom Metazoa; phylum Chordata; class Amphibia; order Caudata; family Salamandridae; genus Lissotriton; species Lissotriton helveticus. The sequence continues at coordinate 456,528,794 of NC_136057.1, forward strand.
ATGCACCCCTACTCTAAAGATGACTACACGGTAACAGACATCGATTCTGATGCCGATTCAACTGGTGGTTCGTCTAATGGATCAGAGGGGAGGTACGATCAACAATCCACGAGAAGAGGTAATTACAATCCAAGACACCGTGGACCAAGAAGAGGCAACAGAAACAATAGAGGAAATAGAGGAAATAGATGGCAAAAGCCGCCTTTCTTCCAAGGCAACCCTATGCCCTTCTTCCAACCATACATGCCTCCCTTTGGTGGATGGATGAACCCATATACTCCCAACATGGATCAACACCCACAGATGGGGAATCAAATGATGCCAATGCCGATGGCCAGCACCTCACATCAGACACAACAGCCTTTTTTAGGCCAAGGCCAGAACCAGCCAAGAGGAAAGAAGAAAAACCTGACATGGCAAGATCATCTACCCAACGTGCAAACAAGGAGTATGGCGTCAGCACAGTCAGAGACCAGCAAAAAGACTCTCTGATTGTCAACCTATCAGGGATCTCATTAACATCGGACCAAATGACTATCCTGAACAAAGGTTTGGGGTTCGTTCCAACTCCCCCCTCGGATCCGTTTAAACTCAAGTGTGAGTTATCTGAATTCTGCAGAACTCTAAAACTGAAAGCATTCTTTGATGGTTCCCCCGTTCAAAATAACGAAGGAGATACTACATTACGGAGAAAATCGAAATTTGTACCTCCATCCAACGCAGTTCCACCTGAAATCCTAGCTTTTGAGCAAGCAATCTTGAAAGGCATTGACAACCTGAATCATGACAAAAAGGCATTCCAGAATTTAAACAGAAATGAGCGTCGGGCTTTATCTGAACTAAAACAAAATGACAGCATAGTCATTAAGCCTGCGGACAAGGGCGGAGGAGTGGTTATACTAACAAAAGAAGGGTACGATCAACAGTGCCTAGCGCTACTTTCGAATGAAACTTTCTACAAGCAGCTTGATTCTGACCCCACTGAGAGGATTACGAACACAATAGCCATCATGACACATGAAGCGGAAGTTAATGGGTGGATCTCGAAAAAGGAGGCCGACTATTTAACACCTAGGTCTACAAAAATCCCCTTCTTCTACTCCTTACCAAAGACCCACAAAAACAAGCTCCCTCCACCAGGTCGCCCAATAGTTTCGGGCATCGGGTCCCTATTGGAACCGCTGTCCAAGTTCGCTGACCAATTCCTCAAACCGGTCGTACAACGGACACCGACATACCTTAAGGATACCCGGGACCTCTTAGTACAAATTGAAAATAGAGACTTCGACCAAGACACAATGCTCCTAGTGGGCTTGGATGTCGAATCCTTGTACACGAGTCTACCCCAGGATGAAACAATGCAAATGCTAGAAGATCTACTGTTCCAAGAAGATTGGGCCTATCACACTCCTCGCCACTTTGTTTTGGAGTGTTGCCACATGGCGTTGAAAGAGAACTATTTCGAGTATAACAACAAACTGTTTTTACAATGCCATGGAACTTCTATGGGCAGTGCCTTTGCTCCATCGGTAGCCGGGCTATACGTCAGCCAGTTTGAAAAAAACTGCGTCCTCAATAATTTAAATCCTTTCGTTTCCAGTATACTTTACTGGAAACGGTATATTGATGACGTTTTACTGATTTGGGACACAAAACAAGACCTGCAGACGTTCATTAACTGGCTAAATGGACAGGACCGTTGGCTGAAGTTCACGTTTACCGCGAGCAATAAAAGCATTGACTTTTTAGATTTGACACTTTTCTGTGACAACGGCAAACTGGAAACCAAGACATATACTAAGCCAACTGCTAAAAACAGTTTGTTGTCGTACCTGAGCTACCACCCCCAGCCCTTAAGGGATAATCTACTGTACAGCCAGTTTTTGCGCCATAAAAGAAATTGCAGCAGAACTAGTGATTACACCCAACAGGCGCGAATCTTAAGTAACAAACTGGAAGCCAGAGATTACACCTCCCGGGTCATTGCAAAGTGCAGAAAACGGGCAAATAACCAACCACGAGATTGCCTACTACAGACTTTTGAAAAAGAGCCGATAAAAGACTTGGTGACCTGTGTCACTACCTTTTGTCCAATAACGTATGAGGTCCAAAAACTGGTAAAGAAAAAGTGGTCCATCATCACCTCGGGTGCTTTTAATTGGCCAAAGCCGAGATTTGCCAATAAAAGGACAAAAAATATCAAAGATGTGTTGGTCCACACAAGACCCCTCAAGAAACAATCACTTCCAAGAATCAGAGACCATACCATGGTCCCGGTGACAGGACATCACCCCTGCGGGACGTGTGGGGTCTGTAAATTTACTAAGAGTACAAAAATTTTGCAATTGACTGACCAACTACTATGGACCCAACGCTATCACACGAATTGCAACTCGACCCACGTGATTTACCTCATCACCTGCCCCTGCCAAAAACAATACATTGGGATGACATGCAGGAAGGTGAAAATCCGAATCGGAGAACATCGGAGCAATGTGAGGCTAAAAAAGAATACAACAAAACTATGTGCCCACTTTGTCGAAATGGGCCACACATGCGATGACTTGAGGTGGACAGTCCTTGAGGTGCTGCAAGAGAGAGACACTAATTCTGAACAAATCCTTTTCGAAAAGGAGCAAAGATGGGTGAATCGCTTGAAAACCCACTTGCTTGGGATGAACGATAATATTCCCTGGCACCATTTTTCCTGAGTTTTGCGTAAAGCTCAGCTCTGATCACAAGAATCAGGGAGATCCCTATCTGTTATGAGTGTGCAACCTAAATTGAGACCAACTTCACATGAGCACTATGTTTGCACTCACTCCGTCACACTTCTTATTATTATAGATCTTCCCACTGAGGTGTGACAACATGAACACTCTAGAGGAGTGTGCAACCTAAATTGAGACCAACTCCACATGAGCATTATGTTTGCACTCATTCCGTCACACTTCTTCTTATTATTATAGATCTCCCCACTGAGGTGTGACAACATTAACACTCTAGAGGAGAATGACCCCTCTTTGGAAATTAATCGTTTTTCATATGAGGAGGTACACCAACCCTTTATCTGTTACGAGTGTGTAATCTGACCGGAACTGAACACTGTTCATTTCAACTACTAACAGTATGTGAGGCTCCCTACATGGGGACTTGTCCGGTAAAATTCAGACCTTGACTTATCTCATGACATTAGTCTGCAGATTTTATCTGATTCTAGGTATCAGTATTAAATAGCGTTTTTGGTTAACACATTATAATTGTGTTTTTGAATACCTAATTTTTTGAGCTAAAAACCAAGAAATGGCGTGTATTTGGTAAACTTTGCAATAATATTCTCTGCCGTGACGCTAGTCTGTCTTCCCGACAATGCAGACCTTGTCCATTTCTATGCTATCTTGTCATAACACGCTGCCTCTCCGCGCCTCGGCGCTTCCAGAGGCAGAGTCAGTACTAGCAACAAACGGACGAACATGTGGGTAAGTGAGAACCCTGCCGTGTGAATCCCAGGTGGGGCCCCTCCGTCTAACATGACTACTCACATTGTGTTTATCGTTTTCAGTAAATTCTGCATTGACTCTTAGCACTCTGAAGAGGAATTCTCCTCCGTGTACTCAGGTAATTAAGTGCGGAGTGTTTGATAAATGATATGAATATGCATTAGCGTCTTCTCTTTATTCACCAGCCTGCCCTCCGAACTGAGCACTAAAAAGATACTGAGATAAAGTTTATTGAATCCTAATGCCAATGACACTGCTAGCGCTCCTTCAAAATTACACCAGTGTTACTATACTAAGGTTGCCTGCTTGCTAGTGGTCACCTTAATTCTGTGAATTCCATAACAAAGAATTGATCGTTTCTGACTGAGACTCTAGCCTGTTTCTCTACCCACTTTTTCATCACTCATAGAGAGTATGTGTGCATGCAGTTTCACGCACATTTTACAATTTGGCACATTCTAAATAGAATAAGATGTCACAGACTGCGACGCATGTGGCCAGTCCAGTATGCCGATGTCACATATATGAATCATATGATGTTGTGTTTTATGTATCCAAAATACAGGGAAATGAATCTGTGAGTACTTAAACACATGAATACTGCACAAGTTGTGTAAGTACTTTTTGCTTTGTTTTTGTCCTGACGAAAGCTCCACAGCTCCACAGCCTCACTGTTTGTGAGCAACAGGAACGGTCTGTTTAACGACGAGCAGATCAGAGGTTGTCTGAGTGCGGTTTTCGAGTGGTTAGGACACCATGGGCTGAAATGCAACTCCGACAAGTCGGAGCTGCTCTTTTTCGGGTGCACCTCCGAGCCGGACTGGAAACCCTGGTGGCCGCAGGAGATGTCTCCCCCAGTTAGCTCATCCCAGAAGGCCAAAAATTTGGGAGTGATCATTGACAATGATCTCTCTTTTGGACCACATATTTCCTCTCTCACTGGGAAATGTTTTGGCATCCTACGGATGCTACGTAAATTTCTACCTTTAGTATCCATTGAGCACAGGAAAATTATTGTCCAGGCACTGGTGGGATCCAGACTGGATTACGCCAATGTCTTATTTCTGGGGCTTCCTAAATACCTGGTCAGGCGTCTTCAAGTCGCTCAGAATTCTGCAGCCCGAGCGGTCTTTGGTCTCCCAAGAAGAGCTAGAGCCACTGCTCTTCTTTCGACCTTACATTGGCTCCCGGTTGATAAAAGGATTCTTTTTAAAACTTTGACAACGACCTACAAGGCCTTACATGGCATCGGTCCAAAATATATTTCCAATCGTGTGTCTTGGTACCAGCCTTCCAGATCTCTTAGATCTGCTGCGCTATCCAAAGTGAGGGTTCCCATTATTAAGCGCGCCAGAGCAGGAGGTCGGTCCTTTCGTTATCTAGCTCCTCGTGCCTGGAATGACCTTCCGATTTCTCTAAGACAGGCTTCTAGCCTGATGTCCTTCCGAAAGGCCCTTAAAACATGGCTTTTCCCTTAGACCGCTGCTGTTCTTTTTTTTCTTTCATGCGTGTGTTACAATTCCCTTCAGTGTTATGTTTCTCCCTCCTTTAGTGGGTACCTTCGAAAAAGCGCCGGGATGCTCCAACTGGAGTGGCCGTGCGCTATAGAAGCTCAAAAATAACATAACATAACATAACAGACCCGGCTGGGCCATAAGGAGCTGAAACATGTCGACTTTTAACTACCAATTGTATATGGTAATCTAGTCACTCGATTACCGAATATACCCTATTCTTTTAGTCAACAGTTCTCACCTTCCCGAATAAATTGCTTGAGGTGTGCTAACTGTTTTTAATATTTCTCTCATAGTTCGACCTTGTGTTCCCTTCCATTTGGAGGTACAATTGTTGGTCTCTGGACACTTCTACACTGTTCCAGAGGTGCCTCGGGTGAGGCCGGCATACCAAACCTTTTGACTACCCAATGACTATGCCATGACGCTTGATGAGGGGCGGAAGAAACAAATATACCGCAACTTCTAAATCTTCAGCGTCTATGAGGGTTGTCAATTTGAACCAATGGTTCGTGTAGATACAAGTGTCTCCTTCTCTTTGATTAATCTAAAATCTTATCTTACTTTACTTGTTACTTCTGTTCGAGGTTTGCCCAGGGCCCACAGCTCTCAGGAGTCACAATGAGTGGCACCACCAGAGAGGGAAATGGGAAGTCGAGGCTCTAGTTGAGCCAATTTGATGACTCAGTCAGTCTCACTCTCACATGACCTCACCTGCCCCACGGCGAACCTGAGGTCTGACCGTTTGAATAAGTGAAGCAAGTCACACATTGCCCAGTCCCGAACTTGCTTTGAACCTAGTCGGCCACTCTAGAATCTTGACACCTAACACTCATGCAGCAGGCATGAGTCCTATTCGACTCGAGGCCATGCCGTGTCAGCGCGGCTTTTACTGCTGCGCGGGGGCTGGCCCATAATTTTTGCCAGGGCTCTCATCATTGGTAGGGCTTTCGAGCTAACAGATTAATGGCCCAGGGAACCGGTCAATGGTCCCAAACATTGAACATACTGCACCATGACTAACGACCTCAGCTAGTGTAGGGTGCAGCAGGTGTGCGCTTGCACTTACACACACATGCTGCTAGCTGCAGCACATGTAGTTAGTCACTGTCCAATCATGCTCAGCCATGCTGAGCGCTCCTTGTGCTCATTCACTTGGTTTCCTGGGCCAGGCTCACAGCAGATACATATAATGTATCAAATCAGGGACTGCGCCGACCAGCCTGGCCCAGTGTCACCATAGCAACGAGTGAGATTAGTCCTTTCCCTCACCCAAGCCCAGCTTGCAGCCCATCATGATCTCTCTGCAGGCAGAGCTTCAGCATAGCAGTGCAATAAAGCGTTGGTCACACTGTGGCTGATTTTATACAACAAGAGTGCTTGCCAAAGCTGACAAACAGCCAGGGGTCACAAGAAAGATGGCAGGGGTCACAAGGGGTGGCTTAGGGGTCGCAGTTGCGACCCCTATTGACATCCATGGTATCAAGCATCTATCGGCCTTATATATCTAAATGTAACATGCTTAAAACTCATATCTCGTATGTCTGACCTTTGTTCTGGTGTTTACACTTAGAATCTTTTACTAGTTCACAGCCTATGCTATGCAGTGCAGAAACACATGTGCGCGACTGCATGATGCTTTACGGGATGCAGATCAGTGAGATTTTAGTATGAGCATCTCCGGTGAGGCTACCCCTACTAAACTGGGTAGTCTGCTATTTTCTGTCCTATGGCCAATGTAGTGCTGTGCTTTGTCACACAATGCTCCCTTGCATCACGGGAGATTAGTGCCAGCGGGACGCCGATCCATTGACAGCTGCGGAGCACGAATTCGAGGCTGTTTCCTAAAACAAGTGTGTTGGACTTTTTCATTAAACTACCGTTCCATTGACAACTGCGGGACGCCGGTCCATTGACAACTGCGGAGCCCGTTTTCGAGGCTGTTTCCTAAAACAAGTGTGTTGGACTTTTCCATTAAACCACCGTCCCTGTCCAAGGACGTACTGTGGCAAGACCATCTGGCTCCCCACTCCATTTCTACTTGAACACGCAACGCTTACAGACATTATCAAGGCTCTCCCTTTCTTCGGATATTCTCCATAGTGAATCTTTTGGCCCTGACGAAAATCCCTGTCAAAACCCTGGGGATTTGAAACGCGTAGGCCGTCTCATGTTCAGTGTCTGCTTCTTTCACATTTGTGTTGTCCTGTAGTGTGAATAGAGTGACACATTACGGGCTTACAAAAAATTGATGTATATAGTGGTGTTGATTTGACATTTAACTCTGTTGATTTATTTTTTGAGTTACACCTGTAAATATAGTTGTGTATATATAATTATATAGACTGTAGCAGGCCTAATACACCACACGACTATTTATTCCTATCTAGTCGTGGGTGTATTTGTTTTTCGTACGTGTTTTGTGTATGACTGATAAGGTATGATTGTGATATGACTGGATTTAGAATGTATGTTGAATTTTAACATTCTATTGAGTTTTTTTGTCCACAATTTCTTTATTGTATTGATAATGTGTTGCTTTTGTTCAAACTGTATATGATTGATACAAATATACCCGTGTTTTTTTGACTAAGATATTTGAATAAAGGGCTATTCATAAGCACATCCCAGCTTTGATAAATTTTCTTTGCTCCAGTGGCAAATTCTTCGCTAACCAAACATCAGTATAGGCAATTCTCTTTGTTGTTATAGAATTGTGGCTCAGCCTTGCTGATTAAGAGCCGACCCTAGTTGTTCTTAGGCCCTTGCATCAAGGACAGAAACTGAGCCACAGTCTTCAATCCAATCATACAATCCCAAATACCTGAGCCGCTGGGCCAATAAGACACAACAGAAATCTATACTCCATGGACAGCTCTGCAAGTACGTTGTAGGTGTTTTTCTTGATAATAAATACAACAAGAACTGTGCAAAGTGCAATTATATCCAAACCTAAAAGGTAATTGTCTTGTACCAAAACTGCATTTATTATGAACAGCTGCTTTCGGATGCGGGTGCACGATTTCTTGACGGGTTTGGTAACGGGTCGCTTTCGGTGCATGTGTCTCTTTTCTGATTTTGGAATGTTTTACGTGTTTGTGTTTGTTAACACGGTTTCTTTGCGGGTTCGTTAATGGGACCTTTCAGATGTTGTTGTTTTTAAACTGTTTATAAATGGCTTTTGGATTCAATACCGAGATTAATTCTGACGCACTGGACACCTTTCAGGGAGCACAAAAACGCCTATCAGGGTATAATTGCGAAGCAATGGCCCGGCCGACGTAAATTCAGGGCCCTTCTGAATACAACATGAAGGCTGTGGTTATTTCATCATAGCAGTTTAAGGTGGAAGACAGGAATGCACACGCCACTACCTGCACTGCCATTTTAAGGGATTGAGAATTTCTTTGTAGTTAAGGGGACAACTAATGTTGTTGTCCTTTAGTCTGTGGATTGCGGCGAACTGTTTTAGGAGTACCTGTGTGAATCGCTCATTTGGGCGAAATGTACCTTCAATATGCGGTGTGCTGGATCGTGTTATGTTGCAGTAAGTATGGTTATTGATGACCACTCTGAGTTGTGAATAATGTTGGTTGCTCGGGATGGTTTGGAGAGATTGTTTCATGTTGTTTTCTCTCCTATTCTGTATTCTTCTGTAGACAGCATTGGAATTAGTTGAACCCTGGAGTGAGTGATTTATTGTCTTGCTGAGAGTTTGGAGTACACATGCCTGAATATTTTGTTAGGGCCTATGTATTGGTATGTCAATAACTGTGTTTTGGAGGACGGTGCACCTATATTGAAAACATTGAAACAAATGGGTTTGCTCTTGATGGTAGTCTAAATAGAGACAACATGATATGATAGTGAAAGGAGATTCATCTCAAATATGAGGGGATTTATCCTGAGGATAGGTCATCAAGACAGTATGCAAAAGGAATGAGTTCTACACTGGGTGTTGGACTCGGTAAGTGCTGCCTCCAATTTTCCATGGGGAGGAGGCCCAGGGAATGAGCTGAGAGCACTAATACATATATGCAGTGGGTACCGTATTGCACAATGTGTATTACGCTTACTCCATTATTACGTTTCTACATTTGATTTTATTGGACTAGAAAACATGCACTGTTTGAGTAATTGTGTCTTAAAATGTATTGTTGACGTGAGTTTCTGTGTATTTGAATATTTTAACAACTACAAATTGTCTCATTTCTGTCTTTATGTAAGGCATAACAAAAATGTGTTCAAGCGCATGCTTAGCTTCTATCTTGTATTAATGATGTTAAAAGGGTAATTCATTATTTGCCTATTTCTTTATACTATATGTATTGTCGCTAGAGGGGAAATTCATTTTTATCTTTTATTGTTATTATTTCAGTTAATTGTACGGTGTTCAATCAATCCATTTGTAGAGCGCACTACTCATCCGTGAGGGTCTCAAGGCGCTGGGCAGGGCGGGGGGTGCTATTCCTCAGACAGTAAGTCAAATACAATATCCCCTTTGGACAAAGTACAAACTAGATACTACATTTGCAACCTCCTCAAACAGAATTAATTAAATCAATACAGTCTAGCAAGAGCAAAGATGATGCAAAAAATAATCAAAGTAAAAATGTATACAATTTATTATAACATTCATAAAAACTAAATTACAGTAAAATAAATATCTTTACACAATAAAATAAATATGCAGACAATAATAGTACCGTGGCAATAGTACATAGAAAATATTTCTAATTAAAATAGAAAAGGACACATAATTAAATCAGACTCCAAATTGTACATATATCTTTGAGATGGAGAAGTTATTTAGTCCAATGACTTAGCGTGTCACAATTCAGACTGGCATCGACGCGTTTCGGTTTTGGCAACATGATTTAAAAGCCAACACCTTCCTCAGGATTAAAATATTAATTCCCACATTTTACGGTATATCTCACTCGGGACAATAAATGGCACTCCCGAGTCTTCTAATGCTTGGTCCAATCCTTCTTAGTAGGTTGGCCGCACTGAGTGGAGCCGTCTATTACGTTTTTCTTTGAATTCGTCACAGGGAAACTCGATAATAGTGCGACACGAACCCTTGTGATTCTAAAAAACGAAGCCGGTGGACGTTGCACGTAAAGCTACGTTGCAGTGATGGCACTACGTCCGATAACACTCAAGATAAAGGGTAGTATGAAACTCTCATTAGAAGCTAGACCGCCCGCAGTCTGCACGTATATGTGGTGCAACGGAGTATGTGGGTGTCCGTGCCTCGAGAAAGCATCCTCAGACAGCCAGGTCTTGAGAAGTCTCCTGAAGGTCAGCAGGTCCTGGGTCTGTCACAGGCGGATTGTTTTCTTGTGTTAGGGTATTGTTTTAAAGTTTTTGTCTTGTCTGTGTCTTTCAACAGCCCCGAAGTAGTCCCATGCAACAGGGACAAAATAATTTACATGACTCAGATCCCCAAACTAAGTTTAGGATCCTTCGAGGACAATGATGCACTGACAAATAAAGCAATTCATTGGCTCGGTAAAACGTAATTGTCTTTCAGTGATTAGATCCAATATTATTCATGTAAGAAGATGTTTGTCTGATTCATCTGTATATAATTATATTTTGGTCATGTGTTCAAAACAGTTGGTTGAAAATCCTATTAATTGTGAGCTGTGAAACTGTTATCCTAATAGGGGAAACATGTATGGAATAAAGCTGAAAGCATCTCCTCCACTTGGTTCAGCTACGGGCTTTAACATGCACCCCTTTAGTTTTATCAGACACAGAAATATTGCTCCTGTGCCTGTTGATGGTTCCAGCCTTAATGCAGTCGATTGACTGAGTTCCTCCAATGAAGTAGAGTCCAATTTTGCTACCAGAAAAACATCTTCTATTCCTACCACTGAAACAAGCTGGGATGTTGTAGAGGCAATCAATTGTGTTATCTATAATGCCAATCTGCTGGGCACTAATGATTGTACTGTTGCCACGATACCTCTGGAAGGGTATTGCCCCCTTAATATAGATGTATTTAGAGGTGGTGGGATGTATGGCCATCGTCCTAGATAATATGGCTGCCTCTTCCATTGGTAATGTTGAAAAAATTTCTACTAGTGGTTGCTTTGGGGCCAATACTCAGGGCATGGACGATAGCACCGCCTCCTTCAAGTTGCTTTAGATAATACCTAATTCCCCTAGTACATTCACTCTCGAAGACGACAGGGTTTCCCAAGAAGGCATTACCATGCTATCCTGGAACTTAGCTGGTATTAAGCAAAAGCTGCTAGATTCTGAACGGATGTCAAATATTGGTGATGAGATGTTTGCATGTTTCAAAAACATGGGCCACTGAAAAAGTGTTTATAAATGGCTTTACTAAATTTGTTGTGGAAGCTAAACCCCCAGAGAAATTGGACAGGGGTTTTGGTGGTTTATTAACTTTGCTTACGAACTATTATTTTAGCTCCCATACTTATTTCAAATAGATTGTCCTGACCTGATGGGGATTATTGTAACTCTTGATACAGGTACTCGGGTGGCCTTTATAAATGTTTATGTAAGATCAACTACCCCCAATAGTGTGTCTCCTATTTTATCTCTTCTGGACGGGGTCCTAGAATCTTTACACCCAGATATAAAAATAATACTAGTTGGAGACTTTAATGCCTCTTATGAGCCTTCTCCTTATATTAATGAAGGAACAGACTTGGAGGAGGAAACTTGGATAATTCCCTCACTGTCACGGAGACCCAGGAGTAATTTCTTCACTACTGCTTTTAAAATAGCTTCTATGACAATCAGCAGGAGACTTAGATCTTGCAATGGGCGTACCACCTCAGATGTCAGGCTACATTTAAGAGAGGTTCCTATGTTAGTACCATCGAATACATAAAACTAAGCTTAATCAACTGAAATCTCGCTACTGGGCATGCATTAATGAACAATATATAAGTAGCGGGGCTAAGGATTATTTGACCAATAAGTTCTTGAAGCTTAAGCACTACCTTTGTTTTGAACCCTTTTTGGACTCGATTCATCCACCAGCAGCTAAGAGTTTGTCCGTTCATTTTCAGCTAGACACTCTCCTGCTGAGACACTTCACAAATAAATGGAAAAAGACGAGGCTTGAAGTCTCTGTCCAGCCTGTGGTCTTGAAGACGAGAAAGAGATACATGTTATGTTTGTCTGTCCAGAGTACCTTGGATCCGGACGCAAATGGATCCGTCCAGTTTGTAGAAACTTTGGCACAGAGAATTAAAAAGTGATGTATCTCCTTTAATTATCTTTGCCTTTAGTAAATTTTCATTAAAGATTTGGTATAAGCCGGGTCTGGTGGCTCAGTGGACTAGTGCATCCACTGCAGGAGCCTGCGTTCAACCTCATGGTCACATGTTCAAATCCTGGCAGTTCCACTCAGCATTTCATCCATCTGAGGTCGATAAAATGAGCACCGTTGGAAAACAATAAACATCTGTTATTCAGCGCCAAGATGCACTGTCAGGTGTGAACGTGCACTTTCAAATATACACTTTATGTTATAAGGGTAGTACATTTTTACTAACAGAAGCTTTGTGATTTATAATGTACACCCGATCTTGATTTTTAACTAGTGTATGTTTTTTATGCCTCTCAGACTTTTATTGTGATTGCAAAGTGTTATGAATTTGTTTCTTTGGGCTTAGTTCTAGGACATTTCTACTGCATTAGCACTTTTAAGGTATTTTTATCATAACTATTACAGCAATTGTGTATACATCACAAATATTATGGTTGTATAATCAGATTTTTATAGTTTAATCAAATTGAATGTAATTGTTTTTATCTATTTATATATTCTGTATTATACTGTTTATATAGTTTGTTGGTGCTTGGTAAACTGTGTTAAGTATTATATTACTAAATCAATACAAAAAGACTTGCCATTCTCTTACGAGTCATTTCAGTTTCCCTCTCAACGATCATTCACAAGTGGACAGTTCCACGCTGGCCTTTGTGCGACTGATGAAATGGTTCACTACCCCAAGGTTTCAAGAGCGGCAGAGCTCCTCGAGTGTCCGGGTGGATTACATGTCAGTCACTTTGCTCTCAAAGATCAAGAGCTGAATCTTCCCATTAGATATGCTTCTTGAAGTCTATTCTAGGAAGGACCACTTAACAGAGCTCTATAATGGGTGGTGCGCTGTTTTCTGCCTTGTTACATACAGATACACAGCGGCCTTTTCACTCTGCTTCCTGCTGAGCAATATACATTTATAATGGCAGGCATTTCGTGAATATATCCAATTGTAAATAATTTTAAATTATCTGAAACTAAACATGTTGAAAAATGATGCAAAAACAGTGAGATTCAAAGCACAGACTGCATTTTACATTTAATGTGCCCACTCCCATATGTGTGGAAATTGTGGGATAAATATAACACTATTAAACACATTGCCAGATGCTAATCATGTGAACTAGATGCACATCACAGTAGATCCCTTCCCCTACAGACCCTCTCCCGATGCACCCTATGAACTCTGCTCATAAGGCACACTTTCCTTCACTGTACTGTGCACTTCATCTCTGTATCCGAATCTCTCTCCCTAACATCATCCATTCACCGTTCTCCCCTTCCATCTGTCTCTATGTGGAATCCATCTGCCCTTGCTCTTTATACTTTTTCTTTCCACTCACTGCTTTCATCTTCCCCTACTCTCCGTTAGTGAATTCTTTCCTTGTTTAGGTCTCAGCTGCAGGCAGATTTAGCAGTGTGAAGAAAGACATAGGGCCATATTATCAAGCAAGGGCGATACATTATCGCCGCTTTTATCGGCAGGAAACTGCCGCTAAAGCGGCGATAATGGGCTTGATAATATGCCCTTGTGAATTTCCATAGAAGCCCAGGTTAACACCAGAACCTGGGCTTCTATGGGAATTCACAAGGGCATATTATCAAGCCCATTATCGCCGCTTTAGCGGCAGTTTCCTGCCGATAAAAGCGGCGATAATGTATCGCCCTTGCTTGATAATATGGCCCATAGTGGTTCCAATACAGCCCCTTGCTCATGATTGAATGGCCTTCTTTTCTATCTTGGTAATATACTCTTGTTGCAATGGTTTTTTCTTCCCTATTCTTGTGTTTGTTTGTTTTGCCCATGAACATTTTACCTCACAGTGTTCTGACTGGATGAATTGTATCCTTTCACTGCATACGTGAGGGGTTTGCTTGCAATCGATGGGAGAGAGTGTTTTATTTCTCTTTCCTTCACTTTTGTCTTTTTCCCTATGCACTTTTTCTTACCAGCGAACCCCCTGCCATCCAAGGCTACCTGTTCCAGTCTTCAAACTACTGCCTGCCATGCTCCCATTAATTTTATTAATGTATTTATTTATGGTATTTTGCAAAGCTTTTTGAGCCTTTTTTTTTGCACTAGTGCACACTTACATTTATTTTATTTACTTTTGATTTAATTATTGTTACTAACACGGCTGTTCACTGATTTGAAAAAATAAATAAACATGTCTGTTATGCTTGTTGGCTTATGCATAATAATGCAGGCTGGTGCATGCATCACAACACATGAGTGTGCATTAGCAGCCATCTTGGAGTGGGTTTTCGTTAATAAAAACCCATTGCTAGCCATTCGAGCACAGCGTTAGCAGTCATCTTGTAATGAAAACCCATTGCTAGCCATGTGCGCACAGGAATTCTGATACATGTGTCTGCATCTGAACAGCGAAAATCATTGGCAAGGCAGTAATTAGGCCTTTTGGAGCTTTACCAATGCTTATTTTCCTTTCTTTATCATCATTTTACCTCTTCTCCGTTCACACATTCCATCTTCCTCAAATGCCCTTCTATTTTCTTAATCTCTGTCTCCTCTTTCTCCGTTGTTCCATTCTACCTCCATTTATTCCCTTCTTGCCATTCCAATTTCTCTCTCACCACCCTGTTGCTCCTTTGGTTGGGTTAATCACATTGATTGTGCAAAGCCCTCCTCCCATCTTCTAAATTTGAATAGGATGACAATGTGGGAGTTCAGAAGTTCACAATTTCCCTTATGATGTTCATTGAAATGCCTTTTTACTTGCCAGTGCTTATTACTCTTGATTATTGCTCTGATGTGATCCATAATCCTGTTTTTTACAGGATGAATCGTACTTCCAACGTAAACATTCTGGCATGGGCCGTCAACTTTCACATGTAAGTGCTACATGTTTTAAAAGGGATTATCTTTCTAGGCATTTTAGCGTGTGGAACATTATATTCAGTGATAATACTGCTATATTTACATCGTTTGTAGTTGTCACATGAATACAATCCTTCACGCTTGTTTCCTTTTCATCAGTACTCGTGTGAAAACATTTGACCTTATTGCCTCTTAAAGACTTTGTTTTCCTGAAGGTAACCTTCGGTGTATGCTGATCACGTTACCTATCATGTTGTCCTTCCAAGGTATTGGCCAGTGCTTTCTAAAGATTTTCCTATCTTATTCTCTAGTCTACTGTATAGTATGATTACTGTTAGGTCATGTTCTATATCTTTCCATGAGTTTTCTTTTTGTCCAAAAAGTAAGGTGTTTCTTATTTTTCTTCATTCCTTTTCATTGCAACACCCATTCTGGATAGTCTTTTTCCCTTATTCTCCCAAACATATCATCCTTAAATTTCTGGAGTAGTCTGTCTTTGCTACAATTGCGGTTGACCTTAAGGAACTCTCTGTACGGTATGCTCCACTTTAAATTCTTACCATGCCCAATTTTTGCATTGAAAATACAACTGCTGCTACAGGTTCTTATTGTTTCGTCTTCTATTACTATTCTTTTGTCTAAGGGTTCCATGCAGGTTTTATTCATATTACTGGTGAACTGTAGATTCAAATTGCTTTGATTAAGAGTTGCAACAAATGTCATTGCCTTGCTCTTGCGACCCCTCCAGGTCACAAACACATCATCTTTCAATCAAAGCCACATCACTATATGTTGTGTAAATAGATAATTGTTGTCCACTAATGCCACTTGCACATCCCACCAGCCCATCAATAAATTGACATGGCTGGAGGCAAAGCCAATGCCCAACAAAGTACTGCAGTTTTGTCTGTGCAAACCCCCCTTAAAAATGAAAATATTGTTCTGCAAATAAAACATTATCATATCTAGCACCATTCCAGTATGTGCACCCTAGATTTGCTTTAAAAAAATGTGTGCATGCTTTAATACCACCATGATGCATTATACTTGTGTGCAATGCAGTCACACAGAGTGCCATTTACCAATAATCAGGTTTCCAGTGTAAATCTTGGAACTTATGTAGAAAATCCCCTGCGTCTTTGATATAACATGGAGGTGCACTTATAAAGCGGTGGAGGAAATTATCTTCAGCTCTTGACGTATTCTCCAGCAAGCTTTCTTTAACATATATAATTAGTCTTTCCATTAGGTTTGTTGCATTCTTATGTAGTTACAGTAGAACGTAAATCACAGGTGTTTGGGGAAGTCATTTCCCAGAAATCTGTACTCCTCAGCTTCATTGAGGTCTTTGTCTTTCCAACCCATTAATTTTTCTTAATGGACATTTTTCATTCACACATACTCAGTTTTGGATAACATGTATCATTCCTCAGTGGTTTTATTAATTCTTCTTCATACGTTTCTCTGAGCCTAATCACTGAGGGGCATATTACCAAGCAATAGCGATATTTATCGCTATTGCTTGGTTAGAGACAAAATTTTACCGCTGAGCTGCGGCGATTTTTATCGCAGATAAACCTTGGTATTACCAAGGTTTATCGCAAATGCGATAAAAAAGGGCCGCAATGCATGAATATCGCTGAAAAGTCAGCGATATTCATGCATTACCGAGCTAATGCTCTTAGCCATGTTATCCACCTCCCATTGGATAACATGGCTAAGAACTGCTTAGGGCAGGTGTTAGCTTTTGGAGATATTTGCGCTTAGCGCGAATATCTCCAAAAGTTGGTAATAGGAGATAGCGATGTTAGCGACTGTTTCCAGTCGCTAACATCTTGGCATGCCCACTTTGCATGTCATTAGTGATAAATATCACTGACTTGCAAAGTGGGGCCCAAGATGGTCGCTATCTCCTACTAGCTGTCGCTAACTGGTGTTAGCGACAGCTAGGTAATAGGGAGATAATTTTATCTCCGCTTTCTTGGCTTTTAAAGCCAAAAAAGCGGAGATAAACCCCCTTGATAATATGCCCCTGAATTTCCACGTTTTACCTGTTTGAGACCAAGCTGTTTATTTAATTATTATTATTAATTTTTTTTTTAGAGTTTTATATAGAGCAAACTAGACTAGGTATCAGAGCGCTTTACATGAGCACCAATTTCCTTACAGATGAACACATTCATTTTTGTTAGGCACGGGGAGATTAAGTGATTTGCCCAGAATCACAGGATGTTGAGCGTCGTTGCCGAGACTCGAACAAGGTTTAGCATGTCTGAGGTCGACCGCTCTAGCCGCAAGGCTACATACTCTCCCCAATTTGTTTTGTGGTGTTCTTCATTTGCCATTTCGGTTATCTCCTTATCTGAAGTTTAACTTCCTACATAATTTTGATGTCTTCTGCCATGACACCATGGACGTTGTCCATAACATCAATGGACATTGTGCGATCTGTAACTCAATTTAGCTCTCTAGTCACTGTCACTGTCACATCTACTACAATACCCAACTTATTTAAACTCCTTGCTAAATCACTGTGTGCTCCATGTTTATTACTCACACAGCTCTGCCAGGATAAAAAGATGACCTATGCAACGTATTTAGATTCATGGGTCAATCTCCTGTTTATTTACATTTGCTTTTTTATTTCTTTTGTTGTCATTAATGTCCTATTACTTACCGGTAATCTTCATTACTCCGGGTCCCGTAGTCCTCGACACCTTCTTAATTACATGTGGAGATAACCATCTCCTGACAGAAAAAAAGAACAGAGGTATGCTGGGACCCTAATACTGCCCCTCCCACCGGGAGTACATAAGCAGTACTTACCCAGCATCCCGTCTGTACAACCAAGCCCAGACAGGAAGGCCGGCCGCCCGGGAGGGAGGGAGGGGCGCCAGAAGGTGTCGAGGACTACGGGACCCGGAGTAATGAAGATTACAGGTAAGTAATAGGACATTACCCCCAGGTCCCTCCGTCCTCGACACCTTCTTAATTACATGTGGAGAATACCAAAGCAGAAAACCCGGCCTTCCACAAGCACACCCAGGAAACCACAACAAAAGCAGCCACCCAAGGGAGCAACGAGAAGGAGGAAAGGAAGACCGCAGGAAACACCCGTCCCGCAACCCAGAACAGGACAACAGGGACAAGGACCGGCGAGAAAGAAAAGGCCAGAGCGGCACGAAAAGGAGGCCGCCAAACCGAGAAACCAGCAACCGAGACCCGTACCAGGACACCAAGACCAGCCAAAAAAACCCACCGGAGAAGACCACCAAGGCCAGAACCAGCAGGAAGGCACACAGGGCCAGGCAGATCCACCAGGAAGAAAGCCAAAGAAACTAAGGCCAACAGAGCGCAGGCACAAGCACCCAGCCCAAAAAGGAAGGAGAAGCACAGACCAGAAACCCGGCTAAACTCCCAAAAAGAAAAGAACACGAGCCCAAGAGACCCGAGGAGGAAACCCAGTCCGAGGAGGCCCAGGAAGCAACAAGCACCCAGGAGCCCAAAAGGAGCGGACGGGGAAGAACCTCACAACCCAGCCGAAAGCCCACCAAACAAGGGGAGGCCAAAAAGACCGGAAACCAGCAACAAAGAAAACAGAACCAGGTCGGGAACAGAGAAGCCGACCACAAGCCCAGAAAACTCCAACCCCAAAGGGAGGGAACACAAGGCAGGAGGGGAGCACAGAGCAACCGGGAAACCCCAGCAACCTCCCAAAGAGGCACAGAGAGCAGTACAAAGAAGGCGCCCAGAAGACACATGACCGCCCAGAAACCCCACACCCAAGCCAGACCAGCAGCAAGGGCAGGAGCAGCAGGGAAAAGCAAGCCCAGGGAGCACAGCCCCCAGACCACCACCACAAGACCCCAACCCAGCAACGCCGGAGAGGAGCCAGGCAATCCGCAAAAAAGAGGCCAACAAACGCCAGCAGAACCGGGAAGTCAGGACCAGAGCCAAGCAACCCGACCACGCAGGAGGGCCATGCAGAGCCCAATGCACAGCAAAAACGGCAGGGAGGAACCGGGAACCCCCAGCCCACCACCGCCAGAACCACACAGAAGGGTGGAAAAGCGGAAGCCAGGGGAAGCAGAGGTCCAACAAGCAGAAAACCCCAGACAACCCGCAGCAAGAAGGGAGAACCCCACCGAGGCAAGAGCACCACGGAACCACACCTCACACAGAGAGAGGGGCGCGGAGGGCATCCAACAGCCCCACAACGGGAACCAAGGCAGGAGAAACCAGGAAGGCAGAAGCCAACCAGGACACCAAAACCAGGAAACACACAGCAGAACACCCCCAGAGAGGGCAAAACAGCCAGGAAGCACAGGAGGCACAGCCCGAGGACAACCAGAACAAGCAGGAAGCCCGCAGACCACCGGAGTCAAAGGACCCCACAAAAGCCCCA
The DNA here is from genome assembly GCF_964261635.1 of Lissotriton helveticus. Classification (NCBI taxonomy): domain Eukaryota; kingdom Metazoa; phylum Chordata; class Amphibia; order Caudata; family Salamandridae; genus Lissotriton; species Lissotriton helveticus. The sequence continues at coordinate 456,548,364 of NC_136057.1, forward strand.
ACACAGGCGGAAGAAGACCGCCAAGACCCGCCAGCAGGAAGCAAGCCCCGAAGGACCCACCAGGGCGCGGACACAACAGCAGAGCGCCCCGCCAGGACACACCGAGAGCCCAGGCAAGGACACAGAGCCTAAAGGTAGACCAACACTCAAGAGCCGAAGCCCCAGCAGACACCCAGCCATCGCAGAAAGGCAGCACGGCCCCAGGCCACCAACCGGGAGAACAGGAGACCCGGAGAGGGCGTGGTACCACCAAAAGACAGCCAGGCCCAAACAGCAGCCGCACGAAAACCAGGGTCCAGAAGGCAAAACCCCACAGGAAAGACCCCCCGGGGGGAGGAAGAGCCACGGACAAAAAGAGAAGGCCCCAACAAACCGAGAAGCAAGCCAAAGGCAAGCACAGGGGGAGCCAGAGCAGAAGCTGCCAGGCCAAGCGCACCCAAAAAACCCAAGGACCATACCAGAACCAGGAGCAAATGGCAAGGACCCAGCCACAGGAAGACCCAGGCAGGCAACCAGAAGAGAAAAGGAGCAGGCAGCGAGGGAGCCGCACCCGAGGCAGCAAAAGCCACTCAAGCGCAGGCAGAGGGGACAAGCACCCCAAAGAGCCCCCGGCACCACAGCGGCAACCAACCAAGAGAGGAACCAGGCGCAGCCCAAGGGATGGGAGGAACAGGGCCAGGAGCCCCAAACACCCACCAACCAAACGGAAGTCAGGAAGGAAAAACCAGGGAACCCAAGTGGATCAGAGGCAACAGCCAGACCGCAGTGGAGGCAAGGCCACCGAGGGAAATAGCAAGGAAAACAGCCACCACAGGGGCGACCGGAACCCAAGCCAGCCGGAGGCAGCCCACAAACAGAAGAGCGAGAACCCACAGAGCCACCAAGAGCAGGGGTACCCCCGAAGAAGAGAACCAGAGGGAGCAGACCCACGAACAACCTCCACCGGAGAACAACAATAACCGGGGAGGAGCGGAGGCAAGGCCGAGGACCAGGAACCCACCACTCAGGAGGCCAGCAGCGAGGACACCCGAGGCAGCAACAGGGCACGAAACCCAGCCCCGAACAAACCCCGGCACCCCCAGGAGGCACCGACCCAGGGACAAGACACAGTCCAGAAGGCACGCCAGGCAACACCCCAGGACCGACAGCAGAAGCCCAATAGAGCAACCCCGAACACCGGACATCAGGACAGCAGCAGGGGGGCGAGAAACAGCCAGAGCGGGGGCCCCCACCGCAAAGGAGACCAAAACAGAATCCACAAATAGGAAAGAAACAAGACGCCCGGGCCCAGCACAGAAAGCACAGGCCACCGGAGAACCGGCAGGGGGAAAGCAGACACGAAGGACACAGCAGGCCAAGGTGGAGGAACAGCTCCCAAGACATCCAACCGAGCGAACAGAAACGTTCAGCAAACGCACAGAACCCCCAGAGCCAAAGCACGGGAGAAAGCACAAAGACAGGAAAAGGTACCGGCAGGACGAAAGGGAAACACCCAAAACCACCAACGTCGCAGACATCATGCAAACCAAGAGAACCAACACGATGAGCGACCCCCAGTCGGCCAGCGACAGGAAACCAACAGCAGGAGACACGGGGGAAGAGGCGACATGGCCAGAACTAGAGGAAGCCGAGAGCCGCAGCCAAGACCCGCACTTAGCTCCCCTGGCCAGAGAGCGAGTGCCCAAGCCAGAAGGCCATAACCACACCAACTCAAAAGGAGGGGCAAAGCGCTGCAGCAAATGTCAGCGAGGGGCCCAGCAGCCAGAAAGAACGGAACCAACACTGACCGTAGCTGAACAGAGGGCAGGGAACGGGAACAAAGGGACAACCCACACCCAGCGCCCCAAAGGACAAATGCACGGGCGATAAAAAGGCCCCAAAAACACCGAGCAGAAGAAAATGCAGCAGCACCACATCCCCAAACAGCACGGTGCAAAGAAGCAAAACGCGTGCGACACCCACCCAGCAGCACCCCCAGGAAAGCTGAGTGAGGCGCAGCACAGAGACCAGAAGGAGCACCAAAGAAAAGCGCCCCAGAGTGATGCGACAGCACAACGCCCATTGCCAAAGCAAAAGCAGCACACAGGGCCAACTGCGTGAATGAAAATGCCTGGAACCGATCCCCTCGCCAGTATTAAAGACGGCAGGGACACCATTACACCACGCCGCCTCAGCAGTGACGCAAAGGCACCAGAGAGCACGAGAGACACAGCAGCACAAGACTACAGCGACGTCGATACCAGTGCAGAGAGGCAGAACAAAGACTCATGCAGCGTGACAAAGCGCAAACCCGAACCAAAACAGGCATCAGAGCGCGTCACAAAAGTGCATCGCACAAGGTTGCGCCCATGTATGAAAACCATCACAGAAGACAGTAAGGGTTAAACTAGCGCGAACTAGACCCCAAGGCAACAGCACGCTTTACATAAGCAGCAGCTTCGGAAGTATGCACACATTCATCTTCGTCAGGCACTAGGAGAAAAAGTGAATTGCCCAGAATCACAGGATGCAGAGCATCATAGCCGAGACTCGAACCTGGTACCCCCTTTGAGTCCGACCGCTCCAGCGGTCTGGCCATATCATCAGCCTAAATGTAGGAGACGAGGGCGGGAAGGGTCAAGATCCCCAGGACAAAAAACGGCAGCTGTGGCCCATATGCCCCACCCGTTACCCACCAAGAAAGAAACACAGCACGGGGGCAGGCCCAAAGGACACCCAGGGCCACCAAAGGAGCGCAAAAGAGCAGCGCTCACCCCCCGCCGGCAGCGAACACCAAACAAGCAGCCGCCACAGCCGAGGAGCACCGGACATCCCTGCAATCTCGACAACCACAAAGAGAGAGCAAAAGACACCGCAAAGCGGGACTCACCCAGAGCGGGGGCCGAAGCAGGAACAAGGCACCCACTCAACAGCCGGCACGGGACCCTTCAGCAACCATCACATCCAGCGCAGCGCGTCTCCCACCAGGCCAAGCACGGGGAGACGCGCACCATGACCCGGAAGCAACCGGGAGGCGGCGCACCAGCCGCAAAGAGCCAGCAAGGATCCACGGAACACCGGCCAGGAAGAAGCCAAGCCCTCCAGCAAGCCAGGCAGGCCGGAAGGCAGACACAGCAGGAACAGCACCCCATCCCGCGAAGCCAGGCAGCCGGGCAGGGGGAGCAGAGAAGAGCAAGCACGCCACCCCAGCCCAGCAGGAGCAGGGGCAGCAACAGCAACAGCACACCAACAGTCCATTCTGTCGAAGACAGAAAAAAAGAACAGGCGGGATGCTGGGTAAGTACTGCTTATGTACTCCCGGTGGGAGGGGCAGTATTAGGGTCCCAGCATACCTCTGTTCTTTTTTTCTGTCAGGAGATGGTTATCTCCACATGTAATTAAGAAGGTGTCGAGGACGGAGGGACCTGGGGGTAATGAGTCATTCTTTAAATTATTTCAATTTCCAGCCAGGAAAAACTAAACATACCTACTCTGGTGCTTATGCACTGTGACAGATACCCACCAGAAAGAGTACTAGCCCCTTGATAAATTAAAGATGCAGATAGGCTTAATAATTTAAGTTTCAAAGTCAAAAAGTCAAAGTATGTCCAATAATGTATTTAAAAAATCCAACAGCCACAGGAATAATTTGTGGAAGAAAGAAAATCTTTATTAAATTCTTGTGACATCAGATATGAAACACAGTCAACGCATTTCATCTTATTGGCAACAGGCCTTCTTCAGGACTGTCAAACAATAAATTGAATAAGCATTCATTAAAAATACAATCAATAAAAAACGTTACAATGATAAAAACACTAGGGCAGATTTACAAGCCCCTTTTTTTTACAGGTGCGTCAGCTTTTGTGAAGCACCAGTGGTGCATTTTAGTGCCCTATATTTACAAGGACAGGAAAAGCCACCCTGCGTGACTTTTCCTTTTCCTGTTCTTGTAAATATGGCCCCTTTGCACTCTGCACGCAGCACTTTGCGTGAAAGGGGCGTTCCATGGGTGTTGCTGTGGGTGTTCCCATGCCACATTCTATCCATCAATTGTTTCTTTTGCATAGGGGTGAAGAGGTCGTCTGGTCTTGAAAATACTTAGTGTGCACTTTAAAAAAAGGAGTATGCACGATCAGTGGGGTGGTGTCGACACCAAAGGTCGGTCAGCCCTAGGGTGTTCAGAAACTTGACCAGCGCATAGTCCCATACGGTCCCAGACTTGTTCATGTACGGTATGAAGTCTCCCTCACCATGTGTGTCTAGGGTCTGGATTCCAGGATTATCCCGGCAACCTTATCTAGTGTTTGTTTTTGTAACCATGGTGGCGCATAGACGCTAATCAAAGTGAGGTTTCTCTGGCCCCACGTTCCTTGCACCACAACATATGTACCATTAGGATCCACCTATGTTTTGTTCATGTGGAGTGGTTTGTTCTTTTGATTAGTAAATCGACTCCTCTGGCTTCGAATGAGAATCCTGCATGGGCTAGTGTGCTGTATGTACCCCTCCCTAAAAATGCACATTGTAAATGTAAATGTACAGGAATTTATATAGCGCAAATCACCAAGCGGTTTCTAAGCGCTTGCTTAGGGAACCCGTCCTGGTATTCCCCTGTGAGATAACCCCGGCAGGGTATCCACAAGGTGAAAGCCAGGCATCCCGCCGCGAGGGGCCGTCATGGAGATTAAGCAAGCTATTGCCCAGAGTCGCAGAGTGTGAACCCGTGAATCGAGTAGGCACCGGAGCGAGAATTGTCAAGTCCATGGACATTTTAGGACTCAAGACCCCACCGAGCCGGGAATTGAACCCTGGTCCCGGGCTGACCTCCGCTTCCAGGTCTGCCTCCTCTAACCAGTGAGCCACACTTCTCCACTAAGGTGTGTTTCTTGTAGGAGGATTATGTCTGGTTTAAGTCTTCTGAAATATCTGGCTACCAGCCCCCTCTTAATTTTGTTTCCGAACCTATTGACATTCCATGTCAATACTGAATATTCCCCCTCACCTGGTGCGTGTGGCGAGTTTCCTTGTGATGGCTCGAATCTGTCTTGTGCCAGTTCCAGTGGCCCATCCCACTGCCTGTGGTCTCAGTGTCTCCCCATTCCACTTCTCGTAGTAAAATAACCCCCCTTTGTGTAACCCTGTGTTCCAGGTCTCCCAACAAGTTGTCCCTCCCCACTGTCTCCCACTACCCACACACTTTCCCCAACTAGTCATCATGACAACTGTGTTGTAGGTTAAGCTTGACAGTCTGTGTCCCCTCCCTTCTCCTAATGTACTCCCTTACAAACCACTAAGTGTTATCCTCACACCAAACTGAGCACCCACTGGGTGCAATGTGTACATGTCAAAGGGCACCTGGTGCCATATTACTGTCCCTTAGCTTCTGGCAGTACCACACATCTTAGCCTTCTTCGCCTTCCTCTTGATTCTATTGTTGCGGTAGCTCCTGGATGGCTCCCTCTGGCTTTGCTCTTCCATGTAGGTAATCTTATGGAAGAGCGAGTGGTCACCGTCAATGTCAGGTGAGTGTTCATGCTCCGATGGGTCAGAGGAAATTGGTCTTCGGACTTTAAGCTGCAGCCTTCTGATCTTTGTTTGAGGCACTTGATCCTCTGAGTCTGTGTTGTTAGACCCCTCTCAGCGTGTAGCTCAGGTCAGAAAGGTGTCCCCGGATGCAACCTGTGTGGTTGGGTGAGACAGTGTGTCCTTTTCTCTATCCACTGCCTGGGTCTGGTGCCCTTTGGGGTATCAGGGTGAGAGGCCCCCTTTAAGCCCCACCCGCCTCTTAGCGGATGGCGCTCCTCCACCCAGGTCCACACCTCCTCCGGTTTCTGGAAGAATAGGGACGTACCCTGGAAAATAACTTTGAGTTTTACCAGGAAGAGGAACATGTATTGAGTTCTCAGTTTTGCCTTCAAGTAGAAGGCGTGCCATTGCTTTTGTACCTCCCAGGAGTAATCAGGAAACACCATTATTTTGGCATTGACATGTCTAGTATCACCAGTTCATCTCATCTCCTGGAGTATTAGGTCGCGGTCCTGGAAATTGAGGAACCTGGCAATCAAAGGCTGTGGGGGAGCCCCTGGAGGAGGTCTAGAAACAGGCATCCTGTGTGCTTGTTCGATTATGAAGCCGGACGAGAACTGTACCATTGTGATGGAGTCTCTAAACGTGCCTTCTGGGAAACCTATGAAACCCATGAAATGTAAGTTGTTGCTGCGCGCTTGTTTTTCAGCATCATCATCCTTCCACGCTACCTCTCTCAAGGGTGCTGCAAATCCCATGACATCCTTGCGCAGTGTGTGAGATATTTATTCTACCTCAGATATATGGATATCAGCATGGGTCACCATCTCAGAGACATTGAGTCAGTCTTGTTGCAATAGGGTCACCTCTTAGCGTACCTCCACCATTTTCCACTCCAGGACCTCCCTGAAGGCATGTATCACCTGTAGGAGGGTTGCGTTGTCCAGCAGAGCTGTTGCCTCCCCCTCTGATCCAGGTGTGGGGGGCACAGCATTTGTGTATCTGGCATTCTTTCCCTGCTTTGATGGTTTGGGTTCCTTATCTCTGGCCATTATGGATCATTGAGTATCAATGTCTTCAAGTGAGGACAGCGGCTTCGATCTTCATATTCTATGGGGGCCCATCTCCCAGTGGTTGCATTTCCCTTGTGATAGTTCTGTGTGTGCCAGTATATGCCATTTAGGCCTCTGTTGAGCCGGTCAGTTTAGACTAATAGGCCTTTTGTGGTTGGCCTTCTGATGAGCCCACCAAGGACAGTCTTGCCGGCCTCAGAGCAGTCCAAAATTCCAGATGCCCATTGGGTATATCCTCCAAGTCCTAAATTTAAATGATGAACCTCCCAGAGGGGTACTTCCATGGCCACTGCCTAGCCCCCCCTGAGGTCCATAGGAAGAGGGAATCATTTTCACAACCAGTCAATGGGTGGGAGGGTTCTCATCACAGCTCATGATCTATCTCTGGTGCTGCTCACCTCCCGCTGTTCTCCATGAGTACCACCTGGTCTTCCTCATGGTACTGCGTGGTTTTCCAGGAAAAAGGGGGGAGACTCCCCAATCTTGGCAGTGCACTCCTGCGGTTTTGCCACTATCCCCAGCATCTCAGCATCACCGGCACAAGCAGGTCCTTTCGGGGAGTCACCAGCTCCATTCCACCCCCGGATTGGCAATGCCGGGAGGCGAGGGGGCCACAGGCCCCAAGTGCCCCACACTGCATCATCAGTCCCAGGTGACCGGAGACCATCTGAGGCTAATTGCGCTCTCTCCTCCAGGCCCCAGTGATTCCATGTCCCCACGGCGAACTGGACCAACCCCTCTTGCCAGGCCTCAGAACCGCTGAATCTCCCTCCTCGTGTGGGCACTGGTCACCTCCTGTCAGGTTGTGAGTGGCCTTCCTGGTCTCTCCTACCAAGCAGCCCTGACTGACAGCAGTGTTTCTGTAGGAATGCCATAAGACCAAGTCATCCTCAGCCACGCAGCCCCTCTCACCTGCGTGGTCATCTGGAAGACCCGCAAATCCCCCTGTGGTCATGCCAGAGTGAGATCAATGTCCCAAGAGTGACCAGTCAATCCAGCAGAGGACTATGACTCCTCCTCGTTAAGCAATAGGGTGTAGTGGGGGAGGGCTCACCCAGACACCAACCCCTCTCGTCCAGTTCTTTGTCTTGAGTTCATCAGCCCAGGGACGTCACCGAACCTGGATCAGTGTCCCACTGGCATTACTACAACTGGTGAGTTCCCCCCTGTCGAGGGCGTCACTTGTCTGTATCAGATGTCGACTGAAGAGCAGAATTTAATGCAGGATTATGTGTGGGCTGCTGGAGCATTGGGCAGACGCAGCTACCCAACCATTTTTTTGACCATGCTCCCCTTGTTTCACTTTTTGTGCTTCCTCTTCTGTGCTGTTATGTTATGTTATGTTAATAATTGCTTGTAGAGCGCACTTTCACCGGGAGGTTTCATGGCGCTGACGCTAGCGTGTGCCGGGACCAAACAGAGGTTACACGTGAGCCTGTGTGAATAGCCATGGTTAACGCATTTTCCTGAAGCTTAGGAGCTTATTGCATAATCGGATTTCCAACGGAAGGGAGTTCCATAATCTGGGGGCCAGAGTCGCAAACCGGCGTCTGCCCTGGCGTTGAGGCTTGAAAGTCGTCGTGGCCAGGATATCGAGGTTGGCGAAGCGAAGGTTGCGGGAGGGGATGTGCCTGGGAAGGAGGCTTTTGATGAATTGAGGGCTGCGGCTGTGGAGGGACTTAAAGATGATATAGGCCATCTTAAAAGCAATGCATTGGGGGATTCGGAGCCAGTGAATTTTTTTTAGCAGGGGTCTGGCAGATTGCAAACGTGGTTGCTGAAAGATCAATCTGGCGGCCTGGTTTTGGACCAACTGAAGGCGTTTTCTGAGGAAGAGTGGGAGGCCTAGATAGATAGAGTTGGCATAGTCCAGGTGTGATAGTACCAGGGCTTTCACCACCTGGATCAGGGCAGAGTGGGTGAGCATGCGCCTGATCTTCCTGATCTTGCGGAGCTGGAAGAAGCAGGAGGACACAACCATGCCTACTTGGGTCTTTAGAGATAGATCATTATCGATGTTCACCCCTAGGCTTTCTACAGAGGGAGATGGGATGGGCCGAGGGCCAAGTTCTGTAGGCCAATAATGTGGGCCCCAGAGGGTTTGGCTGTTTCCGTTCAGAACTAGCTCGGTTTTGCCAGGGTTCAGCTTCAGATGGTTCAGGTCCATCCACTGACGGATGTGAAGCATTGCACCCTGGAACTCCTGGATAGATTTAGGGGAGTTGTCTATTGTGAAGATCAGCTGGAGATCATCCGCATAGTTAAAGATGATAGCTTTAAATTCCTTCAGGGTCTGAATCAAGGGTATCAAATACAAGTTGAACAGTAAGGGGGACAGTGAGGATCCCTGAGGGACCCCACAAGTTGTGGGAAGTTTGGGAGCAGTGAAAGGGGCTAGGCGTACCGCTTCAGTGCGATCGCTGAGAAAGGGCCTGTTGTATGGTTCCATCTGAGAAGGGTAAAATATCCTCCTTGAATTACCAGAGCAGGTTTATGAACCTCACTCCCTTCAGTGAATTCACTATAACCCCTCTGTTATAGTCCATTATCAGATAACATGCCGTCATGTAGCTTTTGATTGTTGTCTTGTTAGTTCTTGTTTCTGGATGTATCAAATTTTTGTTTTTTGTTGAAGGGTAATATTCTTCCTGATGCATAATCACATAGACCTCTCAAGAATTGTTTCTGTTGCTTTATTTTAATTTCCTCTTCTAATTTATTTGACCTCTCATTCATCTTACTCTTTGAATTTAAAATGTTTTCTACTTCATCAGATATTAGCTAATCCTCTTAAATTTGCTCTATCTCTTATGAAATACTCTCCCTATCTTTTAATGCATATTTCATCAGGGTTACCAGCAATTATTTGGAACACCCCACCTTGTTTTTAAGTCCAGTCTTACCTGGGTTCTCAAATGAAGGTATGATGACAATTCTCAAACACCTGGGTGCTCTACTCTTCCATTGTCCACATAACTCTGCAGCGAGGCAATCTCCCACCATTTGTTTAGTTCTTGTCTTGATAGCTTTTCTAATTTGTTAAGGTAATCCACTGATCAATCCTTGCCAGCCCAAAAGGCTCTCCTATCAGGGTTGTTGTGCAGATTGGAGCAAGGTTTCTTGTGTTAACTTTTTTTTGCACAGTTCCACATCAACATCTGCCAGGCAGACTACACACACTCCAGGCTGCTGGTAAAAGTAAATGTTATTGGCAACAACTTTGCAATGCCATGAATGTTTTTGGCCTTCTTTGGTCACAATGACTGAGAATTTGTCTACACCCATTTTAATACATTGATCAATGCATGTTACACATAAATGATTCCCAACCCAATATGTGCATCTTGGTCAAACAGAAGTACTGCTATATTACATAATAACTTTGACTAAACTGTCAGTCTCAATTCATTCTTCTTTAAGTTGTCCTCCTTAATATTTTTTACTTTGCAGAAGTTAAGGAACCATCCATTTACAGTCCATATTCTGAGGTGCAGATCATGCTCTATCATTTCTTTACTGGCTGTAAATTACTCATCATTCCTGTCATCATGCCCTTCTTTACATTACTAATGATGCACATCCCAACCCTCATGTGCACTCTGTTTCCAATCAATCAATCGATCAATCAATCAATCCTTTTATAAAGCGTGCTACATACCCGTGAGTGTGTCGAGGCGCTCGGGGGGGGAGGGAGCGGGCCGCTACGGAACGAAGAGCCAGATCTTGAGGAGTCTCCTGAAGGCTGGCAGGTCCTGGCGGCGAGGTAGGAGAAGGATCTCCCGCCGGCAGTGGTTTTCCAGATACGAGGAACTGTGGCAAGGGCGAGGTTGGCTGAGCAGAGGTTTCGGATGGTGGTGTGGAAGCTGAGTCGGTTGTTGAGGTATCTAGGTCTGGTGTTGTGTAGGGCTTTGTGTGGGTGGATGAGGAGTTTGAAGGTGATCCTCTTGTTGACGGGGAGCCAGTGCAGGCCACTGAAGCGGGTTGTGATGTGGCTGCGTCAGGGGACGTTGAGGATCAGTGGTGCCAAGGTGTTCTGGATTCGTTGTAGTCGTCTCAGGAGCTTGGTTGTTAATCCTGAGTAGAAGGCTTTCCCGTAGTCGAGTCTGCTGGTGATGAGGGCCTGGGTGACGGCCTTTCTCGTGTCAGGAGGGATCCATTTGAAGATCCTGCGAAGCATGCAGAGGGTGATGTAGCAGGACGCGGAGACGACATTGACTTGCCTGGTCATTTGAATTTTTATTTCTTTATTTGTTTTTGGGGTGGGGGCCCTGCACTTAGTAATTTGAACCTGATAGGTGATGTTATCAATGATGTCATTTCCCTTCTCATAAAGTTATATATTCTGTAAGGGCATAATCAGTGCATGGTGAGGGAGCAAGTTATAGTTAGCTGACAAAACTGCAACTGCTCTCTTTCTGTGATTTTTAGATTTTTTTAACATTAGTTCTTGCCTCATTTCAACACCTACCTATAGAATTACTTTAATGTTTATTGTTTCCAGTGAATTTCTGGATTTTGTTCTAATACCTTCGCTGCGGCGGCTATTCCGCCGCAGCGCTAAGGGGGCGGGGCGGCCGCGCGGTGCGCCCATGCTGGTGACGGAACCGCTCCGTCACCAGCCTCGGTTGAGCTGTGCTGATGACGGAGCGGTTCCATCATGGCCCCGCCCGCTCAATGGAACGCCCAGCGCAGGCGCGGAATCCGCACCGCGCAGGCGTGGCGAGCGGGCCATGACGGAACCGCTCCGTCATCAGCACAGTGCCACCGCAGCTGATGACGGAGCGGTTCCGTCATCAGCATCGAAGGAGTTAACTAAAATAAAAATCAGCACCTTATTTACCTGTAACATAACTTTAACCTTTGGTTTTGTCAGTACATCTATGGGATTTTTTCACATTCTAAATGGGCCCAGAAACCAACACTGTGCATGCAGTCAAACCACAGTGCATACAGTTTGCCTACCAAATGGTTACTATTTTAAAATTAGGGAGCTGTTAAATGATAAAGTGAGTAAAATGATGTTTAAAGGTGATGCTGCATGTATGCAAATATCTTTCTCATTAAATATGTTTAGCCCCTTAACATTATGCCTCAAATTACTAAAAACTCACATCTACTCTCACATATTTTTAATGTATAGATTTTTTTGCACCGAAGTACACAATTATTATGGTAGAAAATGTTACAGCAGTTAACCACGGCATAGGCCATAAGGGTTGTTTAATATCATTGATCAGAGGCAGCACATCAACACACGTACCAAAAGGTGGGGCCATAGGCAAATTGTCCCATCCACATACTCGGGCCTCGTGTGCAGGCCGCTCTTTTTGTGCACACCAATCCACCCCCTTCGCCTCCATTGCAAGAGGTTGGGAGGGGCAGGGTTCTTCCAACGAGTAGCAATGTACCACTTGGCCACCATGAGGGATGTATTCAGGAGTGTTCGATCTGCACTTGAGGCCCCTGGAGCTCCCCATTACCCCCTAGGATGCTTAATTTTGGTCCAGGGAAGACATGACCTGGCAGTTCGGTCTGGACTGGTCCCATGAGGCACAGGGTCAAGACTGATTTGCATATGGCCATGTCTGAACTGGGGTGGCTTGGTGAGCAAAATAACGATGGATTAAACCCAGATCTGTGACTGGGGGTGAATGTTTAGCCATTGTGCAACATTCCGTCCATCATCTTGTGTGTTTTGCTGTTCACCCCATGTGGGTAGGGTATACCCAGACGTGGGTCCCGTGCTCACTACGCCACTGGAGTCAAGCTATCCTGGCTGAAGACGGCTGATAGCCTGAAACTGGTCCTAGGATGCTTGAGCTTGATTCCGGTCCAGGGAAGACATGGCTTGGCAGTTCGGTCTGGACTGTTTCAATGATGCACAGGGGCAAGACTAATTTGCATATGACCATGTCTGAACTGGGGTGGCTTAGTGAGAAAAATAACGATTGATTAAACCCAGATCTGTGACTGGGGGTGAATGTTTTGCCATTGTGCAACATTCCGTCCATCATCTTGTGTCTTTTGCTGTTCACCCTATGTGGGAAGGATATGCCCAGATATGGGTCCCGTGCTCACTTTGCCACTGGAGTCAAGCTATCCTGCCTGAAGACGGCTGATAGCCAGAAACCGGTCCTAGGATGCTTGATTCCGGTCCAGGGAAGACATGGCTTGGCAGTTCGGTCTACATTATTCCCATGAGGTACATGGTCAAGACTGATTTTCATATGGCCATGTCTGAACTGGGGTGGCTTGGTGAGCAAAATAACGATGGATTGAACCGAGATCTGTGACTGGGGGTGAATGTTTTGCCATTGTGCAACATTCCGTTCATCATCTTGTGTGTTTTGCTGTTCACCCTATGTGAGAAGTGTATGCCCAGACGTGGGTCCCATGCTCACTACGCCACTGGAGTCAAGCTATTCTGGCTGAAGACGGCTGATAGCCAGAAACCGGTCCTAGGATGCTTGATTCCGGTACAGGGAAGACATGGCATGACAGTTCGGTCTGGACTGTTCCCATGAGGCGCAGGGCCAAGACTGATTTGCATATGGCCATGTCTGAACTGGGGTGGCTTGGTGAGCAAAATAACGATGGATTAAACCCAGATCTGTGAATGGGGGTGACTGTTTTTGCCATTGTGCAACATTCCGTCCATCATCTTGTGTGATTTGCTGCTCCATTACCCCCAGCAGGAGCACCAAGGGTGAAAGAGCGACTTCCCAAACTAGGACTCCAGTCAATTCCCCTACCACCATGATCCAAAACTCTTAAATCCTGGGGCACAACCACACCATGTGGTCAAAGTTGGCAGGAGCACCCTGGCAGCAGGTACAGGTGGGTTCATAAAGGAGGCCCACTCGGTAAAAGCTATCCGGATAAGGTAGGCACAATATAGACAGTATGTCTGAATCAGGTGTAGCCTGGAGGAGATGGTGATGATCCTATATACCATCATTGCGGCCTGCCAATCGTCATCTTCAAGTGGACCCAGCCAGCCCTCCCATCGAGAACTAAGGTGATCCAGGGTACACGGGGCGTTTATTATCAATGTACAGTAGATTTTGGAGACCTCACACTAGTGCAGTGCACCCATAAGAAGCTTGGTCACCAGCTGACTAAACTCCGGGAGTGGGTCAGTCTGAGATATATGAGTGAGGAGTGCGTGTTGCAATTGGAGATGTTTGTAGAATTGTGTAGAGGTGAGTGAATAGTAAGCATGGGCGGATTTTGCGGATTCGCAATCCGCGAATTTGCGGATTTGCGAATTTGCGGATTGCGAAAATCCGCAAAATCCGCGAACTCTCGAGGATTTTGTGGATTTTTTTGGGGGTGTGTGTTCGCACGGGTTTCTGCAAGTTCGCGAGGGTTTTGTACAATTTCGCAAATTGCGAACTTACTTGTCGGGTCGCCAGTTTTGCGAACTTGTTGTTTCTACGTGCCCAGCCTGTTTGCAAGGTTTTCTTCATTACTTCCACCCTCTGTCACCACTGGCACTCTCTTTGTTCACCCATGCCACCCTCTGGCTCACCCATGTCACCCTCTGTGTCATCACAGCACCCTCTGGTTCACCAGTGTACATTATTGGGGCAAAGCAAAGCACTGCCATCCTCTGTCAACACTGGCACTCTGGTTCACCCATGCCACCCTCTGGCTGGCACACCCATGCCACCCTCGGTGTCATCACAGCACCCTCTGATTGACAAGTGAGTGTACATTATTGTGGCAAAGCAAAGCACACCTGCTAAGTGCTTTAAGTTTTGAAAACAACAACACCTGCCCTGCCCCAACTGACATTAATGAAGGCTGGCACCTGCTTGTCTGCTCCCTTTCCTTTTTGTTGCAATGTAAATTTTTTTTAACAGGATGCAATGGCATACTTGTAACTATTCTGTGACTGTCAGAGCAGGGTCACACAATAGTTGCAAGTAGGCAACCGGATTCTGGAGGGCCCCTTCAGGAAGCACTACAGGGAAATGGTTACAAATGATGAGCTCGAACTTTTGCACCTGCTCGTTGGTTTTGCTTTTGCAAAACTCGTTTTTCGGTAATTTCGCCCTATTCGCGAGGCGCGGCGTCGTGCGAACTCGACCGTGGAAGACGCGAACTCGTGCGAGTTACCCCAAGGTTGAGTACGGGCGCCGCCATTTTGTTTACGTGACGTATTTCCGTTTCCGCCCGCTATGTGTAATCTCGCGGAATGAGCGCATTGCGAATGCAAGTTCGCACGAGTTCGCGAGAGAAATCGCGTGCGAACTTACTTACGTGCACGTGATCGGGCCGCCATCTTGTTTTTCATTCATTCCTATGTGTCTGGGCATGGTGTTTCTATCCTCTATATCTCTGCCATCTTTTGCTTGTTTTTATATTTTTTTGATCTATTTCACTTTTTTTCTATCCCTCTAGTTTTCTAGGTCTAAAATTTTGTGTTTTAGGCTACTTTTGTTTACTTTTCAACTACTTTTTTAAACTTTTATTTTCTTCTTCCCTAGTTTTATTCTTTTTCATTTTGTCTCCTTGTTCCTAACACCTGCCCAGACCATGGTGAAGACAGGTGTGAAGCTGCCCAAGACGGGCCCCGCAGCCCGTGCCCGGCTCCCGTGTGGCCGTTTGAGGGCGGAAATGGTGGTGCCCAGGGAGATCTTCAGCCCTGAGGAGGTGGGCGCACTCGTTTTTTATGTACAGCGCCGCCTCCCCAAGACCATCGCGGCAGGCGGCAGGATCGCTGGTGGCTACACCAACCGCCAGGAGCGACGGAAGCGGTGGGAGCAGGTGTGCCGGGCCCTGTTTCACATCTCGGGGGTCCAGCGCACCTATAATCAGGTGACCCACCGCTGGACCGATATCCTGGACCGAGAGCGCGACCTGCTCGACGTGCTGGGAGTGGAGGTCCCCGGGCTTGGTGAGTAGTAGTAACAATTTTTTAATCACTCACTACTCTGTTTTTTCTCCTGCTCTGTGTGTTATATTGCAAATGTTTGCTTTAACTTTTTTACAAAGAGCAATAATGCTGCCGATTACATTGATAGGAGAGGTAAATTAATATTTCAAAATCTTCTGTGCATTTCAGGTGCACTGCTCTCCTTCTCTGTGGCGGTGCCACTGCTTATTTGTTTTCTATTTTGTGTTCATTTTATTGGGCTGAGTAATGTATGAGTGTACTTTACAGAACTGCGTAATGCTAGACACAAAGGGGCAGATTTACAAGCCCCTTGCGCCACGTTTACGCTGCCTTACCTGACGCACAGCGACGTAAACGTGGCGCATCCCTGCGAGTCATGTACAACGTGATGCATCTAGGGAGATGCGCCACGTTAAGGCCTGGGCCTGCCCCACAATGGATGCGTTCCCACGCAGGGGGGGTGGGGGGTGGCGGTCAGGCAGCTGTGCGCCTCGCAAAAGTGCCTGTGTGAAATCTACAAGATTTAACGCAGGCACTTCCGCGACGCTGCTACGTCAATTCTTTATGCCTGCTTGCTTGAAGCAGGCGTAAGGACTGATGCGGTATGTTGAGTATTGGGCAGCCCTGAGCATTGCTAGAGTTGCATCGTGCCTGCGACGTGACTCTAGAGATGCGCCCCTCTTTCGTCACGAGATGCGTCACGCATCTGCCTACCCTTGCGCCAGGGTTTGCCGCATTGTAATTGCAGCGCATCTGCCATGACGCAAGGTTAGTTTTGTGTTAAGCATTTCTTCTGGTGCACCTCTGGAGGTGTGCAGCCCAGAACTCGTAAGTATGCCCCTAAGTGTCAGATTAGCAATTACCTGCGCATCCCTGCAAAGTGTGCGGCACGCCAGCACCACCCATGGTGCGCCGTATTTACAATGCGGCACACCATGGTCCCAAAACGTCACCGAAGCGTTACGCATCGGTGCCGTAAAGGCGGCTCATTGATGGAGTTGCGTTGCAACGATGGCGCAGCTCCAGCAATGCTGCGTCAAGCCGTACGTCTGCTTCATGCAGGCGCAGGGTTTCAGTGATGCATCATTGTCCTAAATGACTGATTGAAATTTTATATATTCCCCATAGCCACTTTTAGCATGCGTTCCTACGCAGGAACGCCCTCCCTTGCGCTGGAACGCTCCCTTATGGCGCAGGTCTTTAGAATGGGGTGCATCTCCCATATGCATCACGTTGTTAATATACGCCACACCATGGCGCCTCTCTTGTTGTGGCGCTGCGTCACAAAAGTGACGCAAGAACGGAGCAAAAGAGCTGCAAGGGGCTTGTAAATCTGCCCCTAGAGTAGAGGCTCAGGTGCAGTCCTTCTTTTGTAGCCCTCTTTTTGGCTGAAATAGTTGGTTCTTGTTCTTTCTAAATGTTTGATTTGGTTGACAAGGACATCGACAAACATCAATCATCAATGTTTTCTGTTCTTTCTTTCATGTTGTATGTCAGGTCCGCCCAGGGGCAAGCGGACGGAAAAGGAGGATGCTGTGGCTCCAAAGGAGGAGGATGTAGGCCAGGGCGGCGAGTGCTCCTTTGCTGGCCCCAGTAAGTTTTCATTTAAATATAGAGGACCTATTGTTGTCCAAGCGTTCTTAATTTAATTTTTTCGAAATAGTGTTTAGATAAGAGCAAAATCCATAATACTACTGTTGCAGGGACAATTCTCCACAAACCGAACTATGGACACCAAAGACCAGAGTAATAATATTTCAGAGTGGCGTGTTTGGCACACTGTATAAACCTGGTAGTGTCAGCGGCACGGACTCCTCCTTGCAAAAATTGCAAAACTTTTCGCTCAGTCACTCTAGTCTGGAGGACCAAAAACCACAGAGTCTATTCAAGTTTAAAAGCTTTATTAAAAGTTAAAATAAACACATATTGAAGAAGATCAGTACTATGGTCAGGCGATTTAGTCGATGTCTCTTAAGTAATTTTGCCCGGCGTTAAACGCCTCTAATACCTTATGAAGATTATCAAATAAAGAGGCAGGCGCTGGAGACAGGAAGACAGGAAACACGTTTTATTCCGACGGAGCAGAACACATCAGATCAGACAACAAGGTATCGTCTCGAGGTGCTCTCTGACAGCCTTTCTGAGGCCTGGCCTTTTATACACTGTTTTATGACATGTGACCACTCTTTATTACAATAAAGACATTGTGAAGTAGTGAAAAATGACATCCTCGGTACCCCCCCCCCGGTTCCGGCTCATTCCAACACGTGGCTACAGTAGAGGTCCTCACCCCCCATACAACAGGAGGGGGCTATCACGCAGCTGAGTGTTTCGCCGATTCCTTTGGAATGTGTGCGCCTGGTCGAATCTCAAGGGGTGGGGTGGTCATGATCAATAGTAGCTCCTTTGAAAAGGGTTTAGTGCATACAGTAGTGGGCAATAAACTGTATCCTCAGGCCAAGGGATGACCAGCGGTTCGTACAGACAATCGGGCTCAGAGGAAGGGGTCATCAAAGGAGAGGTATTCATGAAAAAAAGGATCAGTGTGGATAATCGAGCGTAGAGGGAGGGTTTATCAAAAGAGGGGTATTCATGGAAGGAAAGGAGGTGTTGGTCAGGCGCGGGGTGTGATTCCTTGAGACAGAGTCATGTGGAAGAGGAGGGTTCATGACTTGCGCATGTGGGTGCGGGGTCAGCCAGAGTGCATGGGGGAGGCTTGCAGGGTCAGGGAAGTGCGCAGATGATCGATCGTGAACAGGGAGACCATGGTACCTAAAATGGTTATCGTGTATGTTCATACGTGGGTCTGAGGAATGGACAAGATGGCGCAGATGATGTTCAGTTCACGAACTAAAATTCCACAGTCCTCCCTTTTAACATGTCTCGCCAGCTGGTCAATTCGGATCTATCCCCATAAGACCACGTATTTCTATCTCATAGAGGGGACTCATGTGTTCAGTTCTAAAGTCCAAAGTCTTAGGGCACATACAGTTAGAAATGAGTGAACACAAAGGTGGCAGACATTGAATACCTAAGCAGCACCCACACAGTACCACGACTGGTATCAATATAAATGTAAACAACCTCCACCCCCAGTCCTTCAAAGTGTCCTAAAACCAGCCTCCAAGCGACCATCCTTCTTGCTCTTGGTGAACCTCTGAGGACAGTCTGTGGAGGTGTTCAATTGCTTTGTAGACTGAAGGCGAGTTATCTGGCACGTAGGTGCAACAGCTGGAGCCGATGATGCGGCATGCTCCTCCACGGTCGGCCAGAATCACATCTAGAACAAGGCGGTTTTGGAGAGCCACCAGGCGGACTGCCTGAAGCTCAGCCGTGTTGTTAGCGAGGATGCCAGCCGTGATGTTAATGGTTGTTTCTACTGCCTGAGTCAGGTGTCGGATAGCGCGGCTGTTTGCCATTGGTCCCCACAGAGGAACAAGTCCCTTCGCTGCATCCAGGAACTGTGCTCCAGTGGAGTCAGCTTGTCCAACGTCTCCGGCGCGCTTTTGCCGGTGATGGTAGGCTGAGGCCACATACGTGGGAGGAAGAATGAAGGCGATGTAGCACGTACCCCTCCAACCTTTCGGGAGCCAGGTGTAAGCTTTGGTGCCACAAACAAAGTACATATTCGGAGAAGCAACTGTGGTTCTGAAAATCTGGACCCTATTGTTATCCCCATATCGAGGTCCAATACCCGTGTCACAAAATATCAACGTACCATGACGAATTTAGTGTCCAAGAACCGATAATGATTAGGACATCATTCCTATGTATTTGCGTGACAATCGAGGGTTGCCAACACCCCTAAATCGTAATTTCCATCCCAATCCCTTAGACTCCATTTTGTGAACGGCATCCATCTTACGTCTTACCCTCATGTTAAGTCAATTAAAGGTCGAGCTTGATCCAAAAGGACACGTCCACCTTCCCCTGACTTCCTCCTGACCTGTCCAAACTGACTTCATTGCCTTAAGCCAAACCTGTTTGGGCGGCTCCCCGCCCAGTGGCCGAATACGATAACATCGACACATAACATTCCACAAACCATTTACCCCATACAGAACATGCTTTCTACAAACATGCACCTGTCCATACTTCTTCTTTATGGCCAGTTTTATGACTGGGTGGTACCTGCCTTTATTGGTGTTTCATCGATATCTGATGGGAGTCCCGGATCTTGCTGGGTAATCTGTCACGAACTGGACATCTAAAATGTGGGCTTGCTTACGTGACGCCGCACTTTGTATTATTGCAGAAATATGTTTACAGCCATATCATAAACTCAAGAATTCTTGCTTGAAGCCATTATTTCTGTATAAAAGGAGAAGACTGGTTCTGTAAAAACGAACACGTACAGTCTCCTGAGAATACATGACCCGTGTTTGTCGTGCTTCTAGGACACGTGTTACTTGGTAGCTACCAATAAAACTTGATCTCTGACTGCGACTAGAAGACTCATTGTTTCTGTGGTCTGGAACAAGGGAGAACTCAGAGGTCATCGGGTGTTATCCCCTGGCACCACCGGGTTCCTAAAAACCCGGCACCTCAGTTGGCGCCCAACTCGGGGCGATATCAAGCGGCGACGGTCCAAGCCAGATGTTCGTGAGGAGCTTCGTGTGAAAATTCCGGAGGACGGCCAGCCACTTCAGCGACCCCTGTATGTCGACGTGGTTCCGAAGGTCTTTGCTGCGAGGTTCCCCGCATCCCGACGGCTACGAAGGACTGCTGCCCTGACTATCGCCTTGTTTTGGACCCAGTGATCCTTGGTAGAGCGAAACGATAGACGAGTCTTCTAGTGACGTCACCGATCTTCAAATACTTCAGTTAAGTATAAGTGGAGCGTCTCCCAGTCCTTAGTTTGTCCTTAGTTTTTTGGTATCCTTGAGATACGACTTGATTTGGCACTTGCAAGCCCCAAAGCCGAAGGACTCGTGTTTTCACGAGAAATATCGTAATAGATAAACCTTTGAAGTTTGAAGCTAGACTAGTGAGCGAAGATGCCTGGTTTTAGCAGACTTGGAAACTTGTTTTGTCTTGGTTATAATAAGGATTCCCGATTAGAGGATTCCTGTCCGGTTCCTCCAATTGGAACTCCAACGTATGAGCTCTATGTAAAACATGGCGTAGGTCCTATCACATATAATGAAGTATGGATAAAATACACCCGTAAGGATGGTGTTTTAAAATGGCCCCAATATGGTAGTTTCGACTCAGAAATTCTAGATAACCTAGAGGTCAAACTGTTCAAAAAGAAAGCCCGACCGGCGATGTTTGACTCTTTCCGCTTATGGCGCAAAGAGGCCAAACAAAAGGAAATTAAATTAGAAAAGAAGAATAAGAGGGAAAGGGGTATTTCAGTAATACAAGCCGCGATAAAATTTAAAGACAACAAAGAGGATCGAATAAGTGAGCAGTTGCACAGGCAACATAAAATGGCAATAGATAAATGCTATCCTGTTTTACCATCTCTTCAGCAAGAGACAGTAAAAGAGCGTGAGAAAGATCCATTAATGACGCATTTTCTGAATTCGCCACCACCCTATGCGCAAAATGCCACAGCACCTCCGTAACCTTTAGTTGCACCTCTGGTAGCTGTTATACCAGCTCCTCTACAGCACTCACCAGCTACTCTTCAGCTGGCTTCTATTTCTCTAGTGCAGCCTCCTCAAGGCTCACCAGTCACATCTACTTCTCCTACTGTTCCTTCTACAACTTCGCCTAGCGCACCTTCTATTTCTTCCGATACTAGTTCTGCGAACGCTTCTGTTTCTGCTTTGCGTGACTCTGTTCTGACACTAGTTTTTCCTCCACTTTCACCTTCCGTCTGGCATAAAACGGCCAGCATTGCTACTAACATTCCTTCACCACTTTTTCGGTCGCCTAAAACGACCCCTAATACGGGACTAAGACAGTTACGAAGCCAAATGCCTGATTATCGAGAGAGGGAATGCCTGAATAAGTTAGCACGGAATTGGGCTCTGGATACAGCCAGATATGATGTAGAGTCCGTCATGAACGTTTTCCGTCAATGGGATGAACCGACGCAAAGATATGTTTTTGAACAGATGTGTGTTCTTCTGTGTGAGGATTTGGAAGATAATGGTCAAGAGAGCAACGCTCGAGAGTTGTGTAATGTATTATTTAAATTTGGGGAAGGCATGATTGTAGGTCCCGATGTCGACAAAGCAGTTGAGGTATTATTATCATATCGAAGCACAGGTGGTAACTCTGGGTCATCGTCTGAATGTGGTACGTCTAGTAGGAAAAGAGCGAGACAGTACCCCATGAGAGAGGTTCCTCCTGTTTGGAGGGAAGGTGATGCGAATGCTAATCCACCAATTCTGCCCCATTTCCAGCGTGTATGGGTACATGTCCCATGGAAAAGATCGGAAGTATTAGCACTCAAGCAGTCACTACCTGACCCTCGTAAGAACCCAACTGGGTATTATAAGGAGTTATCGCAAAGTGCAAGCTCATGTATAATGAATTTAGCAGATGTAGACATGTTATTTGGGAACGTTGTTCCACATCCCTTATGGAGCAAGATACGTCATACGGATCACGATCAGGAACTAAGTGACTCATGGGCGAACATTGCGATTACAGATGCTAGACAAGTCGGTGGTTTTAAACCTGAGCCGTTAATAGCTGAACTTCCCGGTAGAATTATAGCATACATGAAGACAATAATGCCTGAAGTACGCGTAAATTGGGACAAGCTATCAGCATGTAAACAAAAGAAAGATGAGAATGTGTCTGACTTTTTCACAAGATTTGAGGAAACATTCACCGACCACAGTGGTCAAGATATGGCTACCGAGGGTGGCCAAAGATTGTTTGTGGACAAGTTCGTACATAATTTGCTCCCTGAACTATGTAATAAACTAAAAGACTCTGAGAGTGCTTGGGCTGTCTCTACGTCAGCACAGATTTTAGCTACAGCCCAGTACTATGAAAATAGGCGTAAAGACGAGCTAGACAAGGCAGATAAAAAGACGAAAGATTTGAAAACTAAGGTTCTCCTCCAGCAGGCCTATCCGCCTCGCACGGCTAGTCAGCCCGACTATCAACCACGACAGCAGTACTCGAGGAACGCGCAAGGTAACGAGTTTTCCCATCAGCGTCCTACATATGGCCCGAATCAATGTGCGTATTGCAAGGAAGAGGGTCATTTTAAGGATAATTGTCCGGCTCTTGCGCGACGTTTAAACAGTGGTCAAGGTGTAAGGGGGAGAGGTGTTCAGCATGCCCCTGGAGGTAGAGGCCGTGGAAATTTCACTCAGAATACAACTCCTTTTCCGCCTCAGAAGTCCATGAATAGCTTTGACCAACAGAATAGTTCATCGTCTAAGTCAGCTCAGTACTATGCTGACGACTATTACACTGAACACGAAAATGAGGGTAACGATTGCTAGGACAGCCATGGACAAAGAGAGGGAGTTGTCTCAGTTCCGGTAGATCAGAATGGACCTTATGTCGAGGTGATTACCTCAGGAGTGTCAGAGCCATTTCTGCTGGATACTGGTGCTACAAAAAGTTCTATCATGCACTCAAAACTTCCTGGCGCACCTTTGTCTGGCGAAATGAATGTCTCAGTAGGTTTCTCTGGCGCCCCTGTTAGAAACCCGATCTCTAGTCCTATATCCCTTTCTGTTGGCCCATGCGAATTAGAAGCACCCCTCATTTTGACAACAGGTTGTGGTGAAAATTTGTTAGGTTTGGATTTGCTAAAAAGGTTATATGCGACTTTGTACTGTTCTCCCTCGGGAGTACAACTTACTTTAGGCAAGAAGGTCATTTCTTCGATGTATTTATCAAATGAAAATATTCCAACTGAATTATTGTCACTTCCTGATATACTCTGGGCTAATGGTTCTAATGATGTAGGTCGTTTGGAGATAACACCATATGTCATAACGTTGAAAGCCGACGTTAGGTTGCCACGTATTCCCCAATACAAAATATCTAGCGAATGCGAAAAAGCGTTGTTGAAAATTGTCCATGACTTGATTGATAAAGACGTCATCGAAGAAACGACAGGAAATGTCTGTAACAGTCCGGTTTTGCCCGTCTTAAAACGTACTGATCCTTCACAACCCCCTGTGTATAGGTTCGTGATCGACCTCAGAGAAGTAAACAAGATAGTTATCCCACAGTTTCCAGTCGTCCCCGACATTACTGCTTTATTGACAATGGTTCCAGCTTCAGCAAATTGGTTCTCGGTGATTGACCTGAAGAACGCTTTCTTCAGTATCCCGATTGCCGAGGAAAGTAGAGATATTTTCGGATTTAATTTAGGAGGATGAAGCTTCCGCTTCAAGTGCGCTCCTCAAGGCTACTGCGAAAGCCCATCAATATTCAGTCAGGCCCTGAAAACACAATTAGACACGATTGTTCTACCAAGTGGTTCAACTCTGATTCAGTACGTAGACGATCTGCTGATCGCTGCAGACACTGAAGAAATTTGCAAGAAAGCTACGTTATCATTATTGCATCACTTATGTGACATGAAGCACAAAGTCTCCCTTTCCAAACTACAATTCTGCCGACAAGAAGTAACCTACTTAGGTCACGTCTTGTCGAAGGAGGGAAGGAGACTGACACCAGAAAGAATACAGGCAATTGCAGAACTAAATGCCCCAAGGACACAGAGAGAAGTTCGAGCTTTTTTGGGCATTACATCGTACTGTAGACAATGGATACCGAATTTCTCACTACTAGCTAAATCCTTGCTGACACTACTCCGTAAAGATACGCCCAATCCTATTCCCTGGTCTGAAGATTGTCAGACGAGTTTTCACAAGTTGCGTGATGCATTGTGTTCAGCCCCTGTGTTGGGAAACCCCAACTACAGTAAGCCTTTCACATTATATGTCCATGAGAAGGAAGGCTGTGCATTATCAGTCTTAACACAACATTTTGGGAACAGACAACGCCCATGCGCGTATTTTTCGGCAACTCTGGATCCCGTGGCTAAGGCACTACCAAGTTGTCTGAGAGCCACCGCCGCAGCAGCTGTCTGCATCCGACAGTCCGCTGGATTTGTCATGAATAATACTCTGATCGTTATGGTTCCGCATGTAGTAGACATTTTACTAAACAGGACGAAGACACAACACCTTACTAGCGCTCGACTATCCAGTTACGAACTTACGTTGCTAGCAAGCCACATCCACATAAAGAGGTGTGATACACTGAATCCCGCAACGTTATTAAACATGACTGCTGTTTTAGGACAGAAGAAGAGACAAAAGGGAGAGTAGACTTACAGGACACTCCCCTTCCTGAATGCAATGATACTTTATGGGTTGACGGTTCATGTTTCAAATTACCGAATGGTGATACGACTGCCGCATATGCCGTAACAACATTACACACCATTATAGAGACCGCACGTATTTCCCACAACTCTGCACAAGCTGCGGAAATTATTGCACTTACCAGAGCATGCGTGTTAGCAAAAGGAAAGCGAGTGAATGTGTACACGGACAGCCAATACGCCTTTGGCGTGGCTCACAGTTTTGGGAGATTATGGCGTGAACGTGGTTTTCTTACCTCACATGGTGCAAAGATACAACATGGTCAGCTAGTTAATGAGCTCCTTGAGTCACTGACCATGCCACTACAAGTTGCCATTATGAAATGCAGTGCACACAAGAAAATTCAAGACGATATTGGCCGTGGGAATGCATTTGCAGACGAGGTTGCGAAAGAGACCGCAAGGGACACGATGAGTCGAATGTATGTTGCAGGTCCCGCTAGATGTATTGCTGATGTGGGAATGTTTGAGGACACCATTGAAAGCGTGAAATGTATACAAGCTGAGGCAACTGAGGATGAGTTGAATGAGTGGAGAAAAAGTAAGGGTAGATTGGATGCGAATAGCTG
The DNA here is from genome assembly GCF_964261635.1 of Lissotriton helveticus. Lineage (NCBI taxonomy): Eukaryota > Metazoa > Chordata > Amphibia > Caudata > Salamandridae > Lissotriton > Lissotriton helveticus. The sequence goes on from NC_136057.1 coordinate 456,573,735, forward strand.
TTGGGTCGAATTATCGGAACACCAGCGATGGCTACTACCTAATGCATACGTACTTGCAGTAGTAACAATGGCTCACGGCATGGCACACATCAGTTTGAAAGGAATATGTAAGCTATTGGCCCCAGTATGGCAGAATAGCAATATCCCAAAATATGCAGAAAATGTGGTCAGAAACTGTATGATATGCCTAAAACACAATCCCGGTAAAGGAACTCCAACTCCAGCTGGTCATTTTGCGCCTCCTACGTATCCGTTTGAGGTTTTGCAGCTCGATTTCATTCACATGGAAAGGTGCAACAATCTAAAGTATGTGCTCGTTGTTGTCTGCACCTTTTCAAGGTGGGTGGAAGCGTACCCCCTTAAAGACAATACTGCTTTGACAACTGCCAAAGCTCTTGTCAAAGAGTTCTTCCGAGATTCGGTATGCCTAGAATTGTCTGGAGTGATAATGGAAGCGAATTCATAGGACGAGTGATGAAGAGAGTGTGTGAGTGTCTAGGCATACACCAGAAATTCCACGCTGCAAATCACCCCCAATCAGCTGGATTGGTAGAGTGCTACAATGGCACTTTGAAACTCAAGCTAGCCAAGATCCAAGCCAGTACAGGTCTTAAATGGCCTGACGCCTTGCCCCTAGCACTCTTGTCAACTAGGATGACTGTCCATTCCAGATTAGGTCTTAGCCCCCACGAGATAGTGTTTGGCCGCCCAGCCAACGTCTGGGGCGTGCCAAGACCAAAGAAACTCCGTGAAATAGAACACCCCGTACTGCTTGATTATTTGTGCGAATTGACAGCTAAATTGCGTGTTTTACACCAACAGGTTCACAGTTCCTCTCCGCCAGCCTCTGACGATCCAGGTCATACCATCGAACCCGGCTCGTGGGTCCTGGTGTGGAACTTCCAGCGCACCAGCAACGGACAGCCGAGGTGGACCAGACCGTATTTGGTGCTTCTTTCTACGAGGTCAGCCGTTCGGGTGGACGGCAAAAAGAACTGGGTGCATGGGACCAATTGCAAACGGGTCCCTCTGCCCCTTCCATACGACCGGTGGGTCGATAAAGGACTTGCCGACTCTAAGACTGAATCCGTACCTCGTTTCATCCCTTTCAGCGATGCACGTTTAAAAGAGACTGGTACCGAAAAGGAGAGAGATCGTATTTTGCAAGGACGTGTGTCACCATCTATGCAATTGGACACTACCGAACCTGAGACATTGTTTAAAGACCACACCGTACCTGAGAAGCGACGATATGACCTGAGATCCAGCCCCAGAGACTAATAAAACCTTGATCTAATGTGATTTCCCTTTTCCCCCAAGAACTATTTTTATCTTCCAGCTCTCTCATCCCAGGGAACTAGCTCATTTTTGATTTTCGAACCGCCATCCGGTTCAGCTGCTAGGGTCGCGGTTGAAGTGTCGGGAGTGCAACCAAGGAAGTTTTAGGTCCACGATTCTGGTTGGTCCGAGGGAGTCACCCCGGACCGAACAGAGCGCGCTCCCTGGCAGAATCGACCTACCACCGCGGGCTGCAAGTAGAGGATGGAGTTTCCAAGGGTAGAGAGACCTGTCAAACTTACGAACTTTGAAAAACAATTGTGTACTATACTGTCCAAGAGAAGGTTTTTAATAATATGTGTTCTAATGCTGTTTAGCGCTGTGATGCTTTTGATTGGTTATGCTCTATTCGTATTTCGAGTTTCCCTATTCTCAAATGACACTCTGCCAACGCCTCCTCCCACTCTCTCCCCACACTCTTTTCACCCTCTACCTGAACACGAGTCTGCCAGAAGGCTCGAATTTGTAAATAACTCTTTCATCCAACTCCTGCACCAACACCAGTCTATAATGAACACATCAAACTTCTTGGATATGCGGACTCATGCCGCACACGACTGATAAGGGTATCCCGTACTTCATCCTGCCATTTAGTTATTATGGTTCTCTGTGGGCTTTTCAGACCATGTTCCTATTCGCCCTAGAACCATACCCGACCCGTTCCACTGAGAGCGATTCCAGTAACAAGGCACTAATAGCAGGGATAAGAAATATGAGTAGGGATATCGACACATATCTGACTATCCCCAAAGATGAACTGACCCCATACACTCATTGGAACGTAACCAAACATGGCATTTACCTGATCAAGAGCCAGGCAGCAAAGAAATCCCGCCCAGTTTGGATAGTGCCCCACCGAGGTCACCTATGTCTACAAGGTATTGGTAGGGATCCTACAGCACAGTTAGGAAAGAGCATTTGCACGGAAACATATGTGCTCGCCTCCCGAACTTCCTCTATACTCTTAGCAGCCAAAGGCACGTATTTCGTCTGCCACGACCAAGCCTATACATGGTTACCCCTTGACTTCTCAGGCACGTGCTTCATCTAATTTCTGCTGCCTCCTACCTACACGGCCCGAGCAGATTACCATCGGACAAGGACAGCTAGAGGTGTCGTGAGTAAAGACGACACCGCGGGTCAGGAATTCGCTGACTTCGCAAAAGGTTTTCTGCCATTTTGGGGGCCTATGGTGAACAGCAGGAATATTCGCCAGTTAGCAAGGATAGTTGAATCCGCCGTGACTACAACGGCCGGAGCACTTGGCAATTTGACGACCGAGCTTCAGTCGGATCGACTTATGACCCTTCAGAACCGAATTGCCCTTGATATCATACTCGCCGATCGTGGTGGTGTGTGTAGAGTCATCCAATCCAGTTGTTGCATATTCATCCCTGATAATGCACCGACAGTATACCAGGCCATCTCTAAACTACATGAAATATCTGGTTCCCTTCACGTTGAGAAAGGGGATTGGTCCTTGCTAGGGTGGTTCTGGGGACTGATCGCTGCCTGGGGATGGAAAACGCTTATCTTCATTGGGATGATCTTAACACTTCTGTTTATGTTCTGCCTATGTGTCCAGTGCGCTCCTGCACTCTGTGGCCTCTGTGCTACTTCATGTGTACGGAAGCCTGCGTCAAGGGACGAACTGAGCAACAGAATGATGTTACAGCAGCATCTCCACGAATTCCTTCATACAGATTTAGACTCAGATTAACGAGTTATTGCCTTACATAAGGGCAAAAGGAGGGTCTGTGGTTCTGAAAATCTGGACCCTATTGTTATCCCCATATCGAGGTCCAATACCCGTGTCACAAAATATCAACGTACCATGACGAATTTAGTGTCCAAGAACCGATAATGATTAGGACATCATTCCTATGTATTTGCGTGACAATCGAGGGTTGCCAACACCCCTAAATCGTAATTTCCATCCCAATCCCTTAGACTCCATTTTGTGAACGGCATCCATCTTACGTCTTGCCCTCATGTTAAGTCAATTAAAGGTCGAGCTTGATCCAAAAGGACACGTCCACCTTCCCCTGACTTCCCCCTGACCTGTCCAAACTGACTTCATTGCCTTAAGCCAAACCTGTTTGGGCGGCTCCCCGCCCAGTGGCCGAATACGATAACATCGACACATAACATTCCACAAACCATTTACCCCATACAGAACATGCTTTCTACAAACATGCACCTGTCCATACTTCTTCTTTATGGCCAGTTTTATGACTGGGTGGTACCTGCCTTTATTGGTGTTTCATCGATATCTGATGGGAGTCCCAGATCTTGCTGGGTAATCTGTCACGAACTGGACGTCTAAAATGTGGGCTTGCTTACGTGACGCCGCACTTTGTATTATTGCAGAAATATGTTTACAGCCATATCATAAACTCAAGAATTCTTGCTTGAAGCCATTATTTCTGTATAAAAGGAGAAGACTGATTCTGTAAAAACGAACACGTACAGTCTCCTGAGAATACATGACCAGTGTTTGTCGTGCTTCTAGGACACGTGTTACTTGGTAGCTACCAATAAAACTTGATCTCTGACTGCGACTAGAAGACTCATTGTTTCTGTGGTCCGGAACAAGGGAGAACTCAGAGGTCATCGGGTGTTATCCCCTGGCACCACCGGGTTCCTAAAAACCCGGCACCTCACAACAAAGGAAGGGGGGTCAACTGAGACCAATGTTCTGGTGATGTGGCAGGAACTGTGACCCACCAGCTGCGTTCCCTGGCCTTCGAGGCACACGAGTCCTGTGACATTGATGACAGACAGGGCCACGGTCAGGGTGGCAGCCGTTTGCTTCCGCAGGTGGGAGAAGGTGGGTCTGGCTGGATTGTGGAGCACTTGCATTTCGACTCTTTCTTTGGCAGGGATGTTCATAAGGAAGGCGGAACCTGAGGCCACAGGACAAAAGGGGGCAGACGTTCCTCCTGTTTTGTTCAGCCAGAACCCATAGTAGAAGTGTGACACTGTCTGACCAGAAGCGGCGTTGTCCTTGTGGCTCTCCTGCAAGACGATCAACCAGGCGAGGCAGGAGCCGTGAACTGAGAAAGGAGAAGGGATGAAAGGTATGGAGTGTTCAGTGGCATGCGGGAGCAACCCGCAGATCCAGCAGTTCGTGGCATTTGTAGCAAGGTTGTGCTGGTGCAACAGTTGCACGAAGGAATTGTTCCAGAACTCCTTACGCCTTTCTCGGAGCTGAGGCGAAAGGGAGATCAGGTGATGTTCTTTCAAGGTGGTTGGCTGTGCAGTGGTCGGCAACATCTGATGAGCGGGTGTGTTGTCCTCCAAGATCCAGAAGGAAGTCATGAGGAGGAGGCAAAAGAGGAAGACAATGAAGAAGGCGATTGTCTTTGATCTGTGCAAATTGTCAGCCTTTGGGTTCCTATAGTGGGTATTTCTGGTTGCGTCCATCATCTTCTTATCTGGCGCTTCCATCATCTTCTTGTCTGGCGCTTCCATCATCTTCAAGGTGCTCGGTAGTGGGCAGAACCACAGACTTTGTTTAGCTTCTCTCCGGGTGACCATTGGTTGTTTCAGGCCACCGTTCTGAGATTTTAACTTAGTCCGTGGTCTACTTAGCCGAAGCTCCCCCCTTTCGACGCAGGAAATACCCTTCCCGGGATGGCACAGTGGGATCAGAGAATTTTGTAAGTTCAAGTGCCTCGGTATCAGGATAGCAGTTCAGTGATGGCCGGTCTTTGTTCAGGAGCTCTTCTTGGGTGTCGACGTTTTCTGTCGTGGCCAGGGTCGAGGAGACTTTCTTGCAATGGTGGGCGTGCAGCCAGTGCCTTTTTCCCTCCACTCGAAGAGCCGTCCGAGTGGTGATCAGTACTTGCCAGGGGCCCGTCCACCGGGGTTCCAGACTCTTCGCCCGTTGAAAGTTCCGGACTAGAACATAATCTCCCGGTTGGATATCGTGACCGGGGCCCCTGGAAGCATCGGGGATGGCCTGCTGCACCTGTTGATGAATGACAGACAACGTTTTAGTTAATTTGCACAAATAATCTGACAGCAGGACGTCGGGGACGTCGTGAATGGAGGTTGGTTTGGGGGCAGTCCAGAGGTTCATTGGTCGCCCAAACACCACCTCGTAGGGGGTCAAGTGGTGCTTAGTGGGAGTGGAGCGCATCGATAGCAATGCCAGTGGGAGGGCATCTGGCCACTTGAGTCCTGTGGTGGCCACTATTTTTGACAGTTTCAGTTTCAGTGTAGCATTGTGTCGCTCAACTAGGCCAGCGGATTGGGGATGGAAGACCGCATGGAACCTTTGCTTTACCCCCAGCCCCTTCAAGATTAGTTGGATAACTTCAGCTATGAAGTGGGGGCCATTGTCGCTCCATAAAATTCGACAAAGGTCGTAGTACTTTGGCAGTAGTCATGGCAGTGTTATCACGGGTTGGATAGGCTTCCACCCATTTGCTGAAGGCGCATACAATGACTAGTACATACTTCAAGCCTTGGCATCTCTCCAGCTGGATGTAATCCATCTGAAGGACTTCAAAGGGGTGGTCGGGGGTCCCAAACCCTCCCCGGGGTACCACAGTTCCTTTCCCGGGGTTGTGTTGTAGGCAGATAAGGCACTGCTGGACCAGGCGTTTGGCTGAGTCGGGGATTTTGTTGTTGTGCCAGACTTTGGAAATGAGTTCACTCATGGGGGCAGAACCTATGTGTGCAGGGGAGTGTGCCATAGTCAGTATGGGGATCAAGTATGAGTCAGGCAGCAACCACTTGTTTGTGTCTTTTGTCCGCCAGCAGCCTTCGTCGTCCTTTAAACCCACCCGTGCCCACTCAGTCAGTTTGTGAGGTGTGCTGGCCGACTGGATGTCCCTAATCGTTTCCCTAGCGTCAGTCAATTTTTCTGCTTGTGACCTGGTCACATACATATGTGTCGTCGTCCTATTCTCAGCTGTGGTTCGGGCAGTGATGTCGGCCAGTGCGTTTCCCTGTCCAACTAAGTCTGTCACCTTCTTGTGTGCCTGGCATTTGATCACTGCTAATCGTTCGGGGAGGAGAACTGCTTCAATTAGGGCGGAGACTAGATCTCCGTGGAGAATGGGTGTGCCGTGGGACGTCAGGAATCCCCTTTCCCTCCACAAGAGCCCAAAATGATGAACCACCCCGAAGGCATGCTGGCTATCCGTGTAAATGTTCGCTGTGGTTCCTGCTGCTATGATACATGCTCGTGTGAGAGCAATTAGTTCTGCCGCCTGTGCGGATCGTTGCGTGATACGGGCTGTTTCAACTACTGTTCGGGCTGTCGTCACCGCATAGGCAGCTGAGGTGGTGCCGTCTGGGAGTTTGATACAAGAACCGTCAACCCATAGTTCTCCATCAGGGTCTGTAAAAGCAATGTCTCGGAGGTCCATTCTACTCCTGGTCTGTTCGTCCGTGAGGGTCACACAGTCGTGTATAGGGGGCACATCGGGGTCATTTTCAGGCAAGGGCAACAGTGTAGCAGGATTCAAAGTCGTGCATCTCTTAAGAGTGATATGGGGTGCAAGTAGAGTCAATTCGTATCCCGTCAGTCGTGCACTAGTCAGGTGTTGAGTCTTGGTCTGGTTCAAAAGGGTGTCAACTGCGTGGGGTACTAACACCGTGAGAGAGTTTGAAAGTACAATTCCCTCACTCTGACGGATAGAGACAGCAGCGGCGGCCACTGCTCGAAGGCAGGCAGGTAAAGCTCTGGCGACTGGGTCAAGAGTGGCAGAGAAGTAGGCACAAGGGCGTTGTTTGGAGCCGATGGGCTGAGTTAGAACAGACAATGCGCATCCCTCCCTTTCGTGAGTGAAGAGAGAGAAGGGCTTGGAGTAATCTGGCGTTCCTAGGACGGGTGCCGAGCAAAGGGCGTCTCGCAACTCCTTAAAGGACGCTTGGCATACGGGGGTCCAAGGGAGTGGGAAGGGAACATCTTTGGCCAACAGGGTAAGTAGGGGTTTTATGACGAGACTGAAATTTGGTAACCATTGTCGGCAAAAAGAGGTAAGGCCCACCAATGAAACGGACTTGCTTCTGTGTTTTGGGGATGGGGGTGTCTAGGATGGTTTGGATTCGGTCGGGTGTAAGTTTCCTCCCTTCTTTGGACAGGAGATGGCCTAGGTATGTCACTTGAGGTTGACAGAACTGCAGTTTCTTTTTGGAGACTTTGTGGCCATTCTCCGCAAGAAAGTGCAAGAGCTGGATAGTGGCCGTGATTGCAAGTGGAGTGGTGTCGGCCGCCAAAAGGATATCATCGACATATTGGATCAACACCACTCCATCTGGTAGCTGGACGGCGTCCAGCTGTCTTTTGAGGGCCTGGCTGTAGATGCTGGGACTTTCAGTGTAGCCCTGAGGAGCTCTACAAAATCGGTACGAACGGTTTTTTAAGGTGAAGCCGAAGAGATAACGGCTGTCTGGATGGATGGGGATAGAGAAAAATGCATTCTTGAGATCAATAACTGTGAAGGTGGTGGCAGTGGACGGGATGAGGGTCAGAATGGTGGTGATGTCTGAGACTATGGGGTACTGTGGCACTACCACTTTGTTGACTTCTCGCAGGTCGATGATGAAGCGGTACGCTTTCTCATCTCCCTCACCTTGCTTCTTAACAATGGGTAGGATAGGGCTGTTGCAAACATTACTAACCACTTCCTCTACCACTCCTGCATCTACCAGGGACTGAATAATCGCTACCAATGCCTTCTCGCCTTCGGGCGATATCCGGTACTGTGGGAGTTTCGGGAGTATGGCGTCTGGTCGAACAGTTATGTGCACAGGATCGATCATCATTCGTCCTACATCCGAGTCGTTTCTGGCCCACAGGTACAGGGGTAGGGTGTCGAGCAAGGTTAGGTCAGCATCAGTGATAGAGTACATATGTCGTGCGGGGCAGGATCTGGACATGCTCGGGTTGTCGTACAGGATGACTCGGACTCCATCTGGGGAACACCTAATAGTAGCTCGGAAATGTTTTAGTAGATCAATACCCATAATGGCGTCAGGGGAGTTGGAGGAGGGCAGAAATGTTGTGTCCGTGGGGTTGTTTCCTAGGTCAAAGGAGATAGGTACAGACAGGGGATTAGTGGAGGGCGTTCCATCGAAACCTATCGATGTAATGTGTGAGCCAGACAAGGGTGCCCTTGGAATCAGTCGCTTTGATAATACACTACGTGTCGCTCCAGTGTCTACCAAAAATGGAGACTTTGTTCCCAGGACCTTAGCGGTGACGTAAGGACCTTGCTGGTCAACACAGAGCTCGACTGGATCCCTCCCTCGCCCTTGGCAGTCCTATGCAAAGTCGTGAGTATTGTCGCAGCCGGACTGTTGGCACTGATTCTGTCGGGGGCGGTCAAATGTGTTCGGTCTGCCAGGTCGGTTACTGTTGGTGTCGTGGGTGTGCCCTCGTCCCTGCCCTCTTGTCCTGGGGCCATTTGCCATGTCCCTTGTCTCGTTATTCTTAATCGTTTCTCGGAGGACCGGGCATTGAGACTTCCAGTGGCCAAATCCTTTGCAAAACGCACACTGGTTCTCATCGAGGTCTGTTCGTGGAGCGCCGGGTGTGGGTGTGCGGTCTCTAGGGGGTGGATTTCTAGGGGCATTCGACTGGTAGTTTCCCCTATACTGTTCCCTTCCTCTAGTCACTCCCTGTAATTGAGCAATCATCACTCGTTCTTTTAAGTCCTTTTTCTTTCTCTCAGTCGCCCTCTCGTTCTCGTTCTTTTGGTGTTCGTAATACTGAGCCATCTGAAGGATAGCTGCAGGTTTGGAGGCCCCCCAACTACTCTCGCTTGTCTGTAACTTCTGGGAGACCTCTTGTAATAGCCCCTTTACGTAGTTTTGCACGAATAGGTGTTGTCCGGTTGCGGTGGTCATGTCTTGGCCACTGTAGTCGGAGAACACTGTCTCAAATCGGGAGAAATATTCTGATACGTCTTCCTGGGGTTTCTGACGGCAAGCCGTGACTATCGACCAGTCTACCTTTTTCTCTGGGATCAATGTCTTTAGCTTCTGCACTATTTTGTCCGGGAGTTCCAGTATGTCTTTTACAGGTTTCTTACCGGGCTCTCGCTGCCTATCTAGTTCACTGAGTTGATTCCAGGTATGTCCGAACAGATCTGTGTGGTTGGCCTTCCGGATTTGCTTCCACACGTCAGCCGGCAGACATAACCCAAAAAACAAATCAATGTCCGCTAGAGTCATTATGGTTGAGCCCAAGGCTGTACTTAGTTCGGTATAAAATGCTGTCGGGTTCTTTCTTAAATCGGGCAGGGTTTGCCTAAAGGTTAAAATATCTTGTCGATCCCATGGTTGATAAACCCAGTTGTACACAACCCTCCCTTTTGCATCTGCGTGGTTAATATCGTCGTTTGTTCCCTGACCTCTTGGGGGAACCCAGTAGGGGGCGGCTTCTCTGATAGGCATCATAGTGTTGGCTACTTCTAATGGGGGCTCAGCCGTTTCAGAGACTGTGATCTTGACCTCTGGTTTCTGTTCAGTGAGGTGGCGGAAGACCTCAAGCGTTTGCATGAAGAGGTCCGTCACATCATGCTCAGTCCCATCTCCTACATCGACCTTTCTATATAGAGCCGTCAGTTTAGCAGGACCCTTAGTTTGATACCTATCCTCATATGCGTTCAGGGTGTGGAAGCTGAACCGTAAAATGAAATGCCGTCTGTGGCTACCGGCATGTGAATTGTACATATCCATCGCATATTCTTCGCTCTCCTTCCGTTCTACCAGTGTCTTTGCTATCTTATCAATCCCATCCCGCTCGTCTTTGCTCAACCTATTTGGTCTGGCTGTTGGCTGCTTGCCAGTCTCGAGTTCATCTGATGTTGTTACCAATGTGGCTGGTGCGGAGGCCGTAAGAGCCGGGGCAATAGCGCTAGGGTCACCCTCGCCCGCACTCAGAACTGGTAGGTGCTGTGCCAGTGGCTGGCAGGGGGCATAAGGAGGGGGCATGTAGATGATCGGAGGACCTAGCAGTAACTCGTCGTTTGCCCGTTGTTTGGAGGGCATCTCTGGGTAGAGCGTAGAGGGGGTCCTAACAGGGCATTGGCCTGTCGACCCTGATTCTTGCGTTTGTCTAACTTCCTCTCTCCTTTTTATCTCTTCATCTAGTTCCTTCGCTGCCAGGTGGGCTGCCTTTCCTAATTCTTTCCCTATTTTTGTTTCTTCTCTTTTCCTTCGTTGCTCTGCTTCTTTGCGCCACATGCCGATACTATCGAGCATAGTGGGTGTTGCCTTATTTATTCTAACAGCTGCTTCTAGCGCCTTTATTTTATGATCATCAAAGGAACCTATCAGTGGCCACTGACTTTCGGGGTCCTTTTTCGTATATTTATGCCATAACTTACTATAAGCTATAGCGACTAGTCCTTGTTTAGTGAACATGTCCTTATTAGGGGTGCCTTCCAATGGAGCTGGATGGTTCATCTCTAATAAGCGGTCCGGGCTAATCCAACTACTGACCAATGGGGAGAAGATAGGCATGACGGGTTACAACGGGGACAAAAGTCTGCACTACCTATCCTTCACTACTTTGCGAAGACTAGACAGAATATTTCTATTCTACAGTATTCGCAAATAGGGAATACCCAAAGAGAGAACCAATATCGAACAATTAATGTTCGTTCAATCAAACAATCAGTGGCGAGAAAGAAATAGGCACGACGGGTTACAACGGGGGCAAAAGCCTGCGTTACCTATTCTTCACTATCTGCAAAGGAGGACAGAATACTTTTTACCCTTCCCCGTTTGTAGACAGAGAATTCTCGAGAAAAACAATCCTCGAACAAACAATGTTCGGGCAAACAATCAATCAGTGGGGGAGAAAAGATAGGCACGACAGATTACAACGGGGGCAAAAACCTGCGTTACCTACCCTTCGCTGCCAGCAAAGGAAGAGAGAATACTTTTATCCCTCTCAGTTTGCAGGCAGAGAATCTCCAAGAGAACCAACAATTCGGAGAGTAATACTAGTATTTTCTAATCAAACAATCAAATATTTCTTAGTTTGTCGTGTTACACGACCTTACCCGGACCGTATGGACAGTTTCTCGTCTTCCGCTTCCAGCGCCCGATTGTCCTCCACTCTCTGTTACTACCGCGGCACTCCTGATGGTTCCCAGTCAGGACCGTAGATCACTCGGGGAGAGGTCTGCTCGGAACCAGTGAAGTTCAGATGATCGGCTGTCAGACGAGGGTCTATCGGACAGGAGCTCTTCCGATCGTTGCAGTCCTTCACTCTGTCGTTGGGACCTCTCCCACCGGATCCACGTGTCGCTGATGGGCCCCACGTTGGGGACGCCAATTGAAGAAGATCAGTACTATGGTCAGGCGATTTAGTCGATGTCTCTTAAGTAATTTTGCCCGGCGTTAAACGCCTCTAATACCTTATGAAGATTATCAAATAAAGAGGCAGGCGCTGGAGACAGGAAGACAGGAAACACGTTTTATTCCGACGGAGCAGAACACATCAGATCAGACAACAAGGTATCGTCTCGAGGTGCTCTCTGACAGCCTTTCTGAGGCCTGGCCTTTTATACACTGGTTTATGACATGTGACCACTCTTTATTACAATAAAGACATTGTGAAGTAGTGAAAAATGACATCCTCGGTACCCCCCCTCCCCGGTTCCGGCTCATTCCAACACGTGGCTACAGTAGAGGTCCTCACCCCCCATACAACAGGAGGGGGCTATCACGCAGCTGAGTGTTTCGCCGATTCCTTTGGAATGTGTGCGCCTGATCGAATCTCAAGGGGTGGGGCGGTCATGATCAATAGTAGCTCCTTTGAAAAGGGTCGAGTGCATACAGTAGTCGGCAATAAACTGTATCCTCAGGCCAAGGGATGACCAGCGGTTCGTACAGACAATCGGGCTCAGAGGAAGGGGTCATCAAAGGAGAGGTATTCATGAAAGAAAGGATCAGTGTGGATAATCGAGCGTAGAGGGAGGGTTTATCAAAAGAGGGGTATTCATGGAAGGAAAGGAGGTGTTGGTCAGGCGCGGGGTGTGATTCCTAGAGACAGAGTCATGTGGAAGAGGAGGGTTCATGACTTGCGCATGTGGGTGCGGGGTCAGCCAGAGTGCATGGGGGAGGCTTGCAGGGTCAGGGAAGTGCGCTGATGATCGATCGTGAACAGGGAGACCATGGTACCTAAAATGGTTATCGTGTATGTTCATACGTGGGTCTGAGGAATGGACAAGATGGCGCAGATGATGTTCAGTTCACGAACTAAAATTCCACAGTATATTAAAATAAAGTTAGCTGGAATGGAAAAGTGCTTGGTGCTGAGTTGATGAGTAATGGAACACATTTCTTGTGGTCGAGCCGAGCTTTCACCTGGTTTGAAGTTGATGTTGCTCTTGTCCTTAGAAGTCCAGTTTCTGTCTGTTCAGAGAAAAATGGTGTGTGTTAAAATTAAGCAAGCATTCATCAATTGTGACAAAAAAGTGCAGCAAGACAACAGCCTTCCCTGGAAGGAGGGACATTTTTACTCTAGACTAGAGTAGACAGTCAATTACTTTTTCTGTTGTTTTCACATTCTTCATTCCTAGACCAAATACTAGTGAGTGGTGTAATCTAACATTCTTAAATCTACTTTGTAGGTGGAACATCTGGTGGCGCGGCCAGCTCTGATGTGGTGGTGGTGATCGACTCGGAGTCCGAGGACCACTCTGGGGAGGAGGCGGCGCAAGAGGAGTCGGACCAAGAACAGACTGTGAGGAAAGAGACAGTGGTGGTGGCGGGTACAGGTAAGCTGGATCATGGTACTATCTGACTCTTAGATAGCATATGATGTGTATCTACAGAGAGTAGACGGTCACTGGATGAACTACGAACATACTATGAAATGTTTCCAGGGGGGGGTGCAACATCATCACCATCTCCTGAGTCCTACTCCTGACAAGATTGAGCACAAGTATTAAATACATTTGTTTAAATCTAACACGACATAGAGCTTAAATAAACAAAGAACCCCATAGGGGGAAGAGAAAAATCTTGTGCGGCACCACAGCAGACGACCTGGCAACTACATTAAAACAGAGGGAAAAATAAAAAATTGCCAGAAAAAAACAATTCAATCTAAATCAGGAGGATGTGGTTATAGAGCATGGGTCCTCACAAACTTTCTCTCGGAGCCAAATTGACAGTGTGGTTTGTGGCCAAGGGCCGCACCGAAGGGGGCAGGGTCAGTGGGGGAGGGGGGTGGATCTAGAGCAACAAAAAAAACTATGACCATGAGGTTGAACTCATGCCCCTCTCTGCGGACGCCCATGATAGTGGCCTGAATAGTTTTGTACTGCGCTGGCTATTTGCTAGTTGTACTGTGACACAACTTCCTGCTGAATCATTTTGTGTTAATCATATTCTTAAAGAGCATTGGTTACAGATTATGTCTTTCTTTCTTCTTATAGTTGGTCATACTAGAACAACAAAACCTACAAGGAGTATGCAGGCTGTACTGGCCCGGCAACGGAGGCTGGATGCTACTGTTGCCCAATATCGGCGGCTGGTGGAACTGGAGGGGGACGACACGCAGTCGAGTACATCAAATGGCACATCTGCATCCTCCTCCGTGACCCCACGTTCTGCCGGTCATCGCAGTGCTCCGGCGAAACGGAGCCATGCTGTCAGACGCCACCGCCGAGCAGCAAAGGCTGCCCCTCATAGTACTGTAAAGGCTCGCTTGCGCCGTGCAATCCACCGAGTGTGCGACCTGGAGGCGGAGGTCCGAAAATTGAAAGAGTACCAAAATTTGGTGGAGGGCCTCCGCTTAGATCACGCCACCCTCCGGGAGCAGTACAATGCCCTGGCCCTAAGACATGATGCCCTGGAGGCCAAAATCAACCCCATGCATCCCTAGAGTGTCCCTTGCCCTTTTTTTAGTGACTTTTGGGGGGTGGGAAATGGGAGTTGGGGTTTTTGGGGACTTTTGAAGGACTATTTATTTGTTGGGGTTAGGGAGGGTCTTGCGGGAGTTTATTTTGTTAGGGATATAAAAATGCACTTTTTCAAACTTTATCTGAGCATACTTGTTTTGTACTACTTTTGAGCCTGGTGGGTGGTGGGTTTGCAGTAAGTTCGTTTTACTGAACACTGTCATCGTGTTGGTTCACGTGTAATTGGCCAAATGTTTTCCAAAGTAAATGCCTTTCACAGAGTTTGTTAATTCAAGAGTCCTAGGACTTTACTACTAGTACCACTGTCACTCTATCGCCTCTCCTAATACTCCATTATACTACCTCCCATCCAAACGCTTATCTTACCTGTAATTTGTGTTTGAGGGCTGGCTCCACCTGGAATTCACATTGTCCTAAAGCGTTCTGCAGCAGGGCCCCAACTGGAGTTTCCCGGCGTGGATTTTCTGCAAAACAAAAGCAATCAACATTATAAATGTGGCAGCGGTGCTCACAGACACCAAAAACCTACAAGCCCCACAGACAGCACCCCTAATAACGCCTAAAAGTTCACGTGTAAATGACCAAATGTTTTCCAAAGTAAATGCCTAACCAATTTCATCCCTTAATAGACCTTGCCAGCAATGGCCCAGCCAAGACCCATAAACCCAAGCGCAAACAAGTTTGACACCCCCCAAACAGCCAAAAAGCAAATCGGGGAAAAAAAGTCACACTTAGCAAAATGTATTTAAATGAGGACTCACTACTTCCAGTCCCTCTTTAGGGGACTCGTCAACGTAAGTTTCTTCATTGTGCAGAATCCAGGCATCAGCATTACGGGAAACAAATGGATAGGGTGAGTCTGGAGGAGGAGGATAGACGACCGGGACTGAGTTGTCAACTAACTGTTGTGAACCTGAGGAATGCTGCGGCATCAAAATCAAGACAGTTCTGCTGATGGGCTTGTTGTTTGATTGGGTGATTACAGTTTTGTTGTGAATGTGATGAAGCACTTGCTAAACAAAGAAAGACAGACACACAGTTATAATGAATGAGGACGAAATAATGAATCATTGACTCATTTTCAGAACTCGCTGTCAGGGAAGCAGAGCTCGTCCTCAAACTCTGCAAATTGAGTCGGTAGTACTTCTGGTAACTGATGAAAACTTCCCTCAGGTAGGTCGGTGTCCTCTTCTTCCTGCGTGCATTCTCGTACTTTGTAATCTGATGGTATGAAGTGCTGGTTCATCTTTATCATGGTGAGCCGCTCCACATTTGCAGGCAAGAGGCGGGACCTTTTGCAAGTCACAATGCCAGCAGCAGAACTAAAAACACGTTCTGAAGACACGCTTGCGAGTGGGCAAGACAAGTAATTGATAGTCAGGTTGGTGAGCTCTCGCCATATCTTTCTTTTCCCATGCCAATACGCCAATGGGTCCTCAGTAATATTGACCGCTGTTGAGTCATCCAGATAGGCCTGCACCATTGAAACAATGTTCTCCCGGATTCCTGTACTTTGCACTTCTGTGTCCTTTATGGGACAAGGAAACCCTAGCTCACTTAGCCAATCCGCTTCAGACATATCGCCTGGGCCTGATGCAGATGATACGGTTGCTGGTGTGGTTAACGGCTCAGAGGAAAAGTCACTCACTTCTGTCACAGGCACAGATGCAGAAGTGTTTTTTTGGGACGCCTGATGGCCTGCTGATTCACTAGTAGTACTGTCTTCAAGTTCTCCTACAGTTTCCTTCCGCTCTCTTTCAAAACGAATGGCTGACTGAGCTAGCCAACCTTTGTACTCTGTAACATCTGATGTTTCAAAAGGAATTATTACTTTGCCAAACAATGGCTTTTTGTAACGTGGATCCAGAATAGTAGCACAAATGTAGTGCTGTTGTTTCTTGATATTTACAAGCCGTTTATTGCTAACTAGGCGTTGTAATAATCTCTGCGCCAACTCATATGCTTCATTCTTTCCAGCATCTTTTAATTCTGAAGACACCACATTGACTTGGTGCTCGAGCTTCAGCAACAATGGGATAGCTTTGCTCAAAGAACAGTCCTCCCTGCTGACGTCACGCGTGAAGACCTCAAAAGGACGAAGCATGTCTGTCAGGCTTTTAACTAGCTGCCATTGCTCCACCGCTAGCATCATTTCTGTCGTATCACCAGCCAGGTTGTAGAAATACTCATTGACTACTGGAAACAGCTCATGCAGACGCTCAAGCATGTAGAAGGTTGAGTTCCAACGTGTTGCCACCTCCTGGATAAGTGCTTTCACTGGCATTCTACGTACATTTTGCTGGCGCCTCAGCTCCTTCCGGGCATTAAAAGAATGTTTGAAATGTGTGCATATTCTTCTTCAGATGGTCAGTATTTTGTCGACTGCAAGTTCTTTTTTCAAGAACTTTTGCACGACAAGGTTCATACAGTGCGCCAAACACGGCACTCTGAAATAGTAACCGTTCTCCATGGCCTTAACTACATTTCTGCCATTATCAGTAGAAACATAACCAACCTTGCAATTTCTTGGGGGCAGCCATTGCGAGACCTTTTTGTTAAAGTCATCCAAAATGTTGGCTGCAGTATGATTTTTCTCCATGCCAAACATGGCTAATGTTGCA
Source organism: Lissotriton helveticus (assembly GCF_964261635.1). NCBI lineage: Eukaryota > Metazoa > Chordata > Amphibia > Caudata > Salamandridae > Lissotriton > Lissotriton helveticus. Next base: position 456,590,596 of record NC_136057.1, read on the forward strand.
TGTTTACGAGCACCCTTAAAAATCTCGACCAAGTCACCACCTGCATTTATCTGTTGTGCAACCCCTGAAAAAGAGACCCAGTGTGCAGTGATGCACATGTAATCAAGGGCTTGGCAACTGGTCCACATGTCTGTTGTCAGGTGTATAGTGTGAACAGCACTCTTCTGCAAAGCTGCCCCAACCAACTCAAGCACCTCTTTATGTAGTGCTGGAACAGCAACCCTGGCAAAATAGAACCGGCTAGGAACCTTCCATTTAGGGGCCAGTGTTGCCACGAGTTCAAGAAAACCACATTTTCGACAAACCAAAAAGGGAGAAGGTCCACCGCTAGCATTTTAGCCAGCTTAGTGTTATACAGGCGTACAATTGGGTGGTTGCGTTGAAATTGCGCATCTGAGGAGAACATGTTTGTAATGGTGCGCTGGACAAATTTAATGGATGATGCTGATGCCTTCTTCGACCCACTTCTGCTCAGTGTTGACATTTTCAGCATTGGTGTGTCTCCCAGACTCTCTGTGTGCCTCCTATGTGTTCCGGAGGGTGTGGTGCTGCCAGGGGTACTGGGTGCAACCGGACAAATGTCTGACGCTTCTTCTACCTCCCCGTCATCTTCAGATGAAACACCTAGTATGGGTATATTTTGGCCACTTGCCCTTTGGGATTGCTTTCCCTTGATGTTTGCTAGGTGCGCAAACCATTCGACAGCGTGCCTTCTTTTAAGATGACCTATCTGGCCTCCGGTTCCATAGTTGGTACCAGTCTTACCACGGCTAACTCTAGTCTTACAAATGCAACAAACAGCTATGTTATCATACTTTGCATGGACACTAAAAAAGTTCCAAACTGGGGACTGGAAACTTCTGGTTTTGCCGCCGAGATGATACTGCCAATGCCAGATGAAGCAGGGGGTGGATGAGCCTTGCAGACATCTACTGGGTTGTGCAATTCTTGCAGCAACCCTACTTGAGGGAGTCAAGCTGGATGGAGTCCCCCTCTGGGGAGAAAATATGGGAGCTGTAGGTTTTGTTGAACTTGTTGTACTACTTGACTGCGTTGGGGGTGCTACCAGTGCCACGTCACCAGGGTCACGCTCAGCATGACGTCGGGAGAGGGTATAAATGTCTGTCTGCTGCATGGCCGGTGTGGCTGGAATGACGTGTGTGATGACTAGGTCATTGCTGTCATCCTGTTCATCAACATCAGAATGCACCACTTCATCAAGTCCGGCGTTCGGATCCATAAGTATGAGCTTTCCGGGGCCCTTCCTTTTAACATTTGATACCTTTCGCAGCGAATGGTGTGCCTCCCTCTCAGACGTCGGAGATGGTTGCCAATCTAGATCCAGATCATCTGATGAGGCGGGGCTTGAACAGGAACTTCTACACACACTCCTTGATCTTTTCCTTGCTGGGGAGCTGGGAGAAAATGAATCATCAGGAGGAGTGCCTTCGTCTTCCTGACATGATACCCCGGCTCCAAAGTCAATTTCCTCCTGTGCCCCTACTCCTGGAAGAAGAACCATTGTGGGCACTTGCACCGCTCCATGCGCCGCTACATGGGCCTCTTCACTGACCTCTACTTGCAACTCTCCATGGACCTCTCCTTCTCGACCTTCTCCTTCTCGGCCTTCTCCTTCTCGGCCTTCTCCTTCTCGGCCTTCTCCTTCTCGACCTTCTCCTTCTCGACCTTCTCCTTCTCGACCTTCTCCTTCTCGGCCAGCTCCTTCTCGGCCAGCTCCTTCTCGGACAGCTCCTTCTCGGACAGCTCCTTCTCGGACAGCTCCTTCTCGGCCAGCTCCTTGCGCATGTACTTGTGCTTGTACTAGTAGCCCATGCAGTTGTTGTTGCGGCTTTGGTTGTTGAATAGTACTTGTGAGATGAGTTACAACCTGTGTTGATGGTGTGCTGCTACTTTCTTGCGATGAGCCAACATCACTGGTCGTTGGTTTGAACCACTAAACAGGCTACCTGTGCAGCACTCATGGTGGGCCTTTGTTTTTTCCACAAAAATTTAGTGGTCGAGCCACCAGTCTCCTTGGTAAGTGGTGCCACTTGCTTCTTCTTCTCCTTAGTAGAGTCATCTTTCTTGCAAGAGGAGCTACGGGCACCTCTTTTTGGAGCCATCTTCTTCAGATGTCGGAACAGCAGGCCGCAGCAGGACTTCTTCCTGGCACTGATGCTCAACGATGATGCGGAGTTATTGACTTTGTGCACCTAAAAGCAAACGAAGACAGAGGAACATCAGTAAATATATGTTGCATATGTAGCGCTTCAATAAATAGTTTGCAAGTAGGCATTTATGAATACACACGTGCACACCACACAATATGGAAATTTCAAAATTAAGAATTGCTAAATTTTTGGGAAACAGGAATTTAACATTGATCCAAGATAGCACACACACAAAGGGTTATAGTTTCATGTACCACTGACTCCCCCTGGGCACAATGGGTGAAAGCAAGGCAAAATGGGTGCAGGCCTATGGCACAAAGCTCACTGCCTGCCTTCAAAATGGCCGCTTGACCCCCATCCACATGGCCAGGACCATGCCTCAAAATGGCCCCCACCAACATAGCCAGCCCCCAACCCATACTCCAAAAAGTCAAAAAACACAACACCAATCAAATCACCACAATCCAATGCCATCCATCAAGTTTCAGAAGGTTTATGCTGCCTGCTTGTGGTTTTCTGGTGCAGAATTGCAATTTTTGCAATTTCGCGAGTGCGAGGTTGTTGCTTCACGACGCGAACGTGGCGAAAAACCAGCAAAATCCGCAAACAGACCGATTCTGGGCCCCCTTGGCATGATAAAATCACAGCACACTGGGTGCAGGCCTATGGCCTAAAGCACACAAACTGGCTTAAAAATGGCCCTTAGACCCCCACCCACACGGGACCAGGCAATAAAATGGCCCCCACTCACATGGCAAGCCCCCAACACCACCCCAAAAAGTCGTAAAACATACAAATATCACCACAATCCAATGCCATCCATGCCCTGGCCAGAATCATGTTAAAATTCAACAAAACAGTTGTATCATGCATGCACCCATAACTAAGCCTGGTAGTTTTCAACTCATGTGCAGAATTGTAATTTTTACAATTTCGCGAGTGCGAGATTGTTGCTGCGCGGGACGCGAGCAGTGCGAACACAGGCAAAAGTTTTTTTTAAAAATCCGATTTTCGCCTAGGCATAATGAAAAAAATCAGAGCAGACTGGGTAGCCCTAGGGCACAAAGCACACTGCCTGACTTCAAAATGGCCGCTTGACCCCATCCACATGGCCAGGACCTGCAGGACCATGCCTCAAAATGGCCTCCCACCAACATAGCCAGCCCCCAACCCCACCCCAAAAAGTCGAAAAACACACACAAAAATCACCACAAACAAACAACATCAACTTATCAACTTACTTGTGAAATCAAATTTCGAATCCAAAAGTAATCCAAAAGGCCTCAAAGCCAAATCTGCAGCAGCCTCCACAAAAAGTAATCCTTCCCAGTCAAGATCGAATTCAAAGTGTCCAGGAAATGGACTAAGCAATGGGAGGAGCTTGCTGGACAGGAACAGGAAGTTGGAGACTGGGCCACTTCCTTCACCCCTCCCCAATTGTAATTTTTGTAATTTCGCGAGTGCGAGATTGTTGCTGCCCGCGCCGCGGACCGCGAGCAGTGCGAACACAAGCAAAAAATACGCAGCGCGCGGATTTGCGTATTTTCGCTACATCCGCGAGAGTTCACGGATTGCGGAATTACCGAAAATCCGAAAAATCCGCGAGCGGAGCGGATTTTACGCCCACGCTTAGTGAATAGGTATTCTGGAGTTCTTCAAAGCACCATCTGTGTGACCATGACACATGCCAGCTATGAGATGCTGGTGAGGTCTCATTTCCCAAAACCTTGTAGCGCCGCCACTTCCTGTAGCCAGCTGCCGTGCTAAAGGGGCATTTTCTGCATAGGTGTTGTATCCCAATGAGTGTGGCGGAGTGCAGCCCTCCAGGTGAGGAAAGTCACTCTGGTCACCGAGGGAGCGGCGGAGGGGATTTGGGATCCGTAAAGCCCACAAGTGATAGTTCCAGTCTACAAGCCGGGTCCGTTCAGCCCCCATTAAGCCAGTCATGTATCACCAGGAGTTGGGAGACAAGGTAATAAAGATGTAAATTGGCCATATCTAAGCCTCCATCATAAGGGGCACTTGGGCAATGGGCAAGGGTGAGGCGAAGTCTGTATCTGTGCCACCAAAAGGAAGTCGCAACCCTATTGAGAGCACAGAACCAGGTCCGCAGTATAGATATCGGGAGATTTTGAAAGTCATAAAGAAATTTTGACTGGCTCATCATCTTATATAAGGCCATACGGACCATTACATTTAATGGAAAGGATTGCCACTTGGCAAGGTCTTCTTTAGCCTTCTACGTCAAAGGCCCTAGGTTGAGGGAACAGTCAAGCTCAGGATGGAGTGCCACCGAGACACCTAGGTATTTAAAACTAAGAGGGTGTATAGAGATATTATCTTGCCAATCAAAACAATCTTAGGTCGGAACCAGAGGAACAAACACTGATTTAGAAGGATTCACCCGAAGGCATGAGGCCTCTCTGAAACAATGGAGGAGGGGGGGCAGTGAAGTATGAGATAAAGAAGGACGTCATCTGCTTTGAGGACTATGTGGTCCTCATGCCCCTTGCTCTACCTCCATCTGTGTACCCAAGCATCACCACAAAGGAGGCGTGCTAATAGTTTGATTGCCAACACGAAGAGGAGAGCAAACAGGAAAGAACACCATTAACCTGAACCCATGCTGTGGGATTAAAATACAATGCTCGAACTGATCCACAGAAGCAGGGTCCAATTCAGCACATGTCCTAAATATTCGCAGTACCAAATTCTATCTCAAAATCAATTAGTAGGAAGGCCAGGCTAGATGGAAGAGTTCACAGGGACTCAGGCCATGTGAAGTTGCCGCAGGCAATGCCTTGTACTTCGAGCAGACATTAGGCTGCATTGATCAGGGTAAATGAGTATATGGAGGACCTCCTTAAGATTGGTGGCCAGAAGCATGATGGAGATCTTGACCTCACTGTTGATGAGGGATATTGGTTGATAGTCGTCACAGGCGGTCGAGGAGAGCTGTGTCTTTGGGATTACCACGGTTGTGGAAGCATCTATCTCCGTAGGAAAGGCACCCCACTTCGTTACTTCATTATAAAGGGCCAGAAGTTGGGGAGCAGGAATATCCCAGAATGTCATGTACTACTGTACAGGGAATCTGTCAGAGCAGGGGGTCTTTCTGGAAGCCACTGCAGAGATAGCCACCCCAACCGCTTCAGCCATGAAGGGCTTGTCTAGTATCTGAGCCTCAACACGGGGCAGGTGAGGGAGAGGGACATCTTTAAGAAACTGAGAGGCTGAATCAGGGTTCACCCGAGGAGACACTGCATAATAGCAGTTATAGTAGTGGGCAAATGTTTGTGTGATCTCTGGGAGAGCGCTGTAATTATTATCAAAGTCATTGGTGATTTCGGGCACAATTCTGTTTGCCTGTAGATGAGAGGCCAACCAATATAATAGCTTCCCGTTCTTGTCCCTCCATCCATAGACATTGGTGATGGTGGCATGCCAGGGGTCATTGGCAACCTCCAGGGATTGGAGATGGATCTCGTTATGCAAGAGGCTCAGTTGACGGAGAGAGCAAGCTCATTCATGCACATGGATTTGCCCCTTATAGTGACCTTGCTATCAGCCCCAAGGATGCCAACAGAGATGACAGAGCCTTCATTACATGGGAAATAAGCTTGTAACTTTGCTCCAAGGGCTTGAACATAACTTTTTGCTTATAGATGCCACATGGTAAGAGTTTGACCCTTCACCTCTACAGTGATCACAATGAAATGGCCCTGGGGGTCGCTAATGGCACGAGTGACAGTCATAGGAAAGGAGCGACATAGTAGGATTGCCACCCCTCGGGAAACCAGAGTAAAGCTTGAGTGGAAGACTGTCATAGCCTCTATGCACCGGAAAGGGGCAGCGATTACCCACAGGGTGAGTCTTCTGAAGCGGCAGGACCTCAGGAAGGTGTTGATGTGCGAAACATAGGACTGTGTTGTGTTTCACATGACCTAGAAGTACATTAAAATTCCAGAGCAGAACTTTCAGGGATGCCAGACCTGAGGAAAAAGGCCGGTGGGTGGATAGGACGTGTGAGGATGTGCCACTCTGCCACGAAAGGCAGCCCAAGTGCGTGACCATGGTGTGTGACAAGGGGCCACATTACCGAGTCATGCTGCTTGAAATATGGAATAGGTGTGTGCCTGAGTGCAATGAAAAACAAACAAGCATACAAACAGTTCAAAACTTTCAGTAAAAATGACACAATACTGAATACCCCCTATCAACACCCCCACCCGATTCTTCCACCCCAGAAGCATCTGTCACGCTGAAAAAGAAAATAGAAACTCAAAACTGGGAATATAATGGTGGACCCTTCCTTGGTGCAGGATAAATGTTGGCCATCAGGAGAGCACAATATTCAAATTCCAAAAGTGGATGTCTCAGTGCCCTAAAAGAAAGAGTTATTAGGGAATTATAGTGCAGGACTTTGTGATAAGTCAGTGTCTGCTAGCAGTCCGGCAGAGGTCCTCGAGATTCATTTGATGCCCTGCTGCATCAGAGGCCTGAAGGAAGTATATCAAAGATTTTGTCCACCCTAAGCGTGGAAGGGTATACTCAGATGTGAGTCCCTTGTTCATTGCACCATCAGGATTCAAGCAAGCCGGGCCGAAAACGGCTGAAATGCCAGAAACCGGTCCCCGGAAGCTTGTTTCCTTCCCAGTGTAAGAATTGGCTTTTGTAGTCTGGTCTGCCCTGTTCCCATGATGCACTGGGCCAGGGACAGACTAATTTGCATACTGCCAGGTTCTGAAACTGGGATGGTGCAATGAGCTAAAAAACGGTGTTGGATCTAGCCCTGATCTCTTGACTGGGTGAGAGTACTCTGCTTAATTCAGAGACTCTGTCCATCACCACCCCTTGTTGTAAGTATATCAAAGATGGGCACTGATCTCGCATCTGGGGGTCGGAGAAGATGATTTGGATCATTTGGTGTTCCGCATACTTCATGAAAGAGTACGTTTGTGCCTCAGTTTAGGTGCCGGTGATGTCCAAGCCAGTTTGGTGGGTGTGGTTCCCCAGGAGAAGTCCACGCCAGGCCAATGAAGTTGACTTTCCTCTGTGAGGCATGACCAAGCAGTCTGGAGTGTTGAAGAAGTGGGACCTGTTTGTGTGGACCACTTGGATTCTGACTGGGAAGAGGAGGTGCTACTGAAGGCCAAGCACCTTGACTGCCAGTTAAGAACGGCATGCTGCTGAACATTTTGGTATAGTCACTTTGGTGTCCTCACAGCAGATTTTAGGGGGAAAGAGGGCCGCTCTCAAGCTTGCATCCTTATCCTTGAAGTTACATATTCCAGCCATCAGCAGCCTGGCGGATGCTCCCAGGGGCAGTTTAGGAGTCAGTGCCCTTTGTGCCCTCTCCATTGTGAACCAGGGGGACAGTTGGTCCATGAGCATCCAGGATTTGATCTAAATTTCAAGATATTTGGCGTCTTGTTGCGGTTCGCTGCCCTCCAGAACACCAACTACACGCACATTATTACACCTAGATCGGTTCTCAGTGTCTTCAGAGTGATGATGCAGCTCCGCTGTACTCGTCAAAAGACTGGTGACTTGGGATATAAGAGTAGTAAAGTAATCTTCCAATGTGGACAAGCGGAATTCAGCCTTCATGACCCTGGCCATAGCGTTGTATATATCCTCACGTATTAGGGCAGCGTTCACCCACACCTTGCTTATCTTGGTTTCCACACCGGTCTGGGAGGATTGACTGGGTTGAAGGATCATGTTGAGACCACTAGCTGATGACAATGTCTATTCTGCATTGGTGCCCCAATTCCGACCAGCCCCGGGTCCGGTGGTAAACTGGTCCATGTAGGTCTGGAAGGTCACCGGGTGGGTGGGTTTATCTTTGCCCATGTTGGTGCGGGGGGGGGGGCACATGAAACTCCCTAAGCAGGGAACCCAGACCCCTGGCCATGATGCCACAGCAGCATGAGCAGCCAAAACCTAGGGAGTAGTGAACCTACCCCAAGCCAAGGAGATTATGACAGCTGGTGTGTTAGTGGACCAGCAAGTTCTATGGGAGGTGAGGTGGAGGAGTCCCGCAGACCTCTGCTTGGGTGAGGGAGGACCAGGGGGACAACTCAATTTGGGCCTAGCAATACCAGGGGGAGCAATGATACCTGCATTGAGGGAAGTCAGATAGTTGTGTGAATGTGGCAGCGCAGACAATCACTGGAAGGGTGTTGTCCATACTGGGGAGGGCATTAGAAGTAATGGTGGGTCATGCCCCACTTCGCTCCACCACTCTCAAGCGCACATCCTTTGGAACTCCGTTAGGACACAAAGCCTGCAAACTCGGGATCAGGTCAGGCAGTTCAAAGCTGCTGGCGCAGAGGGGGGCATCAGCCTGGCATGGAAGGGGAGACACATCCCATATTCTCCAGCAGTAGGGAGGACAGAGCACGTGGAATAGGCAGGACCACTTTGTGGCACAAGCAGGCAGGGAGATCTACAAATGTTCCTAGCATCAGGGTCCAATCATGCCAGGTGTATACCACAGGGAATCCATAACAGTCACTGTCAGCAAACCACCACTCATTGGCCCTCCAACAAGGATCTAACTGACATTGCTGTGCCGCCATCGGGGGGAGGTCCAGTGAGCATCCTTCCAAGACCTCCACTGTGACCGTGGTCCCCTCAATGGCTCTGTCTCTGGGGTCAATGGTGATTATGGAAATGATGGGCCCTCCTCACCACCAGGTGAGTGAAAGAGGAAACAGCACTAAGTCTCCCCTGCCACCGGAGAGACGAGGACACCAGGAGCAGGTGAAGACAGATGGCCAAGAGGCAGGTTCCAGACAAGATTGCAGGTGCACTGGACAGGAGCCAGGCATGTTTCAGAGGGCATGTAGTCCACGAGGTCCGGGCCGGGCCCCCACCACTCACCTGGGGATGCTGTGATGCAGCCAATGGGGCCAGGCCCGCCAAGAGGTCTGCCGGTCAAGTACCCACTACCTGGACACGACAGAGTAGGGCCCAGATTCCAGCCGCCCATGGCACCACTGCTCATGATGGGAGCACCTGGAGGATCAGGAGGCCGCAACAGGGTTCATCAGGGGAGGACCCCAAAAACCCTCAGCTCACTGTCATGGGCCACAGCTGCAGTGCGGATAGGCATCTCCATGTCGCGGCACCCCAGGTTAGTCCGCAGCCCATGCTCACCAAAGACCCGGCTGCGCAGGTGTCACCAATGTTGGAAGAAGGACATCTCCCAGGAGTACACCTGTAGTGCGGGAGCCCGATGTCACCAGAGCCCCTTCCACATGCCAAGTCAGTCCACAGGCAGCATCAGGTCCAGTAGAATAGAGCAGCAGTCCCTGATTGTGTGAGGATGGGAGCGGATGATGGAGGGGTCCAGAGCACTCTTAGAGTGTGACCGCCATTTAGATGATGTGAACAATACCACACTACCTACACATTTTTAACCCACTGATTTCATACCTGTATTAACATCTCAGTGCTCCTTTACTTCAGCCTGCTACTCAGGAAAGTCTGTAAATCCAACAGCTTATATTCCAACAAATTCATGCTTAGGAGTATGTCAGTTGTGTCTTGAACACAAATTGTAAGTGCTGTAGTTGTTCATTAGAATCAGGAGATAAAGCAACATTTTATCACTAGGGAGTTAACTGATAGGCTACTTATGGTAGTACATATATTACTCTGCATGTCAGAATGTTTAACTGACATGGAGAAGGAAAATAACTGAAAACTCGGAAAATGGGTCCTGATTTCAGGTTTTTAGCATATTAGCCATAACTTCTATAACAATGAGAAACCCCTCATTTCGTTTATTTTACTATACATTCTTTGAAATGTTTCCTATTGTTAAAACAACATAAAGAAGGATTGAAAGTGACAGCTTATATGAAACCTTGTTCATTATTTACAAATTTGGGAAAAGAAAATGTAACTAAATTGAAAAGCATGAATATATTCAATCAGACATAATTATCATGTTGCATAGAATAATGCCATGCAGAAATATGAATTTATCTTTGACCACATCACTAAATAAACAACGTATAGAATCAAAGAAGGGGATATTTAGTAGAGAATATATATGATCATTATGACAAATCAACATACCAGATTTTTTCAGACACTATTGAGGAAGATATTTAAGAATGTATAGCTTAATAGAGCACTAACTTCATTTTAGCTTATAGAGCACTAAACATAATTTTTATGAAAACGTGAACACACTCATTTATTACTTTCTAAGGCAAATGTCTTCAAGTTAACAGCTTTACTTCCTCGGGATGGCGTTCAAATATGGCACACGTATGTGGTAAATACAGAATGTTAGCACTCTAGTTGTTCACTATAATATGGGGGCGAAGCTACAGTAGAACGCTTTAATGTAATGTAATGTAAATAGGTACTTATAAAGCACGCAGCTACTCCACAGAGTGTCCCAGTGTCTCTGGGGAATTAACTGTCAGGCTACTGCAGGTGTTGAAAGTACGTTTCATTCAGCATACCAGACTTTGTTTGTGAAATTGAGCAGGAAGATAATTGAGATTTTAGAGAAAATGTGTCCTCACTTTAGCTCTCTAGAGCACTAACCATGATTTCTATGTCAAAAGAAAACCCTTATTTTGTTAATTTACTTCAGTATCCGGCACAGGAAATGCTTTCAGTTTTACAATTGCGATGCCATCAAGATGCTATTCAGGTCAAAATGGCATTCAGGTGTACCACTTGTATCTAGTATTTCATAAGAACACAGTGGTGAAGCTGCAGTAGAGAACTTGGAAATAAACTGACAGGCTGCTGCTGATGGAAGTGCATGTTCTAATCAGCATATCATTTTTGGACTCATGTGGCTAAGGAAGATACCTTGATTTTTAAGGATGTGCTGTCATGTTATAATTTTAGCTTTTGAAACACCTTGCATAACCTCTATTAGAAAAGTATAAGAGAATAGAATTTTTTTTCTCTCAAACATGGTTAATTAAATTTTTGCAGGGGATCAACAATTTTCACGGGGTAAAATCACCTTAGAATACACCACAATTTATATTAGTATGATACCACTAATACATGATTTACATTGTGATTAAAATATGTTATTACCCATCATATGTGTTCCTTTTGTGACCATCAAAAAAAGGCCTTCATTACAATTCACTTCAATGGACTCCATGTCCTCAAGTCCAGTAATGGCTGCCATGTTGTTGTTCATGTTGTGTCCAGCCAATCAAGATGCCCCTGAGGATCAGGGTGTGCTTACCCTGCTCCCTTATTTGTTTATTTTTCAGGGGGCAGGGACAATGTCAGTAAGTCCTGTAATGACTGCCTCAACATATTCTTCATGTTTTATTCTTCATGTTGTGGTCAGCCAATCAGTATTGACTAATCTCCTTTAAATTAACTAATCAGAGCACATCTGAACACTAACAGTCCAGATATTACTAACCTTGTTGAACCTTAACCAGCACTCCTTAATGCCCAACCCGACCTAACTATAATCAATCTGCTAATCTTGTGCTAAGTATAATAAGATCGATCTATCTATCTATCTATCTATCTATCTATCTATCTATCTATCTATCAATCTATCTATCTATCTACCTATCTTTGAATAGGAATCTAAGAAAAGCAGCAGCTTTGCTGAACAACTGATGCACTAACATGTACTTGCCCCCAGTCATATTTTTTATTTTGCATGTGCTTTCCTTAAGTACACAACTAACATCTCTGAGGACACAATACATCTGATCTTAATATAAAGAATCTGATTCAGCACACTGAAATCAGCATAGTTACATTTATTAGCAGAAATGTGGCAGTGTCAAGTTGGGTATTCAGAGAAAATGTAATTTGCATGACCAATACCACTCTGGAAATTCATACTAATTCTTCAAAACAGAATGGGGTACATAAGTGCCAGCATTGGAGATGAAGGAACTTCATCCCCATATTAAAACAATTTAATTGAATAAAATGGTTTCTTCACCAGGACAACCATGGGGCCTTTTAACAAACTGTATTTTGTAGTACACAAAGTAGTATTACAGTAGTACTTCACAGGCATGTGTGACGAGTTCTAATACTGCCTCTTCATCTCAAAGTGGCACCCTGTGCTGATGATACCCAGTTTATGTTTTTCTTCTGACAGTGTGATGGAGTAATTGTGGAATATTTTAAAGGATGTGCCATGCTATTGTGGACTGGATGAAAGAGAATTGCTTACAGCTTATCTCAGATCAATCTGAGGTTTTGTTCTTTGAGTGCAAGGCTTCTTGTTGGTCCCCCAGCTGGTTGTCCTCAGAATTAGGTAATCCCCCTGAACTGATCTCCTCTGGCAGAAATCTTGGGTTTAAATTTGATACAGTCCTCTCCTTTCTTCCCCAAATTGTGTCACAGTCACCTCTACTTGTTTTTGGCTCCTGATTACACTCAAAGGATGATTGTGCACTCATTGGTAACTTCTATATTGGACAGCGATAATGTGCTCTACTTCGGCTTGCTTCTATATGTCTGTTACGTCAATCAATCAAATTAACTTTATTCGATTCATACAAAAAATCATAACAGTTGCAGTTCAGTACAAATTTAAAAAGAGAAAGTCATTCAAGTCATTAAAAACAGATTCAATAAAAAACATGTACAGATTTAGAGTGCATCAGTTAAAAACTTCCTTCTGGTGATAACGGACCTCAAACACCTTGCCACTATTACACATGTAAACAAATCCAGGAGCAATTGTAAAAATAAATAGGCTGGTCTACATTGTCTAAAATGTAAAGATTTCATCAAAGGCTTGATAAAAATAGTCCTTATGTCAGTATAAAATTTAGAAAAAAGCAATACATGAATTGTTTATTTTTTTTGAGATCTGGTCACAGGGACAACATGTTAGTCGACGAGACCAATTATTTGTATTAGGGAAACTAGTCAAGTGGTGAAAAATTTCCAGTCTGAAATGTGTCAAGACAAATCTATGTTGGGCATTTAAAACACTGATTAAATACGGTTGCATCGTATCACAGGTCAGTACCATTTGATTATGTTGTATGGAGGGCTTCAAAAGTTCCAATGTTATTCTTTTTTCCTCCAAATTGTCCAAACATACTCTTTTTAATGATTCTCTAGATATATGCAATAAGGATTCAGGCTTTGCATAGTATTCAGAGTGGCAGATATCATGGATGACATGTTTTACGTACTTCAACCTTGTTATTTTCATTGCATGATCAGCACCACAGCAATCCTGTAAAATTGCTGTTAAAACTTGTATAATCCGATGTCCATAACTTGTGCCAGAGGAGGACTGGCTGCACTCTTATCAGGTCCTCCAAATAGTTTATACCCAGTTCTGCATGACAGACAAAATTAGAACAGCTGTTAAGAAGCCCTAACAGGTTTTTAAGAAAGCCATTTTCTACCAGCTGTAAAGAATCAACTTCTACATGTCCCCACAATTCAGAACCGTACATCGCTATTGACCGGCATTTGACGTTATAAATGCTCAACATGTCCCTCTGGAGTTTACGTCCCAGTTTACTGGAAAAGTTACTCAGACCCACAATTGATCTGAGAAACTGCATTCTTCTTGATTGTACTGCCCTTTTCCAGTTGCCCTTACATTATTCCTAAATACGAAAAATTTAGTGTTTGAGGTAAAGTCTTATTTCCTATTAAAATGTTACGTCCTTTAGCTGACTTTCGGCCAGCTTTCATTACATACGTTTTTTTGCCTATATTGATGGAAAGTCCCAGATTCTCCATGAAGTTAACAAATTTATCTGAAAGATGTTGCAGAGCATTAGGGGCGCGGGCCATGAGCACTGCATCATCAGCATACAATAATACTGGTACTGGCCTGTTGCCAATATGAGGCAGGTCCAAAGAGGAGTCCGCAAGGTTACCACCCAGGCTAATAATATACAAATTAAATAAAAAAGGCGCAAGCACACACCCCTGACGGACACCGTTCTTGTTGTCAACTGGGCTAGTGCATTCACCGTTCATACCATATCGAATCTTGGCATAACTCGTTGAATAGAAATATCTAAGAAAATTGACGACGGCACAGTCAACACCCATGGATGTCATAATAGACCAAAGTTTGTCATGGACCACATAATTGCATGCGGAGGACAAGTCCACAAACGCCAATAACAAATTGCCCCCTTTTATGTGTGTATATTTGATCACTAGCAGGTTAAGGCTAATAGCCTGCTCTATGGTCCCAACACCCTGGCGGAAGCCGTATTGGAAGTTGGTCAAGATATTATTACAGTCTGCCCACTCCTGTAATCTGTCTAGCACAATACGGCCCACTACCTTTACCAAAGAATCCAGCAGGGAGATGGGTCTGTAGTGTGCAGGGCAGTTTCGATCTCCCTTTTTAAATATTGGTACAATGTGTGATTCCGACCATGACACTGGGAAACCAACTTCCGGAAAGGACTTAAAAATCAGGGTCACGAGAGGACCCCAGAGGTCGATATTGTTCTTAAAGATATCAATCGGAATCCCGTCAGGGCCAGGTGCTTTTCCTCCCTTGCTCCCTCTGATTGCCCATATCACCTCCTCCAGTGTAAAGTTAAAATAAAAATATTTCCATGAGAAGGTAAGCCCAGTGGAGACAACTCTCGTCCCTGTCACAGAGTCTTGTCCTTCTTCATTCGGACCCATATATAGTTTCGCAAAGTGGGCCATCCATTCCTATTCTGTGATTGCTACCTCTATGCTAGGTTTATCATCGTCACAGCAAAATGGTGAATTTACCACATGCCAGAATAACTTAGAATCTTTGTTGTGGCTTGCCTCCTGCAGATGATCCCAGGCCTCCTCTTTCAGAATCTTTTTACAATGGTTTAAAGCTCTGTACTACTAAGCTATTCCTGGGTACCTCCTTCAAAGACTACTTTTACTTCTTATGAGCAAGAGTGCACGCATGGTCAAACCACCCATGCTTTTTTATGGCCCCTCTAATCTGGTTAGTTGTCAGCCCTGCTCTAATTTCCTCCCTGATATGTCTAAAGGTCACCACAACCGCATTGGCATCGGCAGACTCGTCCAGAAAAACCTCGAAGGCCCTACTCTGATTTGTAAATATTTTCTATGAAAATCAAGATGGGTCGACCATGGACCAGCGCAGGGCAAAGCCATTTAGACGGGAGAGTGCTATATTTTTCGCTGCAAGGGTGGGTTGCCCTATGCCAGGCTCACCTTGAAGACTAATATCCAGCGAGAAACTATTTGGAAAATGATCATTTAATGCGATGTTATGTAGTATAAAGTTAAAAACTAATGCGTTTATAAAATAAGAAATTGCTGTCATATTGTATGACGTCACAGGTTTTTTCGTCATCTATCTGCTTGGGAGGTGCAAAGGTCGAAGTTAGAGCTAGTTCATGTGGGTGGCTTACAATGGGCTTACTCTGCACTACATGTCTAGATGACTGATTAAGTCAATCTATCTCTTCCAAGGAAGAGAATATGTCAAATCAATTGTAAAGTGGAAAACTAGATTGAGTAAGAGAATTTGAGGGTGTGGGTCTTTGCTGTGATACCTGATGCTGGACATAGTTTATTGGAAGGTAAAAGTACCCCAGGGGAACTACATTTATGCTTCTAGCTGTCACATAAACACTACCAAGTCGTTGCAAGATCTCCTGTGTTAGACCTGGTGATCTAAATGTGAGAACTATACAATTGCCGTATAGTGTTTGCTCCCTTGTCCCTACCCATCCTACTCTTCTTACCATTTTAAACTCGACAAACAGAGCTTCTGCTAGCCCAGTCTTAGTTCCGAGCCAGCAGAGCGCCTTATTTCTTAGTGCCTCCCAGGCTTCATTAGCCAGGGGATAAGAGACGGTATATTTGCCAATACTATTATATATAGCGTAGCTCCTGGGGGCAGATGCAGTCTCACCCCTTCCATATTCTCTCTATTCATGGGGGCTGCACAAGGCCTAGGCAGTGGTTGGGAGCAACTAGAGTTGTTGTTTATTGAGATTTCGATATATTTTATGTTTATATTAGTCTCATGGCCTTCAGATGCCCTGGCTGAGGTTTGAGGGGTGTCTTCATGAGGGGCGTAAGTTGTCCTATCATTATCCGGTATAGGAGTGGGTATTACAAAGTTGTTTGGATTGTTAACAGAACATACCCCTTGAGCTCTACTCAGTACATCCTCAATAGCAAAAACCATGACCAGTATTTTCTCAATGGGAGCTTTAACTAATAAAAATAAATTATCAAAACGCAAACCCTCCCCTTTAGCAACAGCACTATGAGAAGACACACTTTAGGGCAAATTTTGATCGTTCAGCTTCAAGTTATTCAAGACCATGTCTATGTGTTCTAGGCGTTCATTCATTACGGCAAATTTAATGTCAATCTGATCTGCAAGCTGCGTTAGAACATTATCCAGCGCAAACTTGCCAGCCTCAGTAGTCACATTCTTTGAAAAGGGACCTGATATAAAGGGCGAGAGATCGTCAGTCTGCGTACTTATGGAATTTGTTTGGTTCAATGCAGGGTAAGTATGCCGGTGGTCCTTTTGTGCTTTAGGCTTATGTATGTCCTTGCCTTTGTCCCGTTTGCCCTTCACTGTTAAGTCTCTTTTCGTATGATCACTCTGGAGTTTAGAGGTCTGAGTCCTTAAGGCTATACTAGGCTCATTAGAAATGTCCGTAGTGGAGATCTTCAGTTTGTGAATATAAGAGGCCTGTGTCGTCCCCTGCGGAGTAGCTGTCAAGCAGGCTTGAGGGGTGGTTGGAGCAGCAATACTTAATGAGGAGCGCCTCTGCAGGGAAGACGGATCTAAAGATAACCTTCTCTCCGTAAGTTCGATTTCATGGTTGAGCAGTGATTCTGCCCTTATAATACATGCATCCAGTGTCCCTGTAACCCCCACAGACCCCTTGCTTTTGCTCATTGTTAAAAGATGGATCAATACCACCTCATCACACACAGACAGCAATAATCTGTGACATGGATAGAACAACCTTATGGTACCTGGCAAGAAAGATCTTGAGTCCTATCCACGCAACCAATTGCTCGAGGGGGGCCATGCCTGCCTCCTCCTGTCGCTGACGGGTGCAGACGGCCCACCCTTGGCCCGGGCACGGCTGGGCACGCCCGCGCTGCGGTAGTCCCGTGCAGCTTATGTGCTCCTCCAGGCGCAGGATGGTGATGTTGCGGCATGCGCCCCTGTTGGGCTGGGAGCGGTAGTCCCTTGACTCCACCGGTCATCAGGAACACAACCCCAGTTACTCCAATGGCAGTGGCGGCAAAGGTGGCGAACAGGTAAATTTTTCGTTTGGGAACCCGCGCAGTGGGAGTCCCGTGCCGCTTATGTGTGCCCCCAGGCACAGCAGGGTGACGTTGCAGCATGCGCAGATTGTGGTGCTGAGAGCGGTAGTCCCTTGACTCCTCCGGTCGTCAGGAACACAAACCCAGTGACTCCAATGGCGGTGGCGGCAAAGGTGGCGAACAGGTATGTTTTTCGTTTGGGAACATAATTTGCAGCTGATCCAAAATGTAGCAGTGCGGCCGATTTTGAAAATTCCCTATGGACAATCTGTCTCTTCACATCTGAAAGAACTACACTAGCAGCCAGGGGAAAGGCACATCTGCTTTAAAGCATTAGTCATTGCACATAAGGCCTTCTACCAGAAAGGTTCATTGTATCTTAGAGGAAGGCTATTGCATTATCAACCTATCAAATCTCTTTATTCTTCCAATCTTTTTCTGCTGTACATTCTGAAAGTGCACCAAACTAAAAGGGGTGAACATTCTTTGGAACTTCTGTCCAATTACACTCAGGAAAATTCCGGCAGAAGGTTTCTACAATCTTCGGTAATTCATTTTTCATTCAGTTGCCTTACATTCTTTCTGAAGCACCAGGATGCCTCTTCAGAGCCAGCTGCTGCACTATGCAAATTGCATTTCATTCTTTTATTAATTCATTCGTTGGTTCATTCATTCATTCTTTCATTCATTCATTACCTCATTCATTCCTATCTTTTCTCTGTGGAGATCTCTGCTATGGTGGTGAAGATCTCCACACACATAGGCCTACGTTTAAGTAGTAAATATGGGGGAAGTGCGGGAGAGGTAAGAAAATGGGGATCATTTACAAAAAAATGGGAAAAGTAAGGACGGGCTTAGTGAAGCACAGTCTATAAGACACAACCAAGAGCAAGCCAGTTCTATCAACAAACAACACTTCTAAATGTATCACAGCCCTAAAGGTGACAACATTGTATTAAATGCACCTGGAGTATGTCAAGCAGAGGATTGGGGAGAGGATGTATACTTATGGCTAGAGTGGTCGACGTCGAACCTGGGAAACCGGGTTCGAGTCTCGGCCACGACGCTCAACATCTTGTGATTCTGGGCAAATCACTTAATCTCCCCATGCCTAAGCGAAATGAATGTGGTGTCCTTGTGTAACGAAACTGGTGCTATGTAAATCGATCTGATACCCGATATCTCGGGTCTAGTTTGCGGTCCATAAAACTCCCCCACAATTGTTTTAAAGCACCACACATGGCCGCTCGCAAATACTGCAACACATTCCCATAGACAAAAAAACACCTCAAAGGAGATTATGTTAAATAAAATTACAAAATATATACTTAAAAATATATATATATATATATTTTTTTAATGTTAGATTATTCAATGTTTTATGTATAGTTAATATATTAATTATTTTATTAGATAAAAATGCAATAATGAAGTTACCGTTTGTGAAAATATTAAATAGATTCAAATTACACCTAACTTTAAACGAATTTTAATAAATGAAAATAAAAATAAATATTGCTGATGTGATTGTTTTAAAGAATTATGTAAGTAATGTTATTCAAACATTTGGAATACCGATTTTCTAATTGCAATTCCCTCTGAATTGCTATTACAAAATTGGAATTCCTAATGTATGAAACTCTTTTGAGTTACATTAGTGATTCCTAATGGGAAGCAAATAGACCTACCTCATGAATATTAATGATGTATGTCACAATTTGTGACCAATTAGGAAGCGCAGCCATCACATGGTCTGTGGCCCGCTGAGGTCAGAAGAATATCATGTCTGTGATTGCTTTTTAATAAAGCAATCTTTTTTTCTTAAACTTAAAGGAAAATCTGATGCATTTAAAAAGAAAAAATGAAACTTTGCAATTTAATTTTTTAAGAGTAGGCAGTGGGCCATGGAACCACTGCCTGCTCTTAAAAAATATTTTCTTGACATTGTCAGAGGCAGAAGAGGTCCCAAAGGGATCCTTTCCCCTTGGAGAACGAGTTACCATCAGGTTTTAAATTGGTAGTAAAGTATTACTATTTTGTGACAGGTATTTGGTCGCAAAACATTAATACATACCATTCTGACTCAGTATTTGGAACTGATGTCCCTTCCAAATATGGAATTGGTAACAAGTCACCAAATCGCAATTACGCCTTTTGAACATTGTAAACAGCTTTTTCTGGACGTAAACTGTTTACAACTGCAAAAAAGCTTTGGACATTTGGCCGAATATTTGAACTAATTATTTCTGTAAGACATGATAAATTTAAAAAGTTAATGTGGCATTTTATTTTAACACTTCTAAGTTTATAATAACATTGTTACATTGCCCGATTTGTAGAGCCCTGATTTTGAATGCAATGTTTGTTTTTCTCTCAACTCCCACGTTTGTTTAGTAAACTATGAGCCAGTATGTTTGCTGATACGCCACACATCATGCTAATAAGCAGAATACTTGCGGAAATATTTTCTAAATGTACTCATCTGGGACTATATGAAGAACAGAAGCAGTAGCTCATAGCAGAGCTGAGCAGCGCTTGTTTTCACGCCATTTAGGGTCTCAGGTGCATGTCGTAATTGAGAATTAATGCATGAACTGCAAACAACATAAGTCAGAAACAATAAGCAGTGATAACCTCTGTTTTGTGAAAATCATGCATTGATTTTTTCAACTTCTGAGTTAAATGTATGTGCTTTAGAAAATGCAAATGCGTAACAGAAGGTGCTCAGCTGTGCTCTTAGCAAATGGAACGGTTCATGACACTGCATCCATTATTCTTAGTCTTAACCCTCCTGTGGGTGTCCCAATAACTAATATTTACATCCTGATTCTGAGTATGTCTGCCTCAAGGTGCTACCTATTGCATTCCATATAGACGAGCATGTCGTACAAGACTTTGGGGCATAACATACAGATTTTGGTGCTTATTGCACCAAAATCATCACTGGCAGGGTAAGTACCATATACTTTTCCCCTGTTAAATTCCAGGAGGTTAGTCCTTCCAAAATGTAAGGAGATATTTACAGCACTCAGTGATTAGTGATTAGTGGGGGCGTTAAATAACACCCAACTCAACACCTGCGCAATCAGGGGTTGCACTGCCATAACGAAACTTGAGGGGGCACTCTGCAAAGCACATGGAGGGGGCCCCGTGTGGCAGACCCAGTCAGGAGCTCTCTGGCCATGGGGCCACCACCCAGACACAGTATCCGAGGGGCCCCCCTGGAGCTCGGCGGCTCAGTGTCCGAGGTCCACCTCTGGAGCTTGGCAGCTCAGAGTCCGAGGGCCCCCTCTGGGGCTCGGTGGCTCAGTGTCCGAGGGCCCCCTCTGGGGCTCGGCAGCTCAGTGTCCGAGGGCCCCCTCTGGGGCTCGGTGGCTCCCCCGCACCGTTGGGGGACATGGGAGCTACTATTAAGCCACTGAACGGTCGGAAAAACCGAGCCACTCATAATCAGGGCCTTGAACGTTGTTAATAATCACAGAACACCCATGTGTTAAACAAAACTTTCTTGCACTGCACCATATCTGATTCTGGTGCTGTCTGCATGAACTGGATTCATATGCAAATTCGCTGATGAATAATATGCTGAAGAAAGGCAGCAGGCACTGCCACTCCATGGCCAGAGCAATCAATTATATATTTAAGACAGAAATAGCTTGCATACATTTCCTTTTCTGGTTCAGAGCCCAATTAACAATCGGTTCGCTGTTGAACTTGATAAGATGTATACGAAGCGAGACGGGCACAGCCTAAACAGATCGAATTAGACACTCGGGCAGAAACTGCCTTTGAGTGGAACTGGCAGATGAATCACACGATTCTCAAGGTAACTTTGCTAAATCTATATTGCAAGATCAAGAGGGAGGGCCGGCTCCAAAAAATACATCTGAACTCTCAAATCGGGGTGAAATGAGCTCACTCCATCTACGAGCGTCTATTTTCAGCTTGTGAGGGTTTTTTTGTCTCTGTGTAGAAGATGCTGCTTAGTTTTCGCTTTGTCAGAATAGCGCAATTCAACCGGAAAACTGACTGGAAAAGGGAACCTGTCAGACATCATTTGGAAGGTTCGGTGTCTGGCAGCGAGTCAGCTCCACGGAGCTCCTTACATTATATAGGCTACTCAAATGCGTTTTAGTGTGACTTTTTTTTCCCTTTCTCCTTTTTAATTCGCACATGAAAGCTTGCTTACCAGAGTTTTTCTGTGTTAATGTGTGCAGTTTTACATTTTCAAAACGTCAGTAGAAAAATGTTTGACTACTGTCGTGACCCGACAGTGTGGGCGACGGACAGTAGGGCGTTAGGACCCTGTGGGTCCTCAGGCAGAGTGACCAAGTCACCGGACACCAGATCCGGTGACGAGACAGGAAAGGGGACAGACAATGACCAGGACATGGACGGGGACGGATGTGCTGACCAGCAGCTGCACGAGGTGCTAACATGCAGTTATGAGAGATGTGAATAAAGAAATGTGAGACTAACCTGCGTCCTGTGTTTGGTGTACCTCCCGGCGCACACGAAGAACACGACAACTACTATGCGACTAAGCCAGAAATTGCATTAATAACTAAAAGTACCTGTGATCTAGTGGGTTTTCTGCCCCCACTGGGGGGGGGGGACATTTTAGGAAAACACCTTCTATCTGTGCCCAACAGGGGGTAGAAAGACTCCTGGGGTTTATTTGGTGGGGTGAAAGCTAGGCTCGATGCCTAGGAGGGCAACCCCTACCCATTTAAGCAGAAAAAACAATCCCTGGTGTCATGTGGGGTTTCTGCATCCCTGGTGGAGTTTGGAGGTAACAGCCTTCAATTTGCCCTCGGTGGGGGCAGAAAGACTTTCTGTACATGGGGGAAGCACTAGCTTGAGCAGCTCCCCCTCAAATAATTATCTGTGGTGTTCTAGTGAATGGATCCCTGTTTGGGGATCCCCGCAGGAGGGAGATTCTCCCCATTCCAATGATACCTCTCCTGTCTCAATCAGTGCTCGGGGACCTGAGATAGCCCCCTGGCACCAATGCAGTAAAATTGAAAAAAGTCAATCGGCTCATCTCACTTTAATTTTCTCTGTAACGATGTCCGCGCTGATTGTCATTGAAGACAAAAAAATACAAAAACAGCCTTCAGTACGGGGAGGCTCTCCCCCAGCTCTTGAGGCTGAAATGAATAAACAGATTTCCTGATTTCCTGCCACTGGTACCAGAACTTGCTGGAGCTGTTCTCAGCACCTGAGCACTGCTCCAGCAAGTTCTTAGCATCCAAGAGATTAAAAGGAGAACACATATCTCTGGAGGAATGGTAACCACTTGTTAGCCCGATTAGTCAAAATGGGCCTGAGATGCAGGTTGCTCCCACTAGTAGCTTTTCCGCAGCCACCAAATTATTTTCAGCGGGACCTCCCAAAAATGGTATCAAGCCTTGTACAGTCCTGTTCAGCTGTAGCCTGCAACCTTGCCCCAGTGAAGAAATCTGAGCTCCAGAAACATTACTGCTAACGCGGGATTACTGGTTACTAGTTATCTTACCAAATCCCAAACTAAGTCGACTGAATCGTTGGTACCTGTCGTTGAGTAAAAGGTAATCTTACAATAAGTCAATCAATTTAAGAACTTACACCACTCTAAATGACCACCAACCAAATTTTAAGTTTCAAAGATTTAATATAAAGTCAAAGATAACTGAAGATACAAACTTCCCAAAATGAGATTCAGAAGATAAATCGGTATCACTATGAACATGAACTTTTTGAATAGTCTGAGTCTGAAAAACAAAATAATAAGTACAAGCTCGAAAACCATAAGGGTTGCCAAAATGGATACAAGTTGCAACCTCAAAGTCATTACAGAAAAGAAAATTAAGGTTAGTCTGTCCCTACACTATCCTAAGTGATATCCCTACTTAACAAGATCTTTACCCCTCTAGGTGTCAGCCGTGGTGACTTCCTAAGAAGATCACGCACTTCTCTTTGTCTCTTCTCTGATAATGGGTCTCTCCTGATCAGCCTATCTGCCTACCCATCCGCTTCCTTAGGCTCCCAAAAATCATCTGCTCTGCCCTCCTCCCGGGTCGCTTTCCCTAATACCAAATCACATTTCCAAAAGAAACGCCCCTTGGGATGCCCCTCACGTGGTACATCTTTGCGCGGTAAACTCCATGATGGTACTCTTCAAGACCCTCGTTATAGTTGACCTTGGTTCCCAGGCTTCTTCTCCAGTGCGCTGATACCCCCTGAAATTCCTGGAAACTCCTACAGGCCTGCGCCAAGCGCCACTGAACAAAGTCCCTTTCATTCGAGCTGATTAAGACCCTTGCACCTGCATACAGTTCGTCCTGCAGTGGGCCTCAAATTCCAGACTCCACCATATCTTTAGGTCGTAAAACACACTCAAAGCTCGGTGCTGGACACCTCTCGACTTCTTCCCTAACGAGCACATGGCAGTTCAAACGATATGACATTATCAGTTCAGGCCTACTTGATTTACATGAAGCAGGTCCCTGCACTCTTAAAACATTAACTTGATTTAAACAGCAACATTCTTAACTAGCATACGTTTCTAAAATAACACATCTATAAAGCATATACTTTAAACTTAATTCGATAATACATTTGTGGAAGAACCAGATTAACTCCATCTCACATTATTTTAGCAGCACGTTTAGATTTGCTGTGAATTGCCCTAAGGCCTACACAATATACTGGATTTTTAGAGTTCTATTCAACTCTAACATGATTCCTTTAACATGAGAACATGAGGTTTTCATATTCATTCCAACATTTCTACATTAATCTCACACAGTTATGATTATTGTTACTCTACTTAAACATTTTATACATTTCACTACTGAATATAAGACACTCTGTGTATTTCACTTCTAAATATAAAACACTCGTGTGCAAAAGCATGTTTAAACTAACTACGTGCTTGTAAATATGGTGCACTTATACATTTTTCAGACTTGTGCTCTCTCAATCCCCCCTTTGATGACCTTCAGGGGTCATCACCATCAAGACACCATCACAAAATGTAGAACCCTTCAAAGTGAAGTCGTGGCAGTGCCACCTCTTTTCATTGTCTCTAATGCCTTTAGACTCCTGTATTGGGTGTCCTGCATCGCTGTCAACTTTTCCTCCTGTTTCCTCATAGTTCTCTGCAACCTATTTGCTCTATACCACTGATACAAACGCACCAATCCCCACAAAGTGATTACACAAATCACAATTATGATGATGGGTTTCAGTATGTACCAAACGATACCTTTTCCTAAGTTGGCAAACCAACTTCCAACTTTACCCATTCCATGACCTACTTTTTCCCACACATTTATCTTTGTCAGATCCTCAATTTCGTAGTGTATGGCAGTGATGTTTCGTATATACTTCTCTAGAGGTTTTGAATTGTCTGGAATGTAAGTGCAGCACTCCTGGACCTTCAAAGCCTTACAGACTCCTCCCTCTTTAGCTAACAGAACGTCTAAAGCAAGTCGGTTCTGAAGAACCATTGCCCTAATCGATTGCATCTCACCTTCTATCAGCATCAATGATCTAGCAGTACTGGCAGATAGCCTATCTACGACTGTAGCTAACCTCCTGATCTTAATGTCATTCAATATCAGTCCTAAGAAAGGGAATGCAGCACCGAGTACATCTCCAACTACTTCTGCTGCACCCAGCCCTCTCTTCCACCTAGTTGGTATTTCTTTCTTTGTCGTTTCTAAATTCTCAACATGATATATTTTAGGGAAGACAACAGCCAGATAGCATGATCCGTACCAATTATCTGGTAGCTTCACATAGGCATTTCTTCCACATACAAAATATACATTTGGAATTGCTTGCATCCCTTTCAAAAAATCCTTAGAGTAATACTCCAGTTGAAAGGCATGTTCACAATTGACTTGACCTACATAAAAATTCTCATAATAGGAGTAACTCCTGTGGATGCACAGTTTCCCCCGTTTCTCCTTATCTAAAGCAATTGGACCAATACTACCCTTTCTTTGATGTGCCCTTTCCTCCTTGGTCCAATCTGTTTCCCATTGTCCTGAGGCCTTCAGAATCTTCTGCCTCCTGTATCTAGTATCTACCTGCCCTATAAACTTTTTCTCAATTTCTGACACTTGACAAGTCAGATTGTTTCTTCGAGCATGTGAAGTATCTAACGTTTTCCATGGAATTAACCATTTGTGTAATCTGTCTTCGCTTTTGTAGTAGTCCCACTTGTTCAAATGCTTGAAATTCGGGACCTCTGGCAATGTCGAGTCGAAATTCGAGAAATAATACTCAAATCCTTCTCGTCCATAAAATATGCTCAACAACAAACTGCATGTGATTCCATATGTCAATGGAAGATGATGGTATCTGATACCCTCCTCCACAGAAGCTGGTAATTGCATACAAACGTAGCAATTCTTCACCTCCATGGCATCAACGTATTCATAAAGCAATTTAGCATAAGCATTTGACCTGTAATTTCCCTGTGACTCATCCGTGTGTAACCTTTTTACTTCTGCATCTAACAACGCTTTGTCTTTATCATTGATGTTTCCCTTATCATTTATAATGGTAGTTTTCGGTGTTGACACTCCCTTGACCTCCTTGACTGCAGTTGCATCTCTCTCGTGTCCCACTATGTATGAAACAGTAACCACTAAAACTATCAAGGAAATCACTACTCCCAACAATGTGCCAACTATACATTTTGCCCTGCGGTTCGGGTTGCCAGCCTCCATGTTCTCAAACAGTGTAGTTCTTGACTTTCTTTCAGCATTCGCTTCTTCTTCTCTCTGTACAAAGTCTTTCTTTTACATATTGTCCCTCTTTGGAACACTTGGAAGCCGACAATTTACTCCGCCAAACATCTTAAAGTCCTGTAGAAAACAGACAACCCTAGCCCTTCTCCATCCGCTAAAAGGAAACCCCTACCAATTTTCTTCTTCCACTCGGCGCTAGGTTATCTTGCAGTAATTTTTCAAAGTCCTTTCAAAAAGTCTTTTTACAACAAAGTGTTAGTCCAAAACAATGAGCATTCCAAGAGCTTCCACTACTCGCTCAAGCATTTCTAACCGAAGGAGCGTTCCCTCCAACACTGGATATCGTGAACAGCAAACTGGAAATTCAACTGTTTCTAAAATCAATTTTCTTATTCCGCTTAGGAGAGGGGGATAGACGATGTTGAGTGTCAGCAACCTTTCAGTCTCCGCCCCCGGTAGCAGGAACAGAATTTGTACAGTGATGATTGGGTCAGTTCTGATCAGGTTCACTTCCCTGACCCTCCCGGTTCTGTGCCCCACCGACATCTGCAACGAGGTAGGTCCAATCAGGAGTAGAGTATCTTCTACTAGGCACTCGCACCCTCCTTGATCTTCTAGGGCCCTCCTCGGTTCCCTCCTGGGTATCTTCTTCCTGATCCGAGTCTTCAGATATAGGAACAAGTGTTTCTTCCTGGGCCGACCTCAAACTTAGCCTCCTGTCTCTTCCCGGCCAAGTGGCAGCCTCACACCTTGTTCTCCTATATCTCGTCCTCACACTCGGTTCTTGATCACTCTGGTACTGATCTGTGTCTGTTTCGTATTCACTGCTGCTCTCTCCTTCAGTTGCGTCCTCAGTCTCACTGCCGTTCTGCCTTCGCTCTTCTTCTGAATCCAATGCGTTCCCAACTTCTTCCGACACCCCCTCAGCTGCCTCAATCCCTTCTTGCGACTCTTCTTCCACTTCCGGGCTTTCGTCTGGGATAGGAGCTGTTTCTTCTAGAGGTGCTGGAACTCTTCGAGTATGGGATGCATGGATCCAATTTGGCAGCCCCCCGCACTTCACCGCGGTGTTCGTTATCAGGATTACCTGAAAGGGCCCACGCCAGCGAACATCTAGGCAGTTCTTCCGGACGTGTTTTTTAACCAACACCCAGTCCCCTGGGTTCAGGTCATGACACAGGTTCCTCGATGCTGGAACTTCAGCCGCATGCACCTGAAGGGACACAGAATGGATGGCGTCAGACAGTCCTTTACAATAATCCAAGATCAGATCATCTGTAATATTCAATAGGGCAGCAGTTGGAACTGTGGGAAGTCTCATGGCCCTCCCCATCAGAATCTCGTGTGGAGAGAGACCTGTCCTCCTGTCAGGGGTGCTGCGCATGCTCATAAGCACTAAGGGAAGAGCATCTGGCCAACTCAAAGATGTGGATGCCACTACTTTAGCCAATCTATTCTTCAAAGTGCCGTTCACTTGTTCCACAATTCCTGAAGCTTCTGGTCGATAACTACAATGCAGCTTTTGATCGATATTCAGTGTGGAGCACAACATCTTCACTATTTCGCTGTTAAAATGTTTTCCTCTGTCCGATTCCAGAGAGGCAGGCACCCCGAAGCGCGGTATCAACTCCCTGAGCAACAATTTAGCCACTGTGAGTGTATCGCACCTACGTGTAGGGTACGCTTCAACCCATCTGGAAAATACGCATACAATCACCAACACATACCGAAGGCGATTTACTCTCGGCATTTCGATGAAATCTAGTTGCATTCTATTGAAAGGCCCGCCCGACCTCCCAATGTGACTCAGTGTGACTGGTGTTCGTTTGCCTACATTCAGTTGTTGGCAGGTAACACATCGCTTACATACTGATTCTGCTGCTATTCTAAATTTAGGGCAATACCAAGTTTGCCTAAACACTCTCATCATAGCATCCCTTCCTAGATGTACTGGACCATGTATTTCTCTCGCCATGGGATTAGCTAATTCTTCAGGTAACACAGCCCTCCCATCTGCCGAAACCCAAAAATCCATTTCACTTCGCACACAACCTGCTATTTCCCAAGCCTTTTTCTCTGTTTCAGGTGCGTTCTCCTGCATCATTCTTAAATCCTCCTAAGTGTCTACAGTTTCTAACATCATGCTTAATTCAGTCTTTTCTTCAGCACCATCTATTTCCACTTTTGAAAATGAATAATCTTGTTCCGCACAATAACGTGCGACTTCATCAGCGTATCTGTTGCCTTGTGACACAAAATCTGTATTTTTAGTATGTGCTACACACTTTACTATTGCGATGTCAACTGGACCTTGTAATGCTTCTAACAACAACCTCACAAATTCTCCGTTTCGAATGGGCGAACCAGAGGAGGTCATGTAACCCCTCTGAGACCACAACTGCCCGAAATCATGAACCACACCGAAACCATATTGGCTGTCAGTGTATATGGTGACTCTCTTTCCGTTTCCTGCTATGCAGGCACGAGTTAGGGCAATGATTTCTGCTACCTGTGCGGAATGTACTCCTTCCAGGCAAGCGGCTTCCACAACTCCAGTAATGGTACAAACAGCATAAGCTGCTCTCAACCGACCAGTATCGTCTCTTAAACATGAGCCATCAACAAAATAAATTTCATCGGGGTCAGACAACGGCTCATCCACAATATCTGGTCTGGGTTTCGTGCATAGTTCAGTCACATCGAGGCAATCGTGGTCTTCACATCCTTCGCCTTCTATTACAGTAGGTAATGGCATTAAAGTAGCAGGATTCAAGACAGAGCATCTCCTGAGGGTCACGTTCTCCGCGGCAAGAATAACTTGCTCGTAGCGCGTGAGCCTACTATTGGTCAGATGCTGCGTCTTCGTCCTGGTCATTAGCAATTCAACTGAATGTGGTACATACACCACCACTGGATGTCCCATCACAATACTCTCGCTCCTTTCAATGCTGACACCCGTTGCAGCAACGGATTTGAGACATCCGGGCAACGCTGCGGCTACTGGATCTAATGTAGCCGAAAAATATGCAACTGGTCTACGGGCATTTCCGTGGGTCTGTGCCAAGACTGACAAAGCACATCCCTCTCTCTCACAGCAATAGAGTGAAAATGACTTCTCGTAATCGGGCATTCCCAGAGCCGGAGCACGACACAAATTGTCCCTCAGCTGCAAGAACGCCACCAAGCATTCTTCGTCCCATGGTACCGGATCACTCACCTCCTTGTGCGTCAGTTTCTGTAAGGGTTTTGCTTTCAGTGAAAAGTTAACTATCCACTGTCGGCAGTAACCCACCATTCCTAGGAACATTCTAACTTCTCTCTGTGTTGTAGGCGCATTCATCTTCATTATCGCCTCAATCCTCTCTGGTGACACCTTACGTTTTCCTTTCTCTAACCGGTGCCCTAAATACTGTACTTCTGTCAGACAGTACTGCAACTTGCTCGGAGATACCTTATGTCCATTTTCAGCTAAATGGTTCAGTAAGGCAATTGAATCTGCTTTACAGGCTTCCTCTGTCTCTGACGCAACAAGTAGGTCATCTATGTATTGGACCAGAACCGAGTTCTGGGGCAGTACTAGATTTTCGAGATTCTTTTTCAACAACTGATTGAAGATGGATGGGCTGTCTGTGAATCCTTGTGGGATTCGACACCATGTTAAAACGCGATCTTCCATTTTAAAAGCAAAAAGATACCTGCTCTCTTCATCCAATGGGATTGAAAAGAAAGCCTGGCAAAGATCTATCACTGTAAACCATTCTGCTTGACATGGTATTTGAAACAGTATCACTGAAGGATTCGGTACCACGGGACAACATGAAACAACTATGTTGTTAATCTTTCGTAAATCCTGTACTATCCTGAATTTCCCACTAGGTTTCTGCAAACCCATTATCGGGGAGTTACAAGGACTGCCCACGATTTCTTTCAGTATTCCCTGTTGTATCATTGACTCAATCACAGGTTTTATTCCTGCAATCGTTTCCTGTGACAATTTGTATTGAGGCGTTCTTGGAAACTCAGCATTTGGTTTTACCAGAATTTTTACCGGTTCTACCCCTTTAATCAATCCTATTTCCTCTCCGGTGAAATCCCATACCTCTGACGCCACTGCATCTCGTAGGTCTTGGGGAAGATCTTCCACAGTCAGAGTAGGATATAGTTCTACACAGGATTTTGAATTGGCCACCTTAAAAGTAGCATCTTCGTCGGTAGTCTGTACCTCCACTCCTTGCGGGGTGCAGTATATGGTGCAGTTCAATTTGCACAACAAATCCCTTCCTAACAGACATACCGGACTCGAGTCACAAACCACAAACTGATGTTCGTTCATGTGGTTTCCAATTTTCACAGACACTGGTTCTGTCAAGGGACTAGTCATCCTTTTATTTGCGACTCCTACCACCTGGATTGTTTCCCCTGACATCGGCAAGTCTGGAACCACCGCTGATCTCAGAGTTGATCGGGTAGCCCCAGTATCCACCAAGAACGTAGTGGGACACCCTGCCACCTCTGCCTCAACAAATGTCCCTCTTTGATCCACCTCTAGGACTGCCCCGAGGGTACAGTCCTCTTCACTGCTCACACGTTGTCCTGTCAATGGATCAATGTAATAACACTTTTCTTCCTCGATGAATAGAGGCATTTGTTTAAAGATCTTTCCCCCTGTCGCTACCTTCGGTGGCTGTGGGAACTGGGCCCGTGGAGCCGAAGTCCCCCCTTTGGCCACCTTGCTACCTGGAACTGTCACCTTTTGAGTCGGGACTTCTTGGACCTGCTCTTCTACTTCTAGCTCTCCATTTTCAGGGTTAAAGGGACACTCGCGTCGCCAATGCCCCACCTGGTGACACTGATGGCACTTCGTCGTTTTCTTTAAAGTGGCAAAGTCTATCCTATTAGATTAATGGGGTGTTCAACCACAAAATCAAAAAGGACCTGGGTATTTATGATATAATAACAGTGGTCCTTGACTATAGATTTAAAATGAAATCATCAGTAAACCAATATACAATACGTAATGCGAATCAATCTGCATTTATAAAGACTGAATCTATATGGGAGAAAAAAAAGAGAGCTTAAGAAAAAGTCTATCCTAGGTCTCTGCCCTTCTTCATTATCTTTGTTCTGACCATTTGGTTTTCGTCCCATCCCCTGCTTCTGCTGGCCACCCTTCCCAGCGGACTGCATTTGCACCACCATCAATTTCTCCTTTAGATTCTTGGCTTTAGAATCTATCTCGTCACTACAGTATCTGGCATAACGTAAAATCTCATCTAGTGGTTTGTTCTGCCAACAGATTAAATGTTGCTGTATCATCAAACAAATATCAGGTCTCAACCCCAAGACAAACTTTGACACAAACTGCCCTATGTCTTTGGGATCCATTACATCTAGTCCACTGTATTGCTTGAATGTTTTCAATAATCTTTCATAAAACTCGTGAACTGTCTCCTTGGGTTCCTGCCTCGTTCGGTCTATTTTCACCCAATCTATAAGTTTAAGTTTAAAATATTTATTGAGCGCAACATACACCTAGACGGTTTCTTGGCGCTAAAGTAGGAGAACGACCCACTGAGCGGGGACAGTCACTGAAGGAATGGCTGGAAACTAAACAAAACCTAAGGAAGAGCCTGGGGAAATAAAAAGGTCTTCAAAGCTTTACGGAAGGCGGAATAATCAGTGAGGGACCTCAGGTGAAAAGGAAGCGAATTCCAAAACAAGGGGGCAAGAGTGGAAAATTTAGAGCCACCCTGTTTCTTTCTCCGGTAGCGGGGCACCGCTAGGAGAAGTTGGGCTGAGGAACGGAGGTCTCTGCCAGGGACATAAGCCTTGATGGCCGATGATATGAACAGGGGGGCCAGACCAGTCCTGGCCTGGAACACCATGCAGCCTAGTTTAAACAAGGCACGTTCCCGCACCGGGAGCCAGTGAAGAGTTCTTAGGAGGGGGGAGGAGTGATGGAATTTAGGGAGACCAAAGGCAAGACGAGCAGCCTGGTTTTGCACTAATTGCAATTTACGGAGGCTGTACAGAGGGATGCCATTGTACAGAATGTTCCCGTAGTCCAGGCGGGACAGGACCAGTGCGGACATAATTACCTTGAGTGCCGGAAAGGAGAAGAAACGGGAGATAGAACGAATGGTGCGAAGAGTGAGAAAGCAGGAAGAAACCACAGAACCAATCTGGGAGTGCATAGTGAGTTGATTATTGAGCTTAATACCAAGAGTCTTGACAGAGGAAACCGGAGTAGGGGGAGAACCAAAGGAGGGGGGCCAGAAAAGTGAATTCCAGGGACTGGAACAACCACCCGTCACCACAAGTTCCGTTTTATCGGGATTGAGTTTCAGGTGGTTGAGGTTCATCCAGTCCCTGATGAAAGATAGAGTAGATTGGAAATTGGAAATAGAATCAGATGTAGAAGAAAGGTTAAAGATGAGCTGGAGGTCGTCTGCATAATTAAATACCGAGACCTCCAGGTGCTGTAGAGAAAAGATGAGCGGAGCAATGTAAAGGTTAAAAAGTAAAGGAGAGAGAGAAGAACCCTGGGGAACACCGCACTGGACCTGGCAGGGGGTAGCTGAAAACTCCCCAAGATGGACTGCCTGGGTCCGGTCCCTCAGAAAGGACGAGAGCCAGATGAGGGCTGATCCTCCTATGCCCGCCGCCCTGACACGGGAAAGCAAGATGGAATGGTCCACCGTGTCAAAGGCGGCGGACAAATCAAGAAGGACCAGCGCCTGAGGTCTACCGGAGTCCATGCCCTCTCTGAGGGTGTCTGATACTGACACCACCACTGACTCAGTCGAGTGCCTTGGCCGAAAGCCCGCCTGACAGGGGGCCAACCTCCCATTCTCCTCGGCGAAGGCGCTGAGTGCAGATGTCACATGCCGCTCCTGCACCTTCGCCAAAAAAGGGAGAAGGGAGATGGGGCGATAGTTAGCCATCACAGAAGGGTCAGCTCCCGGCTTCTTCAAAATGGGAACAATGGAAGCGGCTTTTAACGATGGGGTAACAACCCCACGGGCTAGCGAATCGTTAAGGAAGCCCATGGGAGGCGATGGACAGACCGTGTAAATCTGCCGTAGAATATGAGCCGGACATATATCAAAAGGAGAGCCGGACTTGATTTTCAGAAGGAGGGACAGAAAGAGTTCCTCAGAGAGTGGAGGAAAGGAGTTGAAGGTGGCTGGGGACGGGTGAAGGATGGGGTCAACATAAGAGGGAGAAGGGGGAGGGATATTAGATTTAATTGTCGAAATTTTGTCGATGAAATAACGGTTCAATGAATCGCAGAGTTTCTGGGAAGGGGGGGGCTTCGATGTAGTACGGTCCGAGAACGCCAAATCATGAGTGATGGTGGTCTATATCCTGTGGTGGTACCTTATCTTTCAACCAAGCTATTACCCTTTCATACTTTCGCATGACAATCTCGGACGGTCCATTAGTCCGAGCATCCCTCACTGGTTCAGTATTTGGCCATTCAACACTAGTTTTGCACGGGGTCCACAAATCAGATGGGACCACGATGTCAAACAACGTGTTCAAATCGATCCACAATACTTTCGAGATCTTGACAAACCTTTCTACCTGCTTATACCACTCTACTGGATTGTCCCTTAACTTCGGAAATGAGTTGGTAAATGCAGCTAAGTCTCCTCTACTCCAGGGCACATGTACATAATTTCCGTTTGATATTTCTCGCAAAGGGAATGCCTCCATATGCATTACCCTTCCCTCGGGGGTCATCACATTTGCACTTCGTCTAACTGTGCCCTTTTTCGACCACCTTTCTTCCCATTTGTCCAATTCTCTCCACACTCTTATCCCTGATACCAGCTCTCTTATGTGTGTTTTTAATACAGTAGTTCTCTTCTCATCTAGATCCTGGTCTGCGTACTGTAATCTGTGGTTACTCTGTAATGCCCTTGTCCTAGATAAATCCACGGCATACCTGTCTGCCAAATCAGTCAGTTTCTCATGAAACGCTCTAGCTTTCCTAGTAATATCCTTTGCCATGAACAATAACTCATCCTGTTCATACAATTCTATCCTTTCCAAAGGCAAAGTTCCATCTATTATCTCATCAACATCTGATTTTAAACTAGTAACATCGAGCCTCTTTGCCTTAATTTCAGCTTTCAAGACACTCAATTTAGCTCCTCCATCCACATCTCTCCCATCCCAGCTCCGAGATCTACGTTTAGGTATAGGTGAGTTATAGGGAGTCCTCCCCTGTTCCCATCTCTCTAGGTCCCATGCCTTTCCATCCTCTCGAGGTGGGTGGTGGAACACTCCTTCATGCCTCATAGCCCCTCTCTCCACATCCTGGCTAGTTTCCCGGGATGCAGGGTAAGATGTTCCATTACTCCCTCTTTCTTCACTACTCCCCTGTGATTCCTGATTATTCGAGGCGTGGCGGGACCTATCGCTGTTCTCCTTTCTCCAATGTTGAACATCTTCTCCGAGTACATGATGAAGGCACCTAAATCTATTCTGGAAAGCTCGTACCATTTCATCTCCTCCTTTCTCCCAGAGACGGGACATCTCCTCACACTCTACACTCCTACTATTTTGCTCCTGCTGTTCCCTCTCCTCCGTAGGACGTGTAACTCCTCTATTCTCCTGACTTTGGCCTTCCCGCCCCTGACTACTTTCGCTGGCCCCACAATGAGATACAGTCCCGTTACCTCTACTTTCCCATTCTGGTTCTGTTCTTGACCTATTACTCGGGGTTACTGCGGACCCATCCCATTCCCTCAAATCAGCTCTTAATTCTGTATAGGACTTTGGCCGCGGTCCCCGTAGGTCCATCGGTCCTCTCAGACCTCCCTGTCCTGTGTTGGGACCCACAGATGTATCTAATGGGGTATTCCACGTTACCGAACCTGGCAATTGCTTCCATGCATTTGTCACGTTATTCCTCCTTTCCATCTCGATCCTTTCTCTATCCAATTGCCTCTGTTCTTCCTCTCTATCTCTCTCTGGGTTATAGATCGATACTATAGGTCCTATGGTAACAGGCACTTGAAGAGCATCTGGCAATCCAAAGGACTCAACCCTTTCAGTGGCTGGCGTTTTCTGCACCACAAACCTTCCCACTACACTCTGTACTGTGCTAGGTTGAGGTGTCTCCCCACCTTTGGTAGGTGTCCATTCCGATATAGGGAGTGGTGTATACCCCTCTATGGTATTCCCATCTTCCCTTGCGAGCCCTCTATCTTCTATCACCCCCACTCTCGGAGGTGGTCTATCCATTAACAATCTGTTTATCAGATTGTCCTCCGACTCGCTTTCTTCGTCTTCTTCCATGAGGTTTCCTCCTCCTCCTGCCACCTCCCTCATCGGATACATTTTTTACACCTCAATAACCTGTACCCTCCACCGCTTTGCTTCCTCATCCCATTTAGAATCTCGCACTGCTCTTACCGATCGCGTCAGTCTTTGTTGACGCCTGTTCAAATTTCTGTCGTGTGCAGCCCTAATCCATGCATTAAGGGCCTCAAACTGTGTTGGTCTGGGCGAAGGTTTCAATGAGGACATGGTTGCTTTTAGCCGATGTAACACCTCTAACTTAAACGTCCCGTACCTCGGGAACTGCATTTCCCCATTCCCTTCCGTAAGCTTATTCCAAGCCCCAATCCATAATATGGTATGCAGCCCCACATTCGTTGCCATATAATGAGCTGGTGTACCCTCCGGCGGAGCCTCTTCCCCGTAATAATGTTCACTTCGTTTACGTTTAAAAATCCCTTTCAAACACTTAAAACACTTCATGATTTCGCTCTCTCTCCGCGTTTGTTTACTTCCTGATGATATTCCACCAATCTCAGCCCCGTTCACACTAACTGGCCTATCCGTACGCGACTTTCCTCCGACGTCACTCTAGCCGCCCAACCAGAGCACGGCTCTAGCTAACGTCACACCAACCGCTCAATCACAGCGCGGCTCTAGCCGACGTCACCCGTCCCCCTTCGCAGCAGTTCCCCTCCTTTCTCAGCTCGTCTCCTCGGTCATGCACGCGTCCCATTCATACTCTGAAAAATGATTACTTCCGTCCAAGCGATCACCTTTCTTGACTGTACGCCCACAGTCTTTCTCTGTAGTTGTCACCTTAACTTGGCGAAATGTCTTTCCGTTTACTTCCAGACAATCGCCTTCTCCGATAGGTTACTCACACGCAGTAACTTTCGACCAGCGTCCGTTACTCATACACTCACTCTTACTCTCCCCCTATCTTGGATCCACGGCGGTCAATGGTACCTCGTGACCTCCGTACTATGGTCGACAACTACCCTGGATGTTCGATACACCCAAAACCACTTAAGCTCTGGCCTGAACTTAAGATTTCACCAGTTCACCCGTTTACCAGGTAACCAGCTTACCAGGTTGCGCGCGCTCACAACCTTCTCTCATTCACTCTACAGGCATTCAACTCCGCAAGACATTACAATACAAATACAACACAAAACACCGCAATCTGTTCACGCATGACCCTTTTTATACTCACTCTCCTCCGATACTGCTGCTTTTCTCGCACCGTCTGCACCTTTCGGCACACGATTCTTCCGCTGCTCGTCTCTCGACGTCTCGGGCCTTGGGGTAAACTAACCTCTCTAGATTACCTTCCTCAAGAAGATAACCATCCTCACTCTGCTACCAACTGCTAACGCGGGATTACTGGTTACTAGTTATCTTACCAAATCCCAAACTAAGTCGACTGAATCGTTGGTACCTGTCGTTGAGTAAAAGGTAATCTTACAATAAGTCAATCAATTTAAGAACTTACACCACTCTAAATGACCACCGACCAAATTTTAAGTTTCAAAGATTTAATATAAAGTCAAAGATAACTGAAGATACAAACTTCTCAAAATGAGATTCAGAAGATAAATCGGTATCACTATGAACATGAACTTTTTGAATAGTCTGAGTCTGAAAAACAAAATAATAAGTACAAGCTCGAAAACCATAAGGGTTGCCAAAATGGATACAAGTTGCAACCTCAAAGTCATTACAGAAAAGAAAATTAAGGTTAGTCTGTCCCTACACTATCCTAAGTGATATCCCTACTTAACAAGATCTTTACCCCTCTAGGTGTCAGCCGTGGTGACTTCCTAAGAAGATCACGCACTTCTCTTTGTCTCTTCTCTGATAATGGGTCTCTCCTGATCAGCCTATCTGCCTACCCATCCGCTTCCTTAGGCTCCCAAAAATCATCTGCTCTGCCCTCCTCCCGGGTCGCTTTCCCTAATACCAAATCACATTTCCAAAAGAAACGCCCCTTGGGACGCCCCTCACGTGGTACATCTTTGCGCGGTAAACTCCATGATGGTACTCTTCAAGACCCTCGTTATAGTTGACCTTGGTTCCCAGGCTTCTTCTCCAGTGCGCTGATACCCCCTGAAATTCCTGGAAACTCCTACAGGCCTGCGCCAAGCGCCACTGAACAAAGTCCCTTTCATTCGAGCTGATTAAGACCCTCGCACCTGCATACAGTTCGTCCTGCAGTGGGCCTCAAATTCCAGACTCCACCATATCTTTAGGTCATAAAACACACTCAAAGCTCGGTGCTGGACACCTCTCGACTTCTTCCCTAATGAGCACATGGCAGTTCAAACGATATGACATTATCAGTTCAGGCCTACTTGATTTACATGAAGCAGGTCCCTGCACTCTTAAAACATAAACTTGATTTAAACAGCAACATTCTTAACTAGCATACGTTTCTAAAATAACACATCTATAAAGCATATACTTTAAACTTAATTTGATAATACATTTGTGGAAGAACCAGATTAACTCCATCTCACATTATTTTAGCAGCACGTTTAGATTTGCTGTGAATTGCCCTAAGGCCTACACAATATACTGGATTTTTAGAGTTCTATTCAACTCTAACATGATTCCTTTAACATGAGAACATGAGGTTTTCATATTCATTCCAACATTTCTACATTAATCTCACACAGTTATGATTATTGTTACTCTACTTAAACATTTTATACATTTCACTACTGAATATAAGACACTCTGTGTATTTCACTTCTAAATATAAAACACTCGTGTGCAAAAGCATGTTTAAACTAACTACGTGCTTGTAAATATGGTGCACTTATACATTTTTCAGACTTGTGCTCTCTCATTACTAAGTCCAACCTAGCAAGCACCACCAGAGGAAGGTCCCCAAATATATGTGGATGGTGGGGAAACATTTCTAGGTGCAACATTGAAAATGTTCCAGTTCTGAGCTTTCCTGACAAATGCTAACGGCTTCACCAAGACCTCGTCCAGTGGCTATCCAACGACGTGGGGCCCTTTTCTGCCACAGCCTGTTATGCCCCACTGAGGATTTCAGAGACTAAGTTAAAACGTACAACTGGGCCAAGCCTGGTTTATATATCTTCAGACTTATTTGGAGGTTGTAGCAGGGGAGCGCAGCTACTCGTATACCCAGGGGACAGACTGGAGACCGGTTCTTCTATCAGGGAGGGGCCGTCCTCTGTGACCGAGCACACAGTTTCGGGAGGGACGCACATGGAGCGGTGAGGGAGGAAGGGGACTCCTGCCTAGCCAGCCAGATCAGCTGAATCAACCCTAGCGATCAATGGGGTGACAGATGTCGCAGTCAGATCGCCCTCACATCCTGGTTTATATAGCTACCCCTTGTTCAATCACGGTCAGTCTTAACTTGTTCCTAGTTATCAGTCATCTGCAACCAGATCGAGGTTGACACATAACACTTTCAGGAGCTATTTTTACATTTAATCTGTAACAACTTGTAACTCCTGATTCCCTTATTGGATTTTTTTTTGCTATTTTGGTGTCATTTTAGGTGTTAACATTTATTTTGTGTTTTTAAAATTATTTGGTATTTTTCTTGTTTTTTGATTTTATTACAGCATAAGTACTGTGTCACAGCTCCCAGGGTGTTGAGGTTGAGGGAAATTTAGTGTCTTCCAAATGTAGGATGGTGACTAAGAATCCTAATTCAAGAATCTTGTAGACTCAGTAGAAAGTAACCCCCGCACCCCCGAGCTCCCGCTAAGCAACTCTGCCTAGTAAGCATAATAACAATGGTTTCAGGGGAAAGATCATAATCACACCTCATCACGTCTAATATAGACATGACCTACGTGTTATTAAGATTAGGTCAAGTAAATTAAAGGAAGTTAAACACCATAACCCAGACAAATCTTATTGTGTTTTTAAAAAAAAATATTTTATCCCATTTATATATTTAATTTATTCTTTTTCTACCTTCCTATATTTCTTTTTTATTTTTTGATCTTTGTATTTATTTATTTTATTTTATTTTATTGTTTTCCATCCCCTATTTTTTTTTTTTAGTAATCATCTAAATGCTCAATTAGTGGCATCTAAATAGACAGTAAGCAGTAACACTAATAGAGTAATAAAGTAATGGTATGATAGCCAAAACTAAATTTACAAGTGCTGACCTATTCAGAAGAACTCTTATTTCCGAGGTCTAGTAGTAACTCGTCAGCTGCCTGCACAGATCTAATGTTAAACATCCTGTTGTTATACATAATTTTAAGGGCAGCAGGAAACATAAGTTGCGCTGTGGCACCCAGCTTCCTAAAAGCATGCAGCCGCCTCCCAAACTCCCACTGCTTCTCCAAAGTGACCCTTGAAAGGTCAGACCTTATCTGAAACGTTAACCCTTTCCCTACCAGGGACTTCTGTTTCAGGGCCAGATTAAGGATCTGTTCTTTCAATGAATACGTATGGAAATTCACAAGGATTCTGCGAGGTGTAGAACTTTGAGGATTCCGTCTAAACGGATCCCTATGGACTCGCTGGATGTCAGCAGCCAGTTCTTCCGTGGATTGATCAAGACATAGTGACTCCTTCAGTAGATGGATAACAAACTGCTTAATATCGGACCCTTCTGAGCCTTCAGTAACGTTGAGAATACGGATGTTGCTCCGTCTGGCGTTATTTTCCAGAGATTCCATCCTTTCAGATAAGGCCAGATCTTCCCTTCTGAACTTGATAATATCCTCTTTCGCCTGATCCAGATGAATGGAAACGGCTGCTACTGTCTCCTCAAGTTTCCCTGTTCTTGCCGTTAAACCGTCTATCTTATTGTCCAGGGATTCGCAATAGTTCCTGATCTCTAACTGATTGGCCGCAGACTCTTCAAAGCCCTTTTTTATATCAAGTGATAGAGAGGAGAACATTGCTTGTAAAGAGACAACAGAAAAACCAGAGTCAGGAGGCATTAGTACAGTATTGGGGGGACCTGTAGGATCGGCTTGCTGAAATACGTCTTGAACATTCTGCGCACTCACTGCCAGTCCCCCGGCACTTTCGTGATCCCCTGAGACATCTTTAAGCCCTTCATTCAAAATAGGAACTACTGATAGTGAAGGATCCACTGATATGTGAACCGATTCCAGAGTAGTTCCTAAAGTTAGACCATCAATATCTGAGCTCGGGAGCTCTGGCAATAGTGGCATGACATTGACTTCAGTGGAAACGGAGGCAGACTCAGGGACAGGTATGAGGTCAATGGAAGTACTCGTAGGGACAGACATAACGCGATCCTCAGAAAGCTCAAGTACCTGTGGTATAGCTTTAAAATAGGAACGTAAAGAAGGAGTAATTTTTGTCCCCAAACTGAGCACAGCCTTAAGGTTCTTTGTAGTTTTAGAAGACCTCGACTGCTTCGGCTTT
This sequence comes from Lissotriton helveticus, assembly GCF_964261635.1. Classification (NCBI taxonomy): domain Eukaryota; kingdom Metazoa; phylum Chordata; class Amphibia; order Caudata; family Salamandridae; genus Lissotriton; species Lissotriton helveticus. The sequence continues at coordinate 456,631,487 of NC_136057.1, forward strand.
ACCTCAGAGGATAGGTACGATGAGTGCTTCTTCTTAACAGCACAAGGACTCCCGACCAAATCTGCAACCGGGGGGAAAAGCCAATGATTCTTCATTCTTTTTACGCCCCCGTTTCGACTTTGCTTTACTTGGCTGATGGGAGAGCTGATGTAACTGAGCCTGTGCAGCGCATGTAGCAGGTGAAACTATAACACCCCCGTTGCACTCTTCTGTAACCTCAATACCCTCTTTGTCTTCTTACTGCTCAATACTAAGCCCGCTTCCACTGAACCCTCCACTGCCACACCGTGAAATGGCTGGGTTTTCCCCCCTACTACCTCGTACCTTTTGATTGCCTGAGAGACGCTTGGAGGCGCGTGGGCGAGAATCCGTGCCGTTCTTCCCCTTCTTAGCTCCAGGGCGGCCGAAGACCATAGGCGCAAGTCCAGCGGGGACGGCAAAGAAGTGGAAAGCGCCGAAATCTCTAACAAGCAATCAGGTATGCGGGCCCAGCCGTGAGCACCACAGCTGCGCCCCCTACTGGGGAAGTCGGGCATAGGGAAGGATAGGGAAGGAAAACAGACTTCGCGGATAGTTTCGCGGTGAAAAAAAACGGCAGGACCACGTTTCTGTTTGAGAGCGCCCACAGCAGTTTTTAAATCATATTTTACTTTTTTTTTATAGATTACCTCAGCCGTTTCCTACCCCATTCTTTCAAAAGATACCACAATACAAAGGTGCAGAGAGAGCAGAGCGGCTTCCAGCGAGAGCTTGGATCCGGAGCACCGCGGCAGCTCAGCAGGCTGCCGCCATGTTTCCCCCTCTGACTAAGTCCATCATTTTCAAGAAACAACTGAAAGCTGGGTTAGTCACTCAGTTGGTAGACCCAGGTGGCAGATGGGTCATCACGACAGTCATCATTGCTGGTGTGCAATTTACAATTTTGGGCTATTATGGGCCCAACTTAGATGACCCCTCTACACTAGAGTCCATCTCTTTACATCTGTTGTCCTTTCCTGAACCAATTATCTGGGCGGGGGACTTTAATATAGTATTGAACCCACTATTAGATAAAACCCCTAATAGTCGTACCCTTGCGCGTTCAAAATCTAGGTCTTTCCTGCTCATTTCATGAAACAATATGGATACATGGACATCTGGAGAGTAATGTCAGGGCTCCAACAGGGTATCTCTTTCCGGAATTATAAATATCGTCACCAGTCTAGAATAGACTTTGTCTTAATTAGTCAGAAACTGGTGGACTTCGTAAGGAGTATAACTTATCTTCCTTTACACCTGTCCGATCATTCTGCGGTGTTTATGGATCTTGCGGGGTTCTCTAAGGTTCCCCCTAGAAGTTGGTCATTTGACCGCTCCTTACTCTCACATCCTGATGATATCCTTTTTCTCAAAACTGAAGCTCAAAGTTTCATGACTATAAATAATGGTTTGGCGGCATCCGGAGTGGTGTGGGACTCTTTCAAGGCCTTTTAAGGGGTCTTATAACTAGTAAGGTGTCTTACCGATTGAAACAATATAAGGAGGAAGTCTCTTCCATAGAAGCAAATATTGTTAGAACCCAACTGGATATTGACGCTACAGCGGCCTCCACTAATTCTACCGCTGAATCTCTTCAGAAAAAATTACTTGTCCTGAAGGGGAACTTAGGCTCGGTTCTGAATAAGAGAATTCTGCAGAAATGGGAGGCTAGTAAGATAGCCCATTTTCAGTATGGTGAGGGCGCAGGGAAGCTATTGGCCTGGAAGGCTAAAACAGACCAGGCCCGCAACAATATTGAGTCAATCACTGTTAGTAATACCACACTCTCCTCAGATGAGGATATTAGGCGTGCTTGCAGAGATTTTTTTCAAGCAATTTATCACAATGACAATAAGATCAATCCAGAGCACATTAAGGCCTGGTTGAGTGGAATTCGCCTCCCGGCCCTTTCCGTAGAGCAGCGTACACTTCTTGATAGCGACATCTCAGAGGAGGAGATCAAGTTGACCATCCGAAGTGGTAAAAAAGGGAAGGCAGCTGGTCCAGATGGGCTTCCAGCAGAAATTTTTTAAGTTTTAGAACATGAAATAAGTGCTCCCTTACCATCTTATTTAATCATATCTTACAGGATGGCCATCGTCCCCCTGTCTCCTGGGACAGTGCATCAATCACCCTCATCTTGAAACCCGGTAAACCAGCTTCTTCTTGTGGGTCATACAGACTAATCTCGATTTTGAATGTAGACTACAAAATCTTTGCTACAGTGCTTGCAAGGAGATTGGCGATGGTGGCCCCTGATCTGTTACATCATGACCAGAAGGGGTTTGTTAAGGGGCGTCAGCTGTATGAATTGACATATGACCTAATAAGAGCCATCGATATGGCCTCAGCTGAGTCCCTTCCCGTGGTCGCATTAACATTGGATGCCACCAAGGCCTTCGAGAGGGTAAATTGGTTATACCTGTCGGAGGCCTTGGCCAAGTTCAACGTTGGCGAGGGTTTCTGGCGCGCCATTGGCCTTTTGTATCAGAGCCCTACAGCTCGTGTTTTGGTCAATGGTGTCTTATCCAACCCTTTTTACATCACAAGGGGAACGCGACAGGGCTGCCCGCTCTCCCCTTTCCTATCTGATCTTTATTTTGAGCCCTTTGCCCAACGTTTGAGGGATGATAAAAATATTAAACCTTTTTCCTATAGGGGATGGGAGAGGAAAGTGGCCCTGTATGCCGATGATGTACTTATCTTTTTATCTGAGGCACATACTGCACTTCCTGCAGTTTTTAATGCCGCCCTATAATTTGGGGAAGTGTCCGGCTATGAGGTTAATGCTGAAATAATCATCTGGAATGATGATGACTGTGATATTAGCATTCAGCCAGGATCTAGTATGCGCTATCTGGGTCTTAGCATTGTGAAGGATATTAACCAAATTACTGCAACTAATTTTTTAGCTGTCACAAAGGTTTGTCGCAAACTTATGCGATCATGGGCTCTACTTCCCTTCTCTCTCTCGGGGAGAGTTAATTTGATTAAAATGACTATGCTGCCCAAAAGTTTCTTTTCTATTTAAGAGCATTCCCCTGCACTTTGATCCCTCCTTGTTAACAAAATTCCAGGCAGAAATCACCCCCTTGATCTGGGATAATCACCTTCCTAGAATAGCTTGGAAGAAACTCAGGAGGCGCAGGGATAAGGGAGGGTTGGCAGGCCCCGGACCTGCAGATGTATGCATGGGCATTCCAGCTATCCCACGCCTGTATGCTTTTAAAGATGCCTGCAGATTCTGGAGTTTTCTGCTTTGCTTAAAGGGGAAGGAGTCAGCCAGTCAGGTTTTTTGTTTAAATTTGGTAACCCCAAGTTGAAGGTCTTGCAGGGGATGGCAAAAACGTGGGCCAAATTAACGACGGCTATAAAAATTGGTTACTTTGTCAATAGAACTCCCCTTTGGGGTCTCCTGGGTGTCCTGTCTGGTTGGGTGACAGCTTAGCCGCCCCACTAAAAGATGCAGGGTTGGAAGTCTGGGGGGATCTATTCATGGAGGGGGGCTTGCTTTCATGGGAATGCTTAAGGAATAGATAGGTCCCTACCTTTCAATGTTTAAATACATGCAAATTACTAGCTGGACCCACTCTTATGCTTCCCTGCCCCCGTGGAAACAGGTTTCCTATTGGAGGTCATAGCGAGCTGGTATCTCTACTCTTAGACAAACCCCCTGTAAAGAAGGAGATCTCCCTATGGTACAACCTGATCCTGGAAGAAGTTGATGGTGAATTTCTGTTACCGGATTTGCTTTGGGGACCCACCTTTACAGATTGCAATGTGCAGGAAGTGTGGATTACATCGTTCAAAGTTCTGTGGGACATTGTCAAGCCAGCCTGGTTGCGCAGGAAGCACCATTTTACGCTCCATAGAGCATATTACTCACCCCTTAGACTCTCAAGGTTCTCTCAAGGGAGCTCAGTAGCCTGTGCTAAGTGCGGATTGGTTGCTGCATCGGATGTGCACATGTTCTTTAAATGTCCTTGCTTAACTCCTTTCTGGGACGCTATAAGTAACACACTCCCTGTATCACTTGGCATACAAATAGTATTTGATCTCCCACTTGTGATTTTTGGGATTTTGGACGGGGTTCATGGTCAGGCAAAAAAACCTTCTATTTTATTCCATCTTACTTGCTAGAAGGGAGATTTGTAAAAAAATGGAAAGACTCTACATCACCTTCCTTCATTGATTGGCACACCTCAGCCCTACAGGTTTCCAAACTCGATCTACTAAGATCTGGCAATCAGGACAAAAGGGCATTCTGGCACTTGCTGGCGCGGGGCCATTGAGTTGGTCGGGGTTTTCTTTTTTTTTCCCCCGGTCCGATGATTACACAGCTGTGGTACATTCCATCTATAAAGCCCCTATCTGGCTGGAAGTCCGGAATCGAATGGCTGTACTTCCCACTTATAACTTATTGTTACGTTTTGATTTTTCTGGTTTCATTGGTGTCTGTCCTCTTGGAAACGGCATTTCTGAGGGATGTCGGTTGCCTTTCCCAGTTAAATCTCTGCCAGCTCTACAAACTGTGACAGTTTGTCGTATTCCGACCTTGACTTCACTCGAAACCATGGCGGTAAATCAGGACTAAAAAAAAAAAAAAAAGAATTTTGTAGACTGAAATCAGCTATATGCAGCATGTGATGTGGCATTGGGTCAATTTCCATGGAAACAAACTCAGCTCCCTTGGGTTTAAATAATTTTAGTCAATGGAGGTGGTGGAGGAACCTAGATTAAATGTAAACAATATCTGTGTATATATCTTTGCTCTTTTTTGATGAAGACGGTTGAAATACCAGATGAAAATTTCAACATGGAGTATTATTTGACATGCTAAAAAAGCAGATATGGATATAAATGTAAGATGGCCGCCTCATAGGAGCTCATCACGAGAGCTCCTAGGGTTCAGGATAACTAATCTTAGTTTAAATCCTGTTTAACCCCCCCCCCCCCTTCCCCGGACACCGGGAGAATAAACAGACCATCTACTTCAACTAAGAGAAAGAAGAAAAAAGAAAGCTTTTTCGTCCTACCAGCACGAGAGACCCTTCACCGGACATTGGGATTGCCGTGTGCACAGGCTGCTGAGGACACAGAAGGACTTGGGGAAGACGACCGCTGACTGCTGTGGATACCGGAGGATGCGTGAAGACGACGACTAGAAGGAGTGTTCATCCCGACACGGACGACTCCTTCACACCGGCATGTGGAGCGGCGCCCAGGGAACTCTGACGGATGATTTGCGACGCTGCCCCTGGATGACACGCTCCATCTGAGTTGCTGCAGCGGCCCCAGGTTTTCCTACACGTAAACGCTGGCAGGGAAGCGAAATGAAAGAAATAATGAAAATAAATGAATAGAAAGCCCAGAACACCGGCGCGACGAATGGAGGTGAGGAGCGGCAAGGAGGTGGGGCAGATAATTGTACTGAAGCGGGACATTAAAATACCAAGAGACTAGACTAACAACAAAGGAAATGGGGGCAAAATTTAATTTAAAGCCCTATCAACACCACCATTAAATTAACCAGAAATTACAACGTAAAAGAATATAAATAACCTCGAAGCGGCGCGCCTGACTTTAAAATGGCGGCTGCTTAAGACATCTCGACTAGATACATATACACTGCTTAAAAATACTACAAAATGGCAACCAGCCGGAGGCAGATACAACAGAAAAAGGACTAACCAACTAATAGAAAGAGAGAAAGGAGCCCATTTCCAATTTCCTAAATAGAAGATGGAAAGTGAAAGAGGACAAACACTATGAAGTGAAAGAGAGAAGGTACTCAACCTTTAGAAAGTCGACCAAAACGGCGGACATCTTGGAAAATACACTTCGTTCACCAGAGGATAATAAATAAATAAGAACAGCTAAGCAAGTACAATGATATGAACATGTTCTAGTGGAACATAGAATCTACAACTACTAAAGATAACTCCTATTGCTTTATTATTAATATAAGTTAGATAATTTACTTTATTATTCAAAGATAAGAGAATTTTAGTATCCTATAACGTATCCAGTTTTTCTCAAGATGGATGACAATCACCTGGAACGGATAGGCAAGAACGCCTACAACATATTATACCCTTCCACTCTCTCCAAAAATGCAGCCAAAAAATTTAAGCATAACCTCTTAAGAAGAAACCCTGACACTTTGATTGCCGACACTTCTTTTTGTCTGGTTAAAGGGGTCATCCTGAAAGATATGATTTTCTTCACCAGAAGAAGAGCAAAATGGCGAAATACCTTACCAAACATGCTATACATTAAAACCACTACCAACATCCCACATGGAACAAAATTCATGACTAAGGCTTCACATATACTCAAAGCTGACATTTGCTTAACTATCTTTAAGAATGGTATAATATTGATCCAAGGCTCTAATGACGACCTAGAAAAGCTCGACAACTTCTTCGATATTCTAAAGAGAAATGTGGAAAATTTGAACTCACTCCAACACCAGAGTAGATCAGATCACAACCTCGTCCTACCGGACACTTCCTCCACAAGCAGCACAATAACCAGAGACCTCCAGGAACAGGATCAAGCCACACCTAGAGAAGACGCAAGACATGTTCAACAACAGAATCGGACAACGGACAACTCCGTCTCAGCTAACAATAACCCTATAAGTAATAGCCCAACCAATCTCGACCAGGAAAAAAGAAACACTTGGCTGGTACAAGTCCAGAATACACCAACGGACAACTCAAGTTCAGCTGACACCAACTCTATAAACGTCACTCCAACCAGAGTAGAACAGGAAATTGCTCAAACCAACGGCCCAACGAATATCCTTCCGGATCCAATCCTTCAATCTAAAGCCATGGATGAAATGGAAAACTCATCAATCGAGGTCAATTCAAAGAGAACACAAATATTAACTAATAACAGTTATAACTATGGCTCAACAAAACATGATAGAAAGAATAACCCCAAATCCAATGAGGAAGATAATATTCGACTGAAGGGATACATCAAAAAACCAAAGAGACCGTGCTCCAAACTGAAACACAGGAACAGAAATATTGAAATTGGAAAACTACGGAAGATTATTCTTAATATGGCACCCAAAGTCATGAGAATTATCCAGGAGACCCAAACACAAATAGCAGAGGCTATCCAAAACTCGAAGATAGGGATAGAAAAACTCTATGATATTTCTATGAACACGCAGAAGGAAATAAAACTTATCAGAGAATCAATAAATACATCCATAAAGGAAAACAATATGAGATCTCTACCTTTAACAGACAGACAAAACAGACCAGATAGGAATAACAACATACTAACAGAAGGAGAGATAACAGCACTACTACAGGAATACGAAACTTTAGACCCAATGAGAACACAGGAAATCAAAAGAGTAACGATAGACACTAACAGAACAGCTACGAGGAAGGAAAGGAAGTTAAACCTCAACAATCTTCAACAAATCCAAATAACCACGGAACCGGTAAATATAACCTCAACCAGAGCGGAGAAATCTCTAAAATGTCTGTTAATCAACTGTCGATCGGCGGCGAAACATGCTTCAGACATAGCAGACATCATCATAAAACAAGAAATAGACTTAACAATCCTGACTGAAACATGGCTATCTGAATCCTCATCACCAATACTAGACCTTCTGGTACCACCACACTACAACATTTTGAGATTAGATAGACAGATAAAAACAGGAGGAGGTATTGCATGTATACATAGATCGACCCTAGAAGTTGGCCAATTTCAATCCGACCCCCTTGAATCATGCGAATACCTGGGGCTTAACATTAGAGCGACAAATAATCTAATCTGCAATCTACATGCCATATATCACCCTCCAGGAAACAATATGAACTTCATTGACCAACTGATGGAGATCATCACTGCTAACACCAACTCTGACATTAATAATATATTCTTAGGTGACTTCAACCTTCGTTGGAATGACAACAACGACAAACAGGTCAACGCCCTTAAAGAATTTTTAAATGATCTGAATCTATCCCAAGCATGTCTTCAACCGACTCACTCAAAAGGAGCCACACTGGATTGGATTATCTCGAAGAATAAGAACATCAAAATCCTCTCCATTGAACAGTGCGACTGGTCAGATCATCACGCCATAACATTCCAAATACCTTCACGGGAGAAAATAAAAAAGACTCAACCTACAAAAACGGAAAGATGGATTAGAGACACTAGAGATTCCAATATGGAGGTGCTATCAGAAAGTCTCAAGAGAAACTTAAACCCACCTGAAAACTTGAAAGATGTGAACGATCTAACGAACCACTATTACACCACAGTAGCGGAAATAGTCAATGACACCATACCACTCAAATTAAAAAGAGTGACGGAAAAGAATAAAAATCCATGGTTCAACGGAATACTGAATGAAGAAAGACGCAATCTGAGAAGAGCAGAAAGAAAATGGAGACAACACCCCTCCTCCACTACACTGAAAGTTCTTAGAAAAATTAGAAAGGAATACAACAAGAAGATCATCAACACAAAAAAGGAATTCATCAGAACAGAATTGGACAACGCCAAAAACAGACCTCGTAAATTATTCGAAATCATAAAACAACAATCCAACAAGTTGACAAAATCTGTCCAAGAGATCACTACAACTCAACTAAGTTGTGATGAATTTTCTACCTTCTTCATTAACAAAGCCAATAAGCTGGAAGAAGAACTTAAGAACGCCGCAAATAACATAGAAGATAACACGCCACCAACACTGTCTGACCGGAACCATGCAAACAAATCGACGAAAAATAAAGCACACTGGAACACCTTCAAATTATTAGATCATAAGGAGCTGGCTATCACACTTGCGACCACAAAACCCAATAACCATTATAACGACCCAATACCATCGAAATGCTTAAAAGATATCAACCATTCTTTGATCCCAATATGGACAGAGATCATCAACGCATCACTATCTCAGGGATGCTTGCCTGAAAGCTTGAAGACGGGACAAGTAGTCCCAATCATCAAAAAACCCACAGCGGACCCTACAGATCCAAATAATTATCGCCCAGTGACCAACATCCCTTTTCTTGCTAAACTCATAGAGAAATGTGTACAAAATCAATTGAGTAAACACATCGATAACTTCGCTTTGCTAGATGACTGCCAATCTGGATTCAGAGCAAACCATAGCACTGAAACGGCAATTCTACATATTGTCGATGATGCCCTTCAAGCGCTAGATCGCAACCAATCCTGTCTACTCATCCTCCTAGACTTGTCAGCTGCATTTGACACGGTTAACCACAAAAAATTATTGATCAGACTTCATGACAGGATGGGAATCTCTGGCACAGTACTGAAATGGTTCGAATCATTTTTAATGAACAGAACTCAGAGATTCTTAGTAAATCAAGCACTATCTCCATCTTGTCCCAATACAATCGGAGTACCGCAAGGATCCACATTATCTCCGTCACTGTTTAACCTATACATCGAACCTCTCACAGAAATTCTACGGAACTCGAAAATAGCCTTTCACATGTATGCAGATGACACGCAACTTTACATCAAGATTGCTAGCTTGGAAGATATAACCACAATGAACGACGCCCTCAAAATATCGCTAAAATGGTTAACTCACAATCATCTCAAGCTCAACGCCGACAAAACAGAATTCTTACTCATTACACCACAAAAAAAACATCCTTTAGTGAAAGAATGGTGTAAAGCGATTACTGCATTAAATTGCATCCCAACTCTAGTAGACTCTGCGAAATCTCTCGGAATCACATTGGATGAGAACCTGGATATGAAAACACATATCAAATCCATGGCAAAAAACGCCCGCTTCCATTTGAACTATCTAAGGAAGATGAAATCCTTTTTAACGGAGACAGACCTGAAACTAGCTGTGCAATCTCTGGTTGTCTCTAGGATAGAATATGGATGCACTACACTTGCTGGCCTTCCAAAAATTTCAACAGCTCCACTAAAAGCTTGCCTCAATTCAGCAGCAAGGCTTATTACAGGATCTAGGAAATTTGATCATATCTCGCCTCACCTGAAGACCTTAAACTGGCTACCGTACGAAGCTAGAGTACAGATGAAAATGGCATGTATCACTCATAAAGCGATTCACCACAACACTCCTAAATATCTAGCCCATAAAATAGAAATATCAGGAAGAAACAGACTTGTCAGGAGTGCCAATTATCTACTCTTGAAACCTCCTATCTTTAAAAAGAAAAAAACCTACGAGAGAACTTTCACAGGTGTAGCTCCCAGGATATGGAATGCCCTTCCGGCAAATATTAGGAAAATAACAAACACGATAACATTCAAGAAGGAACTCAAATACCATCTTATGAGCAAGTTCCTTCCATAACAAGACAAACTCTACCGAAGACGTGCCGTTGTTTATGACTTTATACCCTATAGGAAGCAGGATGTGACAGACGGATCCGCAAAGAAATATCACCCCAACTCATTGGAACTTAAAATTCAATGAAGTCCATCCAGTTAGCATTCTCCATTTACAGACTTGGACGATCCTATTGTTTCATGTATTATATATTTTGTAACCCAGACCATATGATGTTAAGCGCTCTGATACCCACGGGTCTTGTTCGCGCTATAGAAAACTGTAAAATAAATAAATAAATAAATAAATAAATGTTAAAAATACTTTTTTGTTTTCTAAGATAAACCATTTTTAGTTCTCCATTACCATTGCAGAGGGCTCTTTCTGCCTGAGCGAACATCTCAGTTACAGAGCCCAGCAGAAATGGCTGTACAAATACTAAAGACATAACACAAACAACAAGAACACCAGGTACCTTGGAAACAACTCAGTTAGAGTGGATGCAAATACACTCCAAGCAAACTTTGGCAGATTTTGTAGGCAATAGCTTAGAATAACATTGCAAGGAGCACCATAAGAAGAGAAGCCTGATGGTATTAGGGAGGAGAAATCAAACAAGTGCCCCATATAATTAAAGTCAGTTTTCAGAGTTCAGTTAAAAGAAAATATGAACCTGAAATGTCCTAAATAAGTGGGCCATAAGGGCTAAGCCTCACTAGAATGTGCTGAAATTAGCTTTTTCTTGAAGGACAGCTTTAAGTGAAAATGGTCAATTTGGTGATCATCATGCCAGAATAGTGGCAATTCAAGTGGCCAACCAATTTAATGTTCTGACCAAATTACATGACAGAGGAGCACTCTCAGAGCATTATTGACACTTGATATTAAATTTTGATTAGTGGTTCAGATACCTACAGCTGGAGAAGATTGGGCCTTTCCAGAAGCAACATTCAAACATTCAAAACACCAATATAAAGTTTTTTTCACCTACCAGACTCATTGAGAATTGCAGGCAAAGGAAAGCATAAGAATAGGAGGAGAAAAGTTAGATTAAGTGTTTTTTTAATTTTGTTTTCTAGATGAAAAATCAATAAGACCTCATTTTGAAACAGATATGTTTGATACAACAAACTCTACATTGACAGAAACCAAAGTGATGAAATCAACACAAAAATCCATTGGAGGATTTTAGTGGAATTTCCTTCTTCCCTGAAGGGGATATTCAAGCAAAAATGAATGAATGAAAATATTACCACTAAGGACACCACCATTGAAGAAGTTGTACATTTTGCTCAACTTGAGCAAGGAATGCAGAAATAATCAAAATGTTATTAGAATCTCTGAAGGAATGCCAGGAGGTCTCTCAAAAATGTGCAATCAACAAAACACGGTTGCAGTGTTATTCCCAAATTGTAAAAGATCTCAGGGGTTAAACTACTTACTCTTGCAAAATTTCCTGTTTGCCCTACTGCAAACAATCCCACAGTTCCCATCCCTGCCTAAATCCAAGTTGGTGACACCCTTCTCCCCCTGTGCAGAGCCTATCTTGCCACCAATAATGAGCAGCCTCTCCTCTGTGGTCATGCCAAACCAGTTCTGGGTGTAGCTCCCCTCCCACTGGGATTGGTGCATGCCAGACCGGAGCAGGGGAGGGGGGGCAAAAAAGCGTGGGCCTGCCCAGGTGTCATCTGCCTGTGACAAAGGATCCCCCTTCGATGGTTAGGTTTCTGTGTACATTCCCAAATCGTCATCCTGTCAGAGGAACAAAAACACTTCCACATACCCAGACCTTTGTTTCTGCTCTGGGAGTAGTGTTCACACGTCATTCAGGAGCTCTGAGAGGGCTGCAACTGGAGGCTAAAGCTAATTACCCTCCAGTAGCTTTTGGCACTGAAAAGATAACTTTCCAAAAATACTTTTTCATAAATATCTGTGAAAAATGTAACTTTGCCCTTGACTTGGGCTTTTAAATAAATGTTACAAACTATCCTAGAATGATGTTTCCAGTAGTTGCAAGCCAAAGACAGTATTATTATATTTATTAGTGCATCCCGGCATTTCCCCATGGAACAGCCAGGGTGAAAATAGCCTTTAGTTGGTAATCAGTGTAAGGACATGTTTAACATTAATTTTCTACATGTCATACTTTTAAATAGCATGCACTCTGCCTTATGGGCTGAAAGACCTACATAGGGGTGAGATTAAAAAATAAAAAATAAAGGATTTGACCTGTCAAAATAGTGAAATCTAAGCCTAACCATAAGTTTCCTGTAACCTTTGGCTTTTGCAGTGAATTCCTAAGGTTGTTTAAATGTTAATTCCTATATATAATGTTCCAGTAACCTTTGTTATTTTCAGTGAGTTTCTATGGTTTTTTAACTAGTAGCCACATTTGAAGAGTGGTGGAGAAAGGGGGCAGGGCCTCCAACCAGCACTCAGCTATCCCGTTGTCTGAGACTTACTGGTGGCAACAGAACGGGCTACGGACCCCCAAAGACTCTCAGCATCCAAGGGGGCTTCATCCCTCAACCAGCAGTGCACCAGGAGGCGCATTTGCAGAGTGGTGGAGAAAGTGGGATACATGTTATCATTTCCCACTTGGGCTGAATTGTGGTGTCAACCATGGGGGTGCATTGAAAGAACTAAGAGCATAACAATGAATGAAATGTTTCAGGGGAGGACTGGCAAAGTGTGGCAGTCACAAGAAAACAAGTAATAGTACACTGTGAAGGTGTAATGTTTGTACAGGAGCAAAGCTTTTAAGGAGTTTTTAAGGATATTTTATATTTTATAAATGTATAAACATTTTTATAAACATCCCTTAAAACTTTTGTTTTACAGAGAAAATGTATTGATTAATAAATTATGATGCATTATGTATTTATTCCCATGTTGAATTAAATTGAACATCTATTTGCAGTATGTCCACCATGTTTGTCCCCGCCAGGAATTTCCAGTGCCGATTTGGAGACCATCATGTTTATATAAGCATTGATTTGTACCACAGTCTGTCTATCGTGTCTATGGCCAAATTGTTTTGTCGTGTTTTAAAGGTGTAGAAAAAAATGGTGTTTCGCCATCAGTGATCAAGGGTAAAATAGTCAAAACGCGTTTGATGTAAGGTAGCAATAAAAAGAGAAAAGATATGTAAAATCCACCTGTGTGTGTAATCGTCATCCTTGGAGGCTTTTGAGGAGGAAGGGAAACGTTGTAGACGGATAGTGCTTGATCCAATTTGACAACATGCCCCTCGATTTGGAGAGCAGCGGTAACCAGAAAGCTGTGTACAGGAAGTTTCTCTTAAGTCGCTGAGCCCCCTGCTACACACATCTGCATATGGATGTGTGCATATCATTCTTACAAACAGCATTTTAGGAACTGGTGAGTCAAAGGAATCCTGGGAGCCAAAGAATTGCCCAGGTAAGACGGCGCTTGAATTTACAAAAGCGGGGAAAGGGAGAGCAGCTGTGATTTGTTTCAGGCTCAAGATAGGAACCACGAAGTCAGGCGGTGTGGATGGAGTGCAGATGGTGTGTGAAACAGATATTTACAAGTAATGGCGACCAAAGAGATGCAAGAGCAGGAGGAGGCTGCTCAAAAAATGTTTAGCGATGACTCAAGTGGAGCAAAAGGTGCAGTCACCAGCAATGAGGGCCAAGGGGAAAAGAGAGATATAAGTGCAAAGCTGAAATGCTTTGAAAAATTTAAACAAACAGAGCTTTCAAAGCGGTGGAAGTCACAGCCATTCGAATGTTATGTGGAAGTAGGGTGGATCCCACGAGGCTTTAGAATACTGGTGGCCCCAAGTTACGAGGATCCAAATCCGAAAATGTTACGGGAGTTGGCCAACAATAGCAATGAGTCACCAAGAAGAATGCTAGGTATTTTGATTAAATATGCTGATATGGATACAGATAAGGCATCGGAAGAGATGGAGAAGTTGCAGGAAAGTCTTGAAAAGGGGGATAATTAAGAAATGATTTAACAATTTTTGGAAGGTATGAAGGAAAAACTGGCAAAAAATAGAGGTTATAATAAAAAAACGAAAGACCAAAAAGTTCCTGAGTGACAAAATTGATTCTGAAAAGGGTAAAATTTATAAATTTTCAAGACAATTTGACAATATCCGGAGGCAGCATGCATTAGAATCAAGTGAAATGAGGCAAGAAACTCGCTCTGAGTTAAGGAGTGTGGTGAGCTCTGAAGTAGAAATGGATGATGAATATGTGGGATATATCAAACAACAAAAAAGGTGCTATTCCGTCAGTTATAGATAAGCTTGATTTTTTATGGCTGGACAGGCAGTTCAACCTCCACCCAAGGCAGATACAACAAAATTGCAAGCTAATGAGACTGACATCTTGAAATTAGGACTCTCATTTTACCTGAAACGCAATATGAATTATGTGCAGACTCGTATAGACCTGTTCAAGTTGATCAGATCTAGCACATTGAACTAAAAAATGTAACTCAGCCAAACAAAAAGAAACCAGGAAGTGGGACAGGATGAGAAAATTACATCAGTGATCTGCATGTTGATGACATGAATTTAATGTTGGGACTGAGACAACTTGAAATGGGTAATGAGGGCATACAGTCAAACATAAATGAAGAGATGTTGATCGATGTGCAAGGGCGTGAAACATATGGGGAATTCCTAACAAATTTGGAAGTCGAAATTCATTACTGTCATGGCTCGGAACTCTATTGACATCTTCAGTGATTTAGTAGTCAATGAACTGAAAACTCTAGTGAAAGTAATAAGAGATTTACCCATAGTAAACAAGAGAAAGTTCATCTTGATTTAGTGAATAAATTGCAATTGAAAACAAATTGTGTGACAAAGCCTGACAAAGGTGGTAGTATAGTGCTTTGGGGCAAGGAGGCATTCATGGCAGAGGCCTTAAGACAATTAACTGAAGCCACTTGTAATTATCGAGTGGCAAGACAAGTTATGGAAGGTTCATGGCCTACAGTTTATTCTAAACTGCAACAGTTTAGAGAACAAGGTCTCCTTAGTCAGGAGGAATGCCAGCTTTTAAAGAAAGTTTATCCTGTTACACCAGTGTTGTATTTGATACCAAAAACACACGAAAACAAAGATAATTATCATCATCATCATAACTTTATTTCGGTCACGCAGATCTGAAAAAGTACACAACATAAGTATAAAAAGAGAAATACAAAAACATTATCAAATAAATATGATTAAAAAAACACACAGTTCCATAAATAATTGTGAAAAATGCAGGGTACCACAACTCTAGAGAGAGTAAGGTGCTTAATGCAAATGATTTCCCACGCATGATCCACAGTGCATACCAGAGTCTTGAGAGGCCAAAAACCATTACTCTTTGAGTGTCAGTACACAAGAGTCTCATCACCTCGAGATAATGACCCGGACCTGTGAGTGTACACAGTGGGAGTATCCCTTTCTTCCTCAGAGTTGAATAGTGTGGGCAGAAGAAAAGTAAATGAACAATGGATTCCAGGCAGGCTTTACACGCAGGGCCCAGGTCATCAATGAAAGCGCTACAGCACCACTTAGAACAGAACAGTCTGGTGGGCAAAGTCTTATAACTGAACTGTAAAAAAAAAAGTTTGCGTGCCAAAGGGGGAACTATTTCATCAATGCTAAACTCGAAACAGAGGACATGTTTAAAGTTCAAAAAGTCATTAGTCAGACTGGTCACAGGTTTTACCATGTCCTTTACAAGTATCAGTTCCCAGAACATTTCTTTTAACTTATCCCTCAGAGTTCGGACCATACTTTCCGGGTTGGACAAGAATTTCTCCATCCCCAGTCTCCCCAGTAGTTCCCTTATAGAAGTGAACCACCTGATCGATGTAGCCATAGGGAATTTTAAAAGGCCAGACAGAGCCCATCGATAGGTTTCAAGTTCTTCCACTGTCCATAGCCAGTACCAGAACATTCAAAGTTTATAATTCAACTTATGTACCAGCTGTCTGTGAGCAAGGTCCATGTACATGTACAGTGGTATAAAAGGGGAGCTGGAGGGGAGATCTACCAGTGATCTTAAGAAGCGATGTTCAATGGTAGTGAGGGAGGTTGAATTATCCGTACCTGAAAGCTCTGCACCATAAAGTACCCCCCTCGGACCTTGATAAATTTCAGGTGCTGAGGCAATTTGGCGGGAAACCGTCTTCCTATGTATTTTACTCATGTGGGCACACTGGTGGATTAGTTGTAGCTTTACTTTCTCAGTGTGGGCACCCCAGTGGATCCATGGGGTTAGACGGATACCTAAGTAGTCAAAAACTTCGACTTGCTCCAATTTGATACTGCCAGGAAATACAGGTCTTTTTGACAATTTAGTCATTCCTTTGTTAAAAATCATGCATTTGGTTTTGACCTCATTTAAAACCAGACCCCTCTCATCACAAAACCATATAAAATCATTCAAAAGTTGTTGTAAACCCTGCGGAGATTTAGAAATTAAAAGCGTGTCATCTGAAAACAGTAATGCAGATACTCTTCTTACGCCGATTTTGGGGGCATCACAGACATCTCTATAAAATCAACCTATCCATTAATAAAAAGAGTAAAAAAAGAGTGAGGGCCAACACACATCCCTGTCTCCCTCCACGTTGGACAGGGAAGGTTCCTGTTTCTTGGTTGCCCCCCACCTAACCTGTGCTGCGTTCGATGAGTGTAGCCTAATTAAAATGTCTAAAAGGTTGACCGGTCTTCCCAACTCTTTCAGTACTGTCCAGAGTCTAGCCCGGGGATCAAGGTCAAACGCTGTGCGCAAATCAACAGAAGTCACATATAGTCCGTCCCCCCCCCCCCCCCTTTTAAGAGCTACTTCCTTCCAATAAATGCAGAGAAGACGGAAGGCCTGGTCCAGCGTACTGACTTTTTTTACGGAAACCTGCCTGGAAATCACTCAAGATTTAAAACTCAGTCGTCCAATCCTGTATCCTTCCTAGGACCTGCTTCCAAATAAATTTCTGAAAAGAATCAATGAGGCTTATCAGCCTTTAACTCGCCGTCTTAGCTCTATCTCCTTTTTTGTAAATGGGCACTATCTCTGTGATCTGCCATGATGATGGTATGGGAGCACCAGACATGAGCAGGTTTTTACCAGATTTATATAGGAACTCCAGAGGGATTTATCCTCTATACAGATCATTGGGAATTCTGTCTGGTCCAAGTGCTCACGCATGCACACAGGATGAGATCGCCATTTGGGTTTCCTCAATAGAAAAAAACAGAGTTTCACCTTCCCCACCCAAAGTCTCAAACCACATCTCACTGATTTCATTACTTGCAAGAGTGCCATTACCCTAAAGAGAGCCAAAGTGGGCAACCCACTCTTCTGGCTGGACAGTGTTTGCCAAGGCAATACTTCCATTAAGCCAATATGTTGCTTTTTTCAAAAAAGTCTTGGGGTCTTTATCTGTCAGTGCGGTTTGTAGAGAAAGCCAGAGAGAGCCGTCCCATTCCTTCTTAGCGTTATCAATGACCTGCCTAATCTTGGCTCTGCAAATCACAATCTCAGGACGTGCCTTCTGTTTTACTGCACAAATAAGTGTCCCCTTAGCTTTCCTGCAATCCCGGTTGTACCAGGCACCCTTAGGGTCCTACATCGGGCTGTGCAGTGTCCCCCCCCTTTACTGCACTTTGGGAGGCTGGCTAAGCATATCCCTTATCTCACTAAAACAACTCATTGTCAAGGGCCCAAACTCTCTACAGCATCCTTAACGGGGAGTTTTACTAGCCCCTCAATCACCCATCGCGCTTTGCTCTTAACTGCTTCAAAGGCTACTGGATGCTCCTCCACCCAATCCCAATCCCACTTGATTGATCTTTGAATATTTGTAACAGAGAGCACACTCAGATCAGGACACCCCCTGAAATTGAGTTGTGGGTTGGCCGGTTTAATAAGAGTTAGGGCAAGAGCGCTATGGTCACTCTCAAATCTTTTAAACACTGCAATATCAACCACTAGGGGCAAGAGGTTTGGAGTAACTAAGCAACAGTCAATTCTACTTGTATGGCTAGGTCGATTAAAAGGGCATTCCCCATTAGGATCAGACCTAGTTCTCCTATTTGTTGCTCTTAAATCATGTCGTAGGGTAAGGGTGAGCACCTGGCCTCCTCTCTTCATCCATATCACTTCTGGTAGGTCTAAAGGTGGAATTGACCACTCATGATCCCAATCCTCAGTCATGTCTGGAGGGGTAAGGGCAAAAGGTTCAAAAGTATAATTAAAATCGCCTGCCACTAATACAGGAACACCATATGAATACTCGGCCAGAGGATGATCTAATATGTAGATTGTTTTTGTTTCCTCTAGGGCACTGACCACTCTATTTTAGACATTAAAAATTCTAACCTTCCAACCACTGTAAAGGATCAGCTCAAAGGCTAAAATGTCCTGCGAGTCAACATGAAGAAGCTTAACTTTAGACCCCTGGGCATTTCTCACCCAACTGCCAGACCTTCAGAGGGTCTACCCTGCTCTTTCCTAGTGACGTCAATGGCGTAGGCAGAAAAGCCACTTCTAAAATGGGGGGGACATACTCCACATTTCCTGAAATAGGATTACATCATAGGAGTCCACAAAAGTACACCTATCTGGAGCGGATTGCAATTTTGAAATTCCTGCCACGTTCCAGGCTAGGACCCTTAAAACAGGATGGACAGGATCCCCTCCTTTTACAGTGCCACATCTAGGAACTATACCACTGAGAGGCTCACTACAAGTCTCAGTATTATATGCTAAACCTCTGAGTGTTGGTACTTCTGGAAGGTGCGGAGTCAATGGGGGCCCTGGATATCCTGTGTTTCTATCAAGGGTCATTCTGTCTCCCGGCTGCAGTCATCTTTGGGCATTCCATACTCCACAAGGCAGGGGAATGGTCTGACCCCAATAGATCTATGCTGGTGAGGGGGCTGACAAAGGCCCTTGGTGCACCCCCTTCCTGCAGACTGTTCTCTCAGTTAGGGTAGCAACCTCCCTGCTGAGGGCAGCAACTCCCTCTCTGAATGACTCAATTAGCGACTTCAATGCATGCACCTCAGAAGCAGGGACTTTACAAAGCTCCTCAGGATCATCTAGTTTGGCTACTGGCCCCCCTGTCTCCTCATGAACAAGGACATCAAATCTATTGTAATATTTTATCAACAACAATGCCTCTGACCCCATAGATAACACTCTTTCTTTTTGACACAATAGTCCCTTTTATTGACTTTGGGCTTTAAACAAATAATTTTTCCATTATTATATCCTTTTAGCATTGGTATTCACCTTCATTTCAAAAGCATTTCTGTTCAGCTCTCCTTGTTTTGTATCATACATCACATTTAAGAAACATCAATTTACATACAACTATATACACAAAACGTTAACTATACACTATCTATACACTTCCGGTTATTTCGTAATATCATTCACAAAAAATTGATAAAGATTCCTCATATAAAATCATCATACACATAATCAAAACTTGATTCCACTTGTCCAAAAGGATTATTTTTCTCCTCTTTGTCCTACTTTGAATATCAAGACGGTCTGACTGGGGTCAAATCCTTCTTTTTCCCTCAGTCTCATCTATTTATAGAGTCCTATATAGGGTCGGAGATCTATTTCTACAAATATGCTTAGCGGGGAACTTAGTCCTTTCCACTGTACGTTCCCGTGAAGGGAAATCTGAAGTGCATAAAGTCCTCCAAACCACTATTTGTTGCCAACGCATTTCAACCTTCTCCTATTAGGATCAGGTGTAATTTTCATATACGGTCTTCCTCAGTGCTGTGTGTTTTTATGGTAGGACATCATTGTACACCCCTTGTCTTCTACGTCCGTTGTGAACGGTTTGGTTCTCTCAGTTCTGGATCTTGGCGGTAAGTCTTCTTAGTTTTGAAAACGGGTGCCTTCTCCTGTTTTCTCTCGGTTTTCCGATTTTCTCTCTTTCCGCGTTCACTTCCGGGTATCGGTGTGTCCAGACACACCGATACCCGGAAGTGAACGGGTATCGGTGTGTAAAATAATAATAGGCAGCTCAGAATAGAGAATCAAGAGAGAGGCAAGGAGGGAGACAAAGACTGGTGCACAGTATTTTTGATACATGTTATCATTGCCCACTTGGTCTGATTTGTGGTGTCAATAATGGGGGAGTATTAAGAAAACTAAGAGCATAACTATGAATGACATGTTTGAGGGAGGACCTGCCATGTGTGGCAGTCAGCTAAAAACAAGTAATACTTCACTGTGAAGGTGTAATTTTTTACATGAGGAAAGCTTTTAAGGAGTTTTTTGAGAATATTTGATATTTGATATATTTATAAACATACTTCTAAACATCTGTTAAAATTATCGGTTTTTCAGAGACTAGGTTTTGATTAATGAAATATGATGTCCAGCATGTTTGTCACTGCCAGGAATTTTCAGTGCCCATTTGGAGGGCCATCAGGTTTATAGAAGCATTGGTTTGTACTACAATCTGTCTAAGGCCACATGGTTTTATGATGTTTTAAATGTGTAGAAAAGGTGGTGTCTTGCCATCAGTGAACAAGGGTAGTAATAGCCGATATGCGTTTGATGTAAGGTCGTAATAAAAAGAGAAAAGAAATTGAAAATCCACTTGTGTTTGTTGTCAGCATCCTAGTAGGCTTTTGAGGAGGACGGGAAACTTGTGTTCAAAAAATGAAAAGTCTCCATAGACATAAAATGGGGAAAATGCATTTTAGAGCCCCCTTTTTTCTTGGCCCCGCTTGATGTGTCACCCCGAAACTTTTACATTTTTAAGTAACTTTACTACTTCCAGCTAGTCAACATTTACAAGTGTACACTAACTCAAAAGTGTAGGGTTACATGTAACAAGGCCTACAGTCACATTTACAGGTATAGGCTAACTACACCCAAAAAGGAACAGTAGTAAGTCCAGCACTCAATGTGGCCAACCACTGAAACTGAAACACCCACCAATAGAAAATAATGGAGACAGGGACCCTAATTAAAGCACTTTGGACAAATTGTTAATTAGAAATATATTATTTTGACTATTTAAAAATCCATTTAAATTAAATGGAAAACTAAAAGTTATATGTATGTTTCAAGAAGAAATATTACTAAATGATACATTTAAATAAACTTTTTAATCAAAAATGCATGCAACCTTATTTTTTTTTAAATATTGTTAATTTAAATTAATTCTAGACATATTTATTTTTATTTACTGTAATGTCTTTATATTAGTTATATTTAATTTAATTTGAAAAAGTTAATAGTGATGTAGGATTTGTTAACGTTGTACTACATTTAAAATAAATATATAGAATTAATATTATAATTTAACATAAGATATTTTTAGTTGTTTTTTTTATGCTCAATAAACTTTGACAATTTTACCTATACTTTACCATGGGAGAGCTTCACCCCGGATGAGGATATCACCTTATTGGGAAAAGTGAAAACGTGACTAAAATAATGCATTTTCCTATACTAAGAGCATACATAGTGAAACGTTTGATGCAGTTGCTTAATGGGTGAGCTTGTTTTACTGACAAGCTAACTTGATATTAACGTAGCAACTGGCAAAACATTTATACAGTGTAAGAATTCCTGTATAATTAACATGAAGATGAGATTATAGATATAATTGAAAACATAACCTATGGGTGAAAGGATTTAAAGGAATAAACAAACCTTTAAGTTCTCTTTCCTGTTTAATACACATGTTCCTTGGCCATCTTTCCATCTGATTGTCAAACCATGTTTTTCACTGGTTAAGAAACTGTTACAGATTGTCAGATGTAGGATCTGTTCTACATCGTTGCATGACACCTGAGACTTGGCATTGAGTTTTTACATGAAGGATTCCGTTATGGTGAATATAGGAGGGACTTCTATTTCAGGAAAATTTGTAAAAAGGGTTTGAATAGCTAGTAAGTTTGTAGATTTCTCTTTATAAACCTTCTACTCCAGAAGATTTTGGGGCACTCTTTTGCTTTGAGGCTGGACTTTTTGACAGTGTCCTTGCACTGCAACAAATACTATTTTTTTAACAAACATGCTATGAGATATGAAACTGCCTCATCCAATTAATCAATCAAGGATTTGTAGAGTGTGGCAAATCACCTGTAAGGGCTTTAAGGTACTGGCATTGCTAGCTGCTTTGTGGTGATCTGTTCATTCAAACAGCTAGGTTTTGACTCCTTTGGGGAGCAATGAGGAGGTCCTGAGGTGCAGGGGAAAGTTGTTCCAAGCTACGGCCGCCAGGTGTGAGAAGAAGTGTCCTCTGCTGTTGCCTCGGCGTATTACAGTTGTGTGTCTGCGAGGAAAAGGGAGGAGGATCTTAGGTGTATGGTCAGTTGGTGGGAGGTCATGCGTTTGTTGATGTATGTTGGTTCTTCATTTGGCAGGGCTTTGTATGAGTGGCTCAACATCTTGAATTGGCATCTCATCTGGTTTCAGAGACAGATATGTTATAGAGATTTTTAAAGCGCGCGATTACCCAGAGGTGTCCTGGCGCTAGTTACTTCTCGTGCAGCAGAACTAGGAGGGAAGAATTATTTGTTAAAGAGCCTGGTCTTCAACCCTTTCCTAAAAGCCAGCAGGTTGGTCTACCACCAGTTTAGCTTCTGATGATCTCAGAGTTCTTACTGGTCTATACCACTGAAACTGGCATCTCAAATTATCAGGTCCTCCCCCTTGCAGCGCTTTGAAAACTATACACAGGGACTTAAACTGCACCCGATTTCTAACCGGGAGCCAGTGCAGTTTTTTTATTTCTTTGGAGATTGGGGAAAATTTGGGTGTACCCATTAGAAGTCTGGCCGCAGCATTCTGAAGCAGCTGGAGTTTATAGAAAAACTTTTGCTGAATATTTAGGTATAGGCTGTTACAATAGTCCAGCCTTGTTAAAACCAATGCTGTGACCACTGTTTTCCGGCATTCTAACGGAAGGAGCTGTATTACCTTCTTGACAATTCTCAAAGCATGTGCTGTTTTTGAGACCACTGCATTGACCTGGGCTCCCATGGTCAGTTTCTCATCCAACAGAACTCCCAAATTGTTCACCTTGTTGGTGGGTGAGGGGAGCAAGCCCAGCGATGCCGGCCACCATTTGGGAGTCAAAAAATTGGGATCATTTCCGAACAACATCATTTCAGTTTTATCAGAGTTCAATTTTAGGCAGTTTTCTGCCATCCATCTTCCTACTGCCTCCATGCAGGACTGAAAACAGACATCTATTCCCAGTTCTTGGCCGGGTAATAGAGACACCACAATTAACAGGAGCCAAGGATGAGACATACACTTTAAAGAGTGTAGGGCTCAAAGATGACCCCTGCGGCA
The DNA here is from genome assembly GCF_964261635.1 of Lissotriton helveticus. Taxonomy (NCBI): domain Eukaryota; kingdom Metazoa; phylum Chordata; class Amphibia; order Caudata; family Salamandridae; genus Lissotriton; species Lissotriton helveticus. The sequence goes on from NC_136057.1 coordinate 456,655,169, forward strand.
CACCGCATGGCAGTGTAAAGAGCTTTGACTGAAATTTCCCCCGGGATACAATCTACCCTCTGTCAGATAAAAAAGACTTAAGTAGATCCCAGGCTCTTCCCTGAACCCCACAATTCCTGAGACGGTCCATCAAGATCTCATGATGGACCGTATCAAATGCAGCAGAAAGATCCAATAAAATCAAGGCTGCCTTGCCTCCCCAATCCACTGCTGCTCTGATCTCTTCTGTAGTCTTAATGAGAGCCAGCTCCGTGCTATGTCCCTCTCTAACCATACTGTGAGGGATCCAGAGCATGAGCTTCCTTCAAGAAAGCACTGAGTTGACAATTCATAGCTTTCTCCACCATTTTGGCGGGGAGAGGAAGACGGGAGATCGGGCGAAAGTTGTTTGGATCATTGGGGTCCAGGTTTGGCTTTTTCAAAAGGGGGAGTATTGAAGCCACCTTCCACTGCTTAGGAAACTGTCCAGTTTCGAACATGTCATAAAAAATGGCTGCAAGAGATAACGCGATTGGCCTAGAGGCCAATTTTATAATCCTTACTGGACAAGGGTCAAAAGGTGAACGCAATTTAATTCCTGTTAAGAGCGCTAAAGTTTTGTGCGCAATCAGTGGTCTAAATTTGTCCAATACATGGGGGGAGCACCGTGTATGATCAGAGGCCTCCTTCACCATTTTTGAACCATCATTATTAGATCCACTGAAGACTGAATATATGCTCACAACTTTATTAAGAAAGAATTTAGCGATCTCCTCACATAGATCTAGGCTCGGTTGGACAATAGCTTGCCTCAGGGAAGCTAATTTCGGAGACCGTTCGAAAGAGCTCTTTAGATTAATTTTTTACCAATTCAATTTGGGTGGAATAAAATTTTTGTTTAGCAGCAAAAATGGCTTGCTTATAAATTTGGAGGCTTGATTTATACAATTTCTTCTCAGCATCCATTTGGCTTTTCCTCCAAATGCGTTCTAGGCGTTTACAATAACATTTGAGAGTCTTTATCTCCTCAGTATACCATGGGGCAGAGGGATGAAGTATTTTTGGACAAATAGTTTTGATAGGAACTAATTTGTCACACACCTGTGCAAGCCATCTGGTGTAGGAGGTAGCGGCCTCCTCAACCCCATCCGTTAAATGACCTGCTGAGGAAGTTAAAAGCTCCTGAAGGGCAGTCCAATCAACTCTATTCCAGGCTCTAGTCTCTATCATTTCATTATGATGGCTACTCCTTGTGTGTTGATCCGCCACATGGAGCTCAAAAAGAACAGCCACATGGTCGGACCATACCAATGGTAGTAAGCCCGTCCATGACAAGCCTGGATGATTTGAAAATATACCATCCAAGGTATGTCCAGCCACATGAGTTGGCCCTTTAACAAGTTGTTTAAGATCCATACTGTCCATCATATCCAGCAACTTAGCTGTATCCAGGTCGTTCGGGAGTTCTAAATAAAAATTAAATAAAATACCAGGATGGTATAAGTGTTACAGCAAAGACTTTCTTCCAGCATGTTCCCCAGGGGACCAGTGAACGAGTATCTGGCCCCAGGAGGCCTATATAATAGCATGCCTTCAAAAGGATGATGGTTAGTTAACCTGAAATTGAAGGACATAGCTTCACAAGCCGTTAAATATACGGGCCTAAATACAGCCTGAATAGAGTTGTGATAAATAACTGCCAACCCACCTCACTTCCTATCTGGCCTATTAGATACCTGGCAAAAGAAGCCTAGTGGTGTAGCTATCACCAGATCAGGTCCGGGCGCCTTGTCCGTCCATGTTTCTGTAATGAAAGCTTTCTTTATGTTATTGCCCTCTATGAGCCTTGCGCACTCTAGGCTGTGTTTAATCAACGATCTTGCATTAACTAGCATACATTTAAAAGTTTTATTATTATCAAGTCCAGCTGCAACTGTCCTTTTAACCTCCTTGGGCCTGATCGGCTGATAACAGATAGCTGGTAACATTGTATTGCACTTAGGACAGGCCCCTAATCAACAGTGTTAAATCTTGAGATGCGTTGTAATGTGTGTCCATCTGGAGAGGTTGAGGATGAGTCTTGCGGCTCACTGTTCTTTTGCTTTTAGTCTTTGCAGGAGGCGTGTGGTGATTCCTACATAGAGCATGTTACTGTAATCCAGCCTTCTGGTGATGATTGCCTGATGACGGTTCTTGTGGTGTTGACCTGGAGCCACCTGAAGATATTTCACAGCATGAGTAGGGTGTGGAAGCAAGTGGATGAGACTATGTTTACCTGTTTCTTAATAAATAGCTTGCTGTTCAAGATGATGCCGAGTTGGGGGTTGCGGTCTTTTGGGACAGAGTATGAGCGGAGTTCAGCAGGCCACCATGCATCGTTCCATGATGAGGTGTTGTTCCCAAACATGAGGGCTTCTGTATTGTCCCTGTTGGGCTTGAAATAGTTGTTGATGATCCACTTAGTGACATTCATCATGCATCTGTGGAAATTAGCTCTGGGGTGGAGAAGATGAGCTGGGTATCATTGGGGTAAGAGATGATGCTGAGTCTGTGCGCTCTGTCTGGGTTAGCCAGGGGGGTCATGCACGCGTTGAAGAGGGTGGGACTGAGGGACGATCCTTGGGGACACTGCAGATGATCTTCCTGGGTTCCAAGGTGAAATAGTGCAAGACAGATTCTCTGCGTCCTTTCAGTGAGGCATGATGCACTTGAGGTCGTCTTCCTGGATTCTGATGTGGTGGAGTCTGTTGATCAAGATGTGGTGGGAGACGGTGTCAAAGGTGGCTGACAGGCCCAGGAGGATGAGGGCTGCTGTTTCACTGGGGTCTGGAGGGCCCTGATGATGTCAGTGTCTGTGATCAGGGCTGTCTCGGTGCTGTGTTTGGCTCGGAACCTTTATTGAGAGGGGTCTAGAAGGTTGCTATGTTTAAGGTGTTCGGTGAGTTGCTGGTTGATTACCTTCTCGAGAACCTTCACTAAAGAAGGGAGAATGGAAATGTGCTGCTAGTTCGTCGGTTCTGCTGGCTCAATAGATGGTTTCTTCAGGAGGGGCCTCACTTCAGCATGTTTCCAACCCTCAGGGATGGATGCCGAGGTGATGAAGGTGTTCAGGGCTTTCTTGAGCTCGTCGCCAATCGTCTTGCTCCAGAGGTTTAAGATGTGGGGGGAAAAGGGGTCCATGGGTGCTCCCGAGTGCACAGAGTTCATGATGGAGATTGTGGTTTGAGTAGTGAGAGGGTCCCAATGGGGGAGCTTGTGTTCAGGGTTTGTGTTGATGTTGTCGGCAGTTAAGGGTTGGGGTTTGATGTTTTTGTAGAGGCTGGATATCTTGCCTTGGAAGAAGTCTACCAGGGTGTCATATAGTTCTTGGGAGGGTGTGATGTTGTTCTCAGCAGCTGTGTCAAAGATCTCCTTGCTGCAGTTTGTGCTGACCTCTAAGTGATATGCTAGGCAATGCTTCTTTGTTTCTTTCAGGAAGCGGTGGTACTGGTTGAGCGCTGTCTTAAAGGTGGTGTGGTCTCCTGCGTCTTTGCTGGTACAGCACTTCCTTTCTAGTTACAGCAAGTTGCATTTTGTAGATGTTAGCTCCACGGTGAACCAGCTGGCTCTTCTGGCAGGTCCTTTGGATTTGGTTGGCATGGAGGGGGCGATTGTGTTGGTGCATTCTGTGATCTACTGGGAGAAGTTCTTCTCAGCCTGTTCGGGGTTCGTGTTGTGCCTGGGAGGTGGGAGTTGAGAGCACTGTTCCACTGGTCTTCTGATATCTTTTTCCAGCATCTGTGCTTGGAGCTGAGGGGCATAATGTCAGTGTTGGTAGGTCCTGAGTTGATGAAGTGGATGCTGTAGTGGTCAGTCCAGGGGAGTTGTTAGGAGTGTTTGTACTTGCCTCTGTCGCTGGACCTGAAAACGGGTTTGAGTGTGTGTCATAGGATGTGGGTAGCATTGGTGACATTTGCTTAAGGCTGATCTTGCTCATGCTTTCCAGGAGGTTGGTTGTGTTGGTGTCATTGGAGTCATCGAGGTGGAAGCTAAGATCCTCCAGGAAAATGTAGTGTTTGAAGTTGATGCTGATTGGGGTGATAAAGTCAGGGATGGTGTTGCAGAAGCTGGTGCATAATCCTCTATTATCGGGGTTAGGTCATCTGAGGACATCGTGCAGCGGATGGTGCCCTTGTAGATGATGGCAATTCCAATTCTGTTTTTGCTGGCTCGGTCCCGGGGTGTTATCTTGTAGCCTTTGGGGGTGGCGATGGCGATGTCTGTTGCAGAGGTGTAGTTCAACCAGGTATCTGTGAGGAAGATGACATCTGCAGTGAGGGATAAGATTGTTTCCCAGATGTCTGTGGTGTGTTTGTTGAGAAATCATGTGTTCAAGTCAAGTCAAATTCTCTTTATTTCGGTATAAACCATAAAAGATACAACCATTCAAGACAAGCTTCTTACATTCTAGCTTACGAGTCGACATTCAAATAAAAGTTACAAGAAAATACAATCAAAACATTAGCTGGAGTTAACATGGAAATACCAAAATGCGGAGAATGCATATGCGAGACAATTATCAATTAGTTCCTAGTTTTGGTGATGCAAACGAGTTCAAGACAGAACAATTAATACCCTTGTCTAAAGTGCAGGTGCATTCAAATAATTTTATGAGAGTCAGACCCTGAATTACATTCCAAAGCGCAACACTACAAGTTTCATAAAAACATGTTAAAAGCACTATTGTTCCTAATAAAACAGGGACAGAATTAAAAAGTGTGTTAATTATTAGTGCAAAAACAGCTATTTACAATATAAAAATAGTGACCACTATAACAATTAATCTTATGTAAGCGGGTCGTTACAATGTTGGCTCTCTGGGGTAGGCAAGGGGGTTAACAGCGCCCTCCTTCTAATCTCCCAGGAATGCCCCAGGAATTTCACGGTTGCACAAGCGAATAAAGGTCTTGCATCTGATTTCAATATGCGCAGGGCCACTTTGGAATCTCGAGTCCCAAGCTCTCCTGACACTGGGGCTAGCAATTTGCTCCTGGGTTTCGCATAGGCTGTGCAAGCCAAGAGAACATGGCCTATCAATTCTTGTGGACAGGGGCAAGAGGGGCAGCACTTAGGTTGAGATTTGTTAATCACTCAAGAGTTGGTAAAAGCATTAATTGGCAATCTCCTGTGCCTGAATTGAATATAAAACTTCCTATCCGCTGGCACCTTGATGATATCTAATTAGCATTCTAAGGAACGGCTGGCTTTCACGTCTCTGAATTCTTCTGTTAGTCTGCCCTGGTTGCTTTTGGAAAATGTGTTCTGCTCAACCCATGCCCAATATAGTAGTTTATCCTGACATCTAGTATGGGTAGGTGGACAGGCAATGCTATGCCTTGACAGACCAATGCTGGACAGAAGGCTATCTACATGTTTGACCCAGCCAATCTTTTTTGTAGTATCCAGGGCGCAAACCTCATTAAAAGCTGCAGCATAAGGTACCAGTTCCGAAGTGGTGACCATTCTTTGCCAAAATAACAGTGGGCGAAGCCTTGCAAAGTCATTGATAGGCTTGATGCCTAATCAAGTTTTAGAGGAGAGCGAGGGGTGCTTTGTGGGAGAGATACCAGATTTCTAAGAAACGTGTTCTCCACTGCTGATTGGTCACTTGCACTTCCATGCCATACAATTCAGCACCATATAGGGCACTGCTCATAGCCTTACAGCTATATAGTTACAGGGCAGGTGCTATTGGCTTGGTGTATGAAAGACAATGCTCCTTCCTCAGAGCCCCGGTTACCTGGGAGAGTTTGAGGAAGGCTTTCTTAAGATGGAGCTTCCAGGCCTTACCCTCTGACAGCTTAATTCCTAGGTAGTCGAAGGAACTGATTCTCTCGAGAGGAGCCTTGTCCAAGAACAGATTTTCCTTACAGGACTTGTGGGGGTTCAGAGGCATTAGTTTGTTTTTAGAGGTAATGATTTTTAGGCCCCACCCATCACAAAATACCTTAAATTGGTTCAGTAGCTTCTGCAGGCCCATAGGAGTTTTTGAAACGAGAAGGGTATCATCTGCAAATAATAAGGTGGTAGTTTTGTGGTTTGCTAATGAGGGGGCATCAGCTGGAAAGGAGGATAGGAGCTCACCTACTTCGTTAATGTAAAGTGGGAAGAGGGTTGGGGCTAAAACACAGCCCTGACGGACCCCCTGATGTATCTTAATGGGATTGGAAATTTGTCCCTGGCTGCCCCATCTTACACGGGCAAAGTTCTCTTCATGTAATCTGATTAGGAGTGCCAGAATTCCTGAAGGAATGCCCATGTCCCTGAGCGCCCGCCACAGTAAGTCCCTAGGAATGAGATCAAAAGCTGTTTTCAAGTATATAAGAGCTATGTATAGACTCCCCTTGCCCAGCAGGACCACCTTCCAGCATGACCAGGCGGAAAACTTGATCGATTGAGCCGGTCTTCCGTCGAAAACTCACTTGGAGCGGAGAGAGGATGTGATTCTCATCCATCCAATCCTGGATCTTAACTAGGAGAGAGCAGTAGAAGACCTATTGGGCACAATCGATCAAGCTAATTTGCCGATAGTTGGAGGGGTTAGTCCTGTCACCTTTCTTAAAGATGGGGATCCCCTCGGCCCCTTTCTATGTTTCTGGAATCATTCCCCTGGCAGCAATGTCATTGGAGAGTGTAATTAGATAAGTGGCCCAGTTCTCCCTATTTATGCGAAAAAGATCTCCTGGGATACCATCCGGGCCCAGGGCTTTTGCTGGTGTAATTGCCTCCAGGTTGGACACAATTTCCTCTTTAGTGTACTTGAGAAGGCACGAAGGATGACATATGTCAAGCAACAGCAGAACTCTCTCTTGGGTGTAAGTGATGGAATACAGAGCGCTTAAGTGTTTTTACCACACCTTTGCAGGGATGTTGTTGGCCAGAGGGGGCAACCTTTCAAAATTGCCCTTGGATAGGAGTGACCAATACATCCTGTTGTCTGGATGCAAAGTGGCCTCCCCTAGTTCTTCCCATCTCCTTTTATGACACTCTCTCTTAGCTTTGGTTTGTGCCAGTTTGTAGTTAGGCCTGGGCGTTGAACTTCACACTGTTCGTGGAGTTTGCAGAGTTTTCTGCACTCCGCACTCCCGGAGAGCTTGCGCAGTGAAGAAAACTCTGCTTTGAGATTTGCAGTGGAGTTTTTTCCCTGCTCACGATCGCGAACGGTAAGTTTGTGATACCAAATGGTAAGTCCCAAGCCGAGCTGACGCTCGGGTAGAATTTGTACCCGAGCTGCAGGAATACCAGCACAAACTGCAGTTCGCATTGCACTCCACCACTTGCAGAACTTCACGGAGTTTTTTGTAACTTCGCAGAGTTCCGAGTAGAAAATTCTGTGAACTACGCCCGGCCTATTTGTAATGCCTCCTTATTTCGCGGGTCAGAGGGATATCTCTGTTTCTAGTGGCTACATACAATCACCTTCTTAGTATCCTGCACTCCGTGTTGAACCACATATTTGTTCCGAGTGTTCTCTCCAGTATTGGCCTGACCCTGTGTGATTGAACAGAAAGGTTTCTGGCCAAGTGTTTAAAGAACTCCGTGTGTAGGGCAAATTACTAATGCAATCGGTTCATCAGGTATTGGTAGCAATACCCCAGATGTGTTTCTAAATTGCTTTTTAGCGATTTAAGATTTGGTCATCTGCAGGCCATTAAGCCGGCGTTTATCATTTGAAGGGCTCACCTCCTTAGGACTAAGAAAAGTGGGTGCTGCCCTCAACTTTTTGCCCCATGGGTGCTCGACAGTCAGGCTAAGGGGATTGTGGTCCCTGTCACAAGATGGGATGATATCCATATCCTGTACCAATTGCCATAGTGTGAGCTCCACGAGCGTATCATCTATCCGACTCGACCCGTTTGGCCCAATGTGTTGAATAGAATGCACCGCAGACTCCATCAAAAGTCCTGGGAGGTGTGAGGGGCTAGCAGGAGGTGTAAGTTGCATGAAGCGGGAAAACGGCAGGTTCAAACACAAATGAACAACAGCAAAATGCAGGCAGTACAAAGCAATGGGGTATTACAGATTGCAGTGATTGGTTAGCAGCAGCGGGGGTAGCATCACACTGACCCAAGAGGTCAGGGCTACTCACAGAAGCCACGTTGCGACCTCCATAAGAAGTCATGGGAGGTGAGAGGGGCTAGCAAGAGGTGGGAGTCAGGAGGTCACGGAGCGGGAGAACAGCGGGAGCAAATAAAAATGAGCAACAGCAAAATGCAGGCAGTACAAAGCAGTTGGACTATGGCAGTCCCAGATAGTAGTGATAAATCTGCAACAGTGGGGGTAGATGCACACTGACCCAAGCGGTCGTGGCTACTCATAGAAGCCACGCTGTGGTGCCCATAAGAAATCCTGGGAGGTGAGAGTGGTGAGCAGGAGGTGGGAGGCGGGAAGGCATGGAGCGGAAGAACGGCGGGAGCAAACACAAATGAAAATACAGGCAGTATAAATCAATTGGACTATGGCAGTCCCAGATACCAGTGATTGGTTGGCAGCAGCGGAAGGAGCTGTTAAATATTGTCTATTTCCAACAATAACCCCAGCCAGCTGGAGCAGAATAAAGACGTCTGCTCCTGTCTCTCCAAATCCCCAACTGTCCACCACAACAAGAACTGCAATTTCTTCACATCAAGCATTTAAAACTATACACAGTGAATGACATCTCAACACCACACATCTTCCACTTAGCAATGAATAGAGATAAAACATACAGTACACCTAAATACATTGATAAATAATAAGCACAACTTATCTCTACGAATGTTTCCAAGCATTGCACAAGAATATGGAGATAAGGTAACAAGGAATGCGGCAACCATAAAATATTTTTTTTAAAACATAACTATATAATTTCACAAAGGACTGCAGGGATAAGGTAACATGGAGCGTGGCAACAATAAAAATATAAAACGATCTACAGCTACCTTGGAAAGAAGTACACACTCTCACTGCTCCTGAAATCTCTGGACACTATTCAAGTTGCTGACATTCCCGAAGTCACTGGAATCATTCATGTTTCTAGAACCACTTGTTTCCAGAAGCATCACCATTTCCCACCTCACCATCATACACTTCTAGAGAATATATCTAACAGCCAATTCTTGTTTTTTTCCTGCCCCATTGTATGTTGATCTTTGTCCCTTCATCATACCTTGCCAATTCACTGGCTTGCCACACATTCCTATCAGTCAGTATAGCTGAATTCATGAACAATTTGACAACTTGAAATAGTCCCACAAGCTGCCTGCTACCCTTGATTGTCTTCTGTGGCTATTTAACCATGACCTAATCATCAGGGTTAAGTTTAACCTCCTTCAATCCATGTTTGTGTTCATGGTGAACTTTATAGGAATAAGGAGCTTTCTCCTATGACCACTTATTGAGAAGTTGGTTTTTGATACAGGCTTGATTCTTAGTACAAGGATCTCTCCCAGTCAAGAATTTGAATGGTGCATACCCCATTGTGCTAGGTAATGTATGATAGGGGGGGCGTGGCCAACTGCCGAACTTGGTGGTCGCCTTCTAAGGGAGCTCTGGACCCGGGCGGCAATTATCCTGTCTAGGAGCCATTTTTAGCAGCGCTACTCAGCACCCGGGATGGGGCGCCGCAAAAATTACCTGGTGCCAATAATCTGAGCCGTGTCTGGGCTACTGAGTGGCCCCTGCCGAGGAGTGGGACGATCCTATGTCACTTGGCTCCGCAGAATGGCAGCGTACTGAGGTGGGCCGGGCTGAGGTGCTCGCACGGTCCGCTGAACGATCAGAGCGGCTGAGTGGGGGCAGGTGGAGCTGCTGTCGGGACCTCCTCGGGGACCTGCGAATGTCTGGAGGGGCCGTGTAGGAACGTTGTTGTGCGGCCTGGACCCAAATCGCCAGTGAGGCTGAGTTCCGGCTGCTGCAGGAAACACAGTGTGGGACGCCACCACGCGAGGGCCGGGGATCTGCCGCGGCCTACACGGGCCTCCTTCTGGTGGCAATGCCTGGAGGGCCACCCTCCCAGCTGGCGGAGAGGAGCGGAGACCAGGAGAACAGGCGGTGAGCACTGCTACGCACTGTTGGGGAACAATAAGAGAGGGGGCATTGATCCAAGACGCAGCTGAAGTGCTGGGCAGGTGAACTCCGGAGGCAGTCGGCTCTGTGGGAGTGGGTCACTGGCACCCTGTTGGTGCGAGATTGAGACAGTACTGCCACCAGGAGCGGCGTCCGGACCAGTGCAGGAGGTGAGACAGAGACGCATGCTGTACGGCGAGGTCCGTGTCAACGTGGAACAAGGGGGACTGAGAGAGTGCACGCAAGCAGTGGAGAGGGTTGAAGCACTTTTACCCCCCTACCACCCTGGGATGGACTAGCAGGCACAGTTCACTAGTGCTGCGTGTCGACAGGCAGGGTGTGCTGCGCGCGGTACTGGGCAACGGCAACGGGGTCAAGGGCTCAAAGATTGGAGTCCGTGGGAGAAATATAAGCTACTCTGGGATGGGCAGGAGTTGCAGCAGGGACAACAGCACAGCGAGGAGTCTCACAAAGGAGTCTGGCAGGTTGTGTGTCTGGCCCAACAGAGACAGAGCGTGCAGCTTCCCTGCTACCACAGGGGACTGAGCCCTTGCCGCTTCTGCGATGGGGAAGCTGAAGGGTAAGCAGCAAGGCAGCGATACCGGTACTGACCACGTCCCGGGTACGGCAGCATCTACGGATGCTTCTCAACTGGTCAGTGCATACCTCCTACCAATGCAATGGAAACAGCGGACAAGCTGGACTTAATTCTGCAGGAGGTGAGAGATTCTCGGAAAGCACTTGAAACTCAAATAGGCGCCCTCACGACCGGTCTGTCGCGGCTCCGGGCCGACCATGTCAAGCTCGCCGACAGGGTGAAGGAGCATACGGTAGAGCTGGGTGTCCTATCTCCTCAGCAGACCCAAAATATTGCCCACATTCTACAATTGCAGACCCAAGTAGCCACCCTAATGGAGAGAGTGGAGGATGCGGAAGGAAGGGCACGGCAAAATAATATCCGCGTTAATGGTATGCCGGAGAAAAGCGAGGGGAATGACGCTGCCCGATACATGGAGGGATGGCTCAAGGAACATGTCACTTCGGAGGGTCTTTTGGACCAGTTCTGTATTGAGTGGACGCACAGGATTCCTATGGGCCGTCCAAAACCGGGGGCCTCGCCATGACCTCTAATAATTAAGCTGCTTAATTACAGGTACCGGGATGTGCTGCTGCAGAAGTCAAGAGAAGTACCCCAAATCCGTTTTGAAAACACTAAGGTCTCGTTATATCCAGACTACACAATGCTGGTGCAGAAGCAGCGCTCCTCCTTCTGTCAGTAAAAAAGAAGCTGAGGGAACTGAATCTACAATATGCCCTCCTCTTCCCGGCGCGGCTACGGATCATTTATGACCAAAAGACATATTTCTTCGAAAGTCCTGGCGATGTGGAGGAATGGATTGAGGTGATGGAACCGGAGGGCCAATCGAGGACAGCATCATAGACTTCTGCCTCCACGGCATGTGATGGCAGACCGACGGGTCAACGAAACTCACGCAATTGCGCAAAAGAAATGCGCAGCTCTGCCCGACGTCCAAGCAGATGCAGACGGATAAGGAGACGGCGATCCTTTCGGTTTCATCTTTCCGAAATACAGCACAAATAGGTGACTTGACCACCTCGGAGGTGGACACTCAGAGATCAGACTCAGAGGGGAGCATGGCCCTGTTTCCCTCTGTGACCCCGCAGACGGTGGATGGATTGATACCTTAGCGGGCTGGACTACAATATGCCCCCGGATCTGACCTGAACAATAACGTATAAGACTGCTATTTTCTAACCATCTTAAGTGTTTCTGAAGGCATTGAATTGTTTGTATATGCGGCCCGGGTGGAGTTGGGATATTATTGTCACCCTGAACTGGAGTGTGCACTGCATGGGTAGGTCTGGCCACGTACCCCAAGTTGTGAAAGCTCTGTATGGATGCTATTTTGGTTTATATGTTCTTTGTTTAGTTGGGTGGTCCGGTATAGTTCTAAGACTGGACCGAGTATTGGGAGTTATCGGGGTGGGGAATGGTCCGGGGTTGCGCTTTCTCTTAGGCTGGCACGGAAATGCACATGCTGCGACGGCTGCAAGACGGCCACGTCTGGGTAAGCGATGCACATGCAGAATAGCTACAACGCAGTAACGTGGAATGTCCGGGGCCTGGGCTCAGTTCAGAAGCGCCATAGGACACATGCCCAACTACAGAGACGCAAGGTGCAGATAGTGTACCTGCAAGATTCCCATATGGTTGAGCAGGAAGTTGGGAAACTCCGGAGAAAGTGGAAGGGACAGGTTTTCTCCACCACATGTTTGGGGTATGCACGTGGCGCTACAATATTGGTCGGACATGGAGTGCCCTATACATCAATAGAGCAGAGAGTGGATCAACAGGGGAGGTATGGATTGGTGGGGGTACCCTGGATGGCCAACCCGTAGCCCTAGGTTCTATTTATGCTCCGAACTCGGAGCAGGAGCAGTTTCTGGTAGACTGTCTGTTGCCCTGGCAGGTTGGGAGGGTTACCCGTGGTTAATTGGTGGGGACTGTAATGCTGTGATGAATGTTGCCCTTGACAGGTCGCACCCTCCCCTAAATGGAACGGGGGTTTGTAGGCAGGCGAGTGCACTACGTGGGTGGGCAGAGGGATAGGGGTTGTGTGACGTATGGAAGGTGAGACACCCAACACACAGGGAATACTCCTTCTATTCACCAGTACACATGTTACACACGAGAATTGACAGGATATACTGTTCAGATAACATAGCGATGCGAGTGATGTCGACCACATATTTGTCGAAATCCTTCTCTGACCACAATCCATTGGAAATAACAATTGGATGTGGCAGAGTACCCACCCCAGTGCCGACATGGTGACTATGGCCCCAAATGCTTGAAGACTCAGTGTTCCGCACCACTATATCAGACACTATCCAACAGTACTTTGCTGACAACAGTAACACACCGTCCACTAGATTAATCGAGTGGGACGCCTTTAAAACGGTGGTCCGTGGGATGGCGATAGGGGTGACGGTAGGTGTGCGACAAGAGGTCCATAGGTCCCTGGTAGAAGTGGAAGGGAGGCTCAGTAAGCTGGAGCAGGAGGCTGTGCTGAATGCTGACAAGCGGGTGCCCTTGCAGGAGGCTAGAATCAGACACGCCGAACTACTGGAGTCTCTTCGTGTCATAGACCATCAAAGATACATGCAATTGAGTCACACTGAGGCAGACAAGGCGGGGACCCTGTTGGCAAAACTGCTGCGAGATGACCCCATTAATGGTGTCATCAATGAAGTTACTACCCTTGCAGGAGAGACAGTATATACCCAGGGAGAGATTAATGAGGCATTTATGCAATATTACTCAACGCTCTATAGTGAGCCAGAGGAAGTACTGAGCACACACATAGAAGACTTTCTGTCCACAATACCATGTCCCCAGTTGTCGGTGGCACAGAAAGGGTTACAAGGCCCCATAACTAAGTCAGAAATTAAAGTCGCCATCAAGAGTCTCCCCCGAAATAAAACCCCGGGGCTGGATGGCTTGCCAGCTGAATTTTATGCTACCTATGCGGATATCCTTGTGCCCCAGCTGGAAATTCCGTACAGAGAGGCGCTGGAAAAGGGCTGCCTGCCCCTCACGACGGTGCAGGCGCTGGTGGTATCGATCCCGAAACCGGTCCGGGATCCCACTGACAGTGCCAGCTACCGCCCTCTCTCATTGTTAACAACGGAGTACAAGATAATTGGTAAGGTGCTGGCTAATAGACTTCAGCCAACTTTGCATACACTGATACACATAGATCAGACAGGTTTCCTGCCTGCGCGGAGCACATCATTGAACACTAGGAAACTGCATCACCTGCTTGCAGAGGTCCCGAGCCGTTATGATTACGCGGGTTGCATCTCATTAGATATGCGTCAGGCGTTCGACTCCATTAAATGGGAGTACATATTTAGGGCCCTAGAGAGATTTGGACTGCCGGAGGAATATGTCAGGTGGATCCGCCTCCTTTACAAGAGCACGGTCGGGTGGGCACATATTGGCAGAATACCAGGTACGCAGGGGAACGAGAGAGGGGTTCCCGCTTTCACCGCTTCTCTTTATATTGGCACTCGAACCTCTGGCATTGAAGATCAGGGCCGAGTTGGTCAACATGGGAATTATGGTGGGAAACACCACACACTTGCTGTTGGCATACACGGATGATATTATCGTATAGCTGCGTGACCTCTGCACCCCTACGGGCACCATAGCTGCGCTATTCGAGCGTTTTGAACGGTTGTCGGGTCTAGCTATCAATCCAACAAAATCAATGGTATTCTATTTTAAGGAACAGGCGTCCTTACTGGACTTCTTATTTGGTACACTGCAGTTCAAGGTTGCACCTCGCACGTTTAAGTATCTAGGCATCCACGTATATCGGACCCAGGTAGACATGCTGGAAGGCTTTATGAACAGAGCCCTGAGGGCCCTGCAATCTAGCATTGCTTTTTGGATCACACTACCACTGTCAGTAATGGGCAGAGCAGCGATAGCAAAAGTGGTGGTCCTCTTCTACTCCCGAGTACCACTTTAAAATTAATTAACACATTACTTATTGACCTAATTTGGGGGACGGGTAGGCGGAGGATTAGCCTAAAGAAACTGCAGCGTAGTACGTCTGGAGGGGGCCTGGGAGTGCCTGATCTCCGAGAGTATTTCTATGCTAGTCGATTGCAGTGGCTGTCCTACAGGACAGCGGAACGTAACCTGCAGGAAATAGGGATGACTGAACAAGACATAGGGCGAGGAATGCTACACGCCTACATGCTGCCACACAGCAAGATACCGAGGGACCTCCACCCACTGCTGCGCATGGCTCTGCAGTGTTGGAGAGCAGCCCTGCAATATACCAAAGCGTCATCTGCGTATGCCGGGAATATATCTCTGCTGGGTACACCTTTACAAGGTGACCACTTGACGACGCGTAGACTAGCACTGTGGCTGGACTCAGCGGTTGCTACGATGGCGGACCTCTTTGGAGATGGGGTGTTATTGGACCACGACAATTTTGTAACTCGAGCACCGGCACACCTCTACCTCCTACATGCAGCATTGTTGCAATACGTCCGTACACACTGGCCCCACAGAGGCAGGAACCCCCCACAAATGACCTGGTTAAAACACTGTATTATATGGGGAGGGGCCGGCACCTCATTAAGTGGCTATATGTAGGGCTGCGCTCCCACACTCAAGTAGACTTGACATCGCTTCGCAATGCCTGGGAGGGTGACATTGGTAGGGCACTGGAGGGTAAAGAATGGGAGAGAGTGATGGAACACCCCAAAAAGGTGTCGCGGAATGCACGGTTCAAGTATATTCAAAATATGATATTACACAGGGCGTACCTAACACCCAGTACACTGGACAAGATGTACCCCACCACGCGACACCAGTGCCCTAGATGCAGGCTAGAGGGTGCGGACCTAGTGCACACTATATGGTCATGCCAATGAATTGGAGAGTATTGGGATTCGGTCAGACGCCACACAGCGGAAGTCACACACAGGGCAATACCTAATACAGTCGAGGGATGTATCCTGGGGTTGAGAACAGGCACTTCAAAGTATAAAGTGCAAAATAGGTTTATAAACGTGGCGCTCCTATTGGCAGTACGAGCTATCACCATGCGGTGGAAATCCAAAACCCCGCCCACAGCATATTCGTGGCATACGGAATTAGTGCAATGGGGAGGTGCGGAGAGCGCGGCGTTGAGACGAGAAGAGGCAAGGGGGCTTAGAAAGATCCCGATTGCGTTGGAATGGGATGTGATGCTGGAGGCGTGTAGGTCCTTGGTTATAGACTTCAATACTACTGTTAACACCACGCACAGGAGTGAATGAGTCCGGGACTTGGAAGGGCACGTACAGGAGAGAGGTCAATACGAAAGGTGTAGGGTATAGGAGATGATTAAGTAAGTGCTGCCAACAGACACAAGTGGCTTTCTGTGGACTCAGGACGAGAGGGAGGGGGGAGGGTACAGTACAGTTGAGGGTTTGTATATTAATTGTTATTAATTGTTAGGATGCGAAATGCTTCCACCACATACAGGGATACCGGCAAAGGTGGAATGTACTCATTCTGTTATTTCATAGATGGTCTGAGATGTCAACACTCACGTTGTGCGGGAAGTGAACTGTGTATACTACTGTGGAAACCCATGCATGTTCTTCTAGGGCAACAAAAGGAACTGCTGAACCATGTTGTAAGTAATACTGCATGACGATTGTTGGACATGACATACAACTGCAGACTGATGTACAGAATGTGGGAACCTGAAAATTTAATAAAAATATGTTTTTTTTAAAAAGGTGATGTATGATAGGCCCATAACAGTTTTTTAATTTCAGTCTCCCAATTCTCACAATGACTTAAAGCTATGCTAATACTGCCCACAATGACTCTATTAAAGCGTTCCACAGCACTGTTCCCTATGGAGAGGTAAAGGGAAGCATGTATCCACCCAATTTTGTTCCAGCAGAAATGTTTTTGAAAAATATTAGGCTCAAGTTGAGTGTCCTTATCACTCACTAAGGATTTAAGAACCCTTTCTCATAACAATACTTCATTTAAAATTGTGCCAATGCATCTGAGGTCACTTCCTTAAAAATGCAAAGCTCAGGCCATTTGGTGAATAAAGCCAGTAACATGACAATGTAGCTGGATATGGTATTGATGTTCACAATGGGACCAAGAATATCTACGGCTAAATCCTCCCACAGTCCTTCAAGACACTTGCTGGGACTCAATGGTGGTCTTGAAGTGACCATAGTTTTATTTGCATGCACACATTCATGACAAACTCTAACCATTCTTTTTCACTTGCACATCAAAACGAAGACACCAATACTGAGTTTAAATCATTATCTTGTTTTTGACAATCCCTAAAGGGCCTTCATGACTAATTTCTAATACTTTCTTCATCAAGCCAGCAGGTGGCACTACGCTCTCACCTCTCATTAAAAACATTTCTGTCCCAACATAGCTTATTCTGGAACTCCTAAAATTGCTTGATTCCTTTGATTCCTTCTTCTATACTTTTATTTTTGGCCACCCATTAGATAAGTAATCACATTCATTGTTTAAAACTGAGTCCGAATTTCACCCTTCCAATCATTCTTCCATAGATATACCTCCACCACAGCTACAGCATAACTTTTCCATATGTCTTCCATTGCATTTGAATCACTCATTAGTGGTGCTCGGCTCAAAAAATCAGCAGTCTGATTTTTCACATCAGGAACATAATCATCCTATAATTGTAATGAAGTAGATGCACAGACATTTCTGCCAATCTTGGAGTAATGACATCCATGTCAGCAGCAGTAACAACTTTAGTAAGGGGTTTGCGATCTGTTCTAGCAACAAATTGGGAACCACACACATAAATTTACCAATCTGCCAAATGCTACTATTTAGCTTTCTATAGTTTAATATTTATCTTCCACAGGGCTGAGGGAGCGAGAAGCAAATGATATTGTATATTCAACATTGTACTTATCACGTTGAGACAACACTGCCCCAGTACCTTTAAAACTGGAACTCGTGGTAATGATGGTAACATTATTATGGTCAAGATCCTGGATCGGGATGGCTTTACAGATATCATTCTTAATGCTGTTAAAACAATTGATGGACTTCTTCCTAAACGAATGACACGCTGCTTTTCAATAATTGCCTCAAATCAAATGTTTTGGTAGGAAAATCCTTCACGAATTTAGAATACAGTTCAGTTAATCTTAAGAATGATCTCACAATAACTATACCCACTAGAGTGAGTGCAATAGTAGGGAAAGTGATGGATAGTGGAGCGGTAATTTGACTATTCCCACTCCATTGAGTGCAACAGTCGGGAATAGTATTTAAAAATTAATTATTAAGTAAGTCAAATTAATTTACCAACCACACTGTACCCCTCTTCCAATAAAACCCCCACAAAAAATAAACACATACCCTAATTAAATATAAATAAATTAATTAATTTTAATGATAAACTAATTTTTTATGAATTAAACAAAAATTGCTCCCCACCCTTTACCCATATAAGCCCCACAACCCACACCTAAAATTAATTACACAAATGCCATATTTAATTTTCAAGTAATTAACAACAAATTATTAATTAATTAAACATAAATTACTTCCCACCCTTTACCCCTATAAATCCTACAACCCGCACCTAAAATTATTTACACAGTTTCTGTAATTCATTTTCAATCAATTAATTATTATAAATTAACAACTAATTATTAAATAATCAAAAATAAATGACTTCCCACCTTTTACTTCTATAAACCCCACAACACGCACATAAAACAAATTACACAATTACCATAATTAATGATCAATAAATTAATATTAATTTTAACAACCAATTAATAATGCATTACAAATAAATTACTTCCCACAATTAACGCTATTAAATCTAAATTAAATAAATGAAAAATAATCATTATTTATTATAATTAAATTACTTCCCGCCCTAGTCCCATCTAAACCCACAACCCGCTATGGAGCAAAAAAATGTAAAATGTAATTAAAATAAAATTCATAACTACTAAAAATGTAACACATATATTAAAAAACATAAACAATACTTATACAAAAAAAATCACATACATTTAGAATATAAACTAAAGTACATAACACTAAGGGGCCGATTCCGATCCGGTAAAATCACCGTCCGTACGACTCGCATCTGGAGCCGTTTCCGTACGACTCGTACAGACGCCGTACGACGCGACGAGTACGATCCCGACCGGGGTACCAGGACGCGAGTCGTACGGTCCACGTCAGGTAAGGGCGATTCGTATAGAAAAGCGCACAATCACATACACACCGTACGGCGCGTACACCCCATGATCGCAGGGGTACGCGCCGTACCCCTGCGAACATGGGGGGTATGTGCCGTACACCCAGCGTACATGGGGTACGCACCGTACACCCAGCGTACATGGGGTACAGTGCATACCCCATGTATGCCGGGTGTACGGCACGTTCCCCCCATGATCGCAGGGGTACGGCGCATACCCCTGCGATCATGGGGTGTACGCACCGTACCCGGGGGGGGCGTTCCGTACCTGTTTCGGGGCGAACTCTGCTTTTACGGCTGTTTTCCGCTCCCGTAGGAAAAGGGTTGTACGGTGCGTACCCTACACGAATCGTACTTGCCGGTTCAGTAAAATCAACCGCAAACCGTACAGATGTCGCGTACAGTGGGTTCCGAGGGAGATTCGTACGGGGATTTCATTCGTACGGTACGGCTCCTGGTACGGATCGTACTTCGACGTTCGTACGGGGGACGTTGCAGGGTACGATTCGTACGGGAAAAACGCTCCGAACGGCAATTCGGAGCGCTTTTCACCAGATCGGAATCGACCTGTGTGTAAAAAAAATCAACATTTTAAACATCGCATTTTTTAATACAATATTAATAACTTCTATATCTTTAAAAACGATATTTCTTACCTTAAATTCTTTATTCTTGACCACAATATTCTTTTTTTAAAGTTCTTTATTAGGTATATTATCTTTCATTTTCATATACATTTCAAAAATCAAACACAATAAAGCCTCCTTGCACTTGAAGCATGTCCCACCCCCTCCCAGCCCTTGATCCACCACAAAATTGTCTTGCTTATTTGGGCAACAAAAAGAAAGCCTGTCAATGTTTAGCACATAATTAGTTAATAGTTACGCAAGAAATATAGAAAAATCAAAAGCGGACGGGCACCCAAACTGCCTAACCTAAACTGGGTTCACTTGTTCCTTCAAACTCATTAGTTCACAGCCTGATAGGGGCCCAGATTTTAGTACCTCTCCTTCGGGCTCTATGCCCCCTTTGCTCGTATACCGCCATCTCACTTTGGTATACCGCAAGGTGTCTACCCATCCATTGGTGCTCTTATGGTAGCTCAGGGTCTAACCAGGCAGTAGCCAGACAGAGCCTTACTACAGTCATACCTGTGAATAAAAATATTTGGGTCGGCCAGGGCACTTCCAGGTCGGTCACCCCTAAGACTATCAACTGAGGGGTTAGTTCGATTTCTAATCCCAACTGCTCTACCAGCAGCTTAGCGATCTCTGCTTTAAAAAAATTGAGCTTGGGACAGGTTGCAAACATGTGAATGCTGTCAGCGGCAAGGAGACTACAGCGTAAACAGTAAAGTTCAGAAGTCCCCCCATTTGAATATCCGTGCAGGGTGCTGTACTCGTTAAACCAGGTTTTAAAACACTGGACCTGCAAATTGGCAGCAAAGAAAGCTGTTCAAGCCAGATGGAGCGAGTCTTCACACTCTCCGGTGCCAGCCTGTAAAAGGTCCTACCAGTGGTCCATGTGTTTTGTACGATCGTCCACCATTTCCTTTAACAGTTTATATATAGCAGTCTATGTAGGTGGAGACCTCAGTAATACATCTATCAAAGTGACCCTGGAGAACTCGGCCGGTGCCCCTGCCTTTTTAGCCAAAAAGTCTTTTTTTTGTAAGTATTTAGAAAATGTATTATTCCCTATACCGTATTTATCCTTGATTTTTTCGAAAGGAAGTATCCCCCTTCTGCAACAAGGTCCCCAATTTTCTTCAACCCCCTCCTGTCCCAATGTTTCATATAACATGCCTGAAAGAAAACTGGGAGTAAGTCATTGTTATACATGGGAGTGTAACTGTGTATCCGCCCCAATCCAAACTTCTTCCGGACTGCTGTCCATACCTTAAAAGCACCTATCAGAATCTTGAACTTAACCCTTTTAAAATACGCAAAGTCAATATGGCGCGTGAGACACCCTCTAGCCTCTGTCCCTAGTATTAATTTGTCTATGGAGAAGGAAGGCTCTATCTCTAGTTTCACTCTTTCCCTTGTTAAAAAGCCTGCCATCTGCTGTAACATTGCCGCCCAATAATATAATTGAAAGTTAGGAACGGCCCATCCTCCTCGATCTCTTGGGAGGGTCAGAAATTTGAAGGCTATTTGGTGGGCATTGGGTGGCCCATAAAAACCCAGATATCAGCCGGTTCAGAGCTTTATTTATTTTATTTTTATTTTATTACACTTATAATGCGCTCAGCTACACGCAGTGGGTTTCCCGGCACCAGGGATAGACTCAAGAAGAAAACTAGCAGTATAGAGAACACATCCAGAGACTGACGATTGAGGCATTACTGCTGGAAGAGCCAAGTTTTAAGACCTTTGCGGAAACGGAGAAGATTACGCTCCAATTTCAAGGTCATTGGTAAAGCATTCCACATCTTGGGGCCCAGATGGGAGAAAGAACGACCTCCCATTTTGACCAACCTGAACCTGGGAACGCTGAAATCACCATGTCCAGAAGAGCGTAACTCACGGCCGGGTTTGTAAGCCTGGACAAGGCTCTGAAGGTATTTAGGGGCTGAGCCTTGTTTAATTTTAAAAAGATGACAAAGAGCTTTAAATTTAATCCGGTTTACAACTTTCAGCCAGTGGAGGTCGTGAAGTGCTTGTGAAGCAGAAACCCTTCTGGGAACTTTGCGGAGAAGACGTGCCACAGCGTTCTGAATAACTTGGAGCTTCTTAATAGTTTTCTGGTCGGCTCCAAGGTATAGAACGTTCCCGTAGTCCAGGCGCGAGATGACAAGCGCCTGTACAACGGTTCTCTGTGTTGATGGAGGTAACATCCAGAGGATCTTTTGAAGCCATTTTAGGATGACAAAACATGTTGAGGCCATCTTTACGGCCTGCTGTCTCATGGTGAGATTTTCATCAATGAGGAAACCAAGGTTTCGGACAACCGCCACGGGCAGCGGGGTAGGTCCCATCTTGACGGGCCAATGGTGAGGGCCCCAGAGGTCCTTCCCCTTCCCCAGTATCACCACCTCAGTTTTGTCACCGTTTAGCTTCAAGAGTTTTTTTTTCATCCAATCGGATACTCGTGTCAGTCCTATATTAAGTGCAGAAATGTCATTACTCGTTTTATTTGATAAAGAAAAGATGATTTGAGTGTCGTCAGCATAAGAATACAAACTAAGGCCAGCTTCTTCGATAAGTGTTGCAAGGGGTTTCACATAAACATTGAACAGGAGAGGACTAAGTATGGCTCCCTGAGGGACTCCATGCGCTGAAGGACAAACTGTAGAAGAGGCAGAAGTAGAGAACACCTGAAAGGTGCGACCACTAAGGAAGGAAGCCAGCCAAGCCAGAGCCGATCCCTCGACTCCCAGGGAACGGAGGTTTTCAATAAGAATGGAGTGAGACACAGTGTCGAATGCCGCACTCAGATCTAATAAGATGAGGGCGCAAGTCTGACCCTGATCAACACTGTGTCGCAAACTCTCAGTGACCCCCAGGAGTGTGGTCTCGGTCGAATGGTGAGCTCTGAAACCTGATTGGGACGGATGGAGAAATCCCGAGTTCTCTACTAGGTGAGCAAGCTGCTCATTGATGTGCCTCTCCAGTATCTTAGAAAAGATAGGGAGGAGTGAGATGGGCCGGAAGTTGGAAAGATTGGCCACATCAGCTCCAGACTTCTTCAGTAGAGGGACAACCATGGCATGTTTCCACTCCTGTGGAACAGTAGATTTCAGTAATGACTGATTTAAGAGGTGCATTAACACGCGGTGTGGCTCAGCCTCAAGTTGTTTCAGTATTTTGGCCGGTAGGGGGTCGCGCGGGGAACCAGATTTAACACTGTTAAGGCAGGAGGAAAAAGAGATATCATCAAACAGTACCCAAGCAGTAAGCTTGTTTGATATCGTAGAAGGAGTCAATGGTTTTGGCACCAATTCAAACAGTGGCGAATCGTCAGAGTCATCAGAGTTAAGTGAACTATAAATGCGTTCCACTTTTGCAATGAAAAATTCAGCAATTGCATCACATTTGGCCTTATCAAGAGCGGGTGGGGGTGGTGCCTGATTTGCGCCCGTAAGATTTTTCACCACTGAAAAAAGGGTGCGAGAACAGTTTTGTGCAGTCGTGATCGTATTAACAATAAAAGCAGCTCTAGCCATTTTACAATGATGGTGATATTTCTTCAGATCTTCCTTGTATGCCTTTTTACAAGAAGGCGAATAGGAGCGCCTCCATCTCCTTTCCAAAGCCTTACAGCTGGATCTCATGCGTTTTAATTCCTCAGTAAACCAAGGAGCAGGAGAACGATGTGAAGAAGTAAGTTTGAGTGTCAAAGGAAGAGACTCATCAATGGCAGAAGTCAGCCAAGTAGATACTGCAGTGTTTGATTCGTCAACTGATGGCTTAATGACAGGCAAGGTGTCTATCAGATGCTTATTAAAACGAATATACTCTTTTTTACTACCATTTTGATGGATGGAGGAAAGCATCCTAGGAAGAGAGAAATGGACAGCAAAATGGTCGGACCATTCCAAGGGACGGGCAGGGGAAAGGCAGTCATACGAAAGGTTGGAGAGAACTGGATCTAGTAAGTGACCAGCGACATGGGTAGGCCCCCTATTATGTAGGTGAATGTTGATGGATTCTAGCTCCAATAAACACTGTTTGCTAACCTTACATTGCACATCCTCGAAATGTAAGTTTAGGTCGCCAAGAATAGTAAAATTTGCAGCCTTCAAGGATATAGGGGCAATGGTATCTGCGAAGGCGGATACCCAGGTATTTGGATTGCCAGGAGGTCGATAAATCAATAGACCGGATAGGGTGAAGTTAGGATTGATCGCTAGCCTGAAAAGTCCGGCTTCGCAGCCAACTAGCGGTAGGGCTTCAAATTTACAAGTATAGTTGGAGTTGAATATTATGGCAATGCCACCACCTATACCTTTTTCCCTATCCATCTTAACAATACTAAAGTCATCAGGGACGGCCATGGCGATGTCGGGGCCTGAGCTAGCATGAAGCCAGGTTTCAGTAAGAAACAAGGCATCAGGATTTTCCTCCGTTAAGAAATCAAAGATGTTATCTTTATGCTTGGGGAGCGACCTACAATTTATGCTCCAAAAATTGAGTGTCTTGTTGGAGGAAAGGGATTTAAATACTCTCGATCCTCCCCTGGAATTTCCACGTTTATGTGCGGGTTTCATAGATTTACATGCCTTCATATTACATGTTCTGAAATTGCACTGTGAGCATCTGAAATTATTTTGTGGCAAAATACATTTAGTACAGAGTATCGAAGATATGTGTCCCAATGATTTCAGCTCCTCACCTGTATACGTAATACGTAACCCATTTGGCGCGATAGGACATGTAGGGGGAACTGAGTGGGTAGCCCCTAGGCCCGTCCTGGCGTGGACAGGCGTAGACGGGCTCACCTCTGGCGCACCTCCGGCGCGCCAGGGGCGCGCACGCTGCGCGTAAACGCTGCGCGCCAACATAGCAATCCTTAATTAGGGTGTGGTAAATATTCAGCAAAAAGACTAGAGCCCTCCCCAAGATGGTGTCTTGGGAGCGTCACTAGCCTCGAAATTCCCCTACAAAGATGGCGGTCGAGTATGCAAACACCAGAGCACAAGCTAACAAAGTGCTGTGTGGATGTCAGAAATGTGTGCAAACAAGCGTAAATGATCTGTAGCAGTATGCAGGTAAATATACAGTAAATATAAGTGATAAAAGCACAAATTTAAAAGTTGAGCGTTTTTAAAAAAATGAAATGCAAAAAATGCCGGTCGGCACTCCAGCAAGCAGCCTGTCTCCTCTGAAACTAAAGCGCTAGTGAAAGTACAACGCAAGCTTCTCTCCCCCTTAAATAGGATTTGCCAAATATTCAGCAAAAAGACTGGAGCCCTCCCCAAGATGGCGTCTTGGGAGCGTCACTAGCCTCGAAATTCCCCTACAAAGATGGCGGTCGAGTATGCAAACACCAGAGCACAAGCTAACAAAGTGCTGTGTGGATGTCAGAAATGTGTGCAAACAAGCGTAAATGATCTGTAGCAGTATGCAGGTAAATATACAGTAAATATAAGTGATAAAAGCACAAATTTAAAAGTCGAGCGATTTTAAAAAATGAAATGCAGAAAATGCCGGTCGGCACTCCAGCAAGCAGCCTGTCTCCTCTGAAACTAAAGCGCTAGTGAAAGTACAACGCGAGCTTCTCTCCCCCTTAAATAGGATTTGCCAAATATTCAGCAAAAAGACTAGAGCCCTCCCCAAGATGGTGTCTTGGGAGCGTCACCAGCCTCGAAATTCCCCTACAAAGATGGCGGTCGAGTATGCAAACACCAGAGCACAAGCTAACAAAGTGCTGTGTGGATGTCAGAAATGTGTGCAAACAAGCGTAAATGATCTGTAGCAGTATGCAGGTAAATATACAGTAAATATAAGTGATAAAAGCACAAATTTAAAAGTCGAGTGTTTTTTTAAAAATGAAATGCAGAAAATGCCGGTCGGCACTCCAGCAAGCAGCCTGTCTCCTCTGAAACTAAAGCGCTAGTGAAAACCACAAGTTGTCAATCTCTAGGGAATGGCTCTGAAAAAATATAGGATCTTTGGTAAGAAGATCATCTTAATAGCATTGCTTCTTCCCATCCAGGTAAGTCCCAAATTGTTAATTCTGGCAAAATCGGTTTTACATTTTCAGAGCACTGGGTCCAAATTTAGCTCAACTATCTTCTCCACATTTGCTGTACCTGGCATTCGGGACTACTTGAGCGTCGTTTAATCTTGTCATGCCATTCATAACAATTTGCGTCTTGCTTTGATTAAGCTGGTAACCTGAGATATAACCAAAGTTGGTAGCTTACCTATCGATTTCCATGAGGGCATCCCTCGAGCTGGGGGTAGTAATCGGCAAATCATCAGCATAAGCTAAGATTTTTGTGTTCCCTCCAATACTATGCATTTCCAGAATACCAATGTTTTCCTCGATCTTCCGGATTAAGGGATCGATAAATAGGGCAAACAGCAAAGGTGAACAAGGGCATCCTTGATGTGTACCTCGAGTGATCTTAATTAAATCAGGCATATCGTCCATTGCCGCTACTGGATTCGATACATGGTTTGTATTGCTCTTATAAATACACTACCCAGCTCTTTCCTCTCCTATAAAAAAGGCCAGGGGACCCTATCAAAGGCCTTCTCTGCGTCTAACAGAATCAGCACCTTATGGTCTCCGGCAATCTTTGAAGAGTCAAATAAAGCGACGGTTCTCTGGATATGATCGACTGTACAACGCCCAGGGACGAATCCGTGTTGGACCGGGGAAACCAACATATGAATTACTTTAGCCAGTTGACCAGCTAAGATTTTAGCATAAATCTTAATATCGCTGTTAACCAACGTAAGATCCCAGTTCGTTAATGGGTTTGCCCTTTTTTGGGAACACTACTATGTTGGCTGACTTCCAAGATTCGGGGGCTGCCCCCCCTGATTGCCCACTTAAAAATATTTCCCTCATGAATTCCTATAGGCAGGGTGCACATTTTTTATTAAATTCACCCGGGATTGAGTCCATCCCAGCCGCTTACCCTGTGGAAAGTGAGTCAGTAGCCCTCCTTACGTCATCCTCTGCTATAGATGCCTCTAAGCCCTCCTTTTCCTCAAGAGATCGGAGTTCCCCTGACAGGTCCATTGAATGTTCATCTATTGCTTTGTCCTCACAATAAGTGTCTTTAGTGTAAAGCTGCTGATAGAGCCTCTGAAACGAGGAGGGCACTGCAGTAGGGTCAGAGATTAGGCCGTCGATTGGGTTTCTGATTTGAGAATACCCCCTGAGCAATCTGGAGGCAAACAATATCAGCCATCAAAAATTGAACATCAACATTGATTCAATGTTTTTTCTGCCGGTTATTTAGGCCACATATATTTATAGAGGCTATTCTTAGCTTGCCCATTCACTGAGGTGTTGACTTTCCATTGCACCCAAACATTCTATTGATTACACTTTTAGCCCAAGAAAGCTTCTTTGGATCAACCCACCCAACACCCTCTGACCCCTTCCATGGGCAAAAAAGGTCCAAAAACGCTTGTGATGCCTCCTGTATTCGGCAGCTGCCCCCAGCCGCTTTCCCTCTAGACTTAATCAAATAAAAAAGAAGTGGAACCCCAAAAGAAGTAAAAAAGCCCTAAAAATAGATCTAAATAAGAAGGAAAATACAACACAAGCTAAACAAATTCGATACCCTTGAACCCTTCAAGGAGACCTGAGTTCAACTATTTCTCTATCTTCAGGAAATTTCCTGCAGGTACTCTTAGGCCTCTATTTCTGAGGAAAACACCCTGATGATTCCCTTATAAATGACCTTAAGTTGTGCGGGACTCATTAGGAATACCTCACTGCTTAATTTCTGAAAGGGGGGGAGTAGCTGACGTAGCCTCTATCTCCTCCCCACCGTAGTGTGGCAGAAATCAGGCCCAATGAGGAAGGTCTGTCCCTCTGCTGAACGCCTGGCCTCGGTCCTAGCTTTGTCAAAGGCTGCCTGTCTTAAAAATAAATTGCAAAAAAAGATAAGGATGGCTCTAGGTTTGGGATTCTGATCGCTTTGTCCCTCTCTCTACTACAGCATCAGAGGGAATTGGTGCACCATCTGCACCTCCGCATCCCAGTCCCAATGCATAAGTTCCAGGAAGGCCCCCTTAAACAGCCGTAGGACAAATCCACAAATATCATTCCCTTCTGCCTTCTCTTCAATGCCCAAAAGTCTCAAGTAACTCCGCCACTGGCGCTTTCCAAAGTCCTCTAGTTTCCATAACAGATCTGTCATTCTTGCTTTGTTCGAGGTGGCTTGCTATTCCGTAGACACGGCCCCTGCTTCCAGTACTACCACCCATTCCGCTAGTGTTGTTGTATGTTCAGCAATCTCGGAGAAGGCCTTCTTGACTTTTCTAATGGCTCCGTTCAGTTTTTTGTCGCCAGATGAGCCCTCCTATGCTTCTGTCGTGCTTCTACCTGCATCTGTTTAAGAGTAGTATAAATTAACCCCATTGAAGGAGAGGGTTCTATTTTGGATTTAGGTTCTGGGAAAGGTTTGGCAGCTTCAAGTTGTACTTCGACATTCTCTATCTCCCCAGCTTCCAAACCAAAATGAGCAGTTGAATAATCCCATTTCATCTGACTCAGACGATCCAAGTATGAGCCTCTACACTTCCCGCCCAAGCACTTCTTTTTTTCCGACCTGAGGCTCGCTTCTGAGTTGTTAGTTTTAAAGTTATGGCTGTCAATGTCCCCTTTAGAGGTTTCCAAATCCAAATCTGTGCCCCCATTATTGCTAGTGTTAGAGAAATCAGATTCCTCTGTCAGAGAATGAAATTTGTCCCCCTCCGGGGTCCTGGCAGTCTAAGCATGGGCTCTAGCACTGTTTAAAGTGATTAAATCTAAAGAGTTCTCCACTCCAGATTCCCCTTGCATTGATGGGTCTTTCAGCTCTGGCCGGCTCAAATCTGCCCCATCTACAGCCCGACTCTCCAGCGGTAGTTCCAAACTATTTGCCATGCTGCCTGCCCCCTGTGATGTCTCTGGAAACTCACTGACTCCTTGCAGACCTTAGCGCTCACTCCAACCTTGCCTATCTCTTTCTTTCCACCAGCAGGACTGCAGCCAGAAAACATCCCAGGGACCATGGGATGCTTTGGTCTCGTTACAGGCTCCTAGGGATGCTGATCACTTGCTTACTTTTTGCCGCTTGTCTCCTCCTCCTCGAGGCCAGCAGTCTAAGCAGCCTCTGTGCTTCTCCGATCGGCTGGCGTCTTCCGGACAGGCAGCGGCGCACCTCCAGCTGCACCGCTCTCTGTGCGTTCCTTCAGAGGTATGGTTTATTTGGGAGACATTCTGGCAAGCAGTGGGAAGAACCTGTCTCTTGCCAAGGGTGCCAGGAGCTGAGCGATTTCACGGGCCAGCAGGTACGATCTTTGTTTTGCTCCGTCTATGCCAAGATAAATTCCTTTTGCCGTAAGAGCCAGAAGTGCTCCGATTCCTGTATACGGCCTCATCCGGTTATTCCTTGTATTGTCAATACATTTTGGGGTTCATTCTTAATTCTGCTTGTGAGGGGAAGCGGCTCCCGCAGAAGTGACAAAGCCACTATTTTGCTGACCACAATATTCTTGCTGTCGATATTTCTGAATCAAGATATTTCCAACTCTATATATTTGTAGGTCGACATTTCCAACTCGATATTCTGTCTTAGCACCATGTATAGCAACTAACAAATACATTTTTGGAAATATACCTTTCTAACTAATTTCATGACCCAAACAAGTCAAAGAATTAACAGTGAATCTGCATTTCATTAACTCCGCTGTAAAACCTTCTTCGCTAAGTATGCACAGTACTTCTTTGAGTCTACACGTCCACAATAGGAGCTGTCTTCATGAAACCGGCTTTACAGTTATTCACTTACTCTGAGCGATCCCTACCTGGTGGATCTCCACGCTACCAGCCAACCCCAGGTTATTACAGTCCTGATGAGACCCTTCTATTCCTTTAAGCATTGAAACGTCGTCGACATATGTCTTCTATATATTTTTTGATACCTTGATTCATTTCCTGTGTCTGTTACTGTACTGAATATGAACTGCTGTCTTTGATAAACAAAAACCAATATACCGTTGATATATCCAATTTTTCTTCACCGTGTTTTCCTTTGCTTTGTTTCGGTTCTCTTCACACCTGGGGTCTATCCATTCTTTTTCATCTCTTTTTTTAGAGAAACTTTTTATCACTCACAAATTGTTGTTTTCTTTAATTAATTTAATTTATTTATTCAATGGATTTGTTGAATATATATATATGACTCAAATAAAGCTTGGTTCAGATGAATTGTAGCTATTTACTAAATACTGGTTGTTTTTCAACCATTTAATAAATGTTAATGCTGATGGAATAAAAATATTGGCATAAAAGATTGATTCTACACAGGAAGATCTGTGCAACTATCATTTGTCTTTAGAAATGAGTTCCATGTGAATACTTATTCCAAGGAAAACTTGACACCCATGTTCATGGTCCAGGGAGGACCCGGCCTGGCAGTTCGGTCTGGATTGTTCCCATGGCGCACAGGGTCAAGACTGATTTGCATATGGCTGGGCCCAAACTGGGGTGGAGTAGTGGGAAAAAGAATGATGGATTTAACACAGATCTTTTGACTGGGGGAGAATGTTTGCATTGTCAGCATTCCGTCCATCATTTGTTTGCTTTAACACTTTTTGCCCTAAGTGGGATGGGTATGCCCTGACATGGGTCCCTTGCTCACTGTGCCACTGGATTCAAGCTATCCAGGCTGAAGAAGGGTGACATACCCTGAAACCGGTACCAGGATGCTTTTTTCTGGTCCAGGGAGTACCTGGCCTGGCAGTTCGGTCTGGACTGTTCCCATGGGGCACAGGGTCAAGACTGATCTGCATATGGCTGGGTCCAAACTGGGATGGCGTTGTGGGCAAAAGAACGATGGATTTAACCCAGTACTTTTGACTGGGGGAGAATGTTTGCATTGTCAGCATTCCGTCCATCATTTGTTTGCTGTAACACTTTTAGCCCTAAGTGGGATGGGTATGCCCAGACGTGGGTCCCTTGCTCACTGTGCCACTGGATTCAAGCTAGCCTGGCTGAAGAAGGGTGACATACCCTGAAACAGGTACCAGGATGCTTGTTTCCGGTCCAGGGAGGACCTGTCCTGGCAGTTCGGTCTGGACTGGTCCCATGGGGCACAGGGTCAAGACTGATCTGCATATGACTGGGTCCAAACTGGGGTGGCGTAGTGGGCAAAAGAACAATGGATTTAACCCAGATCCTTTTACTGGGGGAGAATGTTTGCATTGTCAGTATTCCGTCCATCATTTGTTTGCTGTAACACTTTTCACCCAAAGTAGGGATGGGTATGCCCAGACGTGGGTCTCTTGCTCACTGTGCCACTGGATTCAAGCTAGCCTGGCTGAAGAAGGGTGACATACCCTAAAACCGGTCCCAGGATGCCTGTTTCCAGTCCAGGAAGGACCTTTCCTGGCAGTTCGGTCTGGACTATTCCCATGGGGCACAGGGTCAAGACAGGTCTGCATATGGCAGGGTCTAAACTGGGGTGGCGTAGTGGGCAAAAGAACAATGGATTTAACCCAGATCTTTTGACTGAGGGAGAATGTTTGTATTGTCAGCATTCCGTCCATCACTTGTTTTCTGTAACACTTTTCGCCCTAAGTGGGATCGGTATGCCCAGACGTGGGTCCCTTGCTCACTGTGCCACTGGATTCAAGCTAGCCTGGCTGAAGAAGGGTGAAATACCCTGAAACCAGTCCCAGGATTCTTGTTTCCGTTCCAGGGAGGACCTGGCCTGGCAGTTCGGTCTGGACTGTTCCCATGGGGCACAGGGTCGAGACTGATTTGCATATGGCTGGGTCCAAACTGGGGTGGCGTAGTGGGCAAAAGAACAATGGATTTAACCCAGATCTTTTGACTGAGGGAGAATGTTTGTATTGTCAGCATTCCATCCATCATTTGTTTGCTGTAACACTTTTCGCCCTAAGTGGGATGGGTATGCCCAGACGTGATTCCCTTGCTCACTGTGCCACTGTATTCAAGCTAGCCTGGCTGAAGAAGGGTGACATACCCTGAAACCAGTCCCACGATGCTTGCTTCCGGTCCAGGGAGGACCTGGCCTGGCAGATCCGTCTGGACTGTTCCCATGGGGCACAAGGTCGAGACTGATTTGCAAATGGCTGGGTCCAAACTGGGGTGGCCTAGTGGGCAAAAGAACGATGGATTTAACCCAGATCTTTTGACTGGGGGAGAATGTTTGCATTGTCAGCATTCCATTCTTCATTTGTTTGCTGTAACCCATGTTCACATGGTCATAAGGGTTGCTCTTGTTTTTGTTTACGAAACAAACATAAGACAAAAGGTTTGCCTGAATATGACATTCTGTCGCACGCAGCTTTCCTGCTAAGACTGACCATACCATTTTTCACTATTCAGGAGGCAAGAGAGATGTAGCTGTAAGGATAACTCAGAAGAACATTGTGTAAAAAAGACACATATGCTGTAAAATGATGAAATGCAATATTAAGGATCAAAACATGCATAATTATTCTTGAGCCCATTAACATCCTTAGGTGTATCCTATGTGCAACAAGAGAGTTTAAGCACATCAACCAAACCCAGGTAGTTGAGAAAGCAAAATAATTAATGGTTCAAATTAAACACATGAATAACACAAACATGCTGGATGAAATCAACATAATTTGTTTACAATGAATGTGTGAAGTAATGCCGCGGTATTTCTCCCCGCAGCGAATCACAACGCGGTCGTTACAATGGCCGTGTTGTGATTCCGCATATTATTACCCCGCAAGTCGGAAGAACGACTTGCGGAGGGGGAGCACTGGATGTTGGAATAGTATAATTTACTATTCCAACTCCAGTCAGTGCGGACACTAGGGAAGGTGTTGGATTTTAAATCCAACACCTCCCCTCCCCCCACCTCCGCAAGTCATTGTTCCGACTTGCGGAGTAATGGTATGCGGAATCACAACGCGGTCGTTGTAACGACCGCGTTGTGATTCCCTGCTGGAAGAAAAATTTGCAGTAAACATTGTTTACCGTTTACAATTGCTCTATTTCCTTTGGGAATTAGTATAAGACATAAAGTAGTTTATCCTTTCCTTTGGTAAATGTAAGTGGACTGGAGGAAGTTAAACTACATAAATTATTTACTACTATAATGCTATTATAAATTATTCAATTAAGTGACTTTCCCAATTCACACATATGTCCAAATGCCAAACCTGTTGTTTTCAATATACATAGTTGAAATTTGATTTTGCGCCTTGCTTATGATTGGGCGGATTGATTGTCCATCTTTCTTCCCTTCTCCTGATTTCATGGTTATACTCACTTTTATTGTGTTTGTCCTGTCTAGGAGCCTTTCCCACTGCATACTGAAAGAGAATCTTTAGGTATGGAGCCTTAGACAGGAAGGTATATGTTTCCACTTTTTCGTTCAATGTTTCCTTTCTCCAGGAGTGTGCTCTCTTTTTCTTCCCGTAAACCTGATGCTTCCTCTCCACCCTACTCCTCATGCTTTCCGTCTTGCATCCCATCCAGAGTTTTTCTTTTTATACTTTTTTTTACCATGGCCTGGCAGCTGGAAAGTGCTACCAGGCAGCTTTCTTTCTTTTTTGCATGCTATTTCATTCCTCTTTTTAAAAAAAAATCTGCCTCATTACATGGGTAAATAAGTAATGTCTCCCTGCATTATGCCGCATGCATGCATCATGGCACCTGTAGGAGCATCACTGGCCATCTTGCATTAGACTGTAAACCGCATTCCGGGACTAACAGCAGTTTGATATGTGTACGCATGTGAGAAAGATCTGGGACATTCCTTCTAATTCGACTCTGGTCAATAGACCTTTTTAGTAGCCTGAATGGACAACAGGTTAACAACAAATACAATTTTAAGCTACAGTGTAATCATTAGGACCACACAATAAAAGTCTGAATCAGTAACTTAAGGTTAAAAGGTTTATTACAATCTCAAAGCAGACTAATAAAAATCAATCTGAAAAACATAATGTAAAAGTACAAAATTAGCAAAGGAAGACTGAAGCATCTTACAATTGTGGTCCTCAAAAGCAAAGAGCGTATAAGTATCTCAGTAGCAGCAATATAGAAAATAAGGATTTGATAGCTAGATGAATGGTTTTGATCCTTCTCCCCATACATGGAAAAGATTTGCAACATCTACCACACCCTACACTAAACTGAGGAGAGAAAACCTATTGAATCAAGGTAGCTAGAAAGGTGCCAGTATCAGAAGCTCTGTAGAAGTTCTATCAGTAAAGAATCATGTATAGCATGAAGCTACACAATCAGAGATGTCAAGAGAGGTCTGTACCTCTCCAAGTCTAAAGGGAATCAGGCTAACCCCAAGGTGGTTTGACTAATTAAAATACACAATGAACAATCAAGAAAACAATACCTCATACACATCATAATATGTTTCACAGATCCCAGAAAATAACTTGGCACCTTGAGCCCATAGCCAGTCTCAGCTTCCAAAGCATCCTTGGTTCCTCCCTTTCTCTTATAGATCCAGCTGGTAACACTACCTTTGATTGTCATTAAAATTATATAACCTTGCCAGTTCTTTCTCACCTCTCTATCTCTGAAATACAATGTGCTTTTCGCTAAATAACGATAGCCTTTAGTCTGCACTTGCAGAGGAGAAATATGCAGAAAAACAACTTTTACGCTAGTAAAAACCGTCTGGACTGCATGCCTTAGTCCAACAATTATTCTAACTTAACTTCTCTCTTTTAAAACATATTAGTTCTACAACCTACATATAATCCAATAAATGAAATATTTAATAATGAATCAAGCTATATTGTGCTGTACCCTTATATGTGGTGTAATAACTAATACATCTCATTTAAAGCAAAAGCAACCACTGGTCACAATTTATAACGAAAGTATTAAACAAACATATGATTCGTTCTCACTTATCCCTGCTGAATGCACTGCATTAAATGCATTTTAGCACACCACCTTACAATCTAAACTTATAAAAGATTAATATCAGCAATCCAGATGTTTCTGAAAAGAAAAAACATAAATGTGCACACACAAACACGTCAAAACACACAATATATGCACTTTCTATACCTTTGGTGAATCTCATCTCATTAGTATTATTGTGGCACACGAGTACGTAAGGCCAAGTGTGAATATATATGGCCTGGCAAAACGTAAAAGGATGGAGCTAAACTATGCTGCTCTACATGCAATGGAAAAACAAGCTTTGTTAAAAAAATAAAAAATTCCACGATAGCTCAGCATTTCTGAGCCACACTATATTGACTTTGCCAGTGCTTGCTCTCTCCTGCCACCCATCTTCAAAACCTCTCCTTTTGAATAGGCCACCCACAGCACCCGCAGAAAACAACATTTATAAACCACAGCACCGATTTTTCCTTTTTACAGCTGGATATCCTGCCCTCTGAGCAAAAAAGATTTTCCATCTGGGGTAAGCAAGATAAGCACCTCCTTGAGTGAAATATCTGGTCAATATCTAGGGAATTAGATTGTGTTTTTGCATAATGACACACAACTCTGCTAACAATCTGCTTACCCACCCACTCCATAGCCCCTTACATTCGATTTGCTCTTGGCACATGTGTTCACACAAGCATGACTGTGTCAAAGATTCACATCTCATCAGTACTTAATTTACACACAAAAAAGGAAGTGCCAGGGCCCTTGTCAGGAGCCCACAGGACCTTGCACCACCCACTGCTTGTGCCAACACCGACAATGACAGTACCTGTGTGCAAGTGTGCCAATTCAAACTATTTGAGGCCCCCAAAACTATAAGAAAGGCTTGGGCCGCAGGTATTAGTTGTTTTATTGTATATTGAATGAATAAATAACTGTTGTTCTGCAACAGTGGTTGCTGTCATAAGAGATGGTGTTAACACTTAAGTGCCGGTGTTGAGCACCAGAAACCACGGCTCAAACTAAGCACTGCATCTCATTCATCTCTGTTTGGAGCAGAATGTCAATCAAAGTTGGAAGTTTGGGTCAAATGCATTAGACTTCCAGGGCTATAGACCAGACATTTGCTAGCTACAATATATACTTCTACACTGCAGTCCCATGGCCCATGGTTGAGCAGGCATCTCTACTGCTAGCAGAAATACCCCGTCCAAGACTCACAACAGAGGAACAGGGAGAAACAGATGAGCCCGTCACACTCAAAGATATAAGAAGCACCATTGCACAGATAGTATCCAGGAAAGCTCCTGACCCTGATGGCTACCCCACAAAATTGTATGCCAAATATAAAGATATAGTAGCTCGTACCTATTAAAACTGTATGCGGAGGCATTGGTAACCGGCTTCTTCCCTGAGAAAATTGATCAACCTACCATAGTAGTGATCCCTAAGACCCAATCCTAGTCAGTCTCATGTGCAGAGTATCATCCTATCTTGCTTCTTAACGGAGAAGTCAAGATCCTAACAACCCTTTTGACCACGTGACTGAAACGCATCCTGAAGACCCTTATCCACACGGATCAATGCGGTTTCATGCCTCAGAGGAGTACTCTCCATTGCTTTCGACGGCTACATGTACCAGTGCTCCTTTGTCATGAGCACATGCTCAGAAAATCTCTCTGCTGCAGACAGCAGAGGGATTTTCCACTTGTTTTGCCTGGGGAGGTGGGGAAGAGCTTCCAAGACCTCCCCAGGCCTGTTTAGTGATTTCCTTGCAATGATGATCGCATGCATGGCACGTCAATGCTACGAAAATAAAACTTAGTTTCAGTTTCTCAGTTTTGGTGCTTGTGGAGCTATCTCAGCTCTACAAGCACCAAAACAGATGGGAGAGGTATCGTTGGAAAGGGAAGTACCTTCCCTTGCAAATGGTACCCTTCCCAAGTGGATCCCTGCTTGGGGATCGCTGCAGGAGGGAGATCTCTAAGCAGGGATCCACCCACTATGAACCAGGGAAGGGGGAGCGGCCCCTTGGGCAAGGGCCTTTGCTCCCCCATTTAATTTTGTCAGACAGCCTTTCTGCCCCCGGGGGTAGATAGGAGCAGTAGCCCCAGGGGGGCAGAAATCACCATAGACGACAGGGATTTTTTTTATACTCCCAGAATGGGCATGCCAAAGCCCCCACTCTACCCCTCAAAACAAGGAATAAGACTTCCCCCCCAGGAGGCATATGGGGGCAATAGCCCGTGATATGCCGCTTGGGGGGGCGGGGGAGCAGAAAGCCCACTAGGCACCAGGGATTTTTATTTTTCCAAAGTTCGGGGCGGGGACTGCCCAGAATGGGCATGCCAATGCCCCCACCCCCCCATAAAAATGCCACAGTCTTTCTGCCCCCCCTCAGGAGGCAGATGGGACAGAAGCCCCTGATCTGCCCCCTCCCCCCTCGGGGGCAAAAAGCCCAATAGGCCACAGGGATTTGTTTTTTTTATACATAGGGGTGGGGGTTGCCCAGAATGGGCATGCCAAAGCCCCCACCCCCTGAAAATTACCACAGTCTTTTTGCCCACCCCCGGGAAGAAGAAGGGGGTAATGCCCTCTTATCTGTCCCGTCGGGGGGGCACAAAGCCCACTAGGCACCAGGGATAAATGTTTTTCAAATTTCAGGGGGAGGCTGTCCAGAATGGGAATGTCAATGCCCCCAACCCTCAAAAAATGATGCCACTGTCTTTCTGTCCCCCCCAGGGGTCAGAAGGGACAGTAGCACCTGATGTGCAGAAAGCCCACAAGGCACCAGCGATTATGCTGACTTTTTTTTATACATAGGGGTGTGGGCTGTCCAGAATGGGCATATCAATATACCCACCCACCCAAACAAAATAGCCACAGTCTTCTGCCCCCCCCCTTGGGGGCATATCAGGGCAAAAACCTGGTGCCCCCCCAAAACCAAGTAGTTTTTTGTTAGAGCTAATTTTGAAGTCTCCGCAGTATGATTTGGGCCATTTCCTGTTGCAGCCACTATGCCTACCCACACTAGTCAGGTACCATATTTTTTGGGAGACCTGGGAGAACGCTAGGTGGTAGGAAATCTGTGTCAGCCTGGTGATCCTACAACTTTCCCACACAAAAATGTGAGAAAAAAATTGATTTTTTCAACAAAAGTTGAGGTTTGCAGGGGATTCTGGGTAGGAAATGTTGGTGGTTACCTTGCTGGACTCCCCCGGGTTTCTAGTTTTCATAAATGTGTGGGTTTGGTAGGTTTCCCTAGATGGCCGCAGAGCCCGGGGCCAAAAATCTAATAGGACCCCCCTTGCAAAACCAGGTTGTTTTGTGATAGGTAATTTTGATGTCGCCTCAATAGGTTTTGGGCTCTTGCATGTCGTGGGTACTTGACCCACCCATGCGGGTGAGGTACCATTTTTATCAGGAGACCTGAGGGAATGCTGGGTGGTAGGAAATATGTGGATCCATGTGGATTCCAGAACTTTTACACACAGAAATTTGAGAAAAAAATTGATTTTTTCAGCTAAATTTGAGGTTTGCAGGGGATTCCAGGTAGGGTGTCTAGATTTCAGAAATGTGTGGGTTTGGGAGGTTTCCCAAGATGGCCGCCGAGCCTGGGGCCAAAAACCCACTTGATCCCCCTTGCAAAACCAGGTTGTTTTGTGATAGGTCATTTTGATGTCTCCTCAATACGTTTTGGGCCCTTGCCTGTCGGGGGTACTTGACCCACCCACACAAGTGAGGTACCATTTTTATTGGGAGACCTGGGGGAATTGTGTGTAGGAGGAAATTTGTGGATCTATGCAGATTCCAGAACTTTCCCACGCAGAAATATGAGAAAAATTAGATGTTTTCAGCTAAATTTGAGGTTTGCAGGGGATACTGGGTAGGGAAATTTTAGGGGACCCACTCTAGCCATACCTTGCTGGACTCCCCCAGATGTCTAGTTTTACGAATGTGTGGGTTTGGTAGGTTACCCTAGATGGCCGCCGAGCCCGGGCCAAAAACTCATGAGACCACCCTGGCACAACCAGGTCGTTTTGTGATAGCTAATTTTGATGTCGCCTCAATAGGTTTTGGGCCCTTGCCTGTCGCAGGTACTTGACCCACCTACTCAAGTGAGGTACATTTTTTCTCAAAAGACAGTGGGGAGCGCGGGGTGGGTGGAAGTTTGTGGATCCACACAGATTCCAGAACTTTCCACCACAGAAATGTGAGGAAAATGCGTGTTTTTTTTTTATTGTGATGTTTGCAAGGGATTCTGGGTAAAAGAACCTGGTGAGAGCCAGGCAAGTCACCCCATCCTGGATACCACTGGGTGTCTAGTTTTCAAACATATAAAGGTTTGCTAGGTTTCTCTAGGTGCCGGCAGAGCTCGGGTTCAATATCTACAGCTAGGCACTATGCAAAAAAAGTGTCCGTTTCCACTGTGAAAATGTGGTGTGTCCACCTTGCGTTTGGGCCGTTTCCTGTCACGGGCACTAGGCCTACCCACATAAGTGAGGTACCATTGTTCTTCGAAGACTTTGGGGAATGCGGGTGGGTGGAATTTTGTGGATCTACGCAGATTCCATAACTTTCCAGAACAGAAATGTAAGGAAAATTTGTTTTTGTTTTTACAAATTTCGAGGTCTGCAAGGGATCATGGATAACAGAACCTGGTGAGAGCAGGACAAGTCACCCCATCCTGGATTCCTCTGGGTGTCTAGTTTTAAAAAATGTATAGGTTTGCTAGGTGCCGTCAGAGCTAGGGTTCAAAATCTACAGCTAGGCACTTTGCAAAAAAAGGGTCCGTTTTCACTGTGAAAATGTGGTGTGTCCATATTGCGTTTTGGGCCATTTTCTGTTGCGGGCAATATGCGCATGTGCTGTTGTCATCAAGAAGTCGCGATGGAGGAAGAGGACAGCCCGGG
The DNA here is from genome assembly GCF_964261635.1 of Lissotriton helveticus. NCBI lineage: Eukaryota > Metazoa > Chordata > Amphibia > Caudata > Salamandridae > Lissotriton > Lissotriton helveticus. The sequence continues at coordinate 456,694,530 of NC_136057.1, forward strand.
AGGCAGCAGCTCAGGTAAGGCGTTTTTAATACTTTATATTGTTTTTTTAAACTTGTATAACAATTATTAATAGGGCGGTGGGAAGCAGGTGGCGCGAAGCAGAGTGTGCGTCGTTTGTTTTAAACTCTGTGGCGCTCCTCATAGCCCCACTACGCCCACTACACCCAGGGTTAGCTGGCTACCTTCAACCATGACCCGGCCTGGATTTCAGGTTTGTCTTGCGATAGCTCCGGACTTCTAGGATTTGACTGAGGCCTCGCATAGAAGCAACCCGGCGATGTTGCATCAAAAATCTGCCTGCTTTAGGCTATCGCTCAACATCGGGAGAAAAATCCTCCGGAAAAGTTTCTAAGTCTGAAAGTAAGATTTTGACCGAGGTCTCCTGCTTAGTGTAGCTGGCCAGGGCTCTATCGCGGTCAGCCTCAAACGCTGACTTTGTCTGGGTCAAGAGTGACCATATGTCCCAAAGTGGCTCTATATGTTTTTAAGGATTATAAAATGTTTATTCTTTAAAATGTCATATCTCCGGTTCCCTACATTGGATTTTTGTCATTTTGATGTCTATTTGTTCATAAAAATATAGTCTAATTTTATAAATTGGAGTTTGATTTTTAATGTGTGTTGTGTCTTACTTATTTCATGTTGCGGTGCTTTTACATGCTTTATGCACCTGTCTTCTAAGTTGCGCCTGCCTGCTCATTGCCGGCTACCAAGGATTGAGCATGGAAATAATTTATTGAGACCTTGTCCGAACATTTTATTGTGTTTGTGGCCTTATTGCTAGTGGTAAGTCAATACTTATTACTACTAATGAACCACTTTCCAACATTTGGTATTCAGAGGTGAGTATCTGTACTTGTGTTTAAATTGCACCATACAGTAAATAAAGTTAAGATCTTTAAAAATCCTCTAAATTGACTCAAACCAAAACTTTTGATTTTTGAATGTTTTAACATTAGAACTAAACTGATTTTTAATCCACTTTTTTGATTTTTCTAAATTTGTTTTATTTTTGCTTTGTTAAGTTTTGTAACCCAACGATAGGGATACCATGGTGCTAGCTGTGGCTAACCTGATTAAAGTCACAGTGGCTGAACTTAGGGTTCAGTGTAGGGCTAGGGGGGGTAACTGCTACTTCCAAGATTAGGAAGGCAAAATTGATTAGGTCCCTTAAGACCTGGGCAAGATCAGTTCCAGAGAATCAAAAGGAGTGGGATATCGTCCCCTCCAACATAATTCAGGAGGACGATGATGATCCTAGTTCTTCCATTGCTTCCAGTACAAGGTTTGCCATTCCAACTGATGGGAGGAGGGGAGGTTCTCCTACACAGAACACAGGGATATCCTTAAGATAGAGGGTGCCAGCTCTATAAGAGAGAAAGCTGGACCTGGCTATAGAACAATGGAAGGACAAGACAGCAAGACAAAATGGTGGCAGTGATAATTAGGAAGAGAATGAGGTTCCCAGGGTTGGTGGGGTTGATCTCAGACTCCCCAAGGGAATAGTGCCCAGGTACACAGAATGAGACAACAGTGACAAATGGCGAACTGCATACGAGAGGGCCCTTGAGATGAGAGGGGTTGGCTCCAAGAATTAGGGTTCGCTCTGGTGAGAACTAATCTCTTTAGCTGGGAGGGTTAGGCTTCTGATCCTACAGGGGGAAAGCACCAAATCCTACAACCACATGACGAAATGCTTAGTTGAGAAATTTGGTTTGACCCCCAGAGCAGTGCAGAATGAAGTTCAGGGACACCCAGAAAGTGAACACACAGTCCTGGCTGGACTTTGTGTACATCTCAGAAAAGGCATTAAGTGGCTCGATTGAGGGTAACCAAGTAAACACTTATGAGAGGCTCTACAATGTAATCCTTAGGAAGCACATCCTGACTCATTGTGTAGAAGAGAAGTTACGCCATGACCTAGTGGATTCTAAACTGTCTAATCCGAGGGATTATCAGCGAATGCCTTGTAGGTTCTTTGATCCCTCAAAGTTGGAGAAGTGTTTTGAGTGTAATCAGCCAAGGCACAAAAGAGGAGATGTACAAAAGAGGAGATGCTGTCTGCACAAAGAAGCCATCCACTAGTGGGCAGTCCCAAGGGATTGCTATTGTAGGCGCTGGGGTTGAGATTGCGTCAGAGTTGGGACAGGGATTGACAGAGGCAACTTAGTGTCCTTGGGAGCGGGGTGGATAATGCAATGCATGCCTCCCAGCATGGAGAGGTAAAGGCAGAGGCCAAAAATCAATGGAACTGAGGTTGAGGTGCTGAGATATACAGGAACCAATGTGCCAATGATCACGGGAGAAGTTGGTTTCTCCAGGGCTGGTCATACCTGGTGTGTATCACCAGGTAACCTACGCAGACAGCACAGCCAAACTCCATCACATGGAACTGGTGAGTTTGGAATGCGGAAGTGTGACAGGCCCTAAGAAGGTAGCTGTGTCCCATGCCCCCCCCAGTAGACTGTCTACTGGGAAATGATCTTGAAGCGTCTAACTGCTCAGGGATGGAGGGAATGGTCTGTGCAAGGATGCTGAACCTCCCTGTGTGGGCATGTGCTGTGACCAGGTCAAAGACTATCCAGAAGGGACAAGCATACCAGGACAGGGGCAATGGGTTTGGTGAGCCAGCCCCAGGAACTCCAGAGGTGCTGCAGGAATCTGACCCCGAGGGTGAGGATCTGACCTCTGAAGGAATGATTCCATTCCATCCATGAAAGATCTATCAGATTTGGTAGAATTGTCAGAAGCTGGTGGACCTTCCAGAGAGGAGTTTTGTCAGGGACAGAGAGGCTGTAACACCCTTGAGAGCATGAGGCAGACCGCCTCAAGCCAAGAGGAGGGTATGACAGTGGATTCCACAAAGTCTACTGGGAGGAAGGGGTTCTCTACACTGAGGCCAGAAAAAACCTTGAGGACGGGCCCACCAAGAGGGTGGTGGTTTCCCAGAAGTACAGTGAATTCCTCCTGACCTTAAGTCATGATATCCCCTTGCAGGTCATTTGGGGCAGAGTAAGACTTGGAACCAGTTGGTGAACCATTTCTACTGGCCCCATAGGAATAGAGTGCGCCCAAAGGGCATCTATGTATCTATATATTTACATATACATATATGGATGCATATATTATTTAATATTTGTTTAATTATAAGATCCTGGCGAACATCTAAGAAGAGATTCTAACAAGAATTATTACAGTTCAAACCTTGTCCCCCTAGTTTTTGCGGGATGCAGTATCCGACACCAAAATCATTCCCTATAAAAAATGTATTTATAGGCTTTAATAGAGAGAAATAACAATTGACCCTTAAATTCCTGTTGATTTTAACATCTGCTTTGACAATCAATATGTAAAGCTTAATGTGTTTATCATAACTTTCATATTAAACAGGTCAGACCTATGACAAAAGAAATAATTTTTCCTAGTGAATCAATCAGGTTTATCAGCATAACAAATGACGGTCTCCTGTACTGAGCATAAGCTTTCCCACAAGTCATAGCATTACATAGTATCAACAAATTACATTTGGCAAAGCAAAATACTATCTCTTCTAAAGGGCCGTACATGAATTTTGAAACTGCACATCTTCTACACCCACAATTTGTCAAATGGGCTAACCAGCTAACCTGCACTAAAATCCTTACATGTTATGTTAATATGTGAGATTCCATGTAGGCTTTCATACAGAGTAATAGGAATCTATCCTTATATGGCTATTGTTTTGTTGCTTGTTGTTGGACTTGGCCCTCTCTCCAGGGTTACTCCCAAACTTTTTGCCTGCGCCTCCCATGTTTTCAGAATTTCGTTTTTGTTGGTACTGTGCACTTTACCACTGCTAACCAGTGCTAAAGTGCTTGTGCTCTCCCCTTAAGACATGGTAAAATGTGCCTACACCTCATTGGCACACTTAATTTTCTTGTAGGTCTCTAGTAAAGTAGTACTGCTCATACGTACTCAAGGCCTTTAAATTAAATGCAACTAGTTGGGCCTGCAGCACTCAATGTGCAGCCCACTAAAGTAGCACTTTAAAATATGTCTCAGAGCTGCCATTGCATGCTGTAGTGCAGTATTAAACTGCCATATCGACTTTGCTAAATAAGTCACCACTAATGTAGGCCTTAAAAAGCCCATAGGGCATAGTGCATTGTATTTAAAAAGTTGGAGATGTGGTTTTTATTTTTAAGCGTCCTGGTATTGAGAAATCCTCAAATAGTTTTTCACTAATGTGAGGTTTACCTCTCCCAAGGATAACATTGGGTTGCCATATTATATTTAATAAGTGCTAACCTTAGACTGGGAACAGATAGAAATGTCTAGTTTGAATTCAAATCAATTGTAATTTTAAATCCTCTTTAATGGTAAAATTGGATTTTAGGCCACAATGCTGATAAACCCACTCTAAGAAAGTTGACATTTTTCTGTCAAAACCATGTTGTGCCTGCTGCAATAGTCCTGGGTCACATGACTGTGAATGACGTAGTTGTTGGACTTTGTATATTCTTCCCAGATAATGAGACAAAGGGAACTAGGTGTTGGCAGGATAGGCAATCCTCCGTGGATTGCTGGGGGCACAGCTATTTCCCACCACGCCCTAAATTTCAAAGAGCTGCCTCTAGTTCATACACAAAGGAACCTGACACTCCTATTTTGTCACACAAGTATTCTTGGTGCCTTGACACAGTGGCGTAACATAGGCCGCTGCAGAGCGCCCCCCCCCCAGCACAGCATTGGCCTGAAAGCTCCTGGTTGAGTCCGAGGAGGGGGCTCTCCATGTAACTTGGTAACTAAGGTTTTGGTATGCCATGCCTTGACAGGGGAAGAGAAGATCATTACATAATCAGATGTGGAGGTAGCTTAAAAGATCTCCCCACTTCAAAGGCCGGCACCAGGTTTACATATTAGACCTTAAAAGCAACTCTCCTGGACCTGTTGAAGACTACAGAAGGACTGCATTGTGCTCAAAAGGACTTCCCTGCTGCTTTAGACCTGCCTGGTTCTTCAGAGGGCAGACCTGCTGCTACCGGAGGGCTGCCGTGCTGCTTGAGGCCCACCTTGATGCTTGAAGAAGAGAGGACCATCTCATTGAACCTAGGACTACCAGAGTGTCTCCACTGGCTAGTTGTTTAGCCTCCAGTCTGAGTTTCAGGGGTGTAACAGGCTCCAGAGACCTTGAACACTGTACCTAGCCTCTGCTGGAGTGCGTCCTCATCCCCAAAGGGATGCCCCCACTCCAGGTCCGTGCGCTTCCAGCTGCAATTTATCGTCTTTATCTACAGGTGATGTGCACACCACCTCTGAAGTTAAGCTAAGTTGCAATCTAAGGCAATTCTGTGTAGGCATCAGGCGGTGATGCGCACACCGTATACAGACCAACTAGTTTTATGGTTTGGGTTGGCACACTTACTGAGTCCTTAGTGCCAGAGGGTCAGAAATCCGAATACAACTCTAAAATCTTCTAGAAAATGTCTCAAGGGGTTTTACTGTTGTAGGTGCAGGCCTCTGTCTGGGCTCCAGTCCCTTGCTCCTGCCATCCGGGAAGCACTGTTCTATTCCTCCGTTTTTTTCCCTTTGTTGTGAATGTGAGGGATCATCTGTTTTGTGATTTGCCTCGTTTTCCTGTCATTAGTACCTTTCATCAAGTCCATAGGAATCCCTGGTAGTCATAACTATTCGTGGAGACCGTGTAGAAGACAGAAACCACCCAAATGTAAAAACAAAAGGTTTTGAAACACTCTTTAAAACTATTTGTTTTGTCAGTGCTATAGGTAGGAAATACAGCTGGCCAATCCCAATCAACAAACCCAGCCCCCAACAGCAGTGAAACCTGCCCCCACCCTGCCAGACCACCAGGTAAACCCCTGGTGCCCAGTAGCACCAGTCTGGGCCTGCATCTGACAAAAAATAATTTTGTAAAGAACACTTTTACAACAATTATCAGCGTGATCGAGAAAGAAGAAAGAAAGAAAGAAACCAGAAAGAAAGAAAGCGGAAAAAAGAAAGAGAGAAACAAAGAAAGTAATTGCATCAAAGACAATCCAGCATTCAGGAAGATGTTACAATGCCAAGTTCAAAAATCTAGATTCCATAATTCTGCCCCTTCAAGTAAGTACATCTTGAGTGTGGGATACGTAAGAAAACTAAACTGCTACTTCTATGGTACTCCCAGCGAGGGAATTTTGCACCATACCTATTTCTCATAACATGTGCTTATTTTCAAAATGAATTTGGTGAATGCTTATGTGTATCACTGTTGCAAGTCATGCTCTGTAAAATATGCAGTACTTTGGAAATGGCAAACCAGTAAAACATCCACTAGTGCAGAGGCAGGTTTTCTTTTGAGAAAGCAATGTTTTGTCTGTCTTTACTTACAGCTTGCCTGCGAGCAGTAGTTGTAGGGGGGATTTTTATTGTCACAATTTTGCTGGAAGCGGGAAAGAGCTTTTATTGTTTGCGGTGAGCAATTTGCCATTGCCTAAGTATGTCATCCTGTAATTGGGAGAGCACGGCGACAGATTTTTGATGAACTTGTACTGCTCTGATGAGAAGGATGTACTTTGGGAACTTTTACCTCAACATCATCAAATTGAACTTTCAAATACATTTGCTCCTTTAGAGGTAAGTACTGTTTTTATTAATATGTTTTGTGGAAGTAATACGTAGGTGCTGCTGAGGAGTAACGAATCACATGCCATTCTGAGGCACTGACGTGCTTGCTAGGGATGGCAAAGGGTAGATTCTCTAATGAGATTTTGCTGTCAGTAACAATCTAAACTGGGCATCTCTGCAGCGCAAGGAGTTCTCAGAAGCAGCATTACCAAGGGGGGCATAGCGGTGAGATACCAAACAGTAGGTCTTCCCGAGTCATACTGCAGGGTGGAGGGTGGGTAATGGGGGGATAACCCCATTTCAGGTCACATTACACCACGCCAGGAGGGACTTTTTACATGTAATGTGGAAATATAGGATCCTGCTAAGCTCTATTTACGGTTTCAGATGTGTCCATTTGCAGCCCTATTCGGAGTATTCCACTGTGCCTACATTCTTTAATACCTTAATAAAAATTCGCATACAGAGGGAGGGCTGACGCACTGTATAGTAGACTTCATTTTGCATGAATATGCATTACATGATTCTAACATCGACCCCACTGGGAAGTATTGTGTAATGAACTTTATCACAGTGTATGTTTGTGCTGGCAAGAAAACCTCAATAAAGTTTGTTTAAAAAAAAATCAAGGGAGGCCTTGGAGGGAGGTTTGTGAGGATAGGAGTGGGAGACAGCACGCAGCAACAGGAACGTAGGATGGGACGGGTTTCTCCAAATGCCAAATAAATAAAGTCCTATTTCCCTGTTTACCAATTTCCATTACAACTGCACAAAAAAATATATCATGGGCCAATCCAAAATGTAATATGATACCCCATTGAGCCAAAGCCTGGGGAGATTTCATCCTAACTAGTCAATAATTTTAGAGGGTTGACTCAAAGACCTTATCTGCATGCTGTGTGTTGTGCTATGTGAGTTAAACTGACAAGAAGTACGGCTTTAGTCAGACCTAAACAGATGTTAATAGCATAAGGTCTAGATGACGTACTTGAAAAAAATTAGAATGATTACAAGCTAGTAGATCATACAAAAGTAGATGAAATTATCCAAAATCGAGTAAACAAATGCAGATTACATTTACTGCCTTGTAGTAACGATGGGTCTTTTGAAATAATTATTTTCTATAGGTTGTGAAATAAAAAGTTCAGCGTATAAGAAAGGACACAATTGGAAGGTCTGCACTGAGATACCCAATAACAAGCTTTGGAACAGCCAGTAGGTCTCACCTTTGAAATGTGTTAGTTGCCATTTTGGGTTTGTCACTGCTTCTTTACAATGCTAAACAGCATGAGCAAAAACAACAGAAAAGCAAAATGAAAAGGCCGCCCACAGATTAATAGATGCAAAGGCATGTGTCACCAAACATGTGCGCATATGCACCAAGGTTCTGCAGCAGGCATTTTCGATATTTACTGTTCATAGATGGAAGAAAAACATGGAAAAAAAACCAAGTGGGACAGGGAGGGTTGAAGGATGGGAAAGGATGAACTGGGGAGAGAAATACAGAAAGCTTTTGGATAGGTAAGTGAGTGGGAAGAATCACATATTGAGCAAGAAAACATATGCACTCCCTTGGAGTGTTCAAAGAAAAAGAAAAAAATAATTTCTTGAATGTTAGCAGTAGAATGATACAAGTTATTCAATCAAGAGAGTGTTAAAGAAGCTGTGCTCCACTGGAGGTACAACATAAGAAGAGGAAGGAAAGCCATAAACTAATAAGTAAATGAGATTGACAAGAAATCCAACCAAATGAAAATTAATGGGCTGACCCAATGCTCACTTTGGGTATTGTTATTGTTACAAATTGGTCTACTGACAAACGACAGCTAAATCTGCCTGTAGGCAAGACCTATAATAAGGAATACGCTCCTTTTGTCCTACTCTCGATTCCCTAACCTCTCTAGAGGAGAGTAAAGGTAGTGTTACTGATTTCATAGTTGCTACCAACTCTTCACCAGGATCACACATTTGTCAACCAGAACAGTAGTTGAAATGGCATCTTCAAAGCAACCATTTTAAAGTGGTGTCTCCAAGCATTCTTGTCAGTGTCCCTTTGTTGTGAGACTATGATGGTAGGCATGAAGCTGATTAAATGTCTGATGCACTGTGATATAACTTATAGCACTTCTAGAGCGTTTGGAATACAGGTCCTGGGAATTAACCCCACAATAATCTTACACACAGGTGTAAATCAGTAGATAATCTGAAACCATGCTTTTTTTACACCACAAAGCTTATTCTGCTTCTTGCACAAAGTCCAACTACGCGTAAATCAGGATTATAACTCTGGGAATAATTGCTCATTGTATGGGTATTTTGCTGCAACAGATAAAAAGTGGCACAATTTGTATCAGCAAAAACAGCACATTCCCAATTTGTGCAGCTTTTAACAGGGAAGAAATTATGACATCACTGCAGTATCCCTGAATCCAAGTTGCATGACTTGGAGTTGTGCAGTAATTGTGCACCCCTAAATATATCAACCAGCGCACTTAATTATTTTCGAGATTGTGCAGGTCTGATGCCCATGGTGTCTTTTGCATGGCATTAATCATGATTGTCATTGTCAGAGAGTCGCTCTCCAAAGGTGCAGTGAAGATTCCTTCATTCGGACTTAGACTTGTTTTTTTTAAATTGAGGATTTCCAGCAGGACGCTGATGCAGGCTGTAACTGCTGATGACTCCTTGAGGCCGGATCCCCCTTCTGCAAAGGAGACGCTGAACAGCATTTGCTGCTGTGGAGAAGAACGTAGTGGGAGCTGCCAGGAAGCCCAGCTGACTGGTGATGCAATTTGGGAAGATCAACGAGCAGGTAGGTCCTGGTCTCCTCCTGGTTCTCAAAGCACTTTCTGGTCAAATAGTTTTGGATTTGCAAAGGGGACCTTCATCACCACATCCAAGGGACCAGGACTGGAGGATCCAACACCGTTTTTTAGCTCATTGCACCATCCCAGTTTCAGAACCTGGCTGTATGCAAATTAGTCTGTTCCTGTCCCAGTGCATGATGGGAACAGGGCAAACCAAACTACAAAAGCCAATTCTTACACTGGGAAGGAAACAAGCGTCCGGGGACCAGTTTCTGGCATTCCGCCAGAGACTCTGTCCATCACCACCCCTTGTTGTAAATAATTTTGTCCACCCTAAGCGTGGAAGGGTATACTCAGATGTGAGTCCCTTGCTCATTGCACCATCAGGATTCAAGCAAGCCGGGCCGAAGATGGCTGAAATGCCAGAAACCGGTCCCCGGAAGCTTGTTTCCTTCCCAGTGTAAGAATTGGCTTTTGTAGTCTGGTCTGCCCTGTTCCCATGATGCACTGGGCCAGGGACAGACTAATTTGCATACAGCCAGGTTCTGAAACTGGGATGGTGCAATGAGCTAAAAAACGGTGTTGGATCTAGCCCTGATCTCTTGACTGGGTGAGAGTATTCTGCTTAATTCAGAGACTCTGTCCATCACCACCACTTTTTTAAAGTGGCATTTACAAAATTGTAACCTAAAATCCTGCTTTACCATAAAAGAGGATGTTAAATTACAGTTCCTCAGACACCAAACATGACTTTTCTCGCTACTTCCAATCAAATGTTATCACTTATTAAATGTAATAAAATCAACCCAATGTTATCCTTTGGGAAATACGGGCATCACAGTTGTGAAAACCCAATTTGTGATTTTTTTCACTACCAGGACATGTAAAACTTAAAATGAGATGGTGGCCCTCCTGAGCTTACTCTACTCTGTCCAGAACACTCCCTATCGCATCCAAGAAATGTTTGTTCGAGCGATTGAGTCTGAGCTACCCAAGCTGCTATGGGGGGGGGGGGGTCAGTCCCAGAATTGTGCTCATGAAGCTACAGAATGGGGTGTACAAAGGGGGGTCGACAGTTTCGGATATCAGGAAATTCTACTGGGCTGCTCACCTCATCAATATCAATGGATGGGTTTTTCCCCACTTGAGGAACCAGCATATAGGGTGGATAGACTGGCCTTTGGTGATCATAGCCATCTGGGTGAACTGTACTGCAGGAGTAGGGGTTCTGTACATCTGCCACCCAACATACACACGGTCATTGATATTTGGCATAAAGCAACTAAAATGACGGGGTGGGAGTTGAAACTCACTGAACAGACTCCATTTTGGGAGGGAGACTTTTTGAAAGAGGTACAATGGTTACAGGGTTTCTGGAAGTGGAGCCTGATTAGCATTGACGTGCTCAGGGATGTATGGAAAGGTGGCAAAATGGTGACATTCTGGAAGGCTTAACCTGCATAATAGAGGCTGTTGTGGGTGAGCAGGTTGCAATGGAGTCCAGATGGCACATCCTCAGCGTCACAGGACAGATCACATGGCCACAGTGGGCCAAGCTGTGGCTAGCTTTAGCAGGGGGGGTCGCTAAGAGGAACATAGCACATGCATGGGGGACAACTGAGCCTCCGACAGTAGTAGCATGGTTGTGTGATATGGACTGGTGTCATAATGCGGAGCAGGTGGTCTATCAAAGTTGTGGATGCCCTTGTAAGTAGGAGAAAATATGTGGGGCCTGGACATTGTATAGAGGCCTGAGATGGGGTCCGTGGGGTGTGTTGAATAAGTTATCCTGTGAGAGTTAAGTGACAAATTTAATGAGGCTGTGTGCTGAAATGCGTAAAATGTACCTGCGTGCTGCAATGTCTGGTAACTGTTGTGTCTTTGACATACATTGTATATGTATGCTGGGATTTGCTTGTATCTGAAGCTTGTTCTTTGTTTTAAGAAAAAGATTTCCCCCCCCAAAAAAGTCCATCTTGAACTTTTCAAGTATACTGCACCCTGCCCTAGGAGATATTTAAGACCTACCTCAGGGACGACTTATACGTAATAAAAAGGGAGTTTTAGGCTTGGCAAAAGGTTATCTTGGCAAGTCAAATTGTTAGTTTAAAACTGCTGGTAGTTTGCAATGGAAGGCCTGGAACATATTTTAAAGGGCTGCTTAACCCCTTCGATGCTGATGACGGAGCGGTTCCGTCATCAGCATCGGTTGGGCTGTGCTGTCCTGTGTCATCAAGAAGTGCTGGACGCGCTGGAAGCCATTTCTTTCCAGCACGTCCAGAGAGAAGAAGCAGGTTTGTGCTCTCCGGTGGGGCGGTAGGCCGTTTCTCCGTGCCTTGAGGCATCGGGGGGAGGAAACACTGTTTCCTCTCCCCTGATGTCCCAATGCAGGGCATTCCTGGTTCAGGATCGCGCACAGCGACGCGATCCTGCACCAAGAATGCCCCCACTAGACACCAGAGATGTTTGTTTGTGAAAAAGGAAGCGACCCCTTGGGCAAGGGTCACTTCCAGGGGCCTGAAATTTATGTTCAGACTTTTCTGCCCCCCCCGGGGGCAGATCGCGTGTTTTTTCGCCGAATCTTGCCCACTAGACACCAGGGATTATTTTTTTTGTAAGAAGGAAGCGACACCTTGGGCAAGGGTCATTTCCAGGGCGCCAAAATATTTTTTTAGACTTTTATGCCCCCCTGGGGGCAGATCGCCCATTTTTCTGGCTGAATCTGGACCCAGGGGTGGTAGAAAAGCCCACTAGACACCAGGGATTGTCTTTTCTTTTGCAAAGGAAGCGACCCCTTGGGCAAGGGTCGCTTCCTGGGGGCTAAACAATTTTTTTAGACTTTTCTGCCCCCCCTGGGGGCAGATTGGGCGTTTTGTTTACCGAATCTGGACCCTGGGGGGGGAATAAAAGCCCACTAGACACCAGGGATTATTTTTTTTCTGAGAAGGAAGCGACCCCTTGGGCAAGGGTCGTTTCCAGGGGGCGACATTTTTTTTTAGGCTTTTCTGCCCCCCCTGGGGGCAGATCGCCCGTTTTTGTGGCTGAATCTGGACACAGGGGGGGGATAGAAAAGCCCACTAGACACCAGGGATTGTCTTTTCTTTAGCAAAGGAAGCGACCCCTTGGGCAAGGGTTGCTTCCTGGGGGCAAAATAATTGTTTTAGACTTTTCTGTCCCCCCTGGGAGATTGGGCGGGTTTTTTTCCCGAATTTGGACCCAGGGGGGACATAAAAGCCCACTAGACACCTGGGATTGTTTTTTCCTTGAAAAGGAAGCGACCCCTTGGGCAAGGGTTGCTTTCTGGTTGTAAAATAATTAATTAATTTTTTTATTCCCCCCCTGGGGGCAGATTGGCCCCTTTTTTGCCGAATCGGGACCCAGGGGGGGTTAGAAAAGCCCACTAGACACTAGGGATTGGTTTATTTTTGCAAATGAAGCAACCACTTGGGCAAGGATCTCTTCATTTGGCCCATAGTTTTTTTAAATATATTCTGCCTCATCATTTTGCCTTTCTGCCCTCAGGAGGGAGCCAAAAACCCTACTAGACACCATGGATTTATTTTTGTTTTACAATGGAAGTGACCCCTTGGGCAAGGGTTGCTTCCAGGGGGTTAAAATTTTTAAAAGTTTTATATTCTGTCCCCCATTGGGACAGACACCCCATTTGTGACATAACCTGTGACATAGCCTGTTGTAATGTGTATTTTTTGTTTTTTAAAGTGTAATGTTTTCTTTCCTCTTTAGACTGTTGCAGTGTGCAGTTTCATTACTGGTGGTTCTGCTGTTTCTGTAGTTGCATGTGTTTGGTAAGAGACCTTTTTTGGACAATTTTAATGTAAATGTTTTTTTGAAAAGTGTGTAGTAATACGAGTATGTTTGGTTTCTGTTATTTGTGATTGTGAAACATGTTTTGCATTTGTGCTTGATGTGTATTTTGTTTTTTTAGATTTCAGTTTTTTTTTTCTTCTTTCTAGTGGGATATTGTTGACTATTTGCTGTGTCTTTGCAGAGTAGGCGCTGGTGAGGGTGGCTGTATTTTGTAAGTGAATGGTATAGTTATTCAGTTTATAGGTCTTTGTGATAAAGGCTTACATTTTTTTGCCTACTTTGCACAGTGTTAGTTGTTGAATTATTTGTGCAATCTCCTTTCTTAGTGAGCATAATGGATAGCCACCGGATTACCGCTCAGCAAGTTGTTGGAATGCTTTTTGATTCTTCCTCTGACCATGGTGCTGAGAGTGACTCTGATTCTGAGGCAGAGGTGGGAGGTGAAGATTCTGGTAGTGAGTTTTCTCTGCACATGGCATCGTCTGATGATGAAGATACCCTGAGTGCTGATGAAGCTATTTTTGGTGTGGATGAAGTGCCTGTGTTCGAGGAGGACATTGCTGTGCCGATAGTGCCGCAAGAGGCATCTCGGGTGCAGCCTGGGGCTGCTAGACTTCACGTTGGTATAGTGCGGCGAGAGGCAGCTGGGCGGCAGCCTGGGGCTGCTAGACTTCCAGTTGGTGTAGTGAGACAAGAAGCAGCTGGGCGGCAGCCTGAGGCTGCAAGACTTGTCGATGCAAGTTCTGACCTCTGGGTTGCCCCAGGCATGGTGCAGATGGCATTGCCTGAATTTACTGGTGTTCCAGGGTGTAGGGTGAACACTGAAAACTTTTTGCCAATTGATTTTTTCAAGTTGTTTATGGATGATGTGTTTTTGGCAGAGATTGTAGAGCAGACTAATTTGTATGCAGAACAGTTTTTGAGGGAGAACAGTGCCAGCCTTAAGCCCCACGCTAGAGCTACCCGGTGGACTCCCACAAATTTGGAGGAGCTGAAAAAGTTTTTGGGTTTAACTTTTTTGATGGGCTTCCTTAGGAAACCATCCATGGCTTCATATTGGTCTTCTAGTCCCTTGATGGCAACAGCTATATTTCCGGCAGTCATGAGTCGTGATAGGTATTTGCTTCTGCTTCGGATGATGCATTTTGTTGACAAGGGTTTAGCTTTGCAACGAGATCACCCTGATTGTGACCGTCTTTTCAAGATTTGGCCTGTCATTGTTCATTTTGTTGATCGATTTCCTGAGATCTTTGCTCCTGGGAAAGAAATTGCAGTGGATGAGTCTTTGGTGTTTAGGCAATACTTTCCTAGTAAGAGGGCACACTATGGAATTAAGCTTTATATGCTGTGTGACAGTCGGACTGGATATGTCTCTAATTTCAGGGTGTACACCGGTAAGGAATCCCACATTAACCCCCCTGGTTGTCCGTCGACTTTTGGAGTGACTGAGAAAATTGTGTGGGAACTTGGTAGAGGATTTTTTAACAAAGGCCATCATTTATATGTAGATAACTTCTACACTGGTGTGAAGTTGTTCAGGGAATTGGCAAAAGTGGACACTGTTGCTTGTGGCACAATCCGCAGAATGTGAGTAAAATTCATTTTTTTGTCAATTTTTTAGGGTTGCAAGGGATTCTGGGTAACAGAACCTGGTGGCAGGCAGTCATGTCACCCCATCCTGAATTCCCCTGGGTGTCTAGTTTTCAAAAATGTATAGGTTTGCTAGGTTTTCCTAGGTGCCGGCAGAGCTAGGGTTAAAAAAACAAAAGGTAGGCACTTTGCCAAAAAAGGGTCCGTTTTCACTGCGAAATTGCGGTGCGAACACGTTGCATTTTGTACTGTTTCCTGTCGCAGGCAGTAGGCAGACCCAGGCAAGTGAGGTACCATTTTTTTCAGGAGACCTAAGGGAACGCGGGGTGTGTGGAAATTTGTTGATCCTTGCTGATTCCAGAACTTTCCACCACAGAAATGTGAGGAAAATGTGTTTTTTTTGTTAAATTTTTTAGCTTTGCAAGGGATTCTGGGTAACAGAACCTGGTGGGGGGAAGTTGCGTCCCCCCATCCTGAATTTCCCTGGGTGTCTAGTTTTAAAAAATGTATAGGTTTGCTAGGTTTCCCTAGGTGCCGGCAGAGCTAGGGTTCAAAAACGAAAGGTAGGCACTTTGCCAAAAAAGGGCCCGTTTTCACTCCGAAATTGCGGTGCGAACACATTGCGTTTTGCGCTGTTTCCTGTCGCAGGCACTAGACAGACCCAGGCAAGTGAGGTAATGTGGGGTGGGTGGAAATTTGTTGATCCACGCAGATTCCAGAACTTTCCACCACAGAAATGTGAGGAAAATGCGTTTTTTTGTCACTTTTTTAGGTTTGCAGGGATTCTGGGTAGCAGAACCTGGTGGGATGCAGTTGAGTCAACCCATCCTGAATTCCCCTGGGTGTCTAGTTTTTAAAAATGTATACGTTTGCTAGGTTTCCCTAGGTGCCGGCAGAGCTAGTGTTCAAAAACGAAAGGTAGGCACTTTGCCAGAAAAGGGCCCGTTTTCACTGCGAAATTACGGTGCGACCATGTTGCGTTTTGCGCTGTTTCCTGTCGCAGGCACTAGGCAGACCTAGGCAAGTGAGGTACCATTTTTCTCGGGAGACCTGGGGGAACGCTGGGTAGGTGGAAATTTGTTGATCCACGGTGATTCCAGAACTTTCCACTACAGAAATGGAAAATGCGTATTTTTCCCTAATTTTTTAGGTTTGCAAGGAATTCTGGGTAACAGAACCTGGTGGGAGGCAGTCGAGTCACCCCATCCTGAATTCCCCTGGGTGTCTACTTTTTAAAAATGTAGAGGGTTGCTAGGTTTCCCTAGGTGCCGGCAAAACTAGGGTTAAAAAACTACAGGTAGGCCCTTAGCCAAAAAAGGGCCAGTATTGACTGCGAAATTGAGGTGTGACCACGTTGCGTTTTGCGCCGTTTCCTGTCGAAGGCAAGAGGCAGACCCAGGCAAGTGAGGTACCATTTTTCTCATAAGACTTTGGGAAACGCGGAGTGGGGGGAAATCTAAAGATCCAGGCAGATTCTAGAACTTTCCACCACAGAAATGTGAGGAAAATGCGTTTTTTTCCAAATTTTTTAGGTTTGCAAGGGATTCTGGGTAACAGAACCTGGTGGGAGGCAGTCGAGTCACCCCATCCTGAATTTCCTTGGGTGTCTAGTTTTCACAAATGTATAGGTTTTCTAGGTTTCCTTAGGTGCCGGCAGAGCTAGGGTGCAAAAACTACAGCTAGGCACTTTGCCATAAAAGGGTCAATTTTTAACTGCAAAATTGAGGTGTGACCACGTTGAATTTTGCGCGGTTTCCTGTCGCAGGCACAAGGCCGACCCACACAAGTGAGATACCGTTTTTATCGGGAGACTTATGGTAAATCAGATTTGTAAATCAACTGTTATTACCTATAGAGTTTTCATGCATTTCTCCCTGCCCAATGAAAGACATTGTGTTTAAAAAAAAATCTTTTAAAAAAATGACCAATAATTCTCATGCTAGTATGAGTATTGTCAATTTTGAAAATGTACAAATATATACTGTTTCTAAACTCTATAATTTGTACCCAATTCAGAAATACATAGGTGTCTTTCATACCGATTTTTCCATGTATACATTTTCCAAGAATAAGTGCTCTATACCCAGTAAATAATAAAATACCATTGAAAGTTGCTGCTCAGTTTTTGGCTCTGGGTTCGTAGGGTTCTTGGTGAAACTACAAGTCCTATATGTCCCCACAACCAGGAAGGTCAAACGGATGTAACGGTATATTGCTTTCAAAGAGCTGTCAAAATTACAAGAAGTTATAGGTGAAAACGTTGAGACAAAAGGCTGTTTTTTTCAACTAACTTTCAATTATTCCAATATTTAAATGTTAGTTTCTATAAAGAAACCTTCATGGATTTAGACAAATGACCCCTTTCTGAATTCAGAAATTTGTCTACTTTTTGAAAATGTATAGCTTTCTAGGATACATTATTGCTTTCAAACTCATTTCTACCATTAACTGGAAGGAGGTTGAAAGCTCTAAAAATAGCAAAAATAGGCTATGTCCCAGAAAAATGCCAAAACTGTGTGAAAAATGTTGGTTCTCTGACAAAAGACTATCATTCCCTAAAAGCTGAGAAAATGGAGATTTCAGCCCCACAAACCCTTTTTTGATAACGTTTGCAGGGAAAACCCCAGAGGCTTTCATTTGCAGCCCGTTTTTCCCATTTTTCTGAAAAAAAATATAATTTCACAGTATTTTGCTTAATTTCTGGGACCCCCTCCAAGGGAATCCACAAACCCTGGGCACCTTTAGAATCCACATGATGTTGGAAGAAAAGGACGCAAATTTGGCGTGGATACCTTATGTGGTCAAAATGTTACAGGGGTCTAAGCGCGCACTACCCCAAATCGCCAAAAAAAAGGCTTAGCACAGGAGGGGAAAAGGCCTAGCAGCGAAGGGATTAAGTGGGTGGCACGATATGTCCTGCAAGCCAACTAGTAGCTTTGATTTACCTGCTCTTGGTATATAGTATAACACTTTACTATGGACTTATAATTAATTAAATATACCATTCAGGTGTTAGTCACTTATACTATGTTTTAGGGAGTGAGCACAAGCACTTTAGCAATGGTTATCAGTGGTACAGTGCACATAGTCCGAAGGCCAACAAAAACAAATTCAGAAAAATAGCAGGGGTGAAGGCAGAAGGTTTGCCACCCTAAGGATGACAGGTCTAACAAATACAATTTATGAACATGCATGCTATGATTGTAGCTGAGGTGTTTGTCTGACTATCATGTTGTGTGTTCCATTCATTTGTTTGCAAGTGGAGTGCTTGTGTTCATTCTTTTTTGATATCTCGATATACACATCTTTAGATGTCTGTTGCAGACAGCCTTGTAACCAATATACTACATAGACATAGAGTGGACTTTGGGTCTGCCGCTTTCTCATGCCTGGATGTCTGTCTTTTCTGTTTCATATGCCTGCTTCTGAGTTAATGGCTTTCCTACCTTCACTTTTGCTTGTCCCACCTGTAAAGCATTTAGATTTTACCCAAACTTTTTATTTGTTCTGTTTACCCTTCCGCTGATGACATCAAGGTACTGAGATTTCACTGTCTGCCATTTAGCACTTCCTAACAGTGCATGTCAATCTCCTGCCTCTTTTATTCACGCTGTCCATCTTTCTCTTTTGTATGAATATTCTGTGTATGACTGTGCTCTTTCCTTGCGACTCCCATCTCTCTCTCTCTCCCCCTCTCTCTCGCATTCTGGCTCTGTCTGTCCTCTCTCTCTGTCCTCTCTCTCTCTGACTTCTCTCTCTCTCTCCCGTACACCAATTCATCCTCTGGGCCCTTAAAAGCAGCATGGTGGCCAACTCACAGATATAGGAAATAAAGTTCCAAGATGACATAAGGTTATTTTCTGTGCTCCTAAGATATTTACCACATTTAGTGTGAATGCAATGTGATGACCATCCTGAAAGTATTGAAAATTCCCTACCACTTTGCCCATACCAGTGCAATTTTACAAAACATCATCAAAGACAGAAGTGGCACTAGTAAAGCTAAACAGATTTTCGTTGCCAATGCTTGTTCTGTATGCAGTGTAAACAGCAATGTTTTTGTAAGATTCACCAATGTGCTTGATAAATATGGAAAATGATTGTCAAATCATTTCATTGCAAACAATTAGGAAGACAAGTGTTGTAGAGTATAATGTACGGTTCTGCTGAATAAGGATAATGTACATATATATATGTATGAATAATATATCAGCATCATCTACAGCCTGTTTGTTTATGCAATATGCTGTCAAAAGCGGGTTGCATTTCCCTTCTTTCAGTTGGAACAATGATAAGAGCAACCCTTGCATGATGCACACCACTGTTCTGAGGGATACATGGACAAACAATAGGGAGGGTACTTAGTAATGTGCGTAAGGTAACAAAATATAACTTCCTTGCAGGATCGATGGCAGAAAGAAGTAGAGAACACAGGCACTCGAGAGAGAAGAAAAACCAGACAAATGCATAAAATACTTCACAAAACAAATAAGAAAGCAGATAAGATACCAAAACAATAACCTTTACAAGAAAGCAGCAAAAACAGCAAAAGCAAATTATATAGGTAAGAGTCATACAAGTATTGACAACGTCAATAGGTTGCTCCTGTGACACCAATTGTCTTTGCCAGTGCTTGTTCCCCCGCACCCTCCCAAATGGGCATGTTGTTCTGGTTTTCCTTTGGTTTTAAAAAAAATCATTTAAGGATGGCCAATATACCTGAACATGCAAGCGTGACGGCCATCTTTGAATAATTTTTTTCGAACAAAAGAAAAACCACTCTAAGATGGCCATATATATTATTAAGAAGTCCACTCTAGACCCTTTAAAACCTGAAAATTTTAGACCCATCTCCCTTGGGTAGCTAAGATCGCCGAAGCCCATGTTAACCGCACTCTATCTCAATTCTTGAGCTCCCATAACATCTTGGACCCATCCCAGAACAGTTTTCGGCCGGGCCTCAGCACAGAAACCGCCCTGCTTGCCACCACAGAACATCTGTGGACGGTTTTGGATGCTGGTTAAAGTGCAGCGCTGATCCTGTTGGATCTCAGCGCTGCCTTTGACACGGTATCACATTCCATCCTTCAGTACCGTCTGGAGGCAGCAGGGGTGACCGGGACAGCGTTAAGGTGGTTCAGGTCCTTTCTAACTGAAAGATCCTTTCGGGTGTCGGCTCCTCCGTTCTTGTCAAAATCCCATTCCATTGGACAGGGGGTCCCCCAGGGCTCAGCTTTGAGCCCCTCTCTGTTTAATCTGTATGTACAACATCTGGCTGCGGTTGCTAAAAGATGGGATCTTACGATGGTATCCTATGCAGATGATACCCAGCTGGTTATCACCTTAGCAGAGGGACCATCGGTAGCAGCCACCAGATTCAGAGAGGGGCTGACAGCAGTGGCACAGTGGATGACAGATAACTGTCTACAGCTCAACGCAGGCAAGACCGAGGTTTTGTTGGTGGGTAAGAAGGCTACCCTTTGGAATGAACATTGGTGGCCAGCATCCCTTGGTCCTATGCCACCGCCTAAAACAGTGGTAAAAAATCTTGGGGTCTGGACGGACTCCACTCTTAGCTTCCAGACCCACACCAAGAGAGTTGCGGCTACCTGCGTGGGGCTTATAAGAGGTTTAAAACCTCTCCTGAAATATTTCGACCCGGCAGTGCGTCAGCTCATCATGCAGTCCACAATACTATCCCGGTTGGACTATGCCAGTTCACTGCTCCTAGGAGCCAACAAAGCGGAGATACAGCGTCTTCAGCGAGTCCAGAACTCTGCCGCGAGAGCGCTGGTGGGCCTCCCTCGCCACTGCTCTGTGGGAGTCACCATTCAAGAATTACACTAGCTTCGGATCGACAAGCGGATCCAGTTTAAAGCGCTATGCTTGGCGTTCAAAATCTTAAAGGCTAATAGCCCAACACTCCTTGGTGGTCTTTTGAATCCCTACGTGCCTCATCAACAGCTGCGCTCCCATGGACAGCATCTGGCGTTTGTGCCACGTTTTAACCATTCTAGGGCCGGAGGATCCTCTTTCCGGTACCAAGCTGCCAGGCTGTGGAACTCTTTACCTTTATGCATTCGTGCCTTGGATGATTTGCTTGCTTTCCGGAAAGCTATCAAAACCTTTTTGTTTTTATCTGAATAGAAATCGACCTGACTCTCGCTCAGTTTTCTCTGGAAACCTTTGTCTCAGTTCTGCCAGCGCCGGGACGCCCCGTTGCTGGGGCAGATGTGTGCTCTAGAAATCCTATAACATAACATAACACCAAGCATGAGCGCAAATCGACAGTGGCCCTCCTGGATTTCTTTTTGTTTGTTTTATGAAAAATCATTCAAAGCTAGTCACAACTGCTGCATATGCAAGCTGTTAGACCTGCCAGCTTTAGGGGGTCTTCCCCCAAACCTTTTGATCTCCTCCTCTCTTTTGCTGAAATTATTTTACCTGGCCTTAGGACTCACTGCACCTAACCACTGTTAACTAGCGCTAAAGTGCTTTTGCTCACTCCCCTAAAACATGGTTAAATACTTATACCCAATTAGCATATTGAATGCATCTGTACGTCCTTTGTAGAGTGGTATACCATATGCTCACTGCCTGTTATTTAAATGCTACTAGTGGGCCTGCAGCACTTATTGTGCCACCCACTTAAGTAGCTCTTTAAAATACTCAGCATTTACTATGAGGGCTCCGCTACACGCAGATACACATCATTTTGCGTGCAGATTTTGTTAACAGACCGTGTTTGCACGTAGATTTTGTTTACAGTTCCGCAACCCCGACAATAGCAATGACATACACGAACACAATCTCTGTAACCCCAGCAACACCAATGACGAGCGTGGTTTTATGGCCAGCTCAGAACAGACCTATAGGATCGCTGAGCCATAGATACCATGTGGTTTTCCGCCTATCAGACGGCGCTAGATAACGAAGCTCTGTCCTGCCGTTCGGTACCTCCCCAGTTGGTTCAGACGCCGGCTACGGAGTACCGACGGACAGGTAAGAGTATGCTCCGCTCTTCCACCGCAGCGATAGTTATATAGATTAGCCCTCTGATTCATTATGCTCCCTGTCAACGACATACGAGTGGCTTCACTACTACCCTCGAGTGTTTAATAACAGTCTCGAACTAAATCAACTGGGCTAATCAATCGTTTGATAGATTCGTCTTTCTCTTATACTGTCAACTAGAGAGAAGGTAGTTGTATGAAGGTTATTGCACACTATGTAAAACATGTTGTGACTTTTACATGTTTTTTAGAGCGGTGCTTCACTCTTCCCCATAGCCACTGCCAGGCGGGGTGAGGTCGTCCTATTTTACAGACTATGGTAAGAATTTTTGTTCTCTTACGTGTTTGGAATGTAAAGTATATATCCAAATATAATACAACTGATCCTCTACTGTTAAGAGTGCGTATGTCAGCACCAGTAAATTCTGACAAAGTTGTAGGTCTATACTGAATGGACTTAACTACTAAAAGAGTCTCAAAATGAGTTTCAAAAGGTGTAGATTGCCATATCTGACACTCAATCCTCTTTTTCTTTCTGAATCCACAGTGAACAACACTAGCTGTAATCGTACTTTGGAAATTTCAGGTGACATTTGCACTTGTATGTCCTACACCATTTCTCTGTTGTCACTTTTCTTTTTTCACTATCGTGCAGTAGCACTGTTTCTGTTTATATGGTCCTGATGAAGGCAAGGACAAAGGAGTCCTGAATTGCTGAAACATGTCGACCTGGTTCCACCTTAGACAGTCCACGTAACTTAACTGTCTTTGACATAAATTTTAATCTTGGTCCAGTGAGCATCAATTGAATAAAGTTAGTTGTGTGCTCTCTCATCCAATTTTATAACACATTGTTTATTGTTTTTCAATTCACATTTATCTGCACTGCACACCCCAGTTACATCGCATTTTTTGCCACTCATTAGTTGTTACCGAGTGGTAGACCATACTGTTGTTGGCACAGCGAAGAAGACCTTTTAACCATCTGGTCTCCTTATGACTGTGATAGAACATACTCACACGGATGGTCCGGACAAACCCCAAATGATGAAGGGCGGATCCGAGTGGTGACTGATGGGCTTTTTCCTCATCCACTTGAGATGTTATTGCACACTACGCTTCTGTTTAGTCAGTTTAAGGGTTTTATACTGTCGGTTTGGTGTTTGTCACCTTTGAACTCTTCCCTGTTCTAGACCCTCTGATACTTTTTGTAGTTGTTCGGTATTTGGGGACTGTATTCAGAGCCAGGTCTTTAAATATTCCCTAGGTCCTACCCCACCGTTGTGTTTTTGTTGGCACTTTAAAATATACCCAGGCCTGCCTTTGCTGGTTGAATGCAGTGTTAAGCAGCCAATTCGACTTGGCATTTAGAACCCCTTGAAGAAAATAGAAATTGACAGTGCACATCATAATGGTGAATGAACAATTTCTACGTACTAGTACTGAAGTTTGAAAAAAACTAAAGTGGTGCAGGTGTGCTACGCAGTATCTGTGGGCTGCCCGTCCCACATAAAGAATAAATCTGAAGGAATCAAGCACAACAGTTGCTTGGAACACTAAGTGCACCACAAAACACTGTTTGTGGGTAGTTTAAAACAATTTTACACACAAATTCTCAATCGAAATCTTGATGTATTCAAACAAATATTCAGACTCAAGTTGATTCAAAAGTATATAATCTTTGTTGTTTGATATCACACAAAGGTAATTAAAAACACATCAGTGATTACAATAGTATTACATTATACATGTTACACGTTGTAAGAATCTGTTCTTGATTCTTACAACAAGGATACCCTATAGACATCATACAAAAAGCAGAGAATCGGATCCAAAACACTGGAGTGAACTTCTTAGTATCAAACAAAAAACCCCTACCAATCGGATGCTTTTCGTGTCAAAATTCTCCACAAAATCCAAAAGCATCAAGAAGATTATCGTGAGGAGATGGGAATGGTTACAGCGAGATCCTGATTTTGGTAACTCATTCAATCAACCTCCTTTGTTGGATTAGGTGCATCCACTGGCAAAATGGGGATGGAACTGAACCCAACCCCACTTACAACTGAAAGTGTATGCTCTGCCTCCAAATAAAAGAACCTAACAGCCCCACATTGTCACTGATGCCAGCTTGGAGCTGGGGGCAGCGAGGCAGGAAATTCCAAGCACTTCAAAGACATTGTCACGAAACTTCGTCCACATTTTAGAAAGAAGGCACCGGGGTATAAAAAGGGGGACTCAGACACAACCCTTCAGTATGATTCTGTAACTGCGGATATACTGCCAGGAGGAATGACTGCTGTGCTGCTGTGACAACTGTGCTGGCACTCTGCTGGACTGCTACCCTGTTGCCCCGCTGTTCTACTGCCTTCTGCCTGGGTACAAGGACTGGATCTTCATCTGTTGCAGGACCTCCAGAGTGACTCACAAGGGCTAGTTTGCCGGATTCAGAGCCACAAGGACACAAAAGCTTGCTCTATCTTGAACCCGAAACCTGGACCAAGCCTGAGTGAGTCCTGACCTCCCAAGTGGTGCTCCTCAAGCCCTGGATTCTTGGAAGAGGTTATTTTCTGTTATTTATATTTAATATAGCACACCAATCACCCAGGGGCATCTCGCCGCTGTAACAGGAACAAGAATCAGTGAAGGGGAAAAGAGTTTAGAATAGATTTGCTTTAAGTAATTTCCTGAATTTAGAATAGTTCGACCAAGTGCGAAAGTGAAGAGAAAGCCTGTTCCAGTAGTAGGGAGGAAGGTAGGAAAAGGCCTATCCTCCGCGGCGAGCCAGAAGAATGCACGGGACACACAATAAGGCTTTATCAAGGGATCTTAGGTCTCGGCTAGGTGTGTACGCTTGAATTTTTAGTTTCAGATATAATGGTCCTTTCCCTTGTAGGGCATTATAGGTATGACATCAGATGTTAAAACTGCACCTTTTTTTCAGCAGTAGCCAGTGCATTTACTTCAGCTGTGGAGCCAAGTAAGTACCCGAAGGACAATTGAGAACGAGCCCGGCCAAAGTGTTTTGGTCTACCTGAAGTTTGGCAACTAGGGTCTCATTAGCAGCCGCCGAAAGGACATTGCCATAGTCTATTCTACTTATTACTAAGGCTTGGACTAGAGTCTTTCTGGCAAAAGTTGGAAGATAGTGAAATATTCTGCGCAGAAGGCGAATGTTATGGTAACATACTCCAGTAGTGGCGAAAATGTGTTCTTTCATCGTTAGAGCTTGGTCTAATTTCATGCCAAGATTCTTCACTGATTGTTTGGGCACAGGGGTAGCCCCCAGTTGGCAAGGCCACCATTCATTCGTCCAGATGGAAGAAGTCTTACTAAACAGCATAATCTCTGTCTTGTCTGCGTTGAATTGGAGATAGTTTTCATTCATCCAATCAGATATGGCCAACATGCCCAGAGCATAGCATTTTGTTGTAGCAATCAGGTTGGGCTCAAATGTAAACACCAACTGGGTGTCATCCTCATATGAAAATATTTCAAAGCCAAAGCGTTCTGTAATATTAGCAAGGGGAGCCATGAGGTATTAAATAGAGTAGGGCCCAGACAAGAGCCCTGTGTGATACCCTTGCCTAAGATCATCTTGCGAGAAGAATATTGGCCCAAGATTACAGTTTGGTGTCTGTCTGCCAGCAAGTGGTGAAGCCATTTGAGTGCAAGGCCTTGTATCCCGATCTCTCACAGCCTTTCCAGCATCCTAGCAAGCGAGACAGTATTGAAGGCTGCCATGAGATCCAGTAGCACAGGCATGACTGGGTTTCCTGCGTCAAGCCCAAGACGCAGGGAATCTGCCACTGCCAAGAACGCCATTTCTTTGCTGTGACCTGGTCGAAAGCCAGATTGTGAAGAATCCAGAATTCGATTGGACTCTGAATAGGCGACTAGTTGCTTGTTGATTAAGCTTTTGAGCTGTTTACACAGAAGAGGAGGCAAAGATATGGGGGGGTAATTAGCCAAAGCCATTTTGGATTTTAAAAAAAGGACGTACACAGGCCACCTTCCACTCGACCGGGATGGTTCCTGTTTTCACAGTTAAAAATCTCTAGGACGGCAAGGCAATTGGACAATAGAGTCCTTACATTGCGGGAGGGGGGGTGGGGAAAATGTTCCCAGAGAGCTGCAAATTTCCTCCAGGGTGAAAGGTAACAATTGTCCAAGGTGTAAGGCATATGCTTTAATTCATCTTCATCAGTACTGATATGCCCTGCTCTGGAAAAAGGTGGAGTAGTGAATTTTGCATAGATGTGGGAGATTTTCTCCTGAAAAAAGTTAGCAGTGAGTCCCATACTTCCTGCGATCCTGTGGAAGACTGGGCGCATGCCCATGGGGTAGTAAGGTCTTGAATTATATTAAAAAGTGCTTTAGAGGATTTACCTGCCTGTTCAATTTGATTGATAACAGAATTATGTCTTTCGATTTTGATATTATGGTGTTAACAGGAAAAGGCCAGTTTATAAAGATCCTTTTCATGAGGATTCTTACTTCTGCGTCAGCGCCTCTCTAAGTTCTCACACCTTGATTTTTCTTGTTTTAGCTCTCTGGTAAACTAGGGAGTAGAGGGGTGGCGTTTGATGGAGCTATAGTTTTTATAGGGGATTGTTGCATCTAAAACTTCAGTTAGAGCAGTATTGAAAGACTCCAGTAGGTTGGTGACCTCAGGATTACTTGGTGGCCTGCTGAAGTGAAAGGCTTCACTAAAAGCCTCAGGGTGAGTGGGTGCCACGGCCTGTAGGCATTTGATGTTGGTCTACTATTTTTATTTGTGTCGTGAGGTAGAGGAGTCCGAACATGAAAGGTGATTAGAAAATGATCTGGCCATGTGAGGAGGATTTTTTACCTCACTTCCAAGAAACTCAGGTGCTTATTTACAAGCCCCTTGCGCAGCCACTGCGTCACTTTTTCTAATTTTAAAAGTGACACACTGGCGGAGAAAAGCGCTTGTAAATAAGCCCCTCATTATTAGAGTATAGCAGGTCAAGTGAATGGCCTGCTATCGACGTGTGGCCTCTGACTTGTTGGGACAGACCGAGTGTTTCCAGATCTGCTAATAGTTTCGCCACTTCAGAATGTTGTAGTCTTCTCCGTGGAAATTAAAATCACCCAGTGGGAGAAATGTTTTAGCTGCTAAAACATGAGTAGCAATTTCTTCCATCAGCTGTTGACCAACGTTTGCCTTGTATCCTGGAGGGCGATAGATTAAGGCTCCGTTCTAGCTGTCTGTTGCAGAGAAATGTATTTAAAAAATGCCTAACTCCATTGAGTCAGAGGTGGTAGTAATCCAAGTTATATTAATTGTATTTCTAAAAGCAATGGCAATGCCTCCTCCTGATTTTAGATTTCTGTCAAGTTTAATTAGTTTATAATTATTAGGAATAGCTAGGGTGATGGCTGGAAGATTTGAAGAATTCAGCCATGTTTCTGTCAGGAAACAGATATCCAGTGCATGAGAGGTTCTTAAATCCCATATCTCGGCCGAGTGTTTAGCTAGCGTTACAAAGTAGGCTTTTGATATCCTTCTTAATAAATTTGGGTCCGGAATCAGCCCCCGTAAGGCTCACTTGATCAATGGTGTTTTGAAGATGGCAGTCGGAGCATGCCATCGGGCCCTCTAGGATATGGGGGAAGCTTTCGTGCATAGAAGTGGTTGAGGGGTGCTAACTTTATTCGGTGTCCTCAATTGATGAAGAGTAGCCAATGATTAGTAGTATCGGTGGAATCTCTTACATATTTCCCCGGGAGAATCTAGCGTCCTGGCTCTGGCGATGTCTAGGGGTGGACGGGCACAGACAGACTTGCCCTTGGCGCGCCAGCGGTGTGCCCGCTGCGTGAGTCAGCTGCGTGTCTGGCCCAACATCAGCTTTTATAGCCATATACACTGGAGCGCTGACCACAGCCTCACCGGAAGTGGGTCCCTATGCTTTCTCCACACAAACAGCTATTGAAGCTGCGACGGACCGTAAACCAAAGACTCCATGACTAAAGTCGGCAAGGAGTGGTTAGTGCAGCAATTAAAACAATAGTGTCTGAGCACTAGTAGTAATGAGACCGTGCATTAACAATTTGCATCCACTAATTTCTGATACTCAAATAATATAAAAGAGGTGTCAAAATAGGAATAAAGATTAAAAGCTGGCCTGAACATTAACATTAAGAGGTGCCAAATGCGCCTAGATTGCTAGAATCCAAAAGCGGGGACTTAGAAGAGTTTTGGCTAAAAAGTGCCCTGAAAACTAGGAGGAGACCTGGACCAACCTAATTGCCTATCCGCCAGAGGTGCATCGCTGTTTGGATTGACTTTGCAGCTTCCCCCACTCTGTTCTTGTCTGCAGTAGAACATCCTTTTCAGTGGTCCTTCACCAAAGAGGGGTGTCTGGCCTTTTGTAACTGTCTTTGTCCCTCTGCCTCTTCACCCTGGAAATTTTCGACCTCCATTTCAGATACTAAGTCCAAACGTAAAAAACGTCACCGCATCACCGCAGCTTTGACCCAAGGCTATCCGACGATGATGCTCCCTCCTCAGAAACTTAATGCAGCCTTGCCCCATTGACTTTTAGCTCCTCAGAACATTTTCTCAGAAATGTTTTTAAGACTGAAGGTAAGCATTGACCGGGCCCAAACGACTTCTTGTATCCGAACCATGCTCCATCGCGCTTTTAACTTTGACCCCAGTCTCATGTGACTTAGGGCCCGATGTAGGTAGCCCTTTACCGATCGGAATCGGCCGAAAATACCGATTTTCGGCCGTTTCCGATCGGTAAAGGGCTATCGAGATGTAGGGGCACATTTTCGGTAATTTTACCGAATCGTTATCATTTCCGAATCGGTAAAGTTACCTAATCGGTAATATTTACCGATTCTGTAATGATAACGATTCGGTAGAACTACCGAAAATGCAATGTAGGTAGCCAATGTTCCATCAGCACATGGCCTACAGAATCGGTATTTTACCATGGAATACAAATCCATGGTAAAAAACCGATTCCTGTGTACATGCACATCTGTGCATGTACACATGTGCCATGTGACAGACAGACGTGCCCTTAGGGCATGTCTGTGTGCCACATTGCACACATGCCCGTTTTGGGGGTGCTAGAGGGTGTCAAAGTGACACCCCCTGCACCCTTGTGAATTCTTAAATTACCGATTCGGTAAATACCGAATCGGTAATGCCTAATCATTCCTATGGGCTTCAAAGCCCATAGGAATGAATGGGCATTACCGATTCGGTATTTACCGAATCTGTAATTTAAGAATTGTTAAGGATTCGGTAACGAATCCAGATGTTGGGACCTACATCCCATTTACCGATTTTGGAATACCGAATCGGTAGGATTCGGTATTTCAAAATCGGTAAATGGGATTTACCTACATCGGGCCCTAGATGTGTTCAGCTTAGGTGCTGGTTTTTACTAAAAACTTTGAAAATCCATAATTCCAGTTCTACTGATTGGATTTCTTTCCTTTTGTTGTCAAATAATTTATGAAAAATGACTACATTTTTCTAAAGTGTGTTGTGTTTTCACTTTAGTGACTTTTTATGGTTCACCCTGCAAAGGATTGTGGCTGTTGCTTGACCAGAGTTCACACCCCAGACAATCAACAACCCAATATCTCACACAGGTGCTGCTGTCATTTTCGAATTCTTTTTCTTAAAGCAAATAAAATGCATTCCATAAAGACCGCAACACATGCCTGCAGATGCAGACACAAACGGATGGCCAAACTGGAATGTTTTAAAATCATTTTAAAGATATCTGACTGCCAATATAGCTGCAGACGATGATGAGAGTGTAAGGAGTTTGGGGCAAAAGTCACAGGACCTAATAATTTTAAAGAAAGGGGGCCAGATGTAGGAGCCAAAATACCGGTCAGTAACGGCCGATTTCGGCCGTTACCGACCGGTATTTAAGAATTGGCATGTAGGGGCATAATTTTACAGAATCGGTAAATTTTCCAATTCGGTAAATTTATCGATTCTGTAAAATACCGAATCGGTATTTTTACCGATGCGGTAAATCCCAGATGTAGGTGGGACTCTTCTGAGTTCCAAAGACCCTACAAAATCGGTATTTTACCACCCAATCCAATTGGGTGTTAAAATACTGAATCCAGGTGTGCGTGCACATGTGTGCATGCACACCTAGCCATGTGACAGACAGACATGCCCTTAGGGCATGTCTGTGTGCCACATGGCGCACATGCCTATTTTTGGGGTGACAGAGGGTGTCAAAGTGACACCCCCTGCACTCTTGCTGGAATCGGTATTTACCGATTCGGTAATTACCGAATCGGTATTTCCCATTGATTCCTATGGGCTTCACAGCCCATAGGAATCAATAGGAAATACCGATTCGGTATTTACCGAATCGGTAAATACCGAATTTTAACGATTCGGTATTTCCACATCTGGAAATACCTACATCTCCCCCCTTAATATTTACCGATTCATAAATACCGAATCGGTAAAATTCGGTATTTATGAATCGGTAAATTTCATTTACCTACATCTAGCCCAGGGTGAATTGTTCAGAAACAGAGAGAAAATTGTTCCTTATGGAAAGGATCTGACAATAGCAGTGGAAGGATATAAACCATTTAGAAAGCTTTCAAATCATGAGCAAGAGGAAGATAGAATGTCCGCTCTAAGCATAGATTGGAGGAAATAGGTCTGTTTGCCATGCGACGGCTGAAGCAATCTGTAGGTTAAACTGAAAAAGGCAAACCACAGGAATCACAATGTGATCTAGCGAAACAGGGGACTGAGGTGCAAACAGGTGAACAACATGACAAGGAAGAATCATTGATCATTGAGAGACAACAAAAATGAATTTAAACCATGTCACTGATGACGCAGACATGAATTATTCCACCTTGAATTAGTACATGGAAGTATGAGTGAAACAAGCATATCTCTTG
Organism: Lissotriton helveticus; assembly: GCF_964261635.1. NCBI lineage: Eukaryota > Metazoa > Chordata > Amphibia > Caudata > Salamandridae > Lissotriton > Lissotriton helveticus. Next base: position 456,725,305 of record NC_136057.1, read on the forward strand.
TTCAAATTCCCTTTGTGTACTAAGGTCCTCTGACCGGTATTTGCCAAGCATGAGCAGTATTGATAACTATAGCAAAATAATGCAGTGCACTTCCTTTTTCAACAGTTGCATTATTTTTTATCATAGACACAATGTCACTTACTATAGTGGAGACAATTCCAGCGTCAAAGGTAGGTCCCCAAACACAATAAACTGTACTGCTGCAACTTTTATTATTCTGAAAAGTGTGAGTTCTGTTTCTAATTCTTTTTATGGCTCTATCATATTTGTATGAATACCTCTTCTTTGCGGGCAGCACACTTTTGGTACACATGACAAATGATGCGAAGTGAGAAGCGTCATCAATAAGCCTAGCTTATCTTAATCTTATTGTGGTCACACTGAGAAATGCTAATACTTTGTGCAGAGTTTTTTTATAAAAAAATATTTTTATTGATTTTCACTTTAATCGAAGTCACATACATATTCCAATTGACAATTTGGCAAATTATACAGCATATTAATACTATTAGGGAAAAAACATCCATTACAATCATGGTAAAGTCGTGTGTCGTTCTCCCGTGCGTTGCAATTCCATTTCTACTGATGGGCAAACACATGTCACCTTGGTAGGCGTTCCACTTGCCCCAATTCCTGTCCCATTTCTTAGGAAACCCTCTTGCTTTAAACACTTCTTTTTCTGCTACCATGCATTTATCATACTCTGAGTCAAGGTCTGTCAGCCACCCCCCCCATCTCCTTTCAATCTCACATTTAACTAGAGTGTATCCCAGTGTTGCCAGTTGTTGTTCTACCTCTGTTAGGTCAGTCTGTTCCCACATGTTCAGGAGCCCTAATCTTGGTGTAAGGTTGAGTTCCTTACCCAGGGCATCACAAATGTGACCTGTGGCCCCCTCCCATAACAGTCTTACCCCTGGGCAGTCCCAGATCATATGATAAAAAGTCGCATCTTGTTGGCAGCCCCAAAGGCAGAATGTACTCGTTCTTGAGCCTATTCTCGCTAGGGTTAGTCCTGTCAGATAAGATCTATGTAGGATTTTAAGTTGAATAAGCCGGTAACAAAGGGTGATAGCGGGCTCACGGGGGTACATTAGTGCCACTTGCCAGTCTTCGTCGTCAATGGGCCCAAGGTCCACCTGCCACTTTTCACGAAGGTTATGGAACGCATCGGGTATTTTATTGCATAGTACTTTGTATGTTAATGATATGGATTTGGTGAGCAAGGGTCCGTCGAGTAGTTTGTCCTCCAGGGGGGAGGAATCTGGCACATCAGTCATGTGGTGAGGGCATGCCGGATTTGTAGGTATCTAAATACCTCCCCGTGGGCCATGTCATATTTCTTTCTTAAGTCTTCAAATTTAAGGAGTTCACCTTTCTTCACCAGGTCTCCTATAGTAGAAATCCCGATAGTATCACACTTATCTAACCCTGGTTGAAGACACAAAAGTCCCAATTTTTGGGTAAACCACAGTGGTGTGGCTTTGGTGAGGACATTTGACCAAACTAGACGGGAGTTTGCCTGGTGCCATATGGCCACTGTGTGGGCTGTTGGACAGAGATATTGTCCTTTCCGAGCCTTAGAATACATTCCCCCAAGTATCCCACGCTTCCCATTTGGTATTTATCCAACATGTAGGCTGGATTGATCGGGGAGCGATAGATCCAATGATTCACTATCATCAGCTGCGAAGCCCAATAATAGAATCTAATGTCCGGGAGGGCAATGGCTCCGTCGTACCACCCCTTGGTTAACTTGTTCATCGCTATGCGCGGGGCTCCCTACTTTCCTAGTTGTCATCCCTATGTATTTCTTTTTACAGGGACATGTCACTATGTATATCACATGGGTCGAATTACAATTTGTATGTTGTCTCCGGGTTCATGTCAATGCCTCTGTTAGTTGCAGTGTCTTTGTCGTTGTCGTTAGCTTACACACCAAACAGGTGCCATAGTGTTTTTATGAATATATGCATGCACGTTTACGTAACTCTGTCCCAGCACGCATCTGTGTATTCAATATGACGAACATGAGCATGTACACGAGTACCGTTATAATGCGCCCTTACATGCGGGCACACACGTGACATTGTCCCTTTACGTACCTTAACTGCTGAGGGATCACTATAAAGACTACACATAGTATGAAGGTTATAGTTGATGTTAAGTAGAAATAATGAAAGGGCTGAAGCAAAATGACATCATGAGCCCAAAAACATAGGGTGAGGAATAACCCATTACATGAAAGGAGAAATGAGAAGAACTTGTAAAAGACATATGAAATTTGCCTTAGAATCTCTAATTTTCACCTCCCGAGTAGCTGAAACTAGATGGTCACCGTACTGATAGTTCCAATAGTCGGATTAATAGCACACAAATGCGAGTTGGCACCTACTAAGAATTAGGTTAATGTTAACACACCAAATAATATGTGTTTGACCATATGCCATCTCTTGCCTCTGTTTGTTTGTTTTTGTTTCTATCACCACAGGTACAAGAAACCTTGGCTAGAACTTAAGTGGCGACACAATAACCACTACAATACTACACAAATAGTGTAAGTATAAACCCATTTTGAGTCCTGACGAATGCCCCACACACCCGGCTGGGTGAGGATGGGCAGAAACATGTTGACTGATGATAAGTGGTATAATAAGATCTCGTTACACGGTCCTTAATTATACCCCAACTTTTTTAATAACAGGCCACATCTCATTTACATTAACGTTTTTTCGAGAGAGCAACCTGTTTTTTAACAATTTTTAAATATTTTTGCTTTGGGCAAGTTACTATCTCTGGACACTACCGTGTGGAACCAGAGGTTGCCTCAGGCTTGAGGCAGGCATATAACAACTTAACAAACCCAATGACTGCGCCATAACGCGAGTGGGTAGCGGAGAAAAAGATACACCGCTCTGTACGATCCAATCACCGCATTTATGAGGGTTTTTAAGTAACCTAGGTTACACGGTTACAAGTGTCCATTCCACCATTGATTTCGAGTACCTTGACTTGCCCAGTTTTCCTCTCCACTTGTCCCACAGGATAGCATCCCTGCAATGTCCCCCGCGCGCTGCTTCCCTCGCGTCTGCTGCTCCTGTGTTATCAGAGTGGGGCATTCCCCGGGGCACCACAATAATTTCCCCACCAGTGTCAAGTGTCAGTCTGTGGCAGGATAGGCTGCCGCCACTCAGGGACTTCAACGGGAGCAAGGGGGGCCACGCACAGGGCCTGTTTTTCTGTGCCCTGGCCTCCCAGGCACTGCAGGCCGCTCCCACTGGGGCCTCGATTTCTGCACGTGCCCACCGCTCGTGCGTTGCTCCACCTCCGCTCACATACCGCATGGTCACCCGGAGCCCTGTCATTGCTATCTGTTCTTCCGCCGCCTCTTTTGTGCTCCGATGGCTCATCAGGAGTGTCAGGGAGCCTGCGAGTGACACAGGGTCTCCGGAGCTCTCCCTCCGAGTTACGCTGATTCCACCAGCTTATTGCCGTTCTGTCACTGTCGCTCATCTCCTCCATCATTTCCATGCACTGCGAGGCTGTGTTGCTTGACTTTCCAGGTCCGTTAGGTGGAGGGACCTATAGACCCCGTAAACCCAGGGTCAGCACACTATTTAGGATTGATGGCGAGGGCTAGAGAGCCTCGCTAGAGAGCCTCCATTCTCCCCGGCTGCTAGCCACGTCCCCCCACTTTGTGCAGAGTTTGCATTACAAAATTGACCCAACCGGACACAAAGTGTTAATTGTGATATGTAACACAAAACTTAATGTGCAGTGGAAAAACATTAAGTAACACAAGGTAGTCCTATCGCAGCTTTGTGTTTCTATTCGTCAAGGGTACCTCCTTTTGGTTAGACATGGGCATTCCCACGCTACCACCCATGATTTTGATGCAAAGTCCTATCTACTAACAAGGGGAGACATATCTGTGCACCAAAACATAATGCCTCTTTGAGGAACATGTTTAAAAGGAGAAAATATTCCCTTTCGTCAAATTTTTCTAAAGTTTCACGAGTACTGAACTGCACAGCACACATACAAAATTAGAAAAGTTTTAAACTTTGTCTAGGCATAGTAACTTATATTTCGAGCAATCAATCAGATATAGGGAAGTGTATAGAAGAGCAGAGAATAATGGGCAAAAGTGTTGGGATAATATTTCCTGCCACATTAAAGCAAACGTGAGGGAATCAAATGTAGCTATTTATGTCAGTTCCGGAGGTAGACACAATTTTATATTCAATACAGGGGTTCATCCTTTTAGTTATTGTTGGCCTGGCTCTTTTTGCAGGGTTATCAAAAAACCTTTTGCTTTCCATCCTGCTATGATTTCTGATCTGTTTTTGCTGGCTTTAGGACTCTGGACAGTTTGGCACTGCTGATCAGTGCTAAAGTGTATATGCTCTTTTGTGATTATGATTGATTATCCATGATTGGCATATTTGATTTACTGGTAAGTCCCTAGTAGAGTGCACTGTGTGTGCCCAGGGCCTCTAAATCAAATGCTACTAATGGGCCTGCAGCACTGATTGTGCCACCCACACAAGTAGCCTCTCAAATGTGTCTCAGACCTTCCACTGCAGTATCTGCATGTACAGGTTTTAACTGCCATGTCGACATGGCAAATGCACTCACTTGTCAGGCTCTAACCTTCCCTGTTTTATACATGTCACCCCTAAGGTAGGCCCAAGTATCCCCATGGTCAGGGTGCATTGCATGGGAAAGGTAGGACATGTGCTGGTGTGTTTTTCATGTCCCGATACTGAAATACTGTGTATTTTGTGTTTCACTATTGTAAGAACTAACTCTCTCATAGGCTATAAATGGAGTTGCCTTGTAACATTTGACAAGTGTAACTTTCAATTGGGAACAGCTAGAAATTTGCCGTTTGAGCTCCCTGAACTCAGAATTTAATACCACATCTTTTAGAAAAGGTGGTTTTTAAATTGTAAGTTTGAAACTGCCACTTTTAGAAAGTGGGCATTTTCTTATTTAACTATCCTGTGTCACTCTGCCTGCTTGTGGATTCACCGTCGGGTTTTTAACCATAGGCTCTGTTTATACATTCACTCCAGACACTCACACAAAGGAAGATAAGGTGTGCCTTGTATATGCTGAAGAGCCTTCCTGGGCTAGAGTGGAGGTAGGTGTTATCACTAACACCTAATAGGCTCTGGCTATCCTGCACAATGCTGTCTCCAACCTCTGTAGTGTGGCTGGACTAGAAAGGACAGACCTAGGTTTACTGAGCAAGAAGACTTTCTGTATAAAGGCTTCAAAGGGAAAAAGGGGTATGAGTATTAGACCTAAACCCCCAGAACTTTAGATTACTTCTGGACTAAGAGGACCCTACAAAAAAGAAGAGCTGAAGATCTGCCAGGAGGTGTGATGCCCTCTTTCCATTGTGGTGCTTTGCTGGGTGGACCTGCAGTTGCTGCTTCTGTCTTCGGGTAGTGGAAAGGATTTAACGTTTTCCCTGCTGTGGCAGCCTGTTTAAGAAGATCTCCAAGGGCTTGATATAGAGCTTGCCTCCTGTTAAGAAGTCTCAGGGACACATAAAGACTTCATCTGCAGCTTCCTCGAACTCCACTGCTGGGAGTTCCAATCTGCCTTGCGGTGCCAAACCCAGTTCTGGACCCTTAGAGGTTGTTCTTGTTGCAAAGAACTGAAGAAATCCTCAAAATCAATGCTTCACCCTTCTTGAGGCCATATTTTCTGACGCAGCATGGCCGTGCTGGAACAAATCCTGATGCACAGCCCCATGCGGCACAAGAAACCAATGCACTGCCTGTCAGCGGCCTGAAGAGACCAACCCACTGGTCTCCGAACTCAGGGACCCCGCACCGACTCCGACACAGGCCCTGCTGTGAGGCTACCAGAAACAACGCACTGTGGGACCCTGGCTGAGGAAATCGATGCAGTGCCTATTTGCCACTGCAGCATCGACCTCCAGCGCATCCTGGATTTCCACGCACTGTGCCTGTGCGCCCCGCATCACCAACGGAGGCCCTGCAGTCCAGAACCACCTTGAAATCAATGGCTCACTTCCCCCTACTGTCCGGATTCAACACATGTCTTCCCCTGTGTGTAGCAGAACTGTTGCATTGCCTCCCTAAGGACTCAGGAACTGACACATCGATTTGTTTTCCAATGCTTCCCTCCTCTCTGGTTGTTTTGCCTTGTGAATTGTGACACATTTGAGGTTCTTTGTCTAAAAATCAGACATCCATAGTTTCCTGTGGACAGAATTGCTTGAAACCTTTTAAAAAACAGTTTTGAGTTGTGCATTTTGGATTTTTGTTGTTTTGGTCTTAATTGGTTTAGATAAAGGTTGTTTATTTTTCTAAACTGGTATGGTGTCCATTTATAGAGTTTTCACTGTGTTACTGTGTGTGTTATGTACAAATGCTTCACACATTGCCTCTGAGATAAGCCTGACTACTCGTGCTAATCAACCAAGGGGATAAGCAGGAGTTATTTGGTGTGCTACTTACCTATCCTCGAGAGAGAAGAAAAAGCAGTAGAATGCATAAAATACTTTCACAAAACAAGTAAGAAAGCAGATGAGAAATCAAAGCAATAACATTTACATGTGCAACTAGGATAGAGCTGAAACTAGTGAAAGCTGCAAGAGTCAAGGTCAGCGCATTGGCCAACATGTAGCGCTGCCACCCTTTGACTATGTTTTGAACCTCGCAGCCTGATATAATTTGTGGATTTCAATGATGAATGCAGATAAACGATTCCCACACCTAACTGTTTTAAAACTGTTTTCAAAGAGCTCTGTAGTGGCTCCAAGAAAGAGAATGTTCAGAGATAATTTTTCTTGTTGTAAACGTATCTAGGACCCTAATTAAATTATCCCTATTCATGCCCTTATGTGGTTATAACAAATAATATCCTTATAAAGGCATAAGAATCACATCCATATTTAGTCATAGCCAATGCAGTCCAAATACGGCAAGGTTACTCCCATAGACTCCTAGAAAGCACAACGCGTTCCTTAAACAAACCAAGCCTCCAGCAGCCCGGGAAATCCCCCTGCTTTTGTTTTGATTTGAACAAGAACTCCTGGAGTCCAGAAAGAACTGTAAGTTCTTAGTGACGTCTTATGTCCAACCTTACATCAAACTCGCACCTTCCAGGTATAAATATACCAACGTTGCCTTAAGCAGACACACGGTGGTTTGGAGCAGAGCGGCTATCTACTTGCCCGAAGCCCAGCTGATGCGACAGCCGAAGGAAGCCGACCCTCCCATTGACGCACTGAGAGAGACGCTGTCTTTTCTCCTGCCGAGAAATCCAGCTCCAGTGTTTCCAGTCACCCTCGCGGGTTGCTGGGAAATCGAGTCCTGAGAAAGAGATTCAAGACCTCCTTCATTCTATAACTAAGATACGGAGCTGATTAAATCCTTAGAGAATTCTTGATTCAGATTCTTGGCAAAAACTAACTTAACTTAAACTGCAGCTCACTTACTCCTTCCCACGTACTAGGCTTAGGTTAGGTACACCGGGGTAGGCGTATCTTAGAAGCACCAGTTGAGTACGTTTAGTCAATGTTTTTATGTATGTATATATTTTATCCATTTTAAGTATCATATGGCTCAGAAACCATATAAATGCTTTTACAGTATTATTTCCCAATACTCCTTTTACTGTACGCACTTTACTTTATAACAAGTATAGCAATTGTGGCAATTCACTTCTCCTGCACGAGAAAGAGGACTGCTCAATAAATAACAATTTTTATTGAAAACGCCCGTCTCTCTATTTCTCTGCACTCTGGTGAAGCTAAGCATGCACGATTGACTGAGTGAAATAGCTGTCTATTGTTTTCACACGACTCTGGAGATATACTCCTTATTCTGGAGGGAGCAAAGTTGTCATGTTAATGCAGTTGTCAGAAGCTAATCCCTTCTTGTCTGTTCAGGGAACTTAACTCCTTCCTGTTTACTCGAGAAAGTTTCTAGTGACCTCTGAGCTAGCTGGCATTCATAATTAAGTCTAACATATTCAATAGAGACCTAGTCAACCTCAGTCCTACGTCTAAACTATCGTTTATGTTATTCCAATGCGCAGAGCCTATTGGGAATATAGGAACTACACTACAGTCTGAGGGCACATCTGACAGTTGTGGGATTATCTCCTGAAGGATAGATCATACCACCGAAGCAATACATGATCCAAATCATATGCCACAATCGAGTTGAAATGTTCAAGCCAGCCAAGCTCCCTTCCTCGCTTTTCCCATGTTTCACTTTCTCTTTCTCGCAAACACTCTTTCTCTCTTTCACACTTTCTCGCTTTCTCTTTCGTGCCTGCTACCAAGAATCCAAAGGAGCTGGAGTCAAAGACAGAAATACCAAATGAGATAAATGGCCAATCGGTCCCTGCTCAAAGTCTTGGAACTCCTTCCTTATGTATGGTTCTTCTTTTTGGACGTTTGAATGTAACTAATAAGGAATTACCTGATTCCAAATATTTTTATTATTATCCTGCCATGCTGCATACTTTCTCACACTGTCAGTCAAAACATTTTTCCTGTGGAACGGGTTTGTGAACAGCTACTTAAACAAAGTACTTGCCTTGAGGTTTCTGGCTGGGGACAATCCAGCCATAGAAAGCAAGTAAGTTTGTTTGATTCTGTGTGTAGGGAAAAACAAAGAATAATATGTAGAGTAGAAAGATGCTTGAGGATAAGGTATAACCAGGGGAGTCTCACTAATCTAATTAAACCAAGGAAAGAATATAAAATGTTGGTAAGGTCTAAGAAGAGGATCTTTAAAGAAAAATGTTGAGATAATCTATTGGAAAGAATACAAACAAAAAATGTTAAAGATTTCTGGAAGCTGATCCAGGACGCCTCGAGTCGGACCGCAGGAACCATGAGCTGTGTAGCCGATGATGCATCCTGGGAGGCGTACCTAGGCCAATTATATGAGGCAAGTTATGTGCCCCTAATAAGTAAGGAAAGAGCCTATAGGGGAAGGGCAGTAAAAGATTTAAACACATCCTTCTCGGTAGAAAAAGTGAAGAATACTATCAGAAAGTTAAACCTAAATTGCGCGGCAGGGCCAGATAACTTACCCGCCGTTATAATTAAAACACAACTAAACTGGTGGGCACAATTTTTATCCCAGATGCTTTCAGCTCTCCTAGATTCAGGCATTATCCCAAAATCCTAGAGGAGGATGTGATCAGGCCTCTACACAAGAAAGGTGACAGAAAGGATCAGAAGAATTACAGATTGATTAATCTGCTGAACATTGGAGGGAAAGTGTTCTCTAAAACAATGCTTGGCAGATTGAAGGATTTGGTGGAACAACACTTGATCGTGCCAGTGGAACAAGGTGGTTTTAAGGAGAGTCACTCTAAGATTGACCATTGCTTCGACTTATGGACACTGGCACAGAAGTCCATGGAGCAGCAAGGTAGATTATACTGCTGCTTTGTTGACTTTCACGCAGCTTTTGATTTAGTGGATAGGGAGGGCCTCTGAGAGACTTTAAGAAGCCATAATGTTCCGGAGGAGCTCCTAGTAATAATTAAGGAGTTGCATAGTCAGAACTGGGCCCAGGTCATTAAAGATACAATGGGGGGCCTGACACTGCAAATAGCGATCAATATTGGCCTAAGACCGGGCGGCGTATTGGCTCTGCTTCTTTTTGCAATCTTCCTTGCAGACCTACCTTTTGTTTTGATGACAGATAGAAGTGCAAGCCCAAAAGTGAATGGGAAGCATTTGTCCTGTCTACTGTATGCAGACGATTTAGTCATTCTTGATCAGTCAGAGTTGGGTCTGCAAAGGAAGCTAAATGCGTTCAGCACATATTGTGCAACTAAACGTCTTACAGTGAACATGTATAAAACAAAAATCCTGTGCTTTGGGAAGAGAGATCAAAAGTTTAACTGTTTTTTGGGGCAAACCGAATTAGAGCTGCTCATTAAGTATAAATATCTTGGAATATGGTTTAACAAGTCTCTAAAATGGGGCACGCACCTGGAGGACCAGAAAGTAAAAGCCTTAGCTTCTGTTTGCAGGTTGAAAAACATTAATCGTAGCTATGGCGCTTTGTCCCATAGACCACTGCTGAAGACCTTCAATCTAATGATCCTCCTGCAATTGCAGTATGGAGCAGAAATTCTATGCCTAGGTGGGAAAAGTAACTGTGACAGTGAATTTTTTAAATTATTGATGTAATTGCCTAGCTCATCAATGATTCAGACAATTAGACAGGAGCTAGATGCAACCTCATGGAACGTCCAGGTGCAAGTGGGTTTACTTAGATTTTGGAAACGGCTGCGGTCAGGAGAAGATATTAAAGTGTCATGATGGGGTATGAAGGAGATTCAGCTGAGTGAATCAAATTGGGCTAAAGCAATAAGAAATAAACTCTATTCCATTTGTGAAAACTTGAAGGTGAAAATTGACCTGCAGTCCTTGTATATTGATGAATCAAAAAGTGCACTCAAATCTTTAGGGAAGGAAATGTCTAGCTTGAATGACATTAAGTACCTAATAAAGAAAGAGTCTGTGCAGTTCATGATAAACAGCTGGAGGAAAGAAAATGGGTACCCCTATCTAGACACCCTACCAAATCAATGGTGCAGAATGTAATTATTAAGGTTGAGAATCTGTATCAATCCTGCTCGGTTAAACGACAAAACAAAAAGGGAACTGATGCAACCAGATGGTAGATGCACATGTAGGATGGGCATGAAATGCAATTGCTTACACACTTTAATGGACTGTCACAAATTGATAGCCCAGCGAAAACAGTTTTTACAACGAATGTTCTTAAATTATGGTATTAGGTCACGTATGAAAGCAATCGAGCTCCTTACTGACATGCAAAATCTTGATATTGCAATAACTGTGGCGAAGTTTATTCAGGCTGCTAAAAGGTTTCTTATGGAATAGGTAATGGTACGCTAGGTCCAGAAATAATATATAGAGATTTTAAGTTGCATTCTTTTTAAATGTCTTAAAACAGAATTTTAGTATTATTTGGATCATATCTGTGATATTTGAATGTGTTTATAACTTATGTATGGAATTGTTTTTAACAAAACTGAGATGAATTATAGGAAAATGTGTTTCCTAGAATGGAGTGAGATGATGAATTTGTAATCATTTTTCAAATTTTATATAAAATGTCATGTTTATGTGGGTTAAAGACCAATAGTCTAAATAAACTTTACTTTTGACTTTTGACTACCAGTATTAGACAACATGTCACTTACCTCAATCCTCAGTTATTCTGTTCAAGCAGTGTTTTAAGTGCTTTGGATGCTACTAAAAACCCTTCTTGTCCGAGCACCAGCATTTCTTGAAGGGTAAAATCATATGTATGTTTTTATGTAGCATTTACCTAGCACAAACCTAGAAAGGTTTCAGAGCGCTGTACAGTCCTTATTCTATAGAGTGCCACAAAGGCAACACATTGCATGGAATTTCCTACATGGCCTTATCATCCCACTTCTGAAGAAGCTGCAACTACAGACTGACACACCTTCCACCTCTGCCCAATCACTCACTGCCTCTTAATGGAACAAATACCAGAAATATGAGATGTTCTTCAACTGTAAGCACACTCTTCCAGTGGATCGGACAATCAGGGAGTTACCACAGCTGCAGAGCTGAAACAGCATTCATCTATGTAGTGAACGATATCATTCAAATCACTGACTGATGAAATACATGCCTGCTAGTCCTTTTGGAACTGTCAGCAACACCCAACACTAAAAATCACCAGAACCTCTTTGTCATCCAATTGTCTTCTAAGGACATGGATTGCACAGTCTTCAAAATGTTTTGTTAGTTTTCAGTTTGACTAGACAGAAATGTATTGGCAAAATCCCCTATTTGTAATTTGTGCAACTCCTTTCTACATGAACAATTAATAATCTTGATATGGATACCTGAGAGTTTTTCTTGCCAACAGTTCATTAATAAGTATCAACACAAAGCTCCTACTCAAAATCACTGATAGGAAAAATCGAGGGACCTTATACCACCCTGGACACTTAAACCTGAACATGTCCAATATAAAATGTGTCTTCTTCACCTTCAAGCAGCAAAACTGTAGAACCAGTCGTGGCTCTTGGCCTTGGCTCCAGAGGGTTTCACAGCATCTTTCATCAAGGGGGTAATTTAGAGATGGGTGGTAACAGGTTTTCTGACACAAACCAGTGTAAGCTCCATCCACTTTCAATGGCATTCTATCACCCTGTTGTGAGGGCAGTGGGAGACTATCTTCCACGAGAGAAGAACCTCCTCCTGCTCCACCATGCTAAAGGTCATTGTGTTGGGTTAACACTGACAGGAAACCCAGGACGTGATTTGTACGGGTAAACGTAGTCGCGTATGAACTGTGATTTGTACGGAAAACATCGCGTATTAGCGAGTCGCACAAAATAATACGATACGTACCCCCCTTAACAAAGCGCATGCAAACCCAAGGACAACGTCCCGTATGAGCGAACCACAAAAAAAATACGCAACGCACTCCCCCATTAACAAAGCGCACGTGAAGCCCCGGAAAACGTTCTGTCTGAGTGAGCCACGCAAACAAATACAAAACGCACTCCCCCTTAACAAAGCGCACGCGTACCCTGTATAAACGCCGCATATGCACGAGCCACAAAGCAAATACGATTCGAACCGCCCATGAATGAAGCGCACGCAAAGCCATAAAAATAGCACAAGGAGGGTGCAAAGGGCTTGCACAACACCACAAAACATGTCTCCTGTGTACAAACCTTGCAAATGAATGTCCAGGCCACATCAAAACAGGCAAACTAAGGGCCTAAGTCAGAACCACCCCATATAACACACCCACCCAAAATTCTAAATAAGCCCCACCCCCAAAAGGACCAATAAAAGGGCCCACACACACACAACCCATCGTCCTTTGCAACCTACACATTTGCCTACAGAGAGGCAACACACCAACAACTGCACACATACACCTCAATCACATTCCGACCCACACACCCCCTTCACATTCAGACCCACACCCCCATCCAAACACACCGACACACCACCCCAATCACAGACACCTTACACACACCATGTCCACACACAAGAATCCAAAGTTCACAAACCCAGAGATGGAGATCCTTGCAGATGAAGTCATCAGAGTTGAGCCACAGCATTGGTCAGACAGACCAGCATAACTGATAAAACACGGCTGTGGGAGAGGATCGTCAATAGGGTCAATGCTGTTGCACCCATCAGGCGCACCAGGAGGGATTGCCAGGCCAGGTGGTACGATCTGCAGAGGATGGTCAAGCGGAAGATGGATGAGGACTTCGCCCAGAGCCAGCACACTGGAGGTGGTGGTCCCCGCAGACCAGTATATTACCATCCCTGGGAGGAGAAGGTCATGGCCCTGCTACCACTGGTGGGAGCACATGGAATTGAAGGAGTCGTGGAGCCTGGTGAGTATACAAACAACTCATGTACCATGGTAGGACTCCCAGCAGTGTCCAGACATATGAGGGATGTGTGCCCAGGACTCCCAGCATAGGCCAACAGTATGGGGGGGTGGATAGGACTACGACCAGTGGCCAACAGTATAAGGGGGTGGATAGGACTCCCACCAGTGTCCAGACATAAGAGGGGTAGGTGGATAGGACTCCCACCAGTGTCCAGACATATGCCAACAGTAGGGGGGGCAGATAGGACTCACATAAGTGCCCAGACATAAGAGGGGTGGGTGGATAGGACTCCCAGAAGAGCCCAACAGCATGGGGGTGGGTGCAAGGGGGAGGGCCAGAAGGCTGCAAGAGGGAGGGGTTGAAGGGTGCAAGGGGGAGGGTAGGAGGGTGCATGGGGGATGGTGAAGAAGCCAACATTTTGCACACCTCTACCACCAATACTGTGTACGCACATGCCCAATTGCTCTCATCCCATATGGCCCAGGTACACACCCATGCACCATGCTCAATGCACAGGGAGTGGGAAAGTACTGACGAGATAGCAGATACTGGGCCATGGTGTAGGTAGCACAAGGCCCTCCTGTGACCAGTGCAAACACAAACACCAGGACAAGGTCAGATATCTCGCACAGGAACTCACAACCACTGTCATGGCAGCATGCTCCATGGGGGGGCAGCCACACCACAAGAGATGCCCAGGTGCAAATCAGACTCCAACTACCAGCACAGCCTGTCACACACCCCTTACATAAACATAGCCTCCTGGGACAGGCAATGGAGTGCCCCACTGTCACAATTGTCATGTAACACAACAAAACAAATACAGATTTGATTACGCATCCAAGAAAAAATGCATAGTGCTGATTCACAAGTACCTTGTGCTTCTTACACGATGCCGTAGCTTCAGCTTTGTGATGCAGCAGATGCACAAAAGTTGCGCCCTGGTGCTGGGTATTGACAAGGTGATGCATCTGGGAGATGTGCCACGTTCTAAAGCCCTGTGCCACAAGTAGGTGTACTGGTCCAGGGGGGTGGGCAGTGGGTGGCCGTCACGGCGCAGCAACACCTCCCAAAAGTTGCTGAGTGAAATCACAAAGATTTCACTCAGTCACTTTTATGCACATGCTTCATCAAAACCCTGTGCATGCTTGAAGCAGGCGTAAGGATTGATGCTGCATTGTGCAGATAGGGCCACACAGAGCATTGCTGGATCTGCGTTGTGACGGCGACACAACCACAGCAATGTGCCACCTCTATGGCACATATGTGTGACGCAGTCGTTTTTTCCACCATAGTGATCCGCATAGTCAATGTGTTGCATCCATGCTGTCATAGCTGTGGTGCACAATGACTGGAAAATCCCTGCTGACATGCATTGCTGTGCCACTCATTGTAAACAGTCCCTCACATGTTAATGACTCCAGAGCACATATCAATCTGACATCCACAAGTGAACATTGAGAACAATCCAAAGCAGGTGGAACAGTGCCAACGACAATGTATATGAAAATTGGATGTTGCATGAAATGGCATTAACATTGTCTGTCTCTCACACCCACACAGCAACGTGCGGAATCTACCCCCAACCAGGGGGGAGATGGATCACAGTCCCAGGCTCCGCAGGACCCTGATTCCATCGACAGTGACGCCTCTCACCACTCCATGGATGACCACAACCCACCTGGCACTTCTGGAGCCCAAACCGTGCAGCAGCTGGACCAGGGACATCTGTGCCAACCACCACACCCATTCCTGCCACATCCCAGCAGACAGCTCGGAACCCTGCCCACACTCCACAACTGAGCCAGTCTGACAATAAGGGACAAGCTTTGTCGGGCACCCAGGAGGAGGCAGACAACACCACCACTGCTATCCCTCAGGGGTCCCGTCGACCCGATGTGCCCACAATAGCAGGCCAGGCTCATGTGGGCAGGGGTGGTGGGAGTGGCACAAGGCGGAGGCAAGAACCTGACCAGCCAGCTGCAGGGCCCGGCATGTCTGAACTCAGAAACATCATGGAGGTATACCGGCAGGACACCAGGGAGTTCAGCCAGATAGTGGGGGTCCTCAACGAAATAAAAAACCAGCAGGCCGAGCAACACACCAGTCAACAACGACACCAAGGACGGATGGAGGCAAGACGGGCTGAGCTCTTGACGGTGCAGAGGGACATAAGCCAAAGTGGGTAGAAAATCCTAGGCCATCCGCGGAATAAGTGACCAGAAAGTCTAGGACCAGTGGAGAAAAAGAATTATCGAAAAATAGTAGTATATTAAAAAATATATATATTTAATTAGACATAGATAAAAATCATATAGAGACTTGAACACATAAGTCAAACTATATGATACAGTAACATAGTGACATATAAAAAAATTTTTTAAAACGAATTCAAAGACAATAAATAAAAAACAGATACATCATAGTAACGTTATAAATCACAACGAATTGCAGATGATTATACATTCAGAATTAAAAAATGACAATTGCAGGTATTACGAAATTAATTATAAGGACTCGACGCGCGTTTCGGCAGAGAAAAAAACGTCTTCCTCAGGAGTCATAGGTGGAACTCTGAAAGAACATTATAGGAAGAGTATTATACATCACAATACAAATATTGTTTCACATAATTAATACATATTCCTAATAGCATAACTATTTATCTATTACACAAATTAGAATTCGAAAACACTTATTCCACCTAACAGGTCTAGACATGAAATTTGGTCACTTAATGTCATATGATAGACCGGTAAGTGTACAATGTCAATGAAGTACTTAGCTAGACAGAGAATAGACGATCGACCAGTCATGTAGGGTTTATTACTTGTATAGGTCACGATTGGATATCATTAGTACACTTCATTGACATTGTATACTTACCGGTCTATCATATGACATTAAGTGACCAAATTTCATGTCTAGACCTGTTAGGTGGAATAAGTGTTTTCGAATTCTAATTTGTGTAATAGATAAATAGTTATGCTATTAGGAATATGTATTAATTATGTGAAACAATATTTGTATTGTGATGTATAATACTCTTCCTATAATGTTCTTTCAGAGTTCCACCTATGACTCCTGAGGAAGGCGTTTTTTTCTCTGCCGAAACGCGCGTCGAGTCCTTATAATTAATTTCGTAATACTTGCAATTGTCATTTTTTAATTCTGAATGTATAATCATCTGCAATTCGTTGTGATTTATAACGTTACTATGATGTATCTGTTTTTTATTTATTGTCTTTGAATTCGTTTTTAAAATGTTTTTATATGTCACTATGTTACTGTATCATATAGTTTGACTTATGTGTTCGAGTCTCTATATGATTTTTATCTATGTCTAATTAAATATATATATTTTTTAATATACTACTATTTTTCGATAATTCTTTTTCTCCACTGGTCCTAGACTTTCTGGGCACTTATTCCGCGGATGGCCTAGGATTTTCTACCCACTTTGGTTATTACCCTGCCCTAGGAGTCTGTGTATTACTGATACCCAGGGGGTCCTTGTTTTCTCTCAAGAGGGACATAAGCCATTCACTCCGTCGGATAGCTGACAACATGCAGCACCCTCCCCGTGTCATAAGGCCAGAAACATCTAGGCAAAGACTGCCACCAGGCACAGGGAGGGAGGAGGAGGAGGAATTGTCCAACGGAGCATCCCAGGCATCGTCAAGGCCTGCACATGAGGGTCCCCCAAGGAAGGTGGGTCGTCCACGCAAAAGACAGTGAGAGGCAGTGGGCCATATGCTACTCCCAGGTCACCTGGGCTGGCATCTTGCCTTTGTGTGCAACACCATCACCTTATTGACTGTCCTACTCTCCCACATGGACTTGCTGGTCACAGTCTGAACAATGCTGCCAAGCACTGTGGTCTTGAATCTGTTGACTCAAACTGCAAGGCATCACATCTCCCTCTGTGAACTTTGGATCCCTCCCATTTTTGTACAGCACCTAGCACCTACTCACGTTTCCCGCACAAGATTGATAAATAAACATAACAAACACAATAGATCCTGATGTTGCAGTCTTTTTCCATAAGTCCACAACATACGTGTGGGGATATGTCAAAGTATGCCAGAGTGTGGAACAAACTCAAGCCATCCATACACTGGGTTCTGAGTCCGGTTGAGGACACACATAGGTCACAATGTATCATCAACTACATATTTGGATGGCAAAACTCACCCGTGATGGTGTCTATCTGCTGAGGGGGGGGATTGGCATACTGCACTGACAGACAGTTCCTGATGAGTTTCATGAAGGTGTAGAGGTCATGCGTAGGTGCCCAGGGAGGGAGTACCAGGTCTGTTTGCTGAGGTGGGAGAACTATCTCCCGCATGCAGTTACTCTGTGGATGTGATGAATGTTGCCCAGGGCAAGGGTGGCTGGACGGAGTTGGGGCAATGGGGTGTTGGATGGGAGACGTCCCTAATCGTTTCTGGGGCTGGAGTTGTGGAGTGCCTACTGAGTGCGGCTGAGGAGTATGAAGGTGATCCTGCAGTTGACAGTGATACTATTGTAGGTATCTCAGGTGGACGGTCATGTCGCTGTGGCAGGGGATGTTGAGGATGAGTTTTGCGCATGAACCCTGGATGTGCACTAATCCTCCTGGAGTCTGGCTGTTGTTCCTGCATAGAGGGCGTTGCCGTAGTTGAGCCGGCTGGTGTCGTGGACCTGGGTGGCTGTCTGTCTTCACTAGGAGTGGATCTATCTGAATATCTTTTTCAGCAGGCGGAGGGACTTGCAGCATGAGGTAGTGATGGTGTTCACTTGCATGGTCATTGGGAGCGAGGAGTGTACAATGATCACCTGCTTGCATGCATGGCCACTGTGTGCTTGTGCGATGCCCAGGCCGTTGTGACACAAGGATTCGGCCCAGCCGTAAGTTGACATACCTCAGATGATGAGCTCAGTCCAAGTCCAGCCTCAGGTAGCTGATGTTCATCCATTTCTCAATGCACTTATGCCTACTTGAATGTTGGATCTGGGAGTGGCTGAGTCTTTGGTGAGGGTGAGGTGCAGCTGGGTGTCAATGGAATAGGACATGATGATGATGTTATGTGTGCATGTGATGGTGGAGAGGGGGGTCATGGAGACATTGTACATTGTCACGCTGATAGATGAGGCTGGGGCATGGGCCCAATGACCCCAGTGTTCTACATGACGAAGGGGGGATGCGGAGACGCAGGGCCTTGTTGGGGATGTACTTGGCCATTTCATCCTGGGTCTTCATATGGAGCCCAGTGTTGGAGATGTGTGATCTGATAGTGTGGTAGCACATGGTGTTGGATGCCGTTGAGCAGTTGATGGGGTGAGGGTGGGGGTCTCACCATTTTTGAGCAGGGTCCTAGATGGCGTTGGTGGTGGAAATGAGGGCTGTGCCAGTGGGGTGAATACTGTGGACGATGGTCTGGGCGGGTTGCCTGGAGATGTGTGCTTGGAGGGAGATGGTCAGTTGCTCCTTGGCTGTCTACTTTTTGACATTTGCCAGGTAGGCAAACAGGGTGATGTTCCAGGACATCCTATGGTACTGACGACCATTGTCAAAGAAGGACCTGGGTTACTGCATGCCCCCAGCTCCCATGGGAAGTGGCATACGCAAAGGAGCCATGCATGACGTGCCCGAGGTGGGCTTCAAGGATGGTGTATGCTGTGCTTGAGATGTTTTGTGGGAAGGGTCATGATAGAGAGCCAGAGTGGATGGTGTACATGATCTGGGTGGTGTCTTAGCTGCTGACAGGAGTCCAGGACCTGATGGGGGGGGCATGTCCTGTGGAAAATAGTGATGTCTGCCTATGTCTGGCGAGGCTGTCGGGTACGTCCACGAGTTTGGAGTGCTAGTAAGTTGCAAGGGATCCCTTTGGCCTTGCAAGGGTGGGATGTTGTTTGGATGGAGAGCTGGGGTTAGATAGTTCACACACAATGCCGATGAGGCCATTCATGTTGTGTATGTTGCAGCCTAGCCCAAATATGAAGGTTATCCTCCTGTCCGTGCTGATGATATGGTGATGTGTGTGTAGTGGATTTCATGTATGAAAGGTAAATGATGGTTGTTTGGTTTACACGGTTTGCACATTAGTCTGGCTTGACCTGTATGAGTCCAGGAGGTCTGCGTTGTCCCTGGTGGCTTAATAGTTGTTGTGCTACACAGGAAAGTCCCCCAATGTGGCAAGAGTGTTGGAACAGTCGCCGATCCAGTGTGTGCGGTTGCAGGGTGTGGTGGTGGCGTTGTTTGGAGTGTCCTGTGTGAGGGTGCTACACAACTTGTCTGTGTCCACTCAGGTAAAGTACTATTTGGTGGATCTGTAGCGTAGTATGGTGCAGTGTGTTGTGACTTGAACAACTGGATGCAAATGCTGTTGTACTAATGCAGGATGGTGGTGTGGGTGTCCTCCAGCCACGAGTTGCTCTCCCCCTGACCCATGTAGTCTGTGTAGGTGCGGCCCTGCATGCAGATTTCGTTGTCCAATGTCTGAGGAGCAATCAGTATATACGTTTCACAGCTCTGTGGTCTCAGAATTTGTCTCAAATCCTGAGGAAGCCTTTCTGATCAATTAGCAGATGTGTAAATCCGGTTACCCTACTGACCCCTTGTCCGCCAAGCCATACAACATCTTTGCTAAGATTCACAATCACCATATAAACGCCATTTGTAATCTTTAGCTCTGATTGGGCTCTAATCCGGATGCGTGGAAACGCAGATCCTGAATATCCTTACAATCATAGACCTAACGCTCTTTTAACAGCTCCGGCCAACATTTCAGTGAAATATGTCTGTCAGCAAATGATGCCCTTTGTAGAAGATAATAGCCTCCTCCACGACTTTCACTCCAGCTCCCATCTGTGATTTAGTATGCAGTCGGCCCTCATAGAAATGGCAGACTCTATACGCTGTGAGGGCAATGGAGGTTCCAAGGCGGGGTTGGTGCTGTTAGACTTGTCTACAGCATTTGACACTGTTAAACATCCCATTCTTCTACATCGCATTAAGGCCTTAGGTGTGGGGGGCTCAGTGCAGAACTGGATATCGTCCTAACTAACTGACCGCACACATCAGGTCCGGACCTACACATTCATCTCACCAGTCAAACCACTGAAGTGGGGCATGCTGCAGGGCTCTGCTCTGAGCCCATTGACTTTTAATATTTGCTTAACCCCGCTGGCTGGATCAATTGCCATGTCTGAAGTCAACATCATATCATGTGCTGATGATCTTCAGCCTCTATTCACCTAAAATGCTGTGTGTGTTGCAAAAATTAACCCACTCAAAAATTGACTCATGATTTTTGCTGCCTGGATGGACCACCTTTGCTTCAAAATTAATCCAGATAACACCTAGGTCCTATATGTTAACAAAAATCATTCTTCCCTCTCTAACAATCTTTGGTGGCCAGAGGAACTGGCCATAGCTCCGGCACACAAGGACTTGGTCAGGAATCTGGGAGTCAGATGGGACAATCGTCTATCCCTTGTCACACAGATACAAGAGGCGGGTGCTGCTTGTTTTGGCAAGATTAAAATAATCTAGAGATTTATTAAGTATCTGCACAATGTAATCCAGGAAACGGTGGTTGACGCACTGATCAAGTCCCATTTTCACTGGGCAAATGGGTCATCCGTGGGTCTCACATTAGGCTTGCTACGTAAACTGCAGATGGTCTAAAATGTGGCTGCCCGCATGGTATGTGGAGACTCCCCCTTACTTCAACTAGTCCATTGGCTGCCCATGGCTACCCAAACATATTTCAATGTGCTGACACTCGCCTACAGTGCAGGACTTGTTCGTGGGCCGGTCTACCTTAGGAGGAGGCTCCGTCCCTATTGTCACTCACGACCTCTACGTTCCATAGACAAGCACTTGCTCATTGGTCCTTGGTCAGCAAAACCAAGATCAGGACGTGAAACCTTTCAGGTAGGAACCAGGTAGGAACCACCCAATGTGGGACTAAGCCACCTCTTCCGCTGCATAGGAATCTGTCTGAATGTGAATTTTGCAAAGTCCTTGAAACCTGGCTATTTTGCATGCTTGATGACTTGCTACTCCATATGCTGCCTCCTTTTTGGCGCCCGACAGTTCTGTGACACCACGTTGGGTTAGATGTGCGCACAAGAAATGATCCTTCACATATTCATAGATAGCTTAGCAGAATTGTGGGTGTAGGCTAGGAGACCTGTAGATGACAGTTAGACTGAGGGTGGTCAGGGTGTTGGTGTGACACATGAAGTGCAGATGGCTGGCAATGCTGAGTGTGTCCTTGGTGTTGTATGTGACTCTGAGGGGGTACTTCAGACACTATTACAAAGCACACGCCTGGATTGTTGGTGTGGTCCCTGCGGGTGATCGAGTATCTGTCTGTGATGGCAATGTAGAAATAGTGTACTGAGGTTGCGTACAACCAGGTTACAGTAATGAAGGCAATGTGTGTGGCTATTGTGTTGATGAGGTAACAGAGTCCAATGGCATGCTGGTGGATGTAGCAGGTGTGCAGTACGAGGCACATGACCTGCTTGTACGGACATGCACTGTTATGTGTGGCAGCGCGGTGTTGGCAGTATGAGTTCCACACACTGCCTGACAAGCTATCATGGGTGCGCTTAGGGGTTGCCTGATAGTAAGTGGATGATTGTCTGGTGTTCACTGTTTGGAGGGTGGCTGGAGCATGAGTCTGTCGTGTTACCTGGGTCATGGAAGGACCAGAGTGTCTTGCACTGTGCACGTTGCAGGCGCTGACGGTCCTGCCTTTGGCACAGAGGTGCTGCAACACTGGCACTGACCAGCTGCTGCCTGCCTTAAGAAAGGTGGGAGGAGCATCTTTGAGGCGTGTGTGTTGCAGAATCAGGGCACTCGGTGGTGCGGTGTCGCTGGGGAGGCAGCAGCAGGAACGGCTGAACGCATGACGGCAGAAGGGGTGAGACACCATGCAACAGTAGCACACAATGACAAGGAGTTTTGAAAGGCACCATGTAGCATGTGTATAGAAAGGAAGGAATAATACAATACATACATAACCATGTACATCATGCACAATATGGATGTTTAGCCATTATGAACTGCATGCATGTTGCCACAGTACACCTACTCACATATGCACAATCCTTGAAAAATTTGCCATCAATGACGCATGCAGACTGTCAACAGACCCACGGTGACAGTGATGAGGCACAATGTACTGTGGGGAAACATTTCATACACAAATGGATCTAGTTTGTGTTGAGGCCATGCTGCTTCAGCCATTGTCCATGGCCATGGCCATTGCTCTGAACAAAATAACAGTTGTGCAATGATGTTACCTGTGATGCTGGTGAAACATCTCCACACGACTGACAGGGACTGTCGGTACCTTGAATCCTCATAGACGTGCGATGCTGAAAGAGGTCCATCTCCCGATAGCCCCTTGGTCTGAGTATGAATACCTCAAAAGGGTGATCAGGCGAGGGAAGGAGAGGATGGGAACAGCAGGGAGGGAGATCTGCAAAACAGTTAAACAAGCATAAGGATTCTACACTTCTTGTCACTGAATCACAAATTGCCTCAGGACCTAAACTGTAACAGTTACACCTGTAAAGAAAAACAACAGCCACTGTATCCTAGATGGCATTACAGAAATGTAAATGATACTAGATATGTGTATTGAACACGGTCACATGAAAGGTACCAGAGGTTGTCATCTAAATGAAGGGGACAAAACACTCTCCTGGCTGCTTCAATGCAATCAGATCCATGCGGTCATCAAGTGAGTCACAGTACATGAATTTGGGGCCAATATACAGATTAACAAATGTGTGTAAGTGATACTCACATGAAGCCAGCAATCCGTAGGGTCAAGAATGGAAATTACACATCACCCGCAAGAGCCGTATGAGGCTCATACAACGAGGGAGGAAATTATGTAAACACAAGAAAGTCACGCCTTTACAATTCCTAACATGACAAGCATGTGGGAACAAACTCAACAGAGAATAATGAAGAACAAATCCACCAAACGCCCCTACCGTCACAATGATATGCAGAATGGCACAAGAGAATCCTGGAATTAACGTCACCCGACTGGTGCCACGGAAGCATTCAATTTTGCTACAGCACAATGTTGTGATGTCATATGCGCAACATTCCTGCCATCATGGGAATAGAAAGTTAACATCAACTGACAGAGAAGGCTTGCACAGCAGTGTTCTCCACCGGCACTGAGGTAGCGACGTGACAGTGACATTACATACCGGCACAAGGGGCAATGCATCCATACAAACAGACTCACAGGACAGTTGACAGAACATGTGGGACATACACTGGACCACACCTTCACAACATCGTTGTTTGGAAATCTAACTGTACTGGCAAACAAGATTAAGGGGATGACCAAACACATCCTGCTGCACACAGTGAGGCTACAATTCCCCACAGAGCCTGTTGTTTTTCAGTCACAAACAATGTCAACCGGTGGTATACGCAATGTGTCAGGGTCAAGTTTTACACACATTGATGCATTCACCAGACTCAAAACTCAACAACAGATGATTCTCAAGAAGGGTGACTCTCCTGTCATGGGAGTGGTGCAACATGAAATTTGATCCATGGTGATGAGACATGTATGGATGGTTCTACAACATGCAGAGAATCAGTTTCCACACATTCCCGAAATAAATTTGCACATGTCCGTGCATGGAACGCAGATTCGGGCCAAGTTGCACTCATCATGAGAAATAGCAGGATGACTAAGGTGACACAAACAGACAACAGGCACAGCAACCTGGGAATGAGAGGCACACAAGGGGTCACCTTCAATATTCCTTCCTAAAGACATGGTCATCGTAAAACCACAATGTAGTACACATGTACATTTCAAGATCAATCATTGCACATTTGTGTGTGGCATGACATCAGCACTTGCGTGACACATCGGATCACACATCAAAGTGACGTTGCATACAGTAAGCTGAACACACACATTGCAACACATGCCACTCTAGGCTACGAGCTTACACACTCATTCCCAGTGACTCACCATCATGAGAAGAGGTTGCGTATGAGCTGACTCCGGATATCATCCCCTTCCTCCTCATGACTTGCATCGTGGCCAAGCCCTTGATCCTCAATGGGTGGATGTTCCAGCTCCTCAGGATCCAGGATGAGTGGCACGGCCTTCTCTACTGCCCTGTTGTGCAGCATGCAGCACACAATGAAGATGTGACAGACCTTGGCCGGGGCATATGGGAGGGATCCGCTGGTCTTATCAAGGCACCGGAATCGGCTCTTCAGGAGGCCAAACGTACGCTCAATCACTCACCTGGTCTGCCCATGTGCATTATTGTACCGCTGATCTGTAAGCTGTTCTCGGGTTGCGCAGAGGTGTCATTAGCCATGGCACGTTGGGATATCCCGCATCACCTACAATTATACATCATGTAAATAATTGGCTCAGGAGATGCTGTCAGGGCAAAAAATACTGAGTCACACAGTACAGACAGATTTTACCCACCAACAAGACATGCCCGATCGTTGTGCAGCAGCAGCATCATTCGTGGTACCCTGTTACGCCTCATGATGAATGCATCATGGCATGATCCTGGAAAACGTGCACAAACATGGGAAATCAGCATGTTAGCAACACACACCACCAGGGCATTTATTGAGTGGTAATGTTTCCTGTTGCGGTAAGCCTGCTCCTGAGCCTGTGGTGGCAACAAAGCCACATGTGTTCCATCATTGGACCCAATCACATGTAGCATCCCTCCCAGGGCATAGAATTCACCCTTGACATCTGTCAACTCTTCAGGAGTGGGACATTTTATGAATTCATCAGTGTGCTCCAACATGGCTGACAACACATCACGCAGGACACGACTGAACATCGTCTGAGACATACCCCTGACATCAGCTATGGTAAATTGAAACGCACCTGTAGCAAAGAAATGTATGGCTGCCATCACCTTTACCTTGGGGGTAAGCGCCGTCGGATACCTGTGTCGCGGTTGGAGATGTGGTTCCAGCCTGTCTATCAAGTCCTGAATCAATGCTCGAGTGAATCTGTAACGTCGGATGCTGTCACGTTCCCTCATGGTAGCCAGTCTGGAAATAGCCTTTGTAGAGGTGGTGCCTTGCAGGACATATTTGTGAAGAAAGGAGAGCAACTGTCAGCCAACAACGAGATCAATGTACATAGCACATGCAACACTGCTACTACACATCAGGTCACTATGGATTCTGACGTGTGCAATAAATCCAGTCCACATATGCCAGCTTGCTGTCTGGTCTGCTGAGGGTTGTTAAGTAGAGTAGGAAATGTGACTGCTTGCCACGTGCTGTACCACACCCTGCCGTTGCATGTGTTGTACAGTGTGTGCCATGATCAGTGAGTGTGTTGACCCCCTTATGCCATCTGTTGTCTTACATAGGCATGAAGTGCATTGGGGTTTTCCCACAGGCCAAATTCACATGTACAATGATGCAAGTCCTGTCCGCATCCTATGGCCTGTTCACATCATCAATGTAGTGCAAGTGTGTGTCTCTGGGACATGGGGCAGGTGTAATGATGTTGTTTCACTTTGTCTTCCTGACAGGTAATTGCCTACGAGAAGTGGGAGATCTGGTTGAACATTGTCAGGGCTGTCAGGTCTGTGGGGGGCCAACGCCGGCGGTTGACCAACATCAGGAAAAGGTGGCAGGACATCCGGTGCTGGACCCAGCGTATCGCCCGGGTCCAGCTGAAGCTGTCACCTCCATGCCGGCATGGTGGAAGCCGTCACCTCACCCCCTACATGCTTCGGGTCCTGGAAGTGGTCTTTCCAGACCTTCATAGGCAGTTGCAGGAGAGACAGCAGCAAGGAGAGGGTAGGTACATGGCTGTTTGTAGTGTTGTGTGTCACCTGCTACTTGAGGTGCTCTGAAGCCTGGAAACACTCCCACAGTTGGGGTGTCTGGTCAGACAGGCTATTTGTGCATTGTAGTCTCAATTCCCCATATTCAGCTGGTGCCCTTTTTCATCCCTTACCCCCCTCCTCCACATGTGTCCCCTGGTCTGTGTATTTTTTTACATTTGCACATGTCCTTCTAGGGTGCCAGGTAATTAGACTGCACATTGATTAGCGCATCATGTGGGAGGGAGGTCTGTGACATGTGTTAGTACCTTGCCTGTGCCATGACCTGTGCACTGTGTTTGTGCTTCATATTTGTTAGCACTGATGATGAGTCTCAACATAGGAGTGTGAGGTTTTAACTGCACACCTTGCAGCATGCATGATCCATGTTGTGTTCTCAGACGTGATGTACATCATTTGTGAGATATGCATAGTGCCATGACGGTTAATCATGGTACAGTCAGCTCATTCCAGAACCACGGATCAGTGTGCACACTACAGTCACCAGACACACCCTGGCCTCCTAATCATGTGTGTCACCCAACACTGTGCCCATTCAATGTGTGTTTAGCATGGGTCTGCCTCTGTGGCATTGGTCCCTGGCATAGTTTGTATTTATCCTGTGTCTGCTACATGTGCCCACTGTACATGGATACAAGATTTGGCTTGTGCATGCTCACACTGGGCAGTGCCTGTGTGCCTATTCACAACAATCTGTGGTTGGTTGTTTGTGACTAATATGTATTGGCAGCCCCACGAGTTGAGCTTGTGTCACTTTTGGAATTGTTGCTGCACAGTTTTTGTTACCCAGATTCTGAGTTCTCACTTCTTGATCTGTATCAATCACATTGACAGAGGGATGGGAGTGTTGTGCAGGAGAGGTCTTATGGGCCTGCCTGATTTGGCCTTGCCAGGTGTGACCTGTTGGTGAGAATTGGCTGGTCGGTGTTTCACCATGCTCTTCCTCTGCGATGGTGGGCAGTGCTTTCATTTTATGCTTGACAGCCTATGTAATTTGTTTACAGACATGATTGTGCCTCCTTCATTTTAGCCACATGTATGTAGTTCTGGTGGAATGCTGTTTTGTCTTAGTGTACACACTACTGGGTTGTCATTTTGCCTGGGGATGAGGGTGTGTCCCCGATGCAGCTATGATTTTTATTTTCACAATTGAAAGCCCATTAGCTTTAGCATTGTCCTGATTTGGTACATGTGGACCACTTCACATGACAGCCAGTAGGTCCTATGTGCTAGCACATGCATAATCAGGTAATAGATGCCCCAGTGAGGACTGACATATTTCAATTTGGCTCTTATTAATTATTGTACCTTGCCACTCCCAAAATGTGTTATTAGTTCTTTACGTTTTGAATGTGTACATATGACGATTTGTGTAAGTAACACTTATGTGCCTGCATGATAGTTGTCTCACAAGGTAGTGCACACGAAACAACATTAGCAAGTTTTTGTTACAAACTGGCAGATTTTGAATGAGGCCAGTGTTAGTGATTAATGTAATGCGTTGATCTCTATATACATGTCCCCACAGTGGTCTTGAGGTCTTGCAGCTCCTTTGTTCTCAATTGTACTAACTAATGTGTGTCAAACCAATAAAGACCTCCGTTGGCCCATGTATATGGCAAATCTGCAATGCCATTTTTTTCTAACAGTGTTTCATCTTACAGGGTGCCAGCTGTTTCAATGAATGTGTCTATGTTTTTTGTGTGCATTTCCTTGTGAGAGATCTTTCATGCAGGCACATACGTGTTCTCTTCACAAGTTGGCGAATTTACACATTCAATATATGTTGAATGTGTGAAGTATTGTGAGTCCCAAGATGTAAATTATTTGTTACATTTTTGATCACCCAAATGTACTTACAGGGCTCTGAATGTGGTGTCACCTTGGGGAGTAAGGTGTGTTAGTTTGCCCTGAGGGCCACCACAACTGTTTATTTGTTGGTAAACTTGAAGTGCCATCACTTCTTTGTATAGATCTGCTCTCATGTAAACAAACAGAATCTTCTAAGTGTAACTCTCATTCAAGTTGGGGCCTGGTGTTTTCTTTGTATCCTTGTGTCCAAGTAGCATTGTGTCAATAACACCTGGTCAGTACTAGTCAATGATATGTGCAGAGCTATCTGGCTGTTACTCATGATGCATGCCATGATTTGCAATGTGACCTACTGATTTTGTGCTCATGTGTCTGGTGTGTACAGATGACTGATGCATTTTTGTTTCTTCTCCTTGCCCACAGCATCATCAACAGAGCCAGAAGGAGGAGACATGAGCATGGACCAAGAGGAGGGACCGAGCCACAGTGCCACCACGGCTGAGGAGTTGGAGGGAGCCAGTGGCACGGAGGGTGAGGGGAGTCAGCCGTCCGTAGCTTTTGAAGGCGACACTTCATACCATGCGGACGGATCATCTTCTGACTCCCAGGAGGAGGGGGAATACGCGGCGACACCATCTTCCATCTCTGTGTCTGTCCCCGCCTCCTCCAGACCCATCTTCACCCTCCCAGTTGCTTGTGTCCCTTCTGTCCGTGCTGCCCCCATGTGTCCTTCGGCCCCGGCACTGCAGCCCCTGCCTCTGTCACCCCTGCTGCCCTCAGTGCGGAGTCTGTGGACATACTCTGGCAGATTCAGGTTTGTCAGACATCAATGCTGACTGTCCTCCATGGCCACACTACAATACTGATACAGTTGTTGTCATTCATGGAGGGCATGTCAGCTATGATGTCTGACCAACGTTGGATTCTATCGTCCATGGAGTCCTCACTGATGGCAGCAGTATTCATCCTGCAGCGGTCCATCCCTCCCTTAGGACCCATCCACACCCCCCTCTCCCATACCTGTCCAAGGCACACACAGATGAACAAGATCACGCACACCAACAGACATAACCAGTACACCACCACCAAAGTCTAAGCGCAGATCTCCAGGCACGCAATCTCAGAGGGATGCAGGCACACCCACAGGGACTGGGGACAGACGGCATGCACGCAGCCACGGACAAAGTCCACTTGACTCACAGCCCTCTACCTCCACTCCCGTTGTGTTCCCGGGTGCAGGTGGTGGTCTGGCTGAACTGGCAGCAGTGTGCAGCGCTGAGTTTGTTTCCACCTTTGGCGCTGCACAAGCCACTGAGGAGGAATCCTCCCCCCCTGCACCCACAACACCTACCCTTCCCTCTACTGTCCCTGCGGTGCCTGGCCATGACCAAGAGGATGCCCCCCACAGGTCACCAACCCTTTAGCTCCTACATGTGCAGGCAAGTTTGGAGTCCACGAGCTCCCCAATGTCCCCCATACAGCATTTACTGTGGACTGGCCATTGGCCTTGTTTGAGCCTGGACTGGACTCATTTTCTAAATCAGTTTACTTTGGAGCTGAATAAAGCATTTTATTTTTCATTCAAAACTATTGCATTTCAGGTACTTCCTCTCAGTGCTGGGGGCTGAGGAGTTGGTGTCATGGTAATGTTTTCGGGTTCTAGAATGGATGTCTATTTTATGATGGTGATGATGTGGACCATGGTATCTATGTGCCATCACAAGGTTGCAGCTATTGATCTTTGGTTGTGTGTGTTCAGTTTGGCTAGAGACATTGTCCCAAGGAGTGTTCCTTCATCAGTGACACATGAGCTCTTCACTACAGACAGTTGCACAATTGTTGTTCTGACATGTGTGCAGATTTCCTATATCGTTGACCGTTCCCTTCAGCAATGGCCATGCCTGCTCACAGATGACTACTGCTCATTAGTCTGTGCCTTCCATGATACTCACTGTACTTGTGTTTTGAATAAGTAGAAATGCCTTCATGGACACATTCACCCTTTTCCCCACTATGCAGATGTGCAATTAAAACCTACCCCAATGTTGGGTTTTGTTATGCAGGGTATTTGCGCACATGACTCTCAATTTTGTGCTTTGTATCTAAGGGGTTTCAACACTATTCCTTCCATGAGAGAGTACATGTTAGTGGTATGACCATCACCTGGACATTCATATCAGCCCGGGGATGTACATGACAGTGTGTGTTCCCTTTCGCTCTCTTTGTTTGGTGAGCTGTCACATGACTATACAGTATTGTGTCATGATGTTAGGGCGTGTAGGTTGCCTGCAACCTCCATGGGTGGGTATGGATGTGGGATCTGACATCACACACACACATGTGTGTCACGCAGTATGTGACAGAAATCCATCCTCCGTGGAGTGGCACACTGCTGTACGTGATGTGTTGCTATCAGTGGCGGCTGGTGACATTTGAAAGTGGTGGGCGGAAACTGATAATCATACTGCACCGTAGCAAGCGAGCGTAGCGAGCGAGCCCGAACCCCCCAAGGAGGGTTCGGGGGATTTACCCCCGAGAAAATTTTGAAAAAATAGTGGAAAAATTGAGCATTTCCAAGCAAATTTGAGAAAGCAGGAAGGTTAATAAAGCAATTGTGAAAGTGCAGGTATTACATTATTAAAGAGCTGTCATATAACATACTAGGTAGCTGCTTATTCAGTATAACAACAGAGCTTCATAACAGACTTCAAGATACAATGCTGAGAACCTCACAGATTGTTTTTATTTAAACTGCAAACAACAAAACAAACAACTTTTTTGATTTAAACTGCAAACAACTTTCTTCCCATAGGAGGAACGTCTCTCTACATAGTTGTTGATGAGCTTATTTTTTTCATGCAGAATAGTTCCAAAATCTTATTTCAGTAATAACAAGGGTGGCAGACCTTAATGTATACGTGTGGCTATGGCACACATTGTAGTTGTTTGCCTAAGCGTTTGTTTTACAGTATTTTTCGAGTCTGACTTTTTACTGGTAGTATATGCACCAGATTTGTATTCTGATAGATGGACTTTCACCTTTTCCAGATTAATTTTTTTTACCATTTGTTCCCGTGCTAGACGGACTTTCATCTTTTCCAGATTATTTATTTTTACAGTTTATTTATTTTTTACAGTTTGCTCCCGTGCTGTCAATAAGTGTGCGTTGTCTGGGGGATGGATTGAAGTAAACCTCTGATGCTAAGGGCCAAACCAGAATAGATTGCAATGTGACAACATGTTTATGGATGACACATATAAATGTGTATTCAAATTCATGTTAACATGTTACAGTACTCGTGTGGCCATATGCACTGTCTTTACACCCGTCTTGGATTTCTGCAGTTTCTCCAAAGAGTTGCAGACCGTGGGAAATAAGTCTCAGGCAATGTCTTAGTATGGCTGAATCCTAATGTACACTCGTCTGTATCACGCACTTCCCAGTCCCTCATTTGCTAGCCACATGCATTCATTTTTCCCCAACTTCTCGTTGTCTCCCTCCAGTTTGTCTTACTGTTTCTCTCCCTTTCATTCATATTGTCTGCTCTCGTCTTTCTCTCTCGCAATCTCTCTGGCCCACTCGTACCTTTTTCAGACTCACTATCTCCTTCTTTCATAGCACCTACAATCTAGCTGTCACTGCCCTTCAGTCTCTCTGTGCCCCTCCTCTCCCCGTGCTCTGCCTGTTCTATGCCTGTGCCTCTCCGTGGCTTGACCTGCTTGGTGGATCGTAGTCTTCCATATCTGCCTTTGCCCCTCCTGTTTCTCACCGCATGATTTCTGTCTGCGGCACTCTTCTTCCTCAAAGACTGCCATCCTTTCTCTCTTACTCCTTCTTTGTGTCTGTTTCTCAGGCAGTTTCTGCCTTCTATCTCCCCTCCTCTCCCTCCTTCCCTCTCGTCCTCCCTCTCCCTCCCCCCCTCACTCTCTCACTCTCCCTCTCTCCGTCTACCTCTCTCCCTTTCCCTCACTTCCCTCTCCCTCTCTCCTCTCTCACCCTCTCCCTCTCTCCCTCCTCTACCCCTCTCCCCCTCTCTCTCCTCTCTCCCTCTTTACCTCCCCCTGCTCTCCTTTTTCTCCCTCTCCCCATCTCCCCCTCTGCCTGCTCTCCTCTCTCTCTCTCTCTCCCCTCTCTCTACCCTCCGTCCTTCGCTCTCGTCCTCCCCCTCTCTTCTTACCCTCCCTCTCTCCCTCTACCCTCTCTCCCTTTCTCTCTTTCCCTTTCCCTCTCTTCCCTCTCCTCTCTCCCTGTCTCCCTTTCCCTCACTTCCCTCTCCCTCTCTCCCTTTCCCTCTCCTCTCTCCCCGTCTCTGTATCTCTCTCCTCTCTCCCCCTCTCTTTCTCATCTCTCCCCCTCTCTCCTCTCTCTCTCTCTTTACCCTCTCCCTGCTCTCCTTGTTCTCTCTCTCCCACTCAGCACCACCACAGCATCACTCAGCACCACCACAGCATCACTCAGCACCACCACAGCACCAGTCTGCACCACTCAGCACCACCACAGCATCACTCAGCACCACCACAGCATCACTCAGCACCACCACAGCATCACTCAGCACCACCACAGCACCACTCAGCACCACCACAGCATCACTCAGCACCACCACAGCACCACTCAGCACCACCACAGCACCAGTCAGCATCACCACAGCACCAATCAGCACCACCACAGCACCAGTCTGCACCACCACAGCATCACTCAGCAACACCACAGCATCACTCTTCACCACCACAGCATCACTCTTCACCACCACAGCATCACTCAGCACCACCACAGCATCACTCAGCACCACCACAGCATCACTCAGCACCACCACAGCATCACTCAGCACCACCACAGCATCACTCAGCACCACTGCGCCATCACAGCATCAATCTGTGCAACCATTCAACAACAACTGGTTCAATTATGTTCTCTCAATGTTTCAAGATTTATTACAAATGTCACAAAAAGATGTTAATATTTCACTTCTGTTCTTGGATTTTCGTCACAATAAAATACACTGAACATAATCTTCACAAAAGTTTTTTACAAAAGTTTATGCTATTGCCATTATAAATTACAATCACTTTTATTTAAGTATTAATTACTTAAAAAATTAAAAGCCATTGTTATTTGTAATATAAATACATCTAAGTCACGTAAATACAAATCATGTTGCATTACAAATGCTATAGGTGTCACATTTGCGAAAGTTATAACTATTGGCATTGTAAATGACAAAGATATTAATTTCGCTATTTTCAAAACCAAAACAAAAATAAAAAAATTGTCATTTACAAGACCAATAGCTCCAACTTTTCTAATGCAAGACCTATTGCATTTCCAATGCTTGTTACAGGAGCACTCAACAACATACTTCTATGCTCTACTAAGAGGACAATCTCTTTATTTCAAAACCATCGGTCCATTTTACAAGGGTAAACATTACATCACAACTGGATGGAGCCCTCTGGGGAGATAGTAGCAGGATACTTATAATATGGTTGGGAGAGAAGCCCATCATTGATATTGGATGATTGGTATCTACACTGTGTTATGGCCTGTTGCGCTCGCCTTTCAGCTGCGGCGCTTCACGGTGGTGTCAGACAGTGGCACATTAACATACTCAGACTTAGTTGGTTGCAATGCCACTTACACAGATTTACACAGCTAATCTGTGAAAATGCCTAAGTAATACTACCCTTCCCTAGAGTATGTGAAATATTTGCTTCCCCTTTTAAAATACTCCAGTATTTAAACACCTCCACAATATATGCTTCAAGAATGTTATTATGTAAAGCTCTCTAATGTGTACTACGTCTTAGTGCATCAATATGTAATAGAAGCACACCTAGGGGGTTTATAATTAGCAATATCAAGCAAACCACACTGTGCCATTGCATTGTCTGTAGCAGCACCAGACCAGCATCACTCAAAGACCCGCTGGTCTAGTCTCTTCCCTCAGTTCACAGCCAAGGGCTTCGTACATCTTTCATGTCAGGCTTCACTGTGACAGATTGACTTTTCCCAGACGAATAGCCATCATTATTTCATTTCCAAAAGGCCTGCTTTGCCACACTCACCATTTAAGTGAACGGGGTGAGCAGGGCATGGTTGTTTCACGGACTATTAACTGCTCACATAACAGTGCACTAAATTAATTTCAGGTCCCGACTACTGTTGGCTAATGGCAATATTTTCCTAATGGCAACACAGACTTAAGGGCAGCGTACACATAAGTGCAGATGATTTAATCATTATTCAAGTAACGCAGCATAGAGAACACATTTGTTGTGTGTGCAAGGGGATAACTACAGCACAAAGCCATGTCGACCGCATGGACAAGGGAAGGCCAGTGTGGCCTGGCACAGAATGTGGCTGACATTGGACGTCACCACTCCCATTCGATCTGCTCTTGGATTTCAGCCATTAAGTTGTGCATGGTAGAGCTTTGCTAGGAGGATATTGTGTGAGTATAGATCCCTAAGACAGGTACAAAGTTTAAGCCAACAGTTGGGCACGTTTCTTCCACCCCAATGCTTTGCAACCATTTACCAATCGTTTGGCCAGCAGCATACTACATCGGTTACAGGGCCGTTTTTTTTTTATGGAAATGCTCAAAAATGCATTTTTTAAACTTTCATGTTACAGACACACATGTCCTTAGGACATGTGTGTGTGAAACATGCACTTTAAAATACATTTCAGGGGTGCAGGGGGGGGTCCTTTGAACCCCCCTCTGCACCCTTGCAATGCATCAACAAATTGCGAATTGCAAAAAAAAAAATGCAAAACGGCATTGATTCCTATGGGCCTCTAGGCCCATAGGAATCAATGTAATGCCATTCCTTAATTGCGAATCCCAATTAAGGAATCGCAAATTCCGAAAATTAAGAAATCCTAAAATATTTTAGGATTTGTTGATGCATAGGATTTTGCAATTCCTAAATTGCGATTCCTTCATTTTCGCAATTTAGGAAATGCAAAATCCTACAATGATGCATGTGCCCCATAGTATGCTATTAATCTAACAGCTGCTACCTGCAGAAAATATGAAGAACTGCAGTTCAGTTATCAAATTGTGAACCATGAGTTCTACCCTATATTTCTCGTCTACAAGTTTGAACTTTAAACATTTATTTTGTTCTACGGTATACACATACATTTATACATACGTGCATGTTTAATTAAGAAAATATATTTTGCACAGGGTTTCAGGGTGCTTCACAGGAGGGTAACACCTACACAGTATAAGTGAGAAAATGTAACAAAAGCATTTGGGGAAAACTTTATATATCATTATTTAATAATGCAATAACTATGTTACCAAACTTTTTAACAGTGAATATAATCTGGTGTCGTATATAATTCTGTGTGAGTTCTGTATGCCTTGCTTCTCAAGTCAGAGTAAGGTATGGCAGATGGGATGTGTAGAAGACTTAGCTTCTGTCCCTTCAACCCCCTCAGTGCCACTCTGCTGTGCTTTCTTCATGTTACTCCCTCAGAAAACCCTCCTTCCTCGGAATAAGTTAACATAACATGTATTTGTAAAGCGCACGTTCACCCAAGGGTATTTTATTTATTTATTTATTTATTTATTTATTTGCGGGTTTGTATCGCGCTAGGATCATCTCCCGGAGGAGTATCTCCGCGCCTTTGAGAACCTTTCAGCTTGTAACAATAGGTAGGCAGATGTCATTAGTTAGGAAATAAGAAGGTTTTTAACTGTTTCCTAAATGGGAGATATTCCTGACAGAGTCTCAAGGAGAGAGGAAGGCTGTTCCACAATCTTGGTCCAGCGATGGACAGAGCTCTTCCACCTTGTCTGGTTTTTCTGGCTCTTGGAACTTGTAAAAGACCTTGTTCACTGGATCTCAAGGATCGAACAGGTTTATAGAGAGAGAATCTATTGTTTAGATACTCTGGGCCTTTGTTCTGGAGACTTCTATGTATAGTGCACCCTATCTTGTATTTCACCCTTTGTTTGATGGGTAGCCAGTGTAGGGTGTTCAAAAGAGGCTTTGATGGTGTGCGGGGAGGCTGATTTAGGACAAGACGGGCCGCCGTGTTCTGGACTACCTGCAATCTCGCAATAACTCCCTCGTTTACTGATAGGAGCATCCCGTTGCAGTAGTCCAGTCGACTCAATATAAGGGCCTGCACTTATATTATGGTGCTGAATAACAGATGCTTATTGTTACCCAACTAATAGCAGGGGCAGAGGAGCGCAGCCCCCTCAACACAGCCGTGCAGAAAGCTGGAAAAATAAAATGGCAATAAAATAATTGTATTACCATTTTATTTCTCCAGCTTTCTGCTGAATGGAGAGGGCAGGGTGGGCCAATGCATTGTTGCTGCTGAATGCAGCAATGACGAGTGGCCCATTCAGTTTGAAGTGTGCATGTCGGTTTTTCCAGCTACCTTGCGCCAACCAAACCGACATGCACAGTTCAAACTCTCCAACCCAGCTGTCTTAAACTGCTGGGTTGGAGGGCATGCATGGGCCTTCAGTGCCCTATGGACCCCTGAGACAGCCTGCTTCAGCCAATTCAAACACTTCACTTGTGCTGCTCAACAGCAGGAGAGCAGCGCCTGGATTGGATAAGGACCTGTGGGACCTCTCCCGTGGAGGAGTCTGAAGAAGGGGACTGGAGAACATGTAGATCGTGCTGCAGGCTAAGGTAGGTGAACCTTTTATTGTTTCATTTTGAAAATGTTATTTGTATTTTTGTATTGTGTTTATGTCGGTCACTCGCCCCACCATTTTTTCCAATCACCAACTGCCACTGCTCATCAGTACTCATTTTATCGACCTCAAAATTATGAAAGGCTGAATGGACCCACCAGGATTTTAACGTGTGACCATGAGGTCAAACACAGACCCCTACAGTGGGTGCATTATTGCACTAACCACCAGACCCGGCAGCATGACATCCCCCATGCTTACCATCGTTCCTACTCGCCTCTCCTCAAGTCACCTTCCTGATTGTGCAAACCTGGCTCAAACTTTCACCCTTCTTCTCCTCAGTGAATACATGAATGACAGAGATTTATGAAGTGCATAGATACTTGAAGAAGTGTCCCTGAGCAGAAGACTAAAAGGTAAGGAGAGCAGCCCCACCAAACTTCTCTGCTCCGTTAACTGCCAAGCAGCCAATGCCTTATTACTCCAGCCAATCCTGGCTTTCTTTTCAACAGCATTTTGCAATTTAGGACTTGTAGTTTTGAGTTTCTCTTACCCCAGTCTGCAAAGTGCTGGCACCACTGGCTTCACATCTTACATGACAGTGGGCTCTTGGTAGCTATAACATAACTTCTTTACACTAGTAGTAGCCTCTCCAGTCCCCTCAAAGTACTCCTTCATCTCCTGCTGCACTCCCTCATTGCCCCCAGCCCTGCCATATAGAGACAGTTGCAGGCAGTGATAGAAGGGCAGGAAGTTCAGAACAGAAGGATGACTGAGATGGTACAAGAACAAGGAGCGACTTTTTAGCTTTCAATCAGTTGAACATTGTCCTTTCTGTCTGTCCTTTCCTTTCGTGGTTCCTGTGTCCCTCTCCTATCTATCGTCCTTAGCACTCCTCCCATCACCACTAGTCTATCCCATTCATTCCCCCTTTCCCACTCTCACCCCGTCTGTCTCCCCCTCACTTTCTTCCTGCCCCCTCCCCACACCCCCTTGCTCCATCCTCTTCCCTCCCCTTTCTTCGATCCCTGTTCTCTTCTTCCATCACTGTTCCATTACTCCCTTCCTCTCTCTGCGTTTTCCTGCTCTCCCGCTCATTGTGCCGGCCCTCAGTCAGCTCCCCGCTCTCTTTCACTGTCCTCTCCCTGCCCCCATCATTCTTAGAGTTCCACGTGCCACAGGCGCACCGTGTCTCAGGTGTCTCATTAGACAGGTATCCCTGGGTAACCAAAGCACGCTCAGCTGGTAGAGTCCGGTGCATCACGTGTCATACAAGCATCCATCTTAAGATCAGCTTGCATGTGCCCGGCTGCCCCCGAAGGAGAGTCAGGGAGTTGGTGCCTTCTCTCTTCTCCTCAGCAGGTCCTGCTCCAGCCCCTCCCCCAACCCCCACTAACCTGGAAATCTTAATAGACGTCTCTCTTACTTAACTGCCAAGGCTCACACGTCATTAGCAATTACCCACAGCATGTTGCATTCTGGAACTTGTAGTTTCACTGCTAACAGAGGAAGGAATCATTCTAAAAATTCCAGCATTCTAAGTGCTGCTGGCTAAAAAGCCCAGACTCACCGAAGGTGTCACACATGGCATGACGTCACTTTGCGCCCATGTCCGCGCTCCACGTTAAAATTATATCAGAGACAGAGCTGGGCTCGGGCTCCACATGGCTGCACCCTGTCCAAGTAGCAGGGACATTATCAGAGACAGACTCCATGGGCCTCAAGCAGCCGTCTGAATAGACTGCTGTGGCTGCAGCAAATCTCGGCTGTGTGTGCATTCATTCCAGTCTCACCACCATAATCGCCGTCAGTGTGCGCATGCCGTGACAGCATGGCAGCATGCATGTCACATTAAAAAGAATGCATTATCATTATTATTCGAGGCTTATCATCAGTGCTAGTGCTGGAGTGGTGGCACAGAAAAAAACTTACGTGGTGGTGGTGGGTGGTGTGGCGGTCCGAACCCGTACAGTCTGTGGCACAGTCTAGAGACTCCCTCAGCTCGCACTTAGTTTACACAGACACAACCAACGACGACGAACTGGAGACTCGAGTCAGTGGAATGAACAGACAGACTGCTGGTGGTCACTCTCTCTACTCACTGGTCTTGTTGTGACTAGACTTCGTTCGTTCGTGATTCTCTGTACTTTACTACTTCCACTTTCTTTTTTACTACTTGTTGTGGTGCCAGGCAGCAGTGCACCACGCACGGTGACGTGACAGACAGCGTAGAAATGGCCAATCACCTCGACATGGCTGGAATTAGCCATATGGTGATTGGCCATACAGTGCGGTCCCTAAGCAGAGCAGCCAACACCCACGCGCGCCACCATCCTGCTGCAGCAGCCAATCCTGGCACAGTGTTAACAGCAACACTGCGCCAGGATTGGGCGACGAGCAGGATACTATCTGCCCATTAGGAGACCGGGGGCCCCGGGTCCCTGCCTGGCAGTCCCTGTGTCTCGAGTACCATAGAGGGGGGGAAGGGAAGGTCTACTACTATGCGCATGCGCGGGCAAGTAGAAATTTGTAAGACTCCTGGATTCCACATGCGCATTGTTGCGCCGTCTACTCGGAGTCTCCGACTGCTCTGTTGTGCGCTGCCTCCTCCTGTCACTCTCTCCCTCAGCCCCGCCCCCCACGGCCCACTTCCTATACGATGCCCGATTCTGTCGGGCTTTTCCGGGCAGCAGGTAGCGTGCAGTGCGCTAGATGATTTATTCATCAGACATCGATCGATGCATTTTTTTAAAAGCCTTTAAATGCATTTGTGGCATGTGGGGTCGTCCATGGCTAGTGGGGCAACGCCCCAACGCCCCCAATGGACGCACCGCCACTGGTTGCTATGGCACTATCAGGACACTCACAGGTTAGGGATATAAACATACACCCATGTAGTTGTTTGATGATGATAATAACCCCCCATACATCTGAGCAATGCTGGGTGTCCTCTGCACCCACCCCTCTTCTGTCTGGGCACTGCTGGAAGTCATATAAACCCACCCCTCTTATGTCTGGTCACTGCTGGGAGTCCTCTGCACCCACCCCCATATTGTTGGGCACTTCTGGGAGTCATATGCACACACAACTCTTATATCTGGGCATTGCTGTGAGTCATATCCACCCACCCCTCTTATGTCTGGGCACTGCTGGGAGTCCTCTGCACCCACCCCTCTTCTGTCTGGGCACTGCTGGGAGTCATATACACCCACCCCTCTTATGTCAGGGCACTGCTGGTAGTTCTCGCGCCCACCCCCATACTGTTGGGCACTCCTGGGAGTCATATTCACCCACACCTCTTATGTCTCGGCAGGGAAACGACCTTTACAACGCAACTATTACAACGAAATGCTATAACAACGCATTTTTTACAACGCAAAAACTATTACAACGCATGTTATTACAAGCATGTTATTACAACGCAAAAACTATTACAACGCATGTTTTTACAACGTAAAATTATTAATTTAAAAATATTAAATTATTTTATTAAAAATATTAAATAATTATATATTAATTTTTAATAATATAAATGTTGTATATGTATTGACTATATGTTAAAATTAAATATTATAAAATGTTAAAATGATTTTAATAACAAGTATTATTATTTATTTTATAATTTTTTTTAGAATAAATTGCAAAGAATTAATACTCAGGTATTAATTGTTTTTTATATGTAATATAATATAATTGTTTTATTATTTATTTGACTAATGTATTGAGAATAAATGATAAAATATTAATACTCAGGTATTAATTGTTTTTTATAATAATATAATAAAAATATATTAATGAAATATTTATTTTGTATTATGTATAGAAAATAATATTTAAAAAAAATTAAATAAATAAATATTAAAGTTTTATAAAAAATACTCAGGTATTAAATGTTTTCCATATATTTAATATAATTAAAATTAAATATTATATTATTTATTTAAAAAATGTTATTAGAACAAATTTTAAAAAATTAATAGTCAGGTATTAATTGTTTTTTATAAAATGTTAACACTCAGGTATTAATTGTTTTATAAATATAATGTAATATAATATAATTATTTTAATATTAATATCATGTAATAAATGTTTTTTATTTATTAAATACATTAAAATTTAATTATTTTATTACTTATTTGATATTAATACTCAGGTATTAAAAAATATTAATACTCAGGTATTATTTAAGATTATTTATTTATAAAATATTTTTAGAATATATTTATATTTTTTTTAACATAATATACATATAATTAAAACCATGTAAACACTTTTTCTCACGGTTTTACATTGATTTCAATGGGAGGTTTAGTCCTTCGTTTATTGCAATGATCGCTCCATAGTAACCTAACGGGATGGATTAGTAAACAAAAAAAAGAATCGAAGGAGGAGAGAGAAAAAGAAAACAAGACCAGCATACAGGTAAGAGAAGAAAAACATTA
Organism: Lissotriton helveticus; assembly: GCF_964261635.1. Classification (NCBI taxonomy): domain Eukaryota; kingdom Metazoa; phylum Chordata; class Amphibia; order Caudata; family Salamandridae; genus Lissotriton; species Lissotriton helveticus. The sequence continues at coordinate 456,766,553 of NC_136057.1, forward strand.
TTTTACATAGTGAATAAATCATTTAAAGAGTAAAATTAATTAAGTTAAAAAATGTAAAGACAATGACGTTTATTTTAAACTTGTTAAATAATTTATTAAATATTTTATTACGAATATTTATAATACTGAGGTATATATTTTATATATTTAATATTTAATTAGTAAAATTTAATGTTTGTTTTGGTGTAAATGTTTAACTAAATGTTAATTTAATTTTAATTTACTTTATATGTATTAAATAAATACAAAATTATTATGTAAAAGATTATTTATTTATAAAATAATTTTAGAAAATATATATATATATTTTTTATCTTAATACACATATAAGTAAAACCATGTAAACACTTTTTCCCACGGTTTTACATTGATTTCAATTGGAGGTTTAGTCCTTCGTTTATTGCAATGATCGCTCCATAGTAACGAACGGGATGGATTAGTAAGAAAGAAAAAGAATAGAAGGAGGAGAGAGAAAAAGAAAACAAGACCAGCATAAAGGTAAGAGAAGAACAACATTATTTTACATAGTGAATATATCATTTAAAGAGTAAAATTAAATAAGTTAAAAAATGTAAAGACAATGACGTTTATTTTAAACTTCTTTTATTTTGTCAAAAAAAATTTATAAAAATATTTTCTATTTTTATTACATATTTTTTCTAATTTTTTAAACAACGAATAATATGTGAAAAAAAACATTATAATTTATTTAATCATGTATAAATAAATAGTCCTTTGTTTATCTTGTTACATGTTGATGACGTTTTCACGTTGACGTCGACGTTAGCGGCCATTTTGGATAGCATCGATTGCTGGAAGCAGCTGGAAGCTGATCTGCGCTCAGGTAGGAAAGTTTATAAAGTTATTTTTTAAATAAAAAATACTATACGAACATATATATTGTAATGAAAGATTAAGGAGAGGTTGCGATAGTTATTTAATGATGTTTACAGTTTTTTTGCATGTCGACGAACATATTAATTGCATATGTCTACGTCGGGTTCTGTTACAAAAAAAGTTATGGATACAGAGTGAAAAAAAGAATATATTTTTGTAATGTATAGAAAACATTTTGAACGTTTCATAGTTTGAATAAAGTTTGAAATCTTTATCGAGTGATATTTTGAAACAGAAAAATAGAAACGTTTATTTGTTTGTTTTTTTCCAAAATGATTGATTTATACAAAGTGTTTGACTAATGAAACTGTTTACATCGGGTTGTTCGAAAAATGAAAGAGTCTTTTTTTTTTAATTTGTGGTTTATTTCCTAACAACAAAAAGTGTTTAAGAGAAAAAAATGTATATTTCAAAATGTACGAAAAAAAACGTCTTTTTTTGGATTTCTCGTTTATTTCCTTTGAACGGAAGGTGTTTGAGAACAAAAATTGTTTATTTTGATATGTAGGAAAAAAATCAGAGTCATGTTTTTGGGATTTGACGTTTATTTGTTTACAACGCTTTACATATTGGAATACTGGTTTTTTCGTATGGAGGTGGTCATTTGCTGTATTGCTTTAAACATATTATTTTGGATTTGTTTTGGTACATATTTTGGAAAAAATTTGCCAATGTGATACTAGTAATTTAGATAGTGAGAAGAATATGAGTTAGGATGTGATATATGATTAAAAGAAAAAAATGTGTTTCTGCTTGTGAACTATTCGAAAAATATAGTTTATCAAAAAAAATTTCAGGTTTAAGGATATGTGTAACAAACACATAATTCTTTAGAAAAACGTTATTTTTGGGTTTACATTTAATAAATTAATATTCCATATATGTAAAACGTTAGCAAATAGAATCGAATTGTATGGGATTCGATTATTTAAATAATTATGAGATCTAAAGTAATAATGCAAATTACAAAAATAAGGTAAGGTTATGATATTTACAAATATCACAAATATAGTCATATTACTAATTAATTGCTTACAGTTTGTAGGATATCAAACAATTGGATCGGAAAGAATCACTTTGGAAAAAAAAAATGGTGAGAAAGGATAGAAAATTTGAATGTTTACGTTCAAAATGTTTTCACAACATTTTTGTACGACTTACAGTGTAATGAATATTATCAAAAATTGGGGAAGATAACGAGAAAAATAATTGTTAAGGAAATTAAATATTTTTTAGAATATGAGACATATTCCAGTTAAAATATATTGGAACCCGAGAAATAATTAAAAAAAAATTTAAAAAAATAAAGCCAATTTAATTAAATTTGAAAAAATAATTTAGGTCAAAGCAGGAAAGTAAAAATTTGGAAAATGATTAGAAATGTAATATGTTAGCTACATTTTCCAGGTAGTCTAATGCCACAGTCAACGAAAATTGTTGAAGTACTCCCAATAGTCTCTCAGACATTTCCTTAGCTTGCTTAGAAGGTCGTGGATTTAGGCTACCTGGTAATGCTTGAGCAAGTCTCATTTCTTGAAAACTTTGCTCCTTCTTCAAAGTTTTCAAAAAAGAGTAGAAATTTGGATGATGTTTTCCAATCGTATGACTGAAGGAGTTATGCCATCCCTCTATGGCATTGTTTGTTTTAGCACCTCCTTCCAAGCAGGTTGAGTAGCAGTTCCACCACTCCACATGGAAACGTGGCTTCCTCCTGCGACCCGATCGGCTTAGATGCCCAATCCATGTGTCTTCAAAGTAATTTAACAAGGGAGCCAATTTTTCTTCATTTTCGACATAATATTCTGATTCAGAAATTGCAGTGTAGTACTCGTCTACACTTTCAGGAGGTACAAAACAAAGTGCTGTTAATTTTTTTAATTCAAATTGCAGTTTACTATCTGAGCAGTAATCTGTAACCAGGGATGTTGTTTGTAACTTACGCCAATATGCCTGCGAAAAGTGAAAAAAACACCCCTGAATTTGGGTATCCACGTACAATTTGTTGATCACATTGATCATAGTCAATTCGAAATCAATGATGATTTTCCGAGGACTTTTGCCAGAAGTTTTGTCTTTAATCACTGTTAAAAATTCAGTGTAGGTTGCAGATTGCTTATCTGGTAGTAAACTGTATACTAAGGGTACTACATTTGAGTTAATTTGAGCATGAATGCTGTAAATTTGAGTGAATGGATGGGGTGTACATTTAAACGTTCCATCCATCATCCAAATTTCAGTATTCTCTAACTTAAAAAGGTTGCGGGGAGTACTAAAAATTTAAATACGTTTAAGAGGGTTTTCATTGTCATAGAGTAAGAAAGGTTCATTAGAGAAAGACATAGTAAGGTCATGAGGAATAGTTATGTCAGCAAATGTTTGAGGAGTAACTGTGTGTGTGTTACTTGCCTGCTTTTTACGTTGAATAATTCTACGCAAATTGGGTATCATAGGCATGTTACAAGCAATATGTCCAGGGACATGCTGTGCAACCTCTCTTAATATTGAACCAGGAGTTTCATTGGAGGTGGATGCAATATCTTTCATCTCATTAATTGTTTGACGTACTTCAATCTCCATTGCAGAGGCAGAGTGGTTATGGTCAGTGGTATTTACTACGATGTCACCAATAGTAACCGCTCTGCCGCTGCAACGGGAAGAATAATATTTCACACACCTCCAATGTTTCCTTGGTTCACTTAATCTTTCATTACAATATATATATCCACAATGCTGTAGAAGTCTGTTCCCTTTCCTTGATTTTATATAGGATGCTGTGGCCTGGCTTGACATTATCTGTTGAAGAAGAAAAAAAAGAAAAATGTTTAAGTTTTATATATATATATCTTTGATTTCATACAAAATGATACATTTGTTGTGTTAAAAAGAAAATTGAGAGTTAATTTAGTAATTGGCACCCCTACAGTATCCAGCAATTATTTTACTGTTGCAATTTCCTGGAGATGGAATAGTAATTTGAACCCCTACATTATCCAGCACTTACCCTACTGATGCACTTTCCTGGAGTTAGAATAGTAATTTGAACCCCTACACTATCCAGCACTTACCCTACTGATGCACTTTCCATGGAGTTAGAATAGTAATTGGAACCCCTACACTATCCAGCACTAACACTACTGATGCACTTTCCTGGAGTTAGATTATTAAGTGACACCCCTACACTATCCAGCACTTGCTCTACTGATGCACTTTACTGGAGTTGGAATAGTAATTGGACCATCTACACTATCCAGCACTTACCCTACTGATGCACTTTCCATGGAGTTGGAATAGTAATTGGAACCCCTACACTATCCAGCACTTAACATACTGATGCACTTTCCTGGAGTTGGAATAGTAATTGGAGCCCCTACACTATCCAGCACTTACCATACTGATGCACTTTCCATGGAGTTGGAATAGTAATTGGAACCCCTACACTATCCAGCACTTAACATACTGATGCACTTTCCTGGAGTTGGAATAGTAATTGGAACCCCTACACTATCCAGCACTTACCATACTGATGCACTTTTCTTGAGTTGGAATAGTAATTGGAACCATTACACTATCCAGCACTTACCATACTGATGCACTTTCCTGGAGTTGGAATAGTAATTGGAACCCCTATACTATCCAGCACTTACCCTACTGATGCACTTTCCTGGAGTTAGAATATTAAGTGACACCCCTACACTATCCAGCACTTGCTCTACTGATGCACTTTACTGGAGTTGGAATAGTAATTGGAACCCCTACACTATCCAGCACTTACTCTACTGATGCACTTTCCTGGAATTAGATTATTAAGTGATACCCCTACACTATCTAGCACTTGCTCTACTGATGCACTTTACTGGAGTTGGAATAGTAATTAGAACCCATACACTATCCAGCACTTACCCTACTGATGCACTTTCCTGGAGTTAGATTATTAAGTGACACCCCTACAATATCCAGCACTTACCCTACTGATGCACTTTCCTGGAGTTAGATTATTAAGTGACACCCCTACACTATCCAGCACTTGCTCTACTGATGCACTTTACGGGAGTTGGAATAGTAATTGGAACCCCTACACTATCCAGAACTTACCCTACTGATGAACTTTCCTGGAGTTAGATTATTAAGTGATACCCCTACACTATCCAGCACTTACCCTACTGATGCACTTTTATAGAGTTAGAATAGTAAGTGGCACTTTAACACTATTCAGCACTTACCAGAATGTAGCACTTTTTCTGTGTTTCATTAAAAATGTATATATCTATTTATTTGGTTAGAAATATGTGATTTACAGTTGACTTTTCTGATAAATTACCTTGGGTTTTTGTTGTTTGCTTCTTGCTGCTCTTCCTGGTCTTCAACTTTTTGTTTCTTTTACTTCTTGGTTGATTTGTTTGTGTGGTTTGGATGTTCTATGCGAATTCTAAAAATTAAAATCGAGATTGTATCAAATGTTTTACACTTGTTTCATGTATTTTATTATTTCTTACATTTACTGCATTTTTTTGGATTTAGAATAATAAGTGGCATTCCTACAGTATCCAGCACTTACCCTACTCATGCACTTTCCTGGAGTTAGATTATTAAGTGACACCCCTACACTATCCAGCATTTACCCTACTGATGCATTTTCTTGGATTTAGATTATTAAGTGATACCCCTACACTATCCAGCAGTTGCTCTACTGATGCACTTTACTGGAGTTGGAATAGTAATTGGAACCTCTACACTATCCAGCACTTACCCTACTGATGCACTTTCCTGGAGTTGGAATAGTAATTGGAACCCCTACACTATCCAGCACTTACCCTACTGATGCACTTTCCATGGAGTTGGAATAGTAATTGGAACCCCTACACTATCCAGCACTTAACATACTGATGCACTTTCCTGGAGTTGGAATAGTAATTGGAACCCCTACACTATCCAGCACTTACCATACTGATGCACTTTTCTTGAGTTGGAATAGTAATTGGAACCCGTACACTATCCAGCACTTACCATACTGATGCACTTTCCTGGAGTTGGAATAGTAATTGGAACCCCTATACTATCCAGCACTTACCCTACTGATGCACTTTCTTGGAGTTAGAATATTAAGTGACACCCCTACACTATCCAGCACTTGCTCTACTGATGCACTTTACTGGAGTTGGAATAGTAATTGGAACCCCTACACTATCCAGCACTTACTCTACTGATGCACTTTCCTGGAATTAGATTATTAAGTGATACCCCTACACTATCTAGCACTTGCTCTACTGATGCACTTTACTGGAGTTGGAATAGTAATTAGAACCCATACACTATCCAGCACTTACCCTACTGATGCACTTTCCTGGAGTTAGATTATTAAGTGACACCCCTACAATATCCAGCACTTACCCTACTGATGCACTTTCCTGGAGTTAGATTATTAAGTGACACCCCTACACTATCCAGCACTTGCTCTACTGATGCACTTTACGGGAGTTGGAATAGTAATTGGAACCCCTACACTATCCAGAACTTACCCTACTGATGAACTTTCCTGGAGTTAGATTATTAAGTGATACCCCTACACTATCCAGCACTTACCCTACTGATGCACTTTTATAGAGTTAGAATAGTAAGTGGCACTTTAACACTATTCAGCACTTACCAGAATTTAGCACTTTTTCTGTGTTTCATTAAAAATGTATATATCTATTTATTTGGTTAGAAATATGTGATTTACAGTTGACTTTTCTGATAAATTACCTTGGGTTTTTGTTGTTTGCTTCTTGCTGCTCTTCCTGGTCTTCAACTTTTTGTTTCTTTTACTTCTTGGTTGATTTGTTTGTGTGGTTTGGATGTTCTATGCGAATTCTAAAAATTAAAATCGAGATTGTATCAAATGTTTTACACTTGTTTCATGTATTTTATTATTTCTTACATTTACTGCATTTTTTTGGATTTAGAATAATAAGTGGCATTCCTACAGTATCCAGCACTTACCCTACTCATGCACTTTCCTGGAGTTAGATTATTAAGTGACACCCCTACACTATCCAGCATTTACCCTACTGATGCATTTTCTTGGATTTAGATTATTAAGTGATACCCCTACACTATCCAGCAGTTGCTCTACTGATGCACTTTACTGGAGTTGGAATAGTAATTGGAACCTCTACACTATCCAGCACTTACCCTACTGATGCACTTTCCTGGAGTTGGAATAGTAATTGGAACCCCTACACTATCCAGCACTTACCCTACTGATGCACTTTCCATGGAGTTGGAATAGTAATTGGAACCCCTACACTATCCAGCACTTAACATACTGATGCACTTTCCTGGAGTTGGAATAGTAATTGGAACCCCTACACTATCCAGCACTTACCATACTGATGCACTTTTCTTGAGTTGGAATAGTAATTGGAGCCCGTACACTATCCAGCACTTACCATACTGATGCACTTTCCTGGAGTTGGAATAGTAATTGGAACCCCTATACTATCCAGCACTTACCCTACTGATGCACTTTCTTGGAGTTAGAATATTAAGTGACACCCCTACACTATCCAGCACTTGCTCTACTGATGCACTTTACTGGAGTTGGAATAGTAATTGGAACCCCTACACTATCCAGCACTTACTCTACTGATGCACTTTCCTGGAATTAGATTATTAAGTGATACCCCTACACTATCTAGCACTTGCTCTACTGATGCACTTTACTGGAGTTGGAATAGTAATTAGAACCCATACACTATCCAGCACTTACCCTACTGATGCACTTTCCTGGAGTTAGATTATTAAGTGACACCCCTACAATATCCAGCACTTACCCTACTGATGCACTTTCCTGGAGTTAGATTATTAAGTGACACCCCTACACTATCCAGCACTTGCTCTACTGATGCACTTTACGGGAGTTGGAATAGTAATTGGAACCCCTACACTATCCAGAACTTACCCTACTGATGAACTTTCCTGGAGTTAGATTATTAGGTGATACCCCTACAGTATCCAGCACTTACCCTACTGATGCACTTTTATAGAGTTAGAATAGTAAGTGGCACTTTAACACTATTCAGCACTTACCAGAATTTAGCACTTTTTCTGTGTTTCATTAAAAATGTATATATCTATTTATTTGGTTAGAAATATGTGATTTACAGTTGACTTTTCTGATAAATTACCTTGGGTTTTTGTTGTTTGCTTCTTGCTGCTCTTCCTGGTCTTCAACATTTTGTTTCTTTTACTTCTTGGTTGATTTCTTTGTGTGGTTTGGATGTTCTATGCGAATTCTAAAAATTAAAATAGAGATTGTATCAAATGTTTTACACTTGTTTCATGTATTTTATTATTTCTTACATTTACTGCATTTTTTTGGATTTAGAATAATAAGTGGCATTCCTACAGTATCCAGCACTTACCCTACTCATGCACTTTCCTGGAGTTAGATTATTAAGTGACACCCCTACACTATCCAGCATTTACCCTACTGATGCATTTTCTTGGATTTAGATTATTAAGTGATACCCCTACACTCTCCAGCAGTTGCTCTACTGATGCACTTTACTGGAGTTGGAATAGTAATTGGAACCTCTACACTATCCAGCACTTACCCTACTGATGCACTTTCCTAGAGTTGGAATAGTAATTGGAACCCCTACACTATCCAGCACTTATCCTACTGATGCACTTTCCATGGAGTTGGAATAGTAATTGGAACCCCTACACTATCCAGCACTTAATATACTGATGCACTTTCCTGGAGTTGGAATAGTAATTGGAACCCCTACACTATCCAGCACTTACCCTACTGATGCACTTTCTTGGAGTTAGAATATTAAGTGACACCCCTACACTATCCAGCACTTGCTCTACTGATGCACTTTACTGGAGTTGGAATAGTAATTGGAACCCCTACACTATCCAGCACTTACTCTACTGATGCACTTTCCTGGAGTTAGATTATTAAGTGACACCCCTACACTATCTAGCACTTGCTCTACTGATGCACTTTACTGGAGTTGGAATAGTAATTAGAACCCATACACTATCCAGAACTTACCCTACTGATGCACTTTCCTGGAGTTAGATTATTAAGTGACACCCCTACACTATCCAGCACTTATTCTACTGATGCACTTTCCTGGAGTTGGAATAGTAATTTGAACCCCTACACTATCCAGCACTTACCATACTGATATACTTTCCTTGAGTTGGAATAGTAATTGGAACCCGTACACTATCCAGCACTTACCATACTGATGCACTTTCCTGGAGATGGAATAGTAATTGGAACCCCTACACTATCCAGCACTTACCCTACTGATGCACTTTCCTGGAGTTAGATTATTAAGTGACACCCCTACACTAACCAGCACTTGCTCTACTGATGCACTTTACTGGAGTTGGAATAGTAATTGGAACCCCTACACTATCCAGCACTTACCCTACTGATGCACTTTCATGGAGTTAGATTATTAAGTGATACCCCTACACTATCCAGCACTTACCCTACTGATGCACTTTTATAGAGTTAGAATAGTAAGTGGCACTTTAACACTATTCAGCACTTACCAGAATTTAGCACTTTTTCTGTGTTTCATTAAAAATGTATATATCTATTTATTTGGTTAGAAATATGTGATTTACAGTTGACTTTTCTGATAAATTACCTTGGGTTTTTGTTGTTTGCTTATTGCTGCTCTTCCTGGTCTTCAACTTTTTGTTTCTTTTACTTCTTGGTTGACTTGTTTGTGTGGTTTGGATGTTCTATGTGAATTCTAAAAATTAAAATCGAGATTGTATCAAATGTTTTACATTTGTTTCATGTATTTTATTATTTCTTACATTTACTGCATTTTTTGGGATTTAGAATAATAAGTGGCATTCCTACAGTATCCAGCACTTACCCTACTCATGCACTTTCCTGGAGTTAGATTATTAAGTGACACCCCTACACTATCCAGCACTTACCCTACTGATGCACTTTCTTGGAGTTAGATTATTAAGTGATATCCCTACACTATCCAGCACTTGCTCTACTGATGCACTTTACTGGAGTTGGAATAGTAATTGGAACCTCTACACTATCCAGCACTTACCCTACTGATGCACTTTCCTAGAGTTGGAATAGTAATTGGAACCCCTACACTATCCAGCACTTACCCTACTGATGCACTTTCCATGGAGTTGGAATAGTAATTGGAACCCCTACACTATCCAGCACTTAATATACTGATGCACTTTCCTGGAGTTGGAATAGTAATTGGAACCCCTACACTATCCAGCACTTACCATACTGATGCACTTTTCTTGAGTTGGAATAGTAATTGGAACCCGTACACTATCCAGCACTTACCATACTGATGCACTTTCCTGGAGTTGGAATAGTAATTGGAACTCCTATACTATCCAGCACTTACCCTACTGATGCACTTTCTTGGAGTTAGAATATTAAGTGACACCCCTACACTATCCAGCACTTGCTCTACTGATGCACTTTACTGGAGTTGGAATAGTAATTGGAACCCCTACACTATCCAGCACTTACTCTACTGATGCACTTTCCTGGAGTTAGATTATTAAGTGACACCCCTACACTATCTAGCACTTGCTCTACTGATGCACTTTACTGGAGTTGGAATAGTAATTAGAACCCATACACTATCCAGAACTTACCCTACTGATGCACTTTCCTGGAGTTAGATTATTAAGTGACACCCCTACACTATCCAGCACTTATTCTACTGATGCACTTTCCTGGAGTTGGAATAGTAATTTGAACCCCTACACTATCCAGCACTTACCATACTGATATACTTTCCTTGAGTTGGAATAGTAATTGGAACCCGTACACTATCCAGCACTTACCATACTGATGCACTTTCCTGGAGATGGAATAGTAATTGGAACCCCTACACTATCCAGCACTTACCCTACTGATGCACTTTCCTGGAGTTAGATTATTAAGTGACACCCCTACACTAACCAGCACTTGCTCTACTGATGCACTTTACTGGAGTTGGAATAGTAATTGGAACCCCTACACTATCCAGCACTTACCCTACTGATGCACTTTCATGGAGTTAGATTATTAAGTGATACCCCTACACTATCCAGCACTTACCCTACTGATGCACTTTTATAGAGTTAGAATAGTAAGTGGCACTTTAACACTATTCAGCACTTACCAGAATTTAGCACTTTTTCTGTGTTTCATTAAAAATGTATATATCTATTTATTTGGTTAGAAATATGTGATTTACAGTTGACTTTTCTGATAAATTACCTTGGGTTTTTGTTGTTTGCTTATTGCTGCTCTTCCTGGTCTTCAACTTTTTGTTTCTTTTACTTCTTGGTTGACTTGTTTGTGTGGTTTGGATGTTCTATGTGAATTCTAAAAATTAAAATCGAGATTGTATCAAATGTTTTACATTTGTTTCATGTATTTTATTATTTCTTACATTTACTGCATTTTTGGGGATTTAGAATAATAAGTGGCATTCCTACAGTATCCAGCACTTACCCTACTCATGCACTTTCCTGGAGTTAGATTATTAAGTGACACCCCTACACTATCCAGCACTTACCCTACTGATGCACTTTCTTGGAGTTAGATTATTAAGTGATACCCCTACACTATCCAGCACTTGCTCTACTGATGCACTTTACTGGAGTTGGAATAGTAATTAGAAACCATACACTATCCAGCACTTACCCTACTGATGCACTTTCCTGGAGTTAGATTATTAAGTGACACCCCTACACTATCCAGCACCTATTCTACTGATGCACTTTCCTGGAGTTGGAATAGTAATTTGAACCCCTACACTATCCAGCACTTACCATACTGATATACTTTCCTTGAGTTGAAATAGTAATTGGAACCCGTACACTATCCAGCATTTACCATACTGATGCACTTTCCTGGAGTTGGAATAGTAATTGGAACCCCTAAACTATCCAGCACTTACCCTACTGATGCACTTTCCTGGAGTTAGATTATTAAGTGACACCCCTACACTAGCCAGCACTTGCTCTACTGATGCACTTTACTGGAGTTGGAATAGTAATTGGAACCCCTACACTATCCAGCACTTACCCTACTGATGCACTTTCCTGGAGTTAGATTATTAAGTGACACCCCTACACTATCCAGCACTTGCTCTACTGATGCACTTTACTGGAGTTGGAATAGTAATTGGAACCCCTACACTATCTAGCACTTACTATACTGATGCACTTTCCTGGAGTTAGATTATTAATTGATACCCCTACACTATCCAGCACTTACCCTACTGATGCACTTTCCTGGAGTTAGATTATTAAGTGACACCCCTACACTATCCAGCACTTACTATACTGATGCACTTTCCTGGAGTTAGATTATTAAGTGATACCCCTACACTATGCAGCACTTGCACTACTAATGCACTTTCCTGGAGTTAGAATAGTAATTGGAACCCCTACAATATACAGCACTTACCATACTGTTGCACTTTCCTGGAGTTGGAATATTAATTGGAACCCCTACACTATCCAACAGTTACCCTACTGATGCACTTTTATAGAATTAGAATAGTAAGTGGCACTTTAACACTATTCAGCACTTATCAGAATTTAGCACTTTTTCTGTGTTTCATTAAAAATGTATATATCTATTTATTTGGTTAGAAATATGTGATTTACAGTTAACTTTTCTGATAAATTACCTTGGGTTTTTGTTGTTTGCTTCTTGATGCTCTTCCTGAGGTATATTTTCAGTTGGACTCTTATTTGGAGGTTCTCAAAAGATAAATTTCAGTTCCTAAAATGAATGTAACATTTCTTTAGTTATAAATTAGAAATATTTCAAAGATACTGAGAAGTTTATGATCGGTTTTTTGTTTTCAGAAATACATTTATATATGTAATAATTTTTAATAATTTACCTTTCGAAAATATTTGACTTTTTGAAGAAACTGGAAACGATATTTTTCGTAAAACTAGTTGGTTTATCTATGTGAAGAAAATTAAAATATAGTAGTGAATTATTTTTTACTAAGGTTTGTGTAATATTTATTATCGTTTTTAATTAAATTGCTGAAATAAATACCTTAATATTAGACGCTTTCACATATGTTGATTAGTTGATAATAAGCTTTTAATGAGAAGAAGCTTATGTATGAGTGTTACTTCTTTGGAGAACTGTTAGTAAAAATAAATTACGTTTGTTTAAAAATACGTTTTCATAATTTTTGCAAAAAAATAATAGCACATGAAAATCAAATATCGTTTGTATAAAAATTTCATTTATAGTTTCATTGGTATATTGTGAGATTTTTGAAAAGAAAAACGGGTATTTTATGAAATAATGGCTAATATGGTAATATTATTCGTGTTCTTTAAATTATAATTTTTAAATTAAGGTGATTAAATGTTCTACATAAATATTTATTTCTTATATTATAACTACTTACATGATCATTCGTGAATAAACGCTTTAAAGGTGGCTACTGCTGCTATGTAGTTCAAGAGGTCAGACAGTCATCAGTTCACGTCTGCTTACTCTGGGAGTTGATAATCAACTGAAAGTAAAATGGTGTCTTGCTTCTATTTATATGTTTCACAGAATAGCATCAATAATTTTTTTATTTACACCGTTAAATTTCTAATTTTATACTAAGTGTTATAATGTGGAAACGTTAAATTTAAAATGTTTGTTTATGAAGTGTTCTTTTCTGAATTTCGTCCCGTTCTTGGCATCCATTTTGAGAGTTGTGCTTATCTTTAATGTTATGGAGATAGATGACGGACTTCTTTTTTGAAATAACTCATTAAAATGGCGGATTTATACCAAAAAATATAATAGCGTTGATATGTAATGTTTATTTGTCATTTTCATAATTAATTTTCTGGGTTTTAAGGACTGTTTTAAAAAAAAGAGAGTATTTTGTTCAGTAAAATTGGCGAATATTTATAAATGCGATGAGTAATGTAGGTACTTGAGTATTAATTTTGTTACTCGAGTATTAATTTTGTAAAAAAGCGTTATTTTCTGATTATTAAGTGCACTTTACCTCTAAATTTTAAAATACTTCCCCACCCAAAACCCCTTATTTCCCTGCATCCTGTGACAGATTTAATGCGTTGTTACTCGAGTATTAAAAATGTTACTCGAGTATTAATTTTATAAAAATCGGTATTTTACGCTTATTTCCGTGCAGTTTATCTCCACATTTTAAAACACTTCCCCACCCAAAACCCCTAATTTCCCTGCATCCCGTGACATATTTTATATATGAAAAAATATATATTTTTGCGTTGTAAAAGTATGCGTTGTAACAGTATTCGTTGTAAAAATACTTTTCTATTTATATATATATATTGCGTTGTAATAGTACTCGTTGTAAAATACTGCGTTGTAGTATACATAGCGTTGTAAAAAATGCGTTGTAAAAACATGCGTTGTAATAGTATGCAGTGTAACGTCATACATCCGTCTCGGCACTGCTGGGAGTCATATCCACCCACCCCTCCTATGTCTGGGCACTGCTGGGATTCATATCGACCCACCCCTCTTCTGTCTGGGCACTGCTGGGAGTCATATCCACCCACCCCTCTTATGTCTGGGCACTGCTGGGAGTCCTCTGCACCCACCCCTCTTCTGTCTGGGCACTGTTGGGAGTCATATACACCCACCCCTCTTATGTCTGGGCACTGCTGGGAGTATTATCCACCCACCCCTCTTCTGTCTGGGCACTGCTGGGAGTCATATCCACCCACCCCTCTTATGTCTGGGCACTGCTGGGAGTCCTCTGCACCCACTCCCATACTGTTGGGCACTTCTGGGAGTCATATCCACCCACACCTCTTATGTCTGCGCACTGCTGGGAGTCATATCCACCCACCCCTCTTATGGCTGGGCACTGCTGGGAGTCATATACACCCAACCCTATTATATCTGGGCACTGCTGGGAGTCCTCTGCATCCACCCCTCTTATGTCTAGGCACTACTGGGAGTCATATACACCCACCCCCATACTGTTGGGCACTGCTGGGAGTCATATCCACCGACACCTCTTATGTCTGGGCACTGCTGGGAGTCATATCCACCCACCCCCATACTGGTGGGCACTTCTGGGAGTACCATCCACCCACCCCTCATGTGCCACGCACCGTACACCAACATTCATGGCGTGCATGCGGCTCGTATCTCTATTACATTGATGCCATACGCGAGCGCGTGTGATACACCGTACCCTAATATTCATGGCGTGCATGCGGCTGGTATCTCTATTACATTGGTGCCATACGTGAGCTTGTGTGATGCACCGTACCCCAATATTCTTGGCGTGCGTGTGGCTCGTATCTCTATTACATTATTGCCATATGCGAGCTTGTGTGATGCACCGTGCCCCAATATTCATGGCGTGCGTGCGGCTCGTATCTCTATTACATTGGTGCCATATGCGAGTGCGTGATGCACCGTACCCCAATATTCATGGTGTGCGTGCGGCTCGTATCTCTATTACATTGGTGCCATACGCGAGTGCATGTGATGCACCGTACCCCAATTTTCATGGCGTGCGTGCGGCTCGTATCTCTATTATATTGGTGCCATACGCGAGCGTGTGTGATGCACGGTACCCCGAAATTCATGGCGTGCGTGCGGCTCGTATCTCTATGACAATGATGGTATATGCGGCAATGTATGACACACCGTACAGATACACTTCCCTTATTACGGTACGTAATTCTCACCGTCTGCGTCGTCGTCGGTTTCTATGCCTAGGTCGTAGGCGTACAGGACTGGGATGACACGAACTATGGGGTTTATGGCGTGTATGTCGCGTACCGGGGTGCGGTTCGAGCCGGACTCTGCTTTTATGGCAGATTTTGTGTCCCGTAGAAAAAGGGTTGTGTCGCAGAGACGGATCGTACTTGCTGGGCCGGAAACTGCTGCTTTTTTACGTACGGACGTACCGTACTGCGTGACCCGGAAGCAACTCGTATGTATTTTCATGTTGTACAGGGTTTTTCCGATTCGTACATGGATTAGCTTGGTTATGTAATCGTACTTGGACGTAGTAGGTGTACGAATCGTTCAGGAAAAACGCTCTTGAATCGTAGGGGATTTACCGAATCGGAATCGGCCCCATATTGTACTATAAATTTTGCTTTTTTGAAATTGAACCCATGACAGCAAAATATGCTTCACTTGAAAAACATTGGCTGCCATGGTAGGTATGTTTAAATATAATGGGTCTCTGTCTGTCGAAATCACAGAAGGTGTAGAGTAAGAGTATCTATGTAAAAATATCGACGTGCACATATATCGAGGTAAAAATAGTGTGGGTCAGAAACATCGTCAGACAAAATATTGTGTTTGAGAATATCGATTTTAGGCAAGTAATATCGATGTAAAAAATATTTGTGTTTAATATTGTTTGTAAAAAAAATAGTTGTTAAAAATATTGATTATTCATTAATGTTATGTATTTTAGTATATATTTTATATGTGTGTGATGTTTGTTTTTTGCATGAGAATTGTTAGTATTTTTATTATATGTGCTAAAATGCTAGTAGTTATTAATTTTTTTAATTGAATTTTGCATATTTAGTTCAGGAGCGGGTTGTGGGTTTATAGGGGAAAATGGTGGGAAGTAATTTAATTATATAAAATGTATTGAATATTTAAAGTAGTTGTTAATTTTTTTCATTTGAAATGTGTGTTTATAGTTCTGTAACTGGTTGTGGGTTTATAGGAGAATAGGGTGGGAAGCAATTTAATTATGTAAAATGTATTGAATGTTTTCTATTTATTTATATTTCTTTAATTGTAAGGATCTAGTGTTAAATGTGTAAATTAATGTATTAATAATTGTATAATAATTAGTTGTGAATTAATGGAGGTGTTTATAGGTGTAAATGGTGTTAAGGGTGGGAAGTAATGTATTTTTTATTGACGAATTATTAATTATTTGTTAATTAATTTACATTAATTAATTAGTAATTAATTATGGTAATTGTGTAATTATTTTAGCTGTGTGTTGTGGTGCTTATGGGTGTAAATGGTGTGACAAAACATGAGTCTGACATGATGCATAAAACATTAAAACATTGCAAAAGCATTTTAAAAAATCTAGTATCCTTTTCCATGGATAAAATTAACATCGCTAAGGCACACCAGTGAATACACGAACAAAGTGCAGGTAATAATTGTGTAGAATGTCTGCCTCAACAGTATTGGTATGAGGCTGGTTAATCTGAGAGGCTGTTTGAGTTCAAGCATGGGACCCATGATTGGCATCCAATTAGGAATATAGAATTATCCCTCATTTGCATGTCTTCTTGACAAGTAATTCCTTTTATCCGTTGCACAAAGGGGTCCTTTCTCAGTACATTTAATGAATATATCTCATAAATGCCAAGGATACAACTAGGCCTTGGGTATAACGTCAAACTATACCTTAAAGATCTTATTGTGGTATCACACGGATGGAGGCAATCACTTCTACCTGCCCTACCAAATAACAACGCTACCACTACTGAAGGGTATCTTCTAACGTGTTCAACATCTGACTTCTTTCTGAAGAAAATTCAAACGTGTCGCCCACCTTGAAGACACTGCATAGGTTGCATGCATTTAAAAATCCACTGCACTTTGAATCCAAGAAGCCATAGCTATTCACTCATAAGCTGACCATCTCTGGCCGCCTCCAGTGCACGCACAGCCATGCCAAAGCTAGACTAGACACCCAGAAACCAAATATGAAAAACATACGGTTCCAAAGCATGCTCAACCCATGCTTCAAGATTCCAGTTTATTATTTTGATCACTTTGAGACCCTGTGACTATTCCGACCAATCAGGGCCGGACTGGCCATTGTGGGCACCGGGCAATCCCCCGGTGCGCCGCATGGGTGGGGCCTTTTTTGTTACAGGGCAGTTTTTGCTGCATAGCTGCAAAATCGGCCCTGTACCAAAATCGGCCGAAAACCAGCCCCGGCAAAGAGCTTGGCGGCACCTTCAACCCTCCCCCCCCTCCCCGAGTGGGCAGGGCGGGGCCGGCCGAGCACTTTGCCAGGGCCGGTTGTGGTTCCCAGTCCGGCCCTGCGACCAATTTAAAAATGAATGCAAACCATTCCTGTTCATGCAATTGTAGAGTTGCGGTCTAGTGTTCACGCTACGCGGTGACGTAGCGTGAACGGCGGCCATCTTAGGTTCGTGCCGAGAAAGCACGAGTCGAGTGCTGGAGCTGCTAGAAGGCAGCAGCATGCTCGGCGCTCTCTGTGGAGCGATTTACATAATAATAAATTAGCGTTATAATCCACATCAGTGTCCTGTCATCACTGTAGGAAGAACATACACTATAGTGGCGACGAGGCTGGGACCCGGAAAAAAAAAGGAAGGAACCCACGGAAGGAACAGGAAAAGAAGGTCTGGCAGCAACACACATACAGGCCCCACGTGAGAGGGGGACAGGAACACCACAGAGAGCGCGGCAGAAGCATCAGGACACACCAGTACAGTGTGAAGATCGGCAAGACCAGGTACAAGGGCAGCAACCACCCCAGGGCAAAGAGGAAGGAATCATCACGTAGTAGCACCACGTGGGACTAAAAAGCGGTACAGGTCACCAGGAAGACAGGTGCCCACAGCCAACAAAACAACCAGAAGCACACGGAGGGGTGCAGCACTGATGAGAGGGAGCCCCTAACAGGACAGGTGCCCTGGCGGAACCAAGGAGCAGTGGTGCAGGAAGTGCAGAGGGTCCCCAATTCCAACCAAAGCAGGGGGAGGAGAACAGTGCACCAGGCAGTCCCAAGAGCCCGAATACAGCGCCGCAAAAGCGCGAAGTCATGAGCACGCAGGCGTCTTCAGCGACAGCTCCAATACCATTCTTGCCCAAACCGGGAGAGCCCCTGATGAAGTGGGAAGACCGGAGAGAGTACATTCTCAATTATATCGAGGTCTTGGAAGATGAGAATGAAGAAGCATTCACGAGCAAAAGGAAAAGAAGGATATTGCTGCACAACCTAGGCCCAGAAGGGATCAGAGTATTCAAGAACCTAGTACCCAAGCCCCGACAAGATGCAGATGATGATGTATTTGCACATGCCATAGAAGAACTCAATGAGCACTACCGGCCGGCAGTATGTGTGTCAATAGATCGTTACAATTTCCAGCAGCGGAAACAAGAAATAGGAGAGTAAATTGATGAGTACGTGGCAACGTTGAAAAAGTTAGCGACGACTTGCAAATTTGGGCACTCCATGATGATTTCATCAAGGACCAGATTGTGATGCACACGACAAACAAAACGGTGCAAGACAAATTATGGACGAGTGGCGACGCCACGCTGAAAGAAGTGATCGCGATAGTGAAAAAGGCTGAGCTAGCTAAGAGATGTGCAGATGCAGCTAAGAGAGAACCAGTTGGGAGGCCGATGGTGAACAAGGTCGATGATGAAGAACCCAAGGGATGGAACAAGGGCACTGGGACAAACAACAGAGGACCCAACAAATGGCCGGGGAAACCGGGACCGCAAGGGAAGCAAACAAGAGGAGCCAGAAACCCATGCTATCGTTGTGGCAGTTCGGCCCATGAAGCACACAACAAGAGATGCCCTGCGTTCCGAGCAAAGTGCATGTTCTGCGGCATAATGGGGCACTATGTAAAGGTATGTCGGCGGAAAGCAGGCCGCAACACAGTGAAGTACGTGGATCAACACCAGGAAGATATAGAGGAGAGAAGACAGGAGGAAGAGGACACGGTACTATGTATAGAGGATCAAGTGCTGGGGTGGACATCGAAGATTGAACAAACCGCTGCTCGACATGCTGATAGGCGGAGTACAGATAAGCATCGTGGCAGACTCAGGTTCACCATATACAATTGTCCAGAGAGCAGTTTGGAACGAGAAGTTCAAGCCTCACTTGGGACCAAGATTGGAACCTCCGGACACAAGGCCTGTCTCGTACACGGGAGAACGTATCCCGATGGTGGGGTACTGATCGTTAAAATTTGAATTCAGCAGACGGAGTGCGGGATGCAAATTGTATGTAGCGGAAAAGGGCCCATCAGTCCTAGGTTGGATGGATCAAGGAGACCTGGGCATAAAACTGGATCCGGGAGGAGCCATTCAAGTGTTGATGACGGCGCCGGAACAATTGCCGGACTTAGATAAACTGAAGAGAGACTTCCCAAAGGTGTTTGACGGGAAAGTAGGGAAGCTGGAAAAGCTCTCGCACAGGATAGTCCTCAAGGATGACGCCACACCGGTATCACATGAAGTATGAAATGTCCCCATTGCAGTGAGGGAAGCAGTGAAACAGGAATTGCGGGGGCTGGAAAAGAATGGAATAATTGAACCCATAACTTGCGCGGAGTGGCTGGTGCCTTTGGTGGTAGTAATGAAGCCCAATGGCAAGGTCCGGCTGTGTGTGGACCTGCGCGAACTGAACAAAGGCATCGTAGTGGAAAAGTTTCAGTTACCTCGTATCGAGGAAATGTTAGCCAAGACCAAGGGTATAAAATGGTACTCCACCATTGATTTAACGTCGGCATATCACCAGATAGCGCTACACCCGGAGAGTAGGAAGTTGACATCGTTCATAACACCCTTGGGGTGTTACCAATTCTGCAGAATGCCTTTTGGACTTGCCTCGGCAGCGGCCGTCTTCCAAAAACTCATGCACCGTCTCTTTAAAGACATGGAAGGAGTCCAATACTTCCAGGATGATATCCTGATGATGGGAAGAGACCGGGGAGACCATGACACCGAGTTAGCCAAGGTACTGAACGTGCTGGAAGAAAAAGGCCTAACTGCAGAGTGGGAGAAGTGCCGTCGAGGGATGGCTTCAGTCACCTACCTCGGACATGAAATAGGAGAGCAAGACATCACACCAAAAAAGGATAATGTGAAGGCCATCTGCGACGCCCCACCGCCCTCCAGTAAGGAAGAAGTCAGATCCTTTCTAGGGATGGCTGAGTATTACAGCAAGTTCGTACAACACTTTGCCACCAAGACTCACCACATGAGGCAACTCACGAGGGAAATGACGGCATTCATATGGGCGGAAGAAACGCAGGAGAAATTTGAAAGCATCAAAAAGGATGTCAGTCAGGCCATACCCCTGCAGGGGTACGATCCACAAGGACAAATGGTATTGATGACCGACGCCAGTGACAAAGGACTGGGAACAGTCCTAATGCAAGACAGGGGCAGCGGAATAATGGAAACATTAAGCTTCGCATCCAGAGCCCTGACAGACACAGAAAAGAAGTTCAGTGTCATTGAGAAGGAAATGCTGGCGGTAGTGTGGGCCATGGGCAAGTTTCGCCAGTTCTTGTGGGGCACGAGGTTCTAACTGAAGACTGACCACAAACCACTGGTGAGAGTACGCACGTCCAGTGGGCATGCAAGTGCCACCCCCAGGATGACCAAGATGACGCTGAAATTATTGGAGTACCGGTATGACGTGGAGTACATTCCGGGAAGTAAGAACAAGGTGGCAGACTACCTGAGTAGAGCTGCTGCGATGGAGGAAGTCACCGAAGGGATGGAAGCGAGCGAAGAGATGGTAGCTTTGATGGAAGACCCGGAGAAAGTAATAAGCAATCAAGAGTGGATGGAAGCATACAGAGAGGACCAGAACATCCAAGAGGTGATGGAACACATAGTTGGTGGATGGCCCGAGAAAAGGCATCTACGAGGGAACAGCAGGAAATTCTACGAAGTAAGAGAGTAATTGTCCCTGGATGATAAGGGAGTGTTCTTGTACAGAGGAGATAAAGTGGTACCCCCGTGGGGCTAATTCCCAGGCTGCTAGCGATACTGCATGAGGGTCATCTAGGTATCGTAAAAACCAAGTTGAGGGCCAAACAAGGATACTGGTGGCCAGACATGGACATACAAACAGAACAACATGTAAGAGAGTGTGACCAATGCCAGCGAGCAGATAAAACGATGACGCCATTGAGGCCAGCCCTAGGAAAATTCACCACCCCGAAAAATCCATGGGAGGAGCTCTCTATAGACATATTGGGACCTATATTGGATGACCAAGGGACTCCAAAATATATATGCGCTATGGTGGACAGATACTCCAAATGGCCCAAAGTACATATTCAAGAGGAAATGGACACTGAGACAAAACTCAAGTTCCTCACTACGACCTTTCTCAGGGAAGGCATTCCAAAGTCCATATTGAGTGACAATGGCCCCCAGTTCACTTCAGAGAAATGGCTTAAATATATGGAGAGAAATGGAATTACATCAAAACACACGTCCATATATCATCCGGCTGGAAATGGGCAAGTGGAACGGTTTAACAGAGTACTAATGGGATCCATCCAGGCAGCCATCATGATGGGGAAGGACTGGGAAAAGGAGATCTTACACATGATTTGGGCCTACCGCATCACACCCACGGGTACAGGGTACAGCCCCTTCCAGATTCTCAGAGGCAGAGATCCCTTCACAAAGGACAATTTGGCATGGAAGGAAAAGATGGTGACAAGTAAATGGTCTCCCGCCGTGGTACAGAACAACCTGGAAAGAGCTCAAAATATTTATACGGAACATTACAACAAAAGGAAGAATGTAAAGGACACGTCCTTACAGGAAGGAGAATGGGTTAGGGTCAAGCGGGCGGTGTTACAGAAGAAAGGTGACAGCAAATACAGCCGACCCCACAAGTAAAAGAGGTATATGACCGGGCTGCGTTGCTCAGTGATGGGAACGTGTGGTCCCAGGATCGTATGGCCCGATGTAATAAGATCTTACAATGGTTCCCTGAAGATCGGGAACAGATGGCAACACGTCAAAGGACACTGGAGAATGACAACACACTACAGGAAGGAGATACGGAATTTGCAGAAATAGAGATGGAGCAAGGAGGCAGTGAAAGTCCTAGAGCAGAGGTACAACTTCGAGAGGAGAGAGAGTTTCCCTGCAGAGTGAGTCCGTGTACCCAAGAAGGTAGAGAGATGGGGTCTACAATGATCAGCGGGAGAGAAGTGACTTCCACCCCGTTAAGACGAACCAGGGGGGGAAGATTGATCGTGAGGCCTTCTAAGTTCCGAGACTATGAGTTGGGAGAAGGAAAGTAAGCACCCCCAAAGACTACCTCTTTCTTGGTGATACAAAAGGGGGAGATATGTAGAGTTGCGGTCTAGTGTTCACGCTACGCGGTGACGTAGCGTGAACGGCAGCCATCTTAGGTTCGCGCCGAGAAAGCGCGAGTCGAGTGCCGGAGCTGCTAGAAGGCAGCAGCATGCTCGGCGCTCTCTGTGGAGCGATTTACATAATAATAAATTAGCGTTATATTCCACATCAGTGTCCTGTCATCACTGTAGGAAGAGCGTACACTATAGCAATGCCTGCGAAAGTGATTTATTAACAAGATTTCATATCCCCTATATATTGATGCCATGTGTCTCTCTATGCTAGTAATATATGTTTACACTGATATTTTCGCTGTTTTATGACACTGAGCTACCCTTTTTGCTGTGTATATATTCATTCCCTTTGTTATAAATTTGATTTGATCAGAACCACCCCTTTTCGTGTGCTGTTCCCCATTATTTTCAGTACTAGATCATGATAAAAAAATACCTCAAAATAAAAAAATTAGTAAATTCTCCAATTTGCTCTATTGGTACTGCGCTCATTCAATTATCCTTGAATTTTTTTAAATAAAACGCTGCACAGAATGGAACAAAACTGTCTATATCTCCAAATCAGCACACATAGCACGTAGCCCGAGGGCAACAAAAAAGATAATTAAAGCTAAGAAGCTGTGCTTTTTTTAGAAGTCTCTTAGATGGTTTCCACTATTGTGTGGGAAAGAATATTATATAAGTGAATAGCAGTTTCCAAAGAAGATAGCAAGAAACAGATGAGCAAATTAACATAAATATTTAGCTTGCAGGTAGTCTCATGCCTCCTGGTTTTAGATATTTATTTTGGAGAAATACAATCAGGTCCTGCAGTTGAAGAGATGTGCTCAGTTACATTTGTTTTTGCCCGGACCTTATTGAACTGTAAGATTTAGTACCGTTAAATACCATTTCCTTTTAAAAGAGAAAATTAAGCACGTGACTTTGTCTCTCCCGGCATCGCGAGAGACCGGTGGCACACATTCATTGTGTGCTGTGAAAAATTGTGCTCTAACTTATTAGCTACTGAAGGCCTCTAGCCACACATTAAACGTGTGCCACGAAAACAATTTAATGCAAGCCTGGCCATGCGTAGCATCGTTGTTTTGCTAAGATATTCTAGCAAGAATCTAAAGGTGTCCATGCTTCAAAGGAACATCACATTTTGCACCAGTAAATGAACACGGCGATGGGGCGGGGCGCTTTAGTTCATTAAACGTGTTTCTTTCTCAATATAATTGCAGACGGATTTTCAAGTATTTAACATCACAACCCCTTTGAGACAGAACGGTTTAGCATCACTGTTGATTCATACGTCTAATCGACGATGTTCGCAGCCAGAGGGCACCCTGCATTTATTTACATCCTGAATAATAAACCTATCTATGGAAACCGTTTTGAGGCTTCTGTCGGACAGTGTTCCGTGCAAAGGTCGTGAAACGCTCCAGCAGTGGTTAATGTGCAGCGGTGTGCTGTGGGCTATATATATTATTTCCGTGATAAACATCACTTCTCTGAAAGCCCCTCTAAGATGGTTGTATTTTCTTTTATGTTTTTCATTTCACGCTTGTTCAATTTACTTATCCAAGCAAGGCCTCGGCAGTGCTCAGCCCCGCAGGGACGGCGCGGGGAGCTTAAGAAATCCGAAAGGCCTCCTCTCCCATCGCACATCAGGCCCTGCAGCAGTCCTTGCGGCGTCCTTTGAACGTCTCCTGACAGCCCATCAATGCGCGGTGACACATCGGGAAAGGCAGGCCAGCAGGTTGAAACCTCAACTAAAGGATCCGAGTGACTCTGTGTGACCCCAAGAACGGTGTGAGTCAATCATTCGGGAAACGGGGACTGGAAGCAGATCACAGACTTCATAAACGTGTAGGTGCAGAGTGTTGGCGTAATTTACGCCTTCCTGCGAAACACATTCCAGGGCAGGTCTGTCAACATCAATGACTTGACAGGGGCCCACAAAACATACATATTTTGTGCAAATTAGATATCTGCGCCATCAAAATATAAATTGCTTTACGTCTATCACTTTTCATCTCTTCATCACAACCAACAAAGTTGATGAGCAAACTGCACCGTGGATTTATTTAAGAGGTGTGCAAAGTTGATTTTTGCAACATTTGGTATGGTGTATGCAACAATGTGGAACTATTTTGAGGATTGCAAAGATTTTCACTTTGCCACTCCTGCACGGATATTGTATTTGTGTGACAATTCATTAATTTATGCATAACATAATGGGGGATATTCTCAAGAACGTGGGATAACCATCGCAAAAGTAACTTAACGCAACACTCAACATCGCAGTCTATCGCAGGAAAATTACGCTGTGTTAACTAAGTATTCACAACACGGCGGTACCATGCGATAGTCTCCAGATAACGCATCAAATGACCGCATTAAAATCAACGCCACGCTACAAAAATGCGAAACACAAACTCAAAAAAATTGAGATGAGGCCAATCGCAATAAAAAAAGCTGTAAAAACCAGCGCCAGGCCTGCAAATCCCACGCGTCTGGTGGAAAAAATACACTACAAAAGCTACAAAAACAACACACCAGAAACAATCCAAAGTGCATGGCAACATGGATGCACCCTGACCAAGTACAGAGGCCAACGCGAACCCCACAAGCACCACAGACCACCAGCATGAAACAACGGGGTCGGGAAAGGCCAAGGAGAAGAGGGAGAGGAAGACGGTGTGCAGTCCACAGGAAAACCATATAAGCGTCACGGAGGTAACAGAACACTACCATCAACTGACTCACAATTAGACTACCGTGAATGCAGTCGGAGTGTCGAGGAGGCCAATGGAGGGAGGCTCAGAGGCACTATTATGATTTGAAAAACTAAACCGGCAACAAAGCTGCAGCCAATAAGTAGGCAGCAACGGTGACAGGAGGTGGGAGTCCTGCGCCACAGGAGGAGCTGGAGGAAATGGAGGCCACAGTCATCAGTGTGGAGACGGTGCACGGAGTCAGGAGTCTGGACACAGCTCGGGAGGACCTGACACAACAACAACAGTGTGAGTAACAACCAGGTACTGGGGGGACGGGGGGAGATGGGCACAATGGCACACATGCACAACGATGTGTAGCACACTGCACACTCACAATCACTCTGGATCATGTCCCTGATCCCCGTGGCACACTGCAGCACACACACATACCAATAACAGCACATCCACATTGATGACATTGTGGCGCAAAGCGCAAACCCGACACTGCAGAACAGAGGACACAACTGGCTCCGCACAAGTACTGAAACTGGGCAACTACATCTGACAGAGCTGGAAACTGTGAAATGGAAATGTATGCGTACAACCTCACATCTGTCATGTAGTCCAGATATCCACTGTCCCGCATCTAAATCCAGCACCTCCCAAACAATAACAATGTACATTGTCCTACAGTCTGCATGTAAACAAGAACAATGCACCAACATACATGTCAACACAATGTCAACATGCATCTACCCTTCACTTTGCAGAGGGACACACACCACCTCCAGCAGAGCAGAGAAGACCACTCATCAGTGATGCCGGAGAGGACCACCGCACCTTCGACACCGTAGACCTACAATAGCCCATGGACATCCCACGCAACCCACCACCGGGACCAGGGCAGCCAAGCTACATAGAGGAGAACACAGCCCCTGCACAGACCACACAGCAGGAAGCACCCGCAAGCACGGCTGGCTCCCAACACATCACCAACCCACACATGGCATCCCAATGCCAGGTGTCAGAATGTCAAAAGTAGGTGGATTATCAGGTGTGGGTGGGGTCTGAACCCATGGAAGGCAAACTAGATCATATACGTGGGTGTCTAATACCATTCAGGGACCACCTACACCCCACAAAGGGGACCCACACTGCCACAGAGACACATGCCGATGCACATTCCCAGTACAGAACCACGCCCAGGGGCACGCAAATATCAGTCACACACCCATGTTGGCTCTGCGTACGGTGGCCCAGTCCGCTCCTCTTACGTATTGAGTGGGTGACGACAAAGCTACATTTCCAAGGTCTAACCCGACATGTCTGCGTCCGCTGTACACAGCACAATGTAATGTCATAGGGTCCAGGACCCACATGCATATAACAAGACCACAGGGACACACACATATGGTATATGTAACTAGCTACAGGCACGTACGCCCAGCCCCTTTATTGGAAGGGCCACAATTACAGTGACGCCTGTGCTGGATGTGTGTGGGGTGAGTGTAAGCCAGCCCGCATGGAGTGGTTGGTGCTGGCTACAACTTGAACAGTGGACACCAGTGACACAGAAACAGTAAACACCAGCAAAACATAGCCAACTGCTGAGCAACATGGAGGGAGCCGGAGCAAGTACAGCGGTCACCCAATATGCACACAGAAGTGTCAGTGAGTTACAGTGCACTGAGGGTGGGACACTAGAGCTGAGTGCGCTCATGTGATGAAAATGTCTAGGATTGTGTCCCTTCAAGATATTCCTGATGCAGGTGCAGTGTGGTGTGTTAGACCTGCATCATCTTCCTCATCAACGTCCCAGGTCTCCCACACTGCTTGAGGTGACATTGCTGCGCAACCTCTCCACAGCACAAAACTCAATCAGTAAGGTTCATGGGTTGCGGTGCACTGAATCAGTGGCACCTGGAGTGCTGAGCAGGGTATCAGGCAGATGATGGCATCCACGACAGGTGTGAGCAACTCCATCAGTCTGCCAGTACAACTGTATCGACTCTGGCGATGGTGGTTGGAGGTGGTCCTGCCGATGGTGGCGTGTGCCTCCTGCGGTGATGCCACATCCGGGCCAGTCAGGACTCAATTGGATGTGTGAGCCCTGGTGGATCCCAGTTGAGGCCAGAGGCAGCGGACAGCGCAGGGCCACAAACACATGGCGTTGATGACCCCAAGGCCATCGTCTCCGAGGCCATCCAATATCCATTCAGACATGGTCCCTGACTTGAGCTGCACAGAGTTAGGGGCCCCAGAGGCACAGCAGCCGGTACAGGCACACCGCCACGGGACAGTGATTTGCGGTCCACTGAGGTAGGGCCACACAGACTGAGCGGGTCCTCGACGATGTCCATGGGGACTGTGGTGGAGGCTCACGGGGAACAGTGGAAGGTATTTTCCAAGGCATGATGCAGAGGGCAGTAGCCATCCGGAAGCAGCAAAAGGAGGAGTGGAATGTGATAGCCATTTCCACCACCAATTTGGTATCAGCTACATGAGGATGAAAACTACCCCCTAGTCCATGGACTCAGATGCCCCAAAAGTCCAACCAGAGAGTGTCCATGAATGTCGGGGAACAGACTTAGTGGCACCGGGGCTGAGAGGGGATGCAGTCTGCGATGATGCCGGAACACTGATATGAACTCTGCCATTGCTAAATCAAGACTCTGTGACCTACTGGACTGCAGTGTAGGCCAGAGGCAGCGGTCAGCAGTGGCCCACATCCACGTGTCGTTGGCTCAAGATGCACAGAGTTAGTGACACCAGGGCAGTTGTCAGTAGTGTTTCATCACCTCCGCAATGATGATTCTTTTTTCCACCTGACTGCAACACATCTTCCTCTTACAACTCTCCTTACGTGCAATGATATGTACACTGCCATTGAAGTATCGATGCTCAGTTCCAATTGTGTGGCGTACGCCTGGCCAGTCCACTGCGCTTGCGCATACGGGGGAGGCGTAACAAGCTACATTTCCATGATCTTCCCGACTGGCTGGGGTGACATGGTTGCGTCCACTGTCCACAACACTCCAAACATCAGCGGTATATGTTGACACGCACATGTCCGTGGTCTGCATACTGCAGTCTGGCCAGCACATCCATGCCACACTTGGCATTGTGTACATTCTTATTCATGGGTCACCTTCGC
This sequence comes from Lissotriton helveticus, assembly GCF_964261635.1. NCBI lineage: Eukaryota > Metazoa > Chordata > Amphibia > Caudata > Salamandridae > Lissotriton > Lissotriton helveticus. The sequence continues at coordinate 456,795,455 of NC_136057.1, forward strand.
ACATGCCTGGGCCCCACCACTTCCCACAATCTGCTATTGTGTGGCTGAGGTGCCATGTCATTGATGGCTTCTGTGCATGGCTGGCCCTTGTCCCCACAGTAAGTTGTGCTGTCGTGTCTGGTGTGTGTGCATGTTGTTTGGCATGTTGTATGATTGTGAAGTTGAGGTGTGTGGTGTGTACATTTGGTATGTGCCAATGAGCAGTACATTTCCGTGGGTGCCATCCTGGAATCGCTTGTTGGTGATGGACTGTCGGAAAATGTAGGAATCATGCACACTGCCTGGGTGATTGGCATAGGCGCTGGTGGGGATTCCCCGGTGGTCCGCTATTGCCTGGACATTGATGGTATACGAGCACTTTCTGTTGCGGTAATTGTGTGCGGTGTTGCCAGGGGGCACAAGTAGGACATGTGTGCAGTCAATTGGCCCATAACACGTGCGGGTTGGCAGCTGTGGCATAGACGTCTTGCTTGGTCTCCGGATGTTCCTGCGCTGAGTGGGAGAAGTATAGATAATGTGGTACCAAGCTGATGTTGTCATCCAAGACCGTTGTGGGGGACTTGGATTTGGCTGGCTGTGAGACTCCTGTGACTCAGGCGGTTGTTGGTTCTAGGGTACCAGAAGCCAACAGGTGCTGCACAGCCAGCAGCTTTGTCTGAGGTGGGATGTTCGTCATCAGCTGTATTTGTACCATCAGCCTGTGGACAATGGTGGTCAGGATACGGGGGATAGTTGTCCTTTTGAGCCTGTGGTGGGAAATGACATTCTCTGGTGTTAGGTCTGTGAGGTTAGTGCGTTTTCTGAGGGTCACTGTCTTTGTCTGCGCTTCCTCGATGTTGGTCCGGGGGAGGGCCTGGGGGGGTGGCGGTGGGTGTCATGGCTCTGTTGGGGCTCCCATCTGCATGGTCAGTGGCTCCATGGCATCTGTTGCCCTTCATGTGTGGCTCTGGCCTTGGCTCCTGCTTCTGGTGCAGGCTGTGGTCCGACTTTACACCAGGTCAGAGCAGGTGTTAATTTCCAGTTGCTAACGCGCCTTATCGCCTGTTTTGGGCTCTCATTGGCGATCTGGCTGGTCGTTGAGAATGTTGCAGAGTGGTGTTGTCATGGATTTTTGCACAGCAACGCCTACTCTGCATCTCATTAGCGATAAGTGCGGGGGTCATCTGTCGCAATATTTTTTGCGGCTGCTATCGTGGGTAACTGGTGCTATGGGTTGTTAGCACCAGCCTGTGAATGGGGTGATAGATTTTCAGCGACTTTGGCTGCGACAAAGTGCTGATAACTCAGCGATAACTCCTTGAAAATATGCCCCTATGTATGTTAACAAATATATTCTGCATAAGCTATCCTTTGACAAAACAGCTAGGCCCAGATTTACTATTCTTATGTGCCCACACTCATACAACACAACATAGTACTTTGAGTAGCAAAGCAACACAAAGGAAAACTTCGATTAACTTTCCTGCACAATTATTTTTACACTGAAAAATGACTGCATCATGTGGTGCTAAACCACTTTTACTATATGCAAAGGGTCATAACTGGTTCTGAACAGTGCAATGCCCCCTAGGACTCCACGGTAAGAAAGCCACGCCAACAACTGTAGCTTTGCAAGCAATACAAGTGCCAAAAACATAGGCAAACAATGAGCCCAAGGAAAATTGGTCAATTTTCCTAAGCAATATGGTGTAACATAAGCAATGTTACAGATGCCATGCAATTTAACAATGGCTGGTGTCTGCGTGTAGAACCTTGTACCGGAGAGTGTCCTGTGAGTAAAAATCCCATGCAAGATAGGACTTGCTCAACTTTACACTGTAGCTCAATGCTTAACATCCCACAAAAAGATTTTATTTTGCAAGAGCAACACCAGGCGTGCAACACCCATTGGGCTCACGGGGCTTCAGCCCCCCGTGTGTGTCAGCCCGGGCTGACACAGCTTTGCGGGCTGGCGACCATCTAATCGCAGCCGCACCTGAGTACTTAACAGGTCTTTAAAAGACCATTTACTTGTAAATTAGGCGTTTGTTGTGTTTTCATCCCTTCTTTCAGTCACTCTGTCTATGGTTGGAAGAATTAGCCCCTCCCTGAAATATTTTTCAGCCCCCCCCCCCCCGAAATTTGGCTTTAGTTGCCTGCCTGAGCAACACCAATAACATCACACCATGTAACTCTCTGTATATACAATGCTGCACATTTTTTACCTTTTGCAAAATACAACACTTTTAATTTTCATGCTGTTCGGTGCTGAATTAATCTTTCCTCTGCATAGTTTCAGTGTGCATAGAAAAGTTAATCAAAAATACATTTGCAGAGAACAATTCTGCCAACATTTCCCATTGTTCATCCTAAAGTTTTGCAAAATGTAAAATTCCAGGGAAAAGTTAATGTATTCATTTTTCAGCTTGACTGTCTTTGTGTAGAGTGGATGTATTCTCACAATGTGAATAGTCCAGTTAACATTGCACCCTTTGAAGTGGGAAAATCAGGAACTTTGCTGCTGCAAAGATGAATGAAATGCTCTCGCGACATTCTTCTTCTGAACATTTTACTGTGGCAGAATCAATTTCAGTCCAACAAAAGGTTACATGGCTCAGGTGAGACATTGTTCTCCTTGGTGGAACTCAATATTTCCAGCTAATTTTATAACTTTCACTTTTTTTATGTTTTGACACTGTAATGCCTCTGTGCCACTAGGGCAAAGCAATAGGAGTTTGTCTTCAACAAATGTGATACCTGTCAGGAAGAAGCTGAGCCATTGCATGTCCTTATATGGTCAGGGACCTACCTACACTGCAGTACAGTAAGGCTAAATAATCATTTCTTGGGCGAGGTAGTGGCACATCCATATATATTGGTTGAAGAGGTGAAACATTCTCATCCTTCTTGGAAAAGCTGCTTCAGCATCTTAGAAATGCTGTCTTTCCAGGGGGATACACAGGCAGTTTGCAGCTGGAAGTGATATTCTCAGCTGAGCAAACACATAATGATTTCCTCTCAACAAGTAGAGGGATAGGTGCAGACCTGAAGGTGTTACTTCTGTTCTTATTAACTGTTTGGGTGAATTCGTGTTGGAGACCTTTAGGCAGGCTGCCGATCTGTAGTTGCTGCTGCTGCTTCCTTTTTCCTCTGCGAGTGTTCCTTTGGGTACCCTTTCTCTAGTCAACGCAGCAGCCCTGTGTTCATGAATTTTTTCCAATTCTTTCCTATCACGGGAACCTCTTGGCCTTTTCATCCATCTGCACTTCAATGTATTTACATTTCCACTCTCAATTCTTGACCAGGTATGACCTCATGTCTCCTCCCCTAAATCTGCACGGGCCTTATCGCTGAGGCATCAGTTTATTCCCTCTCCCCTTGCTTGGTTTGCATGGACCGCAGGTTGAATGTTGCTCTCCCCATTTTCTCTCTCACCTCATTTCCTCTACCTTCAGTCAGTTCCGCATTACCAAATAGGCAAAGTAGGCTTGTGGGCTCCACTCCTTTTAGGAGCCCACGACAAAGGATCAAAATAATATTGATTTGATCTTGAAAGAAAATTACAATCAAGCTTTCTTAAATTGTTTCCAATTAATTTTTGTTTAATAACAATAATTGTTAATGTTTAGTTTAGTGTAATAATATTGCTTTATTAAAATTGTTGGATGGTAAAATTAAAAACGTATTAGGAGAAAATTTGTGAAGGGGGCCCGAAATTTCGACTGCCTATTGGCCTCTACAGGGTTTAACCCGGCACAGCCTCTAGTCTGCATGCATTTCAAGGCCTTCCCCATCACCTCATTTCCTTTCTCTTCCATCTGCATGGACTGCACAGGGGCTCCACATCAGAGTTTTCCTAATTTCTAATTCTAATTGAAGCTCATGCCAACACAGCACCTCTAGGATCTGGTGACCATGTATCACCTCAATAGTGTAACAGCAACTAGTAAAAACTGTATAATTAACATATGATTATTCAATTTTAAAATCATCTATAAAGCAGTACATTGGATGACTTTGGGATATTTTTGGGTTATACACATTGTTCTTGAAATAGGCAGTACACATTATCCAGCAAACAATCATAACCCTTCCCAAATATGAATTTTCACTGAATTCTTGGCTCTAGGATTATCTGAGAGGTGTTTCTATGTCTTGCTTACTAGAAAGCACATACACTGTCTGTTGGGAGATGTATTGTTAGGTTATAGTTAGCTTAGAGCACATCCATTGCATCAAATAAAATTTTGGGTAGTGGGGAGAAATATAAGTACTTCATAACATAGGTAGATATTCCATCTGTTTTTTTATTTTCTATGTGGAAAAATACAAAGAGTCCAAAAATAGAAAAATAGCACAGTGCAAAATTACATTGGATAGCATAGATTGACATAATTCAAGAATCTGTATTGTCCAGGCACTGTAGTTGCCAAAAAAAGCACAATGCAAAACGACATTTGACAGCATAGATTGACATAAATCATAAATCTGTAATTGTTAATACACTGTAGTTGCCAACACGTGCTTCGTGAACTGCTGGCTCTGCTTCTTCAGGGCTAAAAAGGAGGAAGGAAAGACATAATCAAATTGAACAGAAAGATCAGAATACGCCAAGGACTGACATAAATCCTTAGAAAACAGTGTAAGTAAATATAATTTCAAAAATCACAGAGAGTATTCTCTACACATCTTTTTGGGATAAGGCCAAAAGAGCCCCAATTGCCAATCGTACCACTTCCTATTACCATGCATCATAAGAAGAGGGAAGGAAGAAAGAAAAAGGGGAAAACATAAAGGCCATTCCTTGTAGCCTAGTTCACATGCTCACTAGAAATGTGGATCAATGTGTGTAGAGTCAAGTGAAGATAGACTCACCAAAATCAAGATTCAAGTGCAAATCTAATCAGCCATCAAAACACAATCCATATTTATGAGCACCATACACTGTGGTTACTTCAGACCGACTTTGTTATGCATTTAGTTCCAACTCTGAAATAAAAATAGAATAAGTAGTACAGTTACACATCCCATCATAGATGAAAAAGCCATGCCCATTCAGATCTCATCATTAAAATCTAAGATAACATTGTCCTAAATGGGACTTGGTACATCAAGAGAAACAAGAGAAGACATTTACTTCGATCACAAACTGGAAGAGAAACAAAACACAGATATGGTAAATAGAAGTGGATGTGCCCCAAACCATAAAGCACCATTAAGAAAAGTCAGTAGCTATCAATTAACTTGATCTCAAGTACCATTTACACAAATCTAACGTGACTGCATCAGTGCCCCAAGTCTTCACTGCCATTGAAAATGAAATTCACTATCAAGTTGCTAAGTCTGAAACTCTGTATGCATCTTCCTGAATTCACTAAGGAAAAAAGAAAAACATATCTGGAACCCACCAGTTACACCAAAAGGTATTGTGCATTTGTTTAACACTTAACTCTGCACACATTGATTCACATTTTTGGTGAGCATGTGAGCAAGGCTAATATGAAGTGAAATGATTGGCAATTGGGGCTCTTTTGGCTTTATCTAAAAAATGTGTGTAGAGAATACTCCCAGTGACTTTTGAAACTATGTTTACTTACACTGTTTTCTCAGGATTTATGTCAGCCCTTGACTTAGTCTTATCTTTTTGTTCATTTTGTTTATAGTATGCTTCCCTTCCTTCTTTTTTAACCCTGAAGAAGATGAGCCAGTACAAACATGTGTTGGCAACTATAGTGCCTTGATAATTACAGATTTATGATTTTTGTCAATCTATGCTATCAAATGTAATTTCTCGTTGTGCTATTTTTTTGTTTCTGGACTCACTGTATTTTACTAAAAAGAATATATGAATATATAAAACAGATAGAATATCTCGTTATGGTGTGAGGTACGTCTATTTTTTTCCACTACCCAAAATTGAATCTGATGTATTTTTTGTCAGTAGGATACAACTGACTCAAGTGGGTTGAGAGCTAAGTCCCTTGGCTCAGTTTATTCAGTTTGCTATTAAGGTTTGCTATCCCCATCCGTGTCCCCCAGTGTTGCTTCCACCTTGTCCTCTGCATTTCTTCCCACACCCGTCTGATGCTTTACTTGACCCCTATTCTCTATGATTCTGCCTCGTGCTCTCCCTATTGTTTCAACTCCACTCAGTCCTATGCTCCACATTTCTGTCTCCCACACCTCTTTCTCACTTTGTAAATGACTTCCAGAGAATGTGAAGATATCTGGATCTGGATCTGCTTCGCCAGAGAACAAACAACCCAAACAACATTTGGATCAACTTTACCAGGAAACAAATACTGCAACGCCACTTGAAAAGGGGTGCAAAGGCACCAAGATCCGCAGGATCTACAATCACACGCTGCTGTGTCACAGTTGGGGAGGCCAGGCCCTCTGCTTTCATTCACTGACGTGCACTACTCCCCTGTGAACCTGAAAAAAAGATGACCCCGCAATAAGATACATATGTACATGATGTATGTCGATATTGTAATACACAGAATGGTCAAAGAACAGCACAGTGTAACAGTAGATAATTTCCCAAAGATAAGCAATTCCAAAGTCTTGATTGAAGGTTTATTACACTCTTTATTGTTCATCAATTCATTAAAAGATTACAGAATTGCCTGTCGCCAACGCGTTTCATCCCACCATGGACTTCTTCAGGGCTTAATTTGTAATATTCAATGATCACATCAACATTCATAGGGTATCTGCACCGATTGGAGTCATATATTATTCTCAAGTGGTCTTGGCTTTTTTAAAGACTTCAGTCTGTCAAACACAGGGTATGTCCCTCCTGCTCCAAGTGTTTTATAATCGTCTGCTAACGATGGTACAGTCCAGTGGTAAACATTCAGGCGTCCGTTGTCACCCGATACGACACCGAACTCCGGTCCTGTTAGGAAACAAATACTGTAACTCCACTTGCAAAGGGGTGCAAAGGCACCAAGATCCGCAGGATCTACAATCACACCCTGGTGTGTCACAGTTGGGGAGGCCAGGCCTTCTGCTTTCATTCACTGACGTGCACTACTCCCCTGTGAACCTGACAGTCTTTGGGTGGGTCTCCAATCTTTTTGCCTGCTTGCCTCATATTTCTGCTTCATATTTCTGTTGGCCTTAGGACTCTGAGCACTTTACAACTGCCAACTAGTGCTAAAGTGCATGGGCTTCTCCCCCAAAACATGGTGTGATTGACTTATCCTTAGTTGTCATATATTATGCATCTTTAAATCCCTAATAGAGTGTACTACATGTGTCCAGGGCCTGTAAATAAAACGCTACTATTGAGCCTGCCACACTGATTGTGCCATCCACACCAGTAGCATTTCAAACATGTCTCAGGACTGACACTGCAGAGCCTGTGTTTGTCTGGCTTTACCGCCATTTCGACTTTGTATTTAAAACCCCTAGCCAAATCTTAAACTCCCCTTCTATTACATATAAATCACCCCAAAGCTAGGCCCTAGGTAGCCCATAGGGCAGAGTGGTGTGTAATTAAAATATTGGACATGTACTTTTAAGTTTCAGATTTCCTGGTAGTGAATAACTTCCAAATTCGTTTTTCACTGCTATGAGGCATACCCCTCTCATAGATTAACATTGGAAATTCATTATTACACTTATAAGCTATAATTCCTGATTGAGAAGGAGTTGCTCTGCCATGTTTCATATCATTGGAATGGTAATAATAAATCCTCCTTACTATTAAAGATGAATTTATTACTACCTTTTTAGAAATGCTACTTTTAAAAAGATACAAAACAAAACATGAAGTCTAATCTAATTCAGGGCTAGGGGACTGAGATCCTGCAATATGAGAACAAATTATTGCCTTTAAAAAAAAAAAGTTTATGTACATAGCACATATTTATTACAGGTATATTGATCCAGAAATTCAAATGACCTTCACATAACCGATAAGATCCCTCTACCTCTTACATTACTTCTTGAGGTTAGTCTCCCTTACTAACAACAAATATTCGTTACTCTAATAATCTTTAGAATGCCTTTTGGTTCTTTACATGAGATATTTCTTAATTCAATTACATATGAACAAATCATACATTCAACAGACATCACAACTCAAAATCGGAAAATAGTGTCACAAGAAAGCTCATACAAGTAACATCATCCATTTATGTCCATGACATATTTGACATGAAGAAAAACATCAAGGAAAAGACAATAATCTAAAATGTATATATTGAATTTCATAGTCCCATATGAGCTGGGGCAGAAAGGATTCAGTCAAATTACTTCAGTGAATGTAACAACTAATGAATCTTTAGGGCAATTAAGCTACACTCCTGGGGCTGAACACCCTCATCTCTTCTTTGTCAGGCAACGCTTTTCAACCTTCTTGCAATGTCCACTTTCATATTAAGTTCTTCCTTAGGATGTAAAAAGTATTTAATAATTAAGTGACACTACAGGAGAAGCCAAGAGAACATGTATTCAGAACCCAATGAAGTACATACAGAGATTGCGAATCATAACTAATTAAAATTCTCATACCGGACTACACCTTTCAGGGCTACTGATGTGGCTGGAACATGACAGAATAAATCATCTTGTTATCATGGCTCTGAAATCAAAGAGAGATAGCTATACTGATATATAGTATTGAACATATTAATTCTTTCAAAACTGAAGAAAGCCTTCATATTCTTACCTGAAAAAGGGTACTCTCAGAAATGCTTGTGAAATTCAGGTGACTAAAAGGTTACTCCATATAATGTTCCTAATTCCCCCAACAAGATTATTGGTGAAGCCTGCAATGTGAACATACAGGAGAATTAAAATCATAATTTGTCCCAGAGGGAAGATTGCATTTTTCTGCTCTTAACCTTGTGTGCCTGCAGCCTGTCTCCAATACAAGTCTGGGATGGGTGACAGCTGCACATTAGTTGTGACTGAGTGGCCAACCACATCCTGATGGGCCAGCCTGGGAAAGATGGGAGGGAGGAGCTGACACTTACACCTGAAAAGGCGATGTCCTGCCCCCACACAAAGGTCTGCATACCCCCTGTAGTTAATCTGGAGCCAGAACTGGGAGGGAGGTTCTCTGTGCACTTCAAAGACCCTCTTTGAAGTCACCTTCACTTCAAAGGCAAAACTGTGTAAAAGTACTAGGCCTGGGCAGAGTTTGCGGAGTACCATTATGCAGAACTCCACAAAGTGACCCAAAAGCTGCCACACTACGGGGAGTTCGGCAAGCGGTAGAGTGTGTTAGGTTGTGCCGTTGGCGTTGATTTTTAGTGCTGGGTGTTTGTCTTGTGCTGGAAATTCAGTGCAAACTGCACCATGTGTTTCTGCTGCTTGAGTAGATTTTCTACTTGAGTGGCAGCTCCCTCAACGCTAACAGAATATTTCTTAATGTAATCTATGGTGACCATCCCGAACGCCCGAGTTAAGAAATCTCGCTGGGAGATGGTTTAGAGTTGGATTTTCCTCACACGCTCTTACCAACTTAACGCTGGTGAGTGCGAGCGAAGACCGCTTGCTCCATGGAGCACAGAGTGTGAAAAACTCCACAAACAGAGCAAAGTTTACTGCCCAGGCCTAGTAGATACTGGGTCTCTGACCCAAATCGGACACTAATGGACATGAGAAGAACTCTGCCAGAAGGAAGGACTTCAGTGCTGCTACAAGGACTGCCACGCCTCTGAACTGCTTTTCTATTGTGCTGCCCTGATGGCTGCTACCCTCTTCCCTGCTGAGGAATGACTGGACCCATCTTGCTTGAATCCAGAAAGACTCCCAAGGGCATGTGGGCTGGCTCTCTGTTCTAAGTCTCAGGAACTTCAAAGATTACTCATCCATCTGTAACAGTACCTGGACTTTGTGTGCTAAAAGTCTTGCCCTGTTAAGCGGGGACAATCCAGTCCTGGGCCTTTGGAAGTGGGTATAAAATGCTGCAACTGTTTAAAAAAATCCACACATCAATGACATTGTGCTAAACGGCACATCTCCTTTAACGCCCATGCTTCACTGCTGCCCCACAGTCAGCGGATCTCACATCATCATCTGTATGGCTCATCGCCTCTGGTTCCCGGTGCATCGCTTTCATTCTGCGGCTCGACAATGACATATCTCTAATATGTGCAGATCGATGACAGCGCATTGCTTTTGATCCAGCAGTTCAACCCCGAAACATCACCTCTTTGTTTCTTGCATCTCAACTCTGTGGACTACGTATCCCAAGTACTTTTCAGAGGGCCATGGCTGATTCCTGTATTTCACCCATGCTTCACTGCGGTCGGACTGAACTTTTGGATTCACCCCGGTCAAGCATGACCAGATGTCCCTGGTTGGGGCTTTAATCTTTTAAGCACTATATTTTCATTTATTCTTTAAAAAATCATAACTTCTGTTATACTTGGATTTTTGTGTTGTTTTGTTCATAGAAAATATAAATTATTTTGCTCACTTGATGCAGAGCCTTTTTGCTGTGTTTTCATTGTGTTACTGTTTGCAATGTTGCAGAAATACTTCATACATTGTTTCTTAAGTTAAGCCTGACTGGCCTGTGCCAAGCTACCAGAAGGTGAGCGCAGGTTAATTTAGGGTGTGTATCTGATTTACCCTAACTTGGATTGTGTTTCCTGCTTAGACAGGAAACATATCTTTGCCACTCAAAAACCCATTTTCTAACATTCTCGCTCAGACACTTAACACCCACTGTGCTCCTGTACACCCAGAAATACTGCCGAGTGAGTGCTGAAGATGGGCAAAGCAGTCACTTCTTCTTTCTACTACTCAAGTTTTAGATTTGATTCCAAGGAATCAACAGTTTTACAATATAACAATTGTTAGGTCTCGCTGTCTTAGCTGTCTGTAGGAAAAAGCTAAGTATGGGAGAAATTTCCGAATTCGGGGTCCGCAAAATCCATTAATTTTTGCGAATTTGCGGATTTTTTTATTTTTGCGTATTCGCGGCTGTGCGTCCTTCGTTTTGCTGTGTGTGCTGGCAGAGCCTTTGTCCGTGGAAAAGGTTTCTTAGTGCTTTCTGTCTGGAAGCGCTACTGAGCTGTGCTCTGACTTCAATTTTGTGACCACGCTATCACAGCTCGCGTTTCCCGCTGCGCGGGAAACACTCGCATCCCTGGTCGGCGGACTGTGATTACAACAGGACTCCAGGAACCACAAACCTCTTGGCCCTGGAGCACCGCCCTGACACGCCCCCCTCACCTGGGGATAATTGAGGAGCAGGCACGCTGGACTGTTGGTGAATGCTGCTGAAATCGCTGCTGTGCGTCCTTCGTTATGCTGTGTGTGCTGGCAGAGCCTTTGTCCGTGGAAAAGGTTTCTTAGTGCTTTCTGTCTGGAAGCGCTACTGAGCTGTGCTCTGACTTCAATTTTGTGACCACGCTATCACAGCTCGCGTTTCCCGCTGCGCGGGAAACACTCGCATCCCTGGTCGGCGGACTGTGATTACAACAGGACTCCAGGAACCACAAACCTCTTGGCCCTGGAGCACCGCCCTGACACGCCCCCCTCACCTGGGGATAATTGAGGAGCAGGCACGCTGGACTGTTGGTGAATGCTGCTGAAATCGCTGCTGTGCGTCCTTCGTTTTGCTGTGTGTGCTGGCAGAGCCTTTGTCCGTGGAAAAGGTTTCTTAGTGCTTTCTGTCTGGAAGCGCTACTGAGCTGTGCTCTGACTTCAATTTTGTGACCACGCTATCACAGCTCGCGTTTCCCGCTGCGCGGGAAACACTCGCATCCCTGGTCGGCGGACTGTGATTACAACAGGACTCCAGGAACCACAAACCTCTTGGCCCTGGAGCACCGCCCTGACACGCCCCCCTCACCTGGGGATAATTGAGGAGCAGGCACGCTGGACTGTTGGTGAATGCTGCTGAAATCGCTGCTGTGCGTCCTTCGTTTTGCTGTGTGTGCTGGCAGAGCCTTTGTCCGTGGAAAAGGTTTCTTAGTGCTTTCTGTCTGGAAGCGCTACTGAGCTGTGCTCTGACTTCAATTTTGTGACCACGCTATCACAGCTCGTGTTTCCCGCTGCGCGGGAAACACTCGCATCCCTGGTCGGCGGACTGTGATTACAACAGGACTCCAGGAACCACAAACCTCTTGGCCCTGGAGCACCGCCCTGACACGCCCCCCTCACCTGGGGATAATTGAGGAGCAGGAACGCGCATCGCGGGACGCGCGCGGGCGACGCCGGGCTAAGCCCGGGCAAAGGGCGGGCCCTCTGTGGCCCTCAGTGGCCGAGGTAGGCCGGGGCGGGCCCTGGTATCTTTGAACATTTTTCTTTTTATTGTTTTTGCATGCTGCCTGAGTTATTATATCTTATAGGCATGCAAATACGCCGATAGAACTGTAGCCACAGACTATTTTATCTGCAGGTTTGACTCTTGTGTTCACCCCCCTGTTTTTTTTTTATTCTTTTTACTAATAGGTCATATTATTATTCATTGTGTATTACCTTCATTAGTGGGGAATTTAGTTGTAGGACCAGTCTTGTCTGAATTATGGAGGCAAAAACACTCCGATCTGGGAAAGTTGTAATGGAGAAACCCGGTACAATACCCGGTTCTACTCAATTGAGGAAAAAGCATGTTCAATGTGATACTATGAAAGGCCAGTTGCAACTGTCTCAAATCTGGGAAAAAAGCTTGAATAAATCCCTTGACGCTCCCAAGAAAACTGATACTGATTTGTTACCTCAATCGGAACGTTGTCCTAATATGGAGGGAGCTTGTCAGTTTGATCCTATGCTGGAAACAAAAAGGACACTGAGTCAGTCAAGCGAAGTAAATATTCCTACATGCCCAGTACATGTGTCTGGCGTTGAACCTTTGCTAATTCCAGCACAAACAATGGGACGTAGTATTCTCTTGGGAAATGATAACTTGGAAAAGGATAAGGCTGATGTTTCAATAGCCACCAGCATTTATTTTGACCTCTGCGGACGATATGTGGATAAGCCATCTTTGTTTCATCTGGTGCCTAATAAAACCCCCACTGGAGAAACACCATCAGGATTGCTACTTTATAGCAGCACTCCCTCCGTTAAATCCACAGACAACCTTTCCTCGCAGAGTGGTGTACAATCTCCGGAACTTAATTTATCGGGGATATGTGCTTTTACATCATCCAGTTATCCAAAAAATGATAAACCTATTTCTGAGTCTCTCATAGCCCTTGAGCAGATTTTGTCTTCCATATTACTTTTAATGGGTAAATTTGCTGTAAATTCTGATTGTATTTTGTCTTCGGTTACTGAGATATTGCAGGTATTGCTGGCACAAAATGTAAAAAATGCTGAAAAAATGATTAATCCTCTTATTATTCCTACTAATTCTGTTTCTGTTGTCCAAAAAGTTGTTGATAACACTGCAGAGGTGGGGGGAACTGCCCCCATAGGATTGTCTATAGAGGCGGATATTCATAGGCCCCCAAATCTTTCTTCCCCATCTTCCTTGCCACAGATAAATGATTCTGTGTTGGCTGAACAGGATGAAAATGTGGTTGTTGAGATGCAAACGGAGGGTCATGAACTTTTTCCTATTTTTGTACAAGATAAAAAGGAGCCTGAAGGCCCTTTGGGGACTATTGGCGCTCCTAAAGTAAAATCAAGAGGGAAAAATAGGAAACTGATACGTAAATATAAAAAGAAAAGACCTAGGCAAATTATTTTTCAAAAAAATATAACATCTGAAAGGCCTGTTCTTATAGACAGTGGTTATAATCCAGCCCTAGATATCCCCGGTATGGTGGAAGTGGGAGGTAGCAAAAAAGCTGTATATGGGAGTACCCCGATTGAAGTATCTTTGAAGGAGGAAGTCCCATGTCCATTAGAAAATGTCTCTGTTCCTCTGCCAATAAGTTCCGAAAACACTGTACATACGCCGATAGTAACAAGAGTATTTAATCCGTCTGCTCCTATATTTCGGCCACAGACAGAGGTTGTCAGGAACTCAATCCCTCATTCAGCAAAAAGCCCAATTTTAAATGTGGATACTTTGTCATTAGATTTTCTCCCATTATTTGATTCAGATTTAAAAATGAATACAGCCTGGTTATTAAACTGCTTTAAAGAGATAGAAAGTCTAAAGTTAGTTTTAACAAATGATATTGATTTAGTTCTCCCAATAAAATCTATAAATGGGCAACGTACAAGGGTAAAGTTTTACTCAAAAATAATAACTAATTTAGTTCTTCACCAGGCGGAAGCATTTCAATGTAGAGGAATTGACGTGCTACCTTTTGTGAATAATAATTCGTGCCTTTCATCTAGTGAAAGAAACACAAAGTTGGCTTCTGTTCATGATGATTTTTCTATGTGCAATAAAGACCTAAAAATTTGGGTCTCCAAAGGCAAACGAATGGTTTCACAGGTGCTTCCATTACCTGTTAGTACAGACGTTCCTCTAAATGAAGACAATTTGATGTGGAACTGGTTACCAGGAGTCTTATCAAATACAACCTCGAGAAACCCACGACCTTTTTCGCATCTTTAACACTTGTTTAAAAATTGTTTCTTGGAATGCCGCCGGTTTGTCGAATTGCCCTGAGAAATTTGATTTTCTTTCTTCTCTGAAAGCAGATGTGATATGTATCCAAGAAACATGGTGTAAAACTCTCCCTTATGGAGGGAAAGATTACTTTGTCTTAGAGGCTCCTGCAACACCATCAAAAAAAGGCCATGCTAAGGGAGGAATTGCCTGTTTGTTATCAAACGCACTACAATGGCAATTTTCCCATCATAAGGACGAGAGTAATCTATTCCAATCCATAACCATATCCAATATGGACTCTGTTAGTCAACGGTCCTCGCTTATAATATTAAATGCCTATATTCCTCCAGAAGATAATTACACGAAAGTTTTAAAACGTATGTTTTCCCATGTTAAACAACTAATAGAGGTGGATCACCCGCCATATTTACTGCTGGTGGGGGACTTAAATTGTAAAGTGTCTAACACTTCTCTGGCCATGTTTAGAAATAAAGATAAGGAAGAAGCATATAATATACCTGAAGCAGTCCTGCCTGCCCATATTAAAACTAACAAAAGAGGCAAGATTCTTCTCGGGGAACTTTGCTCCTTGGAGGGAATTATTATAAATGGCAGGATGCCTTCTGATACTCCTGCAAATTATACACATGGATCTTTTAGGGGAGAATCTATTTTGGATTATGTAATAACGGATTTTGATATGTTCTTTTTTCTTAAAGATTTGGTGATCTCTCACTCCCCTTTGAGTGATCATAAAATTATCAATATAACAGTCTCATTATCACCCCCTGCAACGAGCCTCTGGTCTTTAAAGAATAGAGATTTTTCAATCAAGTGCAATACAAATAGATGCTATTGGGGAAAAATTACTAGTAAGGATGTACTAATTATCCTTAGCCAATTATTATTGGAGTTGGACTACTGGCAAGGTAGGGAATTCCTCTTTCTTGAAAACCTTATAAAAAAAGTCACCGCGGTGGCTAAGATTTCAGGAAAACCAAAAAAGAAACATTTTTCTCCTAGTCCTCTATTAAGGTTAAATAAAGAAATAAATAAACTTGTGAGGAAGCAATACCTCAATAGATCGGGGGAAATTAAATCTCAGTTAGCTTTATTAAAAAGAAGGAGGGTAAGATTGAGATATAAATTAAAAAAAGAAAAAGAAGATAATTTATGGATCAAGTTAAGAGAGGCTTCAATTTGTAATAACTCTAGAGATTTCTGGTCCATAATAAGACAAGGATGTGGCTCTATAACAACGCCTACTCCGATAGTTATTACGGAAGATGTCTGGACCGTATTCGTGTCCACCCTATACGCGTCTAATGGCGCAGGGGCGGACCCTCGGCTGCCAGGGCTAAATAGTGACTGTATAATGGAACTCCCCACTGAGCAATCCATAGCAACCGTAATAAAGAGCATGCGCTCTTCCGGGGCTATGGGGCCTGATGAATTGCCCATGTCTATAATTAAACAAGATGTTATGACTTGGAGCAAGATTCTTCTTCCAGTATTTCTGGCATGTTTTAAATTACGAACAGTCCCCGACTCTTGGCGGGGAAGTATCCTAATCCCAATTTTTAAAAAAGGTGATCGGGACAACCCCTCTAATTATCGTCTAATAGCTCTATTAGACTCAATAGGGAAAATTTTTGCTAAACTGATATTATTATTAATAATGAAATGGATAAATCAACACAATATTTTACCCATGGAACAGACAGGATTTCGTAAAGATCATGGAACTTTAGATAATTTAACATTGCTACAGGTAATAATGGATAAATATGCACGTGTCCGAGGTGGTGGCGTATACGCTGCATTCATTGATTTCTCCACAGCGTTTGACAAAGTGGATCGTCCAACGCTGTGGAGAAAATTGGCGGCTATGGGTATGCCGGGATACCTATTAGACTTAGTTAAATCCTTACACTCGTGCACATGGTGTAAGGTGTTACAAGGAGGTGAGAGGGGTCTTTCTAATTCTATCCCCTCCCTGAACGGATTAAAACAAGGCTGTATATTGGCACCCATATTGTTTTCTTTATATACGGCTGATCTCCCTATGACTGTTTCAGTTTGTGAGGGGTTAGCCCCGAAAATTGGAGGGTCAGCTATATCAATTTTAATGTATGCGGACGATATACTTGTCTTAGATCTGACTCCGAAAGGTCTTTCTAATCGTCTTCATGCATTGAATCAATTCGCAGATGTACATTATATGAAAATTAATAGTTCTAAAAGTAAAGTTATGTGCATCTTCGGTAAGAAGAAAAGCAGGTCTAGTAGCTATAATTGGACAATTAGCGGAGAAAAACTTGAGGTGGTAAAAACCTACACGTTTTTAGGCAAAATAATATCTGCTAACCTTAGTGAGAAGTCTCACATCGAACATAATTCCAGAAAAGCGATGACCCATGGTATGGGATTATGTTCCTTGTATAAAGCTACTGGGAAGAGACATTTCTCCATATGTTTGGAGGTATTCCGAATGAAAATTCCTGCAACTCTCCTTTATGGAATGGAACTAGTGGAGTTGAAACAATGGGGTTTCATGCAAAAAATGGAAGGAAAGATACTAAGAAAAATATTGTCATTTAACTCAGCCTGCTCTACATCCTCATGCAGGCTGGAATTCGGACTTCGAAGTTGTTGGGCACAGGGGTTGGTAGCCCTTGTGAGATGGGTAGCTTGTCTGGCCAGAGGTAAACCGGGAACCTTACGGGAAATTATAAAAAAAGAACTATTAGGCAACTTTAATGAGTTCTCGCTGCTGGTAAGAAATTTTAGAAAAGCGGTATCGCTGCTTGAACTGGATGAAAGCACATTATTCTTACTTTCTCCATTAGAGTTAAAGTTGAAGTTAAAAAGTATGTCCTGGGAACTCTGTATTAAGTCAGATATACTTGCCCAACCGAAGCAAAAAGAAAGGGAAGCACTGGTTACGACATATACTCCCAAAGTAGCCCAACAATATTTAATTTGGAATATTCCACATGGCGTCCGTAGATTTTGGTACCTTCTACGCCATAATTTGCTTCCACTGAATTCACTGTTAGCCAAATGGTATGGGGTTTCGCCTCTGTGCAGTTTTTGTAAAAATGCTGTTCAGGATTTTAATCATGTTTTGCTTATTTGCCCGGTATTGGGTCCCATGCGCCAAAAATGGATAAAACCAATTTGTTTACAATTGGGAATTGTGAATGTAAAAATTTTTTTCCATGCACTTTATTGCCCCCCAAGCGAAATGTTCTGTTCCAGAATTTTTAACTATTTTAAAGCGTTTTTAGATATTTATTAATGAATTTCCGGGAGATGTTGATAATTGCCTCTCGTGCAGATGATTCTTGTGGCTATTTTCTATGTCGTATGATGTTTTGTATGTATAATATTGTGTTAATATGTGTGTATCTTTTTATGTGGCCCTCAATGAGAGCCAAATCATAATAAATTTTGACTTTGACTTTGGCCTGTGCCAAGCTACCAGAAGGTGAGCGCAGGTTAATTTAGGGTGTGTATCTGATTTACCCTAACTTGGATTGTGTTTCCTGCTTAGACAGGAAACATATCTTTGCCACTCAAAAACCCATTTTCTAACATTCTCGCTCAGACACTTAACACCCACTGTGCTCCTGTACACCCAGAAATACTGCCGAGTGAGTGCTGAAGATGGGCAAAGCAGTCACTTCTTCTTTCTACTACTCAAGTTTTAGATTTGATTCCAAGGAATCAACAGTTTTACAATATAACAATTGTTAGGTCTCGCTGTCTTAGCTGTCTGTAGGAAAAAGCTAAGTATGGGAGAAATTTCCGAATTCGGGGTCCGCAAAATCCATTAATTTTTGCGAATTTGCGGATTTTTTTATTTTTGCGTATTCGCGGCGGTTTTTTTCAGCTCGGCTACCGCGAAGTTACCCATGCAGTCGTTCATGGGCGCGGCCATCTTGTTTTCAGTGTTCGCGTTGCGTATTTCCGTTTCCGGGCGCTAGTTGCATGCTCGCGTTGTGCAATTCCTACGTGCAAGACGCAATTGCGTGTTCCCGTCCATTTTTGCGTGCTCGCGGGGGAAATATCGCGCAAACTTACCCACGTGGTCGCATTTGGCGCGGCCATCTTGTTTTTCATTCATTGCTATGGTTCTGGGCATGCTTTTTCTATCCAGCTTTAATCTTTGTAATCCTTTGTTTGTTTGAACTTTTTTTTGATCTTTTTTACTCAATATCAATCTCTCTATTTTTCTACATCTATATTTTGTGTTTTTTTCTGCTTTTTGTTACTTAAAAACTACTTTTTTTAACTCTCTTTTCTTTTATTTACTTTTTCCCTATTCTTTCCTATTTTATTTTCCTTCAACTGTCCAGGACCATGGCAAAGGGAGCCGGCAAAAACCTTAAGGGGAAGGGTCCCGCACCCCGTAGCCGGCTCCCTTGCGGGTGCTTAAGGGGGGAGGTTGTAAGTCACAGGGAGATCTTCAGCACAATGGAGGTGGCCGCACTGGTCTTCTTTGTACAGTTCCACTTCCCCAAGACCGTCACGGCAGGTGGCAGGCCCGGTACCGGGTACGGGCTCCGGGAGCATCGCCAGCTATGGGGTAAGGTGTGCCGGGCCATGTATCGGGAGACTGGGGTCCGGTGCACCTACAACCAGGCGACGCACCGGTGGTCCGACTTCCTGGACCGGGTACAAGACCGGCTCAACCTGATTGACGTCGAGATTCCTGGGCTTGGTGAATACTAGGAGCTATTTAATCACTACTTTGTTTTCTCCTGCTCTGTGCTATGATATTGCAAGTATTTGTTTTTTCCGAAGAGCAAGAATGCTGCCGATTACATTGCAGGTAACTTATGTTTCTTTTTTTAATGAACAATTTTTATTCACATTTCAAAATTTTTTACACATCCCAGGCCCCCCAAGGTAAATTATGTTTCAAAAGCTTCTGTGATTGCAGGTGCTCGCCTGCTCACTGGCGGTGCCACTATGCTTACTTGTTTTCAATTCTGTGCTCATTTGGCCTGGGTGATTATGTATGAGTGTACTTTACAGAACTGCGTAATGCTAGACATTAGAGATTACATTGCAGGTAAATTATGTTTGTTTCAAAAGCTTCTGTGATTGCAGGTGCTCGCCTGCTCACTGGCGGTGCCACTATGCTTACTTGTTTTCAATTTTGTGCTCATTTGGCCTGAGTGATTATGTATGAGTGTACTTTACAGAACTGCGTAATGCTAGACACTAGAGACTCAAGTCCAGTCCTTCCTTTGTACTCCTGCCACTAAGAAGAGATAGTGGTGGTGGATTGATAGTTTGAGTATATTATGACTGGTTATTTAGTAGGAAACTTTTTAGTGGTCTGCAATCATGACGGACTGTGTCTGTAACTTTGCGTGCTGCAGAGTGCTGCCTGCCAGTCCTAGTAGAACCTTTTTGTAGTTGGTTTAGTGAGTTACATAACTTTCCAAGTAGACGGTCCACGAATCCAGCAATACTAATATTCTAGTAGACCACATCAGATAGGTCAATACATTTAGTGCAATTGTTGTCTATTTCCCCAAAATAATTTGTTGTTGTTTTTTTTTTTAAATGTTTGATTTCGCTGACAACAATCATCCATGTTTGTGTCTTTCTTTCAGGTTGTACATCAGCTCCCCCCAGGGGCAAGAGGACAGAGGAGGAGGTAGCGGTGCCGGCAGAGCAGGAAGGCCAGGATAGGTCCGCCGAGGGCTCCTCTGCTGGCCCCAGTAAGTTTTCCTGTAAATATTAATAATTATACTTCCCTCTCTTTTACGGTACAAAAGGGGGTGGTGATGGACGGAGCATCCGAACCAATCAAACACTCACACCCAGTCAAAAGATCTGGGTTTAATCCATCACCGTTCTTTAGCCCACTCTGCCACCCCAGTTTAGACATGGCTATATGCAAATCAGTCCGACCCTGTGCCTCATGGGAACAGTCCAGCCTGAACTGCCAAGCCATGCCTTCCCTGGACCGGAAACAAGCTTCCGAGGACCGGTTTCTGGCATTACAGCCGTCTTCAGCCCGGCTTGCTTGAATCCAGTGGCAACGTGAGCAAGAGACTCACGTCTGAGCATACCCTGCCACACTTATGGCGGCCAAAAGCAGTACAAAAGGGGGTGGTGCTGGACGGAGCATCTGAACCAATCAAACACTCACACCCAGTCAAAAGATCTGGGTTTAATCCATCACCGTTCTTTAGCCCACTCTGCCACCCCGGTACAAAAGGAGGCGGTGATGGACGGAGCATACGAACCAATCAAACACTCACACCCAGTCAAAAGATCTGGGTTTAATCCATCACCACCCCCTTTTGTATCCCTATCTTTTACAGCACCTATTTATTCCAAACGTTCATCATAATTCTATTTTTTCCTAAATCGTCTTTGATCTTCTTGTAGACTGTTTCTAAATTCTGCTCCTGCCTCTACTATGACTCTCTGTGCTACTACTAGATTATTATTAGTCTGTCTGTGTAGCTAGCTAAGCTTGCACAGTTGGCAAAAGGTGTTAAACAAAACTCCTATTCAGCAATAGCTCTAGGCACTGAGTGCAGTCCTCTGGGTTGTCCATAATGTCTATTGAAGTCTTCTAAATGTTTATGCTTTGACAATTCCCAACAATAAAATGTCAATGCCACCAAGAACAAGATACTAGTTAATTTTTTTATTGGATAGGAGGACATACTACTCCTTTTGCAGGGACTATTCTGCACATACAGAACTATGGACAAGAAATAGGGCATTGGTGATAATAGGCGCAGTTAGACTTTCCACATACCTCAGTCATAACAGAAGTTGAACCCCCAATCTCCTTACTGACTAGCTAGTGTGTCAGAGTCATTATTTAGCTCCCGAATGCAGCGATGATCCCCAATGATTATACAACCCAGAACATAAGACTACGGAGTCAGAGTCCCGACCTCTCAGAGTCACGGACTCATGCTTGCAAATTGCAAACCCATTTGCTCACTCCCTTATGATAAAAAACCACAGAGTCTATGGAAGTTTTAAATCTTTATTAAAAGTAAAACAACTAGCTCTGTGTGTACTCTGTTTATTAATTTTCAATTGTGCATTAAAAACAGGTATTAAAATTAACTTCATAGAAGAGAAACAGTAAAGTCATGAAAACTGAACAGTGGCTGATTTACACAGTAATTGTGGGAGACCCCCTCACCTGGTTGGCACTTAAAGTCTTGGTGGTGATGATGACGACTCCGGCTAACATATGATATTGCTCTTGTTCGTAGAAGGGAAGCTTCTGTCTGTTATGAGAAGAATGGTGCGTGTTAAAAAGCAAGCATTCATCAGTTGTGCCAAAAAGTGTAGCATCACGTGTTATGGCTAAGCATAAATAAAAAACACCCTTCCCTTAAGAAAGGGACATTTTCAGTTTAGACTAGATAGTCACAAATTATTAAATGTGTTTATGTAGTACTAGTAACATATTTTTTTATTCCTAGACAAAATAGGGAGTGGTGTATATGGAATTTAAAAATATTAAATGTATTTTCTAGGCGTAACACCATCGGCACAGCCCACCACCAGTGCCGGGGCCAGCACGGAGGTGGTCACTCCAGGGGCGGATGCGGTGCCACAGCCAGCAAGAACTGCTGTGGGGGATGCCACGGTAGTGGCGGGCAGTGGTAAGCTATTATATTCCTTACTTATTGAGATTGCAGAGTAGGCTCTCTGCATGGGGTATATATGTTGTACAGTACAAGTACACTTTATTGTTAAGAAGACCTACAAATTTAGAACTAAGTTTTTGTCAACCAGTTAGAAGACAGTCACCCTTGACTTCGCATTAGCAATTGCATTAGCGGCGGGAGTTGACGAGTAAGCAATGGCCTCCTCTAAATTTGACTTCAACTCAGCTGTGAAAGTTTTATTGAGAAGCCAAGAACAAAAAGGGAAAGAAGGGTGTAAGGAAGGACGAGCTAGTTAAAAATAATGACTGGTAAAGAATGATACGTGTTTTTGAATGCTGCCCGAGGTGGCTGGGAATCTGATGCATGGCCGGTTGTAGGCTGAAGCAAGGATGGGTGGAAGGAGAAAGAAAAGAGGACTGCCTGGTTGGGTGAAACAGAAACTGTAAGTGTGCGATATATATCCTTTGGTTCAAATTCAAATGAAAGTCAAGCACGGATGCATGGCTGGCGGTTTACAAAATAAAATAAAAAGGTTGTTTTTTGGTGAAAAAAAGTAAGGTTTGTCCAGTTGAGACATTAAGAAGAATGATTGACATTTACTTTGAATGGATGGATGCCTGGATGGTATCTTCCTCATAGATAGCATAGGTGTATGTAGACAGAGTAGACGGTCACTGGATGAAGAGTGTTACTTTGAAGATCATTTAACACCTCACGTCCGTGCCAGAGTAGCAAAGCAGAGGAAAGTAGAATTGTAATTTAATTTTTCAGAATACTACCATGACTAACAGTAGTTTGCAAGCACAGCATATATTGTGTATCTATATTGTATAGTTCACATTATCAAGTCAAGTACGTCACAACTCACAAGTGCCTTCCTCCGGCGATTACGGGGACCACTCACTACCTCTTTTAATAGTTTTTTTACAACTCTGTCATTCATGTGTTGCCTATCAGTGTTCACTCAATCAAAAACAAGGCACCTAAAGTCATCCCATAGGTAAGCAAATATCCTGTGAAGGGATAAATGATCATATTATTTATCTTCTTCATTTTCCTTTTGTAGTAATCAGGGGCAGGGCAGGGTGAAAGTTAAATTAATTAGGCAGTAGCCCTTGTAACAGAGTATGGCCAGTGCCACCCATAATAGAAAAGTAAGAGCTTCACCACCTGCATGTACTGGACTGGTAACAGTAACGCAAGTCTGTGTCATCATGGCTTGCGTCTGTTTTTCTCGGGTGCAAGTTGACTGTGCTGGCATTATGTCGGCTTCCACAAGTTTAAGTACTAATTTCACTAAACAAGAGAGAAGAAGAAGACTGGTGTACTGTCTGAGTCTAATGTAGTGAGTCCATATAGTGCTGGTAGAATTCCTGAAACTCCCACTAATGTTAGAGCAGAGGCCGACGAAGTGGGAGGTTAGATAGATACGTGCCACAAATGTTATGTACTGTGCTTGCAAGTTGCTAGTACTACTATGACACAACTTTCTGCTGAATTATTTTGTGTTAATCTTAAAGAGCATTGGTTACAGTATGTTTTTCTTTCTTCATATAGATACTTCTTCTAAACTAACAAGGAAGGAGTTGGCTATCCGGGCCCGGCAACGGAAGCTGGAGGCAATTGTCTCCAAATATCAGCGGCTGGTGGCTCAGGAGGAGGAGCCTGACACGCAGTCAACAACATCCACAACAGCTGCATCCTCCTCCACAGCCCCTGGGTCATACAGCCAGCGCCAAACTCCAGCGGTATAGAGCCGTGGTCCGGCAGCTACCCGCCGCCGCCGAGCAGCAGAAACAACAGCTGCCCCCCACAGTACCTGCAAGTGCAAGGCTTGTGTGCACCGATTGACCCTGCGAGTGGCCTACCTTGAGGAGGAGGTGGCAAGGAAGAAAGCCCTGCTCAAGGACCTCCGGAGAGAGCAGCGTGACCACCTGGCCAATGGACACCACCGGCGGAAGTAGAGAGAGACTGTCCCTTGCCCCTTTTTTAAAGTCTTTTGGGGGGGTGGGAATTGGGCGTTGGGGTTTTTGGACTTTTGGGGACATTCATTTCATGGACATTGGTTGGGGTTAGGGAGGGGGGTGGGTCGGGTCTTCTTGTGGGATAGTTTATTTTTGTTAGGGTCAAATAATTATTTATTTCAATTTAAACATAGCATACGCCTTTTTTTACTGTTTTGTGGGGGAGGCAGGGGGGGGTTAACTGTACGTTTGTTTTCCTGAAACTTAACTGGCTGATTGATTCAAATTGTCTAATTGCCCAAATTTGTACAAAAGTTTCAATTGTCCTACTACTTTACTAGTACTACCGTCAGTCTCTCCTCTCCTCCTACTCCATTATTCCTCCTCTACCAAAATGCTTATCTTACCTATGATTCGTGTTTGAGAATAGGGCTAGGCACAGGGCTGGCTGCATGGCAAATGGCAATTAAGATTGGCTATGGAATCCTGGACGGATGAAATGTCATTGTTGTGGTGGTAGTAGTAGTAGTACACACTGGCAGTAGCAGCATATGAAAAAAAGGAAATGAAACATTGAGTGGCCGGAGTGGAGCATTAGAACAGTACGATAATAAGTACAGTACACAAGAACAGTGCCATAAATTGTAGCCTAATTAATGCTAAAGTATTCAAAATATAACTTCTAGTTGCGTGGAGTATGCTTACTACAAGAAATAGTACTGAAGGTGAAGGACACAGCAGCGTAAGCATTCATCACGTGAAGGAGGAGGATGTTGTTGATGATGAATCCATCGATGGCGCACATGAAATTCTGATATGATTTGCAAATACTCGTGGGTGTGTGTCAAGCAGAATAAGAATAAGAATATATCCTCGGATTCCTTCACCAGCCTTGAAATTGATTTTCTGTTGCTTTGACCTTATCTTCCCCAGCAAGTGTGTGGAATTATTGTTGTCATATAGTCACACCTCAATGAAAACCACACAGCCCGGGGGAAGAGGGTTAGGGTTTGAAAATTCGATGGGAATGGGGGTTTTTGGGAAAGTTTTGAGGAGAGAGGGAAAAAAGCATGGCACGGATAAACAACAAATGAAGAAAAACTAATCTTTGGATACAAAGATATCCATAAATCTTTTACGGTACATAAAGAAAGTGCACTGCATGCATGAAGTTGTTTGCTAAATGGATGGTTAGGTTACTGAAAAGTAGTACTTTACTACAAGTTACTAACTATGAATAAACAATTTGACAGTACAGGGCTGCAGTAATTACGCAATTTCACTTGCCTATCTGCTCTCTGAGAGAATAAACACTTATTAGTACATTAAATTAGTTTTAAAATTAGCAAAAAAACTTATCAAATAGCTGTAGGGATGAATTTGAATCAGAGAGCAAACGCACAGAGTTGCACTCATAGAAGTTCACAACAATAACATTATTTAAAAGATAAGGGGAAGTGAAGTGGATACAGTAACTGTATGTTGTAGTTGTCCTGTTCAATTTGGGAAGTTGCATGTATCCAGCCATTCCTCTTATTCGCGGTACTCCTCCATTCCATCTGACGCTCCTTCGATCAATCTTGGTGACCAGACACTCTGTCCACTGCCTGCCCGGCAGATGCGGAATTGAGGATTGCTATGGTAAGCCTGAGTTATTGTTTTTCCCATCGCACAGGGTAAAAGCCGGCCTGTAATTGTCGATGGAAAAACAGGAAGGGATATTAAAACACCACGGAGAAAATATATAAGGTACGGTGTGTAGTGCAAAAATAACACTTGCACTTTCAGAGGCGACAGTATTACATACAAGCATCATTTCTAAAGTGCGTACTCTGAGTCTCCTTTTCAAGGATAGTAATTAGCACACAGCAGGCCAGGGCCATGCAGAGGGTCAAGGCAGGCACCACTGAGTGAACCAAGCTCCATGTAGCATACCTCTTTGACACAGACAGACAAAGCAGATCTAACAAGCAAGCAAGCCACATAGCCGCAATTTTACATGAACTGCTGTCTGGACTCTGGCATAACAACACTACACTGGCTCGACCACTCCATACCACAACTAGACAGACATGTAGTTCTGCTGTGGTTGTTGTTGACTTGTTTACCTGTTTGCCACTCACGAAATGGCCATAGTTCTTCCGTAAACCGACGATGATGATCCATCCATCCCAGTGAGTGACTGTAAAGATATTATGTAACTTTGATCATCAAGACTCATCAACATCATGGTGTTGGCAAACTCAGTGTTCCAAGTCAAGTCAAGTCAAAAACAAAGTTTATTTAGACCATTGATCTATAAACCACAGTTCGTCATATAAAATTTACATCTTCCAAATTCATATTCTTAACAGTTAAAAAAAGAGTCCTATTATCCTAAAAATTACATTTATCACACTTTAAAATCAGACGTTCATTTGGATAATGGAGCTACCGGATACCTTTAAACCTCCAATCTTTCAGGGAACTTATACACACCCTGCATGTATTTCCCGATAGCTATCGCGACATCTAAGTTTTCCATATCGACTAGTAGCTCCCGTGCTTGTGAACGCTCCTTAACATCATATTTTAAAAATATCGGTCGCAGAAACTGTTTACGTACATTTAAAAATATATAGCAATCCAATAAAATGTGCAAAATATGACATTCCTTTTCTAATTTACAAACACATTTGCCATCTGAATGCGTTAAGGCGGCTTTTATTGCGCTATTTGCAAATATCGGGTTAATACCTATTCTTAGTTTAAAAACTTTTATTCTTAGCCAACGGTTCGGTAGCAAATCTATATAAGGAAAGCTTACATCTTTCTCCCAGCCTGAGCACATACATTTTACAGAGTCTTTCTTTTTCAAATACTCTTGGTCAGTTACCCTTGAAGTGTATTTAACCTGCGCTTTAAGTACACTCTTTATTACATTAATTTGGAGTGTCCTTGGGTCAATGTTTACATTTAGGTGGTCGCAGATGGCTAGGAGTTTTCTTCTCGTTTCCTTGGCCCATTTTAACTCACTAGTCTGTATTTCTTTCATGCACCATTGCGACACCTTTGTAACTTCCCCCTGCCCCAACCGATTCCAAAATCTGAGGAAGTTCTGCTGCACCTGCACATTCCAGGTGGTTAGGCCTAACTCTAGTCTGACCGCCTGGATCATTACCGACCCAGGTAGAGACAGTAGGGGTTTTAAACATTTCCCCTCCTCTCTGTCCCAGGAGCTTTTACCATCAATGCAGAGCACTTCCGCCCCATATTGGAATTGCGGGGGGATCATGGCCTTAAAGGCTGTCAATAGAGGTTTGTGGGACATATCCCCATAACTATGGTTAAATCTTTTCAGTCCACATACCGCTTGGTGAGCTTTCAATTTCTGTGCTTCCAAATGCGTGCCCCACTGCAGTGTTCTTGTAAACCATATTCCAAGGTATTTGTATTCACTTACAGTATCCAGTTTAGTTTGGCCCAAGTGCCAACTAAACTTCGTCCTCTTCTTCCCAAAACACAAAATTTGTGTTTTGTCCATATTTACTGTAAGTCGTTTAGTGGTGCAATAATCATTGAATACACTTAGCTTCCTCTGAAGCCCCACCTCAGTTTGATCCATTATTACCAGGTCATCGGCATACATCAGACATGATAGGTGCCTACCATTTATTATTGGACTTGCACCTCTGGCTGTGCCCAAACGAAGCGGCAAGTCTGCTAGAAATATGGCAAAAAACAGCGGGGCCAGGACGCAGCCTTGCCTCAACCCGTTATTTATCCCTATTTCCGTTGTAAGGCCGCCAGAGGTGTCTTTGATCACCTGTGCCCAATTTTGGCAATGCAGTTCCTGGATTACCCACAAGAGATCAGTGGGGGCCTCATACCTTCTCAATGTCTCCCACAAACAGTCCCTGTCCACCAAATCAAAAGCTGCGCGAAAGTCCACGAAGCAACAAAACAATTTGCCCTGCAGCTCCATGGACTTCCTTGCTACAGCCCATAGTGCGAGGCAGTGATCAATAGTGGAGTGTCCTTCCTTAAAGCCTCCCTGCTCTATTGGAACTATTGACTGCCGCACCGCCCACTCTTTTAAGTTGCCAAGGATTATCTTTGAGAAGACCTTTTCCCCAATGTCCAATAAGTTAATCAGCCTATAATTCTTGGGGTCCTTTTTTCCCCCTTTTTTATACAAGGGTCTGATTATGGCCTCTCTCCAGGATTTGGGGAAGTGGCCTGAATCCAGAATTGCCACAAACATATGGGATAAAAATCCTGCCCACCAATCTATCTGATTTTTAATTAAGACGGCGGGAAGATTATCGGGACCTGCTGCACGAGATAAATTCAACTTCTTAATTGTTTCTTTTACTTTCTCTACAGAGAAACCAGCTTTTAACCCTCCTATATCCCCCGACCAAGTTGGTCTATTCATCTCGATGTCCGTGGTCCTATTTGCTTTATATAGGTCACTTAAATAGTTTACCCATGCCGCCTCTTCCACAACACAACTCATAGCACCCGGCACCCTTCCTGCGGCTTCCTGTATCAACCTCCAGAAACCTTTTATATTTTTATTTTCAATTGTCTCTAGAAGGGTTCTCCAACATTATTCTTTATAGATCCTTTTCTGCTTCCTTACTAGACGATTTATATTCTTTCTTCAAATTGAGTAGGAGCTCTACATTCCCAGGGTCATAGCTTTTCCTCAACCGTCTCTCCAGTTTTCGAATCATACTTTTTTTACTCTTACATTCTTGATTAAACCACCTGGACTTTCCTTTGCTGGGCTGTGTTTTTACCTTTGCCTGTTCATTATCTTTTAGGTACACTCTAAGACACTGCACCGCTTGTTCTATTTTATCCTCATACCACTCTACTTGCTGACCTTCGATCCTGTCCTTCAATAAATTTTGTTGAAAACATGCCAGTTTCTCAACATACTCATCCGTCAGTTTTGTAGTCAAACGCTTGGGATATTCCACATTTTGGGGGATCACCCTTTCACAATTCCTTAAAGCCCCCCTTCAATTTCACAGTACAAGGCATTATGATCGCTATCCCTGCGTTTGATTACGTGGAACTTTTTTACCAATACATAGTTCCAAGCCTGGATAAAGATATAGTCTATAGGACAGTGTTGATTTCCTACTCTAAAGGTCTGGGAAGCTGGGCGATCGGGATCCATCCTGCCATTTAAACATACTAAACATTTAGAACCCAAGATCTTCCCAAGGGCTTCATCCTGACTGGAGGTTAAACACATTGGAAAATCTGCTGGCCCTATATTATAGGCATTAAGCATATCTTTAAACCAACAGTCTATCCTTCCAAAATTTAATTTATGGTTGAAGTCTCCCATTATCACCAAAGTGTCTTTCCCATACTTTTCTATTAGGTCAGTTATATCTTTCTTGAACAGACCTAATTCTATATCATATTCTCTTTGCGACCCCCATTGAATATATACATTAATAATAATCAAATGGGCGTCCTTCCCTTCAATGCCCGGGTGACATACCTTGCAAACCAATAGCCATTTACATAAAGAAGTAATTAATTTGGTCTCTTTCACAAGCCTAGTTGAGGCAAGAGTCATAATACCCCCCGAGGGCCGACCAAATTTTTTCTTTTTGCTGGCTACCTTGTGAAATTGCAAACTCAGTGTTGTTCATGCAGTCACAGTCTTCACACAGTGAGTCCAAGGACATTTTCCATATTAAAAAATGCAACATAGTGGCCCCTGCAGTAGAAGTACAATTTGCATTAAACAAGGTAAAAACAGAGTGGACTTGAGTTACATTTAGTGCGTAAAAGATTAAATAATAACAGA